>NC_087465.1:22535273-23971044 GCF_036321535.1 Camelus dromedarius | reverse complement strand
CTTTTAAAAGGTAAGAGATCTCAAGGCTGAGAAAAGCTAAGGTTCCATAGACAATTCATGACCAAGCCAGTCCTCAAATTGGGGTTTTGTGACTGCTAGACCAGCACCTTCTCTATTGTATCATTCCGTATAGAAACAAGGTCATAAGGAATTGCTAAGACTCTGCATTGTAATTAGTAGTATTACTTCTTGTGCATATTGATAGCTAGGTCTGTGTGGGTTCCAAGTCATGGACATCTGACTGACACGCAGTTTTAGAACACGGCTAGTTTTGGGGAACAAAGTAAATGGGTGTCTCCTTCCCTCCCTTTTCCTCCTCCTCTGTTTCCTCCTCTTCATTTATATCCATTCATTTACCTTTCAGCAAGTATTTATTGAACATTTGTTACATGCCTGTAATTATTTTAAACACTTGGAATAAAGATGTGGACAGAATAGAGCAAATCCCTACCCTCATGGTGTTTTAGCAAGAGAGAACATTGTAAATAATCTTATTGTTGACAAACATTAGTTATTTGGGGTTATTAGATTCAATTTATAAATACTTCTTTTAGTGATTTTTTAAACATTTTTTATTGAGTTATAGTCAGTTTACAATGTTGTGTCAAATTCCAGTGTAGAGCACAATTTTTCAGTTATACATGAACATACATATATTCATTGTCACATTTTCTTTTCTCTGTGAGCTACCACAAGATCTTGTATATATTTCTCTGTGCTATATTTGTTTAGTGATTATATAAGCATTTGTAATTATTATTTTAGCAAACTGCAAGCTAAAATGAATTTTACAGATATGTGTGTTTAAGGAAATGCCTCTGGAGCTTTTAAGGTGGTCAGATAAGGAGAGTGGCAGAAGTAATTTAAACACCTGAATTGGAATCAGTAATAAACATCTATTAAACACATCCTATGTCATGAGGACCTAACAGTGATATTTAGCTTTGATACTAGTAAATGTCAACTTTCAAAAAAAAAAATTCAGTTCCCAGTTTAATTTTGTAAACTTGTTTATGTCCATTGTATACCAGACATTGCTCAGAGACTGGAGATGTAGAAATGAGTAAGAATCTGTTCTCAAGAAGGCTCTAAGTCTAATAAGGGAAAGTAAACGAGTACAATGTGGTGACAAATAACGGCTAACGCTTGCATAGTGCTTACTTTGTTATAAGCACTTCTTAATGCTGTCCACATGCCAGTTCATTTTGCCCTTAAAACAACATGTGAGGAAAGTGTTATATGCATCCTCATTTCATAGATGAGGACACTAAGACATAGATGGACTGAGTAACACAGGCCACACAGCTAGTGTCACAGAGTTCAGTAGAGTGTGTTAGAAGTTAAGGGAATGATGTCAAGGGTGGGATGGGATCCAGAATGAGGGCACCTGATTCACTGTGGGAGGGTTAGGAAAAGTGTGCCAGAAGAGTGGCACTTGGATTAAGTTGCTATTCTGGTAAATGAAATGATGAAATCATCATTATGGTTTTCTGGAGTAGTCGAAAAATTTAAGTTTAAAACTTTGTCTTTTCAAGTAGCGTATTCCTTCTAAAAATTAAATTCACATTGATTTTGAATTGTGTAGAATAGTAGACTAGATATACTTTCTGTGGGGAAAAAATGTAATTTTTTAGTCTCCTGACTTACAGCATAATTTGAATTAAAATTTAAGTTGATTGTATTTTTATTTAAGTTGGTAGTAGTTCAACACAAAGGAAATGATGTAGCTTTAAAATAATTTGGTTCGAATAAGCCTATCGAGATGCCAGCAGTCTGCTTTCAGGCTGTTTCATTAAGTATTTGTTGGCTCCACTGACTGGAGACAACGTGTGCTGTGTTACCTACTTAATTCCCTCAGTGTGGCACAGCCTTAACAATTCTTAAGTGACCAGATGTCCATCTTGTGTCTAGCAGTTGTGATTCTTTCTTGCACTTGTCTGATTTACAGGACTGAAGACGACAACTCCAGGGCCAAGTCCTTCCCCAGGCTTCTCAGGCAATGGAAACCTAACGCCAGGTGTCCCGGTGAACACTACAGCATATGTAGCTGACACAGAATCAGAACAAGCAGATACATGGTAAAGCTTTATTGTTGACAGACTATCATTATATCAATAAATTAACAGTACATTCAAGAGTAAACTCAGTGCCTTTATCAAGTCATCTTTTGGAAGATAAAGTGTGGGAAAGTGGGATGCTGGGGAAAATAATATTTTGGGACAGGGATCAGCAAACTTCCCATAAAGGACTAGAGAATAAATAGTTTTGGCTTTGTGGGGCATGGTCTCTGTCATAAGCTACTCAGCTCTGCCGCTGTAGCATGAAAGCAGCCGTAGACAACATGTAAGTGAATGTGAGTGTGGCTATGCTCCAGTAAAAGTTAATTTGCAAAAAGTGGCAGGCCAGATTTGGCCATGCGGGCCATAGTTTGCCAGCTCCTGTCTAATTGTAAGATTTTTTTTTTCCCCTCACAGATGTACATGGAAAACTATAAAGGATTATACTATTTTATTTGTGACTGGTGAAATTAATTTGAAATAAGTTTCTTTGTATTATGTGATGTTACCTGTATTTGTACATTTCTTACAATTTTGAAGATACTTAATATGTGTGTACCTGGCTATCTATATTATCTATCTAAATAATTGATATTTGTTCATAAAGATAGTTTTTTAGTGGTTCTCTGTTTGAAGCGGTTTTTTTTTTTTTGTATCTTGCAGTTTTTGTAGTACTTGCTTACTCTATGTTTTTCATGTAAGACAGTGTATTTTATTTTAAATAATCCATAATGACCTCTTCATATATAAAGATACTTATATCACTATATTAGACCATATTTAAATTTTTGCTACACTCACAGTTTGTATTCAAACCAGGTGTAACTTTTAAAGAGAAACTATTAACATTTTGAAAGTCACTTAAGTGACAGCTTTGTTTTTGTGTGAAATGAGAATAGAAAGGCAGTATACATTCAGCCAGACATTGTAGTCCTGTGTGTGTATGTTTAATATAGTTTTCTGATGATCTAGGGTTTTATTCTAGAGACTTGCATCTGGCTGGAATATAACCATAGCAGTTCATCTAAAGTGACCTAAATACCCCGTTATCTATGATACAGGAATGACAGCTTATTCTTTTTCTAATAAAAAGTTTCCATTTTTAGGGGGGAGTGTATAGTTCATGTGGTAGAGCACATGCTTACCATACATGAGGTCCTGGGTTCAATCCCCAGTACCTCCTCTGAAAATAAATAAACCTGATCACCTCCTTCACCACCAAAATTTAAAAAAAAAATTTTAAAGTTTCCATTTGTTAAATTAATTTTTTTGTGTGGAAATAATTTTAAAATGTTAAACAAAGCAGAAAGTTACTTAGGAATATGACCTGGTTTAATTTATAATAGGGTACTAGGTTAATATTCCATGTGTGTTTTTAATAGTGGAGCATGCCTGACAGTGTGTGCTGTCGGGGATGAAGAAGAGAAAGGTGTCATCTGACTTCAGGTGGCTTTGATGAGAAAAGACCTGCTTTCTTGAGATAGTAAAATATATTCACTAAATTCTTGTCTCGAGATAATTATGATCTAAAGCTATATTATATTAGTACTACTTAAAGGACTTTGTTAGAAGTTTTTATAGATGAAAATTGCTATAAACTTGATTGTTTACCTTGTATTCTTGTTTTCTTGCTACAGCATGGATTTGAGTGAAAAGCCAAAAGAAATCAAAATCTTTGGACTGGAACGAAAATTCAGACTGCCTTCACAAGAAACATCCACTGTGAGGGACCCCCCCAGAGTAAGCGCTACTAGTAAGAGTACAGTGTCACATACTCTGGTCAGGACGGCAGTCCCGAACCATCAGCTTTCGCCAGCTAAACTCCCAGGTGCAAATAAAAGTGGAGATCGGGCTTCTCAGCAACCGCAGACCAACTCCATCAAAAACTACTTTAAGCCATCCACCCAAAAAAGGTATTTTTTAAATAAGACTCTGTGTCTCTAAAACGTTTAATATGTAGATTGGTATTTAGTCTGTGTTCTGCCTAAGCATGCTTCCGTGGAAAGCTTTTGAGCTCACGTCCTCTCAGAAATGTCCAGATCTTCTTCACTGTAGTTAGTCTCCCTCGCCTTGTCTCTTCCGTACCTTAGCTTCTCTGGGTTTCATTTCTGTACTTCTCGTGGAGAAGAGCTTTCCCACACCTGAGTTTTTTGACCAACTGATTCCCTTAGTCACCTCTCTCATCCCTCTAGGACGATGCTTCATCAGTTTTTCTCCCAATTTCTAGCACTTTTAATATCTAGGCTCTTTTATTCTGTATTCAGAGGCTCTGTCTCGTTTTTGTTTTTTAAAACCTTCCCTTGACTTAATTTCTTCCTTTAGCTGCTGCCTTTTGTCTTTTATAATCCCTGTTAAACTTCTCAAAAAAGGAGACTATTATTATTGCTCCTATTTCTGTGTGAAATACTTCTTAACTCACATGTCGTCTTGACATGACATCCTTGAAAGTAATTATTGACACAGTTGCCAACTCTAGTGGCCTTTTGGTAACATTCAACTCTTGCATCTGTCCACCTTGCCGTCTCTTCTCAGTGTCTGTGACAGTGGCCTGTCCCTATTCTCTGACCTTCTCCATTGCTCCCTTTGAGGACTTCTCTTCCTCCTACTGTGTGTGCTGTGCTTCAGGGCTTCATGACTTCATTATAGATGATCAATATGTTTGGTCCTAACTTATCCTTACTTGAGCATCACTTCTACTTTTCCACAGAAGTTTCCTGCTGTTTTCCCTAATAACAGGCCTAAAGTTTTTTCTCCTTTGTCACGGCATTGTATATATTTTTTGTTAGTAAATCACTTGGTCAAAACCTTTTACTCTTCTTGCCTCCCCAAACCAGTGATGTTGATTCTTTTTTTTCTTTCCTTTGTCTTATAAATCCCCCCCTACCCTTTCCATCTGTTTGTTTTGCTGGCTCCCTGGTTCTAATTCTGACCACCTAAATTATTACTAAATCCTCTTGACTGGTGTGTTCAGTACCCTGGCATAAGATTAGTATTACTAGAAGATCACCTTAACTGTTCTAGTTCACCGTGGATCCAGTAAGCTGCAGAATAGAGACCCAAGTTTCTGTGCCCTCTGTGGACCTCAGTACAATTTAAACAAGTCAGGTATTCAGTACTTATTGAATGAATGATACAGTGTTTTAGAGAATACCCTGAGTCACACAGTCACATATTACTTGCAATAGATAGTCTATTCTGTGTTCTGGATTTATAGCTACTCTGACTTCCTGTCTTGGATCCAGCTCTCATTAACCCATCTGGTTTTATTCACAGGGTAATTTTTCCCTGCCCACAAGTTCCCTACATTATAAAGTAAGCTATTGTTCCTTGACAACAAGCCTTTTGTATTTTGTATTTTTCTACCCTTTCCTCAACATTGATTCTCACCTACTGCTGCTTCAGCAGCCTCCCTTTTGTTTTAGCCATGGGGTTGATCAGTCCTGTCAAAACAGCAGAGTGTGTATGAATTATGTGCTGTTTCAGATGTCTGTTTTTTAGTTTCCAGTGATTCTGTTACTCAGCAAAACAAAAAATATTGCCAGTCAAGGGAGGAAGGGGGTGAATATTGCCAAACTGAAAAATTAACTTAGATGTGTTCATTTTTTGTTTTTGTTTTCTTGTCTCCTTTTTTTGAATCTAAGGGAAAGAGATGAAGAAAATCAAGAAATGTCTTTATCTAAATCAGCAAGAATAGAAATGTCTTGTTCTCTTTTAGAGCAAACACAGCCTATCACACCCTCAATGTGGACAAGAAAGGAGCAGCACCTATCTCGGAATGAGCCTGTGGGAAAAGAAACAGATAGCTCGTTTGCAGATGTAGATTTAAAATCCACTGTGAAAAATTCTGCCACTAAATCTCTTTCTACAGAAGAACTAAGATCAGAAAAAAGAAAAGAAATTGATGACTTAGCCATAGAAGATGAAGTATTGGAAGAGTTATTCAAAAACATAAAACCAGAGTTAGAAATGGAAGTGAAAGTTCAGAAACAAGAGGAAGATGTCAATATTAGAAAAAGGCCACGATTGGATCTGGAAACAAATGGCACTTTTAATGATGAAGCAAGACCAGAAAGTAACAAAATCTCTGTAAGTAACATTTTTTAATGAGAAGTATTGCAAATAGAAACTTAGAATGTTAAAAAGTACTTTAGATATTTGCATTGACAGTATGACCATTTTCATGATGTTTTTTGGGGGGAGAAAAATTAATGTCTTCTACACCTAGTATTAGGTATAAGAATTTGTTGGTTGATAAGGGAAATGTTCAAAATAGTGTGATTCTTTGACAGTGTTGTAATAAATGGCAACAAATAAAACTGTTATTCATAATTGTTTTAATAGATTTCCAAGCTATACTATTAAACCAGACATTTGGCCATGATGGTGAATATAGGAGATATTTTAATAGAGTAAACAGGGACAGAAAGATAAAATTAGTAAACACGAAGTATCTACTAAGTAAGTTTTTAGGGTAGAAGATGTATAAGATCATTAGGAATTTTTATTTTCATTTTTATTTTTAACGTCTTCAGCCTGTTCTCGTGAATGTTGGTAGTTTCTCTTAACCCACTTTGGTCCAAGAAAACTTCAGATTATTTCCTACTTTATTCATCAGCCAGTTACCTACTATTTGTAGACGAGTTAGCTCATTAAGTGAGAGCACAGACCTCATGAAATGAAAATTTGCTATTCTGACTGCTCGCATAGGTCTGTTAGCTCCACTCTTATTCATAGCATCCCCTCCTATAAATGGCTACTAGATGAGGATGAGGCTAAGTAAAAGAATGAGTAAGAATTTAAGTCATTGGAAGATACAATGATTCAGTATTCATTTGTTGAGAACCTAGTGTGTATCAAGCACTATTTAAATCTATAACTACTATTGGAAAATAAAAACATACGTCCTGTTTAGCCTATATTTTGGCATCATCACATGAAGGAGAAAATTCTCATTATTTGTTATTTCTTATGAGTGAATACTTAAAGCCCTTTCGTGGACCAGCTGCCTCGGAATCACCTGGTGAGCTTTTTAAAAATAGGGACTCCCGGACCAAAGCCCCAGAGATCCTGACTCGTTACATCCAGTTTTCTTCCCAGAAATATTTCCCCCCTTGTATTAGTTAAGGATTCCTTTTGCTGTCTCTAAAAAATTCTAAAATCAGTGGCTTCAATAAGATAGGGTTATTTTTTTCCTGCAAAGGATGCCCAGAAGCAGGTAACCAAAGCTGCGTGGTAGTTCCATGGTGTTAATTTCCTAGCGTCTGCCTTTCTGTTTTAGGAGATTGCACCTCTAGCCATCGTGTTAGCTTTCCTAGGAGGTAGAACAAGGTGGAGAGGGGACAGGGCAGAGCGCCCTGTGAGTTCCTGCCCACACTTATCTAAGGAGCTTTCTCAGAAACCCCGCTTGATAACTTGGGTTGCTGGCCGGGAGTGCTCATGCTCTGTGCCGCTCCCCAGCCCTCACCCTCAATTTGCAAGAGAGTCTGGGAAGTGTTTGAAGCTTAGCACGTGGCTGCCTCTAACAAACTTAGAGTCACATTGTCAGGAAGAGAGAGTGAGATACCTTCCAGCTGAGATACCTTCCAGCCAGACTGGGGACTCCAGAGACAGAGGAGCCCTTTATTAGTAAAGATTTAAGATTAGCGGGCACTTTCCAGAAGAGGTTAATAGAACCAGGTGGTTTATATGTCCTCTGAGTCACTTCTGTAGCATCTTCCACTGGGTAAGTTACCTCGGTAAGTTAGTTTAATGTGGCATTTGGTGAAATCCAAAGGATGATTTCCTAAGTTTCGTAAATTTATTTATATCTCTTTATAAAGATATGTTTATTCTGTTGACATTATGGGTTCCTATGTCACTTTAGCTCCAGACTGTTCCAGAATCTGTATTCAGGCTACTTAATATTGTAAGTGTTTAGCCTTTAGAAAGGTAGGCCCTGTTTATATTATTTTGGTCATACCTTTCCCTTGTAGGAGCCTTTCCTCCTGTATTTATTTCTGTTTTTTCCTGATATATTCTTACTTTCTTTTTCTAGTCTCTTTGTCCTTTTACATAATTTAATCTTTTTCAAATAGCCTTTTTTCTTTTTCTTAAACTCTATCCCAGATGGATTTACTACTACAATGGCCACAGCCCGGTCTGGCAGCGGTTGTAGTTTTAGTCACAGAACTCTTTGGTGCATCCTGTTTGGCTGCTAATCAATCTTCCTATATACCTACTTCGACCGCACATTCCCCCAGGACTCACATTCCCCCAGGACTCATATTACCCAAGGAATTAGAGCCCAGATCGGGAGAGATGAAAAGTGAGCACCATATGCCAGTGGTATGGGAATCATTAAACAGTTTTTTATCGACCTGAAAAGGCCTCTCATTCAGTAGCCAAGGTTTACATGTTATATAATGCTGTCAGGGAAAATAATTATTTTATTTTGCTCTTTGATTCTGTAGCATGATTTCCTGTCCTTATTTTACTATTTTAGAATTCATGATGTTTTGAATAAAAATATGGTGCAACATAAATATGTTGTAGCAGACTTTTGGAGGATGAATAGCAGTTTGGTTGTGACACACTTCTAGATATTCTAAAAGCTAAATCACTATTCTAGCAGTATTACTTTTTTAGTAAGAACCATGTTATCAAAGTATTTTTGCTTTCAATGTAAAATAAGTTTTTAAAAGTTTTTATTTTGAAAGAATTGCTGATTCACATGCAAATGTAAGAAACTGTATTCAAAGATTCCATGTGCCTTTCACCGTTTCCCTAACTGTAACGTCTTGAGTAAATTCAGGGCAGTGTCGCAGCCAGGAAGCTGATGTGGGCGCAGCTCATCAGCCTGACTCAGACAGTGTGAGATTACATTTAATTCTTCCATTTTTACCATTTTAAGAACTTGTCTGAAAGCTCTTGTGGATTCTCATAGATTAAAAGAATTACTCCTGATTTTTCTACCTAAAGAAGTGATTATAAGAAAAAAATATTTTTTAATCCTTTTATTTCAAAAACTTTTTGCAATTTTAAGAAGGCAGAAATGTGATATTTCTCTCTGACGTGGATTCCTTAGCTGTATTTCAGAAGGACAGTTTCTAAAATATGTTGATGACAGACCTACCATTTTTCTATTTGGGGATTTAAATATGGATTTTAGCATGTGTATAAGATTTCCTATAAGCTGAAATAGAAAGCTGTGGGCTAGATACCCCTGCCAGGATCTTATCTTTATATAAATGACAGCTGTGCTTGAGTTTTGGCTTTACTTTCAATTTCCCAGTCTCCATAAAATGCAAACATGACTCCATGTCGTTGTTAACGTTCCTCCTCTTAATAGCACCCACTGTCTACAGAATCTCTCTTCTTCACCTCATTCTACCCTTCTGTTCTAAATTAAGGTTTCCTCCTCTCTTATGACTGCAGCATCTTTGAAAGCCCAACAGTAATAGCTACCACTTACTGGATACCACCATGCTCTTTACAGCAGTCCTGCAGTGAAGTAATAACTAGACTCATTGAACAGATAAGGAAACTGACAGTAGGAGCTGTTAAGTAACTTGCCGAGGTCATTTAGCTAGGTTTTGACAACTGGGACAGAAACACAGGTCCACTGTGCTGCTTTGGCTTCTCCCTTTGTCAGCTTTCTCAGTATGTCATTTATTCATTTATTTAATTATTCTAGGCATTGGGCGTGCTTACATGAAGGGCAGTCTGAAGGGATAAGTCTGATAGGCCTTTAGGAGGTAGGATCTCCAGGACTTGGTGATTGACGCGATATGAGAAATGAGGACAGAGTATAGGAGAATTTCCACGCTTGTAGTCCAGGGGTCGGGGTAGGTTGTAGTCTGTTCTCTGAGATAGGAAATAAAAACTTGTGTAAGAGGATGAGCAAGTTTGAGGGAGCAGGGCAGGATGAGGAGACACGGGAGTAAAATGTTCTTACTGTGATAACAGCTTCCATGGGGTGATGGGAAAGTACTCAGTAAGAGGCACGCGACAGGCTTCGAATAGAAATGTTTACTCTTACTACTGATAAATAAAAACATCAATTCTCTTTAGTCCCTAAGCAAGCACGGAGTACATTTGTTTTTCTTCCCTTTCTTGTTAAAATTTTTCTGAGTTCGTATTACTCAATCATTGAAAATTTAATGTAAAATGATATACATCTCCTACTGTATCCAAAGGGATTGTAGTTTTTACTGAAAGTCTTAGAAAGCTATCTGTGGAAAATGCTTTTGTTTAGAATGTGGTCCAGAAAAATGGATATGAAGGATAGTATGATTGTGTACAAGGCAGTGTCCGTTGTATTGCAGATGAATAACTTGAACAGTTGAAATAACTGTCTTTCTTCTTGGATTAAGGGTGATTTAAAATTCAGTTCTAAAAAAATTTAGATAGACTTCTTGAAAAGTGTTTTTATTTTTGACTCTAAAAGTCATACACAATCTTGTAGAAATATGGAAAATAAAGAAAAACATAACAACAACTTGTTGATAACCCTGAAAATTACCATAGTTAATATTTTGGTATTTTCTTTTTTAAAGTCTTACTTTTTTAAGCAGGCATCAACTGTTAATGCAGTTTTACAGCCATTTTTATTCACTTATATTATGGTCATTTCTCATTTGTTAAATATTCTTTAAGTATATAACTTACATGAACTTATATTGCTTCTAGTTCTTTACTCTTGTAACTAATACTGCAGTGTCTTTTTCTACATGTATTTCTATTCTCATCTCATTTTTTCCCTAGGGAAGATGCTTGAAAGTCAAATAGCTGGATCAGTAGCATGAGTATTTGTAAGGTTTTCAGGGAGGTACTATCTTAGACTGGGAGTTCGAGATTTGTAGATACTGACAGGTGTATATAGAATAGATAAACGAGTTTTACAGTATAGCACAAGGAAATATATACAAGATCTTGTAGTAGCTCATGGTGAAAAAGAATATGAAAGTGAATATATTATATTCATGTATATATACATGAAAAACTGTGCTGTACACCAGAAATGGACACATTATAAGCTGACTATAACTCAATAAAATAAAAAAAAGAAAGGTACTATCTTATAATTCTTATGAACAATATTTTTTATTTCTTTAGCAAGAAAATGAAATTGGGAAGAAATGTGAGCTCAAGAAAGAATCACTATGGTCAACTAAAGAACTATCTGTGAGGAATTTTTATTTTATTTCATTTTTATAAAGATTTGACTTATATGGACCGTGATTTCATCCATTTCTCTCAGTCTGCATTCTTAGGATTAACTGATTTTCTTTCTATAATTTTGGTCTATTTCATAAATTATGCTTCCTCTGAAAATGAATAAATCATATTACAACCATTATATAGCACAGGAATATGGAGAAAAGCCTGAGTGTAATTCCCTGCCCTCTACTCTGTAGATATGTGACCTTGAATAAGTCATTTTTCCATTTACAAATTCGTCTTTTGTTTATAAAATCAGACTGATACTTTTCCAACAGGGTTGTGTTTATATCAAGTAGAGTAATGGATATGAAATATTTTTCTTAAAACACAAAAGTATTAGGCCAGCATTACTAGAGTTCCTGATTATATTCTGTCTCTATCACATGAACTTTTCCTTTTGACTGTTCCCTTTTTTCATCTCTCCCTGACTGTCTTTATCTTAGTTCTGTTAGCAACTTCCATATGAGTGTATAGTAAAACAGTTTAGAAAACTAAGATGGTCAGCCTTGAGCCGCTGTAACAATGTGGATATGTAACTATAATTAGTTAATAGGAAATGACATAAAGAATGCCATCCAACAACATAGTAAAATGACTATAACTCAATAAAAAAATGTTAAAATTAAAAAAAAAGAAAAAAAGAATCCTATCTGGCAAAAGGAAGGAATCTTCAGGCTGATAAAATAGCTGTTAATCTGGAATAAAAAAGTGGCTTTCAGTTAATGAGGTGGCATGTCCAGAATTAATTATTGTTTTTTTGATGTGTCAAAAATAATAAAAAATATAAACTATTGGAAATCCAGGAAACCTTAAACATAGTCTGTGGGAACTTGTAGAATGGATTATGTAATAATCTTGGTGTATGGTTTCAACAAAAAGAAACAAGACAGTATTTCTTGCCAAGAAAATATATACAGGAAGATAAATTGTTTATTGGGATGGTTTTTATTAGAATAGGCTGCTAAATTTAAAATCCATTATGATTTTTAGCCTTTTATCATAGATGAGTATGATACAGATGTTTCTAAAGTTACGGAGCACTTGAGTAAATAATCTTCTGGTTTTGAAATAGATACAATTTGATTTCAAATACAAAGTTCAGGTGCCAGAAATAAACCTTTTTTTTTTTTTTTTTTTTTACTGTTGTTTTAGGGGTTTTACACTTTTTTCTGTAGAATCTTAAATAATGAGTAATTATCCTTCTTACTTCTTTTTCTTATCTATTCATCTTAATGCCGTTGAAGAACAATGAGGAACTTAAGGATGATGGTGAGGTGCTTCCACGGAAGGTGTTACTAACTGAATTTAGGTCACTGGTGGTTAGTAACTCTGCCTCCAGAAACGCAGCAAGTGTAAGTAATGATTATGGTCAACTGAAGAATTTCAAGAAATTCAAAAAGGTTCGTATTCTTTTAACTAAAATGTCCACTTAAAGTAGTTTAAAAAATTACTCTTGGAAGGATGTAAACTGAGAGTTAATGAATAGATATAACCAACTTTATTAAAGTTGAGTTCTTTAGGGTGCTGTTTACCTGGTTTTCTCTACCTTAAGCAGCAGGCGTTTGCCTGTATTGACAGCGTCCTCCCAGTTCTAATGTTGATCTATGACTATCTGACGGGATTGTTTAACTCCGGACTTTGTGAAGATAACGTATTTGTTAATAATAACTGAGAACATTACATAATGAAAACTAGGCATTTTATTACTATGTGTGTGTAAAACAGAATATAAATAGGTAGACTGACTATCTAACCTGAGTTCCTCCTCCTTTAGGAACTGATAAGGTATTTATTTTATTAGTATGGTCAAAAAGATATTTCTGATCCAGTCTGTATTCTCTTTGCTGGCTCTTTTGGGATCTTTGCTTCTTGCTCCATACCCATGACTGACTGCTAGGTTCTGCTTATGCATTTGATCAGAATGTAGTCATTTTTTCAGAAGTGACTTCTGTGGAGTACTGCTTTTCTCTAGAACATGGTCTGTGTGATTCTTGCTGTGACCTCAAGGTGCTGTAGCTTTTTCTCTCTAACGTGAGCCACTGTTAACATTTCTCAGTTAAATTTGTTTTCTGCCTATGACTTTAGAACCTTTTAGAGTATTGTAATGTTATTAAACAGTTCTAAACCCTATTTAACAGGAAGAATCTCTTCTACTTAGAGTGGAAGATATCTCCCACTTATATGGCACCCACGTACTCTTTCCCCCTCCGTGGCTGTGGCTTATGAGTAGCTCAAGGGCATTCTTACTTCGTGGTTATTTCATGTTTAGTGTCGTGTCACAGAATCTTATTGTTAAATCGAAATTCAAAAGACATACTAATGTTTTAATTAATGAAGTTACCAAAGAGAAAGTAATAATATTCACTGTAGTGAAGAAGTATAAATTAGTACAAACTTCTGGAAACTAGTTTGGAGAAATTTAAAACCTTTAAAAATACTAATATCCTTGACCAAGGAAATTTTTTGAGACTACAAAAGAAATTCAAACCAAAATTTATATGGAAAGAAGTTTAACTAGATTGACTTTAATGAAAGAATTTGTCTGAGTTTCTTCATATATGTGAAAATCAATGATGGCTCTCTTTGTCCTTTTAAAATATTGCTAAATGATGAAAACTAATTCAAGATTCCCTTTCCACTTCATATATTAGAATTTTAAAGGTGTGTCCCTTAAATATTTATTATTTATTCCCTAAGTATAATATTAGCAGTGTGGTTAATATGTATTCTTACATAATATTCTTTTTTAGCACCTCTTTATAGACAGTTAAAATTTCTATTAAAAATATAAACTGTGAAAATAGAGTTACCATATGATCCAGCAGTCCCACTCCTGGGCATATATTCCAGAGGGAGCTCTAATTCAAAAAGAAACATGTACCCCAGTGTTCACTCTTTACAGTAGCCAAGACATAGAAACAACCTATATGTCCAATGACAGATGATTGGATAAAGAATTTTGGTATATTTATACAATAAAATACTACTCAGCTATAAAAAAAATAAATAATGCCATTTGCAGCAACATGGCTAGACCTAGAGATCATCATTATAAGTGAAGTAAGCCAAAAAGAGAAAGAAAAATATATGATATCACTCATATGTGGAATCTTAAAAATAAAAAAAAAAGAAAAAGGGCACTAATGAACTCATCTACAAAACAGAAACAGATTTGAAAACATAGTAAATAATCTTATAGTTACTGAGGGAAAGAGGGAAGGGATAAATTTGGGAGTTTGAGATTGCAGATGTTAGCCACTATATATAAAAATAGATTAAAAAATAGATTTTTTCTGTGTAGCACAGGGAACTATATTCAACATCCTGTAATAAACTTTAATGAAAATGAATATATGTATGTATATGCATGACTGGGACATTTTGCTGTACACCCGAAATTGATACATTGTAACCAACTATACTTCAGTCAAAAAAATATATAAACTATTACCACCTCCAACATCTTTTGCTAAGGATCTATAAATTGGAAAGTTTTGAAGACTTAAATTTCCTTGAGTTCTAGGAAGTATTTAAATATTTAGAACCAAATATAATACTTTTAAGTTATAGTGTGTATATTCACCTTGAGTTCATTAATTTGTTAGGTAATGAGCTAAAGACAGTTTTAAATAAAAATTCCAAATTAAAAATCTTAAATTCTCCTTAGCACATAAATCTCAGTGACATGTCTAAATCAGGTATAGTATAGCCAAAAAATAGGACAAAAACATATGGGTCTAGCACAGTTACCTCTGTCTCACTTATTTTCATTTTTACGATCTTTAGTACCTAAATTATATGTGATTTACAATCTTTGCTTTAAAAAAAATGATTGTCTTAATTTTTAATGCATTTGACAAGGCTTACTATTTCACAGGTCTCATTTCCTGGAGCCAGAAAACTTCCACACATCATTGGAGGATCAGATCTAATAGCTCATCATGCTCGAAAGAATACAGAGTTGGAAGAGTGGTTGAGACAGGAAATGGAGGTTAGTAGGAAATGAGGCCCAGTAACTTGTTTGATTTGCAGTTCGATTCCTTCTGATTTCCTTAGAGCAAACTCTCCTTAAAGCCAAACTTAAGGTAAGTGACCTAAGGTTGTCCATTCTGAAAAATTCCTGAGTTACATAGCATTAAGATTAATTTGTACCTTTCTGGAACACTTCTTTAAGGGACTTCCAGATTTATTGATTGTATCTACAACTACACGCTGCCTAAGCTTCAGTAACCCAAACCTCTGTTATAACATTGCTCTTTTGGGAAAATGTGAACTGCTTCACAGCTCTACATGTTGGGGTGTAGTTTCCAAAAACTCACTGTTGACAGCTATCAGCTAATATATTTATAAACTGCTGTAATGAGAGCTCAGAGGGTAGACTACAGAAAATCTGCTTGTTTTGCCTTCTCCCTGGGTGTTTTGAGTCCTAGTAGATATTATGTAACAAGACTGTCCATGTGATCCATAATTCATTCAGCCTCAACCTTTTTTTTTAAACTGGAGAATTTAATAAAATTCAGTAAAGTGAGGAGCTTTTTAAAATAGAACTATTCTGTGGAAGTTAAGAATTCAGAAACACATGACCATTGAATTGAGTGGTAATCAGAGGCCAAATCCAAAGTTAGAAAGTCGTCTTAGTCTTTTTGCTGCCTGATTACTCAGTGTTACTGGTCCCAAAGGTGCGCTCCATCAGTCATCTCAACAGGCGGTTTGAAGTAGGGCTGTTTGGTAATTAGGGGGTAGGGGCAGTATCTCTTGTCCTCTGATTTGACGTAAGTTAAATATCACTTTCTTGTCAATGTATCTTAACTTCTTTTCTGTATATTTCACTGCTTTGTTTCTCTGGATTGTAATTTTGGTAATTTCTTCAAATTGTCTTCCAGTGTAGCACTTCTCTCTTCAGCTCTGTCTGGTTGGTATTTCATTCAGTCTGTTGTATTTTTTTTATCACTGGAAGTCTGTTTCATTTATTCCTAAGTCTTCTTGTTCCCTGCTGATATTTTTAAGGTCCTCTTTTGTGTTCTTTGTCTAGTGATATCAATACCTAAAGTGTTGATCTGTTTCATCTAGTTCTCGCTCATGTTTCCAAGTAAATATTTTGTGATCTTTGAACGTGAGCTGTTTGTTTTCCTTGAAACTTGATCTGTGGGAAGTCCTAAATTCTGGTTTATTTCCTCCAGAAAAGATATGTTTGTGTCTGCCAGCCTTGTTCTGCCAATTAAAGACCACTTGAATCTCTGCTTGTGATTCTTTTGGATCATTCAGGTAGTTAATATATACCTGGACCAGGAGCCTGAGTGAAAGCCAGCCTTTCATTGTAAACTTAAGTGTGATTTTTAAAATTTCTTCCTTCACCCTGTGTCGGGGTCAAGAGAGGCAAGGTTCTATTATTTCCTTTGTGTTGTAGGGTTTGTTCCACTTGCACCCTTTAGTATTGGAGTCTTTTATTATATTTCCTACCTTGGATTTTCTTTCATAACACTCATTCTTCATACAGACATCAAAGGACAGTCCAGGTTTTTTATGGTTTGCAGATCCACACAGAGCAGCGCAAAAGCTGACTGTGCTGCTTACTAACATCCCAGGATTTGTGTTTTGCTAAATTATGAGTTTAATGTAGTCTTCAGCAGTTTGTTTTTTAAAAATGCTTTTTTTTTATCAAAAAATTGTTCGATCACTCAAGAAAATAGGGTTATAGGATTATTTACTGTCAAAAAATGGGAGAGTGGAGGTAATATCCTTTCTTCCTTTCTTTTTTGAAAGAGTATTTGGCTTTACTGTTTTATAAATGTACCTTCCAAAGAATTACGGTAGTATGCAAAAGAATGAAGAAGTTAGAATCCTAATTATCCATTGAAACATTAAATGTGTAATGTTCCAGACGTCTCTTTATTGAGGAGGAGTGAGAGGTAGGGACAGTGTTGAAAGGGAGAGAAAGAGACTGATAGAAGGAAATAAAACTGAAAGCATTGCTGAATTTGTGTAAATGTTTCTTCCTTTCAGGATATTTTCTGAGATCCCTAAATATGAAAAACACTATCAGGTTAGAATCAGTTATTTGTTTCACACTCTACATTCTGATTTTAGATACTGTTTGTTGGCTCCCTGCTGTGAAGAGTGAGGAAATTTTTTATACTCCTTCCCTTTCCTTCCCCCACCTCATGTCAGTCCTCCTTTTCCCCTCTTTTTAGGTGACTTGCATGCCTACAATATTCCTTCTTAAGCTTGAAAGTCAGTAACAATCAGAATATATCTCAGTGTGGATCACTCTCCGTTCATTTTTCCCAGAATACAGTATGCTATTTTGATTTGTATATGGAGTTCGTTTTTTATTTCGAGAAACTTTTCTGTTACATCTTTACAAACATTTTTATAATTGCTGGGTTTGCTACATTTAAGGCATAAGTTTCCTTTTATTAAATCACCTCTGCCCTCCACATTCATTTCTTCCACAGTTACGACGGTTTTATTAAGCTCTCTCACTCTACCAGAAATTCAGGCTTCAGTTGTGTCTGTTTCTCACCAGCTCTGTGACTTTGAGAAAATTACTTAACCAAATCTTTATGCTTCTGTTTCTTCCTGTGCAGCATGGGAACAATAATAGTACCTCTGTTTCACAGGGTTTTTTGTGAGAATTATATAAGATACTATTTACAAAGCATTTTTAACAGTGGAAATGGTGTTAGCTGTTTCTCATTAATTTTGAAATGGGATTATTACAGTTCTGAGTTTGTTTACTTAGCATTCATTCCCATTTGGTTTCATCATGTTTTTTTTTTATCATCTACCTTTCTTGTTCTTATTTCATTGCTTTCATGTTACTATTAATTTTATTTATTTTTTTATTCTTGGGTTATTTCTTGCAGACTAGGTTCTTGAACTGTCCTTGGCATGTTCTGTTCTAGTCTCTTCTTTTCCCATCTGGCTGTGAAGTGGCTTTTCTGGTTTCTTTAGTTTTGTAGCTATTTAAAGTCAAATGCCTGGTCCAGATATTGCTTGCTGTGTGAAGCATCATATGACATCTTACGCAAGGGTTGCATTCTAAAGCCAGTGGATGAGACAAGAATTGAATGCAGTTGAAATTACTCCTTCCCATTTTAGCTTGCTTGTGAAGAACGGGATTGCCCTGATGCCTCCACACTGGGAGTATGGCCGTGTGCTCAGTCACAGGCCTACTGCGTGCCCCATCTACTTCCTGTTGCCTGAAGACATTGAGTTGAAGAAAGGAGGGACTCAGCTGGAGCTATGTGCAGCTCCTTCTTGGGATTGGAATTAAATGTGTACCAGGGAGTATATTCCACTAAATCTCTCTTCTTTTTGTTAGAACGACTTTAGGTGCCCGAGGTAGGATTTGCTCTTTAAGATAATAGAGTTGACTTTCTCTTTCTGCAGGGCCCCTGCTTCTCTATAAAGGTGCTTCTGTCTTGATGTCTCATTTCCCTAGTCTTGCCCCAGCTGCTCTTCTGCATTCCCTGCCCTTTGTTCTTTTTCAGCCCTTCCTTCTCTACCTCTGCTGCAGACCAGTCTTACTTTTCATAATCACTTAGTCAGTTCCCGTCCTTTGCCTGAACTTAGGGTATTTTCATTTCTTGAATTTAGGATATTTTCATTTCAGTAAATGTAGTAGTTCTTTAAATTCTATCCAACCTGATTTGAATTTTGAAAAACTGGGAGATGCAGTTTTCCCAGGCTGTTAAAAAATGCCAGTAATATGAGAATTTTTGTTTCTTAATACTGTTACACTTAATGTTTTTACTAAGATACATAAGATAAAGCTTATTTTTCTTTACTATATTAAACTTTAAAATTAACATCCCCTGCTAGGAAGCTTTTAAGAGTGTTTAGGATAATGGTACCAGCAGCTTTTTTAACAATTGTGAAAATCATGTCTTCCCATTTATGTTCTGCTGTACCTATTAGAAAATGTAAAAAGATACAATTTCATTTTAACATTTCACTGTATGAATAGAAAATCATTCTGTAAGTTTGAATCCTGCAAGTCATTCTTCTAGGCCTTTTCCAGAGACTCAGAAGCAGTGTAACAGCCTGAGTAACAGCTGGTGCTCTTACTCAGGTAAGCCTGGTCGATCTCAGTTCTTCCATATGACAGCTTTTTGATCCTCTGCAAGTTATTAAACCTAAGTCTCTGTTCCCTTATTGGTTAAACTTGGTGTAAATAGTGTAAAAATAGTAATGAAGTTACCTGAAGTTAAAATGAAATTTTTTAGAAACAGTTTTCAGACAGTATTTGGAAGTACACAAATGTGAATTATTTACAGGAAACATAAACTGTCTGCATTAAGAGAATTATGGTTTTTTAGTAGAGTTATGATATAAATAATGACAACAGAAGGTAGAAATTGGTAAGCATTTAGGAGTTGTGCAGCTAAAGTTTTGGGGAAGTTCTTCAGAGCAGATGTTACTTTTAAATGAAGAAGGTCAGAATGTTATTGTTAAAGAGGTGAAGCACATTCCTTGACACATAGTAGGCACTACAAAATCACTGAATGAATGCAACCTTGAAAGATGGTCAGATGTGGAAAGACGTGGGAAAGGAGGTAATTTCCTGGGTAGAGGGAGAAACCTGGACAAAAGCAGAGGGTCACAGGGTGTTTATTAGGAAGTGAGTTTGGTTTTTTGTTTTTGTTTTTTCTTTTTTATGATTTGCTTTTAACTGGCCTACAGAGTTCCTGAAGAAGAGAGTGAGAAGGGATTGAGAAGGTAGGATGGAGCCAGGTTACGAAGAGCCTTTCCCATTTTTAAGAGTCAGACTCAAGAGCCTGTGTTTTCTTTGGTAGGTGGGAGAAGTCATTGAAAGGTTTTGAGTGACACATGGTAGGATCATAGCCAGACTTTAGGAAGATACATCCAGCACAGGGCATGTCCAGTCCTAACTCTCAAAGGTGCTTTAGAAGTGTGGTGAGTTTGTGTTTAAAATTGTCTTGTGGGTGAGGTGTTTCAGCAGCAGCTTCTGAGCCCTGATCTGGGGCTGTGAGAAAGAGAGCAGCATTACTTGGAGAGCTGCTCTGGTTGAAGGTGGGGTCAGTGTTACCTGTTCAGCCCCTTCATCAGCGGCATGATTTCAAAACACTGAGATTTCATTTGGTAAAAGGGTTCTGCTGGAAAAAAAAAAAAAAGTTTAAAAACACAACAAGCTAGCAGGATACATGTTGGTTGCCTTTGAAAGGAGATTGGCTGCAGAAAGTTGTTTAATTAGAGAACTCTTGCATAATCTTGGTATGACGTGAAAATGGAAAGGATCCGTTGAAGGGAAAGAAGTCATAGAGGCATGAATTCATAGACCTGGTTACCTCCTGGGTGTGGAAATCTCGGAGCTGGCTGTGATCATCCAGCACAGCAGTTTTATTAACTGTATACATCACTGAGCAAATGTGTGAAATGACGTTTATTTTTACAGGTGCAAAATCAACATGCAAAAGAGGAATCTCTTGCTGATGATCTCTTTAGGTAAAGTTTAATTTCACCTTTCTCATGAATCTTTGAGTGATGTATGTAAAAATTCAGTTCTATTCTTAGAGTTTACATATTTATTTTGTCTGTCCTTGGAAATAGATGCTTAGTCCCTTCACCTAAAGAATGTTTAATATATGGATTTCTTTTTACTGCTTGAGTACCTCTTATTTGAGTTTACTGGATATAGCTTTTGAGATTTGGGCTTAACCCAGTTGTACTGTATCACAAAATATTTAAATTTAATGGGCACATTTAGGCAAAAGAAGGTTCCACAGCTGCATGAGTTTGGCTGATTTTTTAGCTCTGAATAGAATTATGAATGGATTTTGAAATAAGACAAACGAAATGCCAGACCATTTGTTTAGTTTTATTTGGTGCATACTTGAAAATAAGAGGCTGGATTAGAGTTTCAAAGCAGGTTTTTGTGGGAGGGTTAGAGGAGTTATAATGGGTGATTATAATTTAGTTCTGATTTAACATTTTTAGCATTCCTGCAGGCCCAGTAAGCCTTATGATAGTTAGCTCTCAAATGCTCGTAAAGTACAATATTGTGGGTAGATACTGGCTGGGGAGAACACTGTTTTCCCAGGAAATACTATATTTTTGAGTCTGTTCTGTAGCCACTTTCTTTAATTTCATTATTGACGGTATAAATCATTGATGACAGTGTTCACTCTTCTTTTTTGGGGATGGGTGGTAATTAGGGTTATTTATTTATTTTTAGAGGAAGTACTGGGGATTGAACCCAAGACCTCATGCATGCTAAGCTAGTGCTCTGCCACTTGAGCTGTACCCTCCACCCTACTTTTCATAAATATAGTCAAATGAGAATGTGTCGTTGCCCAACTACATTTTGTTTAGTTGCTATAGGAGAAAATTCTGTAAAATAATTGTATTTTAGGTTCATTATGCTCTTTTGCACAAATGGTATATACTTTAATTTGAAGCTGGAGAGGTCTATTGGAAGCTGTCCTGGAGAAAGTATAAAAATGTGTATTTATTTTTAAACTGTTTTCATTAATTATTTTAGTGCTTGGACAGGATTTTTTTTATGTTTTATTTTTACCAAATGTTCATCAAAGCAACATCAAAAGTTACTTTTGAAAGTAAAAATGTCAGTGTTTACCATCTGATCCTAAGGATAAAGTTCACGCTCTTAATTTTGTTTGCTGAAGTATGACTGTTTTGAAAGCCCTTTTACTTTAAAAGTAAAAGAAGTACTGTCATTTATCTAGATATTTGTTAACCCTGTTTTCTTTCTTTGCAGATACAATCCTAATATAAAAAGGAGAAGATAATAGGGTTTTTATAAAGAAGCCATGGAAAAGAAAAGCCGTTTTCTATCAAGAGTTCACTTCAGGTTTCTTATGGGATACATGCATCTAGTATATAGAAGAGATTTAAGTTTATGGCCTAAATTTGTTAAATAAAATGCACAAAACTCCATTTCTTTTGTGTTTGACAATTAGTATTGTTTGTTCTGTTTTTGGTCTTTGTCATCTCATCTTTTATGACAATTATTTTTCATTTTTAAATGTGGTTTTAATTTATTGAATAATTAATATAGTCATAGTTCAAAATACTAAAAGTATAAAAAGGTAAAAGATTAAAAAGTCTCCCTTCTACCACTGTGCTAGCAATTTTCTTCCCCTCCTCTGAAAAAATTCGTAGTACTCATTTCTTATGAGTATTTACAGAGATTTTTAATGCCTATTCAAATTTCTATGCATGCCATTTTTCAATAATTTCCTACAAAAATGATAGCATAATATATACAGTGTTCTGTGCCTTGTTCTTTTTCACGGCCTGGATTAGAAGGTCATAGGCATATCAGAACATAATTTTCATAAATAGTTTTAATTATCGTTTCTTTTCCATTATGCTGTAGTCTTCCCTGAGCTGAAGTAACCCAAATGAAATGGATTTCAGTGCCAAAGACATCACCCCCATATTATTCTGGTACTGGAAACGGCAGTGGAAGACTTACCAAGCTTCTGGATAGGTCTCACTGGGATGCGATAAGACCTGTTTGTGGGTCTAACTGTGCTGGGTGTCTTGCGCTTCTTGGACTTCTCATTTTGTATGTGTAAAGTAAACATGATAATTAGTCTTCTTTCTGCCTCAAAAGGAGATGATAAGAAAAAGTGGGGTTTTTTTTTCGAATTTTGTCATATAGACAGCTTTTGGCTGTACGCTAGAATTAGGGTAAAGTCTTTTTGTCAACTCTTAAGGACTGATGCATTTTGTCCTAGAAAATAGAACAAGTCTTCTGAACTGACTGAAAGCTTCCTAGTCTCATGTAAATTCTGCCACCCTAACAAACTTACCTTTTTAGGTTGTGAGAGAGAACATAACATGCAAAACTGCATCATAAATTAACTTGTACTATTCCTAGATCTTCATGGAATATTCAGTGTTCCCCCATAGTCAGACAAGGGAAGTCACCACATTTAAGTATCCGGCTAAGATACTTTGCACCCTGGACCAGCGCTCAGGACATACTATTTCCTTTCAGGAGATAGTCTGTAAATGTCACAGCTTTTTCTTGTTTCTTTGTTTCATTATCCCCTACAAATGTCAGGTCAGTGTTTAATAATGCTGTTGAAATCTTTTATGTCCTTTCTGTTTTTTTGTCCACTCTTTACTAGTTACTGAAAGGTGAATATTAAAATCCCCAACTATAGTGGATTTGTTTTTTTCTCCCTTTAGTTCTGTCAATTTTTGCTTCACTTTTTTTTAGTTTTATTGAAATACAAATTAAGGCATATAGTATAATGATTTGGTATAAATATATAAGTGAAATGATTACTAGTAAGTTTAGTCAGTCTCGATCTCCTCATATAGTTAGAAAGTTTTTATCTCTTGTGATGAGAACTTTTAGCGTATCTTAAAGATTATCAACTTCAATTACTGTAAAACGTAGTCAGCATGCTGTGCATTGTCTCCCTAGATCCTGCTCATCTTAGAACTGGAAGTTTGTTTAACTTTTGACCCCCTACCTCAGGCAACCACCAGTCTGTTCTTTGTTTCTATAAGTTTGTTTTTTTTTCGATTCCACATACAAGTGAGGTCATACAGTTTTTGTCTTTGTCATTTTATTTGATGTAATGCCCTCAAAGTCAATCAGTGCAAAGTGGATTAAAGACTTGAACTTAATAGCTGTTGTCACAGCAGAATTTCCTTTTTTATGGCTGGATGATAGATAGCCCATTGTGTACATATATCACATTTTTAAAATTTTTTTCTTTTTTTGGTATAATTTCAGAAAAACAGTAATTTTTCTTTTCTTTTAATTTTTTTTATTGAGTTATAGAACATTTTCTTTATTCCTCCTTTAATGGACATCTAGGTTGTTTTCATGTCTTGACTATTATAAATAATGCTGCAATGAACACAAAGATGCATATATTTCTTTGAAATAGTGATTTTGTTTCCTTCAGATATATAGCCAGAAGTGGAATCACTGGATCATAACGATACTTTAATTTTTAATTTTTGAAGGAACTTCCACATTGTTTTCCATAGTAGCTATACCAATTTACATCCCCACAAACAATGCATAGGGGTTCCTTTTTATCCACGTCCTCGCCAACACTTGTTATCTCTTATCTTTTTGATGACAGCCATTCTAACAGGTGTGAGGTGATGTGTCATTGTGCTTTTGATTTTATTTCCCTGATGATGAGTGATGGTGACCACTTTTTCATGTACTTGTTGACCATCTGTATGTCTTTGGAGAAACGTCTATTTAGTTCCTCTGCCCATTTATTAATTGAATCGTTTGACTTTTGCTATTGAGTTCTTTATGTATTTTGGATATTAACCCCTTACCAGATACATAGTTTGCAAATATTTTCTCCCATTCCCTTGGTTACCTTTTCATTTTGTTGATGGTTTCCTTTGATCTGCAGGAGGTTTTCAGTTTGGTGTAGGCCCATTTGTTTATTTTCCTTCTATTGCCTTTGCCCTTGTCAAATCCAGAAAAATCATTTCCATTACCTATGTCAAGGAGCTTACTTCCTATGGTTTCTTCTAGGAATTGTATGCTTTCAAGTATTATGTTCAAATCTTTAATCCATTTTGCATTGATTTTATTTATATGGTGTAAGATAATGGTTCAGTTTCAATTGTTTGCATTTGGCTGTCCAGTTTTCCCAACACCATTTATTAAAGAGAGTATCCTTTCCCCATTGTATATTCAAGGATCTTTTGTCAAAAATTAATTGACCATGAATTCCTGGTCTTATTTCTGGGCTCTCTATTATGGATGACCTGTATGTCTTTTTATGCCAGTACTGTACTGTTTTGATTGATACAGCTTTGTAATATACTTTGAAATCAAGAAGTGTGCTGCCTCTAGCTTTGTTCTTCTTTCTCAAGACTCTTTCTGCTTTTTAAGGTTTTTTTGGTCCATAAAATTTTTACAATTGTTTGTTCTATTTTTGTGAAAAATGCTATTGGAATTTTGATAAGGATTGCACTGATTCTCTACATTGTTTTGGGTAGGATGGATATTTAACAATATTAACTGTTGCAGTCCAAGAGCACAGAATATCTTTCCATTTATTTGTGTCTTCTATACCATCAGTGTCTGACAGTTTTCATTGTACAAATCTTTCACCTTGTTGGTTGAATTTATTCCTAAGTGGTTTGGGTTTTTTTTGTTTTTGATACTACTTTGTAATTTGGATTACTTTTCTAAAATTTCTCTTTCTGGTAGCTTGTTTTTGGTGTATAGAAATGCAACTGATTTTTGTATATTGATTTTATATCCTGCAACTTTATTGAACTCATTTTTTGATTCTAACAAGTTGTTTTGTTTTGTTTTGTTTTTGGGAAGTCTTGAGGGTTGTCAGTGTACATCCTGTCATCTAAAAATAGAAGAACTTTTTTTTTTTTCTGATTTGGAGCCTTTTATTTATTTTTGTGGTTATTTTTTGTTTGTTTATTTGTTTCTCTTTTAACTAACCTTTTGTACTTTTTAAAAATAATTTGCTGTATTTTTTAGATTCCACATATAATTGAAATCATATGATATTTGTCTTTTTCTGTCTGACTTACTTCGCTTAGTATGGTGAAGCCATAGCTGCCTCCTACCTCTGTGAGACTCCAAGACCAGTAGGTAGGTCTGGCCC
Source organism: Camelus dromedarius (assembly GCF_036321535.1). Taxonomy (NCBI): domain Eukaryota; kingdom Metazoa; phylum Chordata; class Mammalia; order Artiodactyla; family Camelidae; genus Camelus; species Camelus dromedarius. The sequence continues at coordinate 23,945,177 of NC_087465.1, read as the reverse complement.
AGGCTTCTATCAGATTATTGCTGTATCCCTGGGTCCCAGTGTATGTGAGGTTTGGTGTGCACCCTTTAAGTAGGAGGTCTCTATTTCCCCCAGTCATTTGGGACTCCCAAAATTAAGCCCCACTCACCCTCAAAGCCAAATGCTGTTGGCAGCTCATTTTCCGGATGCAGGACCCCTGGGCTAGGGAGTCCAGCGTGGAGCTCAGAACTCTCATTCCTGTGGGAAAACCTCTGCAATATAATTATTCTCCAGTTTATGGGTCACCACCTCTGGATATGGGACTTGATTATAACATGAGTCCGCTCCTCCAACCCGTCTTGTTGTGGTTCCTTTTTTTTTTGTATCTTTCGTTGTAGAAGGTCTTTTCTGGTAAGTTCCAGGCATTTCCATCCATGGTGGTTCTGAAGGTCATCGTCATTTTGGTGTGCTCATGAGAGGAGGTGAGTGTAAGGTCTGTGTACTTCGCCGTTCTGTCCAGTCTTGGGAGCCTTTATTCGTTTTCTTGCCACATTGCTCTAGATATGACTCCAGTACTCTGCTGAACAGCTGTGGTTAAAGTGGGCTTTACTGGGTTTTTTTGTTACCTTAGAGGAAAAGCTTTTGGCTTTTTACTTTTGAGTATTATGTTGTGGGCTTGTAACATATGGCCTTTATTATGTTGAGGTACGTGCACTCTATACTCACTTTATTGAGAGTTTTTATCATGAATGGATGTTCAGTTTTGTTAAATGGCTTTTTCTGCATCGGTTGAGATGGTCCTATGATTTTTCTTCATTTTCTTAAAGCGTTGTGCCACATTGATTTGCAGAACCACTTGTCGAACCATTGCTGCATTCCTGGAATAAATCCCACTTGATCATGGTGTACGATCCTTTTAATGTATTGTTAAATGTGGTTTGCTGATACTTTGTTGAGGGTTTTTGCATCTGTGTTCATCAGGAATATAAGCCAGTCATTTTATTGTCCTGTAGTAGCCGTTTCTAGTTTTGGAATCAGGGTAATGGCTTCATAAAATGAGGTTGGAAGTGTTTCCTCCTCTCCAAATTTTTGGTGGAATTTGAGAAGGATTGCTATTAATTATCCCTTAAGTGTTTTGTGGAACTCATCAGTGAAGCCATCTAGACCTGGGTTTTCTCTTGCGGGAGGTTTTTGATTATTGATTCAGTCTCCTTAGTGTTAATTGTGATTGTTTATCATAGTGGGGTATTCTGTTACTGTATTACTGTTTATTTCTTTCTTCAACTCTGTTAATATTTGCTTACAGGTTTAGGTGATACTGTATTGAGTGGGTAAATATTTACACTTGTTGTAGCCTCTTGTTGGATAGACCCTTAATATAATATAATGACTGTCTTCGTCTTGTATTATACTCTTAGGCTAGAAGTCTGTTTTGTCTAAGGATAACTACTTATGCTTTCTTTTCATTTTCATTTACGTGGAATATCTTTTTCATCTCTTCACTTTTAATTTGTATTCTGAAAGCTAATCTGAGTCTCTTGTAGGCAGCATAGACTTTGGACTCATTTGTTTGTTTGTTTATCCATTCAGCCACTGTGTCTTTTTTTACTGGAGAATTTATTGTCCTTTTACATTTGAAGTAACTGGATAGGTGTGAACTTACTGTTGCCATTTTGTTGTTTTCTGGCTAATTTCTGTAAATCGTTTTGTAATTCATTTGTACCTTTCTTTTAATCTTGTTTTCTTCCTTTGTGATTTTGAAGATTTTCTGAAATGATATGTTTAGATTCCTTTGTCTTTTGTGTATGTACTGTAAGTTTTTACTTTGTGGTTCCGATAAGTCATACATATAACATTACGTATAACATCTTAGAGTTACAACAGTCTGTTTTACACTGGTAATAGCTTTGAATGCTTACTAATGTCTGCATTTTAACCCTTCACACCCCCACATTTTATGTTTTTGATATCACAATTTACATCCTTTTACCTTATGTCAGCATTGATAAATTCTTGTAGCTATAATTATTTTTCTACTTTTGTCTTATAGTCTTTATATTAGATTTATAAGTATTTACCCATCTCCATTACACTTTTCTAAATTTAACTATGTATTTACCTTTACCTGTGAGGTTTATATTTTCATGTTTTCCTGTTACTAATTAGCATCTTTCTTTTTAGCTTGAAGAGTCCCTGTAACTTTTCCTGTAAGGCCAGCGGAGTGGTGACGCACTTCTTTAGCTGTTGCTGCCTGGAAAGCTCCATCTCTCCTTCGATTCTGAAGGACGGTGTTGCTGGGTAGAGGATTCTTGTTTGGGAAGGTTTCGTATTGTCCGCAATTTGAATATATCATTTCATTCCCTTCTGGCCTGCCATGTTTATGCTGACTAATGTGATATTTCTATGGGGGTTCACTTATAAGTAACAAGTTGATTTTCTCATTCTGCTTTCAAGATTCTCTGTCTTTAATTGTTGACGGTTTGGGGTTCTTGTTTGGAACTCTTCATTCTTCCAGGATCTGAATGTCTTTGTTTCTTTCCACAGGTTAGATGGATGTTTTCAGCTATTCTTTTAATAGGCTTTCTTCCCTTTTCCCTCTCTCATCTCCTTTTGAAAACCCTATAGTGCCAATTAATGGCGTCTTTTTTGTTTTTTAAGCTGTATTTACTCTTCTTCATTCCTTTTTCTTTTTAATTCTCTGATTAGATGAATTCTGCTGCCCTGTCTTTAAGTTTGCTGATCCCTTCTCCCACTGCATCTGGTCCTCTGTTGAACCCCTGTATTGGATTTTTCAGTTCTGTTTTCTTTTCTTCAGTTCTGTGATACCGGTTTTAAACTTTTCTCTCTTTGTTGAAATACTCACTTTTTATGCATTGTTCTGATGTTTGTAGTCATCTTTATGGCTATTATTTTGAACTCTTTGCCAGTTAATTAAATTATTTATCTCTACTTACCCGCTTCTGGATTTTTATCTTGTTCTTTGGTTTGGAACATATTCCTCTGTTTCTTCATCTTCCTTACTCTGTGTCGGTTTCTGTGTATTAGGTAATGTAGCCACCTCTCCCCGTCTTGATGGAGGGGTCTCATGTATGAAGTAGACCTTTTCGTTCTGCCAGGCCCTGACTCTTAGTTGTCTGTCAAACCTTTGTTATCATCCAAGCCACCCAGTTTGTTCTTAGTGGTGCCCAGTAGTTGAGAGTGTGCCAACTTCTGTAAGTATTCCAAAGGAGAAGATCTCAGTCAGCACTAGATACAGGCTGATTAGAAGCAGGACCCTCAGGCAGCAGCTTTTAAAGTATTCAAATAGGTCTCTTGCATGGTGGGCTGGGAGTTTCTGTCTCTTCTGCACTGAGCCCTGGGTTTCTGTCTGTTTCTTCTGCACTGAGCCCTGGGGGATAGCCAGTTAACTGCTTCTTTTTTGCTATAAACCTCTGTGACCTGTGAATACAAACTCCTTCTAGTGAGATATTGATGATTTGGGTTTGGCTACAGGGAGAATGCAGATACAGTGTCTGCTAGCTTCCCTGATCCCTGGGGAGGATACAGTGTCCACCTGGATATGGGCTAAATTAGAAGCCTGACCCTAAGGCTGCAGCTTCTAAGATGTGCATTGCACTTCTTTCATGGGAAGACTGAGAGAAGAGCGTTTCTGTGTGATGCCTCTACACTGATCCCCAGGGGAGAGCTGGTTAAGAACCATTTCTTCGTTTGCGACAGTCCCGTTGAACCTGTGAACACAAGCCCAGCTGACTACCAGAGCCAGGCTGTCAAGGAGTGTGTCCTCTAGGGCACCAGACACGTGCACCAGAGTTTTGGGGGGAGCCACCAGTGACCCGCAGCTGGGCAGAGGGGGAATGCAAACGGAATACCTGCTGGTCTCCCTAGCGGACAGTAGTCCGTCCACAGATGAGTGCTACATTAGGAGTCCGACCCTTGGGCTGCAGCTTTTAAGATACACAAACAAGCCTCTCTGAGAGGAAGACTGGGAGATAGGCGCTTTGCCTGCTGCCTTTGTGCTGCGCCCTGACGGGGTGGCCACAGCAAGCACAAGGCAGTTAAGAACGGTTTCCTGTTTGCTCTAGTCCTGTGGGTCTGCGGGCCCTCGTCCTGTTTGGCTTTCAGAGATGGGTGTTTTGGGGGCCTGTGCCTCAGGTGGAAATCATACGTTAGGGTGTTTGATTTTGGGTCCAAACCCTTTACATCTCAGAGAAGAGTTGGGAGTTCCTTTTTGATTGTCACAGTGCCAGAGGTAGGATTTCCGGCAAGAGGGTTTCTCAGCCTACCACTTTTGATTTTTTTTTTTCCTAGTTCACTGGATATGTAGGAATAACAGCTAATTTCTGGATTTCTTTCGTAGGGAATTGTTCTATGTGTAGCTGTAGATTCAGTGTGTCTACTGAAGGAGGTAAATTCAGAAGCCTTCTGTGTGGCCACCTTGGAGCAGAACTTTTCATATATCTTGAAACTCAAATTAGATGTGTATATACTTAATTATTGGTATGTCTTCTGGGTTTCCTGAAGTTTTTCTTATCAAACCTTTCTCTGTCTCTAGTAGGACTTTGTCTTGAAGTCTTTCCGTTCAATGTTTGTATGCTACATCTTTTTACTTATAGTCTTATCAGTATCTATATTTTCATGAGTCTCTTATAAATACTATGCTGCTGAAGTTTGTTTTTCTCCTAGTACGATGATACTGGTGTTTAAATTGGTGGTGCTTAATCCACTTATGTAATTATTTACATGGTGGGGTTAAGTCTGCCATTTTGCGTTTTTCTCCCTGGCACATGTTTTTTTTTCCCCCTTTCTTTTCTGCCTTTGTTAATCAAATATTTGGGGGGAGGGAGTGGCCAAGATGGTAGAGCAGGATGACCTGATGACATCTCCCACGGGCACACCAAAATTACATCTATTTCCAGAGCAACTGTTGATGAGAATGTCTTAAGACCAGCAGAAGAGAACTTGCACAACTAAAAATATAAAGAAGGAACCACCATGGAACAGGTAGGAGGGCCAGAGATGTGGTGCAGTCAAGACATCCCTTCACGTCCCCAGTTGTAGGTGACCCACAAACAGGATAATCACTATTGCAGAGGTTTTTCTTGAGGAGTGAGGAGTCCAAGCCCCACAGTGGGCTCCCCAGCCCAGGGGGCCCTACTCTGGGAGGATGAGCCCCCAAAACATCTGACTTTGGAGGCTAGTGGGGCTTGCGTATGGGAGAGCCAGAGGATGTAGGAAAACAGAGACTCGGCTCTTACAGGGTACATGTCACACACTGAGAACCAGCACAGAGGCAGTGATTTGAAAGCCCAGGACAGACTCACTTGCTGATTTTGTTGAGACTCCATGAGAAGTAGCAGGGAACAGGGACTTCCCTTGAAGACCTCGATGCTGGCAGCAGCCATCTGGGGGACACTGGTGCTGCCAAAGGCCATTCTGGAGTCTTCTCTCTAGCTTATTAGCACTGGGGACCTCCTCATTCCTGAGCCAGTTGGTGCCAGTGTCAGGATTCCCCAGGACAAGCAACCAGCTGTGTGGGGACACAGCCCTGCCCACCGGTGGGGTGACACCAGCCCTGGGACTCTCTCAGGCTTGGCAGCCAATCAAACAAGGGTCCAGCCCCACCTACCTGCATGCATACACTAGTTGGCCCTGCCACAACAAAAGGGCCCACGCAGCCCCCGTGGGTGGCACCCCCGGAGGATACAGCTCTGGTGACCAGCGGGGAGTGTGCTGCCGGGCCCCATGCCTAGGGCCACTTCTCCAAGATCTGGAAATGTAACCAACCCAATACACAGAAACAAAAACAGAATTAGACAGAAAGTGGTGACAGACCAGTATGTTCCAAATGAAGGGATAAGATAAAACTCTGGAAGAAAAACTAACAAAGTGGAGATAAGCATTATCTACCTGATAACGAGTTCAGGGCAGTCACCATAAAGATGCTCAGTGAACTCAGGAGAAGAATGGGTGAACACTGGGCGAAGTTTAATGATTAGAAAAAGGGGAACCAAACAACTGAAGAATACAATAACTGAAATAAAAAATACACTATAAGGAATCAACAGAACAGATGACATAGAGGAATGGATCAGGAGTAGTGGGAATCATACAAGCTAAGGAGAAAGAAGAAAAAATTTTAAAAACTGAGGTCAGTTTAGGAGACCTCTGGGACAACATGGAGTGTACTAACATTCACATTACAGGGATCCCACAAGAACAGTAAGAGAAAGGGGTAGAGAACTTATCTGAGGACACAATCACTGAAAACCTCCCTAACCTGAGAAAGGAAACATATCCTGGTCCAGGAAGCACAGAGAGTCCCCAAAAAGATCAAGCCAAAGCAACACCAAAGACAAAATTAAAATGTCAAAAATATAGGAATATTACTCAGCCTTAAAAAAGAATGAAATCTTGCCTTTTGTAACAACATGGATAGACCTAGAGGGTATTTTACTGTGTGAAGTAAGTCAGAGAGACAAATACTATGATTTGACTTATATGTAAGACTTAAAAAAATACGAACAAACATAATAAAATACAGATTCCTAGCTACAGGAAACAGGTCATTCCCACAGTGTGTGGGTGGAGGACGAGTGAAATAAATGAGGAAGGTTAAGTGGTACAAACTTCCAGTTACAAAATAAGCTGAGTCAAGGGGATGGAATGGACGTATGGGGAATATAACCAGTAATACTGTAGCATCTGTGTATGGTGACAGATAGTAACTAGACTTACTGTGCTTATCATTTTGTAATACACAGAAATACCCAACCACTGTGTTGCGCACCTAGAAAAAAAAACATTTTGGTATTCCACTTTATTGCCTCTATTGACTTTATAGCTACGCTTCAGAAATTCTTTTAGTTGTGAGGATATACATTTACTGCAGTCTACTTTAAATAACATTCCACTTCCCATGTAATGTATACATCTTATAAGTGTGTACTTCCACTCAGCCCACTGTCTGTAGTTACCATACATTTTACTTCTGTCTGCCTGAAACCTTAGTTTCAATTTCTGCTTTTAAATTTTTCTGGTTAAACAATTTTCTTTCCAACAGTCAACTAGGGGAAAAAAAGATCAGTTGGATTTTAAGTAATTTAAGGAATTAGAAAATAATTTTAAAATTGCCCTTCTTTCCTTCATCAGATACATGTTTCACTAGGTATCAAGTACCTACAATGTGAAGAACTTTAACATTTCTTACAGTGCGTATCTCCTGGGGTCAAATTTCCTCAGCTTTCATTATAGGATGTTTTCACTGGATATAGAATTTTAGCTTGACAGGTTTGTTTTTTTTTTATTTCGCACTTTAAAGACATCATTCCACTGTCTTCATTACATTTGTTTCTAAGTTTTTCATTCTTATCATTATTCACTGTGTCTGTCAAACTGACTGCTTTTTAACATTTCTCACCTTTTTTTCAGCAATTGGATTATGATATGCCTACGTGTGGTTTCCTTTGTATTTATGCTGTTTGCAGTTTGAGTTTCTTGGATCTGTGGGTTGCTTTTTATTTTTTAAATCCAACTTGTAAATTTTTCAACTTTTATTTCTCCACGTTTATCTTCTCCAGTTTCTCTTCAGGGTGCCGGCTGTACCTGTTAGCCCTTTTGTTATTTACCCTATGTCCGTCTTTTAAATTCTTTTGCCTGTGCTTTAGTTTGAATAGTTCCAGTAAACCTGTCCTCTACTTCACTGCGGTTTCTCCTGCAGGGTCTTGTACATTCTTATGCCCATCTGGTGAGTTTTTCATTTCAGAATGTATTTTTTTTTATTTTTCTTCTGAGAGCCATCACCTATTCACTCATTGTAAGTCTTTTCCTTTCATATTTTGAACATATTTATAGAGTAACTTTTAAAGGGCCCTCCTATTTGTAATGTGTCAACTGTATCTTTTTTGAAAACTTTTCTCTCCTAGGTCACATTTTCTTGTCTTCACACTTAGTGATTTTTTTATTGCACGTGGCATATCGTGGCTGCTGTGATGTTGCTGAGTCTGGATTTTGTTGTCTTCCTTAAGTGCAAAGTTCTGAGGTGGCAGGCAGTTAAGTTACCAGCAAATCAGCAGGACCCTGTTAAGGGCTGGTTTTATGGTAATGTGCATTTATAGTAACTGTACTCCCAAGGCTTGGCCTATTTCAGGTCTCAGTTGAATGCCTGGCTTTTTTTTTACTTTAAAAAAAAAAAGTGAAGTTGAACAAAGTTCACATATTCAGACTGCCTAAAACACAGAGCTGTGATTAAGTCTTGTTTGTATTACTTCCAAAAACCCCCAAGATTCTGGTTTTTCATCATTTTCAAGAGCTAGACTTTTGAGGGATGAAGAAGACCACGTCATGGTATGACTAGTCAAAATATTTAGTGCTTTCCTCCCTCCCCAAATACGTAGTTGATACTGATGAATAATGAGGGATTTGGAATTATGGGACATAAGCTGATGAACTTAAGAGTACAAGAGTGTATTACAAAAGGCTTTAATGTTGCATGCAACACAGGGCAGCTTAGGTTTGAGGGAGAATTGAGAAATGGGAGGTTTTACTAGAAATGAAATTATTCACCAGCTTTACGTAGGGCCCTAGTGAAGCTTTATTTCCCATGAAGTCTTTTTTTCCTTTCTTCTTTTTCTTTTCTTTTTTTGGCTTTCATCACAAAAATGCTATTGGTTGGGTAAAAACAAGCCTTTGAGAAACAAGAGTATGTCTACATTTCTTATCCTTCCATAGAAACCATTGTTATAAGTATCATTTTCAATTTAGAAGTGATATTAAGAAATACATCCACTCCAACTCATTCAGAGCTCAAAAGAACAGGCAAACAAGGAAGTGCTCAATGCAGTCACAGGATATTACACTATTTCAGTAGGTGTGAAATTAATTTAAAAAGTTATCATCATAAAAACAGTATGTCATTTCTCCAATCAAGGTAATCAGAACATGACAAGAGTTATCAAGAGTAGAAGAATTCATCTGCAACAGCTAGTTGTACAAGTCTATTCCAAATAATTATATTTTAAAGTGAATTACGATTCAGTGTAAGCATTAACACTGCAAACATGGACAGAAAAATACTGACGTTTTTTAGTCCATTCTTTTTAATACTAAGAAAAAATATAGAGACTTTCACTAAACACATTCCAGATGAAGTAAATTTTGCCGAGAGAAAAAGACTAAGAAATTCAATCTGCCATGGAGAACTTCAGAAGCAGCTTTTTCTTTTTTTTTTTTTTTTTTTCCTGTCTAACAGTAAATTTCTGGGGTTTTGTATGAAAAATACAGACATTGAGCATATGTCAATAAAAACCACAATAGAGCATATACTTCAATAAATAACCATAGGATTAAATGCTATGTCATCTCAAATGAACAAATTTCAAAGTAATCATCTTGGGAATGGAAAAGACAGGTTTAAACCTTTTCACAATTTTAAGCTTTAATAATTCTGGTAGTACTCAAATAGTATTCCAATATTGTAAGTACTTTTACCCAAATAGCTTAAGTTTCAGTGACAGACATTAACTCAGTGTTCACATAGAAATAAGTAGTTCTATTCAAAATTTATTGAACTGCAAATTAGTTGAAGTGTTATGCTAGTTAAATAGAGAATGCATCTCCAAGAAGTATCGTGGCAGGTTCCTGGATATCTAAGGATATGCCAACATTATTGGACTGTTTAAATTAGAAGCTGAGAATATGTTGAGGCTTCAACAATAAAAAAATCTTCAAAGGCCATCATATTTGCTAATAAATTAGATTTTATATAATTGATAATTTCAAAATAAATAAAACCTGAGTTGTATACGCCTCCTGTTCCCACCCCACTCTCAGCATACATACCTTCACATCCCATTTGCTTCAGACCAGTGTGTCTCAAACTTTAATAAGCATACATATTCCTTGAGGATGTTAGTAAGATGCAGTTTCTGATTCAGTACATCTGTTGTGGGGCCTGAGGGTCTACCTTTCTAACAGCTATAAATGGGCCATCTTCTGAGCAGCAAGGTGGCCCAGCATATAATGAGGACAATTTCTGGCCTGATGACTGTGGTTTTATAGATTCAATGCTGTAATATTTTGGAATCAAGCATAAATAACCAAAAAATGATTACAAAAAATAAGTTAGAAGAAAACAATGTTTTAGTTAAGTGAGACATTAAGGTACACCAAATTGGCAGTGTTTCTGTTTGTCTGACAGCGACACCTTTGATACATTACAAATGTAAATCAGGACACCAAGTTCTGGTAACTTTAAAAAATAGTCACTATACCTTGAGGCTCTCTCCCAGTTAATTCAAGTTCAGAAAATTCAAGCCAGTGCACTGTAAAACCACTATTAAAAATTTTTAATGGTAAAGTGTCCATATAAATCATTTGTAAACTTGCTTTAAGCTATCCCATCTCCTCCTCCTCTTTCAACAAACAAATGCTGCTTTTTCTTCTGTCTTGTAGCTAAACAGCGTGTAACACCCAATGCTCCTCCCTTTAAAAATCGAACAAAATTGTCTCCAACCAAAGGACCCAATGCAAAAAGGTTGGCTTCTTTAACGCACTCGTAGGTATATGCATCTATTTCCACAGGATTACCCTTACATGTGATTGGCTGGCTTGAGTTGTGGCCCAGGTAACACCCTTGCTCCTTCAGAAAAGAAAGATTGGGATGAGAACCTATCAACACTACTGCTGCAGAGAGCTTAAATATTTTCTTCAATCCAGAGATGCTTTGAAGAATGCATTTCAGGTCCGACTTAAAGGAAAGCACATGGTGCTCAGGAAAACTGGTATAATCAGGTAACAGACGTGAGTGTAAGGAATACGACTGAGTACACATCATATGATAGACTTTATGGTACTCTGGATAAAGCTTTTTGGGAAGCTGTTTGAAAATTAAGCTTGGATCAGTTACTCTTCTACGAAATACATGAATCACAGGGACATTATTATTGTAAGCACAGAGCACTGCATCAGCTGCAGTCAGCCCAGAACCCACAATCAGCACTGGGTCCACTTTCCCACGCAACTTTCCTTTGCTTATAGCAGCTCCAAATTCAGGCATTGAATGAAACACAAAAGGAAAATCTTCCCCTTCAATTTCCAGACGGCCAGGAGAATCCAACGATCCAGTTGCCAGCGCTACATTTTCAGCAAAGAGACAGAAGGGAACAGGGGAACCATCGGCTGTTCGCTGATAACCCCTGATTTCCCAGTTTCTCTTGATAAATTTTGACTTCTCTATCTGTAAAGGCTGTGTTGAAATATCTCTGTCTTGACCATCATTATCAATTTGATCTCTGTAGAGTCTTGATACAGATGTAATATAAGTATTCTCTCTGAAATTCTTCTGAAGACCCATGACTTTTACGTAGTGTTTATAGTAGTGAGCTATTTCCTCTGGCATAACTCGATCCCCTTTTATGTTCCTATAAAAGGAAAAGGAAAAATGTTCTGAGGATAATTATTTATTTTACTGACATCTAGTTGGTTTACAGTGTTGTGTTAATTTCTGGTGTACAGCGTAATGATTCAGTTATACATACAGATACTCCTTTTCATATTCTTTTTCTTATAGGCCATTACAAGGTATTGAATGTAGTTTCCTGTGCTATATGGTAGGACCTTGTTGTTTATCTATTTAGCAGTTAGTATCTACAAATCCAGAACTTCCACTTTATCTCTCTATCCCCTCCCCGACTTTTCCTCCTGGTAACCTTAAGTTTGTTTTCTATGTCTGTGAGTCTGTTTCTGTTTTGTAAGTAAGTTCATTTTTTTTTTTTTTTTAGATTCCACATATAAGTGGTATCATATGGTATCTTTCTCTTTCTGGATTACTTCACTTAGTATGACAATCTCTAGGTCCTTCCATTCTTTAATCATTACAGATATAACAGATATTACAGATATAACTGTAACATGTAATTCTTAAAGACAACATCTAGGCACTAGTTTTAGTAAGTTGCTTTGTATTTTCCTAATGACTAAAAATAACTCAGATCAGTCTTCTGAACAAAATCCTCTTACACTTAAGTAACATTCCTCTCTCTCTTTTCCTACTCATAGAGATCTGTAAATGTATTCTTTATGAAAAAAGTACATTAATACAACTTTTGTTTTCCATTTGAACTTTAAAGCAATGAGCATTAGTATGCTTAAGCACTGCCCCAATTAGAGGTAAGTTGCAGTAAAAACCCCAAATCATTTCACATAATTCACTGTAATTTGTAACTAAAAAAAGTTCATAAAAATTTTCCTTTTAAGGCTTAATGACTATAATAATGAAGATATAGAATGCACTCTCAATTTTTACAGAAACCCTACATAAATAGTTACTATTAATTATTTCCATTTTGTAAACTAGGAAATCATTAGTTTAAGTTATTTGACCATGGTCACAGCATTAGAAGTTAGAGTCAGGATTCAAACCCTGCCAATCTTGGATCTGTTTCCTAAAGCAAAGGAAATAAAAGCAAAAATAAACAAATGGGACCTAATTAACCTTAAAAGCTTCTGCAAAGCAAAGGAAACCATCAACAAACAGAAAGACAACCTAATGAACAGAAGAAAATATCTGCAAATGATATAACTGACGAGGGGTTAACATCCTAAATATATAAACAGAGCATACAACTCAACATTAAAGTAAAAAAAAGCCTGATTAAAAAGTGGGCAGGAAAATCTGAATAGACATTTTTCCAAAGAGGACATGCAATAGGCCAAAAAGGCACATAAAAAGATGCTCAACGTTGATAATCAGGGAAACACAAATCAAAACCATAATGAGATACTGCCTCACACCTGTAGTAATGGCCATCATCAAGAAGAACACAAATAACAAATGTTGGCAAGGATGTGGAGAAAAGAGAACTTGTGTACACTGTTGGTGGGAATGTAAACTGGTGCAGCCACTGCTGAAAACAATGGAGGTTTCTCAAAAAACTGAAAGTAGGACTACCATATGACCCAGCAATTCCACTCTTGGGTATATATCCCCAAAAACCAAAAACACTAATTCAAAAAGATACATGCACCCCAATGTTCACAGCAGCATTATTTACAATTGCCAAAAAGATATGGAAGCAGTCCAAGTGTCCATCAACAGATGAATGTATAAAGATATGTATAAATATTTTTATATATCTATATAATGGAATACTACTCAGCCATAAAGAATGAAAAATTTGCCTTTTTCAACAACATAGATTGACTTGGAGAATACCATACTAAATGAAATAATTCAAACAGAAAAAGACAACTAATGCATGCTATCACTTACATGTGGAATCTAAAAAACACAACAAATTAGTAAATATAATGACAACAAAAAAAGTAGATTCACAGATACAGAGAATAAACTAGTGGTTCCCAGTGGGGAGAGGGGTGGGAGAGGAACAATACAGAGGAAGGAGATTAAGAGATAGAAACTGTTATGTGTAAAATAAGCTACAAGGATATATGGTAAAACAGGAAACACAGCCAATATTTCAGAATAAGTATAAATGGAATATAACCTTTGAAAATTGTGAGTCACTATATTCTACGGTATATCAACTACACTTCAATTAAAAAAAAATTAAAAACAAACCAAAAAAACCCGGCTAATGTATAGAGTTTTCTCTTAACACTATACAAAGACAGGAACTAAAGCTAATACTTATCATAAGATTCATTTTCACATATTATGTAAATACATAATGCGCTCAGCTTAGTAGGATGCACACTTGTGTGTAAACACAAAGCTTTCCCTCACCCACATCACAGACGCAAGTATGTTGAGCAATTTCACTTTCTCACAAAAATCAAGAACTTACACAAATTCCCTGATTTTGCAACTTTACATTTCAAACCCCCAGAAAATTCCTTTTTAAAAAAAAACCCCAAAAGTAATATTTGAAAGGTTTAATCTCAGTTACCCATGCTGGCCTAAATTTGCTTTTCTTAAATCTTTCAAGTTAAGGATAATTACTGTAGATTAACTTGGTTTCTATCTAGCAGGAACTGAAGCACCCAAATGTTACAGCCCTGATCTAACAAAGGCTGAGTCACTTCCTGCTTTAATGTATTGTTTCTGTGAGTAAATTACAGCAGACTCTCTGTTAGTAATTCCTATCTAATTTAATATTTACTAGTCTTGAAAAATGATAGCTTTTCATATTTCTTTTTTAATTTTTCTTTCTCCCAGATAAATAAAAATGAAAAATAAACTTATTCTTTAAAGTTGAGATTTTCATAGTATCTAGTCTCATATTTTCATATTCCTATTAAATATTTACCTCTACAGTCAAGTAGCCAGTCACATCAGATTCTATTTCATTCTATCATTCCAAATTATTCATCATATACACTTTTCTGCTCTGAAAAGCCAAATATTTTTAAGTATGTATACATGAGATATGCATGCATGAAGTTATATATCCATAAAAATCAGTAAATAATTGTGAAAGGATATGTGGGTGTATAAGAAAGTAATTAAACAAAGAGTGGTTTAACAGGGAATGAGGTAAAACTATGATTAACAATCTGCAGACAAGCCCTTACCTCTGTGTGCTTTAGCTTTGTAACATCTCTTAATAGAAACTAGCTCATAATCAGTATAGCAGAGAGGTTTTATTTGAAAGACACATACATCGATATTCATCTAAAAATATTTTGAGATTTGCCAACAGACTCTTTCCCACTGAATACCAAAATTTTTAATAGTTTGATCTTTACCTTCGTTTGCTAGACACCCAATCTTTAAATTTAAGTCCAGGGAGCTCCATCCAGTTTCCAAAGCTGATTGTCAACATGGAGCCTTCCATATTCTATTTGAATAAAAAAAAAATGTACAATCAAAAAACACAATTAATCAGTAACATGGATTTTTTTTTTAACCAAACCCATCTCATTTCCTATAATTAAGTCTGGATAAGGAGAGCTTAAAGAAGTCCTAAATGGTTGTGTGAATTACCTCTGGAACTTTATTCCAATGAACGTTCAAATATTTCAATAACGTAGTACCTGTATTCCTTCTTTCATATAATTATACATTTATAAATCAGATTTACAATGTTACCTGACGCCTAAACAATGTTGATAGCTTTGGCCTGTAATCAGCGTAATCGGATGCAGAATATTATGTCAGAGGAACAAATCAGAATTTTCACATTATAAACAAAAGGGGAAAAATTCATTAATTTCTAACACCTTAAATGTCTTTCCACTTTAACATTAACAGAAGTTTTTTAATGGGCAGCAAAATAGCTTTCCCCCACCTCCATCAATTATAACTGTGAGCTTGGCTGAATACAGCAGGCGTCTCTTTTTAAAGCTAGAGAAATGAGCACTGGTTGCTTAAGAACATACTCACTCACTGCTGAGGCTAAAGCTGCCTTTAAGAAAGTGACTCCTTCAAGCCTGTCCTGCTTCTGCTTTGCTCAGCAAGAAAAATGAGGGAAGCTCACGGGCTAAATGCACCTTTCCCACTGACCTCAGTTGTTCCTTTCAACCAACTCATTAAGGCTATGTTTTTTTTTTTTTTAATAGACTTTTTTTAAGAGCAGTTTCAGGTTCACAGCAGAATTGAGCAAAAAATACAGAGTTCGCACATAGCCCTCCCCACCCACACATATATACTCCCCTACCCTCAGCATCCCTCATCAGTGGGGCGTATTTGGTACAAATGATGAACCAACATGGGCACATTATTATCAACCAAAGTCCAAAGTTTACATTAGGGTTCACTCTTGATGTTGTGCCTTTTATGGGCTTTGACAAATGCATAATGACATGTAGCCACCAGTACAGTATCATACAGAATAATTTCATTGCCCTAAAATTCCCTTGTGCTCCATCTATTCATCTCTCTCCTCCCACCCTCTTCCCAACCCCCTGGAAACCACGATCTTTTTATTGTTTCTGTTGCTAGGCTACAGCTTTTTAAAATCTGAACTCTTCCTGTCCTGTTTTTATACAACCCAGTATTGGGGATGGTATTATTATTATAATTATTATTATTATCATCATCTAACAGAGCACTTACTATGTGCTACAGGTTATAACATCTATTAGTAATTTGTGACAGCAAAGGATCACCACAGGAAGAAAACGCAGCAAGCTGCCACCCGAGGCAGGCTGGGCCTGGTACTGGGCTCAGAGCCAGGTTTTAGGTATATTTCAGCTTTACCTGAAGGCTGGGGAATCTAAGATCAAATATAATTTTATAGTTATATATTTTATAATTTTGTATTTGATCTTGGATTCAAATATATTTTAATACATTCAAAATACATATTCAAATATATTATGAACATATTTGATTCAAATATATTGTTAGTAATCAAGGCTTATTCATACTTTAACTTTACTATATATAAGTGAAAGAAATAAAGTAATGCAGAGAGCAATCATTGCCTGCACAGTTTTCTAAGCAGAAAATATATTAAGTACCTCAGGAATTTAGAAGACGTAATCTAAAACCTTAAAACATATATTACGGCTTTTTCAAGAAACGCAGTTTTATTAAGAATGCTACTCATAAATAGAGCAAATACAAACACTAGGCTAAAAGGCAAGATAATCTGGTAGCTGCTACCCAGTACCACAAAAGTAATTAAGATTAACGAAAGAGTCAATGATGTATTTAATCTTTGAAGTCCCCAAATACTCTGAAAGTCATCTGATAAATTAAATGTAAACAATTTTTAGCCATATAACATTGCTCTAATATAGGACTATATAAATGAAGCTGACACTAAAGATTTGATATTTAATGTTAAAATTCCCAGGAAGTCTGTACTTTGTAACAGAGCAAAAATTATTTAACATTTATTTTACAACAAATGAGCACCCACTACACACTAGACACTGTACTAACAGCTAAGAATAATTATTAGCCACTGTCCCCTAATGAAATACACTGAATCTTGATGCTATCAGTTCTATGGTTCAACCTCTGCTGTGGACTAGATTTTGTCACCTCCAAAATCCGTGTGCTGAAGCCTAACCTGACTGCGATGTATCTGGAGATGGGCCTGTGGAATGCAATTAGGGCTGGACGAGGACATCAGGGTGGTGCCCTCACAGCAGGACCAGTGGCTTTATAAGAAGAGAGTTCACACTCCCTCTGCCACATGAGGACATGCCAGAAAGCAGCTACCTACAAACCAGAAAAAGCTGTCACCACACAATGAACTGGCTGGCACCCTGACCTCGGATTCCACGGCCTTCAAACAATGAATCTCCTGTGTAAGCCACTCGGTCTATGGTATTTTGTTACAGCAGCCCAAGCAGACTAATACAGTTTATTTCTTTCACAATACATTTTTCATTTAAGATTTGAAAATGGAGGGAAATGATGGATATTGATATGAAATACTGTGTGAAATTTTGTAAGCTCTAAAATCAAATGGATTAAAACATTTCTACTATGCAAAACATTCTCGAAATATTTTCTATATAATTCCTAGAGAAACACTTCTTCTAAGACTGTATCAGTAATAAAATGTGGCTGGCTTAATTTCTACTAGTAATTAACCCATATTTAACTGAACATATTAAGTTATCAGATAAAAATGTGGTAATCATCATATACAATATTATATCTTAATATTTAAGAACCAAAATGGTCTTATCAAGATGACATATAATTCACATCCACTAAAATGATAAGAAAAATGTACTCACGTGCCACGCTCCACCAGGTGGGCCTTTACCGAGGACTAAGTGGGGGATATAATGATGTTGTTCTAATTTCCAATGCAAAACGGATGGATAATCATATCCAAAGTCAGCATCTGGATGAAGAAGTGTGTCAAAAAGCACAGCAACGGGATTGGAGGATCGACCCTCAAGGCCCTCAGACAAATATTCCAAGTCCTGAATGAATTAAAAACAAAAAACAGGATTTGGAAAAAACAAACAAAAAAACCCAGCTAACACAGTAACAGTGAAGGCTATTAGTCTAATCCAGTATTTCCCAGATAGTGTGCTATGCAACACTGAAGTTCCTTTAGGTCTTAACAGATTCTTGGGTCAAATAAACAGGAAGAAGATTGGATTTCAACAAAGCTAATCAAATCATTTTACTACAAAATTTGATGCCTTTCATATGCTAATATACCATGACACTTTAATGATAAAAAGCATCACTTTCCAAATTTATTTGAGCATACAGCACCTATTAAACTACACAAGGAAATAATTTAGGAAATTTTGCTCTGATTAATTCAGAAAAAGAAGTAACTCAGCAGAATATATTTATAAATCTAAAATTAAAATGTTATAAAGTGTTATTTAGAAGAAAGGATTTTCAGCTAAGAAACACAATGCTTATATAGTAAACTAGTCTTGTCTCAGGATTAAAAAAAAAAAAATGGACTAGCACGTAAAAAATAATACCTGATCAACAATGGAAAGATGTCTTGCTTCTTCTAATTTACCATGTAAGATTGCATTTGGATGTATTGCTTCTGATGATAAATATGGTCTGTAACCCGAAAGCATGTAAGAAAGGCAGATTCCTGAGGGTCCATTTCCTATTTAAAAAAGGGGGGAGAGAGGTGTATTGTGTGTCTTAATGCTCGTTTTTCTGTTTCACAGATGGCTTTTCTACATAAACTGTTCCTTCTCTAAACTCTTAAAACCAAGTATTCATAAGAGAAAATTTTTGTCTGCTCTCCTGTTTTCTTTTGAAGCTTCAAGTCTCTATGTAACTAACCCTCAAAATTAGATTTCTAGGCTGACCTCTTACCCCAAAAATATATCCCACATTTTCAGATGCTGCTTCTTCACTCTACCTGACTGACCCACTAATAACGGAATCACAATGTGTTCACAGCAACTTTACGAACTCCTCTGTTTTGGTGCCCTCTCCTTTAAACCTCACTCCTCACAGTACAATACATACTAGCAAAATCCTAAGTTTGTTAGTTTTTGGTTCTAACCCTGTTTTGGTCACCTACATCCATTCAGTGGTCTCTGCTATTCTCACTCATATTTTCTGATTCAGAGGATAAAAATCTCTTCCTGTTCCTCTTCAAGTTTCACCTACTCAAAGATCATTTCACATTCTACGTTCAAATGAGTTTTGGTAACAAAGTCCTCCCACTCTATTTCAAAGCCCTTAATTGCTGTTTCTGACTATCCAGTGTTCTCCATGTTTGGTCTCAACCATATTTCAAGTCCCATCTTCTAGTAACTATCTTCCTATATTTCTGTATGTTCTACCTAAAGCCAGACTGGATTTTATTTTTTATTGAACCTTCTTGAACTACTTTTGATTTCCATAGCTCCTTTAGTCTGGACTGCCACTTCTCTATTGCCATGTACCAAAAATTTAATCAACCTGGGACAATTCCTAGCCATCAGGAAAAAAAACCCTGTTGCTTGCCTAATATTTTGCCCCAAATAAAATAAGCTTAAAGATGTAAATATGAGTTAAAATCATAAGAATATTAGGAAAGAGGGTAATATTTCTACTTATAACGCTGGAGTAGGAAGCCTTAAAATATAACACAAAACTCAAAATGCAGAATGGAAAAGAAACCATTTAACATAATATTTTTTTTTTAAATGGCAAACAGTGGGAGTTAAGATCTGAGACAAAGAGCTAATTTCCTTGAATAAAAAAGCAAGAGACAAACTAAAGAAAAATTGTAATACCAACAGACACAGAAAAAGCATTTGACAAAATCTAACACCTATTCATGTAAAATTCTCAGCAAACAACAAGCAGAGGGGAACTTTCTCAACTTGATAAAGAGTATCTACAAAAACCTTACAGCTAACATCACACTTAGTGAGAAAATAGGTTTCTTCCCTACGTGATCAAGAACCAGATAAGGATATCTCATCTCACCATTCCTACTCAACACACACCATGATAAAAGTCCTAACTAATGCAGGAAGACCAGAAAAGGAAACAAAATGTATACAACTTGGGAAAGAAGAAATAAAACTGTCTTTGTAAATGCCATGCCTATCTACATAGAAAATCCCAAAGAAGTGACCAAAAAGCTCCTAGAATTAACAAGCAAGTATAGTAGCAAGGTTGAAGGATGCAACACTAATATATACAAGTCAATTACTTTCCGATATACCAGCAGTGAAATTTGAAATTACACAACACTGATTATATTTGTGAAACAAAAGAAATACCTGGGTATAAATTTAGCAAAATACATATAAGATATACACAAGGAAAACCAGAAAACTCTGATGAAAGAAATCAAAGAATATCTAATTGATGGAAAGATATTCCATATTCATGGACAAAATGACTCAATATTGTTAAGATGTCGGTTTTTCCCAACTTGACCTACAGATGTGATGCACTCAAAATCCCAGCAAGTTATTTTGTGGATAATATACTGACAAACTGATTCCAAAGTTTCAATGGAAAGGTGAACGATCCAGAACTGTCAACATAATATTGAAGAACAAAGTCAGAACTGCTATCACCCAACTTCACTGCTTACTATAAAACTACAGTCAACAAGACAGGGTGGAAACGAAGAAAGAATAGACTAGTCAGTGGAACAGAACAGAGGGCCAAGAGACAGATCCTCAACACACACAGTCAATTTACTTTTGACATGAGGGCAAAGGCAATGCAATGGAGAAAGGATAATCTTCTCAACAAATTGTACCAGAACAACTGGACATCCACGTGCAAAAAACATGAATCAAGACATGGGCCTAATTATCTTTACAAACATTAACTAAAAACAGGTCACAGACCTAAATATAAGACGGTAAATTATAAAACTTCTAGAAGATAACACAGGAGAAAATCTAGGTGATACTGGGTTTGATAAGGAGTTTTTAGATAAAACACCAAAAGCAGGATCCATTAAAGAAAAAACTAACGTGCAGGACTTTATTAAAATTTAAATTTCTGCTCTGCAAAAGACACTGTTAAGAAAATGAAAAGAGAAGTCACAGACTGGGAGGAAATATTTGCAAAAATAAGTAGTTGATAAAGTACTTGTCTCTAACATATACACAGAACTCTTAAAATCTCAACCATAAGAAAACCACCAACACCATCAATTAAAAAGTAGGCAAAAGATCTGTACCTCAAGGTACAGAGATGGGAGGTAAGCATATAAATTCTCAACACTGTGTATCATTACAGAACTGCAAATTAAAACAATGAGATACCATTACACACCTAGCAGAATGGCTACAATTCAAAAGACAATACCAAGTGCTTCCAAGGATGCGGAGCAACAGGAACTTTCATTCATGGCTGCCGGGAAGGCAAAATGATACAGCTACTGTGGAAGGCAATTTGACAGTTTCTTACAAAGCTGAACATAGTCTTGCCACAGGATCCAGCAATCACACTCCTAGGTTATTTACCCAAATGGGCTGAAAACTTAACAGCCAGCCATGCAAAAATCTGCACGTGAATGTTTACAGCAACTTTACTCACAATTATCAAAGGTTGGAAGCAACCAAGATGTGCTTCTGTAAGCAGATGGATAAACTGTGAAACATTCATACAATGCAATAGGGTTCAGTGATTAAAAAATAAAATGAGCTATCAAGCCATGAAATATCTTAAATGCAGATTGCTAAGCCAAAGAAGCCAGTCTGAAAAGGCTACATACTGGGATTCCACATATATGACATTCTAGAAAAGGTGAAACTAGAGAGACAGTAAAAAAAAAAAAGATCAGTGGTTACGAAGAGTTGATGGTTGAGGGAAAGGATGAACAGGTGGAACACAGGAGGTTTTTAAGCAGTGAAATTACTCTACATGATGTTGTAATACGTGACATTACACAGACAGCAAAGCCCACAGAACTGTGCAACCTAAAGAGTGAAGCCTCAACTACAGATTTTAGTTAGCAGTAATGTAAAAGCAGTGGTTCACCAATTGTAAAAAATGTACCATATTAATGCAAGTGTTCATAAAAGGGGTAAATGGGAGATGGGAGGGAGAAGAAAGGGAATATATGAGAACTCTTTGCACTTTCCACTTAATTTTCCTATAGACTTAAACTGCCTAAAAAAAAAATAAAGACTATTAAAATAAATATGAAATATAAGAAAAACAGTGGGAGTTAAGAACTGAGACAAAGGATCAAAAAGAAATAGCACTCAATAGACAATTGTGGAATAAAAACAAGCAGTTCATACAGAAATACATACAAAGGCAGAATGCTCCCCAGCTCCCAAAGATTTCCCCATCCTAAGCCCAAGGACCTGAAGGTGTTACCTTACACAGAAAAAGGACTCAGCAGATGTGATGGAGGACCCTGAGATGGGCAGAGTGCCCCGGATTACCTACGTGGGCCCAATCTAATCTGTTAAGACCTTAAAAACAGAGAACCTTTCCCACCTGTGCTGAGGAGGAAACTTAACTATGGAAGAAGGTTAAAAGAGAAACAATACTGCTAGCTTTGCAGCCACAGATGGGGTCCAGGAGCCCAGGAGTGATAGTGGCCTCTAGGAACCGGAAAAGCAAGGGAGTATCCTACCCTGGAGCCTCCAAAAGGAATGCAGCCCTGCTGGTACCTTGACTTTAGCCCTGCAGGACCGTGTTGCACTTCTGTCCCATAGAACAGAAATAGATAATAAATTTATGTTGTTAAAGCCACCGGTTTGTGGTGATTTGTTAAGGAAAAACACACACGTTAAGGAAGTCAGCCCTTTATGTAAGCTCAAGCCAGCAGGCATGGCCCTAGATGCCTGAGGTCAAGCTACTCACTGGCGAGCTGAGGCAAAACAGAAAAAGATTGCTTTGGGGGAAGTGAGGTGGGGAGGCTCCGATGAAGGTAGCTTTTCCTTTTCTGATCCTCTCAAAGCTCAACTAGAACAATCAGACAGGCTTCCTTTACTTACTGCACGACACCCAGGGTGGAAACCCAGGGTTGGACATAGTGGGACACGGAACACGAGGTGTGGTCTCAGATGTCCTGGGTGAGAACTACCACAAAAGCCACCAGCTCCCCTCGAGGGGAGTCTGGCATAGAAGTACCCTGCTTCCCTTCTTTCCCTTCTTGACTGGGTCTCCCACATGTCAAGACAGAGCACAGGACCTTCCTCTCCTTCCTGGTAACGCTGAAACAGGCCGTCAGAGAACCAAAGGCAGCTGTATGCCATCGCGGGACATTATGTCCCGTAATTCCTTCCCTGGGTTTTGGTTTCACACGTAGCACTTGTCCAACTTTATGAGTTTGAATATTACAGGGGAGATATTCATGACAGGTAATTAAGCACATGCGATAGAACAAAATCATAACAAATATATAATTCTGAAGTAATTAGGTTTTTAATAACTTAATTTTTAATATCTTCCATGCCTATCTATTGAGGTGGTATGAAGATATATAATAGTACTATGATGGCTAAATTATTATAAACACAACTACAGGTTACTATAATCATTACAATGGAGCACTGACTATCAACTTGCACAAGCCACTCCACTTCTGAGCGTCCCTGTCTGCCAGTATCCTACACCACCAGGGCTGTAAGGCATAATTCAATAATGTACACAGAATGCTCTGTACAGGTCTCTAATAATATTAGTCATGTCATTATCATGACAGTTTCATACAATTAACACAACAGATACACCATATTTTAAAATAATACAGTAATATCAGTCTTCCAATGAAAACCTGTTGCATTCTAACACAGAATCTAGTATCAGATAAACCAATTACTCCCTCCAAAAATTTGGTTATTAGTTATTTTAACATATCAAGCAACCTAAGAATATTTTTCAACACAATCCTAAGAATGTGTGCTATGTAACTGTACAATCATAAAAGTAGTGAGAATCATAAAAGGAATTTTAAGAGACAAAATGCAGTAACTTACCTATTACTACCACAGGCAAAGTCACTGATGAATCTCCAAGTAAAGAAGTTTCTTCAACCAATGGCATAGCTGTAACTTTTCGCCCCAAATTATCACCCAAATATTGCACCAAGGAATTAAAAATCTCTCCTTCAGTTTCAGTGTCACTATAGTTTCTTAAAAAAAAAAAAAAGGAACAAAAACAACACAAGAGATATACAGTCAAAATAAAATCTTTATAAAACTCTGTCTTAGGACACCACAAATTTTCTAGAAAGAGAACATAAGCAAAACATTCCCTGACGTAAATCGTAGCAATGTTTTCTTAGGTCAGTCTCCCAAGGCAACAGAAATAAAAGCAAAAATAAACAAATGGAAGGTAATTAAACTTATAAGCTCTCGCACAGCAAAGGAAATCATAAACAAAACGAAAAGACAACCTACAGAATGGGAGAAAATATTTGCAAATGATGCGACTGACAAGGGCTTACCTTTCAGAATATATAAAGTTCATACAACTCAGTTAACACACAAAAAAAACAACAACCCAATCAAAAATTGGGCAGAAGACCTAAACAGGCATTTCTCCAATGAAGACACACCAATGGCCAACAGGCACGTGAAAAGACGCCCACGGCTGCTAAGTATCAGAGAAACGCACACTGAAACTGCAGTGAGGTATCACCTCACACTGGTCGGAATGGTCATCACTAAAAAGTCCACAAATGATAAATGCTGGAGAGGCTATGGACAAAAGGGAACCCTCCTACAGTACTGGTGGGAATGTAGTTTGGTGCACCCACTATGGAAAACAAAATAGAGATTAAAAAACTAAAACCAGACTTACCATATGATCTAGCAATCCCACTCCTAGGCA
Organism: Camelus dromedarius; assembly: GCF_036321535.1. Taxonomy (NCBI): domain Eukaryota; kingdom Metazoa; phylum Chordata; class Mammalia; order Artiodactyla; family Camelidae; genus Camelus; species Camelus dromedarius. The sequence continues at coordinate 23,920,558 of NC_087465.1, read as the reverse complement.
CATATCTGGGGAAAATTAATTCGAATAGATCTATGCACCCCAATGTTCACAGCAGTACTATTTACAATATAGCCAAGACATGGAAGCAACCTAAATGTCCAGTGACAGATGACTGGGTGAAGAAGTTAGGGTGTATGTAAGCATATACAATGGAATACTACTCAGCTATAAAAAAAAACAATGAAATAATGCCACTGTAGCAGCATGGATGGACCCAGAGATTATCATATTAAGTGAAGTAAGTCAGGCAGAGAAAGACAAATATATGGTATCACTTATATGTGGAACCTAAAAAACGGATACAAACGAACTTAGATTTACAAAACAGAAATAGATTCACAGACATAGAAAACAAACTTACAGTTACCAAAGGGGAAAGGGGGACAATAAATTAGGAGTCTGGGGTTAGCAGATGCAAACTACTATATATAAAATACAAACAATAAGATCCTACTGTATAGCACAGGGAACTATATTCAATAGCTTATAATAACCCATAATGAAAAAGAATGTGAAAAAGAATATATACATATAAAACTGAATCACTATGCTGTACACCAGAAACTAACATTGTAAATCAACTATATGTCAATAATAAATAAATAAATAAAACAAACAAACAAAAATCCCCATATAACTCAATAAGCTGATCCTAAAAAAAAAAAAAAAAAAAAACAGTCTTTAATCAGATTTTATTTAGGTCATAAAATATTCAATAATTCCATAAAAGGAGAAAAGGAAATCTTTCTGTTTAATGCTTTCAAATAAGCAGCTTAGCTACATGTCAACGTACACCACTTTGTTGGAAATCCTAAATACAGCTGTCCCTCGGTATCCAAGGGGGATTTGTTCCAGGACCTCACTCCCCCTCCCCAAATACTAAAATGCACACTCAAGTCCCTTATATAAAACGGCTTATTATTTGCATATAACATACCTACATCCTCCCATATACTTTAAGTCATCTGTAGGTTACTTGTAATGCCTAATACAATGTAAATACTATGTAAATAGTTGTGAACACAATGTAAATACTATGTGTGTAGTTACCAGCATGCAGCAAATTCAAGTTTTGATTTTTGGAACTTTCTGGAATTTCTTCCTTCCTGAATATATCTGATCCACAGTTGGCTGAGTCCATGGATGCAGAACCCATGGATATGGAGAGCCGACTGCAGCTGCTAATGTCTCTTTAGTATATTGAAGGCAAGTCTTAAATAAGAAGTTATTTTTAATACACAGCATTATATTAGGGACATTTGTGATTCTCTGAGATCTAGGAATACCAAGTTTCTCTTTCACTTTTTTTCTCATTAATAAAAAAGTATATTAGAGGAAGCATATTTGGAACAAAATAGTCACATATATTTTAAGGAAAATTTACTGTACTTATAAATTAGAAAATCTTGCACTTGGGTAAAAGAAATAAGGTTTATACACCTTTTCTCAAAGAGATACTGAAAAATGGAAAAAATCTTAATACTGATTTCCAATCTACCATTTTTTCTAGCTGCCTCCCCAGAAGCTGGTTTCGGCATTCTGAAGTGCTCGTGCTCGTGCGGGAAAGGGAGTCCCCTCCCAACAGCTGATGAGCTGCATTACACTAGGGGTTACTTCAGAATAGAACTCCTGAGTTAGTCTTCATTCTCATCAAGTCAGAAACAGGCCAGTGTCTGAAAATATTAAACTGAGTACTGACTACTGGGTGACTGCTTATCACTGTTTCCGAAATGATAATTCGGGGTATGGATCTGTTATTTCATAGGACTCACTGATCCTGGAAGAGGATTAGAAATGGAATTAGGCACAGACCAAGACTTCTGCTTCCCTATACCCTTCAAAGTTCCCAAACTACCCTAGGACGGGGCAGCATTCCCCAGAATACACTTGACAGCTTTCCTACCCCCAATATTTGGACTCCCCTAATGATACATGGAGCCTTTTGGCCAGAAGAGCTAACCTTTGGATATGGCCACTAAGGAAAGCCCCTCCTCACACTGCAAGCCCGACCCTGGAAGTGTCTTATGCTCAATCTACCCCTCTCAGGTCATTCCACCTACTGCCTCTGATCAAATCCAGGTGGACTAGCTATCTTGCCTTCTCCTGCTTCTTGGCAACTGAACTCAGCATGACTGTATTATACCTGGGCCTGCCCCTGACACTGCCCCTAAGTGTGTGCCAAGGACGGTTTCCCCAGCCTCATTTGGATGCTTCTGATGAAAGTCCTTTTGGACACCAAGGACTCAATACTGTGGTTGCTGTAAAGGCCACAGTTCTTTCTCAGTAGAGGGAGACCTCACGGTCAGTTCCCTAGTGACACCCCTACTTCAGACACCACTGCTTCCATATATACAACCTCGGGTGTAGTTAATAAAAATGATCATCACTCTTACAAAGTTTCTGGTGATTAAAAAGATGTCTCCTCAAAGCTTAACAAATGTTTCATATTATTAAAATGGGGGATATTATAGGGGTTAGGGTCAACTTGAGATGACACAAATATTAAGCTAGACTACGTGAATACTATCTGATGTCCCCTACATGCTAAGAACTAATAACCCTTTGAATGACTGAAGGAAGGCATTTTAGCAGTTTCCACCATATTTGATTTTATAAGCAAAACTCAATGATCTAAAATGCCTTGGCTGGTTTAAGTTTACAAATAAATGCTGTGAAATGAATACTTAATATTTAAACTCCTTAAGAACAAACCAACCATGGAGAGAAGAGAAGTTCTGGCTAAACTCCAAATCATTTTTGCTTAAAGGTACAGGAGAATTCAATTTTTCTATAACTTATCAAGAGCCATTTAATACTCTAAGTCAAGGAGTCTCAAGCAACCATCTCCCCCCCTTTTTTTTCTGGCAGGCCTCAGAATTTTAATACAGCTATCAATGCTATAAACAGACTATCCATTTTACAAGGACCTTTCATTACACTGGACTTAACCTCTCAAATAATAGATATTAAGAAAACATTTAAGAGGTTAAGACAAATAAAATGCCTCCTCTGTTGGACTTCCATTAATCAAGAAAGACAAAGTTTTCAACAGCTCAAAAACATCAGAAAAACAACAGATCATTTGATCAGGGAGATTGGAAAATGCTTTTAAAAAAACAAACAAAAAAGACCTTCAGTGAGATATAATATGCATACCATAAAACTGACCCTTCTCAAGTGTACAATTCAGGGCTTTTAGTACAGTCACAAGGTTTTGCAATCACCACCACTAATTCCAGAAAAATTCTACCACCCCAGAAGTATACTTTGCACCCATTAGCATTCATTCCCCATTTTCCCCTTCCCCCAGCTCCTGGCAGCCACTAATCTATTGTCTTACTAGATGTGCCTACTCTGGAAATTTCAAATAAATGGAATCCCTCGTACATTATGTGGCCTTTTGTGTCTGGCTTCTTCCACTTAGCATGTTTTCAAGGTTCACCCATGTTGTAAAATGTATTGGTACTTCATTCTTTTTTATGCCAGAATACCATCCCACTGTACACCTGTTAATACTTTTGTTTACCTACTCATGAGTTAACGAGCCAAATGGTTTCCACTTTCTGGCTATTACAAACAATGCTGCTATGAACATTCGTGTAAACATTTTTGTGTGGCCAAATGATTTCATTTCCCTGAGGTATGTTCTCAGAAGTGCACGCAATGGCCGGGCCATAAGCGCTACATGTGACAGCTCGAGGAATTAGTGAACTAGTTTCCCACGTTTGCACCATCCTGCATTCACACCAGGGATATGATGTTCCAATGTTTCCACATCCTCACCAACACTTGTTACTGTCTTTTTTTAGCCACTCTAGCAGGTATAAAATAGTATCTCACTGCAGCTGTGACAAGCATTTCCCTAATGACTAATAAATAAGGGTAAGCAGCTCTTCACATGCTTATTGAGCATCTGCAATCTTCTTTGGAGAAATATTCAAATTACATACCCAATTTCCAACTAAGCTGTGTTTTGCATTGTTAAGTTTTCAAAACTCTTTATATGTCCTGGATACAAGTCCCTTTTCGGATATATGATTTGCAAATACTTTCTCCCGTCTTGCGGGCTGTCTTTTCACTTTCTTTATATTATCTTTAGAATCACAAAAGTTTTAATTTTTGATCAGGTGCAATTTATGTTTTTTTCTTTTATTGCTGTACTTTTGGTGCCATATCTAAAAAAAAAAGCACTGCCTAATCTAAGATCACAAACCTGTTTTCTTCTTTCGGTTTTACAGTTCTGGTTCTTACATGCAGGTCTTTCGTCCATGCTGAGTTAATGTTTGCATATGGTGTGAGAGAGCGGTCCAACTCGATTCTTTTGCTTGTGGATATCCACTTCTCCTGGCACCATTTGCTGAAGAGACTGTTATTTCCCTGGGATCCCACGGAAAGGAACCGACCATAAACAGAGGGACTCATCTGTGGACTCTCACTACTGTCCCACTGATCTACATTTATCTTTATTCCAGTAAGTTCTGGAATATTGTAGGAAGTTCTGAAATCAGGAAGTGTGAATCCTCCAACTCTGTTCTTTTTTCAAGATTGCCTTTGCTATTCGGGGTTCCTTGCAATTCCATGTGAATTTTAGGATCTGCTCATCAGTTTCTAGAGAAAAAAGGCAGCTGGGATTTTGATAGGAGTGTATTTTTATAGATCGATTCAAGGAATACTGCCATCTTAAGAATACTAAGCCTTTCAATCCAAGAACATGAGGTTCCTTTTCAATTATTTTGGCCTTCTTTCATTCTTCTCAGCAATGTTCTCTCATTTGCCATGTACAATTCTCACCTTCCTTTTGTTAAATTATTCCTAAATATTTCCTTCTTTTTGGTGCTAGTATAAATGGAATTGTTTTGTTAATTCCCTTGCCAGATTGTTCACTGTTAGTGTACAGAAATACAATGAATTTTTGTATGTTGATCTTGTATTGTGCAGTATCACTGAATTGATTTACTAGGTCTAGTAGGTTTTTGTGTGTCTGTGGGCATCAAGCAATTTGACTCAAGTCTCTCCCAAGACTCAAGTAAACTACAGACAAAGTTTTAGCTTATCTTAATTCTCTACACAGTATAAGTAGTATCTGTTGATTTTCTACTAACTGGTATAATCTTTGGGTATATAATCCATATTAATGGTATAAATTATTTGTAATAAACTTGTATGGTATTTGATAAATACTGGTTTAAGAGAGGCATGAAAAACTGAATTAAGAGAAGCAAAAAATGAAAATAAGGTCCACTGGATTTACATAAAGCATCAATGAAACAAAGGCCTGCTAGTAAGTATTCTTTCTAAAAATTTCAGAGCCTAAATTTTAAATTTAATATTGCTGTATATATTCTACAGTATCTGCATACTATTTCACAGGTCAGTGAGCAGTGTAAATACCCACTTAGGAATCCAATTTGCTGAATGTTCGTTCTACTTATAAGAAGTATTATACTGAGTAATTTAAAAAAATCTACTTTTATTTGGGGAACTAATTAAATTGGAAAACACATATAATTAAATTTTAGGAAAACAGTAAAGAACAAAACTACACATATGCAAAAAGTTACCCTATGGTTAGGCATCAAGTTAAGAAAGATTATTTTTCAGATGATTTTAGACACCTTCCAGGTTTGTTTCTGAAACATGGTCCAAAGATTCAAAACAAATTTAAAAGGAGCACAGATATAATATGTGAGTAACAGAGACTTCTCTCGCATCCAGCAATACTTCTTTAAATGACCATTCAAACTAAAACAAAATGCTTTACTCCCTGGGTTCTTAGTCATTGGAAGCATGACCCTGGACTGTTACCCAAGTGAGACTACCATAGGAAAAGAAGGTTCTAAAGTCACATGCTTCATCTTCCACAACAAAGTATGGGAGTTTCCTCCCTTGAAAAGTTAAGTAGACAGTGCTCTCACAATACTTAGCCTTTCAGATATTAGACAAGATCTGAAATGTAACTGCTGTCACAACTGGTTTTAAAATGTGTTTTCCTAATGAAATTGCTCAGAAAAACAGTTTTAGTAAATTATAAATCTCTTTATAAGGAACTGTTTTAAATAATAAGTAAATGTTGTCTTTTCAAAATTTTAAATAAGATAGAGCTATTCTTACAATGGAAATACGGTCTATCAATTACAATTTTTATCCATTGGCCAGCAGACTTGTTTTCCTTTATCCTTCAAGATCAAAACACGGCAAATATCTTGTTTTCATCCCCTCCTCCAAATTTCTGTACAAAGAGGTAAGCATATGGTATTCAATATCTAGGGTCAGTTGAATGGATATGAATACCAATGTGTCCTCAGAATTCAACTGTACCTAAAGGTGTCAAAAAGCTTTTGGACAGTATTTTTTTTGAAAGGCGTGTTATTTTCTCTGGGGCTTCAGTTTAGCAAGTTTTCACTAGGGGAACTTGTTTTCTAAAGCTCGCCAACGTGGATCTGCTACTCTCAAATCACTGTCTGCCAAGTAGGTAACAAACAAATTTGCTTGGAACTTAAAACCCCACTGTTTATTACATAAAACAATTTTTAATATTCAGAATTTAGAGACTCCAACAAAACTCACTGAGAAGGTGGTCAAGCCAGGAGTGCTGCTCTGTCACATCAGGAATACTGAGTCTTCTCTGTGCCTTACACCTCTTTTGAGATTTGCTGAAGCCTCTGGACCTCTTCTTTGAATATCATTAAACACAATAGGATTTACAAGGAAACTAGTAACAGTTATAAAAAGTAAACTTGTGACACGTTTTTATGTACTTCTCTACTGTACTTAGTAACAAGTTCAGTGATGTATAATAATTACTGTAATCTTGAAGAAATAAGCAAACACTATTTCTAGGTATCTGCAACAACTAATGTGATGTGAAAATAATTGTGATTTCTACAATGACAAAGTCACAAACACTACTGTGATTTACTACTTATATTCATAACTGAAGAAGACAGATTTTGGTTCAAGTTGAGTGAAAATTCCTGGTACCTTTCTTTACATCCAAGTTCACAGGTCACCTAAAGCCTATACATGCAGCCCAATTTTAGAACCCTTGGTCAGAATTTCATATTTTACAAAAGACGTTTTGCATACCATTATTTTAGCACATTCATGTATGTAAAGCAAGGCGCTTTCTAAAGTCTTCACTAAGCTTAACATTTCTTCAGCCCAGCATGAAAACCAGTTTCAAGTTGTTTTTGGTCTTTCCATAACTGAAGTGGCCAACTGCGCTAAATATAATACATTCACTTCTATTTTAAAACGTTTTATCCGTATCACCCCTAAAAACTTTCTCAAAATGTTAGTCCTGAATCGCCACACTTTTCAAATTTCATACAATATATATGACTTACAGTGACTTAACACCTTACTAGGTTAGAACCTATTTGGAACTAGATGCACACTTAAAACATAATTCCCTATTTCCCTTCAACCTAGTAACTTCGGTTATCAGATTTTTTAAAAGAAAAAAAAAAAGGTTCAAGGTGTGCGTGGATGGCTGGGAGGCCATTCACAAGCCTTCACTCAAACTTTGCACTACTGAGAAGTCTCAGTTCGCAGTAACCGACTCTATCCCGGCCTAGCCGGTCCCGCAGTCCCGTGACCGGCGTGGTCCAGCGAGAGGAACAGGGGACAACGGAGGAGAGTCCCCCAGAGCCAGGAGCCGAGGTGGGGAGCCTGGACTAGGCAGGGGCCCGGGGGAAGCCGCGGCCGAGGCGGGAGGTGGCCGCAGTCCGGGCGCCAGCCTTCCGCCCCCGGCTCGCCCCAGTTTCAGACCCCGCGCGGCCTCTGCCCCGTGCGGCCCCGGCCCTGCCGCGGGGCCCGGCGGCCCTGCACCCCCGCGCGCTGCCCTTCCTCCCCCGGAGCAGAAGTCACCTGAAATGAGCGGCCAGGGAGCAGCGGCAGCACCACACGGGCATGGAGCGCGGCGCACCGGGAAGCTGAGCGCCTCCGTCCGCGGGGTCGCCCGAGGGGGGCGCCCGCCGGGTCGCGGGGTCGCGCCCCGAGCCTCGCCGTGGCGCGGCTGCCCGGAAGCTGCAGCTCGGCGGCCGGCCGGGCTCCGGAGCGGCGGAGTCCGCCTCGGGCCGGCGGCTTCCGCTCCTCGCCTGCAGGGAGCCAGACGCGGGCGGCGGACGCTCTCCGGGAGCCGCGATGGGGGCGGAGCGTGGCGGGGACGCTGCGACGGCTGCGGCGGAGGCGCGCGGGCTCCTCCTCGCAGGTGCGGAGGCGGCGGCGGCGGCGGGCGAGGCCCCGGATTGGTGGAGCCGCGGCCGGGGCGCGGGGTTGGGCCTGACCGGGGGCTGGGGCCGAGGTCCGCCCGCCCGCGGCCGACCCGCTGCGTCGCGGGTGCTGGGTGCTGGGTGCTGGGTCCTGAGTCCTGGGTCCCGGGCCCCGGCCTGCGCCGCGCCGCCCCTCCGCGTGCGCCCGGCCCGCGGCCTGGGGGGTGAGCGGAGCGGGGCGGATGCGCTTCGAGAGGGCCCGCTGACGAGGCGAGGAGGAAGAGCTGCTAACCGCGGTGGCGGGACGGCGCGGGGGGAGTCCTCGCGCGCCGCACGGCCTCCGCGACCCGAGCACCTGGGTGTCTCCGGGGTGGGTGTGCGCCAGCCCCACGCCGAGGACGCCCGGGAAGGACCGAGATCCCCGCCCCAGGAAACTCACTTCAGCGCCTCTCCCCCCGGTGGCCTGGGCTCCGACGCCCTGAGCTTCCGTGTGCTTTCCGCTCCTGACGCTGCATCACAGTCTCCTGGGGGGACTCACCGAACCGCAGGTGCCCAGGCCCCACCCCAGTGGGTCTGATGCGGGAAGTCCGGCCTCCCGACTGCGGTCCCCCTTCCTTAAGTCAGTGGCATCACTGATTAAAATCTAGGTGCTCAGCCCCGCCCAAGATTCACCGAGTACTTTTCAAGGAGCAGCAAGGGCAGAAATGTGTATTTTTTATTCTCCCTCCAGGTGACTGTGATGCAAGGAAAGTTAGAAAAGAAGGGAGTAATGCGTGTCCCTATTCGGTATTATCAAGAAATTAAAAAAACAAACAAACAAACAAACACAAGAAGTGATTGGTTGCATAAACTATTATACAGAGCTGTCTTTCTGTCTGCCCTCCCCCCAAAGCCTTAATTATTTTTGCAGTTAAAATCTGAGATACATCAGTTTCTGTTTTTAAATAGTTTTTTAAGTTCTCAAGTTTTGCTAAATGTTGTCATTGAACAAACTTAATACCTGCCCTTGGCAGATATTTCAATCTGCAGAGCCTAGAAGAAAATTATAGGACTCAGACTTCCTCCAGGATTACACAATCTAAGAGAAAAAATAGATGTATGTAAATTTATTTTTTTTTGTTTTTCTCTGAATTATTGACAGCTTAATGTTCATTGTACTTTAATGTTGTTTCAGAAAGTGAAGCATAAGTTAATTTTCTGTTATTCATAATATTATCCCTTTAAAGGAACTAAATTTGTGAAAGCTATGCCAATTCAGAGAACTGAAATATTTAAAACTGTAAGAAGGTTTATAAGTACTTTATATAACTTTTCTTTTATGGATTGTTTTCACTTTGAGTTTTCCTGTGGTATTTTCAGATCAAATAAAATGGGCATATCAAATCTTGGGCTTAATCTGGATTGTATTTTTTAAAATATTTTTACATTTTCTAAAATAAAAATTCTAGGAAGTTTGTGCCATGAATTGAATTATGCTCCCCACCCACCAATTTGTATGCTGAAGCCCTAACCCAATATGACTGTATTTGGAGATAGGGTCTGTAAAGAGGTAATAGAGGTTAAATGAGGGCTGTAATCCAGTAGAGCTGGTACTTTAGAAGAAGAGGAGCCCTCTCTTCCTGCCAGGTGAGGATGCAGGAGAAGGCAGCAAACTATGAAGAAAGTGCTCACCAGGAGCCGAGCCAGAATGCACCTTGATTTCAGACTTTCCAGCCTCCAGAACTGTGAGAAGACAAGTGTCTGAGTTTGAGCCACCCAATCTGTGGCATTTTGTTATGGCAACTTGAGCTGACCAAGATAGTATATTTTTGCATTTTCTAGAGACAAACAAACAAAAATTAATGTAAATTACTCGAAATAAACTGTTGTATTTCACAAATTAGGTAACTCTGTCAGTGGACCATGTTCCATGTGGTAGTTGGGTAGACTAAGACTCAGTTATAGAAGGTTCTAGAAACCATTCTAGGAAAACAGTTTCTCCTTTATTGAAACTCTGAGAAGCTCAAATACTTTTCAGATTTCTTGTCCTCAAGCCCTTTGATACTTTTTGGTACAGTGAATACCTCTGTTTAGCTGTCAGTTTGGAATTCTCATCAGTTCCATTCTCCACCTAGATGGCAAATTTTAAAAAATGCTTCCATGACTACACAGAAAACTGGGGACAGAAGTTGGTCCTGGCTACTTAAAATGAAGTTTGCTCCTGCAAGTTTGAACTCAGGGAAGAGAAAGAAAAATATCAAGGGGGCTGCTTGGTAAAAATACAGTTTATTTTTGTGATTATTATAGCAGTCAGGTACAGTCACAGAGAACAGAACTCATCAAATTCACTCTAGATAAATTAAGGATAAAAATAATTTTTATGGGGTATTGAAGAATCGTAGGAGGGCTGCAGAAACATAGGTAGAACTCTGAGAAAAGTACCCAAAGTCACAGAGCATGAGCAGTCCACTGTCTGGGAGGCGGAATTTCCCCTTGTAACTGTTTAGAGTTTTTATCCTGAGGCTAATACGATTGACATAAGGGGGATTAACAAGAGAAAAGAAACAAATTTAATTCAGGCACATGGAGATCTCATAGAAATAGGACCTAAGAAGTGGCTAAAAACAAGCAGCTTTTATCATTTTTAGGCAAAGACAGTAAATTTGTAAGCATTTGATAGGACAAAGGATTAGGTTTTGGGTGCCCAATTAGTGAAGAATCTAAACAGTTTGGGCTTCGGATATTAAAGTAGCAAGGTTTGTTGATATAGTCTTCTCGGCCCAAAATTCCCTATCTTTGGTGAAAGGGTGTCCGTCTAGTTCCAGATGCAGGGAGTGCATCTTTCGCATGAGAGATTTATTTCCTGCTTTCAGGAACATAGAAAGGAGAGTCAGAGTCCCCTCTTGTGCTGGCCATTTCTTCAGTAACTGTAATTCAAAACAATCAACATGCCATTGAGGCATATTTTGGGGGTGCCTACTCTGGGCCCCCAAACCACAAAGATTGCTGCTGCCCATCGGTGGCCAAGATGCTGCCTGCCTCCTTGAAAGCTTCCACTACAGCTGCTTGCTCTAGAACTACACCTGGCGTGCAACACTTTATTTATTGTCTGTCTCTCTCTACTACAATGTAAGTCCATACCGTCAGAAACTTTGTTTCTCTGCTCACACCACCATAGGTAACATTCACTCACCCAACCAGCAGGGCTGATGTTGGGTAAGCCTTTAACTAAATGGAAGGAAGAAACATGAGTTATGACTCATTTCTCTGCCCCATTGCCTGTGAGGTCAGCTTGTAGGCTCAATTTGCATTAGTACAAGATTAGAGAAGAGAAGGAAAGTAGAGAACAGTAGTCAGAGACAGAAAGTATGACAAAATAATTTATACAGAATTAACTGACGTTTCCAACATCAGAATAGAACTGAGAAAATGGTTGGATGAAACTTACAAGAAAAAAAATACAGAACTAAAGGGAAACATGAGTCTGCAAATGTGTAAGATCTGCTGAGCACTAAGCAGGAGAAAAGAAACAAACAAACAAAAAACCCTGCATGTAGGCGTGTACCATTCAGGATTGCAAGAATAAATAGAAGATCCTAAAAGATTCCAGAGAGCAAAGAGAGGTCTTCCATAAGGGAATGAGAATCGGGCTGCTAATAGACTTCTCATCAACAGGACTGGGTATTAGGAGCTAAATAATTCCCTAAGAGTTCCACTTTCCCAAGTCAGGGAAATGACTTTGAACTTGGAATTCTATATCCAGCCAAACTATGGACAACATATGGGGGCAGAATAAAAAAGAAAATTAAACACTAACTGAGAAAGTTTTATCTCCCAAATACTCTTTTTTTTTTAGGATGTTACTTGAGAATGCTAGCTGGTAGAACAAGGGAGTTGCCCGAGAAATTGGAGCAGAGTGGATGTATGAACAATGGAACTAACTCAGCAAAGCAGTAAGGGCAAGTTCCAGGATGACAACTGTGCAGCAGAACTGAGAGCCACCCATCCTAATTGAAAGGAGGCTACGGAGATGTAGGAGAACTTCCTGCAGAAACAAAAGTGTTCCCAGATGTGCGAGTATCCTGAAAGTGTTGGAGAAACGTATACTAATGATGTCATAAAAATAGACAATTCAAGACAAAAAGGAAAAGGCAGGAGGCTAGTAGGGGTGAAGGTGTATAGCACAAAGTATACAAAAACATATATATATATATATATAGTCATAGACTACAACTTGCCTGGGCAGATACAACATGTACATTGTTTACCGATTTTCAGATTTACAGTTCACTTGTAGACAAAGCAAGAATCCTTTAACTGTGGCTACAAAACAGGTTATGAATGTTAACTGTGATCATGTAAAAGAGAAAAAGAGAGATGAAGAGAATGGTATGGGATACAATATTCTTATTTGACAAAGTGAAGGGATACTGCCTGAAACAAGAAATACACATTTAATTATATTATTTAATATCACAAATGTAGCCAATAGAGAAGCTAGCAATAGTGATGTAATTTATTAGGTGCTATAAGTAGGGAAAATTTGGAGTAGTTAATTTTACTAAATTCAATGGTCAAAAGGCCCCCTACACACACACACACACACACACACACGCACACCAGTTTACAGTTCTGATCTTGCATTTACCCTCAGTGTCCCCATGCTGTTCTTCAAACATAAGAGGCAAGTTCCCCTTGTCTATCTCAGCAGGAAGTGAGTAGGCCAGTGATACTTCCAGTATGAGCAGCATAAACATATTATTCAGGGCTAGTACGTTAAAGAGGTAAACTTGACTGCTTCTGGGGAGCAGGATTGGAGGGCTTGGGAAAGGATGGGTTGGGGCTTGTTGTTTGTGTGTTCAGCCCACTTGAATTCATTCATTCATTTGTATAACAAACAATTTGTTTTGTGCCAAAAATGTGCCAGGCACACAAAAATGAAACAGATGATTTGGGGAGACGAGATATTTCCTACCATGACCATGCCAAAATTTGAAATTGAATATTAGACAGCCTTGTTCTTAAAATTTCTTTTATTAGGTGATTGATGCCAACATGTTCCCCCACTCTTGCCCTTGCTCTTCTGCTATCATTCTCCAGCACAAACTTTTTGGTCATCTGGGACCCACACTCAGTCTTGTTTGTTGGTGTTGTGGGGAACTCATGAATGGGGTGGCAAAGGAGAACTGCTCCCTGCCCTACCTTCCCTCTCCAGTGGCGTGGCTGGAGAGGTCCCAGATTTCTGTGGAGGGGATTTGTGGTTTTGGAGTCCTAGACAGTGATGTGAAACTGAAGTGAGCCAAAGCAGCAAGGAGGAAGCTCAGTATGGGAGCAGGAATGAGAAAAGCCTTTTCTCTCTCTCTCATTTTTTTTTTTTAACTTGTACAGGTACCAGAGTAGTGCTTCTCAACCATGGCTGCATATTAGAGTCACCTGGGGGCATTTAAAAAACCCAGTGCCCAGGCGTAAACTCCTCCCTTCCCACCCTCACCACTACCAATTAAATTAAATCTCTGCTAAAGGAACCTCAGGCATATTATTCAAATCATAAACACAGAAGTTATAAGCAATTTCTGCACAATTGATTGAGTTGAATAATTAGAGCTTCAAACCACTTTTCATTCTGATATTCATAACAGAGTCAGAAAGAACAACACCTACTTCTTCGACCTTATAATACAGTTATAATAGTGTGAATAGACAATGTATAGTTTTCATTGCATTGATAAGGTTAATTCAATGGTCAAAAGGCCCCCCTACACACACAAACACCAGTTTACAGTTCTAATCTTGCCTTTCCCTCCAGTGTCCCCATGCTGTCCTTCAAACGTAAGAGGCAAGTTTTCCTCCTGAGAATTTTTCATTGGCTGATCCTTGTGCCTGGGACCCTGTCCCCACCATACCCAAGCAGCTAAATCCCTTGCCACCTTGAAGCCTACCTCCTGGATGAGGCTGTTGATGAAACAAAATTATTTTAAGGCACAAGAAAAATTTAACAAAATCTGCTCTGCTGTTTGAGCCACTACCCCCTAAAAAGACACAGGAATGCCTTTGCACGCACACACACACGCGCGCACACACACACACACACACACAAAAAATCAATCAATCAATCAATTTCCTACTGGTACCAGCAAGGTAACACCTTAGGAGATGACATTGCCTCCTCAGTGACGTAAAGAATCATGACCATCCACTACTTGCCAATATGTTACTTTGCTATATAACCCTTTAACTCAAAGGCTTATCTAACTGTGCTTTGACCTCCTATGGGCAAAGCAGTCCTCAGAGCTATCTGAAAGACTGTCTCCTGGGTTATAATCCTCAGGTTGCCTCTAATAAAAATTTCCATTTCTTTCTTAGATTGACTATTCATTAATTTTTTGGGCAGGAGTTCAATGGAAACATAGGTGGCTTTTTTTTGTAAATTTAACTTAAACTGAAAAAAAAAACCAAAACAAGTAGATATATGGTCTGAATGAACTGTTTGCTACTGAAATGAGAGACTAAATTACTCAGCTCTGAAGAATGAGGGACGTCTGCTTCTTTCAGCCACAGAGTGTTCTCACCTAGCAGAAGTGTCAGGATCAGTCCTTGTGACAGGCAGTGGTCCCATAGAGAAACTCATTACAAGCATTAGGTAAAGACTGCTTTTTCAGGGATACACAAGTTAAGGACTGATCATCTGGTGCTCTGAGCACCCACGGTGGTTTTGGACTGTCAGACGGAGAGACTATGACACTTAAAAGAGTTGAACCAACCCAAAGCAACTCTTCGGAGAGCTAGACCCAGAAGCAGCACACATCTCATCCACCACACTGTCCTCAGAAAGTTGTTCAGATTGTATCATATATCTGAACTAAGCTACTAAATTAATAATGGGAAATTTTGTCCCAAAGGCCAAGCAGTTCCCTAATGGACAGCCACCTATGGGGACACCAGCTGGCTTTATGTGTCACACTTAGGGAGCTGATACGTGCAAGTACTTATGTAGTTGGGAACAGAGGGAGGTCTTGCCCTGAAAATGGCCAAGATGGAACTCTTCTGACATTCCAAAACTGACTTCGGCACACAGTTAGAGAAAGCCAGCTTGATTAAACAAAACATCTTTTCCGAATTCTGACCCTAAGGGAACAGAACTTGCTTTTCTCTCCCTGTGCCTCGAGATGTAAATATTCTGTCAGGACTCTCAGCAACTTTTATCTTACTCTTATCTAGACCATCTCCAATCCTGAGACTGAAAAAAAAAAGGAGAAAGAAAGAAAGAAAAAGAAAGAAAGGAAGGAAGGAAGGAAGGAAGGAAGGAAGGAAGGAAGGAAGGAAGGAAGGAAGAAAAACCAGGGTGGAGGGGTGAGGGATGGGAAGGAGGCCTTTGTAAACTCAAACAGAAAATCTATGTGGTCTCAGTCTGTGTCTATATGGATGTATGGATGTCTGTGTGTACATTACAGATAGGATATAATTTACCTCTGGATGGTATAACCAAAATTAATCTGTAAAAGAGCTCTATTTAATTGGTTTAAAGAAAATTAAGCACTTATATAAATACTCAGAAATATAAAAGAAACCAACCCAAATGAATTTCAGGTTTATGCGACCTGGGAAATATTTAGTATTGAAGTAAAATTTGATATTAAATTAAGTTTAAATGTATTGGTTTAATGAATCTAGACATGTTTAGAGTCATCAATATTAAGTATAATAGCTTCATTGTGCCTAGATTTACTAGAAATCAAATAACATCTTGTTATAACTATTGCAAAATCATCAACAAGAAAAATAACTTAGAATGATGAAACTTTTAAATACGTTAGCTAAGAGTCTTTAGGCGAACCCTTTAAGAATAACTATGTTTTAGATATGTCTATCTAAAGCAGTTCCTCCCAAATCCTGGTAACTTGAAACTTTAGAGTTTTGCTAAATTAAGTTAAGTGATGTGAATTAATTGAATATCCAGATAATTTCTTACTGATAAAATCCTGGACAAATCTAAATTACCTACTTTTGTCTTCTTATTAGAGAAAAACTAAAGACGTATGAGTTTCTCGGACACCCATCTTGTGCCACATTGAGGAAAGAAATTATGCTGTGAGAAATATGTATATTTCTAGAGGTTATAGAATATATTCATTGGTTTGACAATCAGGAAATGCTGGTGTGACAAACAGTTCACAATTACTTCTTGGTTTTGCTAGAGATTAGAGTTTTTAAAGTTAAAGATTGTAGTATATATGTAATTAAAGTTACTAGAAACATTAAGGGAAACATTTCAGGATGCAAGGAAAGTTAAGATTTGTGTTTTCAGTAAAAGAAGGTATGAGGAATGGAAATGCCATTTGTTAAAGGAAAATAAAGTAATTTTATCCTAAAGTTGGTTATTTCTAAATGGGAAAGAAAATAAGGGACAAACTAATATGGATATAGAAAGCTGTGGGAGGTTTGTGGAAAAGGAAACCTGAGAAAAGAGATTTGTGCCTGATCAGAACTGGCTAAAATTAGATTTAATTTAATTAAGTAAATAACTTTTGTTATTGAAAGTAAGTTGGTGCAAGACTAGAGTTTGGTTTTCTTCCTCTGCTAAGAGAATAAAGTTTTCCTGGAATACAGACCTACTTTTGATAACAGATTGTAAGTTTCTTTACCTTTTAAGTTGTAAATTTTTGTGTTTGCCTTCAAAATCTTTTATTGTTACTTTGATTAAGCGAATAAATATTGTTTCACAGTGATCTTTGATCTATTTGACCAAGTGTTAAAAACTTTTTGATATTTTTGACAAAATTCCTCAAATTCTAAATGAAGTTCTTTTGACCTCTGTGTAACTTTAGAATGTTTCAGAGGGTCCCTGAAGCATCTCAAAGAGAGCTATTAAAAAAGTAGGATTATTTGATATGTTAAGTTACATAGGCAGCATTGTCAAATGAGTGATGATAAACTGTCTTAGATTATATTGTATGGGTAAATGTCACTAATATAAATGTTCTAGAAAGTACATGAAATTTCTAAAATTGGATATGTCTTAGTATATACTATGAGTCATAATTCAAGTTATTATCTTAAAAAGTTGTATGCCATAGCAAAAATCAAGTTTTTTGTCAATTGCATTGAAATTAAATCTTTGTCATTCACAAGTAGTTGTTTTACTCCGATCCTTCTGCAAACATGCTTCATCTTCAAGACAATTCATAGAAAGGACTTTTTGCTGAGTACAGGTCTCTGATAAATTTCAGATCATACTGATGAAATGGGTAAGAAATTCTAAGTTCTACCAGAAACACTGATGGCTTCTAAACACTTAAAAGATTATTAAGATCAAGGAATAGTTACATAGGAGTGAGTGAACTGTTGAATATGGTTGTAATTTTTATGGTTTTTGTCTGAAGCATTACTGAAATATTGCTTTTATCTTTGTTTTCTACATATAAGGAAATCTTTCCCCTTAGGCTAATTATGACTTCCAATAATTTGGTAAATTACACTTTTATAAGCAGAATTAAAACATTTATCTTTTATCTCAACCTGATCCCTCCAGAATTTGGAAACTCTTAATGGGTATTCTTATTTTATGGTAATATAGTTATTTACATAGGTTCAATAGGAAACTGTTCCCCGTATAACAGGACATAATTGGAAACACTGTTTATATTACCATGGCTCTGACTGGACGGTCATTATTTTGAAGATGTACGTAGAATTGGATATGACCAGATAGCTTTTAAGAACTAAGGTGAACTTTATGAAGCCATAAAGCCCCTTGGGGAAATGATCTGGTGCCCTGCTGACAGAGTTCCCAGCAGCCTTACCAGGTAAATGAGGAAGGCCACCTCCTGGAAGGTACAAAAGTCTCAAGATATTTTGGAGATCTTGAGAAGACAGAACTTCACCCAAATCTGTAGATACTGAAGGCAGAATCTGATAACATGCCCTTGGTGTGGCTTTCCTGGCCTTGAGAGGCCTTTTAAAAGTTCAATCTGAGATTCCTAATGAAAAGTTCCAGCAAAGCCAAATTTAAAACAGCCTATATGATCAATTACACTTATGTAAATAATCAGGCCAAGTTTATTGAAACCAGACTTCTTTTGCTAAAGAAATTAGACTTAATTGGCTTTATTTGGCCAAAATTAGAACAATTTTAGAGAGAAAAATATGTTTTAGCAATATAACTTTGCGGATATTAAATTCTAGCAATGTATAATTGTCTTTGAAGTTCTATATTTACTGCCCAAGACTCACTTCATGGATGACTCCTCACTACTATGTTACATTATTATAAAGTTTAATTGAATTATTAAAAGGACATTCTAAGTTTGTTTTTGAAGCTTATCACAGTAATCTATCTCTGGATGAAGATCAGATGCCCCATGACCTGAAACCAGGATATTATGCATTTTGGAAAAGACATCAAATAAAGAACACTTTATAGCCACTTTGGAAGGGGCCAAATCAAGCCTTTTCTGAATGGACTGCAACTTCTGTTTCTGACACCCAGCTTTGACTAATTGAGACCAGTACTACCAGACCAGGACAAGAAGAAGGCAACATCTGAAGTAGACAGCTGAACCAAGACACTGAACCAGACCTGTATACTAATTACCTTGATGGTGGCTCACACTTTTGCTTATGAACCAAATACATTTCTTTCTTGGGCTCAATCATATGAAAATCTCAAAAATCAGTCCAGTTGCTGGGTTTGTGGCCAATTACCGTGTGTGTAGTACTCCTGGGTTACCATGATGGATTTCTCCTCTTAGAGTTTCTAACTATATGACCCTTAGGAAGTTTATTTTAGAAGAAAAGAATTATAGTTCTGTTTGGGCCACTATTGATGATACTAGATAGGACCCCTCACTTGGCCAATTAATCACCCTTGTTCTGATCATGGCCATAAATATGAATTTTATTTAAAGTTACTTAGGCTCAATCAGAGCAATGAGCTAAATTCCAGTCAAAGAATGTAACTTCACAATTATGAGGGACCCTCCTTCAATTATGGGATGGATTTATATGGCTAACACCAGGCCTTGGTCATTTAAGTTTGAAGGCTTTCATATTGGGAACAGTTAAATCATACTGAGGATAGTCAGCCTAATAACACTAGGAAATTGGGCTGAGTGCCTTATGAACAATGCCAATAAATCATTACCTTTGAGAACCAGTGACTGCTTTGGAACCAATTGGCTAAGATGACCAGGAAAATATTGAGTTGCTCCTAACAAGACCCAGTGGATTTATGGAGCAACTTTATGGCCTTGGTTCTCCCAGGTTGGTTAGAAAGATGCACAGTTTCCCTTGGGCTAAACGTCATCAACCAGCAACCTTGAAAACAGCCCCTGCCAATCTACCTTTAATGCAGGTAACTGGTTTCAATTAGTCTTCCAACAGTATGATCAATTGGCCATGATATTTGTTCCTTCATTGGGAATAGAAGATACTGTCGCTCGCACAGCATCTTTAACAAAATTTACTCAGCAAGCTTTGAATTATAGTAGTAAAGTATAGTAACCAACCCATTAGTTTGCTCACTTCAGAAGATTCCATTATGAAAAAAATGGTCCCATGGAATCACATGGCCCTCGATAGTCTAACTGCTCCCCAAGGGGGAACTCGTGCTATGATGTGTACTAAATGTTGTGTTTTTGTACCTGATGTGTCTTCTAACATAACCCACCTCATGACATATATGAAAAATCAAATTTCCACTCTGAATGATCCTCTTGCCAGTTTAGGGGAAAAATGGGTTGTTTCTGTTTTTCAAAATAGGTCAAAATTGATTTATTAGATTTAAATATTGATGCTTTGTTGGTACAAACCTATCCAGTCAGTATCTTTCAAAATGCATTACCTTCCCTTAATCTATTTTATTCATAAGCAGGCTTCCACAGTTCCCTCCAGAGACTTCAGAGTTTCTACTTATGCCACCATAGATGATAATTTCATAAGAACACTGACATTATTTTTTTTCTTTAAAATGTAATTTTATTATTTTGCTCCCAACTTTATTCTCTTTTAGTTTTAAAAGACTATTTGGTCTCCCCAGTTAATAAAATGTTTATAACATAGCAGTTCTTTTGTATGTATATTCATTGTTAAATTGTTTCTTGAAATGGATCTCAGATTCTTAACAGGTACTTAACTGACAGTGACTTACTCAGAGATTCTTGCTTTTATTGAATTTACAGGCTATTTTGTAATTATTCCCCATAGATTTGAAAGAAAGAACTGTAAAGTGAAATACATCACGGATGAGATTATTTGGAAAGAAAACTTGAAGTTCCATCATTATATAATTTATTCTTGATGTTTCATGATTTAAAAAAGGGATTGTTAATCTGGCATTTTAAGGCATTTAGAATTATAAAATTATTAAAAAAAAAAAAAAAAGACAAATGACCTGCATTTATGCAATAGTGATGTTAGCAGATATATAGTATTATTAAAACAACTCTATATTTATCCTTGTTCTCAATCTTAAAACAATTATAAAATCCCAGATATAACAGCATTAATCATAAATGTGAACATGTTGCTATTTATTAAATATTTTTAAGAATATGTACCAGTAATGATAGTTACAATAATCATTTGATTGACTGTCTTAATTGCCTGTTGTGTTGCTATAACTAGAATGTTTGATAGGGTGGTTCTTTTGGGGGATTGCCAAGGAATGTGCTTTTTTTGTGTGCATTTTTATGTTAATTTATGACCTGTAATAGTAATCAAAACTAATGCTAAGTATGTTAGAAATTTAGTGTGGCATCCAGAGCTCAGAATTAGAGTTTGGAATCACTTTCCATCAAAGCATGTAAAACACATCGAGTTTCCTTGTGCAATTCCTGGGGGAAAATTAACTTTATTTCCTGTTTAAAAATATATGTATGCAAGAGTTAATCTCCAGAGTTAACTAACAAAAGGCACCAGAGTTTTGGATAAACTAAATAAAAGAGATCTGAAATCTATCCACTCAGTTTTTTTTTTTTTCCTTATGAGTATATATTTTATTTGCAGAAAGAGTCTATTTGGCTTTTTTGCAAATCTGTCTGCTCTTATTTAAAATACTTTCTTGTTCTTTCAGTATGATTTATATTCCTTCCTTCCTTATAAATATTTATTTCAAAGTATCCTTCAGACTGGATTGTAACCTTGCTGTGCGTTTTCTTCTATTTATTGTGCCTGCTAGTACTTCCTCACAGTGATTCATTTCCTCAAGTAGACTGTGATCTCTAGTGTAAATTCATCTCCAGCAGGGATTGATTTGCTGGTTTATGCTGCATACTCAAGATGTAGAATCCTAACCACAGCCCATTTCAAATTTACCTCTACCTAGACTGGATGGGTTTCACCATATCTAGATCAGTTTTAACAAACATATTTCAGTTTAGGATCATTTGAGTCAAGCATACAGAATGAATTTTGGCTCCACAGCTACCCACAGGCTGAGGGACTGGCTTCTTTTCCACCCAAACCTCCTTGCAGTTTCCTAAGCAGGGTTAGTGGCTGAAGTTTTTCCATTTCATGGAAAAGTCAGCTCCTCATAACTCTTAGTCATATGCAGAAAGTTTATAGTTAGGTCTTTTGGCCAGAACTGTACTCTCAAGCATAACACCTGGTTTCAGCCTGTTAATTAATTAGGAGAACCTTATAATTCATCTTCTAAGTCAGGACACTTGGAAAATTGGAAGGGGACTTATTATTAATTATTCTGAGAAGGTGGGGGGTGTAGCTCAGTGGTAGAGTGGGTGCTTGGCATGCAGGAGGTCCTGGATTCAATTCCCAGTGCCTCCGTTAAGGGAAAAAATAAATTAAAATGCTAAGGAAAAAAAAAAAAAAAAGACAGGAAAAGGAGCCTTTGTGCCAGAAGAACTGGTAACAATTTAAATAGTAAATCAGCCAAATGGAACACACAAGGTCTTTAGTTCCTCCCTGAACTACAGAGATAACAGTATTTGAAACACACTGCTAAGTTCTTTTACAGATGCTAGAGCCCCACCACATGGAAGTTAAATACATGATGACCATGAGCAGGTAGCCCCACCCTCCAAAACAGGCTGAAGACTAAGGATCAATCATCTTAATCCCTGTAACACCGCCCTTTTATCTTGCCACCATCAACCAATCAGAGAATTGTGCACAACTGTGCCCAAGACCTGATCACACACCCTGCAACTCCCGTCCTCACCTTGCCTTTGAAAATGATTTTCTGAAACCCTTCGTGGATTTTAGAGCATGAGCTGCCTGGACTCCTTGTATGGTGCCTACAATAAATTCTGAGCTTCCCTTCACCACAACCCGGTGTCCATAGGTTGGTTTTATAGCCCGAAGGTGAGTGGACTCAAGTTTGGTTTGGTAACAAAACCAGTAAAGTGTGAGGTAACCCTGCCATCACCCTAGTGTGTAAGCTATTTTGGCTTCTGCTCCTGCTCACCCATCACTGCCCTACATTTTCCATTCCTTTATTTCTATAGTCTGTAGATTTTCTCATTAATTTATAGCTTGACAGTACATCCAAAACTTCCATTGTTATATCTGATCCATGTGTTTTGTGTCGGGAGGAAGAGGTCCTTCTAGTATTAACTTGTTCTGATATGTTAACCTAAAATTTATTAATTTCTTTAATATATACAAGTCTTCCTAATCTCTCATTGTTTCACTGCTTCTTTTGAGTTCCAATTGACTTTATTAGTTATTTCCTTACTATTATAATCACATTTATTTGGCATCCAATTATGGCCAGTAAAACTACTTTGGCAGTATAATTTATATCTAATTACTCATTACTCAGAGTCATTCAATGAGACTAGGACCTAACAAAAGCTAAGAAAGTTCTGAATAGACTGAAGTACCAAAAAAAACCCCCAAAAAACAAACAAACAAAAAAACTAACAGAAAATGACATGGAACAAAGCAGGCCTGTTTTTCAATCTGAATTAATTCTAAATGGGCATTAGGATTTTGGCTTGCAATAGAAGCCAGCTTACCGGATTGGGGCACAAGGTGGTAGAGCTGAACACATCGGTAGAGTCCACACATGTGCTGAGTTTAGCTATACATGACACAGCCAGAAAGAAATTCAAGGAAGCCAAGTGGTCATGAGCTCTTAGAGAAGATGTTATAACCTGCTGGAGCTGATCCATTGTGTTACACCTACACTTCAGTTCCCTACTTGTTGTGCATCCCCTTAGACATACGTCCTTTCCTGGTTATCTCTTTAAGACTGTGTACGTCGAGGCAGAGCACTCAGGACTGTCAAGGAGAAACCTGGTCAAAGGTAGCAGCTGCCAATAAGCGTCCATTAATGTAATCTGGCTTTATTCCAACTACAGCAACTGCCTCCTCTATCTCTTTCATGTCTTTAGTTCCGACTTTTCCCTCATGACCACAATGCATCTTTTCCTCCAATATTGTATTTCCATCCGGGCACTCCTAACTGCCAGCCCCTCCTGATGGACTTTGTTTGACAAAGCTTTTTATTTTCTTACATGGAGGAGTGGCCTGTAAACCCTATGTAATTTATTGATATGCTAACTTCTTGGTTTCATCTTTTGAAGGTATATTTTAGAGCCAAAACCTGGAGTGAAATAGACTTAAAACTTTATTCACTTTAATGACAGAAGGAAATATTATGTTCTTTTTCCCTCTATAAATAGTCTTTTGATTACTTGAAAAGTATCATATTTTGGTTTGTATCAACACAGTAACTACTTCTCTGACTTTAATAATGTGTTAACCTGAACATTGAAAGAGAAACTTTACATCTAATGCAAGCACAAGGAAATGACATAGAAACACATTTATGGACCTCATCTATCCTACGTATTTAAATCACACACTCAGGAAAATCCTAACAAGTGCCACCATTCTCATCTCTGTCTTTGAATCTGTAGCCGACCTGCACAGGTTAGGATTCCTTGGCAATACGTCAATCCATGGTCTGTTGAACACATATTTTCTTTTCTATTTATTTTATCTCAAAATCTATCTGTGTGCCTTACACTGCTTAAATTGAACTGTAGACATTATCCTTTCCCAAAAATATAAATCTTAATCTTAACATGGCAAGCAAGGTATGTGGTTTATTTCAACTGCTGTTTAGCTCCTCACACTTAACCTTCCACTGGCCTCCAAATCCTAGTAGCTATAAGAATACATCAAGCTATTTCTTGTCTTGAGCCTTTGTGCCAGCTATCTTCTCTTTCTGGAATGCCCCCTTTTTATGACTGAGTAGTATTCCATTATATGGAATACTACTACCACAACTTATTTACCAATTGATGGACATTGGAGTTATTTCCAGTTTGGAGCTATCATGAATAAACATTTAAAATAAAAAATGCTATAAACATTTTCATTCATGTCTTGGTGCAGAAGTTTTCATTTCATTGTGGGAAATACCTAGGAGTGGGATTGCTGACTCATATGGTAAGAGGACCCTCGTATTTAGAAGAAATTCCTGTTTTCTAAAAGTGGCTGGATTACTTTGATTCCTCAACAGTAGTGTATGAGAATTTCAGCTGCTATGTATCCTCAACAACACTGAGTATTGTCAGTCTTTTTAATTTTGGATATTCTGGTGGTATATAGTAGCATCTCATTTTGGTTTGAATTTGCTTTTCATGAGTGATTAATATTGTTGAGTTTCTTTTTATGTGTGCATTTAGATTCTGAATACAAATTCTTAATCAGAGAAAGCATCTCTCTGTAAAAGTCCACTCAATTAATTCCTCTCAGTATCTGCAGGTGCAGTAAAGGTAATACAGTAGTTTGTGAAGCCATACTACCAATCCTGGATGACTTATCTCCACATTTCTTGTGACAGAATCACTTAAGCCATGGTTGTTTTGGGTTTCTCTCCCTAGTAGGTGAACCCAATCCAGACAGGTAAATTATACTATCCTGCTGATTTCTTCTTAAACTTCCGAAGAATTTGGTTAATTAATTTCCTTCTAAAAGCATACATTAAAGTCAAAGGAGTTGGAGTGGAAACATTCATGGAGTTCTTGGTTGCTGGTGGAGTGACTTGAATTTACATTCGTAGGAGAATGTTACAAAGAAGCAATTTTGGGTCAACACAAAACTTTCTAACAAAAAGCAGCATAACTATTGTAGAAGAAAGAGACTGAGGAATTTAACTCAGTTATGGACTGGCATTTGCTAACCGTGTGGTAACAGACAAGTTACCTAAACTCTCAGATGCTGTCTCCTCATTTATAAAATGGGAATAATTTTTGGTCTCTCTACCTCAAAAGATTATTGTAAAGATTAAATGAGATATAGCCAAGTCATGGAAACAGCCTAAATGTCCATTGACAGATGACTGGATAAAGATGTTGTGGTATATTTACACAATGGAATACTATTCAACCATAAAAAATGATAGCATAATGCCATTTGCAGCAACATGGATGTCCCTGGAGAATGTCATTCTAAATGAAGTAAGCCAGAAAGAGAAAGAAAAATACCATATGATATCACTCATGTGGAATCTTAAAAAAAAGAAGAAGAAGAAGAAAAAGAAGACAAATGAACTTAAACATAAAACAGAAACAGACTCACAGACATAGATGGCAAACTTGTGGTTGCCAGTGGGAAGAGGGGTGGGAAGGGACAGACTGGGAGCTCGAAATTGGTAGATACTGACAGGTATATATAGAATAGATAGACAAGTTTATACTGTATAGCACAGGGAAATATATACAAGATCTTGTGGTAGCTCATGGTGAAAAAGAATGTGAAAATGAATATATGTGTATTCATGTATGACTGAAAAGTTGTGCTGTATGCCAGAAATTGACACAACATTGTAAACTGACTATAATGCAATAAAATAAAGAAAAAAGATTAAATGAGATAATATACATGAAAGTTCTGTGCAAATGTAGCAGAATTAGTGGTAGTGACAGTAATAGCAGAAGCAGTTGTAATAGAAGTAAAAATTGGAGTGCAATTAGCATTGGTTGGCATTCAAAGGCACTGCCTCAGGCAGGACTGAGCTTCCTGCCTCCTGAGGAAGGAATAATGTAGAGCCTAGGCAGCACTTAGCATGTGGCAGGAGGGAATCTGTTGGATGAAAATTCAACCATCTTGCCTCTAATGTTCTTTCCAAGCCTAAGCCTCTGTATCTTCATTACTGTCACCACACTGCATGCCTTTTCTGGTCTCTTGGCAATGCACGACACTCAGTACCATAGAAAGCAGGGACACAGTGTGAAATAAAAGGTAGTGAGATATTTTAAGTACTGTCATTATAAAAGCTGTTCATTTTAATCCCTGCCACCTCCTTCAAAACAGCATTAGTGAAAAGCAAGCAGGATTCAGCATTAGTCACTTTCAGGAAAACTAAGCTGAAGTTGATCTTTGTTTAAAAATAAGGAAAGGGTTTAAATTGTAGACACAGAGCTCACATTCTGGAATTCTTGAGAGCAAAGATGGTCAGGGTCACTGATAACTGTCATGACATTTTTATGCTGGGAGACTGCTGTATCAGAGTAAACAGCAACCAAGCAGCCAATACAAAGCATAAGGTAAAATGAATACATGTGTATACGTATGCTTTTTATAATATCTGAAGGCATGGACAAATATTAAGAGGGAAAACAGGATATTTCAGATAGATGCATTTAGTAATTATTTTTCTAAAAAAAATGTCATTGGGAACAAGGTGTTTTGGGTTTATCAGATATGTGGAATATTTTAAAAACATTTATATTTAAATGCTTTTCAAACATGTTTAAGCTAATAACCCTCTCCCTTTAAAAAATATTTGAAATATATAAATTTTTTTTTGAAAATAATACCTGGTCATTACAGAAAGTTAAGAAAAAGGGTATACTTCTCTATAAAAAGAAGAAAATGAGAATCATGTCAATAAATGTAATTACTGTCAATTTTTTTGTGTATTCTGTTCTATAATATACATACATGTACTCATATAAATACATAATAAAATTATACATATGTAGATGAACACTCTTTTAAAATCTTGCTTTCATTAAATATTCTTTAAAAATATGACTTTAATAGTTTCCTAGTAGTATATCCTATATTTTCTGTTAACCTACGTAATCATATTCCCTCCTGTTAAGCATTTAGACATAAACATGAGACTTACTGACTTAAACATCTAAACCAGGTAAATTCCACTCCAAACATTTATATGTGTTTTTTTTATCCCCTAGTGCAGTGTAAAGGTGGGTTGCTTCAGAGAGTCGAGGTCTTTCTGTATCAAATCCAATTGTCTGCAGACAGCTAGCTCATCATGGGCCTATCTCTATGATAGTCTTCTTCCTCCTCTCCAAATATGGCCACGGTCTGACAAAGAATTCTTCCAAAGAAAGAGGGAAAAATAAATCTTTTTGTGTTCTAGTGGATGCCACATGTTCACAGATTATATTAAAAATCAAGCTGGTCACTGCATTAAGAGTTCATTTAAGGTAAATAGTTCCTTACTAGAAAAAACAAGTTCGTTGTCTGGAATTAAACAATCTTAAACTAAATTAAAGAACTTGAAGATGCAACATGCTACTTTCTGCAGAGAATGTTAAAACTAGTTTTTAATTTTTTTTTATTGAGTTATAGTCAGTTTACAATGTTGTGTCCATCTCTGGTGTACAGCACAATGCTTCAGTCATACATGAATATGCATATATTCATTTTCATATTCTTTTTCACCATGAGCTACCACAAGATCTTGTATATATTTCCCTGTGGTATACAGTATAGTCTTGTTTATCTATTCTATATATACCTGGCAGTATCTACAAACCTTGAACTCCCAGTCTGTCCCTTCCCACTGGCCTCCCCCTGGCAACCACAAGTCTGTATTCAATGTCTGTGAGTCTGTTTCTGTTTTATATTTAAGTTCATTTGTCTTCTTTTTAAGAAAAAAACTAATTTGATTTGAAAATGTAGACACAGAAACACCATCTGGAAAAAAATTGAAAAGGCAAGACTTTAAGAATTATATTTCCCTTGTATTTTTGGAAAAATCAGCCTGATAATTATGCAAATAAGACAGATCTTAATGGCTAGTTAAGTTAGGTCAGAAACAAAGCAATCCAACTGAAAACTTAGAAATGGGAATGTGGAGTGCTAGGTGGGAGGGCAGGGGGATGAGGAAGGAGGATCAGAGCACTCTGATCCAGAGCCCACGGCATGAGTCTCCTCACTCCTCACAGAATCCAGAGAAAGCCTCCACCTCTGGAACAAGGTTTATACCAAGAACACATAGGCATCTCCAAATAACTCAAATGGCCTACACCCAGGCTCAGAGACTGCAGATCTAAAGTTCTCTGCAAGACGTCTCCCTAGGATGATCCTTCAGTGAGACCTGGGACAGTTTGGGAACGAGACCAATGAAACTGCATCTTTAGATGCTGCTGTCCCTTGGATATCATGTTAATTTGTCAAAAACAGTTGTAAGCAAGGATGCAGAGTGAGTGACTGGCATGATTCTAAGGGACCAGTAAACGAGACTAAGGAAGGGACACAGTGATTAATACTTATAGAATACTTGTTGGCACTTCTAAGAGCATTATATATAGTAATCCATTTAAGCCTCATAACAACACCAAGGAAAACATTTTTTCATTATAAAATACATTTTATTTCTAATTACATTATAATAAATCATCTTTGCATATCAGCCATTGGACATAAATCAAGCAGAGACTTACATCCAGGCAAAAATAGCTTAAAAAGGGCAAGTAGATAGTTTCTTAAGGGGACTGGGCGGGTGTGATCTAAACAGCTCAGAAAGTCACTAGGCTGCTCATTTACATTCTGAGAGCAGATGGCTTTTTTGGCTTCGGACAGGTTATCATTGGTGAGTGATTACCTTTTTTACCCTCTATGTTTAGTGCCTTCCTAGGATAGTGGCTTTTCCCAGGTTATTCCCCTATTTTAGAATGTTACTGGCTGTTAGCTTAAAGGTTAGTTAAGCAGTGTCAACTAGAAGCAAAAATGTTGACTTTTCTGTTTACTTAAACATAAATCTGGAGATTAGAAAATGCTATTAACATGGGGAGCAAATAGGAGCAAAAACGTAGAGCCTGATTGCTGTTCCAGAGTGCTTTACATAGATCAGCATGTTTAATCTCTAATACAGCCTTGTGAAAATCCTCAGGTGTGGCAAGGGAGGTTAAGTCATTTACTCAAGATCACACAGCTCAGATATGGTGAAGTCACAATTTCAACCTCTGAAATCTGGATCCCCAATCCACTCTCTCAACCGCTGTCGTCTGAGAACATCAAGGCTACTCCCACCCAGGTACGCATGCTTGGACAAGTCACTGCATTTCTCAGTTTCTCTACTCTCCTTTCCTTGATTCACCTGCCTCAGAAAGCTGTTGAAAGTGAGAAATGAGATGACATATATGAATGTATAACTAACACTACGGGGTATTGGTTTTCATTGCTTTTATGCATAAAGCTCTAGCAGTTGTGAGACCTGCCTTTAAAGATAATGCTAAAGATAATCAGTGCTTCCTGTTAGTGTGGACGGAACTCCTAGTGCTGACTGTCTTTGCATAGAGCCCAGTGCTCCTGTGTTTTCGGACAAGCCCGGGGAGATGAGCACTGGGCTGGATATCCCTTACAGCCTGGGTCTACTGAAGCTGAGACTGAAAGAAAGGTGACTGGTGGTGCCACAAGACTCAGAAGACCAGTTGGTTTATGCCTCATACTTTTGTTTGGTACTATTCCTCTCTCTCCTCCCCCCAATTCTTTTTAAATCAGTGGCTGCTACTGCATCTGCCCTGGCACTCCTGGCTGCTGGGGACCATTCCTTTACGCTGCTCTGCACTGCTTCAGGTTAGGGCTAAGTGTGGGGGAGAGATTACTCAGCTGCGAGGTTGGGTGAGGTGTGGAGTAGGGCTGGAGGCAGGCTAGATGTAACATTTGTGCTTGACAACAGTTAACCCACCCCAGTAAAAGCTAAATCACAACAGTAAGTATGCGAATCATGGGGGAAAAACACTTCAAAATTGTTTAACAATTAGTATAACACTAGAAATAAACAAAAATTAGAGAATAAGTTTAAACCAGAATATTAGGTGAGAGAAAAAGAGGGAAAAAATATCTTTCCTTCTTCCTAGTCCAGTGCCTTTTCAGTTAGTGCAGAACTTTTCAGAGAGGAAATTAATTGTAATAAAACAACAATCAAATTTCCTGCTGGCCAAGGGAAAAGACAAAACCTTGTAGGTTTACATTTTTCATTTCATTCTCTTTCACTTAAAAGTTTTGATTAACATTCTGATGGTGAGATTGTCTAAATTTTAGGTAGCTTGGTAAATAAAACTCTATAATTTATGTAGTTTTTATTAAGGCCTACAGTTGATTTTTAAACGTCTGAGAGAAAACATAAACAGAATATTTTAAATAATTATTCTTTAATTTTTGTTATTTTTAGTGTCACACTAATTTTTAAATCATAAATAATTCTATTATTCACATGCTTACTGCTATGACTTTGACATTTGACATTCACTTTGCTTTTGGTCCTTGTGGACTGCTAGAGATTATATTGGACAATTGGGACTTGTTTGAATAGTGTAAATAGAACATTTGCAACAGTCAAAATGTGAGGAAGATATATTGTTTCTATTTTGGAAAATTCTTTGTAGAAGTGGTCCTTTTTTTTTTTTTTTTCCTAAAAGACAAAATGTTTCATTTTTCACTTGAGCTGTAAACATCCCATTTATACTAGCTGGGGCAGAGGCTGGGGAGCTTGGGGAGTGTAAGGGATATGAAATTAGAGAGAGTTTGGAGATTAAGTCAAATGATTAAATTCCTAGTGTGTAGTTATTTCATCAATAAGTTGTCATTTCCAGACATAAATGTCTCTGATAATACATGCAAGCTTTTAGCATTTGATCCTGTTTTGGAGAAAACTAGCTTAATTTCAAAAGAAAAATCTTGTCATGTGTTAGCTGAGTTCTATTTAAAGTTCCTGGTACTTAAATTATAATCAGCTCTCTCTGCCTCTTTGTTCCTCAGCCATGTGAATTTGTTGTGTTTATTTGCATTATAGTGTATTTCATTTTATTAACTCAACAGAGAGAGACCACCAACTGCAAAGTAAGCTATGCAATAAATGAATTAAAAATACGGTATGTAAATTTTCTGTGGCTAAATCAAATAAAAAATATCATACAGGTCCACAACCCCACATCTGAAACTCTTGGGGTCAAAGGTGTTTCAGACTTTTTTTTTTTTAAAGCATATGCCTTTTATCATGAAACATGATAATCTCATCAGGGTTTGAGGCAGCACCCTGTAATCAAACATATTAATATGTTCACAGCAAAATATATGAATATTCACACGAAGTGGAGTAAAGACCATAAATAATTTTACATCATTTCAGACAGGTTTTGCTGCCCAAGGATTACTCCAAAATTATGAAAAAGACATTTATTTTCAGAACCTTTGCATTTTTGAACTGAAAAGAAAGGATGACAGATCTATAATGATGCCACAAAGCTTCTTTAGTTGCAAGATACTGTATTCCTCTTTAGTCAGAATCTGTGTATTTTACTATGTCCAGAATAAAATAAGTATTTTAAAAGTAGTGTTTTTTTTAGAGCAAAACCATTTTAAAAAGAAAAAAAAGTCAAATTAATGTTTTTTATCCCAATTTCAGATATGTTGAAATGTCTATCTTAGAATATAAAAATACAGTGATTTCTGCTGTATGGTAGATGTTGACATTTAAAAACACAGCTTTCATACTACTCTTTTCTCATGTCTTTAACTCCAGGTATAATATTAAATTGGTATCTACCATCACTCACTTTAGAACTTTATGATTTACTGTGAAATGATACCATGTCTGAAATTTGCCTCAAAGAAGTAGGGGCTAAATAAAATAAGGTTGGAAAAATGTTAGTAATTGTTGAAGCCGAGTGATGGGTGTTCACTATATCATTTTCTCTATTTTGGGGTATGTTTGAAAATTTCCATAATAAAATGTGTGTGTGTGTTTTTAATAGGGAGGAACAAGTTCCCCTTTAATAGTCTTAAATATTATGTAATTACTTTTTCTCTTTGGATTTGGATTTCCACTCCACGCTTCTAACATACTTTTACCTTAGTGTAATATTAAAGCTTAAAAATCTTTTCTTAATCACTGTGATGCAGGAAAATGGATGTGGGGCACAAGAAGGGCCGTGTCCCATGTCTTGGTTGAGCCCCTGGGATGTGCCCTGCCAGGTGTGGGTCCTTGGCTTCACACAGGAAAGAGTTCAAGAGCGAGCCACAGTTGAGTAAAGTAGATTTATTTAGAGAGATACATACTGCATAGAGTGTAGGCTGTTTCAGAAGGCAAGAGAAAGGCCACAAGGTGTGGGGGTTGGGTGATCAGGTTAAAATCAGGTACACATTCCATAGACAGAGTGTGGGCCGTCCCCAAAAAGGAGGGAGTGAAAGAAGCAGCCATGAGGTGTGGTGTTGCCAGCCTTTGTGGGTCAGTAGGTTCATGCCTAAAAGTGGGAGGACTATTCCAGCTCCCCTGGGGAAGGGGTTGGGATTCCCAGGAATTGGGCCACTGCCCACTTTTTGGCCTCTTATGACTAGCCTTGGGACTGTCATGGCCCCTGTGGGCATGTTACTTATCATGCTAATATGTTACAATGAAAATATAATAAAGCTCAAGGTCTACTAGAAGTCAAACCTCCTGCCATCTTGATCCTCCTCAAGGCCTCCTGGGATTTGAATCTCCCCGCCGTCTTGGTGCTAATTGCTGTCATTCCTTGAATGGCTGTGCCCTGCACCCTTCCCTCCTGTCTCAATACAAAAGTAAAAAATTTGTTGTAGCAGTGTCTTTTTGAAGTCTTTCCAAGTTACACACACAAAAATCCCATATTGATTTATTATTAAAATAGATCTGTTATTAAAAGTTATTTTAACATGTATCAGCTGATCAGTTGAATTAAGTCTTCCTTCAATTCTGATGAAAGCAAAGAATTGGAAAACACCTCTCTTGCAAAAATGATTGTTACTCAGTCATTATAATAATTCACTTTCTCAACACCAACTTCAATACTTCAGATTTTTCCTTTGTTTTGTGCCCTGTAGGCGTTTATACCTGAAGTTATGTTACAGCAAATTTGGGGATGACTGGCATATACTTTTCTTTCATAAAGAGGGAGATAAGCCATTATAAAGGTCTCTTGGGAAAGAGTTCATGTAAAGATGATGATTCTTTTAAAATAGCCACATCTTTGTATCTTACTCTTGTGAATGAAAAATATCTCAAACCATGCCAATAAACAGAGAACGCTGAAGCCATCAAGCCATCAGCGGCTGCTGCCACCCACCAGTGAGGACAGGCCTGCAGCCCGGCCTCTGCAGCCACTCACAGTGGTGCACCCTGAGGGGAATCAGAACAAGAAAGGACAGGACACTGGCCCTGGATAGCCAGGTGCTTGTCAAAGGAATGAGTTCAATGAGCCTAAATGTTTGCTTCCTCCCATACACAGCAAAGTGCTAAATTTTTTAACTTGAGATGCCTGGTTTTTTTTTTTTTTTAGATAACAAGTAATCTTTTATTGTTCCAACTACCTGGTCTTTGTTGTAAAGCTCGAATATATCCTAGCTCCTCCCCTACCTCTTGGGAGCAGTTCCTCAGGGAGATCTGAGAGGCTGTCATCCTGGCTTGAGTCCTGTGTAATAAAACATAACTCTCAAATTCTGAGCTGTGCATTTATTTCAGTTGATACTCTTTTTGGCTGAAAATAATATGCATATTTTTAAAGTTGCAAAAGTAATATATAGGCTGGCTGGGAAAAAAAAAAGTCAAGTGAAATAGTTGTTTATTATGTTATTTAAATGCTCGATTAAAATTTGAGTGAAAGGCCTAGTTGAAATTAAGAGACAAAGACCAAGGACAAAGGAGAAGAGTGCTCTTTACAGTATCATGTGAATTGACAGGGAAAAGTTTCCCAATGTTTTTCCTCTTTTAAATGTCTACTGAATTCCAAGCTTCTGCATAGAGTTAAGACAGTTTATTCCAAGAGGCTGGGTTGGAGTAGAAGACTCAAAGGCTAATGATGTGAGCAAAGCTTGACACTTAGAGCTGTGCCTAGGTGAAAACAGCAAACAGGTGGAGAGTTCAGAGGTCAACCAAAACCAAAGGGAGCCTATAGTGAGTAATCAACCCCGGGCTACTGAATCAAAGATCTGGGGGCATAGTGAAGGGGTGGGTGAAATTGACTTGGGAACAGATAGGGAGGGAATGAATGGGATCCAGGAAGTTACTTATTGTCTAGAACCTGAGTGCTTCTGTAGGCTCTAGAAACCTCAGAGGTAATTATTTGTATCTTTCTTTCATCAGTGGCTGGGGCATGGTCACGGGCAATTTGTCCTGACTTAAAGGGCTTTGATAGACATAGAATTCTAACAATTTAGAGTTTTATCTCCTTGAATTAAAGCATCTTGAACAGCCTTCTGTTAAGTTGTAAATGTGCCTGGAAAGGATGTATTATCAGGTCCTTAGACAGAGTGAAATAATCAGACTTTAAACAATGTATAGTGCTCCAACATTTGTTAACATTCATTGTGTACTTAAAACTTGTTCAATTTTACTAAATGTAAATTACACTTCAATAATTCTAATTAAAAATTCAAGCAAACAAAAACTTTGCACCTTTCAGATTTTAGGGTTGGAAGAAAGAATTTTCATTTGAGAAACAGTTGGTCTCATTGGTCTCCAGAGAACACTATTTCCTTAAATTTCCTTCTCGAGATTTTCTCAAGTCAGTTTCTATCCATGCAACACTTTTTTTTTTTTTTTTAGGAATATGCTTTTCTGACTTCTTAAAATGTTTACTCCTTTTAGACTAAAATATTTTCATTTAAAAATGTGGAAAATTAACAAATCTTATGAAATTTATGTTTCTTCCTTATCTACTTTTCCCTACAACTTTCACTTCTGAGATGTGTCTATTTTTAATAATTCAGTTTTTATTCTGTTGTACCTTGACTTTTGAACATTCAGATACACATTATTTTTTATAGTCAAAATGTGTCATGCCTCAGCACACTACTCTGTAACCTGCTTTTTTAATTCAATGTCATATCATGGGTAGATTTCACTGCTTATATATCTACTTCTTTATTTTAAATGTCTGAATTTTATTCTGTTGAAAGAATGTAGCATGATTTATTTAACTAGTCCCCAAGTGATTTACTTCAAATTTGTTCTAATTCTGTATGTTTCCAAAATGCTATTAAGAATATTCTTGAACATGCATCCTTGTCCATTTATGTAAATAGTTCTGAGAGATACTAAAAAATGGACCTGCTGAATCAAAGAGTATGTATATTTTTTATAGGTACTATCTTATACTCCTAAAAATAGTATATAAAAGCATCCTTTTATCCATTGTGATGTTTTGAATCTTTGCCTATTAGATAAATAAAAGTTGTATCATACTTTAATTTTTATTTCCCCACTAATTAGTAAGGTTAAGTATTTCATGTTCATTGGCTGTTTGTATTTGTGACCCTAGCACTGACCTACTAAAGGAAACTGGGACATATTGGGCACATTGATTATTTTGAAGTAAAGGGGCTTAAGATACAGCAGGTGTAAAAGGCTAGTCTGACCCTTCATTTTCTTCCTGAAAGCAGGAGATAAAACTCTCATGCAGAAATACCCTCCCTGTACCAGGAGGAGGGAAAATCTTCACTCCAGGGACAGAGAACTTGGGGCCAAGAAACCCATACAAAGTCTTGTTAAACTAATCCTTATCTTCCTAATTACTTCTTCACCATTTATCACTCCTAGCCAGACCCCTCTGTCTTACCAGTTCTTTACAAATTTATTGTTTCTTTGTCTATAAAAGGTATAAAGCCTCCCAGTTCTGACCACTTCTTTGGGTCTTCATTCTCTTGGGAAGGCTCCCATGTACATGTAAAAAGTTAATAGAATTTGTATGCTTTTTAATCTGCCTTATGTCAGTTTAATTCTTAGGCTCAGCTGGAGACCCTTAGAAAGTAGTGAAGAAATTCTTTCCTCCCCTGCAGGGGTTATATCTCTGACTATTTTTTTCCATTGTTTGTAGGAGCGATTTGTTTATAAGGGATATAAGTCATTTGTCTTACAGGCTGCAAATATTTTCTTTATGTATCTGTAAAGTCAGAGTTTGGAATTCTGCTTGGGTTGAGAGGAGATTTAACATTTTATTACAAACTGAAAATATAAGGGTTAAAATCAGGGACCTCCTCAAAGTGCTTCTACTGACCATCAGTGATTTCACACTAAAATTTGCCTGAGGCTCAGTTTCCACCTCTGTTAACAAGAGATAATTCCTACTGCATGAGATTTCTGTTTAATATGGAGTATGTTCTTGACCTGATTCTCTGCAGATGCTTCATAATTTTTTTGTTGTGTATTTTTATAATTATGTCCTCCAAATCCTGCTTCACCTTGATTTGAACTTCATTGTTATTGTTCTGACAATTAAAGAGACACAGTTTTAGAAAACTATGATATATTAGTTGTGAAGGGGACAAGATTGAATCTGTTACGAGCTTCTTTACTATAAATATCTTTTAAAAAGCAGAATGGGTTCATGTTAAAATATTTAATATTTAAATATTACCTGAATAATATTATATTTTAAAATAGCTACCAGAGAAATAAGAAGTAAATTATCATTAACAAATATTTATTGTGTACCTATTTTAGACAAGGTGAAAGATGTGAGAATATTTGTCTTTTAAGTAGTCTTTCATAAATATTAATGCTTTAGAGGAATTTTTATATTCTAAATTACTCTATATTTGAATATATTCTATATTCAATATAATTTTTAAAAAATTAAACAATTTAAAGTTATTTGGCAACAATTATACATTGCTGGCTTGTAAATTGATATAACATGTTTGAAAGGTAATTTGGCATTACAGGATGCTTTGTTGAATCAAAGATGTTCTTGACCTTAAGATGCAACTTTTAAATTTTATCTGTCATGAAGAAAGAAAGAAAACATGCCATATACTTAGAGTGTTTTCTTTCATTTATGGCATTTATTTTATGCTTACTGAGTTATTTTAGACTTCTCTAGATATGAAATGTAATTATTTATAATTCTAGTGCATGTGAAAAAAGGAAAATATGAGCAAACTTCTTTATATTTGAAATCCAACTCTTCCATGCCACTCTTTCTCTGGGAATTGTTTATGTCCATATCTTTCTACATAATTCTGTCCTCTGTGCTGTGAAAGGTAAAATATTAAGTTCTTTCTTCAGTGTGAGCTCCCAGTGGCTAAAATCCATTTTATAAATTTTGAGAAATGTGCTTTCTTCATCTAATGAGAAGGTGTCAATGAAACATTTTTGGAGAATAATCAGGACTCATTTCTTCTTCAAATGGTCCCTGACAGTTTTGTTAACTAAGCTGAGAAGGGTCACAGTGCTGCAGTTGTCACCAGGTATAACAGACAGGATGGTAGAGGGCAGGGCACAGCCATTCAAGGAATGACAGCAATTAACACCAAAATTGTGGAAGTTTCAACTCCCACGTTGCCTTGAGGATTAAGATGGTGGGAGGTTTGACTTCTAGCAGAACTTGAGGCTTCACTATATGCTCATTGTAACATTAGCGTGATAAATAACATGCCCACAAGCGCCATGATAGTCCCTAGCAAAAGGCCAAAGAGTGGGGGGTGGTCCAATTCCTGGGAATCCCAGCCTCTTCCTCAGGGTAGTTGGAATGATCCCACCTATAGGCGTGTGAAGCTACCAAGCCCATAAAAACTGGCAACACCATGTCTAAAGGCCCTTTTTCACTCCCTCCTCTCTGGAGATGGCCCGCACTCTGTGGAGTGTGTACCTACTTTACTTTAAACTGAGCACCCAACCCCACACCCCTCTCCTGCCTTACACTCTATGCAGTATGTGTCTCTGTAAATAAATCTACCTTTACTCAATGGTGGCTCACACTTGAATTCTTCCCTGCATGAAGCCAAGGACCCACACTTAGCAGGGCACATCCCAGGGGCTCAACTGAGGCCTGGGACATGGCCCTCCTCATGCCCCACATCTGCGTTTCCTGCATCATAACCACCAAGTTCACACATACACAAACAGTGACAATCAGGTCAGTGACTGATGTCTGGCAGGCAGTGATATTTGACACTGTGGATTTTATGTTGCCTCCTAATTTCAGAGATATTAAAATGTGAAAAATGTGCACCATAAAACAAACAAAATATTTTTTGCAATGATGACAACATTTTAACTGATTATATCTTTTGATCCTCTTGCTAGCAACAATTCAGTTGCTAGCAATCTACCTTGAATAAATAATAACAAATGCAGGAAATTCTGTGTACAAAGTTGTTCACAACAATGTTATTTATATTCATAAAAATTAAAATATTCTCTATTTCTGGCTAGAGAGGAATAGTTAAATAAAATGTACAGTAGGATTTCAATTCTGTATGTATATATAAATGCCCAAAACTTATGCTTGGATAAAACACAGGAAGAAAATACATCCAAATGCAAAATGTTATCATTAAAATAAAATTTTTAAAAAGTTATCATTTTTTTTTTGTGGTAGAGTGGTTTTAGATTATTTTGCTGTTTACTTTTAGTATATTGAATCTTACATTTTCTTTTTTAAAATTACATATACATTTTCTAAAAGTATATATTACTCATTATTTAGTATTTGATATTTTATTTTTATTCAATGAAAATCATAATCCTTTATAATATAAAATAGTTTAAACTGTTAGATTTTCCTTGTTATCACATTTTAGTGATTTAAAAACCCTGTAAGAAGGAAAATATGTGTCAGAATGTTTAATATGTCTATTTTGTTCCAAGATCTTTAGCTGATCACAAAGTGTAATTCTTTCAGAAACTCAGAATATAACATTTTGGTCTGAAAGCACCACTGCAAATTAATTAGTTCAGCTGCCTTTTTAGTTCCAAGCATTTTTCTGTCTCCTCGGTGATCCAGAAATAGCAAGAAATGTTGTCACTATAGTATCAGCTGCCTGGTCCTATGAATGCATGAACTATGCAGATTTATCCCAAATAAATCTCGCCTTTGACTTTCTCGTGACATTTTCATCTGCTCCTCTGTTAATATTATCACCTTTCCTGTTTATACCCCTAAACTATGTTTTTTTTCAAAAACAGCAACCAGTTATTTCAGACAATCCGGATTTCAAATATGATCTTTTATCTCCATGAGTACATTCACCCCATTTTGTGGTTTGGCAATTCCAGATCCAAAAGTCACTGAGAATGAAAGAGGTACAGTGTTTGCTTCAAAGTCAAGACAGCTAATTTCCTAGCCTGACTTTGGAGACTAAGGCAGTTTTCAGAACGTTAGCCACCCACATCCAAACGTAGGTGTGGAAACACGTTCCAAAGTTTAAGAACATTTCCCTTTTATCCACATTTTGTCTTTTTCACACCAATGCCGTTACCAAATCCAAGCTTATTCTGCTTGCCACACAGCAGGCCAATAAATTGGGAGACAAGGTGCTGGGGCAAGGAGTAAAGACTTTATTTGGAAAACCAGCAGACCAAGAAGATGGAAGATTAATGTCCTGAAGAACCGTCTTGTCCAAGTCAGAATTCAGACTCCTTTTATACTAAAAAGGGGGAGGCGTCATGGTTGTCTGTTGCAAACTTCTTGGTCTTGGAATCCTTTTTTCTTGCAGAGCTGTCCACATAGGTCAGGTCATGATGCTCCTGTAAACCTCCAACAAGACAAATGGTATCCTCTGTTCTGCAACTTTTATCTCTATATGAATGGAAAAGTGCTAGACTCTTAAAGGTCAGGGCCTTGAGAATGGGCTCTCCTCTATATTTCAGACTATAGACAACATTCTTTTACAAAAGGTGCAGAACCAGCAGGACTAAGCACAGGAAACAGAGAACAAGGTTAGGGCTAAGGGAGAGGTCTAATGTGGAGTCAGACTTGTTCTTCCCTAGTACAATTTGCTTCCTACAGTATCTGAATTAGCTACACAACAGTATTTTTCACATACATTCAGTTAAGGAAAGGAAGTTGGAGTCAGTGTGGAATTCAAATCTGGAGTCATATGGCAGTTCGTTTTCTCATCCCTGTTAAGCTGATATGGGGAAGGTTATTTACATTCTCCAAAGCGTGGTTTGCCTGGTTGTGAAACTGATAAAATGATAATATTTATCAGAGGAAACAGCAGGCCTTTGGGTGGGTCACTGCAATTTGCCTCAAAGACAGCTTGATAAAACCTCTTTACAATCTTTATAATCAGTTGATGGTCCTTTGTTATTCCACCTCTGATCTAGAAATACCACACAAATTATAATCCTTCCTGGTCTTGTGAATCTGCACAGGGTGCCGTATTACAAAAGAGAAACATGCCTCATGAGTAAGATAAAAGTTTCCCAACTGGTTTTGCCAGGAAAGTGCTTGAGGGAACTCTGTGTGTGCTACTGTAGTCATAGGGATTGTGAAGTCAAAGACACTTGTAAATGTGATGTTCAGGGCATTGTCTTGACACTAGAAGCAGTTGGAGAGAGGCTCTGCTTATTCCATAATTCAACGTGTATTATTGCCTTTAAATGTATGAGATTACAAACCTTGATAATTACCATTTTATATTGAGTCTCAGGTGTGAAATCTATGACAGCCTGTGTCATGGAAATAAAGGTATATTATGTGGCTTTCTTTGCAAAACTGCCATTACGCAAATTTCCATGCCAAATTTCTTTCCAGTTTAACCTGTGTTTATCTTTGGTGGGAATACAAGCTTTCTCCAAATGTTCCACTGCCAACAATAGAAAGAAAAGAATAGCCATGAACAGACTGCTGCTGAATAAGCTATGTTTTGGGTCATAATGAGTTTCAAAAATCATACCGTTGTCTCTCAGTTTATTAAATAAGCCACTTACAGCCATGCCTTACCCAAGTCAAATCATTCCCAGTAGAAAATATTTTGTAAGGGAGAAAATCATATATTTTGGGTTTTGCAAAATTGTTTTAAAAACCTTATTTCAGATGTCACTACATTGGCTTCGGGGGTTGTATGAACCCCCTTCTATTTCAAAGGGTTTCATGACTACCCTTCCCCCACCCTCCCAAAAGAAGGTTAAGAAACTGGTCCCATCTGAATAGGGGCCCTGTGTGACTCTGGGAGGTGACTTTCTGAGTCAGCAGAACCAAGGTCAGCTATCTGGAAGCGATGCTGCCAGTGTTGGCAGCCTGAACCGAGAGGCCTGAAAGAACTTCAGAGTCTGATTATATCAAAGACAAAGGATTGCTGGCATCATCAGTTCCCTGAACAAGCCACAAGTGGGCATTCCATTCCAGGGTGGGACTGGGTGACCTCATGATCCTTCCCCAACTGTGAGAAAGTTACTTTTAGCTCAGCTATTAGGAAACAAAGAAAGGTTTATATTTTGTGAAAACCGTAGCCTGCATTTTTTGTTTTGTTTTTTGTTTTGTTCTGCAAGACTTTTGTTGATGGAGAGATGTTAAAACTGTTTCAAAGTATGCTTTGTTTGAAATATGAGATACGTCTGTATATTCAACAAATTGAAAAATTAGGTTTTTGTATTAAACATTGATTGAGGTGCATTGTCACGTAGCAGAGATACGAACATGATTAAGACTTGCTGTCCTCAAGGAATATATAATTTAGTGGACTGTATGAACATATACATATTTCAGGTGTATGAGAAATTCAATCCCTCCACCTGTAGAGATGATCTTGCCATCATCATCTTTAAAGTCTCGGTTTCTTCATCTGTAAAATGAAGGCAATACTAGTCCTAACTTTCTTTAAAAGTTACCAAGGGGATAAAATTGTTTTATATATATACCTATGCAAGTATTTTTAAAAAACATCTTTTACTAATATTTCTCAACTTGTGGTCTGCCTGAATTTATATCACCTTGGGTGGAGTTCTCATTTAAAGAACAGATTCCTGGGCTCCGCCCCAGTCCTGCTATATTAGAATGTTTGAAAGTGGATCCCAAGGGATCTGTTGAAGGGGCAAAACCCACAAAGGGACTAGCAGGACCTCCCAGGCAGGGCCATTGCCTCCCCACTTTTGCACTTCTGTAAAACGGCTTGCTTCTAGGAAAATGAAACTTACCCCTAAAATTCCATTGGTTCCCAAAAGCTCACTCCTGACTGATCCATTTCTAACACCTCATTTGCATATGACAAGAACTTAATTGAAACCTAAAACCCTATAAAGCCTGTGTAAACCTACAGGTGGGGTCCAGAGCTTGGAGTGTTAACTCTTCTGGGCCCGCCAGCTTAATAAACCTGAGTTCTCCAATCCTCTGAGTGTTGCTTTGTCTCTCAATGGGATTCAGGTTGCTGTAACACTGTATTTTTAATAATGGCCCTCAAGGGATTCTCATGCACATTGAGTCCGAGAAACTGTGCTTTATTCAAATGTGTTCTATAGCTATTATTAAAATACTACATTGCATGTGGCAGAAATTATCTCTAGAACTGAAGTTTGGAAATAGTGAGTAATCTGCCCAAGGTTATTATGTGGTAGAGATAGGGCCT
This sequence comes from Camelus dromedarius, assembly GCF_036321535.1. Taxonomy (NCBI): domain Eukaryota; kingdom Metazoa; phylum Chordata; class Mammalia; order Artiodactyla; family Camelidae; genus Camelus; species Camelus dromedarius. The sequence goes on along the minus strand of NC_087465.1, from coordinate 23,877,836 downwards.
CAGTCCAATTATCTATAAATCTAGTTTTCTTTCCACAACATCAAGCTGTGTCTTATATAAAAGGATTATATGAATGAAAAGTCTACAGCTTTTCTTAGAGGGAGCTGCAAACTACATTTCAAAATAGGCAAGTTAATGACAGACAGTGGAAAGGGGTGGTGTTTCTGTTCTGAGAGGTTGACAGGGAAGATACTGGGAAGCAGTGAATTCCTTAAGGAGCAGGTCAGAAGAACAACACAGGTGTATCTTAGCACTTGGGTAATATTTCCTTTTCTAGTCTTACCTCTACAACTGGTCTCACAGGGCCAACTGACGAATATTGAGAAAATGGAGGAGTTCCACTTGCCTTAATTTTCTGGGAATTCAACTCCCATAGCTTAACCTCAGGACCATCACAGTTCCCAAACTATGTGCTTCAGTCCCTCAACCTCACAGGGCTTCAGTGGAACACTTTAATTTTTCAAGAAGATCATGGTGATATCTGTGCAAAATTCTAGTTTGAGACAGTTGACAGTTTCAACATTAGAAATTACTATGTCCCTTTCTATTATGTAATAACTTTACAAAATTGGGTTTTCAGCCATTGCTGTGATAAAAAGACTATTGCCCCCAAGAAAATCAATTATGTAACTAGGTAACAAGAGAAGTGGTATCCAATTTGGCTCCAAGTTTTGAGAAGTTGTCTGGTGTCCAACTAACATACATCTACCATTAGTAAGTAATTGTAGTCCTTTTGGAGCAAAGTTATTATTTATTTTTTAATCTATGTGTGTTATTTTTTCCCAATGGCTATTACATTGATAGAACATAAATATGTATCAAATTGTTTGGCCCTAACTACTTAACAAACCTAACCATTAAGGGTTTCTTTTGGCCTGGGCACTGTGAAGGAATTAATAATACTAAGGGTGCCACGAAGCCATAAAGTTTGGAAAATTCTGCTTTGGGATTAGAGAGAGAAAAAAAATTTGATTGCAAACTTAAATTCAATTAAAAATACTTATTCATAGAGAAGGCACTCATTTCTCTAAGCATCAGAAGGCAGTGGTAAATAAGCCGATGGCCCAGACATTCTGGACCCTCTTAGACATGACAAGACGACTGGGGACAAGGGTGCCCACTTGTGCACAGCTATTTCTTCCTGGAAATAGTAAAATCTTTTTTGGCATGCCCTCTGCAGTCCACCCCAAGCCTGTCTGGATTTCCCATTTCCTGGGATTATGTACCTCAAAGCACTGCCTGCTCTAGACTTTTCTGGTTAAAGGAGGGAGATGGAAGAGGAAATGTTACTGAGTCCAAACTCTATCTGTTCAACACATGACAGGCCAATTGGGAGATGAAGCCTTGGGGCAAGGAATAATGAGTTTGTTCAGAAAATCAGCAGACCAAAAAGATGGGGGACTAATGTCCTAGAGAACCATCTTCCCTAAATCAGAATTTAGCCTTTTATACTAAAAAGGGGAGGGGGTGTGGTTGGTTGTTGCAAGCTTCTTAGTGTCAGGGTTCTTTGTTCTTGTAGCTGTCCATGTGGGTCAGGTCATGGTGTGCCTGTAAACCTCCAGCAAGACAAACCTTATTCTCTGTTCTGCAACTTTGTATCTTTATATGAATGGGAAAGTGTTAAACCCTTAAAGGTCAGAGCCTTGATAATAGGCTTTCCTGTATATTTCAGGCTATAAGTAATATTCTTTTACAAAAAAGTGCAGAACCAGCATGACTAAGCACAGGAAACAAAGCACAGGAACAGATCTTATAGGAGTCAGATTTGCTCTTCCCTGTTACAGAAAGGCCCCTCCCCCTCCCCATTCTTCACCAACTTCTCACTTATTGAAGTAAAGGGGTTTAGTTTCATGGTTTTGAGATCACTCAACATAGAGATTATTCTCAACATAGAGCAAATATTACTATTTCATTTCTGCCTTTTCCAGGACTTTCAGTCAGTTCACAGAAATATCTTGCAGTATTTTTTAAGAAACAAAACCGGGAATTGGAAAGGATTTGCTTCATTTTGCCAGTATCTCCCACTGACTGGTGAGAGGCTGCTATGGATGGAAAATGTGTGGGCTAAGGGCAGCTATGTAGACTACGGGCACTAAATTCTTGGCTCTCTTTTTGGGCTTCTCATTTTGTGAAAGGGCATGTATTAAAAGGACTTAAAACATGTAAAGCAAGTGATAGCACAGGACTTGGAACATTCGAAATGTTCAGTAACTGTCGCACTTCCCATAGACACCTCCCAAACACTAGCCATCGAACTTCCGAGGCTTACCTGTCATGCTGAGCTGCGTGTTACAGACATTGACATTTGTAATACCAGGGAGCAGAACCCACGTGATGTCTCAAGGTTTTTGAGAAAGACAGTTCTGTCTCTACTCTCTTCTCAAATGAGCTATTTTAGCCAGGACGTGCTTGGCTTCTTCCTACTGTAGTCAGGTGTGGCTTGGATCGTGGGACATCAGTGCGCTTCACCCTGCTCTGTGGACTGGCCCCTAGAGTTCTTCCCAACACCTGTCCTGTCGTGCAGGCTCACATGAAAAGCTATTTGCTCTCCAGGACAAGTAAATACTCGGGGCAAACATTCTACGGCACAGGTCTGGGATATTTCACTTGGTCTTTGCTCACACTCAGAATTACCCTTTCTTTCCTATCTATTTACTCCCTTTGTCCAAAATTTGCACATTCCTTTAACTATGCCTTTTCTGATCAGCCCTTCTTATAAGAGTTCTCCCCAGTTCAAAGTCCCTGAGCACTTGTACCCAGGACTACTCAGTACACATGATACTGCATAGCAGTGTTTTACTTTTCCATTCCACCCCCCTGTTTATGTTTCATGCCCTGAGCTATATTCTCAGCTCCAATTCTGGCTATGTGACACTTTGCAAGTTGGCCTCTATGAGACTCCCTTATTCCAGCTGTAAAAATCCAAGATTACCTGCTATTGGATTTTTAAAAATCCCCATTACACTAGGCCTCACATACAGTAAATTTCTCCCAAATTCTTGGTAAATACTTTGAATTGATTGCAAAGATTGACTATGTTATGTACTTGCAGAAGCACAAATAAAGAAGGCTATATACAATGTTAGTATCCTAAATTAAATTTATCTATCTGATGAATGTGTTTTTTTTCTCCTTAAACCAATCTTGTCAGTGTGTTTTGATAAAGTAAAAGCCTCTCTTCTGTATCCTCAGCATGTTAGGTCTAAAGAAAGAGATAAGAGATCATTATGTGATAGAGAAGAACAAATCTGACTCTGTATTAGAACTGTGCCTTTGGCTCTAACCCTGGGTCCTGTTTCCTATGCTCAGTCATGCTGGTTCTGCACCTTTTTGTAAAAGAGTATTGCCTAGAGCCTGAAATAGACAGGACAGCCCATTCTCAAGGCTCTGACCTTTAATGGAGTAACACTTTTCCATTTACACAGAGATAAAAAGTTACAGAACAGAGGATAATATTTGTCTTGTTGGAGGTTTACAGGGACACCATGACCTGACCTTCATGGACAGCTCCAAGAACAAAGGATTCTGACACCAAGAAGTTTGCAGCAACCAACCACTCCCTCCCCTTGTCAGCATAAAATGAGCCTGAATTCTGACTTGGGGAAGGTGGTTCTCCAGGACGTTAGTCTGCCAGCTTCTTGGTCTGCTGGCTTTCCAAATAAAGTCGTTATTCCTTGCCCTAAGACTTCATCTCCCAATTTATTGGCACGTTGTGTGGCAAGCAGAATGAGTTTGGATTCGGCAAAAATTAGTCCTCTTGGTGAAAGGCTCCAATATACCATACAAACAGAGGTCAGTAAAACAACAATAACAACCACATGTTTTACATAACAAGATGTTATATACAACATATTTCCAGAGCTTATAATGTGTCAAGTGGTGTTCCATACTCTTCAAATGTATGAATTGATATAATCCATGTAATAGCCAGACAAAACAGGTCATGTTATTATTCCTATTTTACAGATGGAGAAACTGAGACAGACAGCGTTTAGGAGACTGGACTCAAATTTAGTTTCCAGTCTTTTGCTGTTACAAAGCTTCAATGCATATCTTGTTACATGTTACTTCCTATGTGTTCCAATATATCAGTAGGATAAATATATGAAATTTCTGGGTGATAGTATATATTGATTAAAAATTTGATAAACATTAATTATACTCCCAAGAGATGTATTCTAGCTATCTATTGCTATATATCAAACCACTCCAAACTTAGTGACTTAAAACAACCTTTTAAGATTATCTCTCACTGTTCTGGGGTTGATGGGCTTAGCAGGGTAGTTTCTGCTTGGGGTTTCCCATATATTTATAGTCACATGGCTGCTGAGGGCAGAGTCATCTGAAAATCTCTTCACTTACATGTATGACACTTGGGCTAGGAGGAGTGGGGACTGGGGACAAAGAATTTTCAGACAGCTTTTATTTACTCTAAAGTAGGGTCAATCTATTTCTCCCCCTCATCCCCAGCAATAAATTCTCTTGCATAAAATAATGGCAGAGTTCATTCTAATAAGTGAAAGTTGGTGTCTCATCATTTTTATTTATTTTTTAATCTTATTTGAATGAGATTTAACATTGCTTCATAGGTTTAAGAATTATTTGTATTTACCTTTATGTGTATGTTCTCTTAACTGTTCTTATGACATTTGCCCATTTTTCTATTGACTTTTTAGCTAGGCAAGGAAAAAGTTTGGTGATTCCATGGAATAGATTCTACGGGCTGGTGGGGAAGAGAGAGGAAAGAGAGGACTGTGGGCCAGCGCTGTGCAGAAGAAACCCACTGTTCCTTGCACTGTCTGTGGAAGGGCAAATGGTGAAAGAGAAATGGCTGAGTGTTTGGATTTGTGGATGCAGACCTTTGTGCAGGCAGCCTTGTGAGAAGATTCACATGTCCTGTGACAGACATGTCATAGTGGCTAGGAAGAGCCACAGACCTAAAGAGGCCATGCAGAAAGGAACAGTGGACAGGTGATGGCCAAACACATGACCACTTCCTCCCTCAATGCTTGGCCCTTGTAGGATCCACTATGGCTCAGCAGGCAGCGAGGTGAGTAAGGTGTGGAAATGCCTCTCTACGACTGAGGTTCAGTTTTCTGCCAGCCCTGTAGAATAGGGGCTCAGAATATAGAAAATTAAACCATGCTTCTTGCCCACCTGAAATGGTGGACTTCATTGGTTCACAGTCACTTAAAATTGACAAATCTTTTCATTTATTCAAGAAGTGTTTTGAATACACATTTTTTGGGGGAAGCACTGTGTTACGGTGTTACTGTAGACACTGCTGAATTAGCAGACAGGTTTTCCATTCTTGTGACTCTAACAGGCCAGTGGAATTAAACAAATCATGATACAATGAGCTATATATTTATAATATTGAAAAATTCCATGAGGGTCAAGTGAAAGGTGTGATGAGACATTGTAACAGAGACCTAATCTAGACAAGGGGCTCATGAAATTGCCTAGACATGAGCAACTCTGAGGGAAGGGGTGGCTTCTCAGAATCAATGTTCAGAGAGAAGTAAATTTCTTGAATTTAAGTCTGGTGGGAGTGATGATGGATTTGGACAATGTTTCATAAGAAGTCACTGAAGACATAAGATCATATTTTACTTTTTAAGTAATAATTTTTAAAAAGATAAAAAGATCTTAATTTCTAAAAAAAAAGAAATTAAAATGTAAAAAAAAAATGCAAATGTGTTACAAGAAATGGATCTGCAAGAATTTTTTTTAGCAATTGTTCTAAAAGCCAAAATACAAAAACTACATTAACGATTCAAATGTTTTGAACTATTTAAATAAATATGGTACAGACACACAGTGGAGTACTATATAACTTTTAAAATGTTGATGTAGGTGATTTATTAGTTGGTTACATGAAGAAAAAGATTTATAAACAAAATGAATGATGTCTCATTTTTTGTGAAAATATTTAATACAGAAGTATATGCTGACATAGAAAAATAGATTATTTTTGAGTGGTAAGGTAATTTTCTTCATTTGACATTTCAGAATTTTCTAATTTTTTAGAAAGTTTTATGTCAAGAAAAGAATAATAAAGGTACCTTTATTAAAAGTAAACAATTAAAATTTAAAATGTTGTTAACAAGCTGGTAATATTTTGGCCGGATATAAAAATCCTTGGTGGGAGGGGCATGCGGCTGGGAAGAAGGAAGCAGCCTTGGAGGATGTCAGTCCATGTTCAGATTGAGTTCCATCCCGGAGAACAAGATGAGAGACTTTTTACCTTCAGCAAACCAGTAGAATCAGAATAAAAGTACGATTTTATACAGCAGAAAGTTGAAGTTCTGAAGATAGAAGAGTTTCTTTTGCATAGTTAGAGCCATGAAATAAGAGATGAGGCAGCTTTAACACGCAGTGCAGTCTCCTCGCCCTAGCTCAGCTCCACGAAAGACTAAAGGCAGAAAAAGGATTTCCGTGTTGGTGAGGGGTAGATTTAAATACGGAGCACCGTCTGAGGCCCAGATCTTGCTCCTGTGGTTACTGGGCTGACCCCCCCTGCATAGGCTCCCCTCCATAGATTCCGTGCTGAGGCACATTTCATGCATCGTGCTCCGATCTTTACTCGTCAGTTCCAAGTTCCATTTTAGGGCACTGCAAAGAGCATGAGCCATTTCGCGGGGGCATTCAAAGAAGTGTGTTTCTTATTCTGATAGTGGCATCACGGAGACCAAGGCATTTATACTTGCTCCACAGTGAAAAGCATGAGAGTGAATAGTTTCAGGCACTTTCACTTTCTAGGAAGAATAAGGGTGTTGGTTTGTTTGGAAGCTCCCTCAGGCACCGCGCAAAAAGATGCAAGCGCCCTTGTGATGTGCTTGCTGGAGGGCTGGACCCTTTTAGAATACAAACTAAGCCCTGAACTCCCTCTAGTGGCGATAATGCGGATGCATACGAGAATGTGATACTCGAACATATTTTGCAATTCAATTATTTTAATTTCATTAATTCAATTACTTCTCGTCCTACTTAATTTACAAAACAACATATCTTTTTTTTAAGTCAGAAAATTTGTTAAGAAAATTTGAAAAGTTCACTAAGAACAGAAATTATAATAACTGAAAATGTTTCCTGTGACTAGCATAGTTTGAAAAAGACAGTATTTCAGCTCGGTTTGTTTGTGTGACACCCCGCAAGCCACACACACACACACACACACACACACACACCCCTGCTCTGTTTCAACATAGTTCTCATCTTGAGGCCTGCCCCTTCTCCATTTGTTGGTAGAAGTCTTTATTTGCGTGCTGAAATTAAGATGAGGGTTGCTCCATCGATATGGAGGGAATAACCTGTTACTACTACTAGAAAAACTGAGCAACATGTGAGTGTCTTATTGATGAACCGTTGAGACTGCATTCATGCCGTTTTAATGTGATTTAAAAATTTTTTTAAAATTAAAATATCGTTGATTTATAATGTTTCAGGTGTACAGCTAAGTGATTCAGTTATATATGTATTTATATACTTTTTTCCGACTCTTTTCCATCACAGTTATTACACGATATTGAGTATAGTCCCTTGTGCTATACAGTAGACCCTTGTTGGTTGTCTAATTTATATATGTTAGTCTCAAATTTCTAATTTATCACTCACCCCTTTCCCTTTGATAGCCGTAATTTTGTTTTCCAAGTCTGTGAGACTATTTCTGTTTTGTAAATACGTTCATTTGCATCATTTTTAAAGATTCTATATATAAATGATGTCATTATTTGTCTTTCTCTGTGTGACTTACTTCACTTAGTGTGATAATCTCTAGGTCCATCGTGTTGCAGAAAAAGGCATTATTTCTTTCCTTTTACTAATGTTCCATTGTGTATATATAACACACTTTCTCTATCCAGTCATCTGTTGGTGGACATTTGGGTTGTTTCCATGTCTTGGCTATTGTAAACAGTGCTGCTGTGAACATTGGGTTCATGTATCCTTTCAAATTAGACTTTTCTGTGGATATATGCCCAGGAGTGGGATTGCTGGATCATATGGTAACTCTATTTTTAGTTTTATAAGGAAGCTCCATACTGTTTTCCAAAGTGGCTACATCATTTATAGTCCCACCAACAGTGTAGGAGGGGTCCTTGTTCTCCACAGCCTCTCCAGCATTTGTCATTTGTGGGTTTTTGAATGACGGCCATTCTGACTGGTGTGAGGTGATACCTCATTGTAGTTTTGATTTGCATTTCTTTGATAATTAATGACATTGAACATATTTTCATGTGCATATTGGTCATCTGTAGATCTTCTTTTTAGATTTTCTATTTAGATTTTCTGCCCATCTTTGACTGGGTTTTTTTTTTTTTTTTGAATTTTTTGATATTGAGCTATAAGAGCTGTTTGTATAATTTGGAAATTAATCTCTTGTTGGTTGCATTGTTTGCAAATATTTTCTCCCAGCCTGTGGGTTGTCTTTTCATTTTGTTTATGGTTTTTGTTGCTGTGCAGAACCTTCTAAGTTTAATTAGGTTGCATTTGTTTATTCTTGGTTTTATTTATGTTCCTCTAGGAGAGGGATCCAAAAAAAATTGCTGTAATTCTTGTCAGAGAGTGTTCTGCCTATGTTTTCCTCTAGGAGTTTTATAGTATCTAGTCTTACATTTAGGTCTTCAATCCATTTTGAGTTTATTTTTGAATACAGTGTTAGAGAACGTTCCAATTTCATTCTTTTACATGTAGCTGTCCAGTTTTCCCAGCACCGTTTATTGAAGACTGTCTTTTCTCCATTGTATATTTTGGGTTCCTTTGTCATAGATTAATTGACCATAAGTATGTGGGCTTTCTATCCTGTTCCATTGATCTGTGTGTCTGTTTTTGTGCCAGTACCATACGGTTTTGATTTCTGTACTTTTGTAGTATAGTCCATAGTCAGGGAACCTTATTCCCCAAACTCCATTCTGCTTTTGGCTGTTCAGGGTCGTTTATGTTCCCATACAAATTAAAAAATTTTTTTATTCTAGTCCTGTGAAAAATGCCATTGGTAATTTGATAGGAATTGCTTTGAATCTGTATATTGCCTTGGGTAGTATGGCCATTTAAACAATATTTTCTTCCAATCCGAGAAAACAGTATCTTTTCATCTGTTTTTGTCACCTTCGATTTCTTTAATCAGCATCTTACAGTTTTTTTTTTAATAGGAGTGTAGGTCTTTTGCCTCCCTAAGTAGGTTTATTCCCAGGTATTTTATTCTTTTTGATGTGCTAGTAAAAGGATTGTTTCCTTGACTTATTTTTCTGATATTTTGTCACTAGTGTATAGAAATGCAACTGATTTCTGTGTATTAGTTTTGTATCCTGCAACTGTACCAGATTCCTTGATAAACTCTAGTAGTTTTCTGGTGGTATCTTTAGGATTTTCTATGTATAGTATCCTGTCATATACAAACAGTGGCGGTTTTCTTCATTTCCATTTTGGATTTCTTTTATTTCTTTTTCCTCTCTGACTACTATGGCTAGGACTTCCCAAACTATGCTGAATAAAAGTGGTGAGAGTGGGTATCCTTGTCTTGTTCCTGATCTCAGAGGAAATCTTTTCGCTTTTCACCTTTGTGTATGCTGTTAGCTATGGATTTGTCATATATGATCTTTATTATGTTGAGGTGTGTTCCATCTATGCCCAATTTCTGGAGAGTTTTTTTTTTTTAATCATAAATGGATGTTGCACTTTATCAAAAGCTTTTTTGCATCTATTGAGATGATCATATGATTTTTATTATTCAGTTTGTTAATGCGGTGTATCACATTCATTGATTTGCAAATACTGAAAAATCCTTGCATCACTGGGATAAATCCCACTTGATTATGGTTTATGATCCTTTTAATGTATTATTGGAGTCATTTTTCTACTATTTTACTGAGGATTTTTGAATCTATGTTCATCATTGCTATTGGCCTGTAATTTTCTTTTTTTATGATATCTTTCTCTGTTTTTGTTATCAGGGTGGTGGTGGCCTCATAGAATAAGTTTGGAAGTGTTCCTTTCTCTGCAATTTTTTGGAATAGTTTCAAGATAATTATTAACTCTTCTATAAATGTTTCATCGAATTCACCTGTGAAGCCATCTGGTCTTGAACTTTTGTTTGTTGGGAGCTTTTTTAAAATTACTGATTCAATTGCAGTGCTGATAATTTGTCTGTTAATATTTTCTGTTTCTTCCTGGTTCAGTCTTGGGAGACTGTACCTTTCTAAGAATTTGTCCTTTTCTTCTAGGTTGTCCATTTTCTTGGTGTATAGTCGCTTGTAATAGTCTTTTGTGATCCTTTGTATTTCTGTGGTGTTGGTTGTAACTTCTTGTTTCTCATTTCTGATTTTATTGATTTGGGCCCTCTTCCTTTTTTTTTTTTTTTGATGAGTCTGGTTAAAGGTTTATCAATTTAATGTAGCTTTTTAAAGGACTGGCTTTCAGTTTCATTGATCTTTTCTAATTATTTTACTTTATTTTATTTTATTGATTTCTGCTCTGACCTTTATGATTTCTTTCCTTCTCTGATTTTGAATTTTATTTGTTCTTCTTTCTTTAATTCTTTTAGGTGTAAGATTAGGTTGTTTATTTGAGATTTTCTTGTTTCCTGAGATAAGCTTATGTCACTATAAAGTTCCCTCTTAGAACTGTTTTTGCTGCTTCTCATAGATTTTGGATTATTGTATTTTCGTTTGTATTTTTTTTATTTCTTCAGTGATTCATTGGTTGTTTAGTAGCATATTGTTTAGCCTCCATGTGTTGGTGTTTTTTTTTTTTTTTTTGCAGTTTTTTTGTAATTGATTTCTAATTTCATAGTGTTGTGGTCGGAAAAGATGCTTGATATGATTTCAATTTTCTTAAATTTACCAATGCTTGCTTTGTGTCCCAGCATATGATCTATCCTGGAGAATATTCCATGTACACTTGAAAAGAATGTGTATTTTGCTGTTTTGGAATGGCATGCTTTATAAATATCAATTAAGGCCATCTGGTCTAATGTGTCACTTAGGGCCTGTATTTCCTTATTGATTTTTTGCCTGGATGATCTGTCCATTGATGTAAGTGGGGTGTTAAGTTCCCCCACTATTATTATTTTACTGTCAATTTATCCATTATGTCTTTTAACATTTGCCTTATATGTTTAGGTGCTCCTCTGCTGAGACATATATATTTACAATTGTTATATCTTCCTCTTAGATTGAACCCTTGACCATTATGTGTTTTTTTGGCTCTTGTAGCAGACTTTATTTTAAAGCCTTTTTGTCTGATATAAGTATTGTAACTCTAGCTTTCTTTTGATTTCCTTTTGCATGGAATACCTTCCCCCCCACCCCCCACCATACACTTTCAGTCTTTATGTGTCTCTGGATCTGAACTGAGTCTCTTGTAGGCAGCAAATATACAGGTCTTATTTTTTACCCATTCTACCAGTCCATATCTTTTGGTTGGAGCATTTAGTTTGTTTACATTTTAGGTAATTATTGATATGTATGTTCTTATTGTCATTTTGTTAATTGTTTTGAATTTGTTTTTGTAGTTTTTTTTTTTTTCTTCTTTTGTTCTCTTCTCTTGTGATTTGGTGAGTATCTCTAGTGTTATGTTTGGCTTCCTTTTTCTTTTCTTTTTTTTTTTTTTGTGTGTGTGTCTATTACAGATTTTTGGATTTCTGTACCATGGGTTATAGCAGTCTACATATATACATGATTGCCTCAAGTTGCTGATCTATTAATTTCAAAAACATTTTAAAACCCTGCATCTGTACTCTCCTCCCCTCACGATTACTGCTTGGCATCATATTTTACAGTTATTTGTTTTCTGAATTCCTTAAGTGCTTATTGTGGACACAGATGACATTACTGCTTGTATATTTTAACCTTCCTCCTAGTTTGTGTGTGGATGATTTCCTACCTTTGCTGCATGTTTACCTTTACTAGTAGCTTTTCCATCACATGGTTTTCTTTCTAGTTGTGGCCTTTTCTTTTCTACCTAGAGAAATTCCTTTAGCATTTGTTGTAAAGCTGGTTTGGTGGTGCTGAATACTTTTAGCTCTTGCTTGTCTGTGAAATTTTTGATTTCTCCATCAAATTTGAATAAGAGCTTTGCTGGATGGAGTATTTTTGGCTGTAGGTTTCCCCCTTTGGTCAGTCTAAATATGTGGTGCCACTCCCTTCTGACATACAGCAAAACTCAACCAATATGCTATGCTCTCTGATGAGGAAGGCAGGCCTGGGTCCTGGGCTGGTTATTTTACATATGTCTCTCAAATTACCAGGCTTTTCCAAATATTTTTTTTTTTCATTGAAGAATGAGATTTTGTTAGGATCTCCTCAATAACAAAAGTCATGTTTTTCCCTACCTCATTCTGCTGGCTTAATAGAGTCTAAATTCTTTTGCTTATGCCTAAAATTTCTCAGTAATCTTCCTGAGACCCATTTTTTCAAACTTTACACCCTACTACTTTGAATATAAATTCTCCACTGTTTCCAAACTGGTTTATTTACTGTCCGCAGACACACCCTTATCTTTTTCATCTTCTTCTCTCCTTCCTTCCTTCCTCTTCTCTCTTCTTCCCTTCCTACCTCCTCCTCTCCTCCCTCCCTCCTTCCCTTCATTTCTTTCCTCCTTCCTCTCTTCCTTCCCTCACTGGCATGCACACCAACCATTTTTCTTATTATTCTTAAGGATTAGTTCTAACACTACTTCCTTAGGAGAAATTTAGCTCAGGAAAATTATCATAGAGTATAATATATTACTGAATGAATTCCTCAGTAAGTATCTTAAGAATATTGTGTTGTGCAAGGTTTGGAGCATCTTAGACAGAGCATGCTATGTTCTTGCCACTGAATGGGGAGCAGAGTGCTCCATTTCTCTCACCCTCATGGTTACTTCTAGGGTGGGGAAGGGATGCTGTGCCTACTGCTTGGTTAGTGTCAAAATATTTCCCAAGTCTCTGATTTTGCCAAAATTAATAGGTCCTGACATTTATATGACACAAAGAAGCTTGTTTTAAAATTTTCTCATATTTAATTTAGGGAAATTTAGCATTTAACATTAAGATTGTAAAAACTGTCCATTTTTATTACTGAAGACACTACAGAGAGAATTTATTCTCAAAAGTTAATGTAATGATTCCTGCCTTTTATCTTCATTAAAGCCCTTCCACATTTGTCATCTCATTTCATATTTCTTGCAAATTCAAAAGAATTATTTTCTAATGAGCTGTAAGTGATCGTGGATGAGAATCAGAGAAGCATACTTCGCTTTCTCCTTTCTCTAGGTACCAGTGAGCCACTGACGAGAGGTCTTTTCATTGGGACTCTATGTGAATCATTATTCACTTTGAATGGTCCAAGGAAGATCTTGAATCAAAATCCAAGTTGGATTAGATGTTTCTGCATCTTGTTTGACTCTCTTTGCTATTGTTCAGCAAAGACGGAGGGGTGGTCTGACCTCCAGGAAAGGGATAGGTTTCCTCTGATACGGCACAGTCTCTGTCCTGCTATGCTTAGTAGAGGATTGACTTCCGGGAGATTAATCATGAATTAATTGTTTAAAAAAGGGAAAATATTCTTCAGAAGGTTAAGAATGTACACATTCATATAGGTGTTCCTCAAACACTAACTAAACACCTATTACATGCCAGATTCTGGAAATATAGTTATAATGGAAACAGCCCTGCTCTCAAGGAGCTTATAGGTCAATGAGGGACAAAACACAGTAATAATAACCATTTATTAAATGCTTACGCTATGTGGAACTTGTCTACACTTGACATTACTTAATGTTTACAACAACTCTATGATGTGGTTAGTATTTATTTTCACTTTCTAGATATGGTAACTAAAGCACAGATTGGTTAAGTTGCTTCTCTAGATTTTCACAGCTGGCAAGTGACAGGAGTGGAAATGTGAATCCAGGGAGTGGAATACCAAAACCTTTGCCCTTAGCCTCTTTTTTATTTTTCTTCCCAAACAGTGCTTCACTAATTTCCTGGGAGAGATGACATTGATTGCTTTTAGTGTACCAGCTTTGTTGTGGGCTCTGTGGATACCTGGTGGCTAGGATTCCTTACAAAGATGGAGGCCAACAGATAGTTACACAGCAGTGTGGTAAGTGGTAGCAGAAGTCAGCATAGAAGCCTGGTGAGGGGTTTGGCCAAGAAAAGCCTCTGTGATAGTTGATACCTGACTTGAGCCCTGATAGGTGCGTAGGGACCAGGCAGGCAGAGGCAGAGAAATGTGTCTTTCAGGCAGTGGAAGCTGGATGTTTGAATGCTTGAAAGACCTTAGTTTGCTGAGAGAGTGCAAGTAATCAATATAATATAGGGCAGGGGCTACAGTGAGGAGAAGAGAGAGGAGACAATGCAAAGCTGAATAGGGCAAAGCCAGAAAATGAAGAGTCTTTTTATTAAATACTGTTAATATTTATTGTTTGTATAAAAGTGAACATTTTTTGAAAAGGATTTAAATATTGTATGTATTATAATAATACATAAAAGTACAAAGAGGTAAGAATCACCTGAGATCTTCTCACTGAGATTACAACTGTTGACATCTTATTGAACATCCAGCATATTTCTATGCTGTAGATATGTATGTAATTTTATGCACATTGTTCTGTAACTTCCCTCCATTTATGTATCAAATGGTAAGAATCTTGGGCTTTATTCTAAAGAGGATAAGTGAATGATTTTCAACAATAAGATAACATAATCACATTGTAAATTTGAGGCAATATGGTGGCGGGAATACCAAGGAAACCAGCGAAGAAATGATGTTGACATGAGCCAGGCAATGGTGGTGAGATGGGAAAAAAAGGATAAATTCAGATGGTACAGGAGCCAGCTCTGCTTTCTTCTGTGACTGTGAAGAGTTGTCAAGTGGTGGGAGGTGGAGGGAGAGAGAGAGAAGGAATCTCCAGTGAGTCCCAGGTTGCTGCATCATTAACTGGCAGTTGGGGGGGCCTGTGAGATGTTCAATTTAAGAGAGGAGGCAAGCACTTAAATAAAAGGTCTGAAGCTCAAGGTGGAGCTCAGGGGTGAACCAGAATACTGGACATCATCAATGGTTAAAACCAAGAGAACTAAGGGACTGAATAATCGGTGACAGCAAAATGCACAGGCCAGGCAGGGCGCTTTGAGTAGGGACTTCATTTAGTTCATTGTTGTATCCTCAGAGCAGCAAGCAGTAGGCTCAAAAACATTTCTTGAATGAGCAAGTGAACAATAATAAACATTCATTTCTATTTCAACAGGAAAGCTCCTTATTTTTGGCAGCATAATGTTCCATCAAGTAAATACATTACAACTTGCTTATCTAGTTTCTTATTTTTCCAATTATTGATGACTGTGTAACAACCCATCCCAAATCTATTAGCATAGGAAACTACGTGGTTATGCCCACAGATTTTGGGGGTCAGGGATCTTAAAAGGCATAGAAGGCTGGCTTGTGTATTCCCCACAATGTGTGGGACCTGACCTGGGAAGATTTGAAGGTGATGACTTGGTGCCTAAGGCCAGGAGCGTTGGAAAGGTGATTTACTCATATATGTGGCAGTTCATGCTGGCTGTTAACTGAAACCTCACCAGAGCTGTCCATGGAGCATCTTAATTTCAAGCCAGAAGGTGGTGTTTCTGCCCTAGTAACAAACTTGGTTTCAAGTGGAGGGAATATAGACCCTCCCCCTCTGTGGGAGGAGTGTTAAGAGTCAAAGGCACATTATAAAAAGGGCAGGTGGGATGAGAGCTATGGTCATGGTCATCTTTGTAAAACACAATCTGCCACAACTCTCCAGTGTCCCTCATCATTTGTCCATTACTATGGCTTTTTAACTACCTCTCCTGACAGCCATGTTACAGTGTTGACAACACTAAGCAGGCATTTAGCTAAAGCCCCTACTTTGTCCTCCAAAGAACTGAGAAGCTGGCTACTCCCCTTTCATCTCATACTTACTTTTAAAACACAGGCTTTGTGTTAATCACTATTAAATTTAATTATCATTCAATAAATGTTTGTTGAGAATCTGTCATTTTCTAAATATCTCCTAGACAATGAGCATAGACTGAATACAATACAGGGGAAAAAAATGGTTCTTTCTCTCAAGAACTTCACAATCAATAGGAAAAAAAATAATTAAATCAGTGATTTGCATAATAAGTGGCAGAAATTTTGTTAGCTTGCTGTTCCATCAATCACTGGTAGGATATAATTTGTTTTCAGGGTATTGTATCATGAAAAATTTTCTTTAATGCCTTGCTGGACTCCAGACGGACACACCATGTCACGGGCATTCCCCGATCCACTGGTCTGATGAACTCCCGAAAAAGGAAGTGAAGTGATAAAGGCGTGACCTGTGCATCATGAGTTCACACTGACTTGGAGTGATCACTGCTTCCCTTTTTTCCCCTTCTTTTTTACACTATTCTTATTTGAATAATCATAAACACCTTCTTAAATGTTTAGCATTTATTTGTATTTCATTTTTTAATAAGTTCAGAACTCCCTAGCATCTCTTGGAAGTTAATAATATGCTTATCTTAGCTCTTTGCTGTGTTCCTATACTGTGTTTCCTTGGGGTTAGATCTGTTTGTTGAGTTTGGTGCTTTTCCTTTTATCTTCTTGGTTATTTGATGATTCTTGGTTGTTTTGGCCCTATTTGTAGGCAAGATCCTAACTTGGTGGCTGGGGGGTAAGTACTCCTGTTTGCCTGGCTGGAAGCTCAAGTCTGGATTAAATCGGCTTCAACTCAAGTGGTTCTGAGTGGCACAGGGAAGGCGGGCTTTCCTGTAGCATATGAGCTTGGCTGGTTTGAGGGGTATGAAATTCTCCTTTGCCTGGGACAAGGCCCTGATTCTCTGGACCTATGGTCCATTCTGAGTGTCTCTTATGTAACTACTCTTACTTTTCACAGCTTAGGACACAGGACTGGCTCTGCCTTTGCTGGTCACCTGGCCCCTGCTCAGGGCTCACTTCCTCTTACCAACTTCTGCTTATTTTGACTGTTAAGGCTTTTGCAGAATTCTGTTGGAAAATTTGTGTTTTTGAAGTTCTCTTTCATGGGTCTGGACTCGTGGGTTGCTTATCGCTGTTGCATTTTAGCATTAGTATATCTCAGAAGTACTGGTTAACTATCAGTAACTCCCTTCTGAATTTTCTAAAACTTATTTTTTCAATTTAATTTTACTCTTCTGACATTTCTGATGTTTTTGGGAAGAGAGGTACATGCCTGTATTCAGTCAGCCAGCTTTGGTGGGGGGGCCACCCATTCCCTTCCACGGTAACCAGCAGAGTTCTGCTGGGAATCACACCAATGTCTGCCAGTGTGTGACTTCCAGAAGACAGTTTTTCCTTTGTTCTTAAAGTAGGGCAGCCCTATATCCATATCACTTGAATCTTTCCCATTCTCTGCAATTTTTCAAAGATGACTGCCAGCAGTCCTTTTGCTGAGATTGACAACTCCTTTTACTGCTCTGAAAAGTATTTCACTGGAACACTGAAAAAGGCTAAGTGGTTTTTATCATTCCTCACCTATTCAAATGAACTCCAGTTCTCTCTAAAATGTGATTGTTTTATCTTTTCAAATGCTGGAACTTTTCATTGAAGATTTTTTTTTTTTCTTGATAGAAAGAAGAAAGTCAGATGGAAGTTGCAGAGTTCAACTTTTAAAAAATATTTTTCACCTGTTAAACATAACACCATCATTACTAAGGATAAGGAATCATTTTTTGTCTTCATTATCTCTGACCTTTAATTTTTTTTTCCTCAAGGCTAAAGTCATTTAAAACTTTGGCATTCCTGGCATTATTCATAGAGGCCTGGTCACGACTCTAAATTTGTTCATGGTTTTGTACCTCTGCTACTACTTTTTGTACCTGTCCTTTTAAAGTCTGAGTGTTTGGAATAATTTCCCACACCATGTTAGCAGCTCAGGGGCATTAAATGTACAGAAAGAAATTAAAGATCAGAGAATAAGGAGTGAATTATTGGTGATGAAATATAAGCAGTATGAATAACAAATCCTGAAGAATGTGCTAGTAAAATATTGCACGTACAATAGCTCCCCTGCTGAGGTGGTGGATTCCGTCTGTCACCTCTGACCTGTGTGGTAATAACACTTTGCCACTGACAAGACATGAATGAGTCATCTAGACCCGCAGGTTTTACCTGACTTTCACCATGCGCAGAGTTTTACAGATTCCAAAGCGCTTTTATGTATGGGATCACATTTCAACTTTCTTTCTATTGTCAAAACAAGTCTTTGAAAGGAAGGAGGGAGCTAGTAGCCAGTGGAGAATTGACTGTATTTTCAGGTCCAGAAGAAGGAGCTGGGAGGGAAGGCAAGGTGAAGTCATCCACGGGGACACGCAGCAAGTGCCCTCCTTCCCTGGCTCTCTGTCTGTAACCACTTTTTCCCCTCTTTGAAACTCTGTCCCTGGCTTCATTAATACTACATTCTCTTGATTTTCCTCTTATTTTTCTGGTCTATCTCAGGCTGGCTTCTTCTTCTTCTTCTTTTTCTTTTTTTTTTTTTTTTATTAAAAGTTGTCATCTTTTTGAAAAGACAAAAAGTTGAAATGGCCAAAATGTTATTTTTTTAATGGCACTTAATTAATCAGAACATTATTTTTGCTGTGTGAGAATTACATATAGATTGTTCAATATGAAAGCTGAAATTGGAGAGGAAAGAAAAGCAACCAGAGGTCTAAGGGTGAAAATGTGCTGAGATGGCCCCTCACAGCTCCAGAATAAAAGGGGGTTCTTAACTAAGGGCAGAAATACTCTGATGTTTTCTCGAATCTATTTAAAAATATGCTAAATATGCTTCTTATTGTATTTTAAAACAGTTTTGCTATGTTAAATTAGTGAATAAAATTCAGAATAATAATAGCCATTTGTAATAAAATCAGGGAGTCTAATTGGAAGTGCTAAGAACTACCTGGTGATGTGCAAACGGTAGACCATTACCTCCCCACCAAGTCGTGTCTGTCTATCTTGTTATTGACATAAAGGGGTCGGATCTGGCAGGTCTAATTTCTGTATCTATTAAAGTCTGCTTTAATTTCATTTGAAATGAATTTTATTGTCTACCTTCCATAGGCCACTTAGCTAGTCTGGTTGACCTTTTAGACTGAGTGTGGGGGTAGGGAAAAGGAGCAGAGATATGTGTATGTGTGTAGTTGGCAGGGCAAGGGGGTTGGGCAGGCAGTGGTTGTTGCTACAGCCTGTTCCCCAATCTCGACCAGTTCTTTTAAAAAACATGTTATTTTTCCATTAACAGATGACTAGATAAAGAAGATGTGGTACATATATACAATGGAACACTACTCAGCCATAAAAAAGAATAAAATAATGCTATTGGCAGCAATATGGATGGACTTGAAGACTGCCATTGTAAGTGAAGTAGGCCAGAAAAAGAAAGAAAAATGCCATATGATATCATTTATATGAGGAATCTAAAAAATAATGACAATAATAATGACACAAATGAACTAATTATTATTTTGATTTCTTGAATATGTGTTAAGCATACCTGACTGTCCTTTATGATTGGATTACCACATTCTGTTGTTTCTTATTTTGCAGTTGGCTTTATTCCTTTGATAACTGTGTAAGTTAAAAAAGCTAGAGATCTAATCTGTTCTTAGAAGTAATAATTTGTACATATATGAAAACTAAAAAAAATGTGCAGTATACTGTATATATGTATTTACATGCAATGTAATGTGTATGTGTGGTCAAACTGTAATAATTCTACATAATAAACCTGAAAAGGTGGAATAATGTTATTTTTCCATCAGGAAGAGGGAAAATAGAATAAATACCTTAGGGAACCCTACATCAGTATGTCATAAAGAATTAGAACACATCCTTCTAAATGTAATTGAATGTATTTTTTATAATTAAAAAAAACATTTTTTTCTCATGATGAAAGTTATCCATATTCATTTATTTAACTTAGAAGACACAGATAGGCAAATGGAAGAAATAGCACTTATAATCCTATCTCCCACAGAAATCCTTTGCATGTCCTTCCATTTTTCCTGTACCAAATGGTATCATATTATATACCATATTTGTAACATTTTTTTCACATAGCAGTGTTGTTAATATCCTTTGATATCAATCAATATTTATCAAACCATAAAAAGTGATAATTCTTAAAATTCTAGCTTTCATTCCTTTGAAACTAATGATATAACCTTCAAGGCCACTCACACACCCTTGAACAGGCTACTAATGTATTCACATGGTTATGATAAGTTTCTTGTAAAATTTGCAGAAATCAAGTATTTAAAATTTTTTAACTTAAAGAGAGCCCTCTCAAATTTTATAAGCTTCAAGTCTCACAAAATCTGCATCAAGTGATGAGTTCTTTTCTTCCTAATTTTAATTCATTCAACAAATATTTTTAATACTTACTATTAAGTATTAAAAAGCCATGCACTGTTCCAGGGACTTGGGACACATTAGTGAACAAAACAGAAGGAAACCCTTGCTTTTCAGCAGCTTCTGCTGTAGTGAGGAGAGGTGGACAGTAAACATAAGAAGCAAGTAAATTATATGGCATTTTAGGAGGTGATAAGTACTATGGAAAAATAACAGGGAAGAGGACAAAGGAAATCAAGAATTTGGCAAATGGGGGGCAGTCAGGCAGAACTGAAAGGGATGAGTCAGTTCTCATAAAGAGGAGGCTATTTGTGCAAAGACTTGGAGCTCATATTTTTCTGAGAACATTTACACATCCTTTAAATTAGATTAGCTTTACAAGAAGCTGTGAGTTCTTCATAATGAGACACTACTTTTCAAACTACATAACTTTTCGACTATCTGTATTTAAATCCTGAAATTCTTTGCCTGTTAATAGATAAAGGTCTATGTTTAACTTCTGATTAATGTGATGAATAAAACAGCATTATGAAGCTCCATCTCTGGATTAAATGCATAAAAACTGTATCTGTAACCAGTATTAAATACATGTATGCATATACATGTGCATGTATACATACAGTTTAAAATTTTGTTGAAATGCATTTTTGCTTGGTAACAACCTTATAGTTCCACTGACTTAAAAGGAATAGATTTTAAATGGAAATTAGATAAATGACTATTTTGATTTCTTGACCCTTTCCCAATAATCTACAAGAAATTGTATAACTTTGATTTAAAAAATACACAATTTAAGACTTGTCTAGCAAGCACAACTCACAGATAGTAAAATCTGATACTTTTCAGAACTGCAGGAGTACACATTTGAATGACACAGAGGTTCCCAAATTTACAGGCCATTGGTGTACATCTTGAAAAACAAAGGAACCTTTCATCAGCTTAATGCAATTTCTACTAAACCTAAAAATTGATGACACTTTTGAATAAGCCTGATTTTTTTAAAGGCATCTATTTGTGTATAGATTTATGTATAAAAAGCCTGGAATAATGAGCAGCAGAATAAGAGCACTTATTTTTGTGCGTATCTGTAGTGAGCTTATTTTGTGATTATCTGTACCTTTTCCATAATGTGCTTGTATTACTTGAATAAAGATACAATTTTTTATGTTTTGAATGCATCCATATTTAACCTTCTTTTTTTCTATGCAGCCTCAGCTGTAATCCTCACTGCAGAACTTTATTGGAAAGTACCAAGGCAGTGTCTTTCTCTTAGCTTCTTGGTGACACTTTTGAACAATTCTGCTCCTTCTATCTTTCAACAACCTGTCCTCGAGTCATATCACTTCCATTAGTCTCGGCTGACTCTGACCTTGGGGAAAAGAGGTGACCATAAGGACACCGGGATACCCTATGACATTTCTCCTTTCGTTGATATGCTCAGCCTTAACCAACTGTCTGTTCTTTATTTTCACACCTCACAGTGGAGCTTTCTGTGTCCAACAAGGCAACCCAAATGATACAGGAGAGAACCCAGAGTAGGCACGTTTTTTCTTTTTCCAGTTCTATTGTGTAGAATTATTACAGTTTGACTGCACATACACAGTATATTGCATGTAAATACATATAAACAGTATACTGCACATTTTTTTTTAGTTTTCGTATATGTACTAATTACTGTTTCTAAGAACAGATTAGATCTTTAGCTTTTTAAACTTACATAGTTATCAAAGGAATAAAGCCAACTACAAAATAAGAATCAACAGAATGCAGTAATCCAATCATAAAGAACAGTCAGCTGTGCTCACACATATTCAAGAAATCAACCATCTTACTTATAAATAATAAGTAGCTCATTTGTGTCATTATTATTGTTATTTTTTAGATTCCTTGTATAAATTATGTCATATGGCATTTTTCTTTCTCTTTCTGGCCCACTTCCCTTTGAATGACAGTCTTCAGGTCTATCCATGTTGCTGCCAATGCCATTATTTTATTCTTTTTTATGGCTGAATAGTGTTCCATTGTATATATGTACCACATCTTCTTTATCCAGTCATCTGTTGATGGACATTTGAGTTGCTTCCATATCTTGACTATCATAAATAGTGCTGCTATGAACATTGGGGCCCATGTGTCTTTTTGAATTTTATTTTTCTCTGGATATATGCCCAGGAGTGGGATTGCTGGATCACATGGTAAGTCTATTTTCAGTTTTTTAAGGAGCCTCCATACTGTCCTCCATAGTGGCTGCACCAATCTACACTCCCACCAATAGTGTAGGAGGATTCCCTTTTCTCCACACCCTCTCAAGCATCAATCATTTGTAGACTTTTCAATGATTTGTCATTCTGGCTGGTGTGAGGTGATACCTCATTGTAGTTTTGATCTGCATTTCTCTGACAATTAGCGATGCTGAGCATTTTTTCATGTGCCTACTGGCCATTTGGATGTCTTCATTGGAGAATTGCTTGTTTAGGTCTTCTGCCCATTTTTGGATTGAAATGGGCACATTTTTTCTTTTCCCTTTGAGATGATACATTTGGATTTATGAATTCTTGTCAAGTGTAATATTCCCAGTCTCTAATGGGAGAAATTTTAGGCAACTTCAGAGAGTTAAGTAAAGCCTGTGAATTAAGGAAATGTCCAAGGTCACATTTCTGGACAAAGTCAGGACCAGAATCCAGTCTCCGATCCCAGTGTTCATGTCTCTAAATCATGTCATGGATGTGAAACCTATTTGAAAAGCAATCTCCATGACGTACTCTTGACTTACTCAGAGAAGTAAGGAAAAATGTGCCACATAGTTCTCTTTTAATGTTCAAGTTCCTCTTCCTAAAGGGTTTACTGAATGACAGCTAACACTCAAGTTGGATGATTCAGAAAGATTGTTGCAGTGTTTAAAAAGAAATGCCCTGGGGGTTTTCATAGAAACTTCTACTTTCCTGAAAGTCTTTTATGACCTCATCTTTCTCGTTCTGCCCATACACACAAGGGTCACAGTTGATATGAATCAACACTAGATCAGTAAATTGGAAACAAGTGGAACAATGTCATTGTTGTTAGTATTAACAAAACATTAGCAAAAGAAATTGGTGTTGCTTTACTGTGAGCTACTGAAAGCAATAACTACTCGAGGGTAGAGCTATAGTTTCATCTACTTATTGACTTTTATGATTGTAATGCTACTTAGCAAGTTGTTAATTAACTCCTTAAAATCGTTAAGTGTATGCCCTTGATGTTAGGTAGGCATCCTCCAGCCCAAATGATAGATTTGCATGTAAATTCCCTGTAAATTTCACATAAAAATAAAGAAAAATAAGTATAGAAGTAAACATATTTGACAAAATTGCTGGTCAAATATCTTAAAAATTCCATGTGAAAATAAAGAAAATTTAATGTAAAAATAAAGAAAAATTGGTATAGAAAAAAAATGACATGTAAAAATAAATTTTCATGTAAAAATAAGGAAAAATAAGTATAGAAATAAAAATATTTAACAAAATAGCTAGTCAGATATTTTAAAAATTCCACCAGTAGAAAAAAATAAAAATAAATAAATAAATAAATAAATAAATAAATAAATAAATAAAGCCGAGCAGAGACGGAATACTCACAGTATTATAAAAAAGGAACTGATGGAGAATCTAGGCTATACTAAATTCAAGCCATTTTTGAAAATAGCACATGAGTGTAAAAACCCATTGACTTCCACTTAGATTTTTCCTTTTTCTTGTCCATCTTCCAAATTCCTTAGGCAACAGTAGCATAGTAACTGAATGTATTTTGTTGTTGGAGCTACAACATACACAAAAAAACAAAACATGGGAAGTCACATTAATGAAATACAATTTTGGGAAATATTTACTCTAAATATTTTTAACAACGGTTCCTAGAGGCATTCTGATGGAGGTTCTCCCCATCATACTGTGTGATGTGACAGATTTTTTTATTAAAAATCCCAAGGAAAAATTTTCATTATTTCCCTTTGGGGAAAACCCCCCACTATTTTAGTAACCTTATTGTGCAAAGTGCTTCCATCCTTCATCTTACATGGTGACATTTTCTCCTTCCTCTTTGGAAGTAGAAACGATCTGGTTATTACCTTTTGTAACTATTTAAGGTTGTCTTTTAGAGAAACTAAGAGCAATAAGTAGAATCACATTCCTGAGCTACAGCTCAAGACAATCTTTTGCCCTTAAAAATCATGAAACTATTTCCTTGTTTTAAGTAAAAACCTATGATTTATTACTTGACATGCTCACAAGTAAGTTATCACACTTTCACTTTGAATATAAAAATTATCCCACACTTTCCTGGACTGAATTAATACCAACATTCATAAATAAGACCAACAGTAGAAGTGGAAATAATAAATCATTAACCTTGTGAGTAGAAATTGTTCATTGTTTTTCCCTGTTGTGGTTATTAGCTAGAGTTTTCTTATCTGTAAAAATCACAAGTACACTGTGTATTGTGTTTCATGGGATAAAATGACTTTCTAAAACAATATCTTGGGTTAACTCTCACAACACCTCTGTTCGAAATGCATGATCACCCCCACTTTTACTGATGAGCAAAGTCATTCCCAAGAAGATAAGCAAGTAGTAGAAAGATGATTTCAACTTATCATCTTGACTCCAAACTGTAGGCTTTTCCCACAATGTCATTGTGTTTCCTTCCTTTTCAAAATTTTGTGTTCTTCCTCTCAACACCTGTCATTTCCAATTCTGAGGCAAAACAGTTGCACGAATATATTCCATGATGATTATTCCTTGTCTCCTCTTTTGAGGATCTCCAAAGCTGAGGGAGGAAGGATGTTTCTGATCAGTTTTTTCTATGTTACATAGCATTTCCTTTCCCCTAACCTCAAGAAATCCCACAAACAAGAAATGAAAGCTTACCCTCCACTTTTCTTACCCTTTATCTCCTCTTCCTCCTCCCCCTTCTCCATTCTGGTATTGGAAAAGAAATGGAGAGCACAGCCTTACAGACATAGTCTTTTTTTAGTGTGTCCTTTACATTTATTTTTTAATTTGGTAAAAATCATGTAATAGAAAATCTACCCTTTTAGCCAGTTTTAAGTGTACAGAAGTGTTCACTATATTCACATTGCTGTGTAACAAATGTCTAGAACATTTCATTCTTCCAAAACTGAAACCCTATACCCATTGAGCATCTCTATTTCACCCTCCCCCCAGCCCCTGGCAACTAACTACCCTTCTGCTGTCTATTTCCATGACTTTGACTCCTCTAGACATTTCATAAAATTGGAATTATGCAGTATTTGCCCTTTTGTGACTGGCTTGTTTTACTCA
Source organism: Camelus dromedarius (assembly GCF_036321535.1). Taxonomy (NCBI): domain Eukaryota; kingdom Metazoa; phylum Chordata; class Mammalia; order Artiodactyla; family Camelidae; genus Camelus; species Camelus dromedarius. The sequence goes on along the minus strand of NC_087465.1, from coordinate 23,852,161 downwards.
GCATTTTGTCCTCAAGTTTTATTTGCATTGTAGCATGTGATAGAATTTCCTTATTTTTTTTTTTTAAGGTGTGTGTGTATAACATTTTTTCTTTATTCACTTGTCAGTGGACATTTGGCTATCTCTTGGCTATTGTGAATAATGCTGCAATGAACATGGATGTGCAAATACCTTTTTGAGATCTTGCCTTAAATTATTTTGGATATACACCAGAAGTGGGATTGCTGGATCAAAAGGCAATTCTGTTTTCAGTGTTTTGAGGAATGTCTATACTATTTTCCACAGATGTTGTGCTATTTTATATTCCTAACAGCAGTGCACAAGGGTTCAATTTTTCTACATCCTTGTCAATACTTAACTATTTTGTGTTTTTCTGATAGTGCCCTTCCTAATGGCTCATTGTGATTTTGTTTTGTATTTCTCTAAGGATTAGTGAGGTTGCCCTGTTTTTTAAATTTAAAATGTTTTCTTTTTATCATTAAGTATATATTATGTGCTAGGCACTGTGTTAAGTGCTTTGCATGCAATAGCTCATTGCTTTTTAAAAGCCATCTTATGTCCTAGCCATCTTTACCTGATGGATATGAAGAAATTGAGAATTTGAGTTTAAGTAATTTTCCAAAGACAGAGAGTTGCTAAATGATGAAGCCAGAATTCAAAACCAGATCTGACACCAAATCTTGTATTTCTAACTACTGATCTATTCTCTCTCCACCTTTTGTTTTCCCCATCAATTCCCTAAGTCCATGATTGGTAACTGATACACAGTCTTACACAAAAGAAAGGGAAAGTAACGTTCACTAAGTGCCCATTTTGTGCTGCACATTGCTACATGCTTTCAAATGTGTGTATGTGCATGTGTTTTGGAGGGAAGTCCTCACATTTTTACACATACAAGCATTTATTTCATTTACATGGTTAGCATTGTAAGTCAAATAGTGCAATGGGAAGAAAATTGTGTTGGACTTCTTACCACAGTCTTTGCAAACTTGAAGGCCTTTTTGCCCCCTACTAGTAAATATACGGTCAGAAACTCCAAAAAGAAATTCCAATTCTAATTAAGGAGTTGATTATATAAAGAAGGAATATCATCAGGAAGAGGGTGCATAAAAACAAACTACAGGAAAGAAGATAATTAACCAGGAATAAAAGGAAAAATGATAAATGATTATGTAAATATAGGAGCTACCAGTTGTCCTGTTCTCTCTGACACTTGCTTTATTCCTGGTGTAAGATGCTTACAACTGCTCCCAGACAGTCTTTCTTGTTCCCCTCTATTGTGTGGCTGCACATCTTATTAGCTCTAAGAGAAATAGGTCAAGAATTAAAGATGTCATTTTGCTTATGTAAGTGACAAATTTAGAGCTGATTGTGACATTAATGGCGACCATAAACCCAAGAAAATTGGGCCATGTAAGATATGATTCTTAACTGTCTATAAGAAGCCCTCAGTACTGAAATCTTTAGCCCAATCTTCATTTAGTCATGAAAAGCATCAAGAGAATAGGAAACCAAAAAAAAATTATACATACGTTTATTATTCAATCCATTTCATCTGTTTTCTCTACAAACTTTTTTTCATTCATTTTGCTTTCTTTTCCTCTTCTGTGTGATTTATTAGTTCCTTCTTTCATACGCTACCTCTCAAGTTTTTGAATGTAATGTCATGATATCTTTTTTTCTTTTAAAGAAAATGGCTTATGATGGCAAATAAGAATGCAGTGCAAGTGAATGAAATAAGAACCATAGCTTCTCTGAGCACTTTATTTCTCTTGCTTAGTCTTAGTTCATTTTCACGTGTGAATAAAAAATACTGCAAACAACATTGGTAAACAAGGAATGCTGAAGCCATCAAGTCATCAGCAGCTGCCACCACCCCCCACAGTGAGGACAAGTAGGCAGCCCGGCCTCTGCAGCCTGAGTGGACTCAGGATGTAAAAAGGCAGGACACTGGGCCTGGATAGCTAGGTGCTTGTCACAGGAATGAATTCAGTGAGCCCAAATGTTTGCTTCCTCCCATGCATAGGAAAGCATTAAATTCTTTTAACTTGAGATGCCTGGTTTTCTTCAATTACCAAGTAATCTTTTAATGTTCCAACCACCCATTCTTTGTTGTAAAGCTCCTGTATATCCTGGCTCCTCCCCTACCTCTTGGGAGCAGTCCCTCAGGGAGATCTGAGAGGCTGTCATCCCAGCTCGAATCCTCCTGTCAAATAAAACATAACTCTCAACTTTCAGGCTGCGCATTTATTTCAGTCAATACTTTCGGCGACCTCACGAAGGGACCCAGAGCAGACTTCTCTCCTCCACCTGACCTCTACAAGGAACCAGAGCCTTGGCACCAGCAGAGGCCCTTTGCACCCATCTGCCTCTTTGGGGAGTCCAGGTGACTTTGAGTCTCTCCTGGTTCTCAGATCTTCCATATTTGTTGAAGATCCTTATTTGGCCGTGTATCCAAGGTACCTGGCCCTCCTGTTGAAAGATACTGGGGTAAATACCTACCCAGTGGAGATGAGCTGGGTGGGGCCTGGCTGAAAGATACTGGCATCTGGACTGAGTGGTTAGGTAAGAGGCTGGTCTAATGCTTCCCTCAATTTGGCTACCTCTGTTGAATTTGTTGGGATAAAAGTAAAATCTTAAGAGAAGCCATTCGATTCCAAAGATGGAGCCCCTCCTTTTGGCCAGCAGGGCTTTCTCAGGGGACTAGGAAACTTGAGGAGTGGTAGAGGCAAGGACCTCATGCCCTGCAGCTGCCCCTGTGGGGAAATCCACTAGCGATTTTATTCTGACAACCTGACTTTAGAATGGGGACTGGAGCTTTCAAAAGAAAAGAAAAAGAAATGAGAGATTACCAGCCTCCAACTAATACCCCAGCCAGGTTTATGTACATACAAAACTTACAACTTAATTGGGAATTAAAGACAATCTCACCCTGAAAATAACCAAGCCAGGGCTCTTTTATTGCATATGCAGTTAAGTTAAAAGACTCTGGCCTGATAAAAACAATTAAAAAAAAATTCTGACCTTACAAAAACAAAAGCCCTTTTAGGGGTGTTGACTGAAATAAATGTGCAGCCTAAAAGTTGAGAGTTATGTTTTATTTGGCGGGAGGACTTGAGCCGGGATGACAGCCTCCCAGATCTCCCTGAGGGACTGCTCCCAAGAGGTAGGGAAGGAGCTAGGATGTATAGGAGCTTTACAACAAAGACCAGGTAGTTGGAACATTAAAAGATTACTTGTTAACTGAAGACATTTCAAGTTAAAGAATTTAACGCTTTACTATGTATGGGAGCCGCTGATGACTTGATGGCTTCAGCATTCTCTGTTTACTGATATGGTTTGCAGTATTTTTCATTCACAGTGCTCCCTCTTGGTCCTAATTCGACCAATATTTTGGGAGGAATTTCATGACCAATTTTGTCCCACGGTGCTAGCAAGGCTCATTCCTAGATCAGGCAAAGATTCTGTTGACATGCCACTCAGTGCTAATTTTGGGATCAGGCCCTGTTGATACTCAAAAATTCTCTGGATCTCCTATCTTTCTAGTCTATTATGATCCAGGAAATATTTTTCTCTCATTGCTCATTCCCATACCTAGAATCACACTATTACGATTATTCTATAATGTGATTTTTTTTCCCCTAAGATATTTAGCCATCTTGTCAGAGGCCTAGTTACACATTGGGAAATATAAGAAACAATAATTTTATAAAATAGAATAAGTAATATTGTTAGTAATGTTAATAAAGTCATAAAAGCATAACAATTTAGAAACAAAGAACCCATTAAAACAATGATTAGTATAATTTAGTTGTAATCTGGTTGCAATAACCATCAAGTCCCAGGGGATCCAGCTGGGGAAGTTAAATTCTAAAAGGATCAGGTAGAGAGAGGAAGATAGATGTTCCATCCTTGTTTACAAAGGCGTACTTCATCAACTTGTAGATCATACCATAAGAGTAAAGGTTTTTGTTTGTTTGTCTGGAAAATAAAGAGTAAAGGCCAGTATGTTTCTCAAAAATCTCAAAGAAAACATAAGATTATCATTCATATTTATCAGTTCATTCAGTTTTATATAATTAATTTCTATATAATTAATTTCTATTATCTGGATGAAGTCATCAGGTTTCCATTAAAGTTTCATAGTTTACCCAGTTCAGTGATATGATCTAAAAGTTATCAAGAACATATTTGCTTAAAAGTCCCTTTTTTATGAATCTACCTGAAGATCTTCATTTTATAAAAACATCAGAGTACAACAATGACTTTATATAAATGACAAGACTTAAAATGGCACGGTTAAAGATTTGATTATAATGCAATTAACAAGCAAATTGGATATTTCTGAGATACAACATTTTAAGATAATAATTAGCATTATGACTGATACCAGGACATATTAGATTCTTAGGAATTTTATACAAATTTTAGAATAGCTATATTAGTGACTTTTCCCCCACAATATAACCTAAGTGTTATCCCCAATTACTTGACAATTTTTTAAGTAAGTCATTTAATATACCACATATGCCTAGTTAGTTTAATAACTTTGGAATATTTCAGGGACCCTGTGAAGCATCCCAAAGTTAGGTGGAAGTCAAAAGAACTTTAATCAAAATTTGATATTTGGGAAGCTTGTTAACAAGTTTTAAAATACTTGGTCAGATAAAATTATAGGTCACTGTGAAATAATAGTTATTCACTTAACCAAAGTGATAATGGTTTTAAAAACAGATACAAATCATTTAAAGCACACTCACACAATCTGTTATCAAAAGCAGCACTCTTAGGAACTTTGTTTTCTTAACATAGAGGATCAAAACCCAGTCTTATAGCAGCCTACTTGTAACGAAATCCATTTAGTCAATCCTGACCATACACAAAACTCTTTTCTCAGAATTTCTTCTCCACAACCTTCTATCACTTTCTGTATCCGTATTATTTTAACCCTTAATTCTCCCATTGAGAAACTACCAACTCTAAGTAGCAAAATGCAGTTTTATCTTTTATACCTTTTTTGCTGAAAACATGCATTTTATTTTTCTGCTGTATACCAAAACGTTTTCTTCATTATTTATAGTGGCTTTAATTATATATTTAAATTAGAACACTTAACTCTTAAAATCCTTAATTTCCAGTGAAAACTAGGAAATAAGCAACTATGAGCTGGTCTCTACAGTAGTGTTCTACAGATTGACAAACATAAATACCAATAATAATTTCTAAAATCATGTGCTTCTTTATAGGAAATCTCTTAGGGTGGCACCAAACATATTTATCAATGGTCCCAAATATCTTTAGCTTCTCTGTAAAGGAAAACTAACATTTAGTAATTAATTCTGTCTGCTGTCTGATTGGGTGACTTCTGTTATCCTCTCTTCTAAGTCACTCATTCATTCCTCTGCAAGGTCTAGTCAGCTTTTGACAACCGTTAGCTTGGCTCTTATCTCTGCCACCGAGTTTTCTGTTTTTAATTGGTTCCTCTTTATAGTTTCAGTTTCCTTTTTGAAGTATTCTCTGTCTCTATTCACAATCTCTCTTAGTTCCTTCAGTGCTTTGATCACTCTCTTTTTCTACTAGATCTTTTTCATGGTCTAGTAGACTGGCAAGGCCTATTGCATTGATCAGGGGATTTCAGGGGATTTCTCTTGTTCTTTTAATTGGAAGTAGCTCTTCTGCTTCTTCATTTTACTTCTATCTCTCTGGCTCTATGGATTATGGACAAAGTCTATTTTTGACCTAACTTACCATACTATTAATATTATATTGTATTATGTTATTTTCATTTAAATAGTTTGTCATAAACTATTTCTCTAATAAAGATATCATTTTTTAAATCTTTTTTTTTTTTTTGCTTAAGGTATAGTCAGTTTACAATGTTGTGTTGATTTCCGGTGCATGGCATCATTTTTGGGGTATAATTTTTATATGGATATCATTTTTATTAGCTATACAACTCTCCATCAAGTTGATGAATATTTTCTTTTGTTACTTGTGTTTGCTCTTACAAATAAAGGTGTAGTTGACATTGTCAAATATATCTTTTCATTCTTATTAAATTTCATCCTTAGGATAAATTCCTAGATATATAAGTGTTTAGTAAAGAATAATTTTTTAAAGTTGTCTTTGTTTCTGATAGGTTATTTCTTTTATTTAAAACATTTTCACAAAAATGCAAGTGATGCATAAATACATACCAGTTGAAAAATCTTTGAGCAACATAGTGAGGCACCTCCAAATAGTGTATATTTTACTTATTCTGGCTGGCCTTCATCTTTCAGGCTGTGTTTTCCTTAAGTATATTAACCCTATAGTGGAGAAACTGACACAGAACTAGTAACTGAAGAAATGATAGTTAATGAGTTGAACAATATCTTCTATCAAAAGATACATCATAGCTACGATGCCCTACTAAGAAAAAAGTACATATACTGTTATACAGATGAAATTTGAAAATAATTGGTATATTTTTCTAGGATTTCACAGTGAATACATTTGCAAAGAATACAGTCATGTTTGCTATGTTAGGATCCTTTCTTAAGGACCTGTAATAATTTAGCTCTTCATGAATTATAATTTGTATCTTCATCAACTCAGCTTTCTATTCTGGAAAGCCCTTAAACTAATCTTATTTCTCCTGATCATGAGCACTCCTCAGCTTTCTCACTCTCATGATGGTTGTTCATCCATTTATCCAACAGAGTTAAGTCTCTTCTAGATGCTGAGAATGTAGCAGTGTCTAAGAGACAGATAAAATCTCTCTTTCCAAAGAGCTTATATTATTGTTGAAGGAGACAGATAGTACAAGGCAGATAGGTGGACATTGTTAGGTTGTAATAAATACTATGAGATAGTAAAACAGGAAGACAGAGACATTACTTGGGCCATAGGTTGGGGAAAGAGGGCTGTAATTTTAGGGTGCTAATGAGGAGGCAAAAGATTTGTCCTGTAAAGTAGAAAGGTGACCAGAGGGACTTGGGTATAGTAGATGGGCAGAGACTAGCCTGCAGAAATTGTTGGGGCCTGATCAGGTTGGGCACCATGGGTTATGCTAAGAAATTGGATTATATTTTGTTTGCAAAGGCAACCTTACTTGTTAAGTAGGAGAGTGAAATAATGTGCTTTACTTTTTAAAAAGGTCATCTGGCTGCTGTATGTCTTGTCCAAAGTCAGTGATGTCTCGTGATGACATCCAGTGTGTAACATATATTAAATGCTGAACAACTGATTATCCATTCTAAGTCCAGTATCTGCTCCTATATAGTTTCTCCTACTTAACTGTGTCTTTTACCCACTCCCCTTACCACAAGGAAAATTCCTATTCTTAAAACTCAGCTGGAGCATTACCATTCTGGGAAGCCTTCCTAGTCTACGGGGCTGAGTGAAGTACCCTCCTCTGTACAGCTTTTGGATTTCGTGTTCACTCTGTTATAACATGACTATGCCTTATTGTAATTGTTACTTGTTGGATGTCCCTCCCTCTATACAATGCTTAGCAGTGCCTGTTTCTTTTTCTCAATGTTTATAGACTATGTCAGATGATCTGCACATATTCTGTTCCATCTAAACTGCCTTTAACTGTCAGTGTATTTCATTATTTACCCAACTTTGAAGCTGACTCTAGAGAAGGCGACCTCTCTAGAGAATCTTTCTGGATCAGCTCAACCCAACTATGTACCCCTTTGACACTATTAAAGCTTCACTCTAGATGATTCTTATTTTCTACTAAACAGTTGGCTTCTAACTACCTCCAAATTAAACCTATTTTTATTATTAGACATGAGTTATTTGAAGAAAGAATTACATCTTACCTATCTCTGAGCTCCTGGTCCCTATTGCTATGTCTGGCCCTTAGCAAACACTCAATAAGTGGTAATTATTGTGAATCTGAGATTCTTAGAGCAGTGATCACTGATATTTTCCATAAAGACAAACTAAATCATGAGAGATTTAGTTTCTCCATTCATAGTGTTTCCAAGGAACAAATACTTTTTAATTAGAAAGTATACTTCTACCTTTGCAATGATTCATAGAAATAAATCTTCACATGTGAAAAACTGGATAGTCTAGAAAGTTTAGTCTTATACACTAGAAAAAACAAATAACCTCTTTTTAGTAGTTGCTAAGAGCAATATATCTAATTTTTCCTAACTGGCAGTGATTTTGGTGATGATGTTCAAATGTAAATGCATAGAAATGAGTTTTCCTGCCTGTGCTAGAAGGTCCATCTCTCAGACTTGGAAGTTCAAGAAGAGTTCAAAGGGACTGAAGTGAAAATTAGAAATGTTCACACAGAGATGAGTCTGCGTTTTTAAAATTTTTTTATTTTTGAATACATGGACAGGCATAATAGGAAATTCAAAATTCAGCCAAATGTATGTCTGCACTGTCCCCCTTTCTGGTTAAAGGAGAAGCAGCTGAATGGCCCTCTGGGCAGGAGATCGGCATCCCGGCACCCACTTCCCTTTCCCTCACTCTCACATTCCTAAACCAGCAACAACCACAACCACAAAACAAGTGTAACTGGAAAGGATAACAACTAAACCAGTGCGCTGGCAGGGGAAGATGGGATTTTCAATCACAGTTATTGGAGAGAGACCAATGCTGGCATGGCCATGCTATAAGCTTACAAATCAAACACTCTTGAAATCTTAAAAAAATACTCAAGAATAGCAGAGGTGACCTTGCTTCCTTAATGTTCCATCAAAGGGGAGTGCAGAGGACTTGAGAAAGTCTGTGTTGGTTCAGGATTCATTTCTTCTGTCTCTGGTCAGTCTCTAGTCCTGAGTCTTAGGTCCTTCACAGGTTAAGGTGCTTATGCTTTAAGGAAGCATAAGGTGCCCGGTCTTCTCTGGCACTAACCAAGGCATAAGCCTCTGCATTCTTTCCATTAACACTGGGTGGACGCATGTGAATATTCTCAAACAAATGAATATATAAATGAGTGGGACAAGAGAGGAATTCTTGCCAGTGCCAGTTCCTGTAAGATACACTTACGATTTCATTACACTGAAGAGACAAGCAGGGACTCGTGTGAATCACTCCATGTGATCATGCTTAAACTGCACCAGGGGTGTCTTTATTGTGAGACCACACAAAGAGCCTGAAAAATGGGTGTGAAGAATGAGAGGCTTTACTTGTCATCAGCCAGATGCTCTACAAACACAAAAAGTGGTATTTCTAATGTAAATCTGCATGGCAGGAAAGAGAAACTTAGAAGGAACATGTAATGAGGTACTTTTTTTTTTTTTTTCTGATTACTCCAGCAAAAAACAAAGACCACATAGGAACAAGATAGTAGGACAACAATTCCTCCAGACTTGCAATTTTGCTCAGTCACTTATTAGGAGTAAGAAGAGTGGGATACTGGTCGACAGGAGCAAGTGTGGCCAACTGAGATTTAGCACAACCGGCAGACCAGATAACCAGAGAAAATGATGAACTGCAGCCCAATTATCTTAAACTGAACAGAAGTAGATCTCCAGTCACCACTGGCAAGAGGAAGCGTGATGAGGTAGAAAAGCCATGGAGGCTGGAGTCACAAGACAAGATTGAGTCCTGAGCTCTGCTACTTACTACGATCTTGGGTAAATCTGGCAGGTCACTTTGAGCTGGTTTATTCAACTCAAAGGAAAGGCTAATGATGCCATTAGCAGCAATACCGTTACAGGGTTGCCTATAGGAAATGTGATAAAATGAGCAAGGCTAATTTGTTATTACCATTTCAGTAAAAATAGATTCCACTCAAATGATCATAAGAACTGCTGCATCACTATGACTCACAGTCCCAAATTAGAAACATTTACCCCAAATCTTCTTGCAAGCACACCCACACCCTAAACTCTTCTTCTCCCTTTGCAGTTAGTTTGCTGAACAGCTGTCTGATTTCCCACCATGATTCTAGCCAGCTGTTAAGCCAGCTAAGACAGCCAATCAAGGGATCTGAAGTCTACGACAGGACGGAACTTCAAGTACTTTGGGAAAGGCGATGTGTGTTAGTATTGACTTTTCACAGCCTGTTTTCCTGTGCTCATCAGTTGGCTCTTTCCCCCGTGGATTCATCCCCAGAGCACTTTTCCACATTTGTACTTCGCTTTGCAATTATCCTGACTAACAACTATGTGTAGTATGTGACTTTGCTGAGCTGCCTGCATGTAAACCTTGCTTTCCCACATCTTGGAAAAGATTGACTCTTTTTAGAGTCAATTTTAAAAAGATCATATTGACGCATAACTAGTGGAAGACAAACATGACCAGAGTCCCTATTTTACATTTGAAACCCTTGAACTAGGTTTATGGTTAAAAGCAAGACCAAGAGATAATCAAAAACACTTGGCAGCTGTGCGTTAGCGCCTCTGAATATAGGAAACTGTCGAGTTCCCATAGCTTTGAAAACAGCCCACAACAATTCGATTCCTAACCAGATGCCATAATGATTGATGAGTTCAGTTCACTGAAACAAGGCATGGCCACTTTAATAGGAATTAGCCCTGAACATGGCCAAGGACCTTATTACCAAATGTCTGGGGTGAAAAAGTAGGGAGCAAGGAGAATAAGAAAAGAAAATGACTGTAAAAAATGTTTTCATCTAGATCAGACATGCCACATGACCCTGAAAACTCATTGAACTAAAAGTTAATGGGAAACATATCATAGCAGTAAAAATACTTTCAAAGCAATATAGAAAAGTATAGAAGTGGTACAGAAAACAGCATAGTTCTTGTTCTATTTTAATAAAAGAAAAATATCTATTCTTAATAGCCAATACAAGGAAACCATCTCAATGTCTGTCAATGAATGAATAAAGATGTAATATACATACTGAATATTATACACATATACAATGTTCTGATTGGTAAAGTGCAGGAAAGTAAATCCATATTTTATTCAATCTTTTTATGTTCTTTTCCAACAATCAGAACATCTGGTCATTTAAAGCATATTCTCACTCTAACCACATAAATCAGTAAAGACTCATGTATTTGAAAGACAAATGAAGACTTCACAGAGCAAATACATTAGATATGCCACTTAGTTTTACGAAAAGCTATTAGAAATTCCAGAAAGGAAAGATACAAAGCCTTGTGCTTTTCTCTCTGTTCAAACAATCGAAGAGTTCTGCGGCTGTGACTAGTAACTGATAGATACAGTCAAATTTCCTCCGGGGGAAATTCCAGGCCTGACCCCTCTGCCTCTTCTAGTTTGAGAATGCCATTAGCAGAGTCAGTTAGCAGTCCTGTGTCAACAGGAAGTTCTCTGATTAGCTGAAATGGAGCTCTCTTCTCAGGCTTGACTTGAGCAAACCATAGTTTCCACCTATGATGTTGCTGGAAAGCCCAGACCGTTGTATCTAATTGCTTGGCATTGTTCCAGTAAAACAGGGCATATGGAATCTTGTATTTATATTTAAGGAGAAAGGGTGAGAAAGAGTGGTTGTGGTTTGGGATGGGAAATAAGGAAAGAAGATATGAATTTTCCCTGCGGGAAACAGTTTTGGTTAGGGAAACATCTTAACCAGTGTGAAAGTAGTTGTCAAGTTATTTCCTTGGGAATTGAAATCTTCTTCCCTTGCCTGATTAGACGATGTACTAACCTCCCTTTTTCCTTTCTGTAGCTTCAGTTCTGTCTTAGTCCTTCTGTATTGACTTCTAAAAGCCAAAGCTCCTTTTGAGGCTGGTAAATATGGCTAGCATTGCTTAAGGGTACTTTACTCTGAAATGGACTAATTCTATTCCCTAATGATTGTTACATGTGCACAAGATAAAAGAGATATTAGCAAAGAGGGAGGTTCTTTAAACAACTGCAATGGAGGAGATTTCTTTTTCTCTGCCGTTAAAGGCATACCAATTCTTAAAGAGTTTATCTGAAAGGCATTGATCATTTCTCACCATGAAGAAACTACTACATCTACTTGATATTCCTTTGGTAGAATTCTTACATTATCTTAGTAAAGGATGTGTTCATTCTTTGCCCATCACCCATGACCACACAAAATATTTAAAAGAGAACTAAATGGCAGGGTACAAATCAGGGGTAGAGCATATGACTGAAAAAGAGAACTGAAAAAAATGGAGCTTTTCAAATTTCATCTCCCCCCACCACTGGAAATGAATGTCCCCTCCTTACTTACATAGTTTTTTTTTCTTATGAAGAGTAAGCTGTTACAAATAATATCATTCTCCATTTTAAATTTCCTGATATAGTTCCAGAATCCTGGCTAACTTAAACTTTTTAAAATAACTTATAGATACAAAAGTATATATTGTAGAAAGGGGAGTAATCTTCAGGTTTGTCCATTTATTATTCTTTGGTTAGTCATTATCTGCTTACTGTCTTTCAGTAACATTTTCTTTATCTAGTCTTCTCTTTTCTTGTTCTTGGTGATCTCATCAATTTTTATAATTTTAAATAATGTCTATATGCCCTCTCTATTTTGATGACTCTCAAATTTATTTATCCAGCTCACATTTCTCTAATCACAGACTTGCGCTTGATATTTTGGACGTCTTGTTGCAATCTCAAACTCTTGGTATTTTTCATGCCAAACCTGGTTGTTCTCAGTTTTTTGTATATCAAAAAATGACAATATTATTTGACTACATTTAAAAGCTAAAAACTTGAGGCTCACCTTGACCCCTCCTTCCCCCCATTCCCATAATTCCATAGTCACTATGGGGACAAGACTTTTTGTTCTATCTCCAAAATATATCTTGACTCTGCCACTTCCCCCTATCTCCACCACCAAGACCCTCATCCAGGTCACACAGCCTCCCACCTAGACTACTGTATTGTAATAGCCTCCTAGCTCCACCTCCCTTCCTTCACTCTTGATCTCCTAAAAAATCTATATTTGCATGGAGTAGCCTGTGTGATTTGAAAAATAATTCAAATCATTGCATGACTACTCTTCTAAAAACCCTCAGAAGAGTTCCCTTTGCATTTAGGATTATACACACACAAACACACACACACGCCTTTCCATGGCCTGTATTGGGGCCCAGGGTAGGCCACCCCGAAATATGTACAATTAATGTTACTTAGAAAATGACTAATGCAAGAGGGACACTTTACCTTCCTTTCTGTCTCCTTGAAACAGGAAATAAACCTCCCAAATGAAAGGCACACTCCCTGCATCTGGAGGTGGAAACCCTTTATCACCAGAGGTAGGAATTTGGGGCAGAAAAGCCTGTATAAACAAACCTTGTTATTTCTTTACTAATTTGCTACCTGTTGCCGAGTCCAAACTCATTCTGCTCACTGCATGACAGGCCAATAAATCAGGAGATGAGGTGTTGGGACAAGGAATAGTGACTTTAGTCAGAAAGCTAGCAGACCGAGAGGATGGCAGACTAATGTCTTGGAGAACCATCCTGCTCTAGTCAGAATACAGGCTCCTTTTATACAAAAAAAAAAAAAAAAAAAAAAAACAAAGGAGAGGGCGAGGTAGGTTGTTGCAATCTTCTTGCTGCGGGCGTTCTTTGTTCTTGCAGCTGATCCTGTGGGCCAGGTCATGGTGTCCCTGTAAACCTCCAACAAAACAAAGGTTACTCTCTACCACACACCCAAGCCCAGACTCTGCTTCAGCCCCTTACTAAGTCAGCAATTAAAGCCAAAGTGTCTTTGTTCTCATAAAGTAATTTTTCCTTTGTCTAAAACGTGTAAAAGCTCCCTGTTTTCATCACTTCTCGGGCCCCATTTCTGTAAGATCTGTGTGCACGCAATTAAAATTTGTTTCTTTATCTCTTGTTATTCTTTCTTGTGTCAATTTTTACTATCAGTCTGGCCACAAGAATTCAAGAGGGGTAGAGGGAGAAATTTCCACCTTCCTGACACTTGTAAAATCCTATATGATCTTGGCTTCCCCACCCCATCTTTTATAGTTTCAGTCACACTGACCCCCTTCCCACTGCTTACTTAGAAAAGGCCATGATTTTGCCATCTCAGAGATTTTGCATTTCTTACTGTCTCAGGCTGAATGATCATATCCTAGCAAGGCTGGTCCCTGCTTCTCATTTAGGATTCAATTTCAATGATGCCTTTTTATCAGTTACTCTAAGATAAGTTTCCACTGCTAACTCATTATTACTATTTCCTTTTGACCATCAAAGCTCATAACAATCTGTAATTATTTAATATATTTATTTGGTTGTCTTTTTGCCCCACTATAATGTAAGCACGCTAAGGATGGATATGATGCCTCTCCTTATTACCACTGAAACTTATAAGCTCTAGTAATAAATAATAGGCACTAAATAAATCTCTCTTAATATGAGCACTCTCACTTTGTTAAGTATTTAGGTAATGGGGATCCCCAGGCAGAGAAGGTGGAGGAAGGGGAGGATGGTCCAGAAGATGGTGGTATGCTCTCCCTCAGCATAAAGAGGTTTTCCTTCCTCTAAATGAATGCCAGCAAGAAACCAGTTAGAGCCCAACAGATGCAACTGGGTGGTAGTGCAGCTGCATGGTACGGACAAGGACCTAACCTGACATGATGCATATACAGTTAGCATCGCAGTTTAGCCCCTCCATGGATTTTCCTGTGTGCATCATGGGTAAGGACATGCACAAAATGGGATGAGCATGACTAAACACTCCAGGGACAAGAGCTGTCAATCAATCAAGAGTCCATCTCTAAGCAAGGCTGTAAGAGGAGGGGGAATGCCGACCCCTCCTCTCTGCCCTTGGAATCAGCCTGCCTCCCTTTCTTGGGGGTGAACTTTCTCTTTGCTAATTAATCCTTTAAAATCTTTTGCTACTGAACGCTTCATCTCCCGTCTGAATTCTTATTTTTGGGGTATGACGAGAACTGGGGTCTTTTCACTTCTGTTTTCAGGGTAACAACTTCACACCAAAGTCTTGGTTATTTGGGTTGGTTTTTCAGCACAGTAAATTTATTGCCAAAGGCAATTCTATGTACCCGATGTACTGTGAGGCCGAACAAAACAAAATGTTGGAGTTTGGAGCAGAGAAAAGTTTATTGCAGGGCTAAACAAAGAGGACAGGTTGACTCATGCCTCAAAAAATCTTGAACTGCCTAAAGGATTTCAGCAAAACGTATTTAAAGGCCAGGTTCCTTTGGGAGGTTCTGAGGGGATGATCAGTTTCTTTGCCTTTCAGCTTCTAGGACTGCATTCTTTGTGTTTCTTGGCTTGTGGCTCCTTCCTCCATTTAAAAGCTAGCAGCAGAACATCTTCAAATGTCTCTGCTTCCTTGGTCACATACTTTCTTTTCTTCTGCAGTAAAATCTCTGTGTTACTTCCTCTTTAAAGATGCTTGTGATTATGTTTAAGGCCCTCTACGAAATTCAAGGTAGTCTCCCTGTCTCAGGATACTCAGTTTAATTGCATTTGCAAAGTCCCTTTTGCCATTTGAGGCAACATTTCCAGGTCCCAGGGATTGGGATTGGGGTATCTGCAGCAGCTGTCATCCAGCAGTAGGGGGCCCATGGGAGGAGACTTAAGCCTGGGGGCCAGGGAAGGCTGGTTGCAGTGGGAGATGCCAAAGATGAGACCTTCCAGAGAAGGCTCGATTAGCTAGTAAAGGGGAAGAGAAGAATGGTCTTTTTAAAGTAAAATAAATCAGAGAAAGCTGAGGCCCAGAGGACAGCTTGGGTTTATGGGAACTCTTGGTAGCTTGGGTTGATCAAGTTGAACAAGAAGAATTTGGGGAGATGAGAGGAGGGAAAGAAAAATAGAGGCCAGAATGTGAAGAGCTTGTGTCCTGGGGTAACGGAAAAATAATCAAAGTGTTTCAGAGGGGGGAGGGACAGACCCAGCTTGTGCTCTAGAAAGATAACTCTGGTTCCAGTTTGGGAAATGTACTGGGGAAGGAGCAATCATTCATTTATTCAATACTCAACAAACATTTTTTCCCAAACTACTAGGTTTTCAGCTGGATTTATAAAATCTATTTTAGTAGGGATAAGACAAAAAGAGGGTGATAAATAATTAAAGCAAATGTTTACAGTTTGAGAAATGGTACAAAAGGAATACATGGAGTGATGTAAGAGAGACTAACTCGGAACCCAGCTGTGGGTATGGTGCTAAGGGAAGGCTTTTCCAAGGAGATGAGATATGATCTAAGATTGGAAGGGTAAGAAGATGCCAGAAGATACCTGTCAAGAAAGACATTATTTGTGAAAGAAAGAGAATGGATGCCAGTAAAGCCAGCAAGAAGGAGAAGCCAGTGTGTGTTTTAAGTCAAAGAGTGACTTGGATCTGTTGACTTTTAAAATACTCGATAAATGTATAGAGAGATGCAGTTTATCTGATATATGATAATGCAATGAGGATGGAAAAAAATCAGATTAAAAATATACCTTTGGAAATAGAATTGACAAGACATGATTAACAGGATATAAATGGTGGGGGGTTCAAGAATAGAGTAAGGAGAAAGCTAGGGACAGAAAAGTAAAGCTTATCTGAATAGATGGTGGTGTGATTCACTGAGATACGAAAGCCAAGAAAGAAAGCGAAGTAGGTTTTGGGTACATGGTGCCATGAGGAAAGCAAAGGCCAGTTTTGGAATGTGAAGTTTTCTGGGGAGCATTCAAGTGGGCAGGCCTACTATGAAGCAAGTCTGGAGTTTAGGAGAAAGGGCTGGCTTTGAGAGTCACTGATATCTAGATGACAATGAAGACCATGGATGGGGGATGAGGTAGGACAGAGGAGGGGTACAGCATAAGAAGATAACAAGGCCCAGACTGAACTGAGTAAGAACTTGACAATGAGAGGACCAAATGTAGGAGAAAAATAAGGGATGTGTGATGTCACAAAAGGGAAGAGGACCCCTCTAAAAGGAGGGAAGGGTGAGCCACATCAAACAGAAGGACTGAAAAACTCCCCCTGGAATCAGAAACTAAGATGTGCTAGTCATTTTTGGCAAGAGACATTTCAGAAGAGTGGTTAAGACAGAAGCCAGATTAAATGGGCTAAAAAAGTGACTAGACAATGACTATGGAGATAAAAACAAACAAGAATTGCTTATACTTTTAAGAAGTCTGGCCACACTAACTTAAACTATTGGTGGGAGTGTAAATTGGTACAGATGCTCAGGAGGGAATTTGGCAATATTTACTAACACTTACAATGTTCATACTCTTTGATCCAAGTAGTTCAGTTTCTGGACATAATACTTAAAAATTGTGTGGAAGTAAATATATCTTTTCACATTGTTTCCAATAGCAGAAATTTGGAAAAAATTAAGAGTCCATCAATAGGGAATAGAATAGATATTGGTACATTGCATAATGGAATATCATACAGTGGTTTAACATAATGATGTAAATTGATAAATACTGACATAAAAATGTTTATGAAGCAAGTTCCAAAACAGTATGTGTAAGTAGTTTATGGGAAAAAACAAAATCTGGAAACCGAATCCTGGACTGTGAACTGTGGTTATTTGGCTGGGGTGGGGGGATCACTGCGTTCTCTCACTTTGTATACTGCATATGACTGGAATTCTTTATTTTTACCTGGTTACTTTAGAAAACAGGAGGAAAAAAAAGAAATTTGGCTGTAATGGAAAGAGAAAGGGGGAAGAAAAAGGTAGATGGAAAGGGAAAAAAACTTTAAATATATGAGAAAGTCTTGAGCCAGTTTAAGTCATGTGGGAAGGAACCTGTAGATGTGAGCAGTGGGAGTATGGTGTGAAGGAAAGCCACTCCAACAGGCAGGAGGAGAAACACAGAAACAAAAAATTGTTCTTAGGAGGAGGAGTGCTTCTGATATCATATTGAGAGAGTAAGAAGACAAAAAAAAAAAGGGTTTGATTTAAAATTGTCTGAGTTATCACCTAAAAGCATGAGGGTCATTTAATGATATCCTCCATTATTTAATATTTTTATGTTGTTTCGCACTTTTTATTGTTTTGGGCCAGCATTTCTCAAAGTGTGCCACTGAGACTTCCTGTGACCCTTTCAGGGGAGCGCATGAGGTCAGACATATTTTCACTATAATTCTAAGATATTCTTGCATTTCTCACTCTTATTCCCTCACAGGTGAACAATGGAATTTTCCAGGGGCTACATAGCACATAACTGCAACTGACTGAATGCATATACAAGAACCCACCTCTCTTCTATTTACTTTCTTTAAGCATTTAAACATTTGCAAAAATGTCATTCTAAGTGAAGTAAGCCAGAAAGAGAAAGAAAAATACCATGAGATTGCTCATATGTGGAATCTAAAAAAAAAAGAAGAAAAAGAAAGAAAAGAAAAAGACAAATGAACATAAATACAAAACAGAAACAGATTCATAGACATAGAATACAAAGTTGTGGTTGCCTGGGGGGAGGGGGGAAGGGACAGACTGCGAGTTTGAAATTTGTAGATACTAACAGGCTTATGTAGAATAGATAAACAAGATTATACTGTATAGCACAGGGAAATATATACAAGATCTTGTGGTAGCTCATGGTGAAAAAGAATGCAACAATGAATATATGTATGTTCATGTATAACTGAAAAATGGTGCTCTACATTGGAATTTGACACAACATTGCAAACTGACTATAACTCAATAAAATAGAATAAAAAACAAAAAGAAGATTTTTTTAAACTAAACCTATTCATAAACTGGAAATCTTCTGAAATAAATGCTGTTTTATCTCAACTGAAAGAATAAAAACATTTTGCAAAAATGTAAAACAATACCACTCTTCTCACCATTTTTTTTTTTCATTTTGGAAAATATAGTTATTTTTCATAGAGATGTAACAGGCATATTACTATAATTCTAAAATAAATGGATAAATATTTAAACTTTTTCTCAGTTTTAGATTCTACTGTGGATTGGTGAACATCACTGTGGAGACTTCTGCCTATGATTACTACCTTAGAGTATTGTTGGATGTTGCATTACTGAGTCAAAAAGTGTGGAGACAGAACTAAGTGTAATGTGGTATTCTGGATGAGATCATGAAGCAGCAAAAGGACATTAGGTAAAAACTAAGGAAATCTGGATCAAGAATGAATATTAGTTAATAATAATGTATCACATTGGTTCATGAGTTGTACCAAACATACCATACGGATGTCAGATGTTAATAGTAGGGAATACTGAGGACTGAGGATAAGGGAATCTATATACCAGTTTCTAAATTTTTCTAGAAATCATAAACTATTATAAAAAAAATAAAGTTTGTTTTTCAAAATGAAGTGTATTAGTGCCCTAGGGCTGACACTAACACATTACCATAAATTTGCTGGTTTAGGACCAAAATAGAAATTTATTCTTTCATAGTTCTGGAGGCCAGAGGTCCAAGATTATGTTGTTCAGAAGCCTACATTCCCTCCAAACGCTATCAGGGAGAATCCTTGTTTGCTCTCCCAGCTTTTGGTGGCTTCTGGCATCCTTGGCTTATGGCTGCATCATTCCAGTTTCGGCTTCTGTCTTCACATGGTCTGCTCCTCTTCTATCCGTGTCTTCTCTTCTGTCTTTTATAAGGACACCTTGTCATTGGATTTAGGGCTTACCAAATTAATCCAGGATGGGCCTCATCTCAACTTCCTTAATTTAATGACATCTGTAAAGATCTTTTTTTTCTAAATAAGGTCACACTCACAGGTTCCAAAGTTTAGGGCTTCAGCATATCTTTGTTTTAGTCCACCATTTGACACAATTCATGAAGCAATAACAATAATATAAAAGAATGTACCAGTCAAAAGCTGGGGAATAGTGCAAAAATAAGTTTGGTTTTAGAATGTACAATCTGGGTTCTTCTTTCTTACTGTACTTTGCCCACTGGGCTCTTTGCCCCAGAGGAGCACTCAGATTTAAATGTAACTTTCTTATACATGTACTTTTATAAATGTAAATTCGTTTACATTTACTTTGGTAAAAGACCTGGGAAGAGGGAATGGGCTGTAAGAGATTAAAAAGACTAAAGAGATTAGTGCACGTGTGTATTGTTTCCTGATGTACCTCTATGCTAAGTCCTGAATTGTGGCTGGAACACAAAGGATTTCAGTAAATTTTGTGACTCAGTGGTATGTCTCTGCCACTCTTTGGCATATGTATCTCTACATCTATCTATGAATCTATCTATGTATCCATCATCATCATTTTTAACTGTCCTAGAGGTATATATTTTCCTCTAAAACTAGTGTATAAGCAACTTGAGAACACAGGTCCACGATCATAATTCTTTCTAGACTGCACAGTCCCAACACATACATTTCTGCACGATGGGCCCAATAAAGATGGATTAATTCTGATATCACCCATGACTGATTCATCTGTGAGTCTTGCTCGTAGTTGGTATTCCCCCTTTTGGTTGGGATGACATTTCTTTTAGTGTAAAAGAATACACTGTTGAGTTTCTTATAGAAGCTGCTCTAATGTGTTATCAGGGATTTGGCAGAAGAGAAAGGAAGAATCTACTTAGTAAGAGAAAGAGTTCCAGAGCTAATTAAGGAAGTCAGGGTGGTCAGAGCATCTCTGTTTGACACAGCAGACTTCTTCCTACACTGTGCAAATTAATACCTCGGGAGGCCTAGGGGAAATCACTTAGACCTCCATAACCTCCCCTAATCTCAGCTTCCTCATCTATATGGTAGGGATAATAATAGTTCTACCCTCATAGTGTTTTCAGAATTAATGATTTGCTCAAACACTTGGTAGGGTAAACCTAGTACAGAGTAAGCATTCAAAAAATGTAGCTACTATATTACTGTTAACCAATTCCAGTTACAAAAATTACCTCTCTGCTAAAGACTCTCACATTTAAATCTCATGTCTGGTGTTCTTTCATGATTTTCAGACCACTGCCTACTTGATGTCTACAACTGGATGTTCAAAAGACTTTTCAAATTTATTATATCCGAAACAGAGCTCTTTATTCCATTCCCCCCAAACCAAGCATTAATCAAAACCAAACTGAATCAAAACAAAATTTCTTCCTACTCTCTTTCCTATCTACTAAACCACTCAGGTTCAAAACCTAGCAGTAACCCTTTATTTTTCCCTCCCCTCATATCTAATCCATTACTAAACTGTATTGGTTCTAATCCTAAAGTGCATGTTGAATCTATTCATCTCTGTCTAAACCATCCCACTCGAGTCCTCACCTTCTAAGTGGAATCTCATTCTTGCCCCTCCCTTCCTCCACAACACACTCTTCACAGAACCATCAAGTGTGCATACATTTCTCTTAAAAACTCTTCAGCCATTTTCCATCATGTTTGGAATAAAATTAAACTCCTAAAGGCACTTCAGGTTTTGGACTGTGTTTGATCTTCAATCATCTCCTATCACTCTTCTCCACAGCCTTCTAGCCATATTGCCCCCAGCTCTTCTTTTTGCCTGGAAAGTTCTTGCCTCACTCATCAGCATGGCTGGCTCATTTTCCTCCATAATATTGAAGTGGGAGGGAAGGGGGCAGGCACAGCCATTGAAGGAATGTCACAGCCATTGAGGACAGGACAAAATGGTTGGGACCAAGATGGCAGAAGATCTGACTTCCAGTAGACCTTGAGCCTCATGGTGCTCCCACAGGGCCATGACAGTTCCTAGGCTGACCACAGAAGGTCAAAAAGTGGGCAGGAGGGCATTTCCTGGAAATCCTCATCCCTTCCTCAAAGTAGTTGGAATAATCCTGCTACTCACTAGCATGTGAAATTACTGAGCCCATAAAACCTAATAAATCTACACCTCTCAGTCTCGCTCCCTCTCACCTTTCTGAGATGGCCCACATTCAGCCCATGGAGTGTGTATCTAAGCCATTTTCCCTTCTGAGTGAGACAGACTGCACTCTGCCCATGGAGGGTGTACCTCTCTAAATAAACTGACTTTCACTTTACCAGGCCTTGCCCTTGAATTCTTTCCTGCGTGAGGCAAGAACCTATTCTGTTCCAACAATATTGCATGGTGAAGTGTCACTTGCTACAGTGCTTCCTACCACCCCAAGCAAATTAATTCTTTCCATCTCTCAAATCC
Source organism: Camelus dromedarius (assembly GCF_036321535.1). NCBI lineage: Eukaryota > Metazoa > Chordata > Mammalia > Artiodactyla > Camelidae > Camelus > Camelus dromedarius. The sequence goes on along the minus strand of NC_087465.1, from coordinate 23,830,222 downwards.
TTTCTCTCTTGAGACTTTGTTCATTTAATTTTTAGCTCTTTCTATAATATGTAATTATCTTCTTTTTTAATTTGTTTGTTTGCTAAATCATTGTTTTACTCAGTCATGAAAAGCTGATTTTTTCTTTTTTTAGTTAAGGTTTGAATTAGGTTTTCAAAAATGCCTAATTTTGGGTAATTAGTATCAGGACAAATACAGATTTAAGAAAAAGATGCTTCTCACTGTTGGAGATAATTTCCTCCCTTCCTTTTCTTTTTTTAACTCAGAGCATTTACTTTAGAAAATTTTCATTGTAATTACTTTCTCATTTCTTTAGAATGTATTTAAATCCTTTTGGAGACTAGATAGGCCGTTGGTCATCTCTCGAATGCAGAAGTGTTTTTCTCAAGAGCTGGGGGGCCATCTCTTAGAAATGCAACACCAAGGAAGACAGTGTCCTTCCTATCTCTTAGTTTCTGTGAAAGGATCAGGGCCTAGTCTGGGGAGTTGGGTGCCTGGCTCCAAGTTGCTAAACTATCTTGTGTCATAAAGATATAAAAAGTTTATTTCTTCCTTTGGGTAAGAGCAATTAGCTAACACTTTTACCAGGTGAGTTCAGGATGATACATGTATGACAAACTGTGCTGTCAAGTCCTCTCACTTGAGAACTAGTTAATGTTTATCTTGAGAACATATATGAATAGGTTGTATTTGTTTGGCTGCATAAAAGGGTAACACTTATTTCTGTCTTCTAGCCAGCAGCCTGTGACGCTTATTGCATTGTGATTTAATGCTTATCCAAAACTAAACTATTGTTTTTCTACTACGTTTGTGGGGAAAATTTGTGGGCTGAGAAAAGATTTTATTTTTAATTCTATTTCCCCAACATCAGTGGTAAATATACTTTAAATTTAAAGAAAAAATTAATTTTTAAAAAATATTTTATTTATTTATTATTGTATTATTTTTATTTTGGCAGGGGGGAGGTAATTAGGCTTATTTATCTTCCGAGGAGGTACTGGGGATTGAACCCAGGACCTTGTGCATGATAAGCATGCGCTTTACCACTTGATCTGTACCCTCCCTCCAAGAGAAAAATTAATTGTTAAGTGATTAATAAAGTTATATCACCATTGGCAAATATGTAGTTAATTTTTTTTTTAGAAGTTCTAATTATCTTTTGTGGTGACACAACAGCTTCAAGGCAATTTTCAGTGTTCCAATCAATTTTCTTTTCTTTTCCCATTCTTTCATAGAAAATGCCTGTGCAGGTATAGTTCTTTAATTTCATTTGGCAATCAGTAAAATAATAAAAATTAACCCATAATAGCATTAGGAAAAGTGGTTTATGAATTAGTGACAAAATAAATCTTCTAAAGTAGTTTTATTTATTTAAAGAGCATATTTACTAGTAAATAAACTAGTACAGAGATATCTGACTTTCTCCACATTTGCTTTCATCACAGAAATATAGTAGACAGTTCACTTTATTCATTTAACAGCATAATTTTCTTTACACAATGATAGTGGCAAGACTGATAATACGACTTCCAATGGAGAAAAAAGTAATCTAAAAGAAATTTTATGTAGATTAGTGATTAGGAAATAGCATACCTCAGATAGACATTAATTTAGGAGTAAAGTAACTGGGTTATCTCACAGAACTTTAAAATCAACACCTTGTAAGGGAGGAAAAAGTTTTCCTTAACCTTCTTTGTTTTTTGTTTTTATTTTGTTTTTGGTTTTTTTTTTTGCCCATAATAGTATCACTATTTCATTCAATTATTATTATTATTATTATTATTATTATTATTATTATTATTATTATTATTATTTATTGAGTTATAGTCAGTTTACAATGTGTCAGTTTCTGGTGGACAGCACAATTTTTCAGTCATACATAAATATACATATATTAATTTTCATATTCTTTTTTACTGTGAGCTACTACAAGATCTTGAATACATTTCCCTGTGCTATATATAAACTTGTTTATCTATTCTATATATACCTGTCAGTATCTACAAATCTCTGACTCCCAGTCTTTCCCTTCCCACCCACCTCCTTTCCTCAGCCTTCTTATGGCTGGATCTGAACATTAAACTGACAAACATGGTTTAATAGGAGAAAAGCATACCAAGTCTATTAAATTGTTACATGTACATGGGAACCTTCTCAAGAGACTGAAGCACTGAAGAAGTGACCAGAACAGTGAGATTTCATACCTTTTAACAACAACAACAAAAAAAAGTGAAAAAGTGATAAGAGTTTGGGTTAAGAGTAATAAATGGTGAAGAGAAGACAACAGTCAGTTTAATGTCTGGTTTGTATAGATTTTTTGGTCCCCAACTCCCTGTCTCTGGTGAGAGGCCCTTCCTTCCTCCTGGTACAGGGAAGATGCATTTTATGTGGGAGTTTTGTGACCTGTTTCAGCAAAGAAGGGTGAGGCCTTCAGAGTGACCTTCCTGCATCTGCTGTTTGCTCCGACTGCTTCCGTTGAAGATACTCACTACGCTGTATTTTAGAGTAGCGTGTCCTGAACCCCATCCGCCTAAAACCAGAAGCCTCTAAAGTCTGCATCTCCTGCAGGTTCAGAATTTTAAAAACTGTCTTTTTTCCCCTCCAACACTGCTCAAGGGGGGAAAAAAATCCCTGGGATTGATTATGCTGTCAAAGACTGAGAATAACCTGTAATAGAGGCTATTTCTTTCCCAGGATTTTATTTACTCCTGAAACTGTCTGTTTACTGATGTAAAAGATGAAACATTTCTTTTTGTCAAAAAGGCTTTTCTCCAGTAAGCTTCTGTATCAGGAGGGATTTTATCTATAACATTCAGGAACAAGGTACAGCTATTCATGTTTCTAAATTAATTGAACTGGCTCAGGCTCTTACCGGAGAGGGTTGGTGGGAATTCTGAATCTCGCTCACCCTTCAGAGCCCTGAATGTTGTGCCCAGCCTGGCAGGTGGAATGGCGGGAACGCTCAGGCTCCAAGGACCGCATCTGTACCACATCCACGGTACTCACTTGCTCTTTCGCTACCTGAAGTGAACAAGCCCAACTGTCCACTGCTATCAGCTCCTCCTATCCCCACCCCTCATCCTGGCAACTCTCGAGGGCTGTGCCTGCGTGGGTCCACTCTTTTAAACCCAAGAAAACTTCTCAAACCACTGTCTACCCTCAGAGCATCAGGAAAACTGCTTCTCAATTGGGGCTTAAGACTTTCATGGGCATCGTCCTACCAAAAAAAAAAAAAAAAAAAAAAAAATTAGAAAATGTGTATTTTACAGCTACATTCTTACAAAGATTGGTATAATCCTAGATGTATATGTTGCTGTTATATTTACTTTTTTTCCTCCTAATTTTAAAAGACATTAAAGTTCAAGCATATTCATGGGCCTCAGGCTCTGAGCTGGCAGGTAACAGATAAGTGGATCAGACTCCAGGAATTGGGATCGTTTCCATCTTCTTCCCTTAGGATAGATTCAGCTCCATGGCTCATGATGAGCCTAAAATTCTAAACTGTTGACTCACTTCTGGGAGTAAAAGAGACTTTGAGTTTTGAGTATTTTTAACCTTTGTGGGAGGCCTGGGTGAAATATCTCTCCTTTGTTTGTGACAAAGTTATCCCCCCCAAAACTTGAGACAATTTTTCAAAAAATTTCCCCTTTAATCCTCATGCCATTCTGCTAAGCGGGAGAGGTGGAAACAAAGGGGGTGGCCATCTGCCAGCTGAGACCTTTCCTAGCGATTGCATCCTTTTTTCAACCCTTCTCACTGAGTGTTGAAAAACTACTAGGAAGAGAGCCTTGGAGGCAAATGTGAGGGAGGGAGGGGTAAGGTGAGAACTCAGTGGCCTTAGTGAGGGGGAAGAAACTTCAGACTGGAAGTGAAACATACTTGTGGTTGTTTTGTTGATAGGGTCCCTGTTCACCGAGGGTCTCTAAAGACCCTCAAAAAGGAATCAACCAAAGATTAGGGGAGTTAGAACTTCGGACAGTTTATCCACCATAACAAACAGCCTAGGTTAGCAGTTGAGAAAGAAGTGAGACAGTTTTCAAGAATGAACAGTTACTGGATTATTTCTGCAGCAGGACGTCCAGTTCTCCGAGGACGCCGTGAGGCTACCAGAAATCCTACCGATAAGCCCATCGTGAAGATCCGGGTTCACCTTTATAATAAAGATGGTTGTGTGATTAAAAAAAAAAAAAAAAAAGCGGCAACGGGAGCGGGTGGGGGCGGGGCCGGCGCCTTCAACCAATGCCCAGTCCAGCGAGCAGCCGCGGCTCGGACTGGACTGTTCCTGCGCCTTTCGCGCCGCCGGCTGTGTCTCCGTCTGCCCCGCCGACCCGCGCCCGCCGGCTTCTTTCCGCAGCGCACCGACCTGCGGCCGGACGGGGGATGCGCACCCCGCCGGCCTCCGTGGGCCAGGGCAGCGAGGTGCCAGACCCCACCTCTGCTGACGGCGAGCTCCTCCTCAGGGAGCCCGGCTTCTTTCCCGAGGACGAGGACGAGGCTATGACGCTCGCCCCACCCGAGGGTCCCCAAGAGTCGGACATGGACGGCCCCATGGAGAGCACCCAGGGCCTGGAGGGGGCGGTCAGGATTCCTGCCGAGGAGAAGGACGCGGGCCTCGGGGCCCTGTTCCTGCCGGAGGACAAGTCCCTGGTCCACACTCCGTCTATGACGACGTCAGACCTCTCCACGCACTCCACCACCTCGCTCATCAGCAACGAGGAGCAGTTTGAAGACTATGGGGAGGCGGATGATGTGGACTGTGCCCTCAGCAGCCCCTGCCCCGACGACGAGACCAGGACCAATGTCTACTCGGACCTGGGGTCGTCCGTGTCCTCCAGCGCGGGGCAGACGCCTAGGAAAATGCGCATGCGTACAACAGCGAACTGCTGGATGTTTACTGCTCCCAGTGCTGTAAGAAAATCAACCTGCTCAATGACCTGGAAGCCCGACTCAAAAACCTGGAGGCCAATAGCCCCAAACGAAAGATCTCTAGCACAGCCTTCGGACGGCAGCTCACGCACAGCAGCAACTTCCGCAGCGGTAACAGCAGCACTGAGGACCTCTTCCGGGACAGCATCAACTCCTGTGACAACGACATCACAGAGAAGGTGAGCTTCCTGGAAAAAAAGGTGACAGAGCTGGAGAATGACAGCCCTACCAATGGGGACCTGAAGAGCAAGCTGAAGCAGGAGAACACGCAGCTGGTGCACAGGGTGCACGAGCTGGAGGAGATGGTGAAGGATCAAAAGACCAAGGCTGAGCACGCCCTGGAGGAGGCCCGGCGCCACCGTGAGGCCTACAGCCGGCTGGAGCGGGAGCGGGGCACGGAGATCGAGCTGCTCAACACCAGGGTGAAGCAGTTAGAAGAAGAGAACACTGAGCTTAGAACGACAGTGACTCGACTCAAGTCACAAACAGAGAAACTGGATGAGGAGCGGCAGCGTATGTCTGACCGGCTGGAGGACACCAGCCTGCGGCTCAAGGATGAGATGGACCTGTACAAGCGTGTGATGGACAAGCTGACGCAGATCCGCCTTGAGTTCCAGAAGGAGCGGGAGGCGACGCAGGAGCTCATCGAGGACCTGCGGAAGGAGCTGGAGCACCAGCAGATGTACAAGCTGGACTGCGAGCGGCCAGGCAGGGGCCGCGGCTCGTCCTCAGGCCTGGGCGAGTTCAGTGCCCGGGCCCGAGAGTTGGAGCTGGAACACGAGATCAAGCGGCTCAAGCAGGAGAATCACAAACTGCGAGATCAGAATGATGACTTGAACGGGCAGATCTTGAGCCTCAGCCTCTACGAGGCAAAGAACCTCTTTGCCACCCAGACCAAAGCCCAGTCTCTGGCTGCGGAGATTGACACGGCCTCTCGCGATGAGCTCATGGAAGCCCTAAAGGAGCAGGAAGAGATCAACTTCCGGCTGAGGCAGTATATGGACAAGATTATCCTTGCCATCCTGGACCACAACCCCTCCATCCTTGAGATCAAACACTGAGGCGAGGGGGCTGGCCGCAGAGTGGCCTCGGGACCCCTGGACCCTGGGATTCAGGGGCAGACCCCGCATCAGAATGCGGCCCGGGTCAGGCCTCACACACACACACTGTAAATGTTTTGAGGATCACAGTTTAAAATTTTTCTAGTAGTTTCTATTTCATAGTAACTTCTAGTTTTAAAGATATACCTACCCAAATCTCTCTATGGGTATTATTTATACTTATTTTAAGGTTGTCTTCTGTTTAGTCTTTAATTTTCTTAGTTTTTTTTTCTCCAGATGTTAAATTTGGGGATCCTTTATACAACTGGTATCCTTAAATGTAAGACTTTGGTGGGCATAGTGCCTTGCACCAAGATTTTGTAAGCAGGGCCTGAGCAATACCATACTGTTTCTATGTAAGGAGAGAAGACATGTCTCTTATAATATTTTACTGTACTTCTTGCCAAGAAAAAAAAAGGTGTGCTTACATTGAAATACACATTTTAGCTTGAAAAAACAAAAGCCAATGCTTTAAAAACAGACCTGGACATAGAAATTATTTTGGTTAAACTTGTAGATTTCATATTTTTTCATAATAAATTATGTGTAAATACTTAAAAATATTTCAGTTATGTTCCTTAGTGACTAGGTGAATGGCTGTACCTAAATAGCGATGATTAATTGAGTTTCATCAAGTTGAAGAGAGGAAGCCTCTGGTATTTTGTAGGCTTTTTCCCTGGCCCAGCACCATTCAACATTTTAATTAGTAACTTAGAGGAAATCACAAAAGGTAACTTTGTCAAATTTGTGGACGACAAGCTGGGAGATTCCAGATTTAGGAATCAAAACTGCACACTGAATGACTGGAACTAGAGATAAAGTTAGGAAAACTAAGAGTGATGAAGGCGAAATGTTATACATGGGCCTAAAAACCCAAGGAGGAATAAGGCAAAACAGCATAGATATAAAATACAGAGGGTTTTTAGCTAAGGGTTATGTATCGATTCAGCAGTGAAATGTGACTGCTAAAAATGGGCTTTTAGTGTGTTAACAATGAGGGAAGAGCTGTCTCTACTGTGCTGCTAAGACCTAGCTGGATTGGCAGCACTGTGTGCAGTTCTGGGTACCATACTTTGAGAGGAATGGAGATTATGCCTCTTAAATAGCCACTGAAGGAAGGAGGGATTATTCTGCAGCAGGAAAAAATAAAATAAAATCATCAGAAACAGAAGTTTCCTGGAATCATGGGAAGTGCTGCCATATGGAAGAGGGGTTAGATTTACTCAATAGCAAAACTCACCTGAGTGTATTTTAAAGATCTAATTAGTTTTATTAAGTGATTTAAGAGTGGGGCAGCATCCCACCTAGTTAATAAAAGGGGCTTCAAAGGGCTACAGAAAAGGGGGAAGGTTTTTAAAGGCAGGACAAGGAAGTTGTAAACAAAAAGGGTTGTTTTGGGTGAGGTCATTTCTTTTTGGGGGACAAAAGGGGTGTATGTGAGGGACAAAAAGCAGACGGGGGGAGGTCTATATGGCAGATTACCTCACTGGTGCTGACCAGACAATTCCAGATGGACATTTCTAGAGAAGGCTGGGACTGCAATTAGGTTAGGTATTAAGCCCAGTTTGGTGATGTGAGCCGGGCTCAAGTGACTGTTTTGGGCCTTTGGTTTTCTTTTTAACAAAACTATCCCAAGGTTTGGACTAGGACCAATAGAGACATACAACAGGGAAATAAATGTTTAAATCAGTGTAGATGTTGGTGCCATCAAAAAAAAAAAAAATCAATAGTCAATCTAAGAGAGAAATGGAAAATTTTATTTTAGCCAACCTGAGGATTATAACTTGGGAGACAGTCTTCCAGAAAGCCCTGAGGACTGTCCTGTCTGTTAGAGGTCAAAGCATAATCATATAAGCTTTTGAGACAAAGGGTTATACATCAAAGTTACATATTGAGAGTTTACATAGTCTAACAAGGCAAGTATTGTGTCATCACGACCCCTTACAGGATTGGGAAAGGAATATTATCTCCTAAGAAGTTACTTTGTGGGCCCCAGGAGAAAATAATAATAATACTAAAATAAATAAATAATAATCATAATAATTATTATTATTTGGAGAGTAGGCATTCCTGTGTCTTCTAAGGAGATCGAGTTACTGTACAATGCAGATGCATAATTCATAGTACAGGGGAGGGGGTAGTGGCTCAAATGATCAAAGAGATAATTTTATGTTTAAAAAATTTCTTGTCTTGCCTTAAAAATAATTGTATTTCATATAGGAAAGAACTATCTGGTAGAACTACCTGGAGATGAAGTACATTACCTTGACAGGCAATAAATTCCCCCATCATCAATGAAAGTTTTGATCACAAGATACATGTCCAATTTAACATCATTATTGTAGAGGAATTTGAGGCATATCTGATGAACAATTATTCCTTTCAACCCAGAGATTCACTGATTCTGACATCAAATTTTAAATGGTTAAGAACAAAGTTGGCAACAAGGGTAGAGGCGGTGTAGAATAATTTTTCAGAAAAAAGGATTAGAAGGGAGAACAGGTCAAGCAAAGGAATTTTGTTGTTAAAGGAAATCTGGGTGTAGGGATTGGACAAAAAAGATCCGCTGGAAAGAGAGAGAAAAGCAGGAGGTAGTTTGGGAAGGAGGCTCTGTGGGAGACGGGAGGCACAATTTTAGGGAAGAAACACATTTCTGAAACCAATGTTTGTGAGGGGGCTAAGCATGAAAGAAGTCTCCTGTTCTCCCATTGGTCCTACTTTTTCTTCATAAATTAGTAAATTGAGTAGTTATGTTGCTGAAAGATCAGCCCCTGTCCCAGATGGGCCAAATAACCCAGAGACAAGGTTTGGAGCTTAGAAGAAAAGAGGCAGCAGCTTTATTGCTTTGCCGGGCAAAGGGGACTCACCGCAGGCTGGTGCCTTCAACGCTGTGAGCCCACCTAGGGGATGGGGTGGGGTGGGTATAGAGCCAGAGCTCAAACAATAGAGCATCGATAACAATCAGCAGAATCATTTTCTCATTAGATGACTTAGAGTGGCGTCATGATGGCTCCAGGCCACCAAGTCTATAGAGGCTAGTGGTTGTCACTTTTTCAATCTCTTTACCTCATAAACACTCAAGGCGTGGTCTTCTTGGTGTTTAGCCTACTTTGTAAGGTTACAGTTCTGTGCCCTTCTCCCTGGAGATCGACTCAGATTCCTAGTATGGTTATTACTTTTGATTACTGAAATAAAGTAGAAACAGTAAGATTAATAGCTTTAGTTTCAACAATGGGCCGGGAGCTGTGAGTAGCAACAGGTTGGTCTTGTCAGTTGACCGTTTTAAGGGCAAGCCTAAGAATGAGCAATCTGTTAGCCTAAGTGTGGCCATCTTATTAACCTTCCTTCAAAAGTTGACCAAGGGAGAGTAAGGGCAGGCAGAGGATTAATGAGAGAGGGAAATAAAAGCCACCTTCTTCTTTACTATAACTTTCAGCATAATTTAGTCTTGCTTCTTGTCTCGCCCCACATCAGCTCAGCTCTTCCACCGTTAGAATTCGTTTGTCTCTTCTGAAGTTCTTCCTTAAAGAGCTGAGTTGTAGATTCTGATCTACTGATCTGATTGCTATGTTTAAGTGAAGTGATCATTTCAAAATGCAAAATGTGACTAAAATTGTTCTGGAAATTGAAGTTGGATGAAAAAAAAGTAAACATTTCTAGTTAAACTTCAGTCCTGAAGCTAGATTCTGAAGACGTGACAATCAGACAGAAGGAAACAGATCTTTGAACCTAAAGAGAAATTATTTCACTCAATTCTGTCGAGTTTCTTGAAATAAAGGACCTTAAACTTTAGCATGCATAAATGGCCTGGAGGGTTTGTTAAAACAGATTCCTGGACTCACTACCAGATTGATTTAAAAGGTCCGAGATAGGGGCCACGAGTTTGCATTTCTCACAAGCTCCAGGAGATGCTAATGCAGTTGCTTTGTGGACTACTCTGGGTAGCACTGTCTTAAAATACAGTGCAAAATGTGCCATCTTTACCATTATCTATCATTGTCTAGTTAAAAAAAAATACTATAAAATTTTGTTTTCTTCCTAGAGTGATTGAATCTTAAAATCATTCTCTTACTACTTCTGTGGCTCACATTCAGGTGTACTACCTATATTTTAGTACTTCAAATTGTCTTTTTATTTGAACACTACAAAATAAAAACTTTACATACTATAGAGATGTAGGTCACTTTCAAATGAAATACAATGAAAAGAACTGTAAAATTCTTGCAGAATATTTTTCTGTCTTCTTGTTAATAACAGATGATAAAGGGGATAAAGGATGATAACACAACTCCTTTACTTAATTAGAAGGCTCAGAATTAAAAAGAGCTTCCTTACTAGGTGACTCAAATGTTAATTTAGTGGTTTGCATATTGCCTACAACAATCCTATTTACTAGCTCTAATTTGCTTTACATCTTGAATATGATTTCAAGTATCTTCCTCCTCCCTTCAGCTTTCATTCCACTGAACCATTAATTAAAGAGATTCTTAGAAAGTGTCTGTGCCAAGCCCTATTCCATACTGACAGATCATACTCGGAATACCCTGTTGCAACTCCCCCTAAACATCGTGTTGTCAAACATGGGTTACAATGAAAACTGGCTGCTGAGATGGCAGCAGTTCTGTATTGGATGGGAGCTCACTGTAGATTCATCTTGATCCTTCACACCACCTTCTCCATCAATACATTGATGTTATCTGTGCAGGTAAAGTTGGCAGAGCTGAAACAAAGGATGGCTACATCTATGCCTCTCTTATATTAAGTTATGGGAGAGAGTGGCTGGCATGCATGGAGCCACAGGCATATAGGCTGACTGGAAACCTGTCTTTCTAGAGCTGGGCAAAGAAAACGGAAAAAACTGGGCAGAGCTCACTTTATCTAAATCCAGATACCATGTCATCAAACTGATATAAAAATCAATTTGAAACCATCAAGATTCAAAATAATTTAAAAAAATGTATAAAGGGGAAAACCTCCAAAAGAGGTTTTTTCCCTCATTTGCCAAATTAAATCTTTATCCAAACACTTTAAAAACAAGCTATGATAAAAGATAACTCATATACTTAGTTTCTGTCTTTCCCTATTAATTTCCATATTTCTCAGAGGAGCAGTAATGATGCACCACAGGTTAATACCCAGCTCCAAAATGGAGATTACAATAGTTACTTAAAAAAATATTTAATTGCCTCAAGGCCATTTACTCATTTTTATTTTTTCATACTATGGGTCATACTGTAGAGCCCAACTTGAAAGTCTGCACTTTCAAATGTATCCTGTATCACACGTTGTACTGACAGACATTTTCAGAAAAGGGCTATTATTCCTTCTAACTTTTCACTTTAGTGGCATAACCCACTAACCAGAAAAAAGAACTCACACTATATCTTTATTATTGGCATGAACAAGTTAAAATTTAAAAAGCAGTTCCGATAGTATTACGCAGCAATTAAAAAGGAGGAGTTATATCTGGACATGATCTGGAAGGCTGCATATGATGCAAAAATCAGGCTGCAGGATGATACAATGATGATAATATTAAGAAAAGATCTTTTCCCAAATGAACGTATACTTTGTTTTTATTCTTTTTTTTTATACACTTTAAATATGAGCCAGGAAAAAAGGAATAGAACCATACACATCTGCTGTTAACTTTGGTTACCTTGGCTGTTAGCTGAGGCTAGAAATGGGGGTAGAAACATATATAGAAAGATTAATTTTTTTCTTTATATACTTTGTATGGCTTTATCTTGGAAACAATTTTAAATAATTCAATAAATAACATTTAGAAGTGTAATGTGGATAACAGTTTAATGAACAATGCTTTTGGGAGGACTGGAACCAAGGACTATAGGGGAGGAATGCTTTACTAACATTTATTTAAGTATATAAAAGGTACATGTCAAAAAGCCAATTATCCTAGGAAAGTAATAAATAATCCACAAAGAAAGTGAATATGAAAATGGCTTCCTGAAAAACACATGAAACCTAAAGACACTGTTATGTACAAGAAAAATATAATTATTATATTAAAAAGATAGTTTCAATTAACCAGACAAAATAATTGAACTATGTAGCAAAATGTAAACTTTCTACTGTGTTAACTTAAAAAAAAATACTATAATGTCATGAAAAGAGACTAATATTTATCTGAAGAAGAAATTTCATTCAAGTTTTTAATACTCATGTGGATCTTATATAAACAATATGATCAAGGCAATAAAAATACAAAATACACTTTTATAAACTGAATTTTCTTCTTGAAAAAGAGTCACTTATAAGCTTTTATTCTGAAATAAATTTAAAGATGATAATTGAGAAACCACAAGTATCTCTGGGTAAGGCTGAAGACCCATTTGCTTGTTGTCCTTCAACTTCTGTACTATAACCTTGGCAAATTCTTCCCCTTGGATGTCACTGGTGTCCAGCAGTTGTCTGACTTTTGAGGTCCTTGTAGGTTTAGTACTAATGAGCTCATAGTCCTCCTTCATGATCAGATCCCTGGACAGAAGGGCATCCAGTGACTGGTTAAGGCAGGCTTCAGTCATCTGGCTCACAATGTCTTCTCTCTTACTCTGAATCCACTGCTGGGCTATACCAGTCTGAAATCGCTCTGTGGGAGGGCAAGGGATGACAAGCAAAAAGGTGGGGACATGTATACGGCTATGAGTAAAATCAGATGAAAAATGAAATAATAAAGCATAAAATCTAATTTTACTAAGATTGTGCTAATATGGAACATTACCAATATTTTGGCGGATGCTATTAATTTTCAGGAAACATTCAGATACCTGGGTTACCTCCTCCCTTCCCCTCCAAGAGAAAGCACAGCCTTTTTATATGCTATAAATCATGGGGGCAAATATCAAGATTTTTTCAAGTCTTTTTTTTTTTGAAACATAAAGGATACCTGCACATTTGTTAAATAAAAGTATATTTACCTTCAGTAACATATTAAGTCACATCTCCTCTTAGCACTCCCTTCCTAAACAGAGGTTCATGGAATACCATTTAGCCCTATTATTACATGTCAACACTCACATCTTTTGGAGTTGGAGATGCTTTTCTGCTTATGGTACATATTTATCATACTGAAGAATTAAAAACAAACTGATTGCATGGCAAATCTATAAACCTACTGAACATATAGCTGTGAGGTGGCACCATTTATGAAGGGTTTCACAGTAGATATCTACCTGAATTTCCCTCAGCTGAGAGTGGATTTATTATTGCTAAAGAACACGGGGCAGTCTTGTGATCACAGCATGCTGCCCTCTGAGCCACAGAAATGTTACTGTTCCAACTGTGATTTACTGGACACTGACGCAGCACAGAAAAATCTTGCGTTTTTCCTGTAAAACAAAAACATCTTCCTTAGGGGGTAGTGTAATCCCTTAGCTATTACTATTGGCTAAAATATAAACAGCTGAGTCATACAGAAGGTAATATTCAGTGTCTTTAATTTTTCACTGCATAAGCTGGTTCATAAACCTAATTCTACAAGTAAATATTTTTTTAGAACAAAAAAGGGTTTATGCTGAATGTTTTTACCATACTCCTGTCTATGCCTGCCTGTCCTATGTACATCATAAACCATGGAACTTCACTTCTTCCTCTAGTCCCATATTTTTTCCTTGTGTCATCTTCATCTTTTGCATTTTGAATGTATCCTCTAAATTTATATACATGACACGTGTCTTTCCATACTCTCTTTTGGTCATCTTATTTAACCTCAGGGCCTCAAATCACCTCTCTTCCCAAATCCATGGAATTAGATTTTCTGTCTTCACTGAACCTTAGTCTTACATTTTTCAACAGCCCACTGGCCATCACCCTCATATGTGCTGCTGAGCACCTCAAATTAAAAAAGAAACATTAAATTATTCACTAATTATTCATTAAACATTAATTATTCATCTTAACCCTAAACCTGTTTCAACTCCTATTTCTATTAATAACATCAGTGTTCTCCCAGTCACCAGGCTAAACAACTTGTTCAGCTTTATCTTTTTGTCTCTCTTTCGTCCTGCAAGTGAAAAATCATCAAGTCCTATCAGTGTGTCCTTGTAACATCCCTTACACCATTCTCACCTTTCGGACTCTGGGGCAGGTCTCATGACCTCTCACCTGCACCACAGTAATAGACCAACAGTCTCCTAACTGCTCTCCTCACCTCGGGTCTCCTTTTCTTTCCAAAATATCCTACGTATTCCAGCCAGGATGAATCTTCTTAAAGCAAAACATTTTAACACATCACACCCTTGCTCAAAAATTTGCAATAGTTGCTCCCTACCCCGAGCAAAAGAGCCGGAATGGCTTAGCCTCGCGTCCTAGAATTCACGATGCTATGACTCCACCCTCTTGATCTTTTATCTCCTTCCATTTACCCTCTTCACCAGCTAAACCCAACTACTCACTGTTCTCTGTGTTTTCTTGCTTCTTTGCCTCTATGTTGTTCGTTCTGCCTGGAAAGCCCATCCTGTATAACTACAGGATGTCCAACCTTCAGCCAGATATAACTTCTTCATGATGACAACATGGTGTAGTAGAGTGACATGAAAATATTTATCAAAAGACCTGGCTTCGAGTCTTGGATTTGCCAGCTACTAACTATGATCCAGAAGTCTTGATCCTAAGAATCTGTAAAATGAGGAATATCTCCCTCACAAGGTTGTTGTGAAAGTACTTTGTAAAAACTGTCACTGTCTCACTGTATCACCATAGTCCTGTATCCTTACCCCTTTCACAACACATTGCTTGCTATTTCATACTATAATTACTTTGAAATGTTTCTCTTCTTTCTTACAAGAGATTCTTTTTATATCTTTCTGTAGTGTCTAACATAATGATCTTTATATTTAAATGTATTTGTTTAACATTGCACTACTATTTCCACATCTTTAGACTGTCATTTTTTAAAAATGAGTTATGAATGCAAATGAAAGACATGTTCCACACAAACCATGACTGTTTGCCAAGAATATGACCTTGAAAGAAAATGAAAAACTTGCAAGTAATACTGATTGGAAAAATTTACATACTAGGTAAAAAATCATTGTCTTGAGGAGCTGACAGGAACCCCGAGGTTCTAGGAGAACCAGTAGTTTTACGGAGCTGAGAGGAGTCACACGATTCCTAAAGTAAATGGAAGACAAATGATTCAGGTTAATGAGAAATCATTTTTAAAGTAATGCAGCTTTCATTTTTAAAAGGTTCTTTTGGCTCATTATAAACAAAGAATTAAAACTACTAGAAATTAGACCTTACAAAATTAAATAAACACACATATAAAATGACAAACAAAAATGAACTTGATTTATCAAGTCAAGTTAGGGAGGGTGGGGCAGTGATTAAAAATATTAGAAATCATTATTTTTAATATTTTATACATAATCTCAGAGGCTCTGTCCAGCCAAAGAGAAATTTGCAACCTGCAACTCTGATTGCCTGCCGATTTAGAGCAAATGCCTATTATCAATGCCTTGGTTTCCTTTAATATCCAGGAGTGAGAATCCATGGAAAAAGTAATGCAGAACTTGGCCCCAAGCCTAGCTCTGTCCTGGATATACTGCCTAAGCTTTGACAAGGCATTTAAACTCTCTGGCTCTCAGGTTCTTTTTCTGTAATATCTATCTAAAAACATGCACGTGTGGGTCAAGGATCCAATGAGATCTGTATAGAAGGATGATTCAAAGACTGTGTACTGTGCTTTAAGGTTCATTTTGAAGGTATTATGACTTTTCTAGAATCTGTAAAGAGGACATATCTTAAAAAAAGTCTTTAATGTGAAATAAATGTGAATGAAAGCTACTAAAGAGATCTTTCTTTTTGGATATTAATCATCGGAAGAGGTAAGAACAAGGCAGGTATTTTAGCTCTTTTACATTTGGATAAGAAGGTATAAATACAGTGGCCGAACTGTAATCAATGACTTGCCTACGTAGCATCCTGAACACCATCCATTATATAAAACAAAGACAGGGACAGAAGTCAATGCCTAACAAAGAAGCAAGGACTGCGATTAGTGAGATGAACAATGAACTGAGAATTAAAGAGAGCTGGATTTCAGACTCACAGACACAGGACACAGACTTGTGGTTACCCTGGGGGAAGGGGGTTTGAAGGGATAAACTGGGAGTTCAAGATTTGCAGATACTGACAGGTACATATAAAACAGATATACAAGTTTATACTGTATAGCATACAGAAAGGTATTCACTATCTTGTAGTAGCTCACATTGAAAAAGAATATGAAAATCAATATATGTATATTCATGTATGACTGAACTATTGTGCTGTACACCAGAAATTGATACAACATTGTAAACTGACTATAATTCAATGAGTTTATTTATAACATAATTTTTTTTACCTCCTGTGGACCATGATTTACAGATATGTTCATAGATGACTCCATTTTCTTCTTGTCACAAAGGGGAATGGTACTTGAAGCACTCTGTAACTGGAATGAATGCACACATGTATGTACTTGAATTAGAGGTGATTAGAAAATATATGAGTGAAATACAATCTGCTTAACATATTTTATATGTTTATACAAAATCAATAGAAAGAAAATGTCAATCAGTTCAGAATATAATATATAACTTAAAGGTAGAGACAGTGTAGAATAGGGGAAGTAACTTTAGTGACACAGGCTTTGAACCCTGCCTCATATTAATTGGTTACCTTGAGCAAATTTTTCTCTTAAAATGGAATAATATCCACATGCAGGATCGGTCTAGAGATTGAGATAATGAGTATACAGTACCTGGTTCAAACAAGGTACTTAATAAATTTCAATCCGTGTAGCCACCCATAATTACTAAGCATTTACTTTACTTTAGGTACTGTGATTGTATGTACTATTATTATTTTTCTTTTTCTAGATAAGAAATTGAGGAAGCGGAGTGCCTCAATGGAATGATGGGTGCCAGTAAGATCTGGTTTAGAATCCCACGATATCTAACTGTTTGTTTTTGGACATGAGACCTAATCTTAGTTTATTTATCTGTAAACTGGAGATAAGAATGCCAATTTTACAAGATTCCTATAAAGAGGATTAGAAGTAATATATGCAAAAAGGCCCTAAGATTACTTTGTAAGCATTAGATAAATTATAGCTATTAAGCAGCTGATTTATTTAAATATTATACCTTTGAATTAAAATTGTTTAGTGATTTACTCCGGTCTCTATAAACCAGGCTTGAATTAGCTGCCATCACTATTGAGTGATTTGAAACAAACCCATCTGTATGCTTTTCTTCCCCAAACCAACATAACGTCAACTTCTCTACAGAACTTTAGAAGCTGGCTGTGTAGGGTGTTGTGTAATGTACTTCCCTATACTTCAGCATCTTGTCTATAAAACGGAGATGGGCGGTATTCTCTCCCTAACAGCTTTACAGAATTGACACAAGGATTCAAAAAAGAAAAAAAAAAACAACAAAAACTACAACAACTCTGACTGAAAACAATACAGCAACTTAAAAACACTGACTGATGAAAGTAATGCTACTGTTAAGTGGTATTCAAGTACTTGAGAACATCCATCTTAAAATACTTAATTTAAAAAGCAAACGTTTCTCCCCCAAATTAAGTTTTAAACAGAGACCCTAGTATTTAAATTGGTTGGGGACAAAAAAGGAACTGAACTGTTTCCTCTTGCATTTTATAACCAAAGTACACACTGGGCCTCTATTATTAATAAAAGTTCTACAGCCTAACATGGCAATAAACCTCAGAAAAACCCAAGATAACTGAATAAAGAGAAATCCAATAATCCAGATGGCTTTTACTCCGTGTATATCAAGGCTTTAGGGAAATAAACAAAGATTTAAAAAGAAAAAAACCCAAAACTAGTGACTTAGGGCATTCATTGTACACAACTGGCATTTGTTACATATTTTAAATCTACATTTGACATATGGGAGGTCTGGAAATGTCTCTGAAATCTAGAGGTGGCCATTTGAATGAAATGGAAAAACTCTTTGGAGACAGATTAAAGACAGTATTCACAATCTCTGGTGAACGTGACTGCCCCAGTTCTGTAGCCTGTATCTGTGGAAGGCATATGGATAAAAACTATAAACTAAACCAAAAATCTCCATGGTTTACCATTCTAACTTTCAGCATTCCGTTTACCAATTTACCTTTGTTTTCTTTAGCTGAATAACAGCTTCAAGAAAAGTTATCTCTTCAAATGTTCTCATAATGGGTTCAAGTTCTATTAAACATTCTAAATAAGAAAAAAAAAAGTTAAGTTCAGATTGCTTCTAGCCATTAAAATGAAAAACATAAATGTTAATATTTAACTGATAAGGCCCTAAGTCAATTTTGCCCCAAACTGATGACATTCCATTGTCTTCAGACCTTTATTACAGGTATACAGATAGAAATATAAACCAATGGACTAGAATTGAAAGTCTAAAAATAAATTACGGTCAGTTGTTTTTTGACAAAGCTGTTAAGGCAATGCAATGGGGGAAAGGACACTCTTTTCAACACATGGTACTAGGACAGTTGGATATCCACATGAAAACAGATAAATTTACTCTTACCTCACACCGTACACACAATTAACTTGAAATAGACTGTACATCTAAATGTAAATATAGGAGAAAATCTTCATGGCCTTGGGTTAGGCATGATTCTTAGATATGACTTCAGAAACAGGATCCATAAAAATTTTTTTGTAATTGGGCTTGAAAAAAAATGGAAAACTTTTGCACTTCAAAAGATGTTATTAAGGAAAATGAAAAGACAAGCCCCAGACTAGGAGAATACTTTCATGTGTCATGAATCTGCTAGAGCACTTATATCCAGAATATAAAAAGAACTCTGAAAACTTAATAAAAAATTACCCAATTTAAAAATGGACAAAAAACTGAATTTCACCAAAGGAGATACACAAATGGGTATATGTAGCCATGATCTGGACTGGATCATCTAAGGCGGGGGGGGGGGGGGGTTGAGATAACAAACAGTAAAAGACCCTTATCAGAGCTCTGAGGCATCCCAACAATTAGAAATTAAGTAGAGCAAGAGAAAAAGAGATTGAGGAAGACAGAGTAATAGGGAGTGTAGTCTCTCAAGTCTTGGAAGCCATTAGAGGGAAAGTTCTAAGGAGGGAAGAGTCAGCCACATCTATCTACTCTGTGGAGAGACTGAGATAAGCAGGATTTTCCAACATTCCCATCCTCAGTAACTCGAACAAATGCAGCTTTAGGGGAGATAGGAAAACAGAAGACTGATGTAAGTTTGTCAAAAAATGCATTAGAGGGGAAGAAGTAGAGACAACAAGTATAGACAATTCCTACAAGGTGTTCAGATCTACACAGAAGTAGAAAAATGAGGTGGCAGCTGACGGACAATGTGGGGTCAAGAATTTTTTTCCTACATGAAGATAGGAGATAATAATAGAATACATCTGAATGACGGCTGAATGACACAGTAGACAGGCAATACAAGAGCAGACATAAAGAACAGAATGATGGAAAGAGGAAGAGAGAGGTGTCCAGAGCACATGTAACACTGTTCACATTTGTGTTAAGTATACAAACACCTTTTTCCACTGTAAAGAGATAAGGCAAGAAAAAGATGGATCAATTATAACTAGTAAGTTTGTAACCAGCATAACTATGAGGGAGTTCTCTTTTGTGGTTTCTATTTTCTCAAAGCTCAAAAGAAATATGGCGCATGGGGTGCAGGAGGTTTAAGAAGGGAGCATGAAAGACAGTATGTGTTACCCCTGTCTTCTCTTCTGAAGTTCAGAATCCATCAAGAAAAGTCACAGAATGACAGCCGGTGATCAAAGCATCACCTTTATTACTGATAGAGCTAACTGGAATACGCCCCTGGTTTCGATGTCCAGCCAGGGGCTTGGTAACGCTTTGCTCTTGCAGGGAACAGCGTCACTCACTCAGCCACCGGCCTCACCTGCTTCCATATGAAGGAGCAGAAAATGTGTGCGTCCCTTGACAAGTCTACTTCTAAAAGCAGGAGAAAACTGAGAAAGAACTAGATAAGAATGCTCAGTTTTGCTCCAAAATTAACACATAAGGAGGAGTGCTGAGGGGCAGAGGGAAGCTGGAAATGTTCTTCCCACACTTTTCTTCTTGGGGATTGAAAAGGAATTTCACCTTCACTTTGGAAACATGAAGAATGGGGCTGTATCACCGACAGCAGCATAAGCTGATTGTCTAAGATAGCAGTTCTCAAACTTGCAGGACTTTAAGGTCTCAGAATCCTTCAAAATTAGTAAGTACCCTTTTGTATATGTCAATCATATCTAGTGATATTTACTAGATTAGAAATTAAAGCTGAGAAAACTTAAAAACGTCATTGTGTAAGAGAACACATCCTGTTGGAACAATGATATTGCCACCACACCTCATTTAGTCTGTTTTTCCAGAGGATGAGAGTAAAAAGAGAAGATAGTATCTTAGTATTTATTATTTTGAAAACAGCTTTGATTTTGTGAACCCCTTATAAAAGTCTCAGGGACTAACCCTGCCGTCTATCCCCCCACCCAGGGGGCCCTGCATTGTGTCTTAAGAACAGCTGATCTATGAGAATGGAATAGATGTATTTGAGAAGTGTAACAGGATTGCCAAGAATTGTTTAGCACCTGGTTTTAGCCATTAATGTAAAGAGAAATCAATGAATTCCACTTCTGGCCAAGACGAAGCAACCAGGACCATTTTACCCTCCTGCCTGAAGCAACTGTTATATTAGCAAGACAAGATACATGAAACAGTGTTTTTGAAGACACTAGATATCAGGCAACCAAGGACAGTGATCTCTGAGTGACAGGAGACAATTGAGGTGAGCCGTATGATAGCCGATTGCCCATGCTTACTGCCTTGAGAGTTTCCAGCTATACCACAGGGAGAGGGAAATAACATGGGGCCCAGTGGATGCTCAGAGTTGAGGAGACAAGGCTGAGAGTTTGGGCAGACCAAGACAGAGTGCATAGGACAGAGTACCAAAGAAAAGAGGTCCACAGAGAGAGACTGCACAGGGTTCCTCTCAAATATTCAGCAGTACTGAGCAATGCAGGGTGGAGAAGTCAGTAAGCCAAAATCCAGCATCTTCAATGAATAGGGGAAAACCAGGAAGTCTGTAGAGAAGTAAGTATTGTCTAATGGTATGGTATGATCTCCAGAAGAGCTAGAATTTTCAGAGAATGGAGAAGAAATTACAATTTGGAAGTGACTCTGGGGACAAATCCTCTTACATGGCTCTGGGAAATAGATAAAATGTTACTCCATTATTATAGCAACTTCCGATTTTTTAAAATACAATGCCGATGAGCACTGGACATAACTTTTGAATGCAAAGTATATTTCATTGCTTTTTCAGTTGGAAAGATTCCCAGTCTATAGCTTGTCTTTTAATTTTTAAAAGCATCTTTTGGAATAAAATAACGCCATTTGCAGCAATATGGATGGACCTAGAGATCGTCATTCTAACTGAAGTGAGCCAGAAAAAGAAAGAAAAATAGCCATATGATATCACTTATGTGTGGAATCTAAAAATAAAGAAAAAAAGGACATTATGAACTCATCTACAAAACAGAAATAGACTCACAGACATAGTAAAGAATCTTATGGTTACTGGGGAAAGGGGTTGGGAAGGGATAAATTTGGGAGTTTGAGATTTATAAATACTATATATAAAAATAGATTAAAAAAGAAAACAAGTTTCTTCTGCAGCACAGAGAGCTATAATCAATATCTTGTAATATCTTGAAAAAGAATATGGAAATGAATACATGTATGTACATGCATGACTGGGACATTGTGCTGTACACCAGAAATTGACACATTGTAACTGACTATTTCAATTTTTAAAAAAAGCATCTTTTGAAGTGCAAATATTTTCCAATTTTTTCAGAAGCCTAATTATCAAATTTTTAAGAAATGGATCTTGTTTTCGATCTCATATATAAGAGCTCTTTGCTTAACCCAAAGTCATGAAGATTTTCTCCTACATTTATACTTAGCTGACGATCCATTCTACCTCTAAAATAAATCTTAATTCTACCTGCTTTTTCTATCTCTAGGATTACCACCTTAATCAGAAAACTCCTACAAGAGTCTCCTAGCTGGTCTCTGAGTCTACGTTTTTCTCCAGTCAATATCCACGTAGCAACAAGAGTGGTGCATCCTAAACTTAAATGAAATCATGCCATTTCCCTGAAAAACTCACTTTAATGGCTTTCCATTGCACCTGGAATAAATTTCTAACCTTTTTATGACAGCCAACAGCCTTGCCTACTGCTCTAATCTCATCTCATAAAATAAAAACAGCACTGAATTAAAAAAACCTTTGAACTTGTCATCCAACTTGTGTAATATTTCAAGAAATATTATATTCACAGCATATTCACTATTTTTAAAATTCAAAACATCCAGATTAAAACTGTACACTAACTTAAGAAAGACGGTCTTTCATCTGGATTTTGTGCCCATCCGCTTTCTATTAGAGAGACCATCAATGCTCGATGAGGTATATCACACGGCAAAGTTTCTTCCTTCGTGTCAGGTCGATGTCCTTGTGACACACTATACATAATCTGTAAAGGATTGGTGACTTCTGTCAAAAAAAATATATTTCATTCATTAGCAGTATATTATGATCTAATATATTAAATACATTCTAAAGCCAACTGAATGAAAATGAGAGAATCTTAAGATCTTAGGAATAATTCATTACTTCCCTTTCTGTCAAAGGAATAAATATATCTCACCCACTGCCAGACTTGCTGCCTCTTGTGGGAGGAATTTTTATGTCTTTGATTTTGGGCTTGGCCATGTGACTTGATTTGGCCAGTGGAGTATCAAGAGGGCAAAGCAAAGCAGAGTTTAGAAGGGCTGAGCAGAACCTAGCAAAGCCAAGAAGGGCCACAGCAACTAATATCTAATGTGAATGAGAAAGAAATGTTTAGTTTGTAAGTGACTGAGATTTTGAGGTTGTCACACAGCAAACTGACCTAAACAAACCTCAAAATAGATAGCCAATATTATCAGAAAAATTAAAAATTATTCTTCAGCTGGTCTTATAGAAGTACTAATTAAATGTTCATATAAAGAATTTTATAGGTGGACTGAATCTTAGAAATAAGAATTCAAAATTCTTATTTTGCAGATGAAAAAATGAGGACTTAAGAAATTTAGTGGCAGAACAGAGCTAATTATCACAAGAAGAATCTACAGTTTTCTGATTCTTAATCCAGTACTTTCCAATATATGGTAGATTCACAGTGATACAGAATTCACACTGATAAGCTTTTCTAGTGTGTTTTCCACAAAATGAATGGTAGGCAGATTTAAGATAAGTGATCTTTATTTAGATAGTTCTGAGCATGGCTTGCTAAGATTATATCACCTAGAACAGGGAAGTCAAAGTATATTTACCTTCAAAAGGGTGTTTTCTGGATAAGACTTCCCATGTGATAACTGCATAGCTGTTTAAGATAAAAATACACGATTTTTACATTATAAATTAAGTATGCATAATAAAACTACAATAGTACTGATTTTAAAAGCTGACTCTGGAGATACCATTTTTGAAAGTAGCAAGGCAGTGAAATGCTGCTTAAAGAACCACCATGTAGATCCAAAATGATGACTGTTCATATACAGCTTTGTTTTGAAAGGGAATTAATACAATTTGAAAAATTAGGAAATTACTGTAATAAAAACTTGAAGTTCTAGGCTAGGATAACTTATTGTGGATTCTTCAACACCTAGATAAGCTGTGCCCTCTAACACATGATTTTATTATTCACATAAAATAAAGACTAATAAAAAAGACTGTCTCCTGTAACCCTGTTCTGTTCTTCCTGGTGCAAGTACAGTCTCCTTTAGCAGTGTTACGTGTCATCATCACCTTTTTTTCTCCTCCCCCCATCAAGGTCAAATATGATAAAAACCCTTGAGTATTATAAACTGATAGGACAATAAGATACGCTTTTATACTTCTTAAGGATGTAAAAGTTGCTTTAAAGCAAGACATCTTTAAATTTAAAGATTTAATATTTAAAAATATTAACCATTATCTCTAATTCATTTTCACCACACTTATGAGAAGCATAAAAATCATAAAGTGCATTTTCAAAATTCTGATTGATTAATCTTTTTCTTTTTTTAAGACAAGATTAACGCTGAGCAAAAGTAACATACTGTACCTGTATATATCATGCTTGACACTAGCCCTTGATTTTTGTCCAGGTTCATAGTTTTCAGGTGGCATGTAAATAATTGTCCCTCCTTCTGGGGCGGATTTACTACTTTGTGATTGGGAAAGGGACATCAAGCGCCATTTTGATAAACCAAAATCTGCAATCTACAAGGGAAAAAAGAAAGTCATTTAATAATTTTCTCCTTAAAAAAGTCCAAGAATTGGTTGTCATTTAAAATTTTTCTCCTTAAAAAATAATCCAAGAATTGTCTTTTTTATATTCATTGTATTTAGATGAGACCAGAGCAAATGTTATATATTAATATTTTATTTCTGTACATTCCATCAGTTTCTTAACAAATTGGGTCCCACAGTGCTGACCCCAGTAACTAGAAGCAATACACACTGACCTGAAGTTCAGCAAAATATCATAAATTTTAAGAGGGAGACTAAGTTTTGAGAAATCAAACGAGTATTTTTTGTCCTTTATTCTGAATGAGCATACACACCGAATACTTTTTATGACAAGTAGCTTTATAGCATGTGCTTTCAAAATTGACCTCTACCTCACAGAACTGCTAAACGACTCATTTCTAATATGATTGTCGTGGCGTGTTGTTTTACAACTCAAGTTTATACATTCTTATTTACAGTGCTACAAACAGTATCCTTAATTCTGAAATAAGTAAAATCCCATAAATCATTATCATGTAACTGATAACCCACCACCAAAAGAATCCCTGTTGACAATACTCTAGTTAGCATATGAAGCATACGTCCACACAGGGAGCACTTAGAGAACTACCAGTGACAAACATTCGGGATTTTTGATATGTCCTTTGTAGTTTTATTTCACTTATAAATTTTATGCAGATATTATACATTATCTTATAGCATTCTAAATGTCTAAAACATCCCCCCCCTTTTTTTTAAAAAGAAAGACAAACATGTAAGGACAGAAACAATATTTAGTGGACAAAGGAGTATAGGAAAACTTTGAAGACATTTATTTTAAATTACGTAGACCTTTGCACCGCATAACTTAGGAACCAACAGAGTAGAATCAGCTCCATCTAACACACCGTTTGTGTTTCAATCATTTAACTCTTAAATATTTAATAATTTTAACAGAAAAAATAATTTGTTTACTCTTTAGATAAGTTTGAGATTAAAAAAAAAATTGTGGTCCCACTCCAAAAAGGGAGGGAGTAGCCTAAAAGAATCTTTCCTACATTAGCAAAATGAAAGGGTAAGTCTCAGAAAAAAATTAGAAAAGACCATGAGGGAACATGGTGCCTGTACATGGAGGGCTAAGCTGAATTGATTTCTAAGGGCAATACAGCATGGACTCTGGAAGAGGGGTTCTGGATGCCTGGTTATTTAGAGTGATGCTCTAATTCTACCAGTTAATAAGCTGTGCGACCTTGAGCAAGTTTTCTAATTTCTCTGGGCCTCACATTACCCAACTGTAAACTGGGGATAGTAACAGTGTCTATATCACAGTGCTGTACTGAGAAAATTAAACTTGATTTTCTAAGCAAAGCACTTAGAACAGTACCTGGCACATAGTAAGTGACCCATTTATGTCGGTATTATTGTTTCATACGTAGGAATCAACCTCTAAAGGTTGCTCTCATTCATGTAAAGCCAGCGAACACAGTGTGCAGTTTCAGGGCCTTTAATCACTTTTACGTGGTATTAAGACTCTGAGGACCTTATATCCCGCACTCCTACTTGCCAGTCCAAACTCTATTCCTCCCACCCATCCTCTAAAAACAAAACAGTACTCCAGCTGCACATCTGCTAGAATACTAAGCATCACTTTGAGAAGAAAAGTTTATTTATTGAAAAATGCTAAAAAAACTTAGATGTGGTCTCATCTTATACCTGAATCATAAATTCCAAACTATTGGGCAATTCAAGCTACTGGTTTGAATATGGTATTGGACAAAAAGTATTCTGAGCTGGCTTCCTTATGCGCTCCTTTGACTTCACCTAAGGGCGTCATTCATGTGTTTTCAAGCCTCACCTAGAAAACTTCATCAGAATCCCCCCTATTAGCTAATTTAGTCTGGCTTTCACATGGAACAACATTTCTCCCCTTTCTCTATTATAAACACGATATACAAGAGACATGATTCATTAAATCTGGATGTTCGATAGAAGAAAATACTGAAGACGGTGATGAGAGGAATACGAGTTCTGTGATTTCTTGAGGGGCTTGATAAATGTATCATTCAGCAATGAAGACAGAATAGGAGCCTTTCCATTCTGCACAAATCTTAATATGCATTTCAAAGCTAAAGGCTTTCTTTTTAATAAAAAAGACAACAAAAGCAATAAGGATTTACTGCATAGCACAGGGAATTATATTCAATATCTGGTAATAACCTATAATGGAAAATAATCTGAAAAAATACAGCTGAATCACTGCTGTATACCTGAAACTAACACAGTATTGTAAATCAACTGTGCTTCAATTAAAAAAAGATAAAAAATTAGAAGACATTAAAACACACTACTCATAAAAATCATCCATAATCTTATCACCCTACCAGAACAGCTATTTTAACACACATAATACTATCCATTTATGTAAAACTATAAACTTATCATCAATAAGAACCCATAAAGAATAACCTCTAAGTATTTTGGTTTCCACACAGGACTGACAGAATAGTAGAGAAAGTAAATATTGTACATATAAATATTTTCATTTCAAAGAAGACTACCACTGGCTCATTTCTAAGATATACTAACGGACACCTGACCAGCAGATGACCAAACTGAATGTATTCTTTTTAAAGTAGGAAAATCTCAGTTGATCTTAATTGGTGGTAAATGTTTTGCTTTTAGATACTGTGTTTCTGGTTAGCATTCCAGTAAAAAAAACTTACTTCAGAAAACTACAGCAAGGTGTGAATTCCCATTTAATTTCATTAAGTATTTTTAAAGGTTTTTTTGCACTTCATTTAAAGGCCCTTCCAAGAAGACAGGTAGACCAGAAAACTGGTACTTCTTCATGAGTCACTGATACATTTTGACTTTTAAGGGACATTTATAAAATAAAAAGGAGAGACACATAGGACACATGTATAAGTGTCAGTAATTTATAAGAAGGGTATCAGAAAGGTCACAGTTGTGTATGTGCTAAAATTAATAAAAATAAAAAAAAACCACAAAGCCAAACTATTTTAGATTCTATTCATTTCAAAGAAAAGACCAAGGGTACCCAACTGATGAATGAAAATGAGAAAGTAAGGACCATCACCCATTACTTTGCTTCTGTGCTCTCCACCACGAATAGTTTCTGAACTGAGATGAAGAAAAGGAAGTCAAAGGAGATTGAAAAGTTTCTAAAGTACAAATCTCAGGTCATTTAGAACATATGCAAATGCCTCCACGGTGATGCAGCGGGTACTAAAGGATATGAGGAAAGCAAACGTCATTCTGGTTTTTAAAAAGGGGAAAAACGTTGACTTTCGTAAATCTACACACTGGGAGAGGCTATCCATTAATTTCAGGTTGAGAAAATTTAGAAAGTTTATTTAATGAAAGGAATACTTTATGAGTAATTAATGAAAGAGCCAGAAAGACTGAAGGAAAAACAAACTGTATCATACGAGGGGTCAATTTCAGAGCTCATGTGACATTTCTCAAGTGCTCCGCACGTCCAGCACATCACTGTTGCTTCACAAAGTATTTACTGAAAAAAGGAATGATGAGTTTCATTTCCTTTTTTGAGAGCAGGACTGCTGTCAGAGAGTAAATGTTGAAACAGTTTGTGTATTATAAAGTGTTCTGAGGTACTTTAATAATAATACACTTGACTGTTAAATGGTCAGACCTACCTAGTATATACAGAAGGTGTGGAACTCATTCATTTGTTCATTCAACAAATACTTATTGAATGCTTCTATATGGCATGTGCTGAACAGATGGTAGTTTAAAATAGACTAAATTTCAGTCTTCACGAAGCTTATACATTCTAATTGGGGGAGATGGTCAATAAACACATTAATAAAAATGTTATGTCGAGGGGGGAGGGTACAGCTCAGTGGTAGAGTGCGTGCCTAGCAGGCATGCGGTCCTGGGTTCAATCCCCAGTACCTCTATTAAATAGATAAATAAAATAAAATTACCTCCCCCCACCAAAAAAATGAAGTAAAATAAAATGTTATGTCAGATGATGAAAAATACTATGGGGAAGCATTTATCAAGGAATGAGGACGCAGAGGAACTGGGTGACTTGTCAGGAAAAGCCATTTGGATACTGAGGCTGACAAAGGTGAGGGAGTAAGCCACAAGGACACCTGGCAAAGCAGTCAAGCAAGGACTTTTGCAATATTCTTAAGGACAAATGGAGAAATAGGGGCTGTATGGCAACTCTTTTACGAGTATTCCAAACAAAATGAATGCTTATTCTCCCAAAGTGCTAATTAATAAAAGGACTGATACTGGCCTGAAGGGAGGTTTTTAGCATCATTTTGTATAGCTCTGATTAGAGCTCTGTAGTGGTTAGTATTTAATAATGACTTGAAAATACAAAAAGCCAGTGAATTAAATCTGAAGATGACACAAAGCTGGAAGACAAAGTTGAGATCCTTGGACTACAGAAATAACATTCAAAGAAGTCTTAAGAGCTGAAGTTATCACCCAAATCTAACAAGATAAACTGGTGATGTCCAGAAAGTATTCTGTAAGGTACATGGTAAGGATGTATGACTTAAGTAACAATACGTTAGAAAAAGAAACCTCTTAAATGCTTTTTGCTGACACTGAGCCCTGTCTGTTGTTACAGGATTGCTCCCCAAGAGATGAATTATTAAGGAACTATGAAGTGAAGTACGTAGGACCAGGGAAATGATACCCCCATTCAATTCTATATTCACCAGACCACATAAAGGGTACTTTGTTTTGTCCTGGAAATACAAATTTAAGACACATTTGAACACAGATGCGTGTACATAGCACCTGGGATTAAAACTCATGTAATAAGAAAATTGTGTGAATGAACTAAGTATGTTTAGAAGGAAGATGGACAATACACTAGTATGTGCGAGGGTCAGAAGGGCTGTCAGGGGAAATAAAACTGAACTTTGAACTCAGTTTATCACACAGAATAGAACTAGGACCAAAGGGCAGAAGCAGCAGGGAAGAAGTTTTGACTGATCATATAAAAAAGTCAGTCATTCAGGTCTGGATGTTTAAGACTCCCCGCCACAGACTAACCGCCTTGGGAGAGGAGGGATGTCTAAGTGTTAAAAACCATTAAACGCAAGAATGCAGATAAACTTTGTTTTTTAAATGGTATTATTTAATTGTTTTATTTTGGCAGAGGGGGAGGTAAATTAGGTTTATTTATTTTTGGAGGAGGTACTGGGGACTGAACCCAGGACCTTATGCATGCTAAGCATGCGCTCTATACCACTTGAGCTATACCCCACCCCCTAAATTTTTTTTTTTTCAGTCTGTACTGGTTTAATCCATGTCAAATCTAGTTTACAAAGGGAAAGGACAAGTACCTTTGTATAGAATATACAGACACAGCATCACACCATGGGGCCCACGAGAGGGGCAAGGGAGACAACACTTTTCCTTGGGAACGGCAGCTCTAATCCCAGGAAAGGTTCTCGGCAGAAGGCTGGGCAGCCAGAAGCACCCTCATTCAGCCCGTCTCAGCCCCTGCTTCAGCTCGGCTCCCATCTCCTGTGCCTCCCCCCTCCCCCAACTCCTTACGAAGAGCCCCAGGAGCTAAGACTAAGGAGAGGATCATGTCCCTTGGGGCGTGTGCCCCATGTCAGGGAGAAGAAATATACACCACTGAACACCGAGCACATGGGAGAGGGAAGGGACACCAGAGAGAGGGAGTGGGAGAGGCAGGCACCCCAAGAGGTGGGTGGGCCGAGCCCCCAGCCAGCCCTGAAGGAGGCACTGCTTCCAGGTGTTGGTAACAAAAGAAGAAAATCATACAACCGGGGGAGGGAGAGGGCCAGCTGTCCCATTTACACACAACACTGTAAACATGCACGGCCTGTGGTACATGAGCTTCAGTCTGGTGTTTGCATGTCTGTCTGTCCATCTGTCAGTCTAGGGGCTGGATCTCAGGAGCCTTGCCGGGCTACTCCCCACCCCCGCCTCCATGCTGCACCCTGGAAACAGAACCTGAAACAGGTATGGTCCCCAATCTTGGTGGGAGCCAGCAGGCAGGGCCTGGGCCTCAGCCCCCACTCTGGCTTAGAGTCTTGTGTGTGTGCATGTGTGTGTGTGTGCATGTATGTACACGGGGAGCCTGTGTGCAAGTATGTACAAGGAGGGGTCATGTCACAGGCGGAGCAGGTGGGGCTCAAGGCAGGCCTGCCTTGGGTGGCTAGCTCACAAGCAGATTCTCCGTACGTCTCCAGGTGCTGTGATGGTGTTGCACTGAGGGCAGAGCTTCTTGGCACCCAGGGTCCGCAGTCAGCACTCCTCACAGTGCACGTGCCAACACTGGATGGATGTTAGGGGCATCGAGTATGAGTCCATGCAGATGAGGGATTTGTAACGGTCCCCACGGGAGAGCTGCCCTTCGAGTTCCCTGACCCGAGCCTTCAAGGGCCTCAAACGTGGTCACAGCTGAATCTTCAGTGATTTTCTCGATGTCGCTGTTCTTGCAGGTCTTCTGCATGGCCCCTGCTTGCAGGTCTCACCGTTGCTGGTAGATGGCATCTCATCACTGGCCCATTTCGAGAACTCAGGCGTGATGCGTGTGCTGGGAAGGCCGCCATTTAGGACTGCGCCCCGGAGTGCCTCTCGCTCCTTGGCTTCGCCAGGCTCCTCGCCCGGGCAGGGGATGACGTCAGCCTCCGTGTACTGTGGCTTCGCGTACTCTGGAGTGTCATCCCCATCCACATCCAAGGCAGCATCACTGTCCGGATTCTCCTTGCCACCGCACATGACGAAGCCAGAGCCTCGGAACCCACCTTCCAGGACAGTGGTGGCCCGTATCCGCTTCTGTCCACACCACTCATACTCCTCAGAGCGGTTGCAGTTCTCATGCTGGATGTCCGCGGCATCGTCCTCAGCCACGCAGGAGCCTTCCCTCTTAAAAAGGCAATGCTCCACTTGCCTACTCATCTCCTGCTCCGATCCTGCCAGGGGCGGCTGCACAGTGGACATACCTGCCCTTCATCTTGCTTCCTCCGTTTCATTTTCCCAATCCAAGCATTCAGTCGGTTCTGCCGGTTGGCTCGCACTCGCAGGAAGGTCTACTCCCTCCCTCCCGCCGGCCCGCCTGCTCCGCCGGCTGCTCCGGGGCCCTCGGCATAGCCGCCTTCGACTGCTCTAGCGGGACGCCGTGGCCGCCGCGCGGTGCCGCCCCAGCCCCGGCCTCCGGCACTGCGGGCCCCGCGGCCGCCCGGCCTGCGAGGGCGGCGATACGGGCGGATTGCCCCCGGCTGCCCGGCGGCGGCGGCGGCACCTCAGCTCCTAGCGGCGGCGGTGGCCATGTTGTCTCTGCCTAAATTTTTTTTTTTTTAAAGTAATTACCTTAACATGAAATTCATTATCCAACAAGATATTTTGAGTCTTCAGGTCATGATGAAGTAGAGGAGGATTCATATTGTGCAAGTAATTTACACCTAGCGCAATTTCATGCAGGATGCGGAATCTCAATGGCCAAGGAACATCAGGGTATTCATTTTTCTTCACATACATAAAAGAAACAAAATAGAAATTAGTGGCCCACTTTCACTGCATTTCCACTTAGGAAAAGAAATAGTCCATGAGGAAATATAGTATAAATATTTAGTATAACTAAAGATAGGTCAAAATATACGCTCTTTTTTATTACATAGTATCAATTTGACATTGTTTAACATCCTTATATCTCATTTTCCTCAAGTTTTGGAGAAAATAATGATGACTTTACAGTACTAATAGATCCTCTTAGTTTATATTGGTAACTACATGGTATGCATATTTCTTTGGGTGACAGTTTTTAATTATATTTCATCTGTGTAATACACAGACACATGTAATTATACTCATACCCATCTCCCCATTCCATGGCTTCTGTCAAGTAACTTGTGCCCATGCACGCACACCTGAACACATACATGTACACAATTTGTTCTTATTGAAAATTTATATTTTAATTTTCCTATTAATATAAAACCAAACTTTATTATATAATAATCATTGCATCAATTAAAATTATGACTATGTTATATATTTACTAAGCATTAATATCTCATACTTTTAAATCATAAAATGAATTTATTTGCATTCCAGCTTGAAAAATTAGCCTTTGGGAGTTTTGTTTTTGAGAAGGAGACAAAGATCATCTTCATTTCTAAGTGTATATAACACAGAAACATTAAAAATGTAATGTTCTCTATTTCTTGGTACCTACAAGTGAGAGTCATCTGAACTTTCTTAAATGTTTTCTGAACATACAAGTTACTACAGCTTCCCAGGTGAATGAACACACTCAGAAAAATGAGATGATGTGGGAAAATCTCACAATGAATCATCAGGGACCATGCTACTGGGTACATTTTTCTAAATGAAAAAGTATGCTTCTACTGGAAGTTCAAAACTGTTCTTGAGAATTTGTTTTGTTTGCAAATTGGTCAGCCTACTGTTCACCGATTAACTCACTTGGTAGGGGAATAACTCAAAATACTTTGTGTTTACACTGTATTTTGATTTTTTCCAACAATCTTTTGTGAGGTTGGGGGAGGGTGCTTCAAGACAAATCCTACCCTAATAATACAATACAGGACACCAAAAGAAACACAAAACATACATGTTGACCATTACTTCCTCTTGTATATATGGATCTCCATCCTGTGGACTAATTAAATCTTTCAATCTGTGAAAAGGTATTTTTGCTGAAAATGATGCAGTTTAAAGGAGTAACAAGCAGGATCTCTCTGCTAGAGTGTTACATGGAAGCTTTTGATCATGGGTCCAAGCAGAAGAACACTCACTCTGTATTTTATGATTCCTTCTAGGAGGTAGCAAGCCCCCTGAAGGAGGCTCTAGAATTTCTACTGAGCTCCAAATTTGGGTACCAGACTATCTGCTGGGGTGCTGGGTATGACAGCATTACATACAATGTTTGCTTATATTCATAAAAAGTGGGAAATTGTGTTTAATTAGTATTTGTATCTTGACTGTTTTGGTTACACAAATCTTACACATTGACACTAGTCACTTTACTTGGTCCTTGTTTTAGGTGGTCCAGTCACAAACAGAATGTGATGTATCCTGAAATAAAGAGGAAGTCACTTCATGACTGGGTGACTGTAGCAGCCAGTCTCCCTAGTTTGCTTAGAGAATGTTGTGACGAGTCAGAATTTAGGAGTGTCCAGTGATTGGGTTTTATAGATTATGTTCCCCAGTTTCAACTAAACCAACTCTCACAAAATAGATTGAGTTATTTGAAAAATATTTCATGAGAGAAACTGCAGGGTGGAGATAATAAGATCAAACAGCAGATGAACACATACATTTTGAGAATGAGAAGCCCCCGAATTTGTTTACTGATGGGGTTTGCAGTCAAAGCCAGAGTAACTGGTACCTTGAGAGAAAGGTAAATGGCTCACGCTATTGTCTATTACAGGAAAAGTTCAAGTATTTGATACTCAGAGATAGATCTATGTGTTCTACTTACTCAGAACTTCATGACCTTGTATTACTAACATCTGATTTGAATCCTAAACTGCCTTTAACATAAAATAAAAGCTGGCTTAATACACAATAAATTGTATAGTGTGCAGAGTTTAGGTCCTTTAGAATGCAGGGGCTGACTCGTTATTTTTAACAACACAAAAGAAGCTATAAATGGTGAACCTTTACCACTGCATTTGGTTTTCATTATTCTTATTTTGATTCATTTATATATCCCCAAATAATCTGACCATATATAAAACCAAAGCACCACATAGCTTGAATAATAGAATTACAGCCACTGAAAATGTACAATACTTACCCTATGCAGGAGTTCATTTAATGATCCATTTGGCATATATTCAGTAACTATTCCCAAAAATTCAGGCTCATTGCAAATTCCCAAAATTGGAAGAATGTAACTAAATCTAGCTTTGTGTAAAATTTCAGCTTCTCTTAAGACATCAATTCTTTCACTAAAGAAAGAAAATGCAAAATTATTTCAAAGTAATGAAAAACACATAATTATTATGCCCCTAATATTAATTCACCCTGGATTTTTTTCATTCTGTAGCTTTTGGCCTCATGTAAATTACACAACTTGTCTGTCTTAGTTTCTTTGTATTTCAAGCAGGGACAGTATCTACCCTCTATATTCCACAGGTCTGTTTAGAGACCAAAATAACTTCTAAAAGCCACTGACAGAAAAAAGTGCTATGTACAGATTATTATACTTTTCCTAGAAAAGGGAAAGAACACAATACTTAACTAAGTTTATAAAGTCTATCTATATTAGAATGACAGGTGCTTGAACTAATTACACTAAGTTTATGTTGTTATTAGAATGATCAAATTTGATTAGAGAAAAGAATCAAGTTTGATATTAAATGTTTTCATTGTATGGTTGCACACCCTGGAGCTTAAAACACTTAAAGGTTGTAGATTTTAATGACTAGCTGATAACAGTTGTGTAACGGACAATATTGCTTAGAAATTATGCATTGGAACTCAGGAAAAGTACACTGAGAACAGGTAAATGCTGTTTTAATCTGTTATAACAGATCCCTGGTTTATTTGCTTATTCACTCATAAAACAAACAAATATTGAACTTCTACTATGAATAAAGAACTGTGCACAGCTATTAAGACTATTAAGTTAAAAAAAACAAACATAGTTTGTGACCTCAAGCTGTCAGAAATCTTTTTAAGAAAACTAGATACTCATTGTGGTTTTGATTTACATTTTCCCAGTGATTAGTGAAGTTGAGCACCTTTGCATATTTCCTACTGGTCATCTGCACGTCTTTGGATGTGTTAATTATACTGACCTTGGTAATCATTTCATGATGATGTGTATGTATATCTAATACTCATGTTGTGCATTTTAAACATATATAATTATATTTGTCATGTATTCCTCAATAAAGTTTAAAAAAAAGGAAAGCAAATAAAAAATGAAAGAAAACTAAATAGTCAAAATATAAGATGGAATATGATAAGTGCCGTCAAAAACAAAAACAAAAAATAAGCAAGTAAGTAACCAAGTAAATAAATAAATACAGAACTGTAAGGAGATCAGAGAACTAGTAACTTTGGGCTAAGGATTTCTACAGTCTTGAAGGAGCTATTTCAACAGGACTTCAAGGATGGATAGAATTTCAATCATCAAAAAGCACGCATCCAAGGTGGATGTGCATTTCTTTTTCATCTTTGTATCCCCAGGATCTGGAACAGTGCCAGGCACACAGAATAGTCTCATAGATACCGTATCAAATGTATTCAAAGCAGTTAAAGTGAGGGCTATACCTGGAAAATGGCAAATTGTTTAATATAATCAATGTGTAACAGTATGTAAAGGAAGTGAAGGTGGATAGGGCAGGGTATGGCCTCACCTTAGAGCCTTAAAACTGGGTGAGGGTGTTCACACTTTATTTGGTAGTCACTGAGTTGCGACTCAAGTTGCAGGTTTTTGAGCAGGGGAGTGACATGAGTGGAACAAACTTTCAGGGTGATTACTTTGGCAGCAAGGTGTAGAATCAGCAGAAAGAGGCAGAGTTTGAAAGCCAGGTGTTAGAGGATTATAATATTGGTTAAAATGTGAAGCACTGAGAATCTGGAACCATAAAGGCTGCAGTGGAAATGGAAAGAAAAATACCAGCTGAACAGAATGCCAGGCTGTGGTGACTGACTGACTGACGGAGGCGGTTTATTTGCATACATATGTTAAAAAAAAGGGAGGGAATTGGATTTGTCATCAATTTTTACTGCAGATGACTTGGTGTTGGTAGCAGCAATGATAGAAATAGAAACATCTCTAGGAGGAGCTTATTAGGTAAGTGATGATGTAATGTAAGTTAGTTGGTGCTTAAACCACCCAAGCTCTTGATGAATGGCTGCTGGAAAAAAAAAAAAAAAAAAAAAAGCAACAGATATTCCAGACCAGACTATGAGGCCTGCTTTAAAAACATACAAAACCAAAAAAAAACAACAACAACAACAAAACAAACAAACAAACAAACAAACAAACCTCAGTCATCTATATTTTGAATAGGTAGTATATTCACATTTCAAAATTCAGGAGTTGCAAAATGTATAAAGTAAAAAGCTTCTCTCCCCCTCCCTCTTCTTCAGTTACTTAAATACCCCAACTGTGAGACAACCAACTCTCTCTCTGTTTAAATTTATATTCTCTAAGCAGAAACAGTTCAGTGTTCGCCTCAAGAGATGTGGTCAGCAACACAGTTACTGAGAAGCACCTTTGCAGGGAGGCAGAGGATGGACCTGGAGGTTCCTGGAGACTCTGAGGAAGAACGCTTCAGAAGGCAAGCCGGGGGCATCTCAGTGATACTAAATGTACTCACTCCTCCTCCCATCAAGAGGCTGAGGCATCTTCCTTCTACTGTGATTCTGTTATGTGCCGGCCACTTTAAGTGGACTATCACCCTAAGATCAACCATCCAAAGCTGGTTTCACTATCTCCACTTTACACACGAGGGCTCAGGTAAACTAACAATTTTCTAATGGTCACACCAACAACAGGTGACTGGGCTGGAGCCAGATCTGAGTTGTAATTGGGGGACTCTAACTGTGGGACTCTTAATGCCTTTGTTCTTTCCATTCACTGATCAGAGAAGGAAAAGTTCTTGAAGTCAGATTGCAGGAAGAATGAGTGAGAGTGGGAAGACAGAAAAGCCAGAACAGTTTAAAAAAAAAAGGTTTTTGTATTTTTAAAAATAAAAACAAAATACAGCTTCTATAGGCATATGACTAAAATTATCCAAATCAAAATTTCGGTTACAAAACAGGTATGCTGTCTACACAGGGTGTCTGAACAATTAGTCAGACATCTCATAGCTGGGAGACTGCTGGGGAAGGTCTACTTACTGGGCAGAAGTCAGGTTACAGAGAATGACTAAATCACTAAAATAAGAACACGTAACAGCACATAAACCTAATTTTCTTTCGGGCGATCCCAAAGAACAATGCAATCATCGTCCACACCAGAGCCCAAGAAGTGTATGTGTTGCTCTTCCCACTTTATAAGTGAGGAAACAGACACACTGAGAGTCAACTGCAGAGCCCAGCCCCACGCTCAGACTACATAAATGCTGCTAACGTTAACGTTCTAGGTGACAAGCGTGAGAAAAAAACGTGATGTCGTAATACCAGTGTTTCACTGGTTCTTAAATGGCTTCTTTGATGACAAAATTAATTTCCTACCCAATTTAGTGAAGAATTTTAGATTATGAAAATTGTTGGTGAATATGGAAAGGGATCTCCCTCTTCATTTCTTGGCCCCAAATGGCACAACACTTCGATAAATTAAAATCTTCAGAAGCAGCATCCAAAATGGAGGGATTAGCTGGCCTTAAAATACCTAATGAGCCCCTCAGTGCTAGATTTCCATGTATTTTCATACTTGATTCTAAAATACATCCACCGTCTCTGATAAACCTGCACCCTTCAAAGCTGACCACATACACATACTTGCCTAGAACTTGCTCCACAGAATTCCAAGCCCGGGGTAAACAGACACCACACCCTGAATGGTAACTAGACCTGGATTATGATACCCAAAAAGTGGGGACAATTTTTAGAAGTGTCTCAAATTTACTGTGAGATGTAGCCCATCCAAACCTGACAGGAAGAGAACAAAGAAAAGCCACAGGCACATTAAAGTCCAGTAACACCCAGGGCTGAAGCTGAGGAACTGATCGGATATTGGATACTGACAGCCTCCCGGCCAATCAGGCAGCGAGCATGATGTGTTTTCACTTTAGACGGAGGGGGAGGAGAGGACAATGTTGCAATCATGGATGTTAACTCACTAAGAACTCAATACAGGTCCCAGTTAAATCCCTACTGGAAAGAAAATACACAAAAATAGACTCACTGACTAATACATTTGGTCCAAAGGTTTTTCTAGAAACAGAAACTAAGTCTAGCCCTCCCTTAAAACTCCGACATTGCACTAAAACTGTTCCAGGATGTGAGTGACGTTCAAATCTTTTGGCCATTTAACAGTCTTTTGATTCAGTTTATTGTTAGCAAAAATAATACACACTTCCTCTGGGGACCGGCTTCCCTGTGAGAGGAGAAACTAAACTGACTTGAGTTTGGTATCTAAACTTTCATGACTACACTGTAATAAACCAAAAACAACAGAAAGCACAAACCAAAACATTCCAGACACTAGAGTACTGCTGTTCAACAAAAATATAACATGAATCACATACACAATTTTAAATTTTCTAGTGGTCACATTAAAGAGTAAAAAGAAACACGTAAAATGAACTTTAACAATATCTTGTATGTATCCTAATGGATTAAAAAAATCAACTCAGCATATCAGTACAAAAGTGTTAATGAGGCATTGTAATTCTTTTCTTTCTTTCTTTCTTTTTTTTTTTGTAGTACAAAATGCTAGAGACCTGGTGTGTATTTCACAACTGGAGTACATTTTAGTTCGGGCATCCACATTTCAAGCGCTCAACAGCCTCCTGTGGCTAACAGCTTCTTATTGGTCAATGCAATCCTAGAGACCGACCCCCCCTCCCCAAAAGGGCCAAAAAAAAAAAAAAATCACAGCAAATAAAACCCAATTTCAATAAAGAGGGCGTTTAGAGTTGGGCTGTGATGGCTGATTTTGAGTATCTGCAGAGAGGAAGTCCAGAAGTAAGAAAACAGAGGGCAGTGAAAAGAGAGGGCTGCATCTCCAGAGAAGCCAGCTCTGCCCACCAGGCCAGCCCCACGCCTGAAAGACGGCCTGGAGGTGTGGCGGGATGGGGTCGACCCCACAAGTGATCGCGGTCGTTTGGGCTCCAGAGCCCGCTTCCCCCCGGGGCTGGAGCCAGCGGCGTGGGGGGACTCAGACTTGGTGGCTTCGAGAGGGAAGCGCCCGGGCGCCTACCTGTCGAGCAGCGGGGTGTGGATGTGCAGGTGCTTCACGGCCACCTGAACGCGCCAGTCCGCGTGGCGGGCGGACGACACGGTGCCGGACGCGCCGCGGCTCAGGTAGCGCAGGTCGGCCAGCTTGTGGTAGGGGATGCTGGGCAGGGCGCTGCAGATGGCCTCGTGGTCCATGGTGGCGCGCGGCGCGGGCGCTCGGGGCCCGCGGGCCGGGTTCCGGCTGTGCCCGCCGCCCCCCGCGGCTCCGCCCCTGCGCGCGCGGGGCCGGCCAGGCCCTCCCGGCCGCCGGGCACTGGGTCACGAGGCCGCCATGCCCCGCGCAGCCCGCGCCCAGCCGCCGCTCTTCCGCAGCCGGACGGACGCCGCTCGTCTGGAGCCCGGGGCCCCTCTGCGGCGGCGCAAGCTCCCTCCCTAGGGCCCGCCCGCCCGAGCTCCTCCCTCCCCCGCCTTCTCAGGCGACGTCAGCGGTGGCCGCCAGGGCGGGCATGAGGGCCCCGCGCCCGCGGTCCTCCCAGCGGCTCCTGCCTGGCCCAAGGACGGGATCTCCGCCTGGTGGCGCGGCCCCGGCGATCTGTCCCCGCGCTCGCGGGGCTCCCAGGTGCGGAAGGGAGCCAGGGGCGCCCACTTCGTCTTCTCCACCCCTCCGCTAGATTTGAAAAAGTTTTCTTTGGAGGAAAGTTGCTCTCAGCAGCCTCCTACCTGGCCAGCAAGCTCTCACCGAGGAGAGAAATCTCCTCTGGGCCGGGGCTTTCCCGAGAGGGGCCATCGGGGGGCTGGCGGGGTGGCAGGGGCGGCCAACGAGTACTGACTCCACCCCTGGGCAGAAAGCCGCCCTTGGTGAGCCCAGTGCTAAGCTCCGGTGCCTATCTGGGCTCCAGTGTCCCCCCACTTCCAGATGCTTTAGTCCTGACAGGGTGGGTGATAAACCCTGTCAGGGTTGTGAACAAAAAAATTCTGCAAACCAAACCCGTGAACAAAGAATGCTGAAGCCATCAAGTCATCAGTGGCTGCCGCCACCGCCCAGTGAAGACAAGCCTGCAGCCCCGCCTCTGCAGCCACTCACAGTGGTTGCCTCTGAGGGGACTCAGAATAAGAAAGGACAGGACACTGGCCCTACATAGCTAGGTGCTTGTCAGAGGAATGAATTCTATGAGCCCAAATGTTTGCTTTCTCTCATGCATAGAAAAGCGCTAAATTCTTTAACTTGAGATGTCTGATTTTCTTCAGTTAACAAGTAAACTTTTAATGTTCCAACTACCTGGTCTTTGTTGTAAAGCTCCTGTATATCCTAGATCCTCCCCTACCTCTTGGGAGCAGTCCCTCAGGGAGATCTGAGAGGCTGTCATCCCAGCTCGAATCCTCCTGCCAAATAAAACATAACTCTCAAATTTTAGGCTGTGCATTTATTTCAGTCGACAGAGTTTAGCCCTGTCAAAAAGTTCAGATGTTAGTTCCAGTTGAGTGCTCCTCTGCTAAGGATCCATTTTCCTCCCTTCTCTCTGAAATCCATAATTTTAGACAGAGATTGAAAAATAAGCTTGAGATAGTCCATCCTTGTGATGCCAGGTAAGACTGCAAAAATTTCTTTCTTGTAGACCTGGGAAGAATGCAATCAGTGTTTAACACCAAAACAAAACAAAACAAAACAAAACAAAACAAAAAAACTACCAACATCTCTTCATCTTTTTACCTTAAACAGACACCTTTCCCCTGAAATGACCATTTTCCAGAGTGTGAGTGCAAATATTTTGCAATACCAAGTCAATATCAAGCATTTAATGAATTCTAAGGCAACAATAATAAGGAATGCTTGACTTACTTCTGCCCGCAGAGGGGGATTTCTGCCTATAGAGAATCAATGCATCCTATATTTTTGAGTTATCTGAAATGAGAGTAGCAATGTTACATTTTACAATGAAGGGAAGTTGTAATGAAAGAGTGTGTTTTAAATTTTGATCGTTTAAAATAAAATGTTTAGCTTTAAAGATATGGTCTGATAATCTGTGCTTTATTGCTTAAGCTTTTTACTACAAAGAGTGCTGAGAAAACTTTCCCTACTCATTCATTCATCTCATCAGTTAACAAACTAAGAGTTCCAGAAAAAGAGAGCAAAAAGTAAGTAGGGAGGAAATGATCAAAATAATAACTCAAGAAATTTTGCCAGGACCAGAGAACAAAGGTCTTCATATTGAAATGGCCCACCAGCTACCTACAGTGAATGAAATAAGACCTATATTAAAGCACGTCATTAAAAAGATCAGAACACTAAGACTAGAGAAGATTCTAAAAATTTTCAAGGGAAGAAGCAATACATGGATGAGAATTAGAATGGCATTAGATTTCTCGATAGTAACACTTTTATGCTAAAACACTGCAGTGAAATTTCTTCAAGTTTGAAGGGCAATAACTTCCAACCTCAAATTCCATAATCAAACTATCCATCAAGTTATAAGAGTGGAATAAAAATATTTTCACATATACAAGGATGCCAACATTTATTTCCTGTCCACCATCCATCCACTTTTTTCTTTTTCAAGGAAGCTACGAGAGAATGTGCTCCAACAAAACATGAGAGTAAGTTAAGAAAGAGAAAGACATGGGATCCAGAAAACAGGACCAGGAGAATGGGAAGAGGAATCCCAGGATTAAAGATATGTAGTGGATTTAGAGAGCTGTCCATTTTCACCTCAGCAGGAAGATGGCAAGGTCCAAGAAAAAAACTAGTTAAAATGATTTGAGTATTTGGATAGTTATATTGATAGGTATTTGATAGATCTAATGAAATACGTGATAAAATTGGAGAGAGAACTTAAAAAAATTAAGCAAATGAAAAAAGGGAGGCAATTATTAATTCCATAAAAAATAAAAATTATACAAGAATAGAAAAAGCATTTCTCCAAAGTGTTCTGTGGTGGTGAAAAGTTTAAGAATTTTCAGAGCTTCTGAAACACTAGTATTCAGAACATGCATCATAGAACTCTATAAAATTTATATTTTAATTACATTACTTTTAAATTTACTTAAAAATAGGTATTATATTCATGTTTCAAAATTTAAAAGTATAAAAGACAGATAATCCAATAGAAAAATAGGCAGAAAACCTAGATACCTCACTGAAAGTAACATCAAAATAGAAATAGTGAGTGAGGGTGAAAAGTGCTTGACATCATTAATTGTCAGAGAATTGAAAATTAAAACCACAGTGCAATATCACTACATGAATACAAGAATAACTAAAATTAAAAACAAAAAAAAAAAATAAGAGAATACATCAAGTGCGGATGTGGTCTTGTAGCAATTGGAATTCCTGTACATTGCTGGTGGGAGTGTCAGTTGGTACAACCAATGTTACAAAGTGCGTGGCAGTATCTATTAAAATTGCAGACATGCAGGTCCTATGACTCAGCAATTCCTTCTCTAGGTGTGTGGACATGCATGTGCATATACTAGAATGTTCATAGTAGTGCTGTTTTATGCTTCAAACTGGAAATTACCCAAATATCCATAAATAGTAGAATGGGTAAATAATTTGTGGCCCATATACACAATGGAATACTAAATAGTAATGATATGGAACAGTATAATATTGATGAATCACACAAATAAAATATTGGATAAAAAAAGCTAGACACAGAAGAGTGTACACTTTATGAGTCAATTTCTATTAAGCACAAAAATAAGC
Source organism: Camelus dromedarius (assembly GCF_036321535.1). NCBI lineage: Eukaryota > Metazoa > Chordata > Mammalia > Artiodactyla > Camelidae > Camelus > Camelus dromedarius. Next base: position 23,787,268 of record NC_087465.1, on the reverse strand, counting down.
AAAACTAACCCATGCTTTTAGAAATCAGAATAATGGCTACTCTTGTAGAGTGGACATAGTGATTAAATGGAACATGAAGAGGTTTCTAGGGTGATAATAATGTTGTTTCTTGATCTAGGACCTAGAAGCTAAGTGCAAGTTACATAGGTATATTCCATTATGAAATTCTTTGAGGTTCTACAATGTGAACTTTTCTGTATGTATGTTATATTTCAAAAAAAATTCATAGGTTTAAATATAAAATAAATATATGTAGATATACACTCTCTCTTACTTTTTTGTAATTAATATGGTACTATAAGCCTGTTTACCTTGCCTGTCTTTTACTTAGCAGCCTCTCTTGGGTATCTTTCCATATGAATGTATAAGAAGTTAACTCTGTATCTTTTTTATTTTTTTTTTTAAATAATGGATTTACCATAATTTATCTCCTATTGGTGGACACTTATGTGACCAACCAGGGTTCCTGGCCTCCTTAATCAATGGAAATTGAAAAGAGAGACAAGAAATTCAGGCAAAGCTTTATTGGGACTTCCAGCATGAGGGATCAGAAACAAGTAACACATTCCCTTGCTCACTCTCTAGGTGGGGAGGTGAGCTGTTCCCTTTAATGGGGTGGGAGTAGGTGGGGGTCTGGGGATCGGGCTGGAGGGGTGGCTTAGGTGGTCTGCCCACCCCTTGGTCATGCTGTATGCAGGGATCATGCACAGTATCTTACTTCTGCTCAGGGTACCCTGCTTTCCTTCTAACATCTCAGAAGTGGCTGTTGTTTTTTGATCATTTTGTATCTTATTGCTCATAACTAACCCCACCTGCACCCTAACTGCTCATGCACAGTTATTTTTAGTCCTTTATAATGTCTTTGTTTCTGTTATTTGGTCCAGGTGCAAGCATTGCAGCCCAGGGTCCCAGGTCCCAGGTCCCAAGTCCCAGCCTATCTCACTTAGATGGTTTCCACAATTTGCTATTATAAATAATGCTGCAATAGTAATCATGTCATTTCATACATGAGCAAGTATATCTACGTATGTAAGTCCAGAAGCCCGAATTGCTGGACCAAAGTGTTATGTTCATTTTGTAGTTTTTGGTTTGTATTATTGAATTGCTGTTCACTGAAGTTGTTCCTTTTTTTTTTTTTTTTTTCTTCAGGCAAATGGAAGTGTTATTTCTCCACATACCTGCCTTTATTTCTTTTTGAGATAGATAGCACAGTGTTGGTCTGCTGGTTCCTGGAGTTTGGTGCTTCTAAACTCATTTAAATGTTAAAATTCTTTTTATTATAGCAAACCTTTTAAATATTTGGCTTCAATTTGTTTATCAAAACTTCAAAACTTTAGGTTTTATGAGTTTCACTGTTATACATGTTAAAAACATGTATTCTCAGTCATATTTATATTGTTTAATTAATGCCTATAATGAATGGCTAAAGACAGAACACTTGAGGAATACTGATGCTGAAATACATCAACTAAATGAGAAACAAAAAAATGAGAATAATAATGCAAATTAGACTAAAAAAACCCCAAACATCACATTTATATGTTGAATTCATCTATTTGAAATTCTGTAAAATCATATTAAGATACATTTTTCCATTTATTGAGAATAAAGGTTGTTTTTACCTGCATGTGCCACTTTAGGGACACAGCAGCTTGAAACGACATACTTGAAATCTACCATAGTCTTGTTACCAAGTCCAATCTCATTCTGCTCGCCATGCAACAGGCCAATAAATTGGGAGATGAGGTGTTGGGGCAAGGAATAATGACTATTTGGAAAGCTGACAGACCAAGAAGATGGCAGACTAACGTCCTGGAGAACCACTTTCCCAAGTCAGGATTCAGGTTCCTTTCATACTAAAAAGGGGAGGGGGTGTGCTTGGTTGTTGCAAACTTCTTGGTGTAGGAATTCTTTGTTCTTGGAATCCTGTGTTCTTATAGCTGTCCATGTGGGTCAGATCATGGTGTCCCCATAAACTTCCAACAAAACAAATGTTATTTTCTATTCTGTAACTTGTTATCTTTGTATGAATGCAAAAGTATTAATATCCTTAAAGGTCAGAGCCTTGAGAATAGGCTCTCCTGTATATGTCAGGTTATAGGCAACATTCTTCTACAAACGGTGCAGAGCTAGCAAAACAGCCTAGGAGACAGGGTACAGGGTTAAAGCCAAAGGAACAGATCTAATATGGAGTCAGATTTGTTCTTTTCTATTACATTAGGGGTTGAATTGTATACTCAAAAAGGTGTTGAAGTCTTTACCCTCCAGTTCCTGTGACTATGACCATATTGGGAAACAAGGTCTTTGCAGTTGGTGAAGTTTAAGATGAGGTCATTAGGATGAGGCCTAATCCAATATGACTAGTGTCTCTATAAGAAGGGGAAATTGGACATAGAGACAATCAAGCTTTAAGGGAAGATATTGTGAAGACATGGGGAGAAAGCCATCTACGAGCCAAGGAACGCCGGAGGCTATCAGAAGCTGGAAGAGAAGGATGGAGAAGTCAGTTCCTTTTGAGGAACTGACTGTTAACATCTTGATTTCAGGCTTCCAGCCTCCAGAACTGTGAGACAATAAATTTCCATTGTTCAAGCCACCGAGTGTGTGGTTCTTTGTTATGGCAGCCCCAAGAAACTAACACACTTAGGTACAACTTTTAAAAACTTTTAATTTGGAGATAATAGTAGATTCACAGAAAGTTGAAAAAATAGTATAGAGAGGTCCCACATATCCTTCACCCAGTTTCCCCCAATGATTGCATCTTACATGATTATAATACAATACCAAAACCTGTAATTCATCCAATGTGTGTACATCATTCTGTGCAATTTTCCCATGTGCTACTAACTCAGTCAAAATGCAGAACTATTCCATCACCTCAAAAATTGCCCTCCTACCTACCCTCCAGTATCCTTAACCCCTGACAACCATCAATCTGTTTTCCATTTCTGTAATTTTGTTATTTCAAGAATGTTATGTTAGTGAAAGTATGTGATATCATGAGATTGGTTTTGTTCATTGAGGTCCACCCAAGTTTTATTCTTGTATCAATGATTGATTTTTCTTTTCCATTATAGTTTATTACAAGATATTGACTATAGTTCCCTGTGTTATGCAGTAGGATCTTGTTTATTTATTTTGTATATAGTAGTTTTTATCTGCTAATCCCAAACTCTTAATTTATCCTTTTCTCATTCCCTTTCTTCTTTGATAACCATAAGTTTGTTTTCTATGTCTGTGAGTGTTTGTGTTCTGTAAATGAGTTGATTTGTATCATATCTTAGATTCCACATATAAGTGATATCATGTGATATTTGTCTATCTCTGTCTGACTTACTTTACTTAGTATGATAACTTCTAGGTCCATCTGCGTTGTTGCGAATGACATTATTTCATTCTTTTTTTATGGCTGAGTTGTATTCCATTGTAAATATACACCACATCTTGTTGATTGTTTTCTTAATAATGGGTAGTATTCCATGGTAAGAGTGTACCAAAGTCGTTGAACAATTTAACTACTGAAGGACATTTTGGTTGGTTCCAGGTTCTGGTTATTACAAATAAAACTACTAGGAACAATTGTGTACCATTTTTTGTGTGGACATATACTTGAGTTTCTCTGAGATGAATGTCCAGGGCTGTAATTGCTGGGTCACATGGTAAGGAACTATTACACTATTTTTCAAAATGAAGTATGCAATATATGAGAGATTGCCTTTCTCTGCATTCTTACCAGCATTTAGTATTGCCATTGGGTTTTATTTTGCTTATTTAATAAGTGTGTAGTAATACCTCATTTGTAGGCCCATGTTTAATTTTTGGATTCAATCATATTAAGTTTTTTTCCATATTTCTGTAGGTCCATTCTTCTAGCCTTTCATGATTCTCTTAAATCTTTATTTTGCTATATTGGCTGTCTTTTCCAGAAAGCACAATGTTCAGAATAATACAATACCTGTGTGTGTGTATATATATATATATATATATATATATATATATATATATATATGAATAATACATACCTGACTTCAGACTTCTGCTTCATCATTTATGAACTGTGACTTTGGCAGCCTGCTTAACTTCTTTGAACCCTACTTTCTCCCTCTGTGAAATTTTTACTTTAACTAATACTGTAAATATGAAATAAGATAATTTGTGTGTAGTGTTTAGTATAAGGCATGCTTTCAGTAGATGCTGTTTTTTTCTCCCCCTTCTGTGTTTTCAACTGAACCAAAATGTGGACCAGAACAAAACAGGGTCAGAATCTAGAGGTAAATACTGAAGACTTCTCTTCATTAATTAACCAGATAAATTAGTACCTGGAATATATTTTTCACTTAGGTAGTAAAACTTCAGGAAAGTTTTCCTTTACCTTTGAGGTTATAGCCTGGGCAAATTGCTCATTTTATTTGCTCATTGAAACAAATCATGTTGTTAAGCCTTTAAAATTGGTAACATAGAGAATAATCAGTCAGAAAACATGCAATTGATATATCAGTTCTGACTCAAATCATTTTACATCAGTGTGATCTGAATTATGTAGCTAAAGAAACAAAAGTCCTTTGGAAAGATTAAAAGATTTTAAAAGGTCATTTAGAGTAAGATGATCAGGAGCTAAAATCCTCAGAAATACTCCATGCAGAGAAACTTGCTTGCTAAAAAGTTCAAATTGGTAATGGATGGAGGCATTGTGGTGTTATTTGATGGCATTAGACCAAGGTACTCAGGATTAGCCACATCCTGCCTCAATCCCCCAGCCTCCTGCTGACAAGGTGCCCTGATAGCTCTACACACACAAGTAAAAGTGGTGAAAGAAGGAAAACTAGTAGCATATTTTTAAGGCTCTGATTAGCTGACCAGAGCATTAGGCAAAAGGCCCAAGGAAGCTTCCCTCTTGCAACTGTCCTCTATCTAAGTTTAACTGGGAAGTTTTGGATTTAAGATAGAATTGGCTGGACTATCAATTTTTCATAATAATAATAAAAAAAAAAAAACTACATCCAAATGAAATTACACTTTAATTCTCAAGTTACACATATGGTTTATTACGTAGAAGAAGACAGAGAAAATGATTTTCCTTAAACTGAGATACTTTGATCCCTATTAAAGAAGCTAGTATTCAGTGCCTACTATTCCATTGTCTAATATTTACTTACAAGAAACATCTTATCTTTCTTCTCTTCATGTAAATATGATCTTTTAAAAAAAGAAATACATGTACCAAATTAGCATGGTAAAACATTCAAGAATTCTAAAAAGGAAAGTAAATGCTAAGTAAGCCTTCCTGATTCTTCAGACCTCCAGTCCACCTCCCTCAAGACAACAAATAAATTCAACAAATACTATGCACCATAATGCTAGGTGCTAGAAATACAAGAATAGCAAAATATGTATGATCTCTGTCCTTAAAATGCTTTAAGTGTTCTAAGGGAGATAGAAACCTGAACATGCAATTACAGTAGAGTATGACAAGCATTCTGGTAGGGAAGTCTGGGGCACCTTGGATATTAGGGGAGAGGACCATAAATGGTAATTTAATGAAAAGTAAGAGAGGTAAGGCAAATCAGCCAATGTCACACAGTGTATAAATCACAGAGGCAGGGTTCCTGCACAAATCTATTTGAATTAAGCTTATATTCTTTCCAGAAACTGCTTACTCTATCAGTAGGATATTTCATTTTCAGTTTCACTTTATATAATGACTCAGCAGAGGAATTCAGTGGCAAGGGGGGATTTCCCAGCTACAGAAAACAGTGCTAGTAGCTGGGCCTGCATTTAAAAATTTTAGCCCCTGAATTTAGCAGGATATTTTGCTTTTTAAAATGTCTTCAGAGCTCAAAATCATTTTCTCCATCTGTCCCTCTCAGATTGTAAGCTAAGGTATATATATTTTTAAGCAATACACGCACAGACACACACAGAGTACTGAGAGATGGGTGTGAATGATTTGATACAGTTCAATACACTATTACATGAAAAGTTATTTTATATGTGAGCAAGGGAATCTTTTAAATAAGTCGAGTCTAGCAATGTTAAAGTATTTGATGTATCTTTAACAATGGTTTCTGTTAGAAATAATCCAAACTTTATAGAAATAATTCCATTGATTATAATTTGCTTTTTCTTTTACCTTTTTAGTATTACAGATAGGAGGAAAGTTGTCCCCTGAGACTTTTGGGTACAGTTTAGAGAGGACTACGAAGTCCAAGAATGAGAACCATGTCTTTTAGGACCACTGGTGGGTCTGCAGGCTGCAAAGGAGTAATGACATGCTGAATGAACCTGTACCCTGCTACATTCTGGGACAATAAAAGCTTTGAAGAGTCGGGTACTGTAATATGAGTTTGTAATATCTACATCTATAATTTGTGGGTAGATAGCAAAGGCTCTAAAAATCTGCATGATTTGTGCTTGGCTTAATCACACATATAAAACCGTGTTAATAGGATCACACTTGGTTTCAACCTCAGCCTCTATTTTAGTCTCCACATTGTTTATCCTTACTGAAACTTGCTTTTCTCACTCATAAGGGTTATGGGAAGAATGAATGAGAGAACACACTTGGAAGTGCTTTATGAACTGTGACACATTAATTAATTTCAGTTCTGAATAGTGAGTCTTCCCTAAGGTTTTCTTTTTTCCTGTTGTGTCATTTGAAGGTGTACATTGTGCTGGGCACAAATGGAAAAACACAGGTATTTCCTGCCTTCCAGGAGTTTCAAGAGAAAACAGAATGGTTTTTAGAGGCTTAGCACTTTCTCCACCCTTGGCTGTTTTCCTGCTAACGTGGTTCCTAAAATTACTCTTCTGTGTTGAGCAACAAATATTTCTCCACTGACTAACATAAGACAGGCAGATCATTTAGTTAGATGAAACATTTTCATTCACACAACATAGCATGTCATCTTACACATGCTTGCACATCTTACAATGAAAATTGGCAAAAATGTGTAAAGAGTAACCAAACTGGCTTTTAGGATCTAGCCATGCCCGTCAGTTTTGGCTTATCTCTCCTAGACCTGCTGGAACTTGTGCTTGTTTATATAGTCATCGTTTGTAGCTTCTAAACTGTCTTTAGGGACTTGACATTATGGCTTTGAATGGAGTAAAGTCACAACATAATTGAGAAATCATCTTCTTTTTTTTTTAGCTCATGATGAAAAAACATGAAAATGAATATACGTATATTTATGTATGACTGAAGAATTGTGCTCTACACCAGAAATTGACACAAAACTGTAAACTGACTATAACTCAATAAAAAAAATTACAGAAAATAAAATAAAAAGAATAACAACAACAACAAAAAAGTAATTGTCTTCTAATGCAACTCTTCCTAAACTTCAAAACATTTAAAGAATTATTGAGTTCTCCATTTGCCTCAGGTACCGCTCAGCACTAATGCAGCAGACTGGGTGCCTAGGCATTAGGAGCGCCTGCTTTGAGCACTGGGCTTTCTAATACTACAAATACAGCATTGATTATTCAGAAAGTGCTAAACTCAACATCTTTTCACAAAAACATTGATGGAATTATTTCATTAGTTAGCTCTTACAAAACAAAACAAGTGGATAACAATAGGGTGCCTGTTGAACTATGAGATGAAAATTCCCTTTGAACTGCATGCTAATTTGAATAGAGGAATATTGGTGCAAATACACTGGTGATAAAGTGGAGCCTATGGTGTGGGGATGAGGCCAGTGGGCAGGTGTTGTCTGAGTCAGGGCCCTGTGCTGGGTTAAGATGTGTAGGCCTTACGGATTTATTACTCATCATTGATTCTGGCAGTGAATGGCAATATCCTTTGAGATTTCTGAGTCAGTTCTGAAGTAAGTTCTCGTCTAAGTTGGGCAAACATGTAAGAGTAATGTAAAATGCTTGGGCCCTGGCCCAACCTGGAGTTGATGCTTTAGGATAAGGTAGGTGGCCAGAGACCAAGGAGCAATTTTTTAAGCCAATGAGAAAGTTGCTGAAGTAGCTTTACTTGGGGCACAGGTGAGATAAGGAGGGGGAAGAATTGAGGAATGTTTTATAGTGAGCTCTTAAGTGTACTAAAAGTAGATGCCTAGTTTTACTGCGTGGTATTCTGTGTCAGTAATGATAGCCTTATATACATGTCTATCTATAATATTACATTTATATATGATACATACCACACACGTAGATCTGTATATTACATTAGCTTGTACATGTGCATCATATACAATTTAGAAGAATCAAAAGGGGATAGAGTGAAAAGTTAGCTTCCACCTCTTTCCATGCCTCCAGCCACCCATTTCCCCCTCCCGGAATCACAGTTGCCAGTCTCTTACTTCCTCCTTTCTTGCTCTTTGTTCTACCTGATTAACCTCCCCAAGCCCAAGAACTGCTGCTCAGAAAGTTTCCAGTTTCTGTGTTTTCCTGTCTGGTTAAATTTATTTACCTTTCTTTCAAAGCCTCAACTCTTTATTTATTCTCCTTTAATCTCATTCTTTGTCTGGAACTATATAAATCCAAAAAGAGGCAAAGAGATTAGCTCAAAGCTATCAGAAGTTACAGTTATCTTTGACTAATGAAAAAAAAAAAATCAACAGAATAAACCTTTCAAAATAAGGTCCCTAAGGGAAAAGAGAAAAAGGAGTACACGCTGGGAAGAAATTGCAAACCACAAAATGTTCATACGTCTAGTACTTATTTATTTAGTGAAGTGGTTGAGAGCATGATCTTTGAAGTCCAGGCAGACATGGGTTTGACACTATCTGTATGACTTCAGGCAATTTGCTTTATTTCTTGGAGCCTTTGTCTCTTGACAGGAAAGTAAACTGAGGCAAGTAAAGCACTCAGCACAACTCCTGCTGCAGAGTAAATGATCAATAAATGTCCTATGTTGTTATTGTTGTTATATTTTATTTGCTAGTTTGTACTGTTTGTCTCCTGTGTTAGGCAGAATAGTTGCCCCTCCCCCACCTCAATGTCCACATCCTAATTCCCAGAGCCTCTGAATGTTACCTCACATGGCAAAAGGGACTTTGCAGGTGTGGTTAAATTAAAAGTCTTAAAATAGGGAATTTATCCTGGATTATTCAGGTACACCCAATGTAATCACAAGAGTCCTTTAAAAATTGAAGAGGAAGACAGAAGATTTAGGGAAGAAAATGAGACCACAGAGTCAGTGTCAGAGTTAAGAATGATTTGATGTGAGAAAGATTTAGCCTACTGTTGCAGTCTTTGAAGATGGAGGAAGAGGCCATGAGCCAAGGAAGCTGCAGGCATTCTTTGTTCTTGCAGCCATCCACGTGGGTCAGGTCATGGTGTCCCTGTAAACCTCCAATAAAACAAAGGTTATTCTCTATTCTGCAACTTGTTATCTTTACGAGAGTGCAGAGCTAGCAAGACTAAGCCTAGGGAACAGGGCGCAGGGTTAAAGCCAAAGGAACAGATCGAATATGGAGTCAGATTTGTTTTTTTCTGTTACAAACACAGGTGAATAAACTGGGTTTCCTACGGCTCCAGCAGAGAGACCCAGCAATTTGTCAGTTGCCCTTTCTAGTGGAGAAGAGGAAACCAGAGTTAGCCACAAGCCAATTCTCTTTCTAAATTGTGGATTTTCATTACACACAAGTTAAAAATACAGGGGAAAGTCCCTCTCTCACTGCCAGGGACAGATCCTAACTGGCAAGAAATTCATCTATAGCCAGTCAGATTTTCCCCTCAGTGTCCCTGCCTCCCATAGTTACTACTAGTTTAAAAGATCGGTAATAATCACTACCCTGTATTAAGTACACAGTGTGTGTCAGCCATTGTGCTAAGTGTTTCGCACACATTATTATATTTAATTACTATGGTGGTGGAAAGAAATGTAGTGCCTTGTTTTTTAAAGTTCAGCTCATGACCCTCAGTGTAAATTGAAATCAGTTTGGAAGGAGTGACCAGCAATTTTAAACAATAAAATACAATAGAAAATATTGGTAAATTGCATGAAATATGTTTTCAAAAAATTTTGGTTTCAATTACACATAAAGTGACTCTCTTAAGTTATAAGTAAGTTTTAATTGATAAAATATTGAGATTATATATATATACTTTTTTTCTTTTTCTTCTTTTTAAATATATATACTTAAGTTATAAGTTAGTCTTAATTGATAAAATGCATGTTCTGGGTTGTGTTGCAGAACGCATCTCTTACTATGGGTCATAGTGAAAATATTTTAAAAAAACTCTTTTAATCCAATATTTTATTTTATTTGTTTTTTTTTTCTGTTTGTCTTTGGTGTGTATGTGTGGGGAGGGAATTAGGCTTATTCAATTTTAGAGGAGTTATAGGGGATACAAGGGAAAAATATTTCTTCTTTTTTTCTTCCAGTGACAGATTTTTTTTTATATTTAAAAACAAAATCAACCTCCCCCCAAGTAGCCCCCCCAAACAAACAAAAAATCAGATTAAATAAAATTTACAGTGAATATACCCAGCAAACATCTGTATGTGCAATTAAATACTGTGTCTGTTACTGCGGCACAAACCTCAAACAAACAATATACAAGTGTTCTGGGGGTGGAGGGAGGCCCAAGTTTTGACTCTGTGGGGCTTGGGGAGACAGAGTGGGGTGAGAGAAGGGGAAATCAATTTCATTTTTCTTAATCTGTCCATATAAATATATTCACAAAGACCAAAAAAGAAAGGAGAGTTTGGGATGGCAAGGAAATAGGAGAACAGGGGAGTTTGGGATCCTCTCAATTCTATCTGACCAAAAATTATGAAAGAAATGAGTTTTGTGGTGAGAGAAGAGATAAAAAATGATAGAAGAGGACAGGAAGGAGAGGGAAGCAACGTAGGGCCAACCAGGGAGAAAGGGGGCTCTTGACAGAGGAGTGAGAGTCCAGTGAGAATGTCAGTGTCTGTCTGTTTCCATCTTCATCCCTACTGTCTTAGGCTTCAGTTTAGTGTCTGTCACCTCCCTTTCTGCCTCTGTGGCCTGTCAGGACCCTGCGACCCCCTTCACCCTGCCCCACGCCCCACGCCATGCTGGTCCCTTCTCCTCTTCTGTTCATTGGGAGCTGGCTTGCTCCAGGATCCTCATGTCATAGTTCTTTTTGGTCACTTGAAGTTTGAAGTGACTCACGGAGTTGTTGAGGTGAAGGGAGGCATTCTGGGCAGCCAGGGGGCTGGGGAACACAGCCACGATGGTGCACAAGGCAGCGAGGTCCGCGTGGCAGCTGTTCTCGGCAGTCCCACCGCTGTCTCCCCCCCCCACCAGGCAGCCCCTGAGCATCCTTGAGCCACTGGATCTTGGTGCTGGACATGGCAAGCTGAGTGAAGAGCTTGTCCACGTCAGTGATGCCCTCAGGGAGATCTGTCACCTCCAGCACCCGCCCCAGGACATCTGTTGTCCCCAGGTCAGTGGGGGCAGACTTGAGTGCTCGCCTCTTGCTCCAGTTCCCATGCTTCAGTCCACTCTGTCCCTTGTGCCCTGTGTAAGCTGACTGGCCATGGAGCAAGGGAGGGCAGATGGACAGATTGTACTGCAATGGCTGGCCCAAAAGGGAGTAGCGCCCATCACCCTGTGCTGGACCCCCAGGCTGGGGGAACTGTGTGAGGACAGGAAGGGGACTGAGTCCTGTGCAGACACTGCTGAGGCTGGTGACAGGAGAAGGTGCTGGAGACTGGGTGGGAGATGTGACAGGGCTGCTGCTCATCTGCGTGTTGGCCTGGGGGCTGCTGTCAGGGCTGTACAGGTCTCCAGGCTTCTGCCCCCACTGGTCCATGTTGTAGTATTTACAGTGACTCCACTGGACCATGGATGGGTTCTGAGGGACCTGTGCTCCACTAAGGACATTCAGCTGCATGACCACCACACCTGGTCCAGAAGGTGACACTCCTGAGTACTGTTGTGGCATCTGTGGTGGACTGCAGGGAGAGGGAAGCTGAGGCATCTGGTACTGCTCAGAACCAGGAGGCTGCAGAAACCCCGCAGAAGGGCTCGTACCGTTCTGCTGAGCTGGTGGAATCATGCTGTAGTACACTGGTACGCTCCCTGCTGGGGCCCCCTGTACAGATTGGCTCACAGGGACCAGCATGGGTTGCTGGAAAGGTGGCTGGACCATGTTTTGTGAATCATTACCCACTGGGACTTGGTAAGAAGGCAGTGGAGTGTACTGAACCACCAGGCCTTGCATCTGGCCCCCAATGCTGCTCCTCTGGTTGCTGAGCAGGCGTACCTGGCCTGGAGAGCCTTCCTGCACTGCCACCTTTACTGCTCCCAATGCTGTCACCCCGGGTGAGGGTAGCGATTCCACTGAAGCTGCTGGCTTTGGTGACAGGGGGCTGCATGCTCTGGATGGAGCTGTCAGAGTCCGTGCTGCTCCAGGGCTGAGGCTCCAGGGACTTGAGCTCGCTGTCTGTGCTGCTCTGGCGGCTGCTTGAGGTGCGGCTCAGCCCCTCCCTCTGATGTCATTTAGATATCCGTTCTGGCCAGTCTGGTTATCATCTCGGTCCATACTGTCATCATCTCTCTTAAGAATGAATCTCTGCTGAAATTCTGTATTCTTCTCATCCTTTATATGTTCTGAGAACCTCTGTTCAGAGATTCTTGTGTTACTGGTTTTGCTGATGATGACAGCTTTTCCAGTTTGATCAACATTGTGGTCCATTCCGAAATAGGCAGCCACCCGGTGTAATAGCATCCAGTGATATGAGGTCATCTGTGGGAACTTGAACAGGTAGTTGTCATTAATAAATTCCAGAATCTCCTGTGTTAAATTTAGCAGCATCATTCTGTCCCTTGGGTTCTTTTTCAGTGTATTTACAAGAAATTCATGTAGGTCTATTCCAGTGGAGTCCGTATATTCTTGGCTGGCGTCTCTAGACAGCATCTTCCTTGGGAACTTTTCTTTGTTTTTATCCTTGTCTTCCTTTTCAGAGACATCCTTTGTGTACTTTTCTTCCTCCTTGTCAGAGGGGCAGCTGATGTGCAATGGAATTATATCCTGGGCTTCTAGTGGTCCATCAGTAAATGCAGAGGACTCCTCACACACGGCAAGGCTGTGCACCAACTTCAGCTTAGCTCTTGACTTGGCTCTTTTCCTGGCATGACCGTGGTTGGATGTCCGCCTCTGTGTCTCGTGACGCAAACTGGTTATCTTCACTCTCTTTCTCAGTTTCTTCCTTGCTTGGAGCCTTAGATACAAACTTGTTCTTGTTTACAGATTCTCCCACCAGTTTTTTTTTTTTTTTCTGATTCTTTCATTATTTCCAGGGTCTCTTGAGTAGTGTTACTGTTAGACATCTTCTTCATAGGACGCAGATGCCTCTATGGACTCCTGAATACATGTTCAGCCTCCAAGAGCCCAGGGCTGGAATGGCATCACATGTAAGTAACAAGTCTAACCTCACGCGGGCGCAGCGGGGAGGGCGCCCGCGTCTCCGCCCGCCGCCCGGGCCCACGTTCGGCTGCGGCTCGGCCCCAGCGGCCCTTGGGGGCGGCGCGCTTCTAGGGGCGGGCTCTTCTCGGTGGGGGTTTCCCCTGGGCGGGGGAGGGGAAAGGGGTTTGGGAAGGAGGGGGGAGAAGGGAAGAAAAAGGTGGGAAACCAAACCCGGAAAGGGAGAAAAGAGGGGAGGGGGAAAATCAGAAGGGGAAGAAAGCGAAAAATATTTCTTATAGTGGGTTACATTAAACAATTTTAAACCCACCAATGAAGAGGTTAAGGGTAGAGGCTCTAGCAAAAAGGTTCCCTTGGTTTAATCCCAGTCCTTTTCCTTGGCGGGGATGTGGGTGCAGGGCATAATCTCCTTTACTTGAAGTTAACTGATGATGGATGTTAACCACATCTCCAAAATACCTTCGTGGCAATACCTAGATTAGTGTTTAATTAAATCACTGGGCCCTGTAGCCTAACCAAATTGACACAGAAAATTAACCATCACGAGGGCCATGGCTTTCCTCCCTCCTCTAGCCAGAACACTCCCAACCCCCATCCAGGTCTCAGTGTCCCCAGGAAGACTCCTGTGAGGCCCTCTTCCTCAGCCAGAATCCCAGTTCTTTATCTTCCCAGCTCTGAGTTCCTTATTCTCTCACTCAGTTCCCTCATCTCCCAAGGTCCCACCTCATAGGGTCTTTTTGAGGATTCAATGGGTTAATCCAAATAAAGCAGTTTGAATAGTGCCTTAGCTGCAAATGCTCAGTTACTGTTACTTTCCCAATGTTAATATGGTTAGCAGGTGGCAGAACTGGGCAGTTTCCTGCTCTGTCTCACAGTCTAGTCTGGAGTTTGAAATCTAAGGCAATTTCATGCTAACTTATGTTTTCCCTCAAAACAAACAAATAAAAATGACAAAATAAGTCTCCCTTTACAATAAATTACCAGCAAATTAAAAACATGGGGACCCACATCTTCTCAGAAGGTTGGCCAAGGCTGGTGGAGTCTTGTCTTTGAGATAGTGTAGCTTTGTGACATGTTCTGCTCTGAGTTTCAACAGAAGGATATGTGGAAGGCACTAGGCTGTCTGATATACAGAACCAGTTGATGACTCACTCAAAACTTTACCGCAGGGGTACTGTATAAATTCTTACATCTAAAGAGAATCAGGTAAGGGAGGAAATCCTGTGAGAATCTGAAAGGAGGCCTGTTGTCTAGAAACTTAAGAGGTGACTGGGGTTCTAGTTGTTACTCCTGTTTTGTTTTGTTTTGTTTTGTTTTTTTCTTCCTGCTCTGTTTCCTCCCTCTGTTCCAGCAGGGAATTCAGGCATTTTATCAATCTCTTAAAAAACATTTTGATCCTACCTCCTGTTAAGTGCTTTGAGTGTTGATTAAAACCAAGACATGGAAACAGCCTAAATGTCCATCAACAGATGACTGGATAAAGGAGATGTGGTATATGTATACAATGGAATACTATTCAGCCATAAAAATGACAATGTAACACCATTTTCAGCAACATGGATGTCCCTGGAGAATGTCATTCTAAGTGAAGTAAGCCAGAAAGAGAAAGAGAAATTCTGTATGAGATTGCTTATATGTGGAATCCAAAAAAAAAGAAAAGAAAAAAAAAAAGAAAAGAAAAAGACAAATGAACATAAATACAAAACAAAAACAGACTCATAGACATAGAATACAAACTACTTGTGGTTGACAGGGTCTGGGGGTGGGAAGGGACAGACAGAATTTGTAGATTCTGACAGGTATATATAGAATAGATAAACAAGATTATACTGTATAGCACAGGGAAATATATACAAGATCCTGTGGGAGCTCATGGTGAAAAAGAATGTGACAATGAATATCTGTATGTTCATGTATAACTGAAAATTGTGCTCTACACTGGAAATTGACACAACATTGTAAACTGATTATAACTTAATAAAATAAAATTTAAAAAAACAAACAACTCCCCCACAACACACACACACACAAATATATATATATATAGCCAGGCTATGTTGCATTCATAGGCTCTGAATGTTTATGAATTTGAAAAGCTAATAACTCTCTTAAGTTATAGATAAGTATTAACTGATAAAAATTATTCTGGGCCTTTAAAATATTGATTTTAATATTCAGCTGGCCACTGATTTAAAAATTAATTCCATACTACCTCCAATTTGCTTGACTGTAAAGTGATTTTATTGCTAGTTAAGATTTTCTTGGAAAATGTATTTCTAGGTTTTAAGATTTGGGAAGGGTGTGAATCCAACCTCTCTACCAGTATCTGGTGGGAGATGGCAGTGTTTTGAACCAGCAAGGAAAGAAAGGAGGTATATTCAGCACCCTGGCCCCCATCTCAACACATCAATTTCCCCATCTTAGCAATGGTAATCTTTCATTTGTTACTTTGGTTTGAATGTTTGTAGCATGTGGCCCTAACACCTTAGAGCTCTAAGTAGAAGAGAAAATGGTACCCTGACAGAGATGTGCTTCCCAACTCCCTGCCTTTGTTCTTGAAGAATATTTTTCTTTCACTATTTATATAGACTTTTTTTTTTTTAGAGCAATTTGAGATTCACAGCAAAATTGAGGGGAAGATACAGGAATTTCCCATATGCTCATGACTCCTGCCATGAATAGCCTCCCCCATTATCAACATGCCCCCAGTGGAGTGATACATTTGCTACAGTTGATGAACATACATTGACAGATACGTCATAATCACCCAGGGTCCACAGTGTACATTACAGTTCATTCTTGATGTTGTACATTGGTTTGGACAAATGTATATAATGGCATATATCCATCACTATAGTATCATATAAAATAGTTTCACTGCCCCCTAAATGTCCTGTGTTCCACCTATTCATCCTTTTTCTCAACTCCAAACCGTTGGTAACTGCTAATCTTTTACTATCTCTATGGTTTTGCTTTTTCCAGAATGTCATATTGTTGGAATCATACAGTATGTAGTGTTTTTGGATTGGCTTCTTTCACTTAGTAATATACATTTAAGTTCCCTTCACATCTTTTCACAGTTTGATAGCTCATTTGTTATTAGTGCAGAGTAATATTCCATTGTCTAGATATGCCTCGGTTTATTTATCCCTCCACTTATGGAAGAACATCTTGGTTGCCTCCAAGTTTTAAAAATTTATGAATAAAACTGCTGTAAACATCTATGTTTAGGTTTTGTGTGGACACATGTTTTCCAGCAGCTTTGGGTAAATACCAAAAAGAGAAACTAGTAGGCTGAATGGAAAGAGTATGTTTAGTTTTGGAAGAAGCAGTCAAACTCTCTTCCTAAGTGGCTGTACATCTCTCTCTCTTTGATTAAGCCTATGAATAATCCTTGAGGTCAACAGTGGCATGAATGAATAAACATGTGCGTGTGTGGTTACCTGGTGGGTGTTGTTCGGCAAGGTACCCCGTGGAGCTAGTTATTAACCTCTGAGCTTGAGATTCCAGCAGCTAACCCCAAGCTTCTGCAACCCCATCTAAGACGTATTTGTGAAAGGTCTAGAGTTGCTGAGCTGTGTGTCCCGCTGGCCTCCAATGGGCAGGTACGCGGAAATTGCAGCAAAGACTGGGGAAGCAGCCTCAGTAAGATGAATGTGGAGGTCTCTGATCCTCTGAAATAAGGTGAATGGTTATTGGCTTTGGGAAAACAAAGGAAAAACAGAAATATGTTGGCCTTTTAGGGATAACTCAGTGTTCCTTTATGTCAACACATTACCCTTTCATACCTGCCTTCTCAAGGCAGGGACATTTTTTTGGCCCACAGACACTCTGAGAGGAAAGGAGTTAAAAGCTAGAGCCCATGTTGGATGGTCACTGAGGACACTCTACCAGCCAACGTGGGTAAATGTAACAAGTGGAAGCCTTTCCCAGTTCTCAAAGTATTACTCCTTCCACTCCCTACAAGGTAACCATTGCTAACATTTTATGTTAATATCAATAATTACCTAATCAATATCAATGTGTTTTTCTGTGAACATAGAACATACATGGTATGTATATTTAATCATTTAAAATATTTGCTAGGTGTAAACATGGAAAAATAAAGTAGAAAAAAAAAGAAAATGAATGTGTGGACCCTTTAGGTATCCTTAAATATAACTACTTCAGAGTACTCTTTTTCTTAGCTTTCATTTTTCTTTCTAATATCAGAAGACGAAAAACTCTAACATTTTAATTTTTTTGCATCTACTGTGATCATAGGTCTTAAAAGGTTTTGCATCTTTTCTTTATTCATTTATTAAGTACCCAATATTCACCAGATACTGTATAAGTTACTGGAAATGAAAAGATGAATCAGTGTTAATGTCTTTAAGAGTTCACATCTGCATTATCTTGTGCTCCCAGAAAAACTGCTCCCAGGGGCTGATAATAGCCCTTCAGTGACTCTCCTGTAATGTGCCTGATTCAGAGTTGTTTCCTGGGATGGTGTCCTGACAGCCCACTAATTAGCTGCTGCTTCTCTTGAAGTCAGGGTGACTTAAATCTCTCTAAGTCCATGTCTCCTATACATCATATTCTGTGATCTCTTTTCTTGCTCTCAAAGACAGAAGGATGGTGAAGAAATGCCACTTCATTTCTCTCTCCCTCTGAACTAGGAAGGAGTTACGTATTGGGATTACAGTGCTAGCTTACCTCTTAACAGTTGAATTGTTTGAATCAGGTGAAAGGTTATTTTGTATAGAACAAATAAAAATTGCTCTTTAACTAGGATTCCAAATATTCCAACTGTTGACATAATCTACTTTGTAAAGGGTGGGCATAGTAACTTTCTTCCTGAAATAAGATGCATCAAAAATTTGTCCTTTTTTCTGTAATACCAAGTGTGGGTTTTAGTTTGACAGAAAAACTGGATTTTCCCTTGTGGAAAATTAAGGAATTGCTTTAAAGAATTGGAATGACATGCCAGAAAGGATGTCCTTACAATGGGAACTAATATTAAGTAGAATGGATTTTTTTAAACTTTTTTTTTTATTGAGTTACAGTCATTTTACAATGTTGTGTCAAATTCCAGTGTAGAGCACAATTTTTCAGTTATACATGAACATACATATATTCATTGTCACATTTTTTTTTCGCTGTGAGTTACCAAAAGATCTTGTATGTATTTCCCTGTGCTATACAGTATAATCTTATCTATAGCATGGATGTTTTTGACAAACAGGATGATGGATTATGATTTATAGTTGTAGTCATACATCAAGGACTAAATGTACATTCTTTAGTTTCTCAGAACTGAGCAGAGGAAGAAGCAGGGAAACAACAGATGCCAAACGAAACCACTCAGGGTGACTGGTTTGCTTACTCAGCACCCTTTGGAATGTGGACTGAGAACACGCCCCTTCCCAGGGATCTTCCCTCCCCCTAGATCTCCTGCCAATTCTGCCTTCATTTTGTTACTTTCTTTCTCCTCCTGCTCCCATTCCATTGTGCCACCTGGCATCTGTGAAACTTACATTTTTGTCTTTAATTTCTTATTCCAACTCATTGCTTGTACATCTTTCCTTCATTTTGCTACCTCCTCTTCAGTAAGCTTTTCCCTACTTCAAGAAAGAGTACTCTAAAAATATCTAAAATAGTAAAATAAATTATGTATGTGCATATCTTTATAAGGACAAGATCTTTGACTACTTTCATTTTGGTTAAATGTGTCCAGCTTGATCTGCAACAGGGACTCATTGAGGATGCTAGGGAGGGCAGATTTACTTGGACCACAGTATCTACTGAGACTCCTCACAGCTTTTTTTCTGTGCCTCTGTAACTGTGGTGCATGAGCCAGCGGCACTGGCATCACCTGGGAGCTTGTTAGATCTGTAGCATCTGGAGATCTACCCTTTCTCATTGAATCAGAAGTTCCCAGGTGATTCACATATGTCATAAAGTTTAAGAAACAACATACAGAAACTTGAGGCTTTTCTGCTATTGGACTACCAATGTCCAGAATTTCATAATTAAATGCTACTAATTTAGTATATCAGAGCTTAGAACTAAAGTCTATCTCGGTGTCCTCAAAGGGTTAATGTTATGTAGTACAAATTACAACCTAAGATGGTGACTTAGGCACAAAGGGACAGTTTTAGTGGGGGATGGGGGTCATGAATATTTTGATACATTTCAGTAAAGGGTACCTGCTGTTACAGCCCTGTGCCAATGTGCATAAACAAATGTATTTCCTTCATCTTTATTTGAAATGTCTGACTAGTTGGAGAAGTTAGGCATGTCTGACCAGTTTAGTCTTAACAATCAAGTTCAGAACATACTACGTAGACTTCCGCCCAGTTTCTTTTCTACATAAGGCTTCTCACTGATCTGTGTAATGCTACAGGCTTCAAGAAGTTGGTAGGAGTCCAAAATTCTCTGGTTACCTTTGTGAATCACTTCTGATTCATATATGTTCCTTCACATAGTAGCTTTGAATAAATGAGGGATATTTAGAGATGAAAAGATGAGAGTGAACCTATTAAATTGTAGGTTGTCATCTTTTATTTTTTTCTGGCATGTCATTCCAATTCCTTAAAGTAATAAATTAAAGAATGAAGGATTTATTTTCCTGGTACAATGTGTTTTCTTCACTGTTTTTTGTTTTTTGTTTTCCTCCCATAAAGCTAGAGTACTGCCCTTTATTCTGAAAATGTGGACTTCTGGGGGGGGGGTATACAAAAGTCCCTTATTTCGTGAAAAAATGGCAATTTTTTTTATGTGCAATTTTAAGAAAACTTTAAAAAATTGAGTTATAGTCACTTTACAATGTTGATTCTTCACTGTTTTTAATACCATTTTTGGCTTAGACATTGAGACCTCTATTCATGAGAAATCCGATGAAGTCCTTCAGCTATGTCACTCTGTAAATAGGAAGCACAAGGTACTGCTTAGTATTCTCCTCCAGCCACGTCCCTGTTAGTGAGTAAAGGGTAGAATTTAGGCCATGATTCAGGTGATCCAGGCTTTATTTTCAAGTAACTTGACTGAAAGACTGTGGTTTTGAATGAGTAGGGAAATGCCCTCCTCTTTTTGTGAGGAGATTTTTTTTTTCAAAAATATGATCCCACGGAGAACACAGAGGATGCTAAAAATGAAGAGTTTGCATCAATCTTTAAGAGATTTTGTAAAGAACCAGGGCTGTGACGGTCCTTACAAAGAAACCTATGAGCTTCCTTATGCTTTGATCCTCCTCGGTCAGCAACAGTGTGAGGATACGTGGGGGAAGGGACACCTGGACCTGACACACAGGGCTTCTGTCCTTGATCCCTTGAAGATCTCGCTAATTACCATTGCCACAACCACCCCTGGCCCCCACGGAAGATGATGCATCACCCTCTTTAGCACCCAGGCCCAGCTAAAGCCCGGGTTAGAACTGACCACAGTGCAGCTGAGACTACTGCAGCCCCTTACTGATGTTACCAGAGGCTCACGGATAACAACAGAGACTTACAATAGAATGAGTAACCAGTAACTACTCACTAGATGTGACTTGCTCTTGAGAGCATAAAGGACCCACCCTTACCTCACAGGAGTGCTGGAAAGAGGAGAGCAATTTGGGAAAGCCTCTTCACTTTAGTCTTCCCAGGCTGCTGCCCCTTCTGTCTGTCTGGCTTGGAGGAGGAGGTTCTCTGATGACTAAGCAATCACTTCTTCACTGCCTTGAACTGGAGGCTAACCTGACCCGAGGGGAAGAGCCTAAAAAGATTGCATCATGGGAACTGTTGAAACAGTTATTTCAGTAGAAACACGTCAAACAGTACGTGTTGAAATAAAATGCCTTGAGAGTTGAGTTTCCTATAAATGCCATTCTTGAAAGGAAAACTTTATAGGCTACTGATATTTAAAAAAAGCAAGCAAACAATGAAACAACAAACATCTAAAAAAAAATTCCAGAATATTCTGTAAACCAGCACTTTCACATACTAAAGTGTCATAATGAAAGGATTTCTCAGAATGAGTGTTATATCATGTGATGTTAGAGGTCCAGGTAGGGATAGTAGCTGTGATATATGTGCCCTTTCTCCTATTTATTCTCTTAAACTTTCATTTGCCTTTTTGTGTCATCTTCATTGGCAGCTAAAGGCCAATATGCTGAATAATATAACTCTGTAATTCATATGAGTGTACTTGGTTACATATTTCTGGAATTAGGTGTTGTGCACGCCATCTTCTGGCCATTATTGAGAAAGCACCTAAAATGAAATTGGAAAACAGGACGATCAGAGAAACTTTCACTTGGAGCCATGCTTTCTGAAGCCTGATTCCGCAACCACACCATAAGAAACTTCTGCTTTCTCTCCCCTCCCAAACTCCGTGTCTCTGTTGCTGCCAGTTCTCTTGCCTGAAGGGAAGCTAAAGTTGTCTGTGTGTCTTCTCAGTAGCACCAAAGCTCTTATTGTCTTGAAAGCATAAGACACCGTGGTAAACCCAGCTCCCTGGCTTAATTTTAGTATCATAATAAAAATGTAAAAAGTTTTATGTTACATTTTTTAACTTAATTTCCTTTAAACTTCACAAAGCACCTTCATATACTTTATTTCATTGGCCCACACAGTTTACTTTCTATAGACTTCCTTATATGTATGAGACATGCATGTTAAAATTGAAGAGACTTCAATTTTATACATTGAATATGGGATTGAAAAATAGGGATTGACCTCCTCCTCTAAATTATCAAATGTCCTAATGTGTACCCTTTCTAGAGGTTCCTAGATTGTATAATTCCTGTTTTTATAAGTTTTAAATTTGCAGTGAGTTCCTCAAAGATATTCTTTCTTAGTAATTAAAAACTCCATAAGGTGTTTTTGTTTTTGTTTTTGTTTTTGTTTTTGTTTTTGTTTTTTTTGAGTGCTCCCCTGGGATTCTTGAACTTCATCAGTCTAGATATGGTCTCCGGGATTCAAAGGATAGATGCAGATTGAAAATCAGACTTGTCTTGGTAGGATGGCCGGTGTTCCCTGTTGAGAGGATTTATTCTAATAATGAGCAAGCTTGTTTGTTCTAGCTTATTGTTAATTGATTCCATAAGTATTTATTGAGTGCCCATTATATACATGCACAAAGGGATACAGAAGTGAATAAAACATACAAAAATGATCAGCTCTCCTAGAGTTCACATTTTAGTGGGAGGAGACAGACAATAAACAAAAAATAGAATACATGCTATCGAGAAAATTGATGTAGAGAGGATGGCTAGGGAGTGTTGAAATGCCTGAAAGGAGAAGTAGGGCACTCTGGGAAGGCACACTAAAAAGGTGATATTTGAGCAAAGATCTGAAAGAGACAAGAGACATCTGGGGGGAGTAATGTTTCAGATAAGGGCTTTGCAAGTGCAAAAGCCCTGAGGAAGGAATCTGCATGGCCTGTCTCAGGTTAGTAGGGAGGCCTGCGTTACTGAGGCTGAGAGAGTGAGGGGGCACGAGTAGAAATGAAATCAAAGAAGTGACTGAGTGCCGGAATGATCATGGAATTACAGGCCATTGTATGAACTCTCAGTGAAATGGGTAGTTACATTAAAAGTTTTTTGTTTGTTTTTTGGGGGGAGGTAATTTAATTTATTTATTTTTAGTGGAGGTACCATGGATTGAACCCAGAACCTCCTGCATGCTAACATATACTCTACCATTCCAGCTATACCCTCCCCCCATTTAAAAATATTTTTATTGAAGTGTAGTTGATTTACAGTGTCAGTTTCAGGTGTACAGCAAAGCAATTCAGTTATACATATATATACATTTTTTTTCTTTTCAGATTCTTCTCCAGTATATGTTATTATAAGAAACTGAATATAGTTCCCTGTGATATACAGTAGGTTCTTGTTGTATGTTAACTACTTCTTTCTTTCTTTTTTTTTTATTGAAGTATAGTCAGTTACAATACATCAATTTCTGGTGTACAGCATAATGTTCAGTCATATATATATGTGTGTGTGTATATAAAATATATATATATATATTTGCTTTCATATTCTTTCTCATTAGAGGTTACTACAAGACATTCAGTATAGTTCCCTGTGCTATACAGAAGAAATTTGTTTTTATCTATTTTATATATGGTAGTTAATATTTGCAAACCTCAAACTCCCATTCTATCCCTTCCCACCATTTTTCTCCCCGGTAACCATAAGTTTGTTTACTACATCTGTGAGTCTGTAACTGTTTTGTAGATAAGTTCATTAGTGTCTTTTTTATTTTTTTAAGATTCCACATATAAGTGACATCATATGGTATTTTTCTTTCTCTTTCTGGTTTACTTCACTTAGAATGACAATTTCCAGATCCATCCATGTTGTGCAAATGACATTATTTTATTATTTTTTATGGCTGAGTAGTATTCCATTGTGTTTCCATGTCTGGGATATTGTATAAGTGCTGCTGTGAATATTGGAGTGCACATATCTTTTTGAATTTGAGGTTCTTCAAGATATATGTTCAGGAGTGGATTGCTGGATCATAGGGTAAGTCTATTTTTAGTTTTCTGAAGAATCTTCATACTGTTTTCCAAAAATGGCTGCACCAAACTGCATTCCCACCAACAGTGTAGGAGAGTTCCCTTCTCTCCATACCCTTTCCAGCAGTTATCATTTATGGAGTATTTTTTTTTCATTTTTATTAGGTAGAATTGTTATAATTTGACTGCACATATACAATGTATTACATGTAAATACATATACACAATATACTGCACATATTTTTAAAATGTACACATATGTATTGCTCATTGTTTCTAAGAACATTTAGAGCTTTAGCTTTTTAAACTTACATAGATATCAAAGGAATAAAGCCAACTACAAAATAATAATTAATTCAAAAAATACATACACTGTGCTATTAACAGCAACATTATTTATAATTGGCAAGATATGGCAGCATCATTAAGTGCACATCAATAGACAAATGGATAAAGAAGATGCAGCATATGTATGTAATGGAATACAACTCACACATAAAAAAGATATTTTGCCATTTGCAGTCTTTCATTCACTTTTTTTTCCATTTCAAAAGCCAGAATTCTGTAAGTGGCATATACATTTCCATTGCATCAAAAAGAACAAAATACCTAGAAATAAACCTAATCAAGGAAGTTACCTATGCTCTGAAAACCGTAAAACACTGATGAAGGAAATCAGAGATAATACAAAGAAATGTGCTCTTGGATTGGAAGAATCAACATTATCAAAATCTAACCAAAGCAATCTACAGATCCAATACAACCCCTGTCAAAGTACTTATGACAATTTTCACACAGCTAGAACAAACAATTCCAGAATTTATACTGAACCATAAAAGAGCTCAAACTGCCAAAGCAAACTTTTGTAGGCTTTTTTTTTTTTTCTTTCTTCTTTTTGTTCTCTTTTCTTATGGCTTGATGACTAGAGAAGTTCTTTAACATTTGTTGTAAAGCTGGTTTGGTGGTACTGAATTCTTTTAGCTTTTATTCATCTGTGAAGCTTTTGATTTCTCCACCAAATCTGAATGAGAGCCTTGCTAGATAGAGTATTCTTCATTGTACATTTTTCTCTTTCATCACTTTAAATATATCTTGCCATTCCCTCCTGGCCTGTAGAGTTTCTGCTGAAAAATCAGCTGATACCTTATGAGAGCTCCCCTGTATGCTATTTGTTGCTTTTCTCTTGCTAATTTTAATATTTTCTCCTTATCCTTAATTTTTTTCAATTTGATGACTATGTGCCTTGGTGTGTTCCTCTTTGGGTTGATCCTGTGTGGAACTCTCCACACTTCCTGGACTTGGGTGACTGTTTCCTTTTCCAAGTGGGTTAAGTTTTCAGTTATTATCTCTCCAGAAATGTTCTCAGGTCCTTTTTCTCTCTCTTCTCTTTCTGGGACCCCTATAATGTGAATGTTAGTGTGCTTCATGTTGTCCCAGAGTTCTCTTAAACTATCCTCATTTCTTTTCATTCTTTTTTTTGTTTTTCTGTTCTGCAGTAGTGATTTCCAATAACCTGTCTTCTAGCTCACTGATCCGTTCTTCTGTCTCATTTAGTCTATTCTTGGTTCGTTCTAGTGTGTTACTCATGTCAGTGATTTTATTCTTCAGCTCTGTTTGGGTATTCTTCATGTTTTCCAACTCTTTGTTAAAGACTTAGCTCTGTGCATCTGTACTCCTCCTGAGTTCCCTGAACATCTTCACCATCATTACTTTAAACCCTTTCTCAGATAAATTGCCTATCACCTCATCACTTATTTCTTCTTCTGGGATTTTATCTTGTGCCTTGACCTGGGAGATATTAAACCTTTGTCAGTTGCATCATTTGCAAATATTTTCTCCCATTCTATAGGTTGTTGTTTTGTTTGGCTTATGATTTCCTTTGCTTGCAAAAGTTTGTTAAGTTTAATTAGGTCCCATTTGTTTATTTTTGCTTCTATTTCCATTGCCTGGGTAGACTGTCCTAGGAGAAAATTGCTGAGATGTATATCAGAGAACGTTTTGCCTATGTTTTCTTCAATGACGTTTATAGTGTATTGTCTTTTATTTAAGTCTTTAAACCATTTTGAGTTTATTTTTGTGTGTGGTATGAGGGAGTGTTCTAACTTCATTGATTTACATGCAGCTGTCCAGTTTTCCCAACACCACTTGTTGAAGAGACTGTTTTGACTCCATTTATATCCTTGCCTCCTTTGTCAAAGACTAATTTAATTAATTACAGTAAGTCTGTGGGTTTGTTTCTCGGCTGTCTATTCTGTCCCATTGATCTACATGCCTATTTTTGTGCCAGGAACATGTTGTTTTGATTACTGTCACTCTGTAGTATTGTCTGAAGTCTGGGAGTCCGGCTTCATTCTTTTTCTTCAGTAATGCTTTGGCAATTCTGGGTCTTTGGCGATTCCATATAAATTTTAGGATTATTTGTTTTAGTTCTGTGAAAAATGTTCTGGGTAATTTGATAAGAATCACATTAAATCTGTAGATTGCTTTGCATAGTATAGCCATTTCAACAATACTAATTCTTCTAATCCAAGAGCATGAGATATCTTTCCATGTCTTTAAATCATCTCTAATTTCCTTAATCAGTGTTTTGTAGCTCTCTGCATATGAGTCTTTCACTTCCTTGGTCAGATTTATTCCTAAGTATTTTATTTTTTGGACGCAATTTTAAAAGGAATCGTTTCTTTACTTTCTTTTTCTGACATGTCATTGTTAGTGTAAAGAAGCATAACATTTCTTATTTTTTTGTGTCCTTTCTGTTTTCTTGCTAGGGAGTCTGGCCAGAGGTTTGTCAGTTTTGTTTACTTTTTCAAAAAGCCAGCTCTTGGTTTGATTGAGTTTTTTCTTCTTCTTTTATTTAATCTCTATTTTACTCATTTCCTCCCTGATCTTTATTATTTCTTTCCTTCTGCTGACTTTAGGTTTTGTTTGTTCTTCTTTTTCTAATTATTTTAGGTGGTAGGTTAGGTTGTTTATTTGAGATTGTTCTTGTTTTTTGAGGAAGGCCTGTATGTATCACTATGAACTTCTCTCTTAAGACTACTTTTGCTGTATCCCTATACATTTTTTGTCATTGTGTTTTCATTGTCATTTGTCTCAGAGTATTTTTTAAATTTGTTCTTTGATTTCATTGTTGACACACTGGTTTTTTAGTAGCATGTTGTTTAGTATCCATGTCATCTTTTTTTCTGTGGTTGATTTCTAGTTTCATACCATTGTGGCCAGCAAAAATGCTTGAAATAATTTCTATTCTCTTAAATTCGTGGAGGCTTCTTTTGTGCCTGAGTATGTTGTCTATCCTAGTGAACATTCCATGAGCACTTGAAAAGAATGTATATTCTGTTTTTTGGTGATGGAATTTCCTAAAAATATCAACCAAGTCCAAATGTTCTATTGTGTCATTTAGTATCTCCGTTGCCTTACTGATTTTCTGTCTTGAAGACCCGTCCAATGATGTTAGTGGGATGTTAAAATCTACTATTATTGTGTCCCCGTTAATGTCTCCCACTATGTCTGTTAGTATTTGTTTTATATATTTGTGTGCTTCTGTATTGGGTGCATATATGTTAACAAGTATAATATCCTCATCTTGTATTGCTCCTTTGATCTTTATATAGTGTTCTTCATCTTTCTTTATAGCTTTTGTTTTAAAGTCTATTTTGTCTGAAATCAGTTTTGCTGCTCCTGCTTTCTTGTCATTTCCATTTGCATGAAATATCTTTTCCCAACCTCTTACTTTCAGTGTATCTGTGTCATTCACCCTTAAGTGGATCTCTTTTAGCTTATTGTAGGCTCTTGTTTATTATCCAATCTGCCAGTCTGTGTCTTTTGATTGGAACATTTAGGCCATTGACATTTACAGTAATTATTGCCAGATATGTATTTATTGCCATTTTTAACTTTGTTTTCCAGTTGCTTTGATATTTCTTCTTTTTGTTTTTCTTTTTGTGGTTTGATAGTTTTCTTTTGTATTAGCTTGGTTTCTTTTTGGTTTTTGTGATTCTATTGTATGCTTTTGATTTGTGGTTACCCTGTTTTTAAAATTTGTTAACCCATTATATTATCTATTTTCTTTAGAGTGGTAGTCACATAGGCTCAAGCACATCCTAAAAAGAAACAAAAAGAAAGGAAGTCTACATTTTTGCTCCTCCCTCCCACCTTCTATGATTTTGATGCCCTCTTTTACATCATCATGTTTTTTCT
Organism: Camelus dromedarius; assembly: GCF_036321535.1. NCBI lineage: Eukaryota > Metazoa > Chordata > Mammalia > Artiodactyla > Camelidae > Camelus > Camelus dromedarius. Next base: position 23,759,221 of record NC_087465.1, on the reverse strand, counting down.
CTTTCAGCTTATTGTAGTTACCACATTTCCATTTATGTTTTTCTCTTTTCTGTAGTTTCCTACTTCTTTTCTTTTTATGGAGTGAGACTCTGCAACTCTAGGCAGAAGTCCAATTTCATTTTGTTCTGTATAGGTACTATAGAGATAGAGGGCCTGAGAAGCCCTCAGGCATCCAATGATACAGCAGGGAAGCAGGACAAAGCAATTTTTCCTTATTTCTCTCAGCTTGCTCTGCAGAAGACTTTATGATTCTGAAGCCAAATTACTACTGAAAAATCTGGTCTCCAGATTTTTGGTTTCATTTTGGGTGAGTTATTTGATCCTTCTGAACTAGTTTTCTTATACATAAAATGGTGGGGGTGGGGGTAATGGTATCAACCACATAAGGATATTGCAAGAATTAAAGTATTCAACATACAAAAACCATATACTACAACATATGGAAGCCTTAAAGTCCAAAACGTCTTTGTCAGAGAGGTGGGGATTAATATTTGTCCTTGCAGTAATCTTCTAACAATATCAAAAGCTTAAGTAGTCAATCCTTTAAAAATTACATTGTAGTGTTCTGTGGCTGGTGAACATAGGGATCTGTTTACACTGCTCCCTCAGATACAAAAAGCTAATATGTTAATTTTGTGTACTGCTTCACAGCTAAATTCAACTTGACATACTATATTGGTTTCTTATTGATTTTATAAAAGAATTACCAAACTTAGTGACTTAGCACAAATTTATTGTCTCACAGTTCTTGAGGTTAAAAATCTGAAATCAGTTTCACTGGGCTGGAGTGAAGAGGTCACAAGGCTGGTTCCTTCTCAAAGCTCAAACAGGAGAATCCTTCTTTGCCTTTTTTTTTTTTTTCAGCTTCTAGTGGCTGTCTGTATTCCTTAGCTTGTGACCCCTTTCTCCATCTTTAAAGTGCATCACTCCAACTTTTGTTTCCATCATTAGATCACCTTCTTCACTGACTTTGAGACCTCCTGCATTCCTCTTAGCTTGCTTTGTTTGTTTTGTGAAGGGAAGGTAATTAGTTTTCTTCATTGATTTCCAGTTGGAGGAAGTACTGAGGATTTAATCCAAGACCTCCTGGGGGCTGAGCATGTGCTCTACCACTTGAGCTTTACCCTTCTCCCTTTCTGCACCCCTCTTAGAAGGACTTCTGGTATTACATTAAGCCCACCCATGTAATTAGGATAATCTCCCTATTTCAAGATCCTAAACTTGATCACTTCTAGAAAATCCCTTTCGTCATATACCATAACATGTACAGAGTCTAGAGAGTAGGACATTGAGGCAATTATTCAGTCTATCACACATACATTTTTAAATTTTATTCTTACACCAGGAAGAAGTAGGCACTCTCCATTTTAGGATGTCCAGCTTTAAGCTGTGGCTTAAAGAGGTTTGGTGACTAATTGTAGTGCAGAGCTTACTTTTTGTAAACTCAGGAAGACTTGAATTGAAGCATTTGTCTAGTTAATAACAATATATATATTTATAATACTTTACAGTTTACAAAACACCTAGCTTCACACTATCTCATTTATTTCTTAAAATAATCTTATGAATTAGATTGTATTTATAAGGTTTAATTCACATTCAGTTTTTTGGGCGGGGAGGTAATTAGGTCTATTTATTCATTTTTTAGTGGAGGTACTGGGGATTGGACCCAGGACCTTATGCATGCTAGGCATGCACTCTACCACTGAGCTATAACCTCCCCCACACTAATTCAATATTTTCATTGAGCCTCTGTGATAGACCAGGCCTAGTGATGGGTGGGGATACCACAGAGACCTGAGATAGGCATGATCCTTATCTTTGCACAGTTCATATTCTACTGAGAGAGGTGGACAAAAGCACAAATAATTGCAAACTGTGATTAAGCTTCAGGGTAACACATGAGGAAATGGAAGCTCAGAGTGGTCAAGCAATTGTCACGTCTTACAATAATAAACCAGGTCCGAATTTATCCTTTTTGAAAACTTTCACTTCATGATTTTAGATTTTTGTAGATTTTAGGACAAATTAGTCCAAAATGAGGTGTACCCTGCATATGCAGCATTTTTTGGCTTAATTTGTAATAAGATATAATAGAGTCGCTTCAATGGGAACCATTGTTCATATGGCTTATGATTGGGACAATTTATATACATAGGCATGATTGTAGTTGTTTCCCTTGTGATAGCTGTGATGCTAGCGCTTCTTGTTGCTCTGTTCAGTCCTGAGCAGACTTGGTTAGTATCAGAGTAGGCCCTTATTTTTCTTCTTAGAATCGTGTACTCAATAGTGTCTACCTGTCAAGAAGAAAATCTATAGCTAAATTACTGACATAATGCTCATGTAAGCAAAATTTTATGAATTATGTGTTCTGAATGATTTGTTACAGCCTTACAGTGTTGGCTGTGGCATATTTTATCCACATTTAAAATTTTGTTTAAAATAATAGCAAGCTAGAGTGCAGCTCTAGTAGGAGCTGTAGATCACTTGATTGAAAAGAAAATGTTTAGTAAGTTCTGTACACATTCACCTTGTTTTTTAAACCGATCTTAGAATGAGTACTAGGTGAGTTCTTTGTCCTTAGGAATGACACTGTTTGTTGAGATTAGCTGTTTCTGTCTAGAAGAAGCTAAATAGAGTTAAATGCAGCTGGCATTTACATATTGTGTGCTCTTGAGTATGAGGCCAGTACTCACTGCAGAACTTTGTTTTGTTATTTTGTTTTTTTCACATTTTTGTTTGCAAAGACTTGCCACTTTTCTGAGAATTTCTCTCCATGCTTGTCTGTTGAAAGCTTGGGTTCACTGAATACATACAGAGAACAGGCAGATGTAGCAATAAGGTAAATGACCCTAGAGAAGTCATAAAAGTACTTATGCACTATGACCTCAGGGCCCCAGAGATAGTCCAGCCCTCTGAAATACTCTTCTTCATACTCATTAAGATCTGAAATTATTTTACAGTGAGGTCTTATTTCACATGAAGGGATATTTCAGTTGGAAATACTTTAAGAAATTGCTTTATTAATCATGTGTGAAATAGCATGAATTTATTTTTTTATTAAATATCAGAATGTAGGACCATTTCTGGCATTGGTTTGGTGGCTTAATAATGTCTAGCTCTGAAGCAGTGTCTCTGTTTTACTTGGTTTTCTCTTCATGATGGCAAGATAGCAGCTCTAGGTACCATGTCAAAGGCAAAACAAACAAACAAACAAACAAACAAAAACCCAAACTACTCTTATGGCAGCCTTTTATGAGGGAGAAAAATATTCCCTAGAAGTCTTCTTTACACTGTCAAGCTTTCTCTTATGTCTCACTGTCCAGAACTTGTTACCTGTTTGTTTTAGTCTAAGGGTCAGGTCCGCCTTCTCTGTGATGAAGGGGTACCTTGATACCTAATCAGAATCTTGATTCTGATAGCAATGGGGGAGGGGGAAGATGCCTTTTTGGGAGGCAAAAAACTACCTGCCACAGAAAGATGTGTATGGATACATATATTTGTGAAAATATAGATACATATACATAATAAACAGATAAATATATACATAGCAGATACTCAAATTTTAGTTGAATGAATGAATGAATAAAAAAAATGCAGTCTATTTTAGAGCAGTAACTTGTTAAGATTTATGTTTATAAAAGGTAAAAAATGACACCACAATTAAATTCAAGGGCAGTTGTGATAAAGAGGCTTGCTCCCTGACTTAATATAAAATAAAGTACATTTGTGAGTATGTGTGTGTACATGTGTGCAGTGCTAACAGAGAACAGAGACAACAAAAGGCAACAGAAAAAGAAAGGAAAAAAGAAAATTTAAAACAAGGTAAAAAAGCTTTGTAATTTTGCTCAAGATAGGAAGAGATAAACAAACAAGACCTAATTAAACTTATAAACTTTTGTGGAGCAAAAGAAACCATAAACAAAAAGAAAAGACAACCTGCAGAATGGGAGAATATATTTGCAAACAATGCAATTGACAAGAGCTCAAATTCCAGAATATACAAATAGCTTATACAGCTGAATATCAAAACAAACAAACAAACAAAAAAACCAAACAACAAACCAACTGAAAAACTAAACAAGACATACAGATGGCCAATAGGCACATGAAAAGATGCTCAATATCACTAATTATCAGAGAAATGCAAATCAAGACTACAATGAGCTATCACCTCACACTGGTCAGAATGGCCATCATTAAAAAGTCCACAAACAATGCTGCAGAAAGTGTGGAGAAAGGGGAACCCTCTTATACTATTGGTGGGAATGTTAACTGGTGCAGCCACTATGGAAAACAGCATGGAGATTCCTTAAAAACTGAAAATAGACTTATGCTATGATCCAGCAACCTCACTTCTGGGCATATATCCAGAAGAAACTCTAATTTGAAAAGATATATGCACCTCAGTGTTCATAGCAGAACTATTTACAATAGCCAAGACACAGAAACAACCTAAGTGTCCATTGACAGATGAGTGGATAAAGAAGTTGTGAGATTATACATATATATATATATATATATGTATATATATATGTGTGTATTATATATATAATACACACACATGTACATACACAATGAAATACTGTTCAGTCATGAAAAGAAAGAAATAATGTCATTTGCAGCAAAATGGATGGACCTAGAGATGAATATGCTAGGTGAAGTAAGCCAGAAAGAGAAAGATAAATACCATATGATATCACTTACATGTAAGATCTTAAAAAAAAATGACACAAATGAACTTATTTACAGAACAGAAACAGACTCACAGACATAGAAAACAAACTTATGGTTACTAGTGATGGAGGGAAAGGAAAAATTCAGAGTTCGGGATTAGCATATGCAATACATATATAAAATAGATAAACAACAAGATCTTACTGTATAGCACAGGGAACTATATTCAATATATTCTAATAACCTATAATCAAAAAGAATGGGAAAGAATATGTATACATGTGTATACATATAAACATATATATGTATGACTAAATCACTGTGCTGTACGTCAGAAACTAACTCATCATTGTAAATCAACTATACTTCAATATAAAAAAGGTACAAAGAGATGAGAAACAGTAGGTGCGGGGAGCATGAATTCTGATATAACATTGGAGTCAGCAATACACCACTGCATGGTTCTTGGTGGTGCCATTTGCTTCATATTCTATGTAAATACTACACTCTGGAGTTGTGCGCTGCTGAATCTTGGAGAAAGAAAAGATCTTGAAAGCCTAGAGTTAAATTTAACTTTTCTATTGTGGTTTCAAATTAGAACTTACTAATTCTTTAGTATTTTTCTGAGAAGTTAATGTAAAAATGAAAATTTCTACTTAAATATGCTTTATCTTTAAAATGTGATACAGCTCTGTGACAAAACTACATGGATTATGGTCTCAGAATTTCCCCCTTGTATTGTATCTGCTTCCAAAGTCTTCAAGTATTCCCTTTTTAAAGTAGATGGTAAAATTTTGGGGGGCAGCTGATATATTTTCTTTTCATTTGTATCTTCCATGTTACTGAGCACAGTGCTACTTGCTTAGTAATTTTTTAAAAATTCATTAGCTCTTTATTATAAAATACTAAGAAAGAATGATTAACTTCTTTATTCTGGAATAAACTGAGATGATTAGCATAATTAATTTTGTCTGAATAAATTTTCTGAAACAAAAATCACCACCACCCACCTTCCAAAAACCTTTATATATTAAGTCACTGTAGGCATACAGCAAAGGATTTAACACATAAATAAAACAGACTTCTCCACAGGTTAATACACTTCTTAGGAGAAAGTCATACTTAAAAGAGGAAATAAACATTTTAGATTAATGGGGTGTCATTTTTGGCATTTTTAAACATTACTTCTTCCTTAAACCATCCACTTCCTTTCAAAGAGTGGTTTTGACATTGGGGAATTTGTCTCAATGTAACACTGACCAAAAAAAAAAAAAAAAAAAGGAGAAAGTACTGAGAATACCGTGTGAGAGTGTTTGAAAGGGTCAATAAATTATAGTGAGAAAAGTATTTATATTTCAAAATGGAATTAGAAATTATTTACTGCATACTGATTTTGTTAAAGAAGAAATTTAAAATTAATACTAAGTCATTACTTTTCCAAGAGAATAATTAATTAAAAGAGGGAGTAGACTATTAAGAAGAGTAATTGAAGTAGCGATATGTGTAAATTTAAAAAAGAGTACACAAAGTGTACTGAATACTCTGGGTAGACACACTGAATCATCAGCATTCCTGCCAAGTATCAGAAGCATAGAAAGAGCACATGGAAAGTAATTTTCATCTTATGTTCTCCGCTTTAGGGAAAAATTTAGGAACATTATTTCCCTAACAAAGCTGAAAAATGGTTATAGACCAATGCACACTAAAACTTAATTTTCATCATTATTTGAAAACTTATTCTTAGTAGATAATGCAATTGTTTCAGTCCTTCTGTAATACACCCCACAGCATCTCAGACCTGCCAAAATTAAATGATATGGACATGATATTTACTTGAAAATAATGTCAGTAGCTGCAGGAATTCTAAAACAAGTCCTAATGAGTTACCTGGAAATCTTTCCAAGAAGAGAGACGGAACTTTTTAGAAGTCTGCAAAGCCTTTTGGTCAACATGTGGAATGTAAAGAAGGTGTCAAAATATTTCAAATATAACAACATCTACAGCATCCCAAGAAGTGATATAAAAACACAGTGTTCAGCGCATTTCTCTCTTGCTAATGACATCTTTGCCATTAGAGTACAGTGCTGGTACAGGGGGCGGCGCTTAGAGAGGCAATACCTCTTGGGGTAAAATGGAAGAAATTGAATCTGTCATACATCTACCTTAGAAAAAGCGATCAGAGTCTCTATATACAATTTCCTCAATGTGATCTGTAAGCTGTTCCTTGAAATCAATATTTTATGTGGCCATTCAGGTTTGGAATGTGCTGTGATAGCACAACGCGTATTAAAGACTCTGAGAAACAAGTTTCCCTTCACATAACAAGAGTTCTCCCAAACTTTCTGAGCTCTGAGGCAAGGTTCCTGACCTGTAAAACTAGTGTTTCTGGTTTGGAACAATCTCTGAGAGATGTTGCTATGTTCTGTATTCACCTTCATTCTTATACCCTTAGTGGAACTGACCCCTAGAACCCTCTAAGCAAGTTTGGAAGTCTTAAGAAAATATTAAGGTCTTGAGGAAGTACCTAAAACTCCAGAACTTCTCTATAATGGATGTTGGTTTGAGTTTGATATTTCAAGTATGATTAATAGCTTTCCTTCTGCTTCTGGTTTACAAAAATGTTTCCAATGGAAATAGTCATTTTAACAATTTTTTTCTTATTGAATCAACTATTTTGATTTATATTGATAATTTTTCTACTATTAAAGCATGACTGCCTTTATGGGATAATACATACTTCCTTGGTTGATAGTTTTATTTTTCAGCTTACCAATATTTTACTTGGCTTTTGAAATTCATATTCCTATGTGAGTTTGGACTAGAGCAGTGATCACTCATGTGCAGCCACTGCATTCGGGCTAAGAAGTCGCTCTGCAGAGAGCATCTTTACTTTTATTGGCTTTATGAGTTGGTCTCCCACATACGATTCAAGTGAACAAGGTTCCAAGGCTATATAAATGGTTGAATAACTGCAAGTTTATAATTTTTTTTCTTTTTATGCTTTTTCAGGTTTTGTTTTCAGAGTTAATACCAGCTTCCAATGAATTGGATAGTTTTCCATTTTTTAATGGTCAGAAATATTTGTTCTGACATGGGGATTAGGTTTCTTAATGGTTTTAAACAACTCAACAGACAAATTCTCTAGCTACTTTAAAGAAGTAATTCCTTAATCACGTTTAATTTTTATGTTTTGTTTTGTTTACTTCTTTTTGAATCATTCAGTTATTCATATTTTTCCAGATACAGTTCCATTTTAGGTAAATCAGTGCTTTTTGAAGTGTAGTTTCCATATGAACAGCATCTTTATCCCAGATTTTTCTGTGTAACACCCCAGACTAACTGAACCATAAAATCTTGTTTTAACAAGTTCTGTAAGGGATTCTGATACATGTTAAAGGTCTAGATCTTTAAAATTATTAGATTAAATTTTGCATTCATATCTTATGCTTCAAAAATGATGTGCCTTCCAGATTTTTCACTATATTCTCTAATTTTTTTATTGAAGTATAGTCAATTTACAATGTTGTCATAGTTTCTGGTGTACATCACAGTGATTCAGTTATACATATATATTCCTTTTTATATTCTTTTTGATTATAGGTTATTAGAAGATATTGAATATAATTACCTGTGCTATGCAATAAGATCTTGCTGTTTATCTATTTTATGCATTGTAATTAGATTTGCAAATTTGGAACTCCAGTTTATCCCTCCCCTATCCTTTCCCCCTGATAACCATACCTTTGTTTTCTATGTCTGGGAGTCTGTTTTTGTTCTGTAAATAAGTTCATTTTTTAAAGATCCTACATGTAAGTGATATCATATGATATTTGTCTTTCTCTTTCTGGCTTACTTCACCTGCTGTGACCATATCTAAATCCATCCATGTTGCTGCAAATGACATTATTTCATTCTTTTTATAGCTGAGTAGTATTTCATTTTATATATACACACACACATATAATATACATATATATATAATATATATATATATCTTTATATATATATCTCACAACTTCTTTATCCAATCATCTGTCAATGGACGCTTAGGTTGCTTCCATGCCTTGGCTGTTGTAAATAGCTCTGCTATAAACATTAGAGTGCATGTACCTTTTCAAATTATAGCTTCTTCTGGATATATGCCGAGAAGTGAGGTTGCTGGATCATAGCATAAGTCTATTTTCAGTTTTTAAGGAATCTCCACGCTGTTTTCCGTAGTGGCTGCACCAGTTAACATTCCCACCAATAGTATAAGAGGGTTCCCTTTTCTCCACACTTTCTGCAGCATTTATTGTTTGTGGACTTTTTAATGATGGCCATTCTGACCAGTGTGAGGTGATACCTCACTGTCATTTTGATTTGCATTTCTCTGATAGTGACATTGAGCATCTTGTGACTCCCTTCTGGCCTGCAGTGTTTGTGTAGCAAAATCAGCTGAAAGCCTCATGGAGGTTCTTTCTGTTGTGTCTATTGTAACTAACTTTTTGTTTTTCTATTGCTGCCTTTAGGATGATTTCTTTATCTTTAGCCTTGGCCATCTTAATGATAATATATCTTGGTGTATGTCTATTTGGATTCTTCCTGTTGGGGAGCCTCTGAGCCTCCTGTACTTGGATATCTGATTCCTTCTTTATGCTTAGGAATTTTTCAGTCATGATATCTTCAAATACCTTTTTGAACTCCTTTGCCCTTTCTTCTCCTTCTGGTACCCCTATTATGCATAGGTTGGCATGCTTTATATTATCAAATATGCCCCTTATATTGCTTTCATTGTTTTTTATCTTCTTTTCCGTCTGCTGTTCTGGTTGGTGACGTCTGTTGTCGTGGCTTCTAGGCCACTTATTTGTTCCTCTGCACTGTGTAGTCTGCTTTCGACTGCCTTAGCTCAGCCCCTAGCTCAGCCATTGAGTTTTCCACTTTTAAATGGCTCCTCATTATATTTTCAATTTCATTTTTAAAATATTCTCTGTCTCTATTCATAGTCTCTTTTAGTTCCTTCAGTGTTTTGATCATTCCCTTTTTCAATGCATGATCCAGTAGACTATCGAGCTCTATTTCATTGTCATTCTTTCAGGGGATTTCTCTTGTTCCTTTAATTAGAAGTAGCTCTTCTGCTTCTTCATTTTACTTATATCTCTCTGGCTCTATGGATTATGGAGTATCAGTTATCTATGGTGGTCTTTTCTATGTTTTTTATATTTTTATTGAAGTATAGTCAGTTTACAATGTTGTGTCAATTTCTGCCATACAGCACAATATTTCAGTTAGATATAGGAACATACATATATTTGTTTTCATATTCTTTTTCACCATAGGTTACTATAAGATATTGAATATAGTTCTCTGTGCTGTACAGTATAAACATGTTGTTTATTTATTTTATGTATATTAGTTAGTATCTGAAAATCTAGAACTCCTAATGATTGTCTTCCCACCCTCTTTCCTCCTGGTAACCATAGTTTTTTGTCTGTGTCTGTGAGGCTGTTTCTGTTTTGTAAGTAAGTTCCTTTTTTTTTTTTTTTTCAGATTCCACATATAAATGATATAATAGGGTATTTTTCTTTCTATTTCTGGCTTACTTCACTTAGAATGACATTCTCCAGACAATACTACAGAGCTCAAAACAGCATGGTATTGGTACAAAAACAGACATATGGGTCAATGGAACAGAATAGAGAGCCCAGAAATAAACCCACAAACAGTTGGTCAATTAATCTTTGACAAAGGAGGCAAGAACATACAATGGAGTAAAGGCAGTCTCTTCAGAAAATGGTGTTGGGAAAACTGGACAGTTGCATGCAAATCAACAAAGTTAGAATACTCCCTCACACTGTACACAAAAATAAACTCAAAATGGTTTAAAGTCTTAAACATAAGACAAGACACTACAAACCACTTAGAAGACAGCACTGGCATATCTGACATAAATCTCAGCAATGTTCTCCTAGGGCAGTCTACCCAAGCAATAGAAATAAAAGCAAAAATAAATAAATGGGACCTAATTAAGCTTATAAGCTTTTGCACAGCAAAGGAAACCATAAGCAATACAAAAAGACAATCTAAGGAATGGGAGACAGTATTTGCAAAAGATGAGACTGACAAGTGCTTAATCTCCATCATCTCTGGATAATGAGTCTAATAGTCACTCTTTGCATTTTTTGTTTTGCTAAGCTATATTTTCTAATTTTCTAAAGTGAATGCATATTATCTGAATGTAATGAAATAATATTACATTTTTCAAAAAGATATTCTGCTTAGTTGCAATAGCTTTGCTTTCGTTTTACTTACAGGTTTTAGGTAAATTATTATCTCTTTTCCAAATTTTGCTCAACACTGAAAAATTTGAATTCCTGGAAATAAGAAGTACCCTTCTTAGTCCAGACACTTTTTTTTTTAAAAAAGCCTTTGGGTACCACCTGAAGTAGATCACTCTACATCTCTCTATTTTTAGCAGAGTATTGGGAATTATATGTGAGGCCCTTTGCTACACTCTAAGGAGGATTTCTAGTAGGAATTGGAGCCTCCAAGCCTGGCACTTTTTGCCCTAACTTTATTTCATTTAGACCATAGCCCTTAAAGGAGATGAGAATTTTCAGGAGCCACATGAAGGCATTCTTCAGTTGAATCCATGGTGGAGGACAAATATCCTTTCTTACTCACTGTAAAATTGGTGGAAAGCTCTTTTTTACTGATTTATCAAGGCATAACAGTTAGCCCAAATGTTGAAATCCTGTGCCAAATTCTCTCATTGCATAAGGAATAGATTGTTGAGACGCAAGCAAAGATGAATTCTTGTAACTCATGTGTGTTAGTAAAGCTTGTGGGTTGGAGAATCACTTCTTTTGGTGAATAAACCAACAGATGATTTTCTGCGCCCCACATTACAGTACTTAAAAGTGAACAGAGCACATGCATATCAGTCTCATATAAAGAGGGTCACTGACAGCAGAGTTGTCAAGTCTTTCTTGAGGACATTCTTGCTCCCCTTACAACCGTGGCATCCTTCATGTGTGCCCTAGTTTCCAAAGGAGAAGTGAGCCTGACATAATTTAGATTCTATACGAGGTCCTGTAGTTTCAAGACTGCCTTTACCAAAGCCTTATGTGTTTAATCAGTTTTCATTTTAGCAAATATTTTATTCTCTGCAGTCTAGAGATTAACCGCGGTGATTGTATTTTTGCCTTTTCAAGTACAGCAACTTATTAGAGATTTTTTATTATTATCCTCTAAATTCCTCAGACTTGCATTTTGTGGCATTAGCTATGCAGTCTACATTTTGTGAGCTCTTTTAATTGCTTCTTTGAAGTGTGGACTTATTCTGAGAGAAGGTCACAGAAGTTTTCATTAATCCAATGTTACTTTTAGTATCTCTTGGCTTTCATTCATATCCAAAATTCCATTAGCTTTTCCTTAATTATTTCATCAAATGAGTTGTGTTTCCATTTTGTAAGGAGTCTTTCCTTTATAAAAGGTCAGCCCCACTGACACATTTTCATTTCATTTCATTTTATGGACTGTAAGTAGACGATCTCACAGCCAGCTAAGGATGGGAGGAGAGAGGCAGTAATTCTGCAGTATCTGTGGTGTCCAGTCTGTTGACTTCCTTTCCTTCATATCCCTTAACTATTGGACATCTTATTCATCTCCTGTTTTTTTATTTGAAAAAGTGTGGAATCTTGGAGATCAAGTGAAATGTCAGAGAGTTGACATTTTAGATTAAAATGAACCTTTCAGATTCTTTGTGGAATATATGCTATGCTTGTTTCGAGATAACATAATTAAGACAAATTAAAATAAAAACATTGAGAATCTGTTCTATGCACTGAAGGTAAAAAAATAAAAGTTTTTTTTCCCCCCCAGAGGTTTACAATATAGTGGGGAGTTATCTTCTTAATTTGTTTGTGTTTTGAATATTTTAGAACAACAGGATGGGAACATTTACTACTGTGGCAGTAAATAACCTTGATTATTTATTTAGACCCCTGTCTGTAGCTTGCCTAAAGTCCTCTGGACATCACTCTAGCTTGTGTTTGAAGGTCTTGCACCAAGTAGCTGCTACTTTCAAAAGACATGCTGGTATAAGAAATGCTCAGAGAAGAGCCAAATCAATCAATGTTAGAGTTATTTCCACATGTGGACTGATAGAAAAAGTGATGATGTAAGGGAAATATAGTTGCTGTTTCTCCACTCCCTGGATACACTCCAAACTGGGTACAAACTGGCACACCAAATACGTGTGACTTGAATATAAAGAAGCACACCAAATTTTAGAAGACTGATGTTTGCAAATCTTAAAGCTTGAAGGAGTCACTTCAGGACAAATAACAGCAAATGCTACTTTTCACAACAGATAACGGGAATCCATCAGGCTGAGACAATAAAAGGGCCTTTTGAGGCTGATGTCACGTAGGGCAACTGCCACGCTCATCTGTTAAGCATCCTTTGCCCCTACTGCTAGTGTCAGGATGTGGTACTGAATGAATATATATTATCGTTCATTCTTAGGGTTGCTATCTTTAAATGAGTTGAAAAGCACCCTTGAAAGAGTATTCTTAGATGTCTCAGCATATACCACGTTTAAATATGTTATTCAAAAGAACCAATTTAATGTGTCCTTTGTACACAACACACTCAGAGCTAGCTGAGGAAAATGTTATTTTGCCAAATACGTAGCAAACAATAACTGTTATGTTTTGCAATTTATGATACTGCATGATTGTCTAATAGAGGAATTACTTTTTCCCTAAGCACTTTCGAGGTAATTCAAAGTGTTACGCTTGATCAGTAGGTAATTATGCTTCCCCACCAAGCTTGTAATAATGGCAATGCCAGGTATGCTCCTCTTTAATAGTATGGTTCTGAAAATACTTGCTGAATGAATGAGTGAGTGAAGGGACACAGGAACATGACTGGGGTCAACATCTTTGCCCTCTTCTGCTCTATGCTCATTGAGATTAATGGACTAACCATGTGCGCAACTGGGTATTAACGGACCATGAATGACGTCCTTCATTCTTAATGACATACATGTGAGCTTTTAAAAACTGAACTCTTACTAGGAGTGGCTAAATACTAAAATATATCTTATAGGTAGTATTAAGTAAGCATTATAGTTCATTCTAAAGAATGTTGAGATATATACAAACATTATTCTTACTATTATTATTATTATTATGCTAACAGTACTGCATAACTTCAAGGTTACCACCAATAGGCATGGAGAACACTGGTCTCCTTGTAAACTTGAGAATCTTTATTTTCTGGTCTACAGGGAACTTTATCCTTAATTTCTCCAAATGATTGAAAGACAGTTATTTGCACAGCTTGCAATCAATTTTCAAGAATGTAGTTTTCAAAAAGTTCTATCTGTAGCTAGATAAATGCCAAGATTAGTCAAATTAATTCAGAGCCCTGTTCTGTAGATTGCAGGATGGGGGTCACACAAAGCTGTGAAGGATTTACCCAGATCTGTGTGGACAAGAGTCCTCCACAGTGATTTGTATGTGATGCTGCCACAAAGTGGCTCTATGCAAGAATTAGTCCCAAGTGCCCATCACAGATCAAGTCTTATCACGTTTTTTAGCCTTTGAGCCCCTTGCCTGTTTTCCAGCTGTTGCAGAGGTTGCTGGCTTCCAATAGGGGTTGTGGTTTCCATTCAGACATTCAAGGGCTCCCTTCTAGTGAACAATGATGGAGGCACATTCTAGCAACACTTAAATCTGTGTATTCCTTTGGATGACTGCTTCTGGTCCATATTGGAGTGGGAATGGGATCAACATTTTAACATTTTTTTCTTGAGTGATGTTGTGTTGTTAATGTGATGGCTTTGATTTTTAAAACTGCTCTTAATTCCATACTTCCAAATCCACCAAATTAGTTAATTTGCAGTTGGTTTCCTATTCATTGATGCTTGTCATTCAGGTCTTCTGGTTTTCTTTCTTTAGTGTAATAAATAAACTATATTGAGATTAGTAATTTATTCCAAACATCTAAGAATTAAAAATTATGCAACATAGTACCTTTCTTTCATTTTGCTTCTCCTCAGGTAGTAAAGACATGCTTTTGGAGGGACAAACATTTTTTAAAAACTAAAGATGTGTATTGTACATGTGTTTCCTTAGTGTTTCGCAGATTTCCTTTGAATTCTTTCACATCATTTAATGGATTCTCAGCAGGTAGAGAATAGTAGTATTTTGAAAGAGAGAATGAAGTACCATGATTATTTGTTTACAAATTAAAAATTTTTTTTCTTTACGTTTTTGTGTTTTGTTTCTAATGTTTCCACTTAGTGGAAAATATTGTTTACATACAGTATGGGCAATATATCTTAGTATAAATATCTGATTTAATGAACCATCTGGCATAGACACTGTATGTAAGTATAATACACTTATGAAGGACTGATTTAAGAAACAACATCGTCAGTAAACGGTGTCAATTCCAAACTTTGGCCACCCTTCCCAGATTTCAGAAACATTCCCAAGGTAGTTAGGATTAATGGTTGTTAAAACTGTGATTCAGGGAGCACTGATGCTCAGACTTTGTCAGTCCAAGGCTTACATCCATGTAACAGGCTACACATTATTCTTAGAATACGATCCTTTAGCATAGATCTTTAGTAATCTTGCTGGTCATGACCCCAACTGTCTCATCTCCTTTTGCTCTCCCCTCATTTACTGTGCTTCTGCCACACAGGCTTTCCTTTAGCTCTTGCTAAATTCATTCCAGAACCCAAAGACTTACAGTTACCCTTCCTTCTCTCCGGGGTGCTCTCCCTTCAGATCTTACAGGGCTTTCTCCTGTACGCAACTCAGATCTCAAGTTTAAATATCACCTCCTTAGAGAAGTCTTCCCTCATGACCCCTTTCAAAAGAATCCTGCTTTCCTCCACTCTTCTCATTCCATTATCTATCCCCTTATCTCGTTCTATGTTTTCAAATCCTTATCATTTTCTGAAACTATATTATGTATTTGTTTACTTATTTATTGTCCATCTCTTCCCTAGAATGTGAATTCCACGAGGGAAGAGACCTTTTCTGAATTGCTCATTGGTGAATTCCCAAGACCAAGAATAAGGTCTGGCCCAGATCGGGTCTCAAGAAACATTTCTTACATGAATGAATGTGCATAAGAAGGTATAGACTGATTACCCTGAGGCACTGAAATAGAAGAATTCTGTTTCCTCCATTTAGTGCATGTGACTATATAAGATAATTATCACCACTTCCTATTAAAAAGAAACCTGGGAAGCAGAGTGTTTAATTCTAGAATCATATAGTTTGCAACTGGTAGACCTGGGATTGAAGACTGGGTGTGCTGGATTTGTTTTAATTTGTTTAATTCAAAATGAAATATATTATTTCTGTTCAGAAGAAAGCAGGATGGAGGGCTCTGCTTTCTGTAGGAAGGTTTGCTTTTTTAAAACTTGCATCTTGGCCTTTGGCATCTAGCCTCAAGTTGTTAATTAAATTGCCAAGTCAAGTTTATAGCATTGTTTTCAAATATGCAATTATAAAAAAAAATTGACAGATACAACTAAAAGCAAATCTGGTTCAGTTTCTTACCCTTATTGGATTAAGGTTTGCTATAAAATCTCTGCATTTTTTTGGCCTAGAAAAATTTGAAAATTAAAAAAATTCTCTCTTTGAAGATTATTTCTCCTAGAGCTATTTTCCTGTAATAATATTTTATTTTATACTTTGTTTATCTTTCTCTTTAGACTACGAAAAAGTTAACCTTTTTAACCAAGTGACTCTGGGTACCTTCCCCAGCAGTCTTTTTTTCTTTTCTTTCTTTCCTTTTTTGATACTTAACATTCTTTGTTGTGGTGAGTATCCAAGAAGCTGAAATTTCTTTAGTTTGGCAAATTCCCAAACCTAGTTTGCTTTTCACTATTTTGATGCCAACAACCATTAACCTCAGGAAACATGCCAGGATCTGTGTTTATTTCTATTATTATGAAAAAAATGTGTCATTTATGTAGAGATAAAGTAAGATAGAGATGCTGGTCAGTCTGCTATTATTAAATATTTTATAAACTTGAAGTATTAGTATTGTGACATTAAAACACAGTGTTAAAAAAAGACAGCTATTTCTAAATTTATAAACCACATGTTACTGTTGGTTTATGGAGTATTTCTGTAAAATATCTGCAGTAGCAACATGTTGATATATATATTTTGTCCCCCAACTTCTGTAGCAAGTTCTCTGGACTTTTCCTTTTGTTATGTGCTCTGATATTATAGGAGTTGAAAAATGATTTTTTAAAAATTATTGTAATTGCATGTGTTCCTAATTTTTAAGAATGATTTTGGCTTTTTGACATTGAGGGATTTTATAAATATTTGTTAGGATCTTTTTATTGGTATTTAGAATGGATGAAACCCCTACGAAAAAGCAGGGCATGTTCAAGCACTTTATACATGTTAATTGCTTCCTCAGCCATCTTGCTTTCTTCCTCCTGCTTTGTAACCCCCCTAAAAAAAGTTCTTTTATGATGGTTGGGAATATGTTTTCAAATAAAGGAATAATAATTATTTTTGCATCAACTTTTATTCTCTGTAATGCTATTCTTTAATATTCTTGGTTACTATTGATTTTTCTATTAATAACAGCAGTGGTTTCTGATCATATTGGCAGTCTTCTCTAATCATCAGTTCCTTGAAAGCTACCATCTCACTCTCTTTCATTTTCTTGTCTGCTCTATTTCTACTAGACATAGAGTCAGTGATTTACACACAGCAAAGAATGTTCTGAAAATACCCCATGGCTGAAACATGGCTCCATTTTCCTCTAAAATCAATCTAGACATTGAGAATTTTAAGCACATTTCCTGTGGATTGAAGCTGGCCACTCGATGTGTTTTGCTTGATTAATACACTGTTATGAAGCATTGAATTCAAAGTTTTTAGATGGAACCCATACTCTCCAGTTGTGCCACGGACCTTACCATTTCCTGTCGTTTTGACAGCAGAGTATCTTTTAATTATCTGCCTGACTCTGGAAGGCTTTCCAGGTCTGACCCTTGCTTTGAGTCTTGAGGATGAACTGACCATGTAAATGAGCACAATGATGTGCATGTTTTGGATAGTAGTTCTACTCTAGAATTCAAACCTGAAGCTGAATCTGGCTTTAGCAATAGCTATGAAGATTAGTTATGTATCTTCTGTGAGTCTCAGTTTCCTTATTTATAAGAAATAAAATAATAATAAGAGTAAAGAAATAAAATAAGTAAAACTAAATAAAAAATAATTTTATTTGTAATACTTGTAACAATGCCTTTTACCTACTAAGGTTGTTGTCATGATTAAATTAAAGGATGTCTGGTATATATTAAATGTTCCATAATGAAAGTTGTTACTGTTATCACCCTAATTTTTATAGTCTATCAAGTAAGCTTTCAAATACTCATGATTGAGATAGAAAGGTAATGGGAATACTTTTATAAAAATAAACATTTATTGCATAATATATATGTTTGTTACAGTTATTTACCTCAATAAATAATGACAGAAAAATATTTTGGATGGTTTTCACTTTCAGAAACCCACTTTCTAAGAAGTGTTTCTAGAAATAACTTCTCAGCAGGGAATGTGGTGTATGGTTTCTGGCCTCATTGTCCTGATTCCTGGGAGTGTCATCTGTTACAGGTGACAAGTGCCCAGGATCCAGACACATGGGATTCTGTTAAGCATTTGAAAGGGCTAAAGGAAGATATATTTTTTGGCAGCTTAACACTGTAACCAATTACTGTATCATTATTACATGCTATGGTTGATATATTTTTTGGCCTGGATTTTTATAGAAACATGGTTTACCAAATGACTTTACCTCTGTGCCCTATTAGTGGCACAGCTAAGGATGCAAACAGCAGTATGAGAGAGCAAATATCTGTTATGCATCTGAATTTAGTGGCTTCAGTAGATCCCATAAACAAACACATAGGCAGTAACCAGTCTGCTTCTTTTAAATAAAATATCTTTGTCTTTTAATAATGAATGACTTTTCATGTAGGTAGATTTGAATTGCATTTAATAATTCAGGAAATTCAGGAGACCAATGAATTTCATAAGCACAGATATTCCCATTGGGATAATGTCATATAATACATAAACTCTTCCCATGGAGTGGCACTGAGTACTTCAACAATCTTGCAAAAAATGTTCATCTGAGTGCAAAATAGCAGCACAGAGAACAAGTAAATAGACAATAGGAACTTTCAGACTCTTCATTGTTTCAAGACGGAAGGTGAAAGATAGTAAAGTATAAAATGAAATGTATTTTGCAATCAGAAAAACCTAGCTTTGGAGGCATAGTTCTAATTTATACTCTATGAATCTTCATTTCACTACTCTTCTTACAGGCACAGCATGAGTATTGTGCCACCATTTTTTCAGATGCAGAAACTGAGGACTGGGAAGGGTAAGTAAATTTGCCAAAGTCATGTAGCTGATTATGGCCTGAGCCAGGATTTCAAACCCTCGATTGTCTGATGTCAAAGCCTGAACTCTGTCCATTATGATACCCTGCCTCATTATGACATGTTTTTTTTTTTTTAATTACAAGTTATTATTATTATGGAATTGAGAACAGGTGTCCACCTCTAACCCTCTGTGACTAGAATCAGGAAGGCTTGACCCAGGAAATGACAGAAAACTCTCCCCATGGCTGCCTCTGAAAGCAGCTCACAAGACAGGGCCCTGAGGCGCAGTCTGAGGGGGCAGCTAACAGATAATTAATCAGCTTGACAAATGGCTGCACATGGAAAAGGAAACCAGCTGTGAATTAAGGAGTCTAGAAAAGCAGGGCGACCCACAAGGCTAATGCAGATTTGGCTGAAGCAGGAAGAAAGTTGGAAAAGGAAGAGAAGGCAGAAGCAGCTTGGACCAGGCTGGAAGACTCTAACCCCTGCTACATTTTTACATGATCTTGGGAAGATTCTTGCTGGGAGGATGTAAGAGGGCTGGACCATTCTGCACCACAGACATCTGGGTATGGTAGGGGAGTGCTCCTGGAATAATTTAACTGGGGCAGCGGGCAGGGCAGAGAGGAAGCAAGAACCACAGTGTGGAGAGACCAGCATCAGACAGTAGGCTAGATTCTCACTTTTATGTGCAGACTAGCACAACTCAGTTTCTTACCATGTATGGATACTTCCAGGGATCGATGGAGGGCTGACCAATGAGATTGGCTATCTGTCTCAGTCTTGCTGACACCTGATCTTATGTTTTAACCTGATTGGGGAAAAAAAATCTCTTCGATGAATGTAACAATCCGAATCTTAAGAGCAGATGTGGAGGGTGTGGAGTAAGCTAAGAAGTAGAAAAATGAACTGGGGGAGACCTCGGACAGGTCCAGCAGCACCCTCCTCACTCCTTCCTGTCCCCAATTTATACTTATTGAACGAGCTTTTCAATACATGCGTGGGGAAGAGCTAAATTTTGCAGTTGCATACTCTGAAAGTGTCATAACAATATGAAAACGGTAATTTCCCATAGGAAGTTAGGTTTTATGGGCTTGAAGCTTGCATACGCTTTTTGCATTCTTTTTTTTTTTTTTTAGTGACATTTTCTCATCTTTGTATTTTGTTAGCATTGTGGAACCAACCATTGGTGTGAAACAGAGCTGTCAAACACAATACAGAATTCTATAAAACTCAGAAAATTGAGACCCTTAGTCATTACGTGGTGCCCAATTTCGGGGACATTACATGCTCTGTCATATCCAGTAAGACTGTGTTCCAAGCTCTGTCACTTACAGCTCCGTGTCCCACATATCACTCAGTTGCTGCAATATTTTTACTTTTTTTTTCTTACTTTATCCAATGGCATTGGTGGTGAACAATGATGAGAATGACAGCCCTCAGCAATGCCAAAAACATTCAGGAAGTTTAATACCAATTCCAAATGCATAAGTTTGACTTCCGCACAGACACTGGGAATATTAAAGGGCTGGGGAAGATGGTTTTAAAAGCTTCTAGTCATGTAATAGCAGGGGCACAAAGAAGCTTAGCTATAGACAGGAGAATTCTTTTTAAAAGCTTCATGTGAAGATATGAAAGCAGGCAGTGAATTTAAGGGTCTTTTCTGTAACATCTGCCTACTTTTCAGTACCAATTGAATAGAAAATTATACTGCCATTTACTCTGAGAAAAGAATTAATCATAGAATCTGATGATACTTTTGTTTCTAATTATTGAATAAAATCTCTTTATTGAGGCCTACTGTGTGTCAAGGACTTAAATCTTAAAGTGTTTTGGTGTCTTGTGGTTTCACAAAACTGGAAATAATGTTTGAGGATATCCATGTAACCTGTTTTTCAACTGAGGGTGTTACGGTGATTATGTTCCTAACTTTTTCTACCCTCTCCCTGTGAAGTCTCATTTAATTGGGTATTTTCACAAAGCCCATCCTCCCTTCTATCACTGGTTCTGGGGCAGGGCTAACCATATTCATTTGATATTGAGTGTCTCCACTTTTCAGGATACCAACCCAAGAGTATGAATGGGACACGCTTTTACTAAAAATTATTGCGTGGTTATCTGAAATTCAAATTCACCTGGCTGTGCTGTATTTTTATTTACTAAATTTGGCAACATCCATATTTCCTTTCTGAAAAAAGATGAAGTATTAAATGCACATTAGTGCACATGCACTTACATACACATACCCGTTAGTTCATCTTTCAAGAAAGTTAATTTCCAAGGTAACGTTTGGAGTTAGTACTCACACCACATTGTGTTCTGCATTTCTGAGCTGAAGTACCTTCTCTCAAGTGATTCTCTTACCTTCTGGAAAACCTCTTTTTCCCCTTTCTCTATGTAGATGACAGTGTCCTTTCATCAGTTAATATGATTCAATCTTATGTATTCTTCATTGAAGCAGGAACTACACATCTATTTCATTAGCCTGGAGTTTGTTGATGAGTGTGAAGGAGGGATAACCCTTATTTCAATGTATATATCAGGATGATTTAGAAAGACTTAAGTCTTAGGCCTAAAATATCTTCACAATCATACGTCAATAATAAATGTATTAGCTAAAAATGTACTGAATGCCCTATTTCACATGGATTGTCTCATTTAACCTATAGATGGGCATTATTATTGTTATTCCCATTTTACAGATAATGAAACTGTTTAGAAAGTAACTTATTCAAGTTTCATACCTGCAGGTGGTGGATTCACGCTCAGGCACACCGGCTTCAACAGTCTATGTTCTTAACCATTCATTATTCTATATTAACAATTCTGCATATTGGCTTCAGGTCACACTTTACCATTAAGTTTTTCATAACATTTAACTCTGAATTCTAAGCATAAGCAATATCACAGAAATTGCCTCTTTAATATTGTGATGAGCTTAGAACTCTTATGCTATTCCTTCAGATGAATCAACTTTCCTCCAAACTCTGCTTAATAGCATTTCATATTTTGAAAAACACTCTGGTCCATTAGTTGAATCAATGAGGTAACAATAAGGAGAAGGAAGACGCTAAAAATATTAACAGACAGTAACCTTACTTCCTCGGGGTGAGTTCTTCAATATTATAGCAGTAGAATCTATCTTCAGCTAAGCATATAGTTCTGAAATTAACTCACTAGACATAGGAAAAGATGATTAAAAAAACCCCAAAATGCTTTTCATTCCTCCATGAATTAGCCTGTGCTGTGTAAGTAAGGAGGAGAAATTATCTTTGGAAGGCCCTAGGTGATGGTGTTTTTTAAGTCATGAGAAATTTCAAGATTGGCAAATGCTAAAACAATCAATTCACTTTTATTCTTTTAAAATCAGGTGAACTTGATTCACTGGCAGCTGTCAGGACAATAGTAAGTTTTGCCAAAATAGATACATTTGAACATCCATGTAAGACAATTCAGGTTGGCTTTGCTCATTCATTTAGTTGTCATACTCTCATTGGTCATCTGCTTGTTGTCAGGCTTTGCATTATGTTCTTGG
Organism: Camelus dromedarius; assembly: GCF_036321535.1. Classification (NCBI taxonomy): domain Eukaryota; kingdom Metazoa; phylum Chordata; class Mammalia; order Artiodactyla; family Camelidae; genus Camelus; species Camelus dromedarius. Next base: position 23,736,587 of record NC_087465.1, on the reverse strand, counting down.
TTTACAGGACATGCTTTTCAGGAGGTCACAGTTTTGGGACTGGCTTAATGGAGGTGGATGGGAGAACAAAACTAAACAAAGAATTTATAGTGGAGAATGCTATAACAAGCATATGGACAAAACATGACTGAGAAAGAGATCAGCTCTTCTGGGGGGAGGTACCCAAAGTCTTCCTGGAGTGACATTTGGACTGGATTGTAGAGGATGAGTGAGGTTTTGACTTCAATCTGGGTTCACTGGCGAGCTACACTTCTTTGGCTTCAAAGTTTTGAGTCTTTCTCAAGCTGCTTTTGTTAGTCTTCTCTGATGTTTCTTATTTCAAAATACCAAATGACTCATTGGAAAATACTTGTCAATAAATTAAATGCATTTGCTTATATGTAAATTTATATTTATTTTCAGCACACTTTGAACACATGATAGGGAAACACATTCATCTTCTTACTGAGAACTGATCATATAATTGCTTGGTACATAATGCTCAACAATATTTAGTTGATTAAAAAAAATGACCAATACTGTGACCAGCTGCCCTTTTGATGTCAAATAATGTAGAGGATTATACCCAGTGCAGATCCATTAGCTACTTCCAGGGCTAGCTCCTATCAAGTCACGTACAGATAGTCATTTTCTCTTTCGGAATGAGGCTAACTGTTTGAAGCTTTGCTATTAGCTTGAGAAAAAAAGGAATTCACATTTCAAGAGGACTCTGTACCTAGCTTTGATGAATTTGATTAATCCAAGATACAAGATATCAGATAAACTTTCTGACATTTTGAACATGTATCATTGGTCTAATGAATCGGATCAGGGTCTCTGTGACAGGATCAGTGCGTATGATTGCAATATTATGTCAATTCTCTCTTACTCACGCATCTCTCAATATATGTATTAATTTGTCTCTCATATTTCAAACCTCATTTCTAACTTTTTACCAATTCCTGTCCTTAATTTGCTTACCTGATAGTCTTTACCTTGTTTTTTCCTCCCAACCATATCTGTCTATGATCTGTCTTCTCCCATTTGTTGTGGTGTGTGTTTTAGATTTCTCATGTACTGTGTCAAATTTAACTCATGTCAGCCTTTCTCCTATGGACAGATCTGACATTAAAGTGTTTTTCTGTTGCTTATTTTGAATTCTAGAAATGATGTCCCACAACCTGTGAACTCTGCTTCTACTGGTGCTCTTACTAATATGCCTTTTATAAACAATTAATGAGCCACTTACCCCATTTATTGAGTGTCAAGTATGTGTGAGATATTTTGTTATAATTTAATTTTTTAAAATAATTTAAACTGTTACTGATTTTCTCCAAACTCAGTAGGTGTTATTTTCACTGTTCTGCAAACAGCTGAGTTGAGACTTGCCCAAATTATCACAATTGTCACTGGTCAGAATTCTTTCTATTCCAAATGAGAGAAATCCAACTCAAATTAGCTGAAACAAGAATTTTGATGGTCTCATATTCTTGGAAAGTTGAAAAAGTTAAGTTGTAAGCATTATTGGATCCATGGATTCAAACCAACATCAGCAATTTGTCTCTTTCTTCACATCTCTTAGATTACCCTCCATGTTGGATTTATTTTCCGGCAGCTACTTCCCACGCAGTAACAAAAATGGTTTCTGGTGGCTCCAAGCTTACATTTTACTTGTAAAAGATCCCAAAGAATAATACATGGATTGAACTGCTCTAGGAAAAAGCCCTAGGAATGAGTCTGAATTGACTTCATTTGAATTCTATAACAATCCATGAACAAACCATTGTGGCCAGTGAGGTTGGATTTTCTGAATAACCTGTCCTGTGTTTGTTGCTACCCTTGGAGCTGGAAGGTAAAGACAGTCTCCTGAGTCATTTGGACTGCGACTGCAGACAGGAGGTTCTCCAAAATATGTTGGGAAGCAAGAAAGGACATGTTCATTATAGGCCTGTAGATGGCTGAGTCAGAATTTCAGCCTAGGTTTGTGTGAGTTAGAATATCAGTGTGAAAATGTGGTTATTTATTCAGTCAACAAACATTTAGGCACTTTTCAAAATTATAAATGCAGTGATGAACAAGAAAGATGATGTGCTTGCCCTAAGTCAAGGCATAAAATAAAATACTCAAAAATAAAGGCATAAGATAATTTCAGTTAGCAGTAAGTTCTATAAAGAAAACAAAAAACACACTAGCGTGTTAAAGAGTGACTGAGCTGACTGATTGAGTGGTTCATTTAGCTAGTGAGGTCAAGAAAGTGACATTTGTTCAGGGACAGAATGAAGGGACGTTCGGTGCTTTAGGAAGATCCCAGGGAAGAACATTTCCATCAGATGGACAGTGAAGGCTAGGAGATGATTTATATGTCTAGGATTCTCTTTTCACTTAATTTCTCTCCTTCTCCCCTTTTTAGGTGCCATATATCTGGCATTCTATCCATTGCCTTTAAGAGTAGATCTGGACTGGTTAGTACATGGGTTCTTAATTTTTGTTCTTGGAAGTAGTTCCTGTAATGGTGATTGAATGATGAACATTTAATTTTGGAGTCATGCTAGACTTCAGAGCGGTATTAGCACTTCTATCTCCATTGTTAAATCTATTCTTTTGTCAGTGTGACAGCTGTTTGTCACCTCCAATGCCTCTATTCTCCCCTACCACTTCTTCTGCTTGTCTCCTTGGCTGCTTGCCATTTGCTTATTTTTTCTGGTTTCTTCTCTCTCCTGTATCTTTCTCTGTTGCTTGGCCCAGACAGCCTAGATTTTGCACATTGGCTTGTCTTTTATCGTCATTACCATTCAGAGAATATTCTTTATTCTACGTAACAAATCCATACCAATCATTGCACATTCCCTGTACTTTTCAGCTCTTCTGTTCTTAACAATTTTGCTGTTACTCTCTTTTCCTCTGCTAGGTACTTACCCCCTGCTTGATGGGGGTGCTACTCTGAAAGCTTGAGGCAGCAGGATAGCTGATCTATCAGAGCCATTATTCTATTTTGTTTTCTTCTTGCTCTTTGCAGCCTGCATTCACATGAAAGCCTAACACCAGCATATTGCTATTTGCCAAATTCTTTAAATTTAATCTTAGCATCATCCAATTTTTTTCCTTATTCTTTCAGCATGACCAGCATAATTCAGACTCTTACAGTCTCATACCTGAACTAATGTAGCAACCTTCACTTGGTCATGTTTATCTCTATCCTTCCTTCTCTATCTTTCACATTTCTGCCAATATTAGTCCTCAAATACTGCTTTTGTAGTGTCATCACTATGAACTAAATCTTTCAAAATCTAATTGATGAATAGAATGAAGTACTAACTCTTTAGTCTCACTTCCAGCATAGTTCATGGTAAGTTATGAGTCGACACTAATTCAGCACTGTCTCTGGGTATTGAACTGTCTTGACCTCACATTTTTCCCTAAATTTGACTCCTCCCCCAGGCCCTGAAAATTTCCCTGTTCTTTGCATATATCAAATAATCAATTTAAAAAAATACAGTTCATAATCCCTAACTATTTGGGAGTCCTCTGTAATGATCCAAGTTGGAATATCTGATATTGTTAATTACTTTTTAATGTGAGCATAATTTCTCTACCAACTTGCTTGCGTTTTTCAACATTCTTTTATTTCTTTCTGTCCTTCCTAGTTCCTGCCTAATATTTTCTTCAATATATACATATTGACTGTTTTTTCTTATTATTATAGTTTTGTGATAATGTGGAAGACCAGGCAGGGGGGCTAAGCTTAGATAAAGATATCTATATCCATGCAGATGTCATCATGTATTTTCATCTATATCTCTAAATGAAATTACTTCAAATAAATAAGAATGCTGGTAGCCATGAAATCTGTCTTTTCAGGAAGTTCCCTTGACTCTCTACTTTTAATAGTTCATCCTTGAGATGCTAGAAAAGATCTCCAACTCTGAGATTCTTTTCCATTTTAGTTCTAATAATGTTTGAATTTGTTGCTATTTACAGCCCACTTTTAACTATGTTAAGATATTTACAGTTGGCAGTATGCTCTGATGACCATCGTGATTAATGTTTTTTTGCTTCATGGTTTCTATGTGATACTTTATTTCTGGATTTTTAAATTATTGTAGCTGTGTATATTTTCTAAAAAGCATGTTTTTGCACAAGTGAAAATTGTGCTATTGGTTTGATCAGGTATATGGTGTTAATCATTTTATGGTGACATCCTGCTTGGAGTATTGGGGCAAGGATTGCAGAGGGGAAGCATGGATATTCAGAGGTTTTCCCTTATATGTGACTTTATCATTCCTCAAATGTCCCCTTTTCCCTTTTAAAATTCATGCTATTTTTCATGTGTCCAAGTATCCGTAGGTGACCCTAGGTTGGGCTCTGGCCTCTGGAGTCTGAATGCTTTGGGTTTAATATTTCCAGCTGCCGCTAACTAGCTGTTTCACCTAGGGCAAGTAACTTGACATCTCGTGCCTCAGTTTCCTGGTTTACAACACGAAGTTGTAGGACTTCAGGATTTTAATTGTGAGCATTAAGCAAGAAATGTTTGTAAAGCAGTTAGCGTGGCCTGGTCGCATAGAAAGAAGTCAATACACTTTAGCTAATAATGTTAGCCAGCTCCTGACCTAGACAGCTTTAGGTAATTGTTGAATTTGTTTCATCAAAATGAAAACTGAAGATGTCTTAACAATACTGATATTAACAATGTGAGGAAGACATCACCTTTCCATTTCCAGAGAACTGCAGGGACAGGGCAGCCACTTAGAGCCCTGAAGCGAATTTAAACGCAAGTTTCTTAGACTCTGTGAAGTGGGCCTAGTGTCCTCTAAGGGTCCTTTCTAGTCCTTAAAAGAGAAAAAAAAATTAGAATTTAAAATTTATTAAATAAAGTGAGCATAAATGCGTCCATAGGCTATTATTAATACTATTTAAAATATACACTTTAGTATTATTCTGAACACCTTGGAGTAGACATTCTACCATTTTTTTAAAGAGAGACTTTTTATTTGTTTATTTATTAATTTTTAAATATATAGAGTATTTTTTAACAATATATAGAGTATTTTTTTTAACTTTATTTTCTTTTGGTGGGGGGAGGGTGATTAGGTTTATTTATTTTTTTTAGTGGAGGTCCTGGAGATTGAACCCAAGACATCCTGCATGCTAGGCATGAACTCTACCACTGAGCTATACCGTCTTCCTGCAGCATTCTACTATTTTAATACTGCATTTCAAATTTACAAGATTTACTAAGCTGTAAAAATGTCTTAAGTTTTCTAGGCTTAGTATTAAAAGTATTGGAATTATTCTTTACTATGCCTTATATGTACATATGTAATATGAATATAGGTAAGTGTATATATGTAGACAGATCTGGCAATGTAATTTTATTATGCCAATAACATAATAGTATTTGATAATACCACTTATACATGTTTCAAGGTGTATAAATTATATATTTTTAACCTTCCTAAATATTATAATTCATAAGTTAAACCACTAAAATAAAAATCATAGTAGCAGACTTTTCATTAGAGCTTAAACATATTGTTATTTTCCAAATATTTCTAAAAACAAAGTATTGGCTGTAACAGTAGGTGTCACTATAGCAAAAGAAACCAGCCATTCAGAATTTGTTTTTTTTTTTTCTCTAGGAAACATTACAGCATTACAAGAGACACTGAAGAAGTTCCATCTTCTTAAGTTTGAATCACTTATTCTTATTTAGTGTCCAGAAAAATAACTCATCAGATTATGTATTTTCTCACCAAAAAGTTTATTAATTACCTGAATTAGTTACCTGTTTATAAAATGAAAATATCCACCTTACAAAATTGATAGTGAACATGAAATGAAGGTAATGTAGGCATCCATTCATTTGTTTATTAAACAGGTTTAGTTGAGCACCTATTATGCACTGGGCATGGTAGTTATGAGACAATGTCTTTGCCCAGTTGGTGCTTGCAGATTTATACAGATTTCTACACATTATGAAGCTTGAATTGCTATTCATGAGTAAGAAGTGTAAGTATTATTGAGTTCCTAGGTGTAACAAGTTGTGATAAAGCCATTTTCATCTTCTCTTTAAGAGAAATAATAGTAGGTATTATCAGTTATTTCCCACCCAATATTTATTTACTCTTCTGATAATACCTCCCTGATAATCCTCCACAATATCATCCCCTTTCACTTTCAGTTTATGTAGTTTCAATGACCCTGATTCCTCTCCAGCCTCCAGAGGTAGGCATGAGACTCGGGTCTAGTCATGGAGGCTTTTATATCCTCGGGTCTACAGTAGCGTCACATATTAAACCCTTCATGAGCCCTCTCTTGCTTTCCACGTACGTTTACTCCCTTGTCACCACCTCCTCCACACACACCTACACTTGGTGTTTTTGTTTCTAAATTTCTGCTTATCGGGGTCTTTTTTCTTAGATGTCTCTTCTTCTGCCTCTTCCTTTGTCAAGTCTATCCATTCTTGAACACTGGGCTAAAAGTCTCTCTTGTGCTCCAGGGGGGACAAGTGCCCCATCTGCGAGCTTCCTCAGTCTCTACGCAGTTCTCTTATGTGAAATTATACATTGTTTTTCATAATTTGCTATCTGCATGTCTATTCTTCACTTAGATGGTGCACTTCTGGATGTCTGAATCTGACTCCTCTATGAGTTTCTGGCACCTTGCCTGATGTCTGGGATATTGCTTGCTATAGGTTTGTTGACTGAAAGCACTTAAGGCCACTGTGGCTGAAACCTGTCTTTCTGTAAACGGCATTTGGTGAATTGCAGGGTCCTGCAGAAGAGCAGTTCAAATGACGATGTGCTGAGTCATTCCAATAGCCCGCCCTTTGTGTCTCTGAGGGAAGAATTGCATTCATTAATTTCCTCAGCTTCACCTTAGGAAATGATACCCAGACTTCAGTCAATGAGTATTTATTGAGCTATGAAGGCTCCTTGGATCACACAAGCTTGCTGTGTTCTTTCCCTTCTCTGATCTCCAGCAGCATTTACAGCCTGAGCTGTTAAATTTGGCAATTAATCATGTACTATCTTGTGGCATTCCTTTTTTATGATGTACTTTTATGTAGTGGTTAGTCTATTATTTAATATTTTATATGCTTACATATAAGTAGGGACATTCATTCATTAGCATATTTATTATTTATTCATTATAATGTTTTTGGAAAATTTATTATAATTCATGTCATTTTTTAAATTTTTGCATAGCATATCTGTTGGAGTTCCAATGATGCTAACAAGAGAAATTGGTAAATTTAAAGACAAAACCAGCTTATTGGAGGGCCCCGAACAGAGGGGAGGTCTGAAGGATCAGGCTTGGGACAGAGGAGAAGCAGCCCCAGAAGCTGTCAATGGCAGGGGACTACAGAGCAATGTCGCACAGGAACCACGGCTGCTGAGAGTGAAATTGCCTTCTCTCTTCCATTCTCTCTCACCTTGATGGAGACCCAGTGCCTTGGGAGATATGCCCGAATTCAGGCCACGGTCTCACTCCTTAGCTATGCTAGAGTCGTAAGTGGGAGGAACTGAAGAAAAAAGCCTCCAAGGATTCCTTGAGCTTCTAGCAGATCCCAGGGTTTATCAAGGCAGCTGGAGAACTCTCAGGAAAAGAATGAATCTTGGGTAATTAAAAAAATGATAAAATTTGCAGATACTGACTGGTATATATAAAATAGACAAGTTTATACTGTATAGCACAGGGAAATATATTCAATATCTTATAGTAGCTCACAGTGAAAAAGAATTTGGAAATGAATATATGTCTAGTCCTGTATGACAAGCATTGTGCTGTACACCAGACATTGACACAGCATTGGAGCCGCCGCGGACACCAGCGCCGGGAGCTCCATGGGCTTCTCCTGTGCGCCGCCCTGTGTCTGGCCGGGTCCAGGGAGCCATCTCTGCAGCGCGAGGCCGGGTCTGGGAGCTGGGGACTGGGGACCTGCCTCCGGCTTCACTTTGCCAGTGTGAACGGAACATTTCATGATGCTTATCCCCGCCCATCGCCTCCGAGACATTGGCCGGAAGCCAGATACCTCCAGCCGGAGAAGCGCGTCCCACCGCTCCACCCCAGCCCTGTGGGAACCATGTGGTTTATCCGCGGCGGCTGTGACACTGCCTGTGCCATCGTCACCTGGTTTCTGGTCCTCTATGCGGAGTTCGTGGTTCTCTTTGTCATGCTGATTCCATCCCGAGACTACGGGTACAGCGTCATCAATGGAGTTGCATTCAACCCGCTGGCCTTCTTGGCCCTGGCTTCCCACTGCCGGGCCATGCTGACGGACCCCGGGGCTGTGCCCAAAGGAAATGCCACCATAGAATTCACGGAGAGTTTACAGCGGAAGCCGGGGCAGGTGGTGTACGAGTGTCCCAAGTGCAGCAGCATCAAGCCCGACCGCGCCCACCCCTGCAGTGTCTGTCAGCCATGCATTCGGAAGACGGACCACCGCTGTCAGTAACTGCGTCGGTGAGAACAACCGGAAGGACTTCGTCCTGTTTGCAATGTACGGAGCTCTCATTTCTTTGCACGCCCTCAGCAGGGTGGGACCCCACTTCCTGCAGTGCTCCGAAGAAGGCTGGGCAGAGTGCAGCCCCGTCTCGCCGCCCACCCCGGTGATCCTCCTCACCCTGCTGTGCTCCGAGGGGGTGCGCTTCCTCATTTTCACGGCGGTGATGTTCGGGACCCAGCTGCACTCCATCTGCACGGACGAAACAGGAATAGAACAATTGAAAAAGGAAGAGAGAAGATGGGCTGAAAAAACAAAATGGATGAACATGAAAGCCGTTTTTGGCCACCCTTTCTCTCTAGGCTGGGCCAGACCCTTTGCCTCACCGGATGAGGGCAGGCAGACCCGGACCAGTGTGTGGTCCGAAGGACCCCTGGCCAGCATTGCCACTCAGACACAAACCACGTCCCAGCACTACCCTCTGATCTGTTCTCATGAATGTTTAAACTGAAAAAGCAAAACAACTACTCTAAAACTCTTTTTTTTAATGTCTCAAGTTCAAGTAAAATGGCTGAGCCTTGCAGAGAGAGAGAGAGAGAGAAAAAAAACAACCCTATGTTTTATTTTTAAAAGATCATCCTTTCTATTTTCATGACTGAAGCTGCTCTTCTTTTTTCCTTTTTAAAAATCACTTCTCTGGCCTCTCGTTTCCTCTCTGCTGTCTGTCTGGCATGACAAACGTGGAGGGTGCTGTCTCCAGGCCATGCCCCCTTGTACTAACTGAGTCGTGACATTTGTGCATAGATGGACCGGGCCGGATGCCTGATTGGGGACGCATAGGAGAGCCAGGAGGACCCGGGACTCCCCCTGCCCAGGAGTGCAGTGGTGGGCACCCCGATGGGACTTAAAACCTCGCCCAAGACGGATGCTTACCGCTTGTGGCCTGAGAGGGCGGGGATCAGGGCTGGAGCCCTAAGAAGGGCCCTGAACACGGCAGCCTCAGCCCCCATGTGAACATGACTCGCCTCCTAATTCCAAAAATCAACTGCCTGCCTTGTACTTTATGGGCCCCGGGTGTGTAGAATGACTCTGGGGGTCGTGGGGTGGAGATGAAAGGGGTCTTATTTGTATTCTGAATCTCGAATTACATTCTGATTATTTGGAAGAATGTGAAGGAAAGAAGTTTTTCCAGTTCAAAATCCCTTACACAACAAAAGAAGAAAATTACGCAATTCCAGGCAAGCTACGTTTTCCTTTGCTACATCTGCTGATTCTCTTATCGCCCCCTCCCTCCCTTCCGTAGCGAGCGTGTTACTCCTCAGTGAAGCAGCCACAGTCCTACCGTCAGCCCCTTCCTCGTTTTGTAGATCTCTGCAGTGGGTTCACTTTCTGAGATTTTTAGACCCCAAAATGTGGACATAATCATGTCTGGTCTATATTGTAACCTGGGAGACTGCGGTCCTGGCGTGGGGCTGACCACGATGCGAAGAAGTTGGGAGAGGCCATCCTGTCCACTGGAGTCGGCAGGTTCACCTGAGCCCGCACCGCCCAGGCCGCGCTTCTCCATGTACACACCTGTACGTGGGGTCTCGTCTCGGGGAGGAAGGGCCTGAAGACGGCGCTGGGGGATGGAGGGTGAGGGGAGGCGGAGTGCGCATCAAATGCAGAAATCACGGAAGTCTGAATACTGACCCTCCGAGACTTCTCACGTGGATTTTTTTTTTAAAGCCATCATCACAAACCTCTTTTTAATCCTTTGCTTGGGTAGAGTGGGGGTGAGGTTTATCAAATCAGCCCTGGGTGGGGAGAGAGCTCATTTAGCCTTGTGATCTTTCAGAATAATAAGTGGAACATGCCGCCTCTTTTCAATTCTGTACGTGCTTCCTTCCACATGGAAACAAAACGCAATAAAATTTTTCCAAATCCCCAAAGGAAAAAAAAAAAAGAGAAAAATTGACACAGCATTGTAAACTGACTATAACTCGATTAAAAATAAATAAATAAATAAATAAATAAATAAATAATTAGCACTTGAAATTAGTTATTCACACAGACTTATTATCAAATCCCAGCATTGACAGTGATTAACTCCATGCCTTTATGCAAATTTCTCCATCTCTGTAGGTATCAATTTTTCTCCTCTATAAAGTGAGTATTCTAATATTCAATTTTATGTGGTGGTTTTAAGGATTAAATTAAATAAAGTATCATATGAAAGATGCCTATTATAGCATGCCACAGAATAGTTCTCCAATAAATCATAGTGTTTTTTATTAAAGTACAGTTGGTTTACAGTGTTGCATTAATTTCTAATATACAGCATAGAGACTCAGCTGTACATACACATACATTCCTTTTTATGTTCTTTTTCATTATAGGCTGTTACAAGGTATTGAACGTAGTTCCCTGTGCTCCAAAGTAGGACCTTGTTGTTTATCTATTTTATGTATAGTAGTTAGTATCTGCAAATCCCACTTTACCTCTCCACCTCTCCTTCCTTCCTTGGTAACCATAAATTTGTTTTTCTATATCTGTGAGTCTGTTTCTGTTTTGTAAATAAGTTCATTTGTGTCTTATTTTTGATTCATCATATATGACATCATATGGTATTTTTCTTTCTTTTTCTGGCTTAATTTCACTTGGTATGATGATCTCCAGGTCCATCCATATTGCTGCAAATGGCATTATTTCATTCTTTTTTTATAGCTGAGTAGTATTCCATTGCATATGTGTGTGTGTGTGTGTGTGTGTGTGTGTGTGTGTGTATACACACACACGTCAACTTCTTCATCCAATCATCTGTCAATGGACATTTGGGTTGCTTCTGTGACTTGGCTATTGTAAATAGTGCTGCAAATCATAGCTATGATGATTGATATCTACGCACATGGTATGAGGTTACCATATATAGATGAGGCAAAAAACTAGCCATTATTATGTCTGCCCTCGAACAGTTTGTAGTTTAATCTGAGAGAAAAACGCACAGGTAAATTAATCCTCACAACTACCTTGTGCCTTAGGCAGAGACATTTCATCATTCCTATTTTTCACGTGAGCAATCCGTGACTCAGAGACATTCAGCAGCTTGACAGTGGTCACACAACTCCTAAGTAGCAGAGCTGGGGCCGAGTTTTCCTGGATCTAATGCTCTCTATGCTTAGGAAGATAAGCGCAGCTCAGTGAAGGACAGAGCTGCTCAATTCAATTCCAATGAGAAACTTACACTGAACACCTACTATGACAGTCTGATATGCTAAATGCTGTGGAGGAATGTGGAATTAATACATTGTGCCTGGTCTCAAGAAGTTTACAATCTAGGGAGAAAGACAGGCATGTAGACATCTTAGTGAAATACCATATAATATATAATAAAAGCTGTGTTTTTCATTTACTTCTTTTAATAAACATTTATTGAATCCATCAGGCTCTATGTTAGGTATAGAATTTTCAGTGATAAAAGAATAAGCTACCCATCCTCAAGGGGCTTACATTTTGTTGGAAGGAGACAGACAGGAAATACAAAGCAAATATATATATATGTATATATATATATATTTCATATATATATATATATATGATAATTTTAGCTGTTGATAGCAATGCATACTAGAAAGAAAATGCAGAAAGTTTTGTGATACTGAGTTGGTGCTGGCTAATTTCATGAAGGCCTCCTGAAGGCCTGAAGAACCAGTCATGCTAAGATCTACGAAAAGAGTATTCCAGGCAGAGGGAATGGCAAGTGCCAAGATAGTGAGGTGAGGACGAACTGGGAGTTTTAAAGAGTAGCAATGAGACTCTGTGGCAGGAGCATAGAGAGATGGGAGAAACAAAGCAGGGTATCATGAGATCTGGAGACACAGGCAGGAGCCCAAAATGCAGAGCTTGGTACATTGTGGTTAGAAGTGTCTCATGACTCTAGTTTTATGGAAGCAGCTACAGATTTAAGCAGGGAAGTGTTATTATTTGACTTAAAAAAAAATCACACTGTATGCTGTGAAGAACTATAGTGTTCACCTGGGCAGTAAGGAGAGAAAGAGTGATATAGTTTTGAAAAATTCAGGGCAGGCACCAGGAAAGAGAGGTGAGATAGGCTGTTTGGGGAATTCCAGGAAGAGAGGGTACCAGCATCAGAAAAAGTTTAGGATGCGTGAAGCATGTTTGGGCAACATTGAGTTTTCTAGTGTGGCGTGATCATCTGACATGTGGGAAGGATGGAAAGGGATGGGATCAGAGAGGCAGGCAGGTGCTAGGTTAGAACTTGACTCCATTCTGTAGGCAGCTGGAAACTAGTCCGTATTTTAGAAAGATGACGTTGGTGACTGTGTGAAGGATATTAGAGTGAGGTTTCTGCAGTAGGTCATTTGAGAGATGGCAGAGGCCAACCAGTGTGAATGGGAAGGAGGAGACGAGCAGGAGCCATTGATGCAAAGAGGTGACAACGGCACTTCATGAGGAACTGCATACACGTAGTAAAGGGGAGGGGGAAATCTGAACACATCCGCACAGCAAGCTGGGGGCGCCCTTTTCTGTGAGAAGAAGGCTGGGAGACAGGGTGGCAATTTCAGTTTTGAACAAGCTGAGTGTAAGGTTTTGGCAGGACTTCCACATGAGAATGCGGGAGAGACAGCTGGGAAAGCAGGGCTGGGACTCAGGAAGTCTGGCCTTTGAGAGCACACCTATTCCAACTAATTTCTTATAATCTGTGAAAAATCTTGTGAATTTTTAGATATTTGCTATTTTCAAGAAGACAGAAGTTTCGCAAGTGTTTGTCAGCACCAACTGGCATTTCTGCCAAAGGAAAGGGTTTGCTTCTTCAAAAAACAGAACGTTCAGTAAAGAGAAAGCTGGTTGGTGATTTCTCCTTTCTTCTTTTACTTTGGAAGCCATGAGATATCATACTTGTTTGGATTAACTTTAGGGAATATTGTACCAGGCTTAGCATTATAAGGAAAAAAGATCTTATTAAAAAATACAGCTGATAATGAAGGGATAGACTGTGTCTTGTGTTCCTAAAGAAAGTAATAGGAGAGAGTAGGAGTAAGCAAGATTTTTCTTAGAATTTATGTTTCATTATTTTGATAGTTCCAGCAAAGCATCAAACACAAAAGGGTAGGTCTGGGGGCAATTTCAATGGCTAAATGAGAAAAAAATAATGTCAATAAGAGAGAAAGGGACTCCTTTTATGAGAACTTAAAAAGTTCGAATTTTAAATAAACAGCTCTCTGCAGTGCTAAATTGAACAAACAAACAGCAAAATAGAAGGTTTTAGCCCAGCCCAATCATCTCGGGTAAGAACCTTTCTCTCTGCTTCATCTTGTATCATCGTATCTTTCTCAGTAATCACATTTTCTTCTCAGGTACCAGGCAGTACCTTCGTTGCTGATACCGATGCGAAAGTAGGGCGCCAGGGGTGTGGGGATAGCTAATTCACCAACAAAGGTCATTTTTAATTGCTGTCTCCAGAGCCTCACGACTGCTGCATCACTCATCGACGTGACTCAGCCTTGGCGTGGGCACTGACTCACCGAGCTCTTAATGGATGAGTTAGTGTCACAGACAGACCAACCCACAGGAAGCCAGGGAAAAGAAGCGGGGCCGCCATCACTGAGTCCACATCTGACCTTAACAATCCAGGCTAGGAAAGACCTATTCTGAGGGAGGGCAGTTGAATTTGCAGGGTGCCTGTTGCTGGTGTTATTGTGGTGACCATTGCTTTCCTGTTTTGTATTTATTTATCCAAACGGATTTAGATGAAGGACTCCAGAGCTACAGAGAGAGATGCAACTCTTTGCAAAACCCACCACATTGCGGTAGGGCTACTCCGGGGCACGGCGATCCTGTTGGCTGGTGACTTGGGCAGCTCGCTTGACCTCTGATTGTTGGTTCCTCATCTACCTTTACATAGCCTCTGTCTTTACACTTTGGTCCAGGCGTGTTTACTTTTTATAGCAAGCTCAGGAGAAACATATCATTGCCATTGTTCTCATAGATGAAGAAACTGTAAATTTTCCAAGGACACATTTCTAGTTAAGTAATGAGTTTGAAATTTTTACCATGTCCCCTTGGTGGAGGACGCCGTCCTCTCTGCCCACCCCGCCACCCCCTCATCCTGCCAGTCCCATCCCCTGATGCCTCCTGCCTGTGCCCCGTGCTTCTTCTCTGCAGCATTGCCACCTTTGTCATTTCTCACTCTCGTCTCCCCGTCCCTGGACCATATGCTCCAGGTGGGATAGATCCCCTGCCCTCTGGCCACCGACACCAAGCAGGCTCACAATAAATCTTGGTGGTTCTGAGAAAAAAAAATTCAATTATCTCTCCTGAAAGCCAGCCCTCCTTAACTACTCTCCTAAAATTCCTCTCATCTGTAAAATATGGATCATAATGACACCTGTCTTACAGGGTTGTTGTACAGATTAAATAGTAGAACTGTGAAATGTCTAGAAGCTGAGTATGCATTAGGCAATCAATAAATGGGTGGTTGTATTACTAAAAATAATAAAGAAAAATCTTCACTAAAGTATCCATACCAATGAAGTCCCTTGATTCTTCAGAGTAAATTAGCATGATGTTACCAGCACTGAAAGCAGGTGGTAAGGACTAAGACAGGAGGGAAGGGGGCAGGGCACAGCCATTCAAGGAATGACACAGCAATTAACATCAAAATGGTGAAAGATTCAACCCCCAGTTGGCTTTGAGGCTCAAGATGGTGGGAGATTTGACTTCTAGCAGGTCTTGATCTTCATTATATGCTCATGGTAATATATTAACATGGTGAATAACATGCCCATAGTCACCGTGGCAGTCCCAAGGCTAGCCACAACAGGTCAAAGGGTAGGAAATGGCCAACTTCCTGGGAATCCCAGCCCCTTCTCCAGGCTAGTTAGACTGGTCCTTCCACTTATTAGCATATGAAGCCACTGAGCCCATAAAAACTGTCAACATGGTTCCTCACAGCTGCCTGTCCTCTCTCTCTCTTTGGAGATGGCCCTCACTCAGTCTATGGAGTGTGTACCTACTTTTAACCTGAGCACCCAACCCCCACACCTCGTGGCCTTTCTCTTGCCTTTCAATGTGTCTCTCTGAATAAATCTACCTTCACTTAACTGTGGCTTGCTCTTGAATTCTTTCCTGCGAGAAGCCAAGGACCCACACTTGGCAGGGCACGTCCCAGGGGCTCAGCCGAGACCTGGGACATGGCCCACCTCATGCCCCACACATGTTTTCCTGCATCAAAGGTATCAGCGGATAATAATAAGCTTGTCCATCAAGGGGAGAGAATGTACAAGGTCAGTTTATCAAAACAAATGCTCACCTGAATCTTGTCTTGATGGGCTGAACCTTTAAAATTGCTAATGTGGAACTTGACCCAGCTGGCTGATAAAGGACAACCTATTATCCTACATATCGTCAAGCAGGCTGCATCCCCTGATGACACTCCCTAGTGTATCCCCATGCACACCCTGAGGGACAGTCTCTAAAGTGAAATCCACCAGGATGAAGCATTTTTGTTTATTTTTGTGTCTGGTGAACAGTGGGGGATTTTAAAGCCGATGTGTATCTTGGATAGAAACAATCACAAAGTCATTGAATTAAAAATCCTAAAAGAAGATGGATAGACAAGAGAAAGTTAAGGAAAGCGGCTGTAATTTTCCAGGTTCATAGCACAACTAGGAAGGATTTGACTGTAATGAAGTTCAAGAGACAAGACAGTTTAGGAAAACTGATTGTTGTATGGGAATATCATCTCTTAGGGCTAGAAGCTTAGCGATTCCAAAGTATAGAATGTCTTATAGAATAAGAAGACAAAATGGCTTATTTAATTCTCACAACAGCCCTATCAGATAGGAATTTTAATATTGGGACTGAAGTTCAGGGTGGCTGGAAATATGTCTAGGGTCACACGATGACAAGTGGATTAATAGTCTGGATCCCATACTAATATTAAGAGTACTAAACTTAACGTTTGTTACAAGGTTTAAAATATAAAAAAGTTGGAGAAATAGGCAACAAGCACTAGTTTTTAGCTGTTCACAGTAAACAGTAGCCCAGTGGTTAGTCATCTTAACTTTGTGTGAACCTTGGATTTTTGAACAGGGATTTCCCTTGACATTCTCTGCATTGTGCAGAGAAGAGCACATGTGTCAATGTTAATAAACTGACAGTTTTAGTGTCATATGTTTGGATATAGATTAATCAAGTTCATTTATTGATAACCCAGCATGTGTCTGATAGGGCTCAGATTCAGAGACTGATGAGAGTAGTAATATTTGTTTTCAATAGAGATATAAGATAAATGAGATTATGTTTGTAAACAAGAAAAGGGATACATTTTTCTGAGTATCAAACACTCACTGAATGAGACATAAATGACGTGATGTATGTGTAAGAATAGGAAACTAACTTTTAAAGCACCAACTGTATGCTTGATGCTGTGAAAAAGCACTTAATTTCTAAGATCTAATTTAATATAATTAACTTTGTGATGAAGTTATTACTGTCCTTACCTTAGAAATAAGAAAACTGAAGACAGGAAAATTTAACTGATCTAACAGCTAGTGCATGGTGAGACCAGGATCAGAGCCCAGCTGTACAGCTAGTCTCTGACCATATCACATAATCGATTTTATAAATTGTATACATCTACAAAAGTGTAAGGTGTCAGTCAGGGTTCAGTGCACAAAACAGAAACCAGTCTAGGTATTTTTAGCAGGTAGGGATTTAATTCAGGGAATTTGGAGCTTACAAATTCACTGGAAGGGCCTAAGGAGCAGTTCCAGAATGAACTTCTTAGATGCGTTTCAGAGCTATGCAGAAGTGATCTGGGAGAGCCAGCTAGTGCCTCTGGGCCACTATTAAAGATATGAGAGAGCAAGACCATCTGTCTCTGCTTCTTTAACTGTCTGAAAAATCTGGAGAGTGGGCAACCGAAATGGTAATGCAGGGAAGTTAAACTGGGAAGCCATTGATTCCTCCATTGCTTCTGGATGATTAGGAAGCTGGGGAATAAGTAATGTAAAGTTTCTGTAGCCAAGTTTCATGTTCCATGGCCATGATAGCCAGCAGCAACAGCCAAGGGCCCCAGGAAGGTGGTCTCTGCCTCCGTTCTATCTTCCATATATTAATTGAGTATATTGCCATGGTAGAAGTTGATTTGCATATAGGAATCATAATTGCAAGGGAGTCTGGGAAATATAAATTGTGTTTTCCAGCTTCTCAACTAGAAGGAGAGAATGGAGTATGAGTAAACCATTCCAGACAAGGTAATATTATTAGTTAAAAAATGTAACAATTATTACCATCTAGATTTTCTAACTTAGTTGATTACAAAATGGAAAGCTAACTTACTTTGCAATGGTTACCTGACCTTTTAGTCCCTTTGCTACCCTTGCTTCCTGTAGGACACTGCTGATGAAGTAGGACCTTTGCTTTAGACACAGCTTTTGCTTTTTATCAACGTGCAAAGCAATTTGTGTCTAACAGTTTTATGGTCCACTGACTGTACTGAAACATAGTGCTTTACCAACCATGAACTTTGACATGTTTCTAACAGGGACTTAATCCGAAAATATGAAAGAGGAAGCCTTCTGAGTATAATTTATAATCAGATCAACTTTCATGTGGGTGTTGAATAGCATATAAAATTAATATTTGTGCCTTGGATTCTGACATTAACTTTGTCCTTCTTCAAGAGACAGAATGACATCAATAGGTGAACTGAAGGTTGAAATCTCAATTGCTTTGAAAGGACATCACATCTTATGAATTTGCATTAGTACTAAAAACAGCAGGGGGATAGTATAATTAACATATATGAAATTTCATTTCTTAATACAAGCAAAACCTAGAATGAACTCTACAAAAGACCTTTGGATAAACACTCTGTTATGTCATAGCTAACAATGTCAATAGTTTTAGTTATTATACCCGAAGATCTTTATTTCTGCAAGTTTGTGGCCTTTTCCTATTATTTTCAGCATATATTTTATTATGTATTGATGTTTTCCCCTTAACTCTTTCAATAATATGCTATTTAATGGCACAAGAGTTTAGTTCTTCTTCAAGGTACTCTGTTCCTAAAATCAAACAGCAATTTCACATGTCTACACTTAGCCTGAAGTGTTTATATATCTTAATTAGTGTAGAAACATTTTTTAGTTTTCAAAGCACTTTTATGCAGACCATAATCCAAAGCAAAGGGGAAAATACTATTATTTAAATGACTACTCTGTTCTAAAAGTACTCCAGAATATTCAACTTTCTGAAGAGTACTAGAAGAGGATTAAACAGTTAACTTGGAAATTTCTTGGTAGAAAAGATGATTCAATATTTTGCACTCACAGTTTGAAGTGTGCTTCAGTTTTTATTTTACTTTTTCTTGTGGATCTTTCATCAGTAAGATTATCAAAATAACGTTCTATGGGAACTTAACTGTTAATCAGTGAAAAGAGACAAACTATTTAGGGAAAGTACTGATCGCATCACACAGTTACATTACAGATAAGCGTAAATGACAGAAAGTGGACTTTGTACGTGGCTGAGGGATTCTGAATACTAACAGCGGTACAGTTGTAGTATGTTTGTGTGAATGTTTGCTGGAGTAGTGTGGGCCTAGATACACACACGTTTGTGCTCTATCCAGGGAATTTGTTAACCTAAGTTATCGCAGTTTTGGGGAGTTGGGTTTCTGAATCCATCCAGGTCTATTATGGGTCACATGTGAATGAACACATGTGATGAATATGAATGAATATAACTTTGTGTTTACATATCTAAATCCAAGAACATATAGGTGAGTATTTTGCATTTGGATAAGGATATATTTTTACTTACTTGTGTTACATTATTGTTTCTAAAACATTTTATTACCAGTATTGATTGCCAGTTATTCCTGCTCAGCATTCTGCCATCTTGGTCACTCACATTCATCAGGATGAAACCTAAATAATATCACTCCTATCTTTATTGGTTCAGAAATCCCACACTGAGGCTCATAGTGTTCAATTAGGAATCAGGATGTAATATCCAAGATCTCGTAGTAAGTAGCTCATGGTGAAAAAGAATATGAAAATGAATATATGTATATTCATGTATGACTGAAAAATTGTGTGTTGTACCAGAAACTGACACAACATTTTAAACTGACTATAAGTCAAAAAAAAAAAAAAAAGAAAAAAGAATCAGGATGCAATACTCATGGCAATCTTACCCTAAAGAACAAAGGATGAAGCCAACTGCCTCAGCAGGACATCTACAGTTATGCGGTAACTGCTGACAATTTTGTATTTTTACACAGTACCTTACAAGTGAATTTTATCCTGCAGCAAGCAAAATATTCCCCTTCTGCTCAATTCTCCCATACCAGTTCTTTCAGTAAATTTGAATTTTATAAAAATACGTTGCGATTTCTAGTGTTTTGGCTTTATTTTGGAGGTGAATAAGAAGAAAACTAGTGAGTTGAACATAGTATTAACTCAAAGAAAAGGAGCCATTGATCTTGGATTGGAAGATGGAGGAGATGTAGTTAAGGAACAGAAGAGGTATCAGGAAAAGATAATAAGCAGGCAAATTCTGGTGATGTTTGCATGAGGACATAGAATGAAAATTTGAGCCATTTATTCATGATACTGGTATTTGTCATTGGTATACGTTGTAGTATAACTGCTCACAGACGCAGAACATGGTTTAATGGATGCCATAATAGGGGAATTGCTGATTTCTGCAAAATTTTTAGCCAAAGTGGTATAAAATTTTAAAACAATGTCAAGAATTATTTAGTAGCTTTTAAGAGTCTTAGAAATAATCTCCCCTGAAGAGGTTCATGGGCATTAAAGACAAGTTGGGCAGCAACATAGTTCCCAAAGAATTTATATGAACAAGAGCAAGCCACAGATATGTAGATCATTTGGTTCTCATTTTGGTTTTACTTTCTGACAATCAGTTATAAAGACTCTTCATGAAAGTGTGTTTCACCTTTAGTCTTTGAAGCTGCTGTCGCTTTTGCTTCTTTGGGCACCTGTAGCTGGCTTTACTCCTCGGTATGGCCATTCCTGCCAGCTCTCATGCAGGGTATGATAACTGAGGCAAAAGGGGAGCCATGTGATTCCTTGAAGATACACAGGAGACACCTACAAAATCTGTGTAGGCCAGTAAAAGTTGGCCTAACCAACAACCAATTATTCAACAAATTTGTAAAAAATGCACTGTATTGGAAAAAAAAAAAAAGTGTCCTGCCCTCACTCAATGCCACGTGGTAGCTCATTCCCTCTCTGCTTTAGCTCTGGCTATAGGTTTGGTCTCATCTGCGGAAAGTTGCCTGCCCTCCTTTTTCAAATTGCTGTTCAAAACTACCCCCTGGACTTACATACAGGTTTTCTTGCTCAGATTCCCTCCCACGACCTCATTTTGCTGACTCATACATACTCTGATGAATAAAGAGGCAAGCCTGCCACCGCACGATAAGTGTGTATTAAGTGCCGATCTGTGGGCTAAATCGGAGACTGTTGTCCTGGAGTATATGGTCAGGGTTCAGTCCAGAAAACAGAAATCCCTGTATTCTAAGAATGGAGGAGTTTGTAGGGAATTTCCTTAACTGGAAGGGTTAAGGAAAAAGGGTGGGGAAGTCACCTCTGAAGGGGGTAGTTCTTTAGGCTCACCCAGAAGCCACTGCAAATCTCGATTCTCTCGGGAGCTTCCATCAACTGGCCCCATATGCAGCATTAAAGTGAGAGGTTTATGAAGCATTGCTCATGCATGTGGCCACATCTTTCTCTGGGGAATTATGGCCTTTCCTTGGCATAATTGTTGGTTTCACCTTGTAAAAATGAGATGGGTCCTCCATCCAAAATTTGGTTTAGATATTAAGACTGATGATATCCATGCACATATTAAGAACGTATGAAAAGTTTTATTACTCACAAAGTGATGCTTTCTGGGGAGGCTATCAGGTAGGTCCAAAAATGGTTTGAAAGAGAGCTGAGAAAAGAGACTGGTGTTCATTGCAGTTAGGAGGAAGAGGTGGCATGATTCCTGCACATGTACAGGCTGGAGCTTGTGCGGTTTGCACTTCCTGCTGATGCCAAAGGAAGGTGTACCTGCACTTTCTTATCAGCTCGTCCAGATGAGTGGAAGAAGGGGAAAGGTCAGTGATGTGGCTTGCAAGCTGTCAGCAGTCAAACATCAAAACTGGTAGACTTGTTATTACAACGCTATCCTGGAACCATGAGGGGAAGGGGCTTTGGGGGATATTTAGAGGGAGTGATGGTGGTGCTGAGTTAACTGCAGACAATCTCTTATACTGAGGGTGGTCTCATACTCGCTTCATTCCATGTTATCCAGGCCAATAGAGGGCTAATTTCTACTTCTGCATTATTTTCTATTAATGAAACAGTCATTTAAAAAATTAAAGTCATATCCATTTTAAAAATCCAAGGACTAGAAAATCCTTGTAAATATGTAAAGAAAAATTAAAAAATACCCTATGAATTGATATAAGTAATAAATCATCAAATATGCATAAATAGAAGTTTTCCAACCTCCAGCAAAGAAGATTGGTATCTTTTTTCTCAGAAATTTCACATCTATTAAAGATAGGGCCACATTTCCCCCAAATTTCTCAAAAACAAATGGTACAGTACAGTGAATTTACACATTTACCCCCAGCATACACATTAGCTGGAAATTTTAGCTTCATCCAGACCAACTTTTTAAAAAATATTGGAGTTACATATGTGGTAACTGTTTAGTATTAGTGAGAGTTGATTGAAGGTAGGGGATCTAGTTTTTTCATATGTTAGTCCCAATCTGAGAAAGTAGAACATTCCAGAACTTTGACTGTTTAGAAGTAGGTCACCTCAGTAATTAATATCAAGGATTTCATAAAATCTCTGATTATGAGATGACTGCTGATGTGACAAGCACTGAGTTAGGTGCTGGGAAAACAAAGTTGAATAAAATGTGTTTTTTGCCTTTAAGAACCACATTGTCTATCAGGTCAATACTTAGGGTTAAAGGATGCTAAGAACTTAAGGATGTAAAAAATTCAGGAAGTAAAAGGCTTCTGCAGGTAAAGTTATGACAATTACTCTACAGAACAACCACTTCTGCAAAACATAGCCTATTGCTACCTAATGTTTCAAAATACATTTCTGTGAAAAAAAATCCCAGGCTTGAGCATTATTTCCTTAAACAAATTTTCTAAAATAAAAGGAAAACTAGCCAGCCAAGGACAAATTATAATTTGGCTTTAAATGCTTTTTCATGAAAACTGATGACAACTGACTGTATTGTCCAGCCTTCTGAACATAACACTGTTTTCCATTGGAAACAAAACACAGTGACTTGCTGCTTGCTGAAGTCAGGCACCTCTGAGAGATGCTTTATTGTGTATTCTGAGGCACTTCTTTCCAGGTAATGAGGCGTGAGAGTGACTGATAAGCTCACAGAATGTGGAGGAGAACAAAATAATAAAACAAGCAGATTCTCTCTTAATCATGATTACAATGAATAAATAAGCAAGATTATTTTTCTAAAAATATTGAGTAGAGAAAAAGTTGAACATCTTTTAAAGTTTAAAAAGACCCAGCAGTTTAGAACTGTAAATGAATTTAATTCTCTAATCATTCTGCTTCAATTGGTGAAGAACTTTAAACGTGTATCACAAAATATAAATACATAAACTTTAAAATTTAGTGTGCAATGCCTGATTTTTATAGGTGAAATTAAAAAAAAATGTCAATGTATTTTCCTTTTCAACTGATGATGGATCAACCACTGAAGCCCAGGTTTCAAGTAATGTTTTTAGGAGAAGGCTGCATGTGTGAGTGGGAGAAAGTTATCACTTTTTCTATTTGCATATGTTTTCTTGTAAGAGGTTTATAGTGTCTTGTGTTATGTTTAAGACTTTCAACCATTTTGAGTTTATTTTTTGTATGGTGTGAGGGAGTGTTCTAACTTCATTGATTTACATGCAGCTGTCCAGTTCGCCCAACACCACTTACTGAAGAGACTGTCTTTACTGTATGTTCTTGTTTCCTTTGTCAAAGACTAAATGAACAAAAATTTGTGGGTTTATTTCTGGGCTCTCTATTCTGTTCCATTGACCCATATGTCTGTTTTTGTACCAATGCCATGCTGTTTTGATGCCTGTAGCTCTGTAGTATTGTCTGAAGTTGGGAAAGATTATTCCTCCAGCTTCATTCTTTTTCTTCAGTAATGCTTTGGGAATTCTGGGTCTCTGGTGATTCCATATAAATGTTAGGATTATTTGTTCTAAATCTATGATAAATGTCCTGGGTAAATTGATAGAGATCACATTAAATCTGTAGATTGCTTTGGGTAGTTTGGCCATTTTAACAATATTGATTCTTCCAATCCAGGAGCATAAGATATCTTTCCATTTCTTTAAGTCATCTTAAGTTTCCTTAGTCAATGTTTTGTGTTCTCCTCATATAATTCTTTCACTTCCTTGGTCAGATTTATTCCTAACTTATTTTTTTGGATGCAATTTTAAAAGTGATTTTTAATGTAAAGAAATGCCACTAATTTCTGTGTGTTAACCTTGTCTTCTGCTACCTTGCCAAATTCTCTTATTATCTTCTGTAGTTTTTCTATGGAGCCTTTAGGATTTTCTATATATGGTATCATGTCATCCACATATAATGACAACTTTAACTCTTCTCTTCCAGTTTGGATCCCTTTTATTTCTTTTTCTTACCTAGTTGCTATGGCTACGACTACCAATACTATATTGAGAGGAAGTGGTGAGAGTAGGTATCCTTGTCTTGTTCCAGATTTTAAGGGAAGGCTTTCAGCTTTTCACCAAGTATTATTCTGACTGAGATTTGTTGTAAATAGCTTTTATTATGTTGAGATATGTTCCCTCTGTACCCACTTCGGTAAGAGTTTTTATCATGAATGGGTGTTGAATTTTATCAAATACTTTTCTGCATCTATCGAGATGATCATGTGATTTTTGTCCTTTTTCTTGTTGATGTGATGTATCATGTTGATTGACTTACATATGTTGACCCATCCTTGTGTCCCTAGGGTGAATTCAACTTGATCATGGTGTATGATCTTCTTTTATGTGCTATTGAATTCTGTTTGTTAATATTTTGTTGAATATTTTTACATCTGTGTTCATCACTGATATTGGCCTATAGTTATCTTTTTGGGGAGTGTCTTTGTCTGGCTTTGGTATCAGGATGATGGTGACTTCATAGAATGAGTTTGGGGGTATTCCCTCTTCTTCAGCATTTTGGAAGGGTTTGAAAAGGATTGATGTGAGCTCTTCTTTGTATGATTGATAGAATTCCCTAGTGAAGCCATCTGGTGCTGGATTTTTATTTGCAGGGAGGTGGTTTGTTTGTTTGTTTGTTTGTTTGTTTTTCAGCTTGCTCTATTTCACTTCTAGTGATTGGTCTGTTCAAGTGATCTATTTCTTCTTGATTCAGTTTTGGTGGAATGTATGTTTCTAGAAATTTGTTGATTTTTTTCTAAGTTGTCCATTTTTTGCCATATAGTTGTTCATAGTATTCTCTTTGCTTTTTTGTATTTCTGTAGTGTTGGTTGTAATCTCTCCATTTTCATTTCTTATTTTTTTTAGTTGTGTGCTCTCTTTTCTCTTTGGTGATCTTACTCAGAGGTTTGTCAATTTTGTTTACTCTTTCAAAAAACCAGATTTTGGTTTGATTGATTTTTTTTTCTATTTTTTTTAAATCTCTTTTATTTATTTCTTCCCTGATCTTTAGTATTTATTTCCTTCTTCTAACTTTGGGTTTTGTTTGTTCTTTTTCTTCTAATTATTTCAGGTGGTAGGCTAGGATGCTTATTTGAGATTGTTCTTCTTTGAGGAAGGCCTGTATTGCTATGAACTTTCCTCTTAGGACTTGTTTTGCTGCATCCCACAGATATTGTGTGGTTGTGTTTTCATTGTCGTTTGTCTTAAGGTATTTTTAAATGTCTTCTTTGATTTCATCATTGACCCATTGATTTTTTTTAGTAGCATGTTGTTTATTCTCCATGCTGCCATTTTTTTCTCTTTTGTTTTTTCTGTGGTTGATTTCTAGTTTCATGCCTTTGTGGTTAGAGAAGATGCTTGGAATAATTTCTATCCTCTTAAATTTGTTGATGCTTCTTTTGTGCCTGAGTATGTGAAATATCCTAGAGAATATTCCATGAGCACTTGAAAAGAATGTATATTCTGCTTTTGGGGGATGTAATGTCCTAAAAATAACAATCAAGTCCCACTGTTTTACTGTGTCATTTAATACCTCTATTGCCTTATTGATTTTCTGTCTGAGAGACCTGTCCAATGATGTTAGTGGGGTGTTAAATTCTCCTACTATTATTGTATTCCATCAGTTTCTCCCTTTATGTCTGTTAGTATTTGTTTTTTATATTTAGGTGATCGTATATTGGGTGCATATATGTTAACCAGTGTAATATCTTCATCTTGTATCGCTCCTTTGATCATTATATAGTGTCATTTGTTACCTATGTTTATGGCCTTTGCTTTAAAGTCCATTTTGTCTGATATGAGTATTACTATTCCTGCTTTCTTGTCATTTCCATTTGCATGAAATATGTTTTTCCATCCTTTCATTTTCAATCAATGTGTGTCCTTCACTTTAAAGTGGCTCTTTGTAGGCAGGATATGGAAGCTTTTGTTTTATTATCCAATCAGCCACTCTATGTCTTTTGATTGGAGCACTTAGTCCATTGACATTCATAGTAATTATTGATAGATGTGTGTTTATAGACATTTTGAACTTTGTTTTCCAGTTAATTTGGTATTTCTTTGTTCCTCTCTTTTCCTTTTTGTTTTTCTTTTTGTGGTTTGATAATTTTCCTTTGTATTAGCTTGGTTTGTTTTTGGTTTTTGTAAGTCTATTGTGTGCTTTTCATTTGTAGTTACCCTGTTTTTCAAGTATGCTAACCCCTTACTATATCTATTTGCTTTAGACTGATAATCATGTACACCCAAACACATCCTAAAAAAGAATGAAGAAAAATAAGAAAAAAAAAGAGAGAAAGAAAAACATCTGTTTTCTTGCTCCCCCTCTCGCCTTTTGTGATTTTGAAATCCTTTATTTTTATTTATTTATTTATTTATTTATTTATTTATTTATTTATTTATTTATTTTACATCTTCATGTTTTTCTCTTACAATTCACTGTATTTATTGCATTTCCAATTATGGCTTTCTCATTTCTATAGCTGCCTGCTGCTTTTCTATTTAGAGTAGACCTTTCAATATTTCTTTTAGCATAGGTTTAGTGTTGCTGAATTCTTTTAGTTTTTTGCTTGTCTGTGAAATTCTTTATCTCTCTTTCTACTCTAAAGGAGAGCCTTGCTGAATTGAGTATCCTAGGTTGCAGCTTTTACTCATTCAGGACTTTGAATATATCTTGCCACTCCCTTCTGGCCAGCAGTGTTTGTATAGAGAAGTCAGCTGAAAGCCTTATGGGGGTTCTCTTGTAATTAACTATTTGTTTTTCTCTTGCTGCCTTTAGAATCCTTCCTTTATCTTTAACTTTAGCCATCTTAATTATAGTAAGTCTTGGTGTAGGTCTGTTTGGGTTCTTCTTGTTTGGGACAATCTGTGCCTCTTGTACTTGGATATGTTTCCTTCTTTAGGTTTGGAAAATTTTCAGTCATGTTTTCTTCAAATACCTTTTCAATCTCTCTTTATCTTCTTCTTGGACTCCTGTTATGCATAGGTTGGCATGCTTTATATTATCCCATAGGTTCCTTATATTGCTTTCATTGGTTTTTATTTGCTTTTCTGTCTGTTGTTCTGATTGGGTGACTTCTGTTATCCTGCCTTCTAAGTCACTTATTCATTCTTCTGCATCATCTAGTCTGCTTTTGACTGCCTTTAGCTCAGCTCTTATGTCAGCAATTGACTTTTCTGTTTTTAATTGGCTCTTCTTTATAGTTTCAATTTCCTTTTTAATGTATTCTCTGTCTTGATTGATTGTCTCTTTTAGTTCCTTCAGTACATTGATCATTCCCTTTTTGGATTCATGATCTAGTAGACTGTTGAGGTCTATTTCATTGATCATTCTTTCAGGGGATTTCTCTTATTCTTTTAATTGGCTTGGTTCCTCTGCTCCTTCATTTTACTTATATTTCTCTGGCTCTATGGATTTAGGAGTAACAGTTAACTACTGTGGTCTTGAATGGCTGTTTTTTTTGTTTGTTTGTTTATTTGTTTTTATTTAAAATGGGAGCATTCCTGTGCGGACTGTGTGCATCTAATAGTTTTGTTGCAGTGGCTCTTCTTAGTATGGATGGTTGCCACATCTTTCTTCCATGTGATCTGGCTGTTATCCCTTTGATTGGGGGTCTGGTTGGTGCTGTGGTGCTCAGAGCCTGCTCTGATTGTTCTTGTTGAGTGGTGCCTCCTTTTTTGTTCTGTGGTTGTCACAGACTTGATAAGGGCTGTGTCTGCTCCCCTGTTGCTGGAACAGAGGTTTCTAGACCCATTTATGAGCTATGATGTGTGGCAGGCAGGGTTGGAGCAATTCAGCTGGCAAGAAGAGTCCACAAGAGATGTCCTCTGGGAAATGCCCTCTGTGATGTTGTCTGTCACTTGTTATGTGTCTTTACAAGGTACTCTTTGTTGATGCTGCACTTGTCCCCACCTTAGCTGCAGGAATGTCAGCCACCTGCTCTGGTTTCCCCCAGTTTCTGAACCCCAGGAACCACCAGGGCAGATTCATCAATGTCAGGTGTTAGGACCCACAGTAGCAAGCATGCAATCACACAACTGGGTCTGTTGTGTGTCACAGGGTCAGCACAGATCCCAGCCCCCACCTCCACATACAGTATGTTATGCTGGCCTGCTGTAAATACATGTACTGGTTCCAGCCATGGGTCAGAACTCTGCTCACTGCCTGTTTGTACCAGAGGCAGGAGTCCACAAAGGGTCCAGAGAGAGCAAATCCATCCTCTCTGCCTGGGGCTGTAAACAAATCTCAGTCCCACCAAAGATGTTGCAGGACTGCAGGGTATGGATTCAGTGTTGAGCCCTACCTCTGCACAGCAGTGTTGGTTATGACCTAGTCCCACCTCTCTTCTGGGGAGGATACATCAACAATGGACCCAAGGGGACAAAACAGCTATGAC
Organism: Camelus dromedarius; assembly: GCF_036321535.1. Classification (NCBI taxonomy): domain Eukaryota; kingdom Metazoa; phylum Chordata; class Mammalia; order Artiodactyla; family Camelidae; genus Camelus; species Camelus dromedarius. The sequence continues at coordinate 23,708,035 of NC_087465.1, read as the reverse complement.
ATAGCTGTGTTGTGCCCCTCCTCTGCCCACACACACCAACAGTGTTTTCTTTTTTTTTAAATAGGGGTCCAAGGCTGTTCTGTTCCACACACACCCCCAGCCAGAGTGCACACTGCCCTCCAGTCCCCTGAGGCTGCCTCTGTGCAGTGGGCCCTGCCCTCTGCCTGGGCTCCTCACCCATCTCCAGCAGCCAGTCCCAGCTCATCCCTGCTGACTTGTGTCTAGGGCTGGGGTTTGCAGGGACCCTCCATATCAGTTTCCCTTAGTTCTGTCTGCTGTCACTTTCTTCTCTGATCCTCAGAAGCTCTGCTTCTGTCCCCACTGACCTCCTGGCTGGAGACAGGGCATCCCAGTGTGAGGGTGCCTTTCTTCCTATGTTGCTCCCTCCCTGAAGGACTGGTCCTGCACCACATTTTTCTTTTTCCTTTTTTTTTTTTCCTTACTGGATTTTGTGAGAATCCTCCTGTATTTTGAAATGAGAGACACTCTGCCAGAGTTCAGTAGGTGTTTTGTGTAATTCAGTCAGTTTGTAAATGCAATTCTTGGTTTATTTCTGGGAGATGGTGAGCTGTGAGTCTCTCTACTCTGCCATCTTGGCTTCCTCCCTCACTTTTTAAAATTTAAATTGGGTAATACTGAAAACAAATATATGTAGTTCATGTATGACTGAAGCATTATGCTGTACACCAGAAATTGACACAACATTGTAAACTGACTATACTTCAATAAATATATATATCTATATTCAAAAAAAGTCCAAAGAAGGCATTTTGTAAGGAAAAAAAAATAAAGTCAACAAGAAATAGACCTACTGCCAGATGCATAGACTGCAAATAAATAACTGAGAAACTGCAATAAATAATCAAACCGTGTATATACACAAAAAATGGGCAATACTATATTTTAAAAATCCTTTGATGTACATTATTTCACTTGGTTCACACAAGAATAATCCTAATAGGTAGAACAAATATTTTTAGATCCATTTTACAGATGAGAACACTGAGATTTAAACAGGTTAATTAATTTTCCAAGTTCTCATGTCTGGCTACTCACAAAGTCAAAAAAGTAGCCAAATCTACATATTCCTAATCTAGACCTGACCTCTATCTATGACACAGTCTTGTTTTCTTATAAGTGATGATCTCCTAGAACTTCTGATTTTGATATTCTTGCTATGTGTTTTTGGCACTTTTGATTTTGCATATAATCACATGTTGAATTTTCTTATCTCTTCGAGGACAAATTCTGATCTGATCCCAAAGTATTCAGACTGTGGAATGAAGTACCAGATTACTTTTACTCAAACAATCTATTCTTTAGTTTAAAATGTTTGTGAAATTATAGAAAAGTTATGAAAATGATGTTTATTTGTGGGCTTTCTTCAGTATGTGTTTGTCAAACTCTAATTTTAGCAGTTCGGTGAAGTTTTTAGACTATGGCATCCTACACTCTCTTGAATATCATATTAAGATAATTTTTTGAAGCATTCAATATTTTATTTTACTTATAACGTGTTACTTAATTTTTAAAATGAATTTAATTTAAAGCAGTTTTAGGTTCACAGCTAGGAAGCTATCTTTTTACCTGAGGTTTGTATATTCATTCTTGGGCTACTGAACTCCAAATAAAGATAAACTGACAAAATGTTATGAGGGACAAAATTTACATTTAAATATCAAATATGGGCCTTACTGAGGAAAATGACATTGTTTTCTACTTTAATGATTTTACATGGATTATAATGAAAGATCTTTACATCTTGCCTGGAACACACAAACAATTTCAATAGTGATTTTTAGAAAACAATTTTACAAATAAGTATTTTGTTATGATGGTCTTTTTTAAAATTTTATTTTATTGAGTTATAGTCAGTTAACAATGTTGTGTCAATTTCCAGTGTAGAGCACAATTTTTCAGTGTTACATGAACATACAGATATTCAATGGTGCATTCTTTTTCACCATGAACTACCACAAGATCTTGTATATATTTCCCTGTGCTATACAGTAGAATCTTGTTTATCTATTCTATATATACCTGTCAGTATCTACGAACTTCAAACTCCCAGTCTGTCCCTTTTCATCCCCCCTCTGCCCCCGGCAACCATGTTTGTATTCTATGTCTATGAATCTGTTTCTGTTTCTGTTTCGTATTTATGTTCATTTGTCCTTTTCTTTTCATTCTTGGTGTTTTGTTTTTTTTTTTTTTTTAGATTCCATGTATGAGTGAACTCATATGATATTTTTCTTTCTCTTTCTGGCTTGTTTCACTTAGAATGACATTCTCCAGGGACATGCATGTTGCTGCAAATGCGTTACATTGTCATTTTTTATGGCTGAAAAGTATTCCATTGTATAAATATACCACTACTTCTTTATCCAGTCATCTGTTGATGGACATTTAGGCCATTTCCATGAATTGGCTATTGTAAATAGTGCTGCTATGAATATTGGGGTGTGGGTGTCATTTTGAAGTAGGTTCCTTCTGGATATATGCCCAGGAGCGGGATTCCTGGGTCATATGGTAAGTCTATTGAGGAATCTCCATACTGCTTTCCACAGTGGCTGCACCAAACTGCATTCCCACCAGCAGTGTAGGAGGGTTCCCTTTTCTCCACAGCCTCTCCAGCATTTGTCATTGTGGACTTTTGAATGCTGGCCATTCTGACTGGTGTAAGGTGATGCCTCATTGTAGTTTTGATTTGCATTTCTCCAATAATTAGTAATACTGAGCATTTTTTCATGTGCCCATTAATCATTCATGTCTTCACTGGAGAATTGCTTGTTTAAGTCTTCTGCCCATTTTTTCTTTGGGTTTTTTTTTTTCTTATTAAGTTGTATGAGTTGCTTATACATTCTGGAGATCAAACCTTTGTCAGTATCATCTTTTGCAAAAATTTTCTCCCATTCCATAGGTTGTCTTTTTGTTTTGCTTATGGTTTCCTTTGCTGTGCAAAAGCTTGTGACTTTATGTTATTTTGTTATGTTATGTTATGATGGTCTTAATGTGACTTTATGAGTGCTTTAATACCTGTTGGTCCCAGTTTGTCATTTACCAGGTAAAAAGAGAGAGCATGACATCATGGAAGAGCAGGTTCCTTCTGGATATATGCCCAGGAGCGGGATTCCTGGGTCATATGGTAAGTCTATTGAGGAATCTCCATACTGCTTTCCACAGTGGCTGAGTTTAATTTTCTACTCTATTATTTACTAAAATTATGTGAATTTGCTATTCCTGAGATCCTCTTCCCAGATTGCCACACTTATGGTTCATTTTCATAATGCAGGTCTCAGGTCAACTGCTACCTCTTCAAAAAGACCTCCCACAACACCCACTCTTGTCCTCTGTGAAGTTGTACCATGCTTCAGTGACTTTTTCACATCATCCTGTTTTATTGTCTTCATTGCACTTTGTGTGAAATGATCTTGGAGGTAAGCCTTGTGAGAGCAAGGACCGAGCCTGCTCATCATCTGTACCAGCCAGCACTTAGAACACAGTAGGTGCTTCATTAGTATTTGTTGAATAAAAGGGTAGTTTTAAGTAGGTCAGTTTCTCAACTGTGATGCAGGATATTTACACCTGTCTCATACGCCAGTGAGAATGAGATAAGTTATCTTTGAAGTCCACAAAGCACTGCAAATTATTGTTATTGACAAGATATATCAGTTGACATCTGCTTGAAAACAATGGTCTTCAAAATTTTAGGTGCTCAATATTCATTACCAGGTTAATATCAGTGAAATTTACTTTTTTTCCTCATTAGGCTAATTAGCATACTAAAATAATCAGTTCTGAACTCAGCAATTTGATCATTTGTGCTTGGTTTACCCTTTTCTCTCTAGGTTTCTGTACCATATGTACTATCAGTTTGCCCTTTGGATTAACAGATTATACATCCACAGTGTCAGCCAACTGCGGATTGAAAATATTCTAATAAAGTTTCAGAAATTTCTAAAAGCAAAATTTGAATTTTCCACACGCAACTATTTGCAGAGCATTTTCACTGTATTAGGTATATATTATAAGTAATCTAGAGATCGTCTCTCTGTGTGTTTTATTTACTGTTTCTGCAGGTATTTAGGGCATAAATGCATGATCTTTGCTCCGAGAGCATGTGGACTGAGCTGTGAAGTACAATAAGGCATAAAATGTCTCTTTTAGGATATCAAGACAAAATGTAGTAGCTTTGTTTCATAGAGATTTGTTATGAAATTTCTTTGTCAGAAATATTCAACACAGTGATCTCTGGAGTGGAAGGGAACTAGCTTTTCAGAGGTATGGAGCTGAGTTTATTATTTCCTCCTCACACAATTCAGAAACTGGGTAAAATCACATGAAATTTATTTGACTATTTACTCTTGACTTTCCCACATTTTGAGTTAACCTACCTCAAGTTTTTTTTTTTTTCTTTTTGAGTGACATGCTTACAGATGTTTTTCACATTTATTTCTTGGCTCCTTTGTAAGCTCAGCAGCTGTGCACTCGCAAGAGCTAAGCCTTGTCTGCCTGAATGTGCCAAAGGGGTGTAGGGGCAGAATCAGCGCTCGCCAGTCTAATCTCCAGAAGGAACAAGTTGGGGAACTTGATACCTGATGTTGCCATGGTGGTGTTAGCACATCTCCACCTCATCCCTGTGACTCCCATTTTCCTATCACACTCTTTGGACACATTAGGCCCCATTTCCATCACCTCTCTCCTATTATTCCCTTCTTATGACTCCTTTGAGGTCTGAGCATGATCTCACATGAAAGTTTGGCAAAACCAGACGTGAACCCTCTAAGATGGATTGGTGGTCCCAAGAGTGATCGGTTTACAGTGTCAGGCTCCTCTAAATTCAAAGCCAAAGCAAATCTTATGAAATAGAGAAGAAAAATTACTTCATATTTTCCAGCTCAGTTCTAGTTCGTTTCACGAACATCAGCAAAAACAATCTGCTTCACGAAGATAAAAATCTGCATTTCCCAAAAGATTGTCTTTATCAAAGAAAATAGAATAATGTGAGCTATGCTTCACAGTAGATGTGACCAAGGAACTAAAAAATGAGGAGTGAAGTTAGTATTGTTGCTAAATATAAAACATTTAAAACTTTAGACTGCAAATAGATAATAACATTGTTTGTAATAAATGATACATAAGGTAGTACTTTCATTTATTACCTGGTGGACTTCACCCTTACGTGAGAAACTCAAATGTTACCCATAATATGAAGGCATCTACCATCAGGTCAAATTAATTACTCCCTTATCTGTGTTCATGGCACTACCGCAGTCATCTATTACTGAATTGCGGTATCTTTATTTTGTTGGTTTGTTCAATTATGCATTTGTTTAGGAGTGTGCAGAGGTTAAGAACATGGCATCTGGGGCTATAGTCTGCCTAGATTGTAGCTGTGGCCCTCTACTTTCCAGCTGTGTGACTTCGTGTTGCTACTTAACGTGTTCTGTGCCTGAGTTTCCTCATCTGTAAAATGGATGGGATAAAGTACTTACCTCCTAGAGGTAATGAGATGAGAAATATATGAGTGAATATCCATAAGGACTTACTGCCTGATGCTAAATGTGCATTATTTAACAAATCCACATATGAAATATTTTTATTTGCCAGAATCTATACTAAGACCTGAATCCATACACATGGAAAAAAATGCTGTTCTCAAAGAATGTTTATCCTGGTGACCTAGGCATTGAACAATTCAAAAGCAGTGAATTAATTTATTCTATGTATATTCATTGGGCAACTTTCATAGACGGTACTGTTCTAGATGGTAGGGACACAATAGTGACCGAGACAAAAGTCCCTCACTGAACTAACATTTCGGTACATGTAAGGGCCATGATGTAGGTGTGCAAAAAATGTGGGGAGACAGAGATGGACCTCGAGCTCAGCCTGAGGTGAGGCTAAGAATGAGTAACAGCTTCCTGGATGAAACAATTTTTCTAGGCGAGAAGAGACTGAGGGGCCTGGGCAAGAAGCAGTAATGAGGTGACTGATATTTACCTCCTTATAGCAAAAGCTCTGGTCCTGTGAAGCTGCATATGTCCTTTGTACAGATGGAGTGACACTGCCTCTCATCCTAGGGAATACATCAGTGATTGCATCCACAATTTTCCATTGATATGAACATCTTTGGTATAAATCCCATACTGGGGATCATCTTCTCAAGGAACTTGTGCTCTGTCTTTACTAAATTTTGCATGATGTAGCCTTATGGCAACAATAGAGATACAGCTGAAATAGCACTGAGATTAGGTCCAGGTGATCTGGATGCAAGCTTCAACTCTATCGCTTGCTGCCCAGCTGGCTTTGAACTTTGAGGCTCAGTTTATATGTATGTTGGGGCTATTAGTCCTGAGGTACCTAAAAGAACTGTGGTAAGGATTCTGTTAAAAACTTTGTAAAAAGTGCTTTATAAATTGCAAATGCTGTTGGTGTATGATTAATTATATTCCTGAAGAACATGTTGTTTTAGGTAACTGACAAAAGGTTCAGTGAGAAAATAGTGTAAGAGTTTCTTATCAACAATTGATACTTCACAATTAGAATGAATGTGTGTTTGTAACAAACATCTGATTACACACCAGATGCCAAGCTCTTTCTGTACAATCCTGCCTTGTCAGTATTATTAGCAGAGGAGAGTAGCATGTTCAAGGTTACATAGTAAGTGGGAGAGCCACCTGTCAAGCTTCCAGTTTATTTGACCCCATATCATGAATTTCTTTTCAAAAATGTAACCCTGCCTCTTCAGAAGTCTTGCAGAATCTGCTGTATCCTGGGGAATCTTGCTGAATCCTGAATTTGTAAAACTTCTGGGCTTTCTTGTTATGCCATTAAAATGTAAGCTCCCCAGTCCTTCAGTGTCAGAGTTCTTTCCTTGATTTTCAAGAGCAGTGAAGGGGCCAGGGTAGGGAAGATTAAGTAGATGACAGTAACACTTAAAAAGAAAAAAGCATTCTTTCCTCTGTATTTCCCTTCTGTAAAAAAACTCCCACGCCTGGCATCCCACATTCTCTGAGAAATTGCCCCAAACTCTAACTCTGTAAGCCTAGTTTCCTTCTGTCCTTCCTTATTTCTACTCAGTTTTGCACGCAAAGCCCGGAAAAGTTAATCTCAGGAGAAAACCAGTGGGGAGCCAAAGTGATAAAATACGCCACTCCAGAAATCTTTTTAGCTAGCTGAAGAATAAAGGGACAGCCTAAACTCTCATGCATTAACCTTTTTTCTTGTCAAAAATTCATATTAGGTAACACAAACTGTTGTGACATTGTATAGACCTCATTTTAATGGAATGAATTGAATAACATAATAATTGGTAAAATCTCAACCATGTCCTGAGTGTGTCAGCAGAGCACTTGTATCCCTTTTGCAACCTGAGAGGGATAGGTAAGTCTGAGTTCACTTGAAACCTGCATTTTCTTTTTTAAATTAGTAATTAATTAATTAATTAATTATGGCAGTACAGTCGATTTCCGATGTCATGTTATTTTCTGGTGTGCAGCATGGTGATTCAGTCATACACATACACAGATACTCTCATGTTCTTTTTCCATTATAGGCTATTACAAGATATTGCATATAGTTCCCTGTGCTGTACAATAGGACCTTATTGTTAATCTATTTTATATGTAATAGTGTGTATATGTTAATTTCAAACCATCTATTTTCCTGCCTCCTTTTCCCTTTGGTAACCAGAAGTTTGTTCTCTATGTCTGTGAGTCTATTTCTGGTTTGTAAATAAGTTCATTTGTATCAATTTTTTAAAGATTCCACATATAAGTGATATCATATGATATTTGCCCTTCTCTGTCCTTAATATGATAACCTCCAGCTCCATCCTTGTTGCTGCAAATGGCATTATTTCATTCTTTTCATGGCTGTATAATATTTCATTTTATATGTATATACATCTTCTTTATCCATTCATCTGTCAGTGGACACTTAGGTTCTTTCCATGTCTTGGCTACTGTAAATAGTACTGCTATGAACATTGGGGTGCATGTGTCTTTTCAAATTAGTGTTTTCATCTTTTCTGAATATGCTCAGGATGGGATTGCTGGATCATACAGTAAGTATGTTTTTAGTTTTTTTTTGAGGAATCTCCGTACTATCCTCCATAGTGGCTGCACCGATTTACATTCCCACCTACAGGGTTCTCCATTTTCTCCTCGCCCTCTCTAGTATTTAGTATTTGTAGACTTTTTAACGATGGCCATTCATACTCATGTGAGATGATACCTCATTGTAGTTTTGATTTGCATTTCTCCAATAATTAGTGATATTGAGCATCTTTTCATGTGCCTGTTGGTCACCTGTATGTCTTCACTGGAGAATTGTCTATTTAGGGCTTCTGCCCATTTATTGGTTTGGTTGTTTGTTTTTTTGATATTAAGCTGTAAGAGCTGTTTGTATATATTTGAAATGAATCCTTTGTCAGTTGCATTATTTGCAAATATTTTCTCCCATTCTGTAGGTTTTCTTTCATTTTGTTTAGTTTACTTTACTGTGGAAAACCTTCTATTTGATTAGGTCCCATTTGTTTATTTTTGCTTTCATTTCCATTACTCTGGTGATAAGATTCCCCCCTTCCCCACCAAATTGCTGCAATTTATGGCAAAGAGAGTTCTGCTATGTTTTCCTCTAGGAGTTTTAGAGTATCTGGTCTTACATTTAGGTCTTTAATCAATTTTGAGTTTATTTTTGTATATGGTGTTAGAGAATGTTCTAATTTCATTCTTCTACATGTAACTGTCCAATTTTCCTAGCACCACTTATTGAAGAGACTGTCTTTTTTCCATTGTCTATTCTTGCTTCCTGTATCACAGATTAATTGGCCATAAGTATGTAGGTTACTTCTGGGCTTTGTATCCTGTTCCATTGGTCTATGTGTCTGTTTTTGTGCCAGTACCATACTGTTTTGATTACTATAGCTTTGTAGTATGTACATAGTTTGTAGATATGAAATCTATATTTTCTAAATTCTGCTGATGCTCTGGTAAGATCCCATTGATCTCATATTATTGCCAGTAATTTATATTTGAAGTTATACTTTCAAACTGTAATATATAATGACATAGTCTCCCTATAGGCCTTTACTGTGACAATTGTAGAGGTCGAATTCAGTTTACTAAAAAACAAAACAAAAAACAGATTTATTAAGCTGATCAGCTTTATGTATATATTATTTTCACTATGATTATCAAATTGACTCACAATATATATTTTAAAATAATCCCTTAGTGTGGAAGCAAGTAGTATTACTTTGGAAAGTAATCAACATTGTCCTTTTCACATTGCTGATATTTAAATGTCTAAACAATACAAATAATTGTGCTTTCAATTATCCCACAACTTATCAATTTTTGTAATTATTGGTGAAGCTGAACCATTGAGATTCTTTGCAGCATGTGTTTTGGGGACACCAATGGTCATGACAATACTTCCATGCAGACAATTTTATCATGCCTTTTAGCATTGTAATTTTACTTCACTTCACCCCATTGCATTCTGTTTCCAAATATTAGCATTTTCTCTATTTCAGACACTCTGAAAGTTGGTATGAGTGCAGGGATTGAAAAATAGTCCCTGTCCTTGATAACTTTAAGTCTTTTTTTTTTTTTTTTTCAAATTTTGTTGTTGTTGTTGGGGGGAGGTAATTAGGTTTATTTCTTTATTTTTAGAGGAGATACTGGGGATTGAACCCAGGACCCCATGCATGCTAAACATGTGCTCTACCACTTGAGTAATACCCTCCCCCCATCCCCGATAACTAAATGTTACAGCAACAAGCAATCAGTATAGACAGTGGACTGTAATTCGAGGTGACTAGTCTTACAACATGTAGTAACATGTTGCAAAAATTAAAATGTGGGGTCCTGGTAAGTGGGGGTGGGTGGATAAAGGGCTTGGAAAGAATATTTGAAAAAGTTTATAAATCCACGCATCAGTAACACTAACTAAAATTTAAATTCTCTTATCATGCATGAACTTGTTAGTGTTAGGCTTCTGATTAGATATTTTTGGCAGAACCTGGAAATTCTTTAATTATATCCAGTGGTCAGAAGATTTATTATACAAAAATGTTATTGTGTTGTTTTAGGCATTATCTCAATTAAAGCAGCTCACCTTTCCTTATTAAGCACTAGAAGGACCCTCAGAGAAGCTTAATAAATCAAATCTCAAGAGTACTGATTACCATAACTGTTATAACAAATCTGTTAGAAAACTGAATAATCATCCAAAAGTTTATCCACTCCCTAATTACTTAGCATTTTGCTTTCAGAAAATATCAACTCATGAAATATAACAAATATATTTTATATTTTCAAATTCAAGTGTCATGCCAACAGATGAATTTAATGGAAAGCCAACAGTAACATTACAAAGCACAAGACATCTGATATTTTGGAAATCAATTTAGATACCAACCATGGGATAAAAAAATCCCATTTAAATCAAAGAAAATCAATTCCATATAAATTATGTTTGTGAAAATTAATTTCTTTGAGGAAATATTTTAGAAGTTCTTCCTGATGTATGGAGAAGGCAAACACTTTTAAAGATATTGAAAGGATTCAAAGTGTGTAAGTAAAACAAAATATGTAGTGACTAACTATTAAAATATATTAAATAAACATATATGAGTAAAACATATACCATTGATATGAAATCTGAAACCACAAAGAATGATCTAACACATTGAGTTTGGTAATATTTGTGTGCCTTCACAAACCTATACCTATGGTGGAAACTGAAAAAAAATCCAACTTTGTAATACTTGTAGCTAGCATAAATTTGCCAGATATTCTTGCAAATTTTTTTTTACTGTTATCTAGTCACTTTAAAAATCTATACTCAGTAAATAAACAATCCTTTTTAATATAGCACCCAAAGTAATAAAATACCTAGGAATAAATCTAACCAAGGAGGTGAAAGACTTATACACAGAAAACTATAAAACACTGATTAAGGAAATTAAAGAAGACTTAAAAAAATGGAAAGGTATCCCATGCTCCTGGATTGGAAGAATCAATATTGTTAAAATGGTCACACTGCCCAAGGCAATCTACAGATTTAATGCAATCCCTATCAAATACCCAGGACATATTTCACAGAACTAGAACAAATTGTAATAAAATTTATATAGGACCATCAAAGACCTAGAATTGCCAAAGCATTACTGAAGAGAAAGAAAGAGGCTGGAGGAATAACTCTCCCAGACTTCAGACAATACTATAGAGCTACAGTCATCAAGACAGCATGGCATTGGTACAAAAACAGACATATAGACCAATGGAACAGAATAGAGAGCCCAGAAATGAACCCATAAACTTTTGGTCAACTAATCTTTGACAAAGGAGGCAAGAATATACAATGGAATAAAGACAGTCTCTTTAGCAAATGGTGTTGAGAAAACTGGACAGCAGCATGTAAAGCAGTGAAGCTTGAACACTCCCTTACACCATACACAAAAATAAACTCAAAATGGGTCAAAGATTTAAACATAAGACAAGATACAATAAACCTCCTAGAAGAAAATATAGGCAAAACATTATCTGACATACATCTCAAAAATGTTCTTCTAGAGCAGTCTATCCAAGAAATAGAAATAAAAGCAAGAATAAACAAATGGGACCTAATGAAACTTAGAAGCTTCTGCACAGCAAAGGAAATTATAAGTAAAACAAAATGACAACCTACAGAATGGGAAAAAATTTTTGCAAATGAAACAGACAAAGGCTTGATCTCCAGAATATGTAAGCAGCTCATACGACTTAATAAGAAAAAACAAACAACCCAATCCAAAGATGGGCAAAAGACCTAAACAAGCAATTCTCCAATGAAGACATACAAATGATCAATAGACACATGAAAAAATGCTCAATATCACTAATTATCAGAGAAATGCAAATCAAAACTACAATGAGGTATCAGCTCACAGCAGTCAGAATGGCCAGCATTCAAAAGTCCACAAATGACAAATGCTGGAGAGGCTGTGGAGAAAAAGGAACCCTCCTTCACTGCTGATGGGAATGCAGTTTGGTGCAGCCACTGTGGAAAACAGTATGGAGATTCCTCAAAAGACTAGGAATAGACTTACTGGATGACCCAAAAATCCTGCTCCTGGGCATATATCCAGATGGAATTCTACTTCAGATGTTCATAGCAGCACTATTTACAACAGCCAAGACATGGAAACAGCCTAAATGTCCATGAACAGATGACTGGATAAAGAAGTGGTATATTTATACAATGGAATACTACTCAGCCATAAAAACCAATAGCATAATGCCATTTGCAGCAACATGGATGTTTCTGGAGAATGTCATTCTAAGTGAAGTAGGCCAGAAAGAGAAAGAGAAATATCATGAAATCGCTCATATGTGGAATCTAAAAAAAACAACAACATAAAACAAAACATAAATACAAAACAGAAACAGACTCATAGACATAGAATACAAACTTGTTGTTGCTAAGGGGGCAGGGTGTGAAGGGATAGACTGAGATTTCAAAATGTAGAATAGGTAAACAAGACTATACTGTGTAGTACAGAGTAATATATACAAGATCTTGTAGCTCACAGCAAAAAAAAAATGTGACAATGAATATATGTATGTTCATGTATAACTGAAAAATTGTGCTCTACACTGGAATTTGACACAATATTGTAAAATGACTATAACTCAATAAGAAATGTTTAAAAAAATCTATACTCAGATTTCAGAAATTTGTATCTTTTTATAGTTAGCACAAAGCAGAAAGCCCCATTTCAGTTTTTCAGTATATAGCTTGTGGAGGTTAGCTTGACAATTTTAGGTCATGAATATCCAAAAAAGGTACTGGATTGAGTGAATTTTGACAGTAATCTGAGCAATTCGTGCTTCAAGGAGAATATATGGGCTGCCTGTATATGACAGTAAATAAAACTCTTGGAAGGATGTAGTGGATTCTTTTGAGAAAGACAATGCCAGGACTTGAGAAAAAAGTTCATAATTTTCAACTTTGTTTCAAAGGAAGGACTTAAAGGGAAAGTGTTGGATGACTGTCAGTGAGTCTGGTTTTCATGACACTTTGTTTCAACACCCCATCTAAAACTACAGGGCAAACCATGTAGAAAATGAAGATAATTATAGACCAAAACACACAAAGTCATTGTCATTTTTTGCAAACATCTTGTAGAAATGCTGCTGCTCTTATAAAAATAAAAAGCAAAGAGAAATCTTTCAGAGAATAAGATACTTAGACATTATGTCTTAACCTTTTAATAAGAAAAATGAAACTGATTCAAACAATGAAATTATATTTTCATTATGGGTCATTATAGACTAACTAAAGGTAATAATCTTATTGTAAGTAAGTTTTTATGTCTCTGACTCTGCTTTTGCTAAATTTACAATCTCAGAGGGATAGGATAAAAATCAAACATCATTAAACACAGAAAATAAAAGAAGTGTACAACATGCTATAGAAATCTGTGACATTTCACTGTCTGTGCCTTCAGCATGTGAGTTGAAGAGGTGAGATAAGATGATGATGATGAAAATCGTGCTGTTGATTATAACAGGAGTATAAATACCAGACATCCTGGGGAGGGATGCTCTTCGCTGAACTAAAAGTTTGAGTGTGTTTTGAAACTTCAACATTATTTGATGATTTTAGATTCTTATTCTGATTATTTGAATTCCCTATCTTTATTTCTCTATCTATCTATCTATCTATCTATCTATCTATCTATCTATCTATCTATCTATCTATCTATATCCTTCTATCCATTTATCTATTTATTTACACCTTTCTTGTGGTATGGTTCCTGAAGTCCCTTTCTTGCTGTAAATTTCAGTACACCTAGACATGTAACAGGGTGTCTGTATGTTTCGTTGTTAGGGAGTCCAGTTTGTAATGGGTCCTGAATGCCATGGACTCAAAACATAGTACAAACAGAAAATACTGTTTGCATCATTGCCGCAATCGTCTTGGATACTGTTTCTGTCATTTCCATGTGTCATTGTGTTCCTTTGGGAAAACTTTTTCTCTCTTTACTTATCCCTAAATGTGTGGGGGATGGCTTTCTCCAGTGTTGTGCCCACTAATTCTGCAACACAAATCACCCCCAAATTTAATGGCATAAAGCAACTGTGTTTTAATTTGCTAACACATTTTGTAGGTCAGAAGTTTGGGCTGGTCCACATGAAGACAGCTAGTCTCTGCTGGAAAGATTAAAGTGCCAGGGGAGGCTCAATTGCTGGGGGCTGAAGTCTTACTAACACCTGTGTTTGGTTCAGAGGCTGGAAGAATGTAAAGACTAAGACTTTCTACAGGACGTCTCCTCCACATGGCATCCTTGCAGAATGGTGGCCTTACAGCAGGTGGATTTCTTACAGAGTGGCTCAGGGCTCCAAGTGCAAATGTTCAAGCAAATAAGGTCGAGGCTGCACTGCCCTTGCTGATGTAGCTTTGGACATCACAGAGTCATTTTTGCTGAGCTCTGCTGGTCACAAGCAAGTCACAAGGCTGCTCAGATTCAAAGGGAAAGGGACATAGACCCTACCTCTGAGGGAAAATTGTTAAAGAATTAGCAACCATTTTTAAAAACACCACATCTTGGATTTTGCTCTTATTGCATGCAATATTAAAAAGTTGTTTGACCAAGGACAAGAAAACAAGCAAAACAGCCCTAATAAACAACAGAATTAACAAAACAGAATCTCCGAACAATTTGTATATATTCAAATTTTTTTGCAGAATATTTTCTTCTTCCTTTGTTAAAAGATTTATAAATATATAATAAAAACAAAAAATTTTAGTGTAAATATTTATACACATGTTAATGTAAGGAGAGAGGTCACTTATTTTCTGTTTGTATTGATTAGTATTACATCTGATTTCACATAGAAAAAACCTGTTTATAGTGATTTAAGCAGATAAAAGTTTTATTTTCTTATGTAGCAAAAACTCCAGAGGAGGGCAGTCCAGAACGCTCACAGCTATTTAAGAAAGCCATTAACTTTCCAGGCTCTGTTTGCTTCTTGCTGTATTATCCTTGGCATGTGGCTTTGGTCCTCATGTTGAGAATGTCATTCTACCTCTAGGTACTACATCCAGGTTCCAGTAAGAAGATAAGGGGGAGAATGAAAGGAAAAAGGTGCTTCCAGCACTTTGATCAAAACAACAGTTTTTGTAAAACCCACTCAGCTGGCCAGAACTGAGCCAGACATTCACTGCTGGCTGCACAGGAGCCTGGGACGTGGGCGTTTTTACCTAGCACATGTACATCCCATATAAAATCAATGTTAGAGAAGAAGAGAAGAAAAGATAATGAGTCCTCCCCCCAGCAGGGTCTTCCACACAGTAAAGGCAGTGACATACAGAGTTAGGACATGGACAGAATAAACGGGGAGGAAATATTATGGAAGGTTTAAAAAAGAGATAGAGGTGAGGTAAGGTGAAGCATGGTGATGTATCGGCTAATGATGCTGACAAGGCCACTGTTTTCAAGTAGAAGCAAAGATGGTACCTGTATGACTGATCTACAACCTAAAGAAGTATCAACCACATAATAATTTGTATTTAATTTGTTTATTCCATAATTTATCCTTTGAGAATGGGTGTGCAGTGTTTTTAATAAAATGATACAGAAATACCAAGCTCCTTGGCATACTGGCTTGAATCATAATTGACCTTGAGCACTTCGGAAAAAAATTTTTCTCAATTTTTTGAACATGAGTTTTCCCCCATGAGGACAGTCTATATTTTCATAAGTATTGTGGGTATATATACCATGTGATTTTTTTGTATATTTTGACTCATCATAGTAGTTTTTACTGCCTGAGTGCAACCAAACTCCAACAAGAACATTCACAAGAAATACAACGATCCATTGAACAAAACATTTTTACATAGTTAATGCTCTGACTTGTAATTAGAATTTTGTAAAACTGTCAGATTTCTCTTAAACTTTTAGAAACCATGGTCCCTTAGCCCTTAAATATACAGTATTTCTGTTTACCTTTTAGTATTAGATATATAAAATGACAAAATTGTTTTTTATAAATAACATGTACCCATTTTGATTATATCCCACTTATCCTGTTGAACCTAAACCAAGCACGAAATTCAAAAAACTCCAAAAGGGAAGATAAAAATTTCTGATAATACTTTTAGCAATATAACCATTTGAAGGTGAAGGTATTTGGAAAGATAAATGGTTCTTAGAAAAGACTCCTGGAGGCTGGTATCAATACGACTTATTTTGCCGATGGGTTATTTTAGGCCTTAAACTCTGGTTTCCACTAGCTATGCTCTACTATATATAAAATAGATAAACAACAAGATCCTTTCATATAGCAAGGGGAACTATGTTCAAAATTTCCTGTAATGAGCCATAACGGAAAAGAAACTGAAAAAACATATATGTATGTATGTATGTATATATATGTATGTATGTATATATATATATATATATATATATATATAACTGAATCGCTTTGCTATACACTTGAAACTAACATTGTAAATCGACTACACTTCAATAAAAAAAGAATAAAAAAGTATGTTTCTACAATATTATAAAAACTATGTAAATCAATAAAATATGGGAAAAACTGGAAAAAATAAATAGAAAATAGAAAAAAAAAAGAATCCAGACATGCCTTTTCTCTCCCTTTCAACAACAGTTTGACTGAGTGACTTAGCTTATGTTTTTATTTAGCTCCACAATGGCTGGTCAGTTACCAAATTGTAGCTTTCATCTGGCACCTTTCTCTTAGTGGTTCATGACTCTTATGCACGTGACTCATGATCAGATCAGCAGTTACTGTCATGACAGTGACAGGATTTCACAACTTATAGTGCAATTAATTAAAGTGAAAAGAAATAAACCTTTAGAGGATGTATTAAACAATTTTGTAAACCACTTATTTTGAAAGATTAATTATTGGTTTCTTTGAAAAATTGGTCTAGTGTTCATAGCTGAGAACTAACCAAATCCTATAAAAGCCATGAATGAATATCTTACTTGAAGTCAAAACAGAGACGCATATTTCAGAAATGTTATTGTAATATTGATTGCAATTGTAAACTCTAAGATGAGAAGCTAATTATTCCTTGAGATACTTGTACTTCTGTGATAAAAAGTATACTCAAAGCT
The DNA here is from genome assembly GCF_036321535.1 of Camelus dromedarius. Classification (NCBI taxonomy): domain Eukaryota; kingdom Metazoa; phylum Chordata; class Mammalia; order Artiodactyla; family Camelidae; genus Camelus; species Camelus dromedarius. Next base: position 23,690,892 of record NC_087465.1, on the reverse strand, counting down.
ATTTAAAATGTTCCTACTTTATTTACATTTGGAAGTGAATTTAAAAAAATTAGTTTTTATTGTTTAGAACGCTCATATTTTCCAGCAAAGAATCAAATATCCCCATCTAATAAGTATGCTTCCTCTCTTTAAAAATAATCTGACTTAGCTAAGTAAATCAAATTCAAAATAAACTCTATAATTTTTGTGCATCGTGCAAAGTCATTGAATAAAATATCCAACACAAATTATAAAATCTGGAAGTAATCATGGGGGTCAATAAAATAACAAATAGGACAATATTTATAGAAATATATAAATAAAGTACTTAAAAATCCAATTGCAGCAGATGAGAATGAATATGTACATAATTATTAGTTTCAAAACATTTATTTCTAAATCCCATGAAACCAAACATTTTTCATGTATAGCCAGTAGATATGTTTGGTTCACTCATTCTAAAAATCCACTGACTTTAAAGTACCTGAAACAAATTTGTTCACTTAAGTTAACTTTGTGTTCTGTATAATGCTTTATTTGTCACACATAGGCATTCAACACAAATTTTTTGATTAAAAAATCATTGTTGATTTAAAAAATATAAAACAACATATATGATTGATATTAAAGAAGAATTTGTAAGATAATTGCTTCTATCATTCACATTGAAGGCAATTATTCCAAAATGAGATTCTGGGTCTTCACTGCCCTATTAGTGCTTAGCCAATATGTAAATTAAAGAGCTAAAGTGTATTGTCTTATTTTGTAAAAAATGTATGTAAGAAATGACTTGATTTTTTTTTTACAGGTCTCACACTAATACCTCATAAAAATGCTTTAACTTTTAAAGCAATGTTTTTTAGTGTTGTCTTGAACCACCTGCATTAGCATTACCTGAGAGCTTATTAAAGTGGGAGACATAAATCGGGCTCTCTGGACTGGAATTTTGGGACTTGCTTTTTAGCAAGCACTCGGGAGATTCTTAAGCACCCTGAAGAATGAGAACCACTGCTTTTGACTTTCAGTAAAATTGGTCCCCAGTGCTGGCTGCACTGGAATCATCCAGGAACTTGTTACAAACACAGATAACCTGGTTTCTGGACCCCAAAAGTTTGGATCTCCTCACTGCATCCCTTACATAGTTCTGAAAGGGTCCCCACACTCTGCATTCCATGGGCTGAAAAGGCAGATTCCCTTCTTTGGCTACTTCATCAAGCTGGTCTTTCCCATTGCATGAGCCACGTCTCCTGGCTTAGGACTGCTAATAGGCAGGAAGGGGTGATTTCCCCTCCTCTTTACCACTTTCACAGCCTTGAAACAGAACCGTTCCTTAGTTCTCTATTAAGAATCCAACTTTTGAAACTTTGCTTATAGGCTTAGGTTCACTTACAAGGTAAGGCATTTCGTAAACAGTCTGTCACCATCCTCAGACATCAATCACCAACTCAGAAATTCCCCCATTCCACATCCCCACGCTCCACTCCCATCCTGGGAATACTCACCATTCCAAGGTCCAGAGAGAAAGGTATTTATTTTCTTCACTCAAATGCCTGCAAAAACATTCTCACTCTCTCCACTAAAAGCAGTAAAAACTGCAGATTCGAGGCTTAGAACTTCCACTCAGCACATTTACATTACCAAGCAGAACACTTGGCTTCCCTGTGGAAACATCTGCTTTGAGATTATTGGTTGTTTTAATTTCTCCCCAGAAAAAAATGGTCAGATACTTGCTTTTTACTTTAAGTAATTTAGGAATCTATTAGGTAGTTTTCTCAGGATGAAGAGTTTCTCAAAGAAAAATAGAAGTGTTTTGCCTTATGGATAGGAACTTTGCAGCTTTTAAATCATAACCTTTTTTTCTAGTTTTCTACTTTTCATGACCTCAAAATTTTTGTGCCAAATTTCAGGCATGAAGGTCTGATACATATCATACACTTAAGAGGTTTTCTGTTGATTTAGGCCCCATAAGAATTCTGAAGGTGGAATAAATTACGGATTTAACTATCCATTTCTACAAAATGGCAGGATAATTAAAGAATGACAGATTGCTGATAGTAAATTAGAAACCACATTTGGCTTATGTATAATTCTAGTTTTATTAGATTGTTCTAAAACAGTGTCAGTAACATGGCTGCATATCCACATTTCAGTGATAATAAATAAATGAAAAATAGATTTATTAGTGTTAATGAACTCTCACCTGAAATGTACCTGTGGCATACCAGTAAGTGTCAGGGGAGTGGCTCTCTGCTCCCTAAATGCTGGAGAAGGTGGGGAGATAATGGATCACTCATGCCCTCCTAGTGGGAAAGGAAAATGTTGCAGTCACTGCGGAAAACAGTGTGGGGGTTTCTTAAAAAAAACTAAACATACAATTATCATATGATTCAGCATTTGTCCTAAGTTCCTGTGCATTTACCCTAATTTCTACAAAAACTTGTACATAAATGCTTATAGCCTCCATTCATAATATCCTAAGTCAAGACACAACAAATATCTTTTAGTGAGTGAATGATTAAATAAATTGTGGTACAGCTATACCATAGAATACTACTTGGCAACAAAAAAGGAACAAACTATTGATGCATGCAACAATTTAGAGGAATCACTGGAGAATTATGCTGAGTGAACAAAGCCAAGCCCCAAACAATGACATATTTGTGATTCTTTTTATATAACAGTCTGAAATGAAAAAAATTATCAAAATTGTGAATAGATTAGTTGTCGCCTGGGATCAAGTAAGGGGTGGGGTGAAATGGAAGTGGATGTAGCTATGAAAAAGCAGCGTGATGAAGAAGCTGTGTTTCATGAGGCAATGGAAATGTTTTGTATCTTGACTCTCAATGCCAGTATCCTGGCTGTGATGTGAGTTAGTTTTGAAAGATGTTATCATTGAGGGAAACTGGGTAAAATGTATACAAGATCCTATTTCTTCTAATTGCATGTAAATCTTCTATAATCTCAAAATTGAAAGCTACCACTGCTGAGCCCCACTCTAGATGAATCAAATCAAAACCTCTGAGGGTGGAGCCTAGTCACACCGATGGCCTCCGCTCTGTCCTAAAACAAGTTTATATTCTCAATCAGAGACACATCAGCTTGGCCTTAATTTGAGTTCCGACACGCTCTCCATCTCCCAAGGCTGCTTCACTGACAACCAGTCCTAGAATCTTATGCCTGTTGTGGAATACACCCCAGCCTTCTTTGGCCCTCCACCTTTGATCCAGCTTCTGCAGTCTTCACGTGGCTGCCTCGCTTGAACCCCAGTTTCTCTTTAGGACTCAAGGTATGTCTTGACCACAGCTCATGTCAATGACCTCACTTAGTGTCTGTCACGCCTCTTCTTGGGGTTTTAGATCTCAACCCCTTTTATTTTTCCTTAAGGCAGATTTTTCTGTATTTTTCTGATTCCAAGTTGAAAGGTCCATCTAGATTTTCCCTTCTCACTGGTTTGGCTTTCAAGCTGGGTGGTCATCTGCTTTTTGCCCTACTGACTCTCAGCTCTGTCCTTCACCTTTCTCATCAGTCTGTGTTGCTGATGTCCCAGCAATGCTGGGACCCTAAGCCCCTAGATAATTCCTGACCACCCTATAAAATGTACATCTCTTATTTTATTCTCTATTTTACCTTTTTGGTTGTTGCTTCCCAGCAGTTATTACAGTTTGTGGCTATTTTGTCTTTCTACTTTTTTTTTTCTGTTGATCTAAATTATGAGTTTCATGAGAGTAGAGATTATGTCTTGCCCACTGTTTTATTTATTATATTAAGCATGATACCTGATACAAAGTTAGGGGCCATTTAGCAAATAACATAAAAATGAATTGTTATCGAAATAACATGCAAAAGGTCAAACGATATTTTTATAATGCTGAGAAAATTCCAAAGATTAGAATCTAACCATCTAGATTTTGAAGCAACATGATGTCTGGCCAAAACTACTTTTTTCATTTATTGGCTGTGGACAGAGGCAAGGTGACTCGACTTCTCGAAACTCCCTTTCCATTTTTTGTAAAGCTGGAGTGATGATTCCTGTCACCAAGGGTTTTTGTGAAGACTAAGTGAAATAATGTAATAGCATCTATACTGTGGCTATGACAGAGTAATTGTTCAGAGTTAAGATACCATCGTCAACTCTTTAATGCATTCTTTTTGGAGAGGGCTATTTTATTTTTGGAAGTAGGCAAGTAGAAGAAAAAATAAGTACAGATCAGTGAAATTATTTTCAAAAGACATTCAGCATTGGTAACGGCGTATACATTTGATTCAGTGTTTTACTCTGTTTATAGGCTGCACTGCCAGTTGTTTTCAGCAAGAATTGATGCATTCAATCATATTCTCTAGATGGTGTTGGGACCTTAATTATCCATTGTGTTATAAAAATAAACTATTGAGGTGAGAAAATTAAGTTTACCAATACATTTTAGGAAGATGTGAAAAGGGATTTAAGAATTAAAAGTGGAACAGTTTAGTCCAGGAATCTTTCTATTCAACCAAGCTTGACTATTTCTTGTGTTTGAGAGACACATATCTCATTTGCTGTTACCTTTAGGTAATGGTTAAATTGACTTTCCTACCACAACATAATTTCTGCTAAACATAAATTTGCCACATTTGGAACCTTGCTACAATGCTATATTTTGTAGGACAGAGGATATATTTAAGTATTAAGAAGCTCTTGTTAAGTACCCCCCAAGATGACTGAGTTACTAAATACTTGTAAGGTCTTAAAGACTTTTTGATGAGATTTTTCTTAAGATACAGTGGTCTTATGTCATAAATAATTGAATACAGTTGTAGGATGGTGTTCCAAGATACATGATTTCATATTAAAAACTTAAAAAATGAGAAAGACTTTCTCTCCTAGACTTCGGATTCACACACAAAAAAGTGGATAATGATGAAATATAAGACCCTTATTTGAGGGGTGGGAAGGGACTGGGATTTTAAAATGTAGAATAGATAAACAAGATTGTACTGTGTAGCACAGGGAAATATATACTGGATCTTGTGGTGGCTCACAGTGAAAGAGAATGTGACAATGAATGTATGTATGTTCATGTATAACTGAAAAATTGTGCTCTACACTGGAATTTGACACAATATTGTAAAATGACTATAACAATAAAAAAGTTTATATATATAAATAAAGACCCTTATTGAAATTTGAACTGAGTGTATTGTTTGGGAAATTACTTCTTTTGAGTAAAATGTTACTTTAAAACACATTCCAAATCATTCTGATTTCACAGTCTTTAATTTGCACAATGTTGTTTGAGGAATCTATTCAGGAATCTCTTTCTCCTCATGTTTTTATTAATGCAGTTGATGAATAAGAAGCTTTGTGTTTTAGAACACTCAATCTATTCTAAGTAAGCCTATGGAAATTCATTAGCAAAACAGTTTTTTAAAAAATATAATTTAATTACTTTCAATTTTGCAGGGGCAGGGATGTCAGGTGTAAAATGACTGACCTTTTTGACTACTAAGTCATGACAATTTCAACCAGGGGAAGACAAAGCATTAGGAGTGGATTGAGAGCATTTCCTTATTTTAGTTTTTTACTAAAACTAAACTTTATTTAGTTTTCACCATTAGCATGTTTTCTTATGTATAATGTCTGTTGCAACTTTTAATTTCTTGGTGCATAAACAGAAAAGTTTTCAATGGAAATGAATTTTAAAGAACGAGGAATGAAATAGAATATTAGGTTCAATAATCTCTATGAAATGAACTACTATAGCATTTATCTTCATGGCCAAGCTATTTGTCAGTTATGTTTCTCATTTGTAAAGATAGATACTGTAACTCAATAATCCATCATGAATTCTGTAGAAATTTACCCTCTCTGCAGAAACACATTGCTTATATTTCATTGATATGAGACAATTTAGGAATGAGTTATTTTATATGCATATTTGAAAGTTATCTATTGTCTATGAACAGCATCTAGAGAAGGTCAAATTGTGATTGATTTCCCACCCAAAATATGATTCAGCTAGTCTAAGTGACTTAATTTAGGGAATTCTCTGCTTACTAAGCTGATCAGTATTCACTACTACGTAATCAGTAGGTAACAATTTGGGATAAAAATAACCAGTGCCTGCAGATATCCTGGAAAAAAGGCCTAAATTCTCTGATATACAAGGAAAGGTGTCATATTTCAGTGTCACTTCTCAGAAATCTTCTAATTGTTGACATTTTTCTGCAAACCACTTGGACATCACCAATGACTCATTCCACATCACTGGTGGAATTACTGTATGATTTGTTTTCTGAGATTTTTAGCTAGTGATAAACAAAGATGAACTGTTCTCTTTTTCGTGTCAAAAGCAAGTGCTGAGGGATAAATTCAATGACTTATTTAACAACCTAAGACCATGGAATATTGACAGTCTTCATCTTTCTGGAGGAAAGACATTAACTTTGGCTTTCCAAGCTAAGGACACTATATAGAATTCCAATGAATTTGAACAATGGAAGAAGTTATAGAGCTGTAGTATTATTATTTTTTTTATTAAGGGATAGTTGATGTGTTAATTTCTGGTGTATAGACTATTGATTTATTTATATATATGTATCTATTTCTTTTCATATTCTTTTTCATTATAGTCCATTACAAGGTATTGAATATAATTCCCTATGCTATACAGTAGGGCCTTCTTGTTTATCTACTTTATATACAGTAGTTAGTATCTGCAGATTCCGAATTCCCAATTTATTCCTTGCCAACACTTTCCTCTCTAGTAAAAGTTTGTCTATGTCTGTGAGTCTGTTTCTGTTTTGCAAATAAATTCATTTGTCTTTTTTTTAAATTCTACATATAAGTGATATTATATGATATTTTTCTTTCTCTTTCTGGCTTTACTTAGTATGACGATCTCCAGGTCCATCCATGCTGCTGCAAATGGCATTATTTTATTCTTTTTTATGACTGAGTATTATTCCATTGTGTGTGTGTGTGTGTGTGTGTGTGTGTGTGTGTGAACGTGCATATATACACACATACCACAACTTCTTTATACAGGTATCTGTTGATGGACATTTAGATTGCTTCCATGTCAAGGCTATTGTAAATAGTGCTGCTATGAACATTGGGGTGCATGTATCTTTTTGAATTAGAGTTTCCTTCCAATAAATACCCAGAAGTGTGATTGCTGGATCATAGAGTAACTGTATTTTCTTTTTTTAAAAGGAATCTCCATACTGTTTTCCATAATGGCTGCACCAAACTACATTCCCACTAGCAGTGTAGGAGTGTTCCCTTTTCTCCACACCCTCTCCAGTGAGCCATGGTATTATTTAATTGGGTCATTGATGCTGCAGTTTTGAACCAGTTATGCCAGATTATATGCAGAATAATAGATTTCAGGCATTGAAATATTCACTGGAATCTTTGATGAAGCTTGCATGCATATGAAAACTTAAGTACTTATAATCAAGGTGTGATTATCTCAATATTGTTCCTGCATTACAGCTTCTATTCTAGTCATTTCTAATTTAAAGGCAGGAAGCAAATGTTTCAGTTGTAGGGTGCTTCAATACAACTTAACATTACATTAGAGGGCCTCAAGAAAATAAAATACTATTTTAGTCTATCCATATTCTGTTTGAAACTTTAGCAGTATTCTGTAATTTCTTTTTTTTAAATATATTTTTATCGAAGTATAATCAGTTTATAATGTTGTGTCAATTTTTGGTGTACAACACAATGCTTTAGTCATATAGAAACATACATATATTCCTTTTCATATTCTTTTTCATTACAGGTGACTACAAGATATTGAATATAGTTCCCTGTGCTCCACAGTATAAACTTGTTTATTTTATATATAGTAGTTAGTATCTGCTTGACTCCCAATTTATCCCTTCCCATCCCTGTCTCCCCTGGTAACCATAAGTTTGGTTTTTGTGTCTGTGAGTCTGTTTCTGTTTTGTAAATGTTTGTTTGTCTTTTTTTTTTTTTTAGTATTCCATATATAAGTGATATTATATAATGTTTTTCTTTCTCTTTATGGCTTACTTCACTTCGAATGACATTCACCAGGGACATCCATGTTGCTGCAAATGGCATTATTTTATCATTTTTTATGGCTGAGTAGTATTCCACTGTATAAATATACCACAGCTTCTTTATCCAGTCATCTGTTGATGGACATTTAGGTTGTTTCACATCTTGGCTATTGTAAATAGTGCTGCTATGAACATTGGGGTGCATGTATCTTTTTGAATTAAGTTTCCCTCTGGATATATACTCAGGAGTGGGATTGCTGGATCATATGGTAAGTATATTTTTAGCCTTTTGAGGGATCTCCATACTGTTTTCCATAATGGCTGCACCAAATATTCCCAACAGTGTAGGAGGGGTCCCTTTTCTCCACAGTCTCGCCACCATTTATTGTTTGTGGACTTCTGAATGATGGCCATTCTGACTGATGAGAGGTGATACCTCATTGTAGTTTTGATCAGCATTTCTCTGATTATTAGCAATATTGAGTACTTTTCCATGTGCCTATTGATCATTTGTATGTCTTCACTGGAGAATTGCCCATTTTTGGAATTTTTTTTCTTTATTAAGTTATATGAGTCATTTACATATTCTGGAAATTAAGCCCTTGTCAGTCTCATCTTTTGTAACTATTTTCTCCTATTCTGTAGGTTGTCTTTTTGTTTTGCTTATGGCTTCCTCTGCTGTGCAAAAGCTTGTAAGTTTAATTAGATCTCATTTGTTTATTTTTGCTTTTATTTCTATTGCCTGGGTAGACTGCCCTAGGAGAACATTGCTGAGATTTATGTTGGATAATGTTTTGCCTATGTTTTTTTCTAAAAGGTTTATAGTGTCTTGTCTTACGTTTAAGACTTTAACCCATTTTGAGTTTATTTTTGTGTACTCTGTGAGGAGTATTCTAACTTCATTGATTTACATGCTGCTGTCCAGTTTTCCCAACACCATTTGTTTAAGAGACTGTTTTTACTCCATTGTATGTTCTTGCCTCCCTTATCAAAGATTAATTGACCATAAGTTTGTGGGTTTATTTCTGGGCTCCCCATTCTGTTCCATTGATCCATATGTCTGCTTTTGTACCAATACCATGCTGTTTTGATGACTGTAGCTCTGTAGTATTGTCTGAAATCTGGGAGGGTTGCTCCTCCAGCTTCATTCTTTTTCTTCAGGATTGTTTTGAGAATGCTGGGTCTTTTGATGGTTCCATATAAATTTTATTATGATTTGTTCTAGTTCTGTGAAAAATGTCCTGGGAAATTTATAGGGGTTGAATTAAATCTGCAGATTACTTTGGGTAGTATGGCCATTTTAATAATATTAATTCTTCCAATTCAAGAACATGGGATATCTTTCCATTTCTTTAAGTCATCTTTAGTTTCCTTAGTCAATGTTTTGTAGTTCTCCACATATAAGTCTTTCACTAATTAGGTCAGATTTATTCCTAACTATTTTACTCTTTTGGATGCAATTTTAAAAGTGATTGTTTCTTTACTTTCCTTTTCTGGTATTTCATTGTTAGTGTAAAGAAATGCAACTGATTTCTGTATGTTAATCTTGTATCCTGCTACCTTGCTGAATTCTTGTATTAGCTCTAGTAGTTTTTGTGTGGAGCCTTTAGGGTTTTCTATATATAGTATCATGTCATCCACATATAGTGACAATTTTGCCTCTTCTCTTCCAATTTGGATCCCTTTTTTTTTTTTTCTTTCTCTTACCTAGTTGTTATGGCTAGGACTTCCAATACTATACTGAATAGAAGTGGTGAGAGTGGGCATCCATGTCTTGTTCCAGATTTTAGGGGAAGGCTTTCAGCTTTTTACCATTGAGTACTATGCTGGCTGTAGTTGTGTCATAAATAGCTTTTATTATGTTGAGATATATATTCCCTCTGTACCCACTTTGGTGAGAGTTTTTGTCATGAATGAGTGTTTAATTTTATCAAATGATTTTCTGCATCTATTGAGATGATCATGTGATTTTTGTCCTTTCTCTTGTTGATGTGATGTATCATGTTAATTGATTTGCATATTTTGAACCATCCTTGTGTCCCTGGGGTGAATCCAACTAGATCATGATGTATGATCTTTTTTATGCGCTATTGGATTCTGTTTGCTAATATTTTGTTGAGGATTTTTGCATCTGTGTTCATTAACATTATTGTCCTATAGCTTTTCTTTCTTTCTTTTTTTTTTTTTTGCTAGTGTCTTTATCTGACTTTGGTAACAGGGTGATGGTGGCTGCATAGAATGAGTTTGGGAGTATTCTTTACTCTTCAGTCTTTTGGAAGAGATCAGTATGAGCTCTTCTTTGTATGTTTGACAGAATTCCTTAGTGAAGCCATCTGGTCCTGGACTTTTGTTTGCAGGGAAGTTTTTTTTTTTTTTTTTTTTTTTTTTTTTTTTTTTTTTGCTGATCCTATTTCACTCTTAGTGATACGTCTATTCAAATGATCTATTTCTTCTTGACTCAGTTTTGATGGACTGTATTACTAGAAACTTGTCCACTTCTTCTTAGTGTCCAATTTGTTGCCATACAGTTGTTCATAGCATTCTCTTATGATTTTTTCGTGTTTCTGTGATTTTCTTCTTGGTGAACTTGGCCAGAAGTTTGTTAATTTTGTTTACCTTTTCAGAAAAACAGCTTTTGGTTTGATTGACTTTTTTTCTATTGTTTTTTAATCTCTGTTTATTTATTTCCTCCCTGATCTTTATTGTTTCTTTCCTTTTGTTGACTTTGGGTTTTGTTTGTTCTTTTTCTAATTCTTTTCAGTGGTAGGTTAAATTGTATATTTGAGATTGCTCTTCTTTTCTGAGGAAGGCCTGTACTGCAATGAACTTTAGCTACAGTCCTTCTGTTAGTTTTGACTGTTACCCTTTGATTGGGGGTGTGGTTGGTGCTGTGATCAGAGCCTGCCCTGATTGTTGTTGAGTGGGGCCTCCTTTATTGTCCTGTGGTTGTCACAGCCATGACAGGGGCCTGGTCTGCTCCCCTATTGCTGGAATGGAGGCTTCTGGACCCATTTCTCAGCTGTGGTGTGTAGTAGCCAGGGTTGGAGTGCTTCAGCTGGGAAGAACAGTTGGCAGGAGATGTCCACTGGGAAGTGCCCTCTGTGGTGTTTTCTATTACTTGTTATGTGGGTTTACAAGGTACTCTTGTTGATGCTGCCTTTGTCCCTGCCTTAGCTGCCAATTTCAGCCACCTGCTCTGCTGTCCCCCAGGTTCTGAGCCCCAGGAATCACCAGGGCAGACCCGCCAATGTCAGGTGCTAGTAGCAAGCATGCAGTCACACACCGGAAATGTGGTGAACCATAGGATCTGCACAGACCCAAACCCCACCACCCATAGGTTCCAGTATGCAGGCATGTTGTAAATGCCTGTGCTCACCCCCACTGTGAATCAGAATTCTGCTCAGTGCCTGTTTGTCCCAGATGCATGGGTTCACAAAAGGTCCAGAGAGAGGAAATCCTCCCTCTCTGCCTGGGAATATAAATAAATCTCAGTCATGCCTGTGAATTTGCAGGGATGCTGGGTGTGGACTCAGCTTTTAGCACCCCCTCTGCACAGCAGTGACAGCTATGACCAAGTCCCACCTCTCTTCTTGTGCGAACATATCAACAATGGAGCCCAGCGGAGAAAGTGTCTACAGTGTGGCTGTGTTGTGTCCCCCTCCCCCACATACATTAACTGTGGTGCTTTTTCTCAGGTTCCCAAGGTGCTATGTTCCACATCCCCCCCCCCCCACCCAGAGCTCACACTGTCCTCCAGTCCCCTGAGGCCGCCTCTGTGCCATGGGCCCTGCCCTCTGCCTGGGCTCCTCACTGATCTTCAGCAGCCAGTCCTGGCTTGTCCCTGCAGGCTCGCATCTCCAGCCCAGGATCTCAGGGACACTCCGTGTCAGTTTCCCTTAGTTCTGTCTGCCAAGCAGTTGCCACTTTCTCCTTGGAGTCTCGGAAGCTCTGCTTCTGTCCCCACTGACCTCAAAGCTGGAGAGGGCGTGTCACAGCATGAGGGTGTTTATCTTCCTATGTCACTCCCTCCCTGCAGGACTGGTCCCACACAGATTTTTTCTTTTTCCTTTTTTTTTCTTACCAGATTTTGTGAGAATCCTCCTGTATTTCAAGGTAAGAGACACTCTAGCAGAGTTCAGTAGGTGTTCTGTGAGATTCAATGGGTTTGCAGATGCAATTCTTGGTGTATTTGTGGGAGAGGGTGAGCTGTGAGTCTCTCCACTCGGCCTTCTTGGCTCCACCCTTGTAATTTCTTAAAAGACTGAAAACGTAGGAATTCAAACTCTGCTTGTACTCTCAAAGAAAGTGGAATAGTAATGCTTCCTGCAGTCAGATGTTTATTGGGATTGCACTGATGAGAGTGTACACTACTGCTAACATATCAGAAGTCAAAAAAAAATCTTAGAAGTTAACACTTACATATCCATTTTGATTTTGACATAACTCTTAGAATCTTTGGATACAGGTCAATGTATACCACTCTGGAGTCCACTGGGATGTGCTGCTCCAGTCCATTTTCTGGGTAGCCATTAAGACTTCCAGCTATGATTTGTGCCCAAAGCAGAAGAAGAAGTTAGTGCAGGCAGTACAAGTGTATTCCACTTGGACCTTATGATCGAATTGATCTGATGGCGCTTGAAATAATGATCATAAATAGAGGTGCAGACTGGGACATCTGGAAAGCTCAGGTGAATTTTCGGGAAGAGAGCTAGGGTTTTGGAGGAACTGAGTACTGGTTAATTATGAAGGGAATATCACCTAATCTATCCAGGTATAAATTCAGGCCTATGCAGCTGCATTGGATCATCAATGACTCTGACCTTCAGCAGAAGCTGAAGTTTAAGTTAAATTGCTTGAGTAGGTAGCTGAGACCCAAGTGACTCCTTTGTGGTATTACTACTTATCCTCCAAACCTATGCCCTGTATGCCCCACTCAGAGATGGCCCTGAAAAACAGTGAGTAAAGAAAATCCTCCAAAGAGGCATAAGTTCAAAAATGCATCTAGGTTTTCACTCGGCCTAGAAGAGATGACCTGCGGGGAAAATCTGTATCATGACATTTCTAGCAGCTGAAATTTTGGCCAAGCGACCAGGGACTTGGAAGGAGTAAAACTTAAGAATTGTTGGCTAAATGGTTTGAGGAAGAGATATTTGAGGATGGTCCATTCAGAATGGCCACAGAGTGGATTTTTGTGTCTCATGATCACAGGGATCTCCTATATAGAAAACTGTCCATAATCAAATGGACAAGGAGAGCCAATTTGCAGACATAATTTAGTGTCCTTCTCTGCAGCTGCCAGAGAGCTTAATCACCAACTGTGTATGTAAAAGTTGGACACATGTCAGGGATGTAAGCTATGCCAGGGTTCAGTATTGCAGACTTCCCCTTACCAAGCTTGATCTTACTGTCACCATGTTGACTGATTTGATTGCCAGCAGCAAAAAGCAATATTGAGCCTCCAGGATGACACTGTTTCCCAGTGTACTAGTCACTTATGTAATTGTCCCTGAAATAGACATTCACTTTGGATATGGATTTGTCTTTCCTATGCACAGTCCTGTTGTCATCACCATCTTCTGGCATTTTATTAACTACCTTGCCTTTCCACACAATATTACTACTACCTAAAGAGAAGCAAAAGAAGTGATGAAAAAGTTTAAATCTGTGGAATTCACTATTGTTTTCATATACTTTATTATCCAGAAATAGCTGGACTGATAGAACTGTGGAATGATGTCCTGAAGACTAGAATAGTGAACTGATCTATTAAATGCTCAATTACAGTGTTGGCTGCATCAGAATACCTCATGGAGCCAGAGTTATATCCCAGCTCCCAGTGGCAACCAATGCATGGTGATTTTTTTTTTCAGGTCTTGGAACAACATAGCAGAAGTAGGAGTGGCTCCTCTGAGTATTATCCTTAGGGACCACTTGGGGAATGTGTTTCCCATTCTGTGCTTTGCTGGTTTAGAAGCCTCACTTATTAAGGGAAAGACGTTTCTACAGGAGACTCAATACCTTCTATTGAATTTGACGTTGATACTGTCACTTGGTCACTTTGGACTCCTTATTATGTCATTGAACCAAGAAACAAAGGAAGGAGTTGATAAAGAGGTTAGTGTGACAAATCTTGCTTCCTAAGGAGAAATAGGATGCTGATTCTTAATGAAGGCAGGAAGGAGTATGTTTGGGAACCTGTTTTTTCTAGATGCCTTTTAATGCTTCCACATTTAGTGATAAAAATTAGTGGAAGGCTAACCTCCCCAAAAGTAGAGCTCAGGCACTGGGAGAGTAAAAGTCTGGGTAAGCAGGGTGTAGAGTTACGAATGTTAAGAGTTATGTAGAAACTGAGATTTTACTGCAAGAAAACAAGCTAGCCTGTCACAGTTTCGTGAATGCTGGCAAGAGACATGAGACTTGGGCCGAGCAAGCAGGAGTTTCTACCACAGTAGTAATAGACCAAGTGCCAGCATTCATGCTGGTCCTCAAGCACCAGTTCCCACGTAGTCATGCAAAATGGCCAGAATGGGTACACGTACAGTGAGTGGCATCAAGGAGGAGAACTCTGAGCTCAGGAAACCCCCCATCCTTTACAATAGGCAGTAAGCCTGCCCTGACCCCAGTGGGAGGCATTGCCTTTACTATACTGGACAATAAATAAACTTACTCTTTTACTTCGGAGGGAGATATTCTCTTCCTTCAAAGACTAGTTGCTGGGGAACTATCCTGAAATGACAGTCCTGGGAAAAATACTGTTAGTGCCTTTGCTTGCAAGATGTGCAGAAACTTGAAAGGTCAATGGAGAACTGTCTTCCAATGACAAGTTGAGTTGCTGGATAAGGGCAGAGACAAAATGAAATGCAGTACAAAGAAGTTTACTAATTATGACCTTATGACTAGTTTCAGAATCAAAGGCTGTGGTAACTATGTATATATATTTTTACCCTTGTTTTATTATGTATACACTTGAATACGCTAACTTCTTTTCTCTCTCCCTTTTCTCTGCTGTTGCATAGAGTAGGTATTGGCTGTGATTAACATTATTCTTCATTGTTTACATTACAAGACATCTATCAAAGAAGGATTATTCCTAAGCTAGGAAATAAATGCAAATTATTCAGACATTGATACAACAATTTATGGGAATTTTGTCTTTCTCTTTGGGGAGAAAGTTTGAATGTGTCTTGGTTAGTATAAGAAATAGTTCTACTTATGGTGGTTGGAAACACACCTTTGATATTGTTATTGTTTGGAAGGTTAACAACAGGCCAGAGATTGTGAATGGACATTGAATGTCCAAAGAGCAGGATTTACCTGATATTGTTACTGATTCCCGGTTCCATCCCTGGAATTTTAAACTCTCCTTGCACTACAGCAGGACAAAGCCTAGACGTACTGCTTTACCTTTCCAGAGGAGCCCCAGAAAGTCTGCCAATCAGAGGCTCCAGAACAAGGTTTGGAAGACAGAGGAAGAACAGCCACTGCTCTCCATCGTGGCTGTGGGAAGGCCTGTCAGCATCTTCAAATTTCAGGCATCTGACTTTTGGGCATCCTCCTGAGAATCTCTTACTCTGGTGTTGCTGGTGGCTGAGACCACTGGTAGACACTTTCCTTTGCTCTTGACCTCTGCTCTTTAACATTTCCAGAAAATATTTTTCCTGACATTTGCTCCTGTCACTTTCCAATAGTCCTGTACTAATTCTTTGTTTTAAACCTCTTCCTACACCTAAAAGTTGGAATGACTTATTTTCCTGACCAAACTCTGACTTATACAGGGGAATTATTCTCTAGAAATAGACACCAACTCTATTTAAAGAGTGGTGTTAGACAGATTAAAGCAAATAGTCAACCTGTCCAATATACTTAAAGGTAAACAAATGCTTAAAAATTTACCTTTAGCTGTGAGGCATATACATGGAAGATAAAGTAACCTTAAGTGATATATACTATAGATTTAAGAGTTAACGTCAAATCCTAAATGTCCATTGACTGATGACTGGATAAAGAAGATGTGGTATATTTATACAATGGAATACTATTCAGCCATAAAAACAACAACATAACGCCATTTGCAGCAACATGGATGCTCCTGGAGAATGTCATTCCAAGTGGAGTAAGCCAGAAAGAGAGAAAAATACCAGATGAGATCGCTCATATGTGGAAACTAAAAAAAAAAAAAAAAGAAAAGAAAAAATGAGCATAAATACAAAACAGAAACAGACTCATAGATACAGAATACAAACTTGTGGTTATGAGGGGGAAGTGGGGTGTGAAGGGACAGACTGGGAGATCGAAATTTGTAGATATGGACAGGTATATACAGAATAGATAAACAAGATTATACTGTATAGCACAGGTAAATATATACAAGATCTTGTGGTAGCTCATGGTGAAAAAGAATGTGACAATGAATATATGTATGTTCATATATAACTAAAAAATTGTACTCTACACTGGAAGCTGACATAACATTGTAAACTGACTATAACTTAATAAAATAAAATAAAATAAAATAAAATAAAAAGAGTTAACCTCAAATCTGCTTTTGGGTGATTATTTATGTTTTATAATTTGTGTATCAGTTTCCTCATAAAATGGTTATGAATAGTAGGTGCAGTAATTCATGGCAAGTGCTTAGCTCATAGCTACGTGCTCGACAGATACCAGATATTATTACTAGTAGGGGTATTGGAATTATAATGATGTAAGGCGTAGTGTTATATCCTGCGAGATGTGTTAAAAAATATGGATCTCAAATCTATTTTATTTTATTTTCCTGATTTCAATATTCAGAATCTTAGTGATCTGTGGGGGGAGGGGAAGCAGTTCTTTACCTATAGCATCAAATCAAATAATCGTTATTCAGGGCTTATTATGGTTAAGGTTCAACAAAGTCGTGGTAGGGACTGCTTCTATCTTGTTTGGGTACATGTCCCAGCACCTAACAACTAGCTGACACATAGTCAGCTGTCACTAAAAATTTGATAAAAGGATGAAAAATGATATTGTAGTGAATACTATAGTGGGAAGGAAGCTTGGAGGTCAGAACACAGAGAAAGAGTAAAATACAGTTCTTTACAAGCAATTTATAGTCTAATAAAGAAGACTGCACAAGTCACAATTTACTGTCATTCAAGGCAGACTATACACAGAGCGGGAGGAGGATTCACTCGTTTGGGATGATCAAGGAAGGTTTCAGCAGAAATGAAATAAGAGTTAAGCTGAGACAGGTGAGGTGGATTGTGTCAAGCTGATAATGACAAAGAGGGGGAAGACAGAGGAGTGATTGTGAGCAACATGAGTTCTGCTGGGATTTAGGGGGGCAATAAACAATACCCCTTTGTCTCCCACCTCCTGAATTTCAGAGCCACTTGAGGAGTAGATTTCTCAGTGATCAAAATATCAGCTTTACTATTGATAAGGTTGAATTGATTCTCCTGGATTGACCTTCCCAGCTTCCAAAGTGTGTGCCTTTCACTTGCAGGTCCAGAATGTGTTCTGGTAAACTTACCGCATGGGTGAACAGAGCAAGGAGTGGCAACTCTCAAAGGAAGGAAGAAAAAAGCCACATATATTCACATCTTCCCCCTAAACTCTCCAGTCTCTGGGGATAAGTAAGCTAGGAGCCAGAGAAAAAGAAGCTAAAAATGACAGTCCATATTTTTCCCTTCAGACGATGAAACTTCCAAAGATCTATGGATATTCGGGAGGTGAGGGTTGAGCATTTCCTCAGCATAGGCACACAATATAGATCTACACAGATGAAATTTAAATATTTTTAATTTCTTTCTCCATTTACAAAACTATGTTGCCTGGCTTTATTCATTGAAATGCAAGGAACAGTAGTATGACCTTGGTATGGAGGATGCGACGGAAAAATCTTTGCATCAGTCTTCAGATTGGGACTTCTGGAAAATGGAAACTGAATGCATTAGTTTAATAAGCAATTTACTTGATTTAATTTAATTTTTTTTCCTTGGGATCTGACAAAATTATGTTTCAGGGGTCCTCACAAGCTTCTTTTGAAGGAGATTCCTAGCAGCTTGCAAGGCATTTCAAATGTCCTGGGCACCTTTAAGCCATTCTTCTGGTCAGCCGTTCCAGCTCGAGTGTATTCAAGGCATCAGTAAGTACTGATGTAGAAGCAGGCACGTGTGTGTCATGGGGCTGAATGGTCTGTGGAGGAAGTGAGGATAAGAGGAGATAACAGATTTCAACCTCTTTGTCACATGCAGATCGAATCCACTAGTTTGTAGATTTCTCAACTACAGGTTCAAGTCAGGGCCCCCTAGTGACAATGTATTTTGTCCTAGAATGGACACGTGGTCACTGTCTTTCAGGGCTTTAGAGTTAGAACAGTTTCTTCCCTTCTCACATCTTTCCCTTCATTCCTGCCCCTACCCTTAGGGTTTTGTAAGCTTGTGAAAATTACTTAATTTTTTAATTGCTGAAAAATTACTTAATTATTTAATTACTAAACTCCGTATTCCTCAACTCCAAAGTGGGTATTTAATTTTTAAAGTGTATTTGTTGTTGAATACTTTATAGGCACTTAATAGGATTCACACTCTTGTTAGAAAGACACGTGGTGAAATATTTAATTACAATAAAGTGCAGTGGATACCATGATAGGGTGCATAATGTAGGGCAGTGATTCTCAAGGTGTGGCCCTTGGACAAACATCATTGAACTCATCTATGAACTTGTTAGAAATGAAAATTCACCAGGTCTGTTGAATCAATCTTTGGAGATGGGGCTCAGGAAACTCTTTTAAAAAGCACTCCAGGTGATTCATTTACATTAAAGTCTGAGAAATACTGCACTGGGGCCCTTAGCTGGCCACTGAGTCAGGGAAGGTCCATTAAAAGAGGTGATATTTAAACTGAGATGTGAGAGATTAGATGGGTAATGAGTAGAGGTTAGATTTTGGGGCAAAGGAAACAACGAATGTGGAGGCCTGGAGAGGAGTTTGGCTTATTTAAATCTCTCTTAAAGCAAGATTAAGGCATGTGTTTTCTGGAGACCAGATGTAAACGCCATTTGTAAGACAGCCAGTCTTGGACTCCATCTGAGAGGAGTGCCTTGAGGGATGAAAGGATGCCCCACAGAGAAACGGGCTTCCTAATGTGCAGGGGCCGGGGCAGAGCAGCAGCAGCACCGCAGGACTACAACCCCAGGCCAGCGAGCACAGCACCGTGGGGCGCATAAAGGCGCTGCGCGTGAGGACGTCAGCCAGTCTTCAGACCGTTGATAAACATGTACTGTGTACTTAAATTCTACCAAATGTTCTAAAGTGGGGAGTACAGCATTGAAAAAAGAGAGGAGAGCAAGAATAAAAAATATGTAATATGTCAGGTGGCAGTAAGTGCTCTCCAGGAAACTATGGCAGGTAAAAGGGACAGAGAGCAGTAGAAGGGCTGTTATATATATAGACCATGGGCGCCCTGTTTCTGATAAGGAGATACTTGAACGGAGATCTGAAAGAAGTGAGGGCCAGATACACAAAGAGTTTTACAAGCAGAAAAACAAAACAAAACAAAACAAAACAAGAAAACCCCCAAAAACCCTAGTGCAAAGTCCCTGAGGTGGGAGGATGCTTGTCCAGCTGGAGTGGGGGAAGGGAGAGAGTGACGGATGAGACCTCTAAGATTGAATGGGGCCAGATCATTCAGCACTCTTGGTAGCAATGGCCAGAACTCTGGATTCTATTTCAAAAGAGACTGAAAGACACTGGAGTTTGGGCAGAAAGGAGACATGATCTCGATTGAGTTTTAACAGGCTTATGCATGTGAAACTTTGGGGGAAGAAAGTCAGGAGTCTAGTGCAAATGAAGAGATGATGGTGGTTTGGGCACAGGTGGTCATGATGATGGTGATGAGAACTGGTCAGATTCTGGATATACAATCAATCCTCATTATTCGCAGATTATGTGTTTGCAATTTTGCCTTCTCACTAAAATTTATTTGTAACCTCCACATCGCTACTCACAGTGCTTTCTTTTGTGGTCATTTGCAGACATAGATACGTACAGAGTGGCAAAATATTTGAGTTGCCCAGTGTGCATGTTACCAGCTGAGTTCCAACAAGATGACACTTTGTTTTCTTTTTTTCAGTGCTCATATTATGAACAAGTGTCCTTTTCATTGTATATTTAGTGCCACTTCTTTTGTATATTTTTGCTTTTAGTTGGTGATTTTGCTGTTTAAAAAGATCTCACGTGTAATGCTGAAGTGGTATCTGGTGTTTGTAAGCACACGAAGACTGCAATGTGCCTTATGGAGAAAATATACGTGTTAGATAAGGTTTTTTCAGGCATAAATTATAGTGCTGCTGGTCATAAGTTCAATGTTAATGAGTCAACAATATATATTAAATGTGTTTAAACTGTAACACACATAAAACAAGGTTATGTATTGATCAGTTGATGAAAATGTAACCAAATGATACATAACCCTGCATTTCCACTAGGAGCAATGATTTAGAGTTTGCTAATTTGATGTTTGAAGTGTCTCTAGAACATAACTACTGGGGATAATGCGAATTGATTGTATTTTGAAGGTAGTGACAGGATCTACTAATGGCTTAAAATGGGTTATGAGGAAAAGGGGGGGGGCTCTAAGATATTGGACCTGAACAGAATGAAGTTGCTATTTGCTTATATGGGGAAGGCTGTGGGAAGAAAAGGTTTTGTGGGTGAGGGGAAGTCACATTTGGTCTTAGACATATTAAGTCTGAAAACATCTATTACACATTTTGGTGGACATGTTGAGTATCAGTAAGACATACGGATCTCCACAGTGGGCACTGATGACACATTCCAGCTGCGTCAGCTGCTTCAGCTGTGTGCTCCTCCCTCATTAATTCCCTGTATTCTCACCAGGTGAAAAAAAAAAGACATGAGGTAGGGTAGGAGGTGGGATGAGGAAGTGCCAAGAAATCAACCATATTCTTCTTTCCTCTGGTAGGTTTGAGTTGGAGAGTTTGCAGTGTTGATCATTATACTGGACTTGTCTATTAAATCTTGTGACTTTTTGTTATTCATAATTGACAGAAGAGCTATGGGATGCCCCAGAGCTTCATCACAGAGGTGGGGACAAATGAGCCCACAGAGTGAGTTTCACAGCCCATGAGGTAAATAACCCATCCTAGTAGGCACATCTAGCCTATGGCTTTCAGTATCTTTCACATGCTGACGGCTTTCAGGTTTACGTCTGCGAGCAAGAGCTTTCCTCTGGTCTGCAGGCCCATAGATTACTGCCCACGATATTTCTATTTGGGTGTTTCAAAAGTTCATCAGATCCAGCATGTTTGATATTGAACTCGTAGTCTGCTCCAAACCCCTGGTAAATGTTCTCTCCTTGACCAGTCTCCAGCCAGGCTTCTCTTGAGCCTGTTTCTCCACTTGGCTTTCGCCGTGGCTATGAAGCCTTGAACAAAACTAACATGGTTTCTGACCGCTCAAGCCGCATCCCTAGGGTGGCCTGCCCCCCCTTAAAACGCCATCCTAAGAGAACTCAGGGCTGCCAAAAGCATTCACTGCGGTGCCAGTCCACACCTGAAGACAGGGCCCTTTCCCCAGGCTCTGTGGGAGGGCGGGGGCCTAACTTTGATAAGTGCCACCTGGCAAACCCACATGATTTTCAATGCACCAATTCCCTGTTTCGTGAAAAAATCAGTCTTCCACATGTGTTTCTCCTTTACTGTCACACTATTATCACATTCACAATGCTGCTTATGCTTCAGGTGTGTGGGTTTTCCCACACCAAGCAATTCACTGTGACCTCTGCTCTGTGTCCTACAATTTAACTTAATCCTACCTGAAGAGTGTCAGATCCCACAGGTTAAGAGCTCAGTCCCATGAGACTGCCCATGGCTTCAGATGCCAACCACCAGTAGTAGGTCCCCAGTTTACCCACAACGTCTTTCTGACTTGGCTGCAAAGCAGGGGCTCCCAAGACCTCCTGCCTCTCAGATTCGATTATATGCTAGAGCTGCTCACAAGACTCAGGGAAACACTGACTCACACTTACCCATTTATTAAAAATTATGATGAAGGATGCAGATGAAGAGATACATAGGGTGAGGGCTGTGAGGGTCCCAAACACAGGGGCTTCTGTGTGACAGAGTTGGGGGACTCTCGGCGTATGGTACCCTCTTGGCATGTAGATGTGCTCAGCAACTTTAAAGCTCTCCATCTCAGTACTGTTGGGGTTTTATGGAGACTTCCTTATGTAGACATGATTAATCATTAACTCTATTTTCAGCTCCTGTCTCCTTTCTGAGCAATGGGAGGTGGGTAGGGCTGATAATTCCAAGCTTCTAATTATGGCTTTGTCTTTCTGGTGACCAGCCTTCATTCAGAAGCCAACCCAGAGTCACTGCATTAGAACAAAAGATTCTCCTAATGCTCTTATCATTTAGGAATTACAAGGATTTTGGAGCCCTGTGTCAGAAACTGAGGGCAGAAATAAGTATATATATATATATATATATATATATATATATATATATATATATATATATATATATATATATATATAATTATTATTATTCCACACACCTCCTTCCCTCTTTCACATTTATTCAATTCTCTAACTCCACTGTGCCTTCCCTTATCACTTCCCTTTCCCTCACTCTCTTTTCAAAACCCCAAGTCACCTCTTTACAAGTCAAAGTTAAATTCGGTTCATGCTGGACTCTTTCCTGTCGACTGAAATAAAATCACCCAATGTGACAGTTGTGGGTGACGTTTTATTCGGGGCAGAATGAGGACTATAGCCTGGGAGACAGCATCTCAGAGAGCTCTGAGAAATTGTTCTGAAGAGGCATGGGGAACCAAGTATTATGTATGATTTTACTGAAGGGGGTCCGTACAATCAAGCACACATTTAGACAGAGGCTCGCTGCTAGTCATAAGGAGCAGATGTCCCTGTTAATGATTTTAGTCCTTTTCTAGGTAGGAGGGAATGTAAGAATTTGGGGTCATAAAATCTTCTCCTGAAAATATCTTAACTATCTGAAGGCCTATTCAGCCAGTTTTCCCAGAGCACAGAGCGCCTCATTCCTGACCTCCACCCTGACCTCCTTTCAGGGTGTATTGGAGGTCAGCAGCTGTAGTGGCTCACGATTTAATCCAAGCAGAGGTAGATGGCAAGTGCCAGTGTGACCCCATCCTTGGAGAGGCAGATAGCAAGTGCCAATTTTTAGCTGGCACTTCCCTATTGCAGTAGTTAATATGATTCAAATCTGTCCTTACCACTTTGGTGTCTATCTTTATTTATCTTTGACACCCCACCCCCTAAAAACATCCGGTTCACTTTCAGTTCTTCCTATCTCAGTGAATGGCACTATCCGCCGTCCGCATGTGTAAGTCAGACCCTTAGACACTGTTGGTATTTTCTTTCACTTTAACCAATATCAATTCTCTACTCTCCAGAGCTAATCCATCATCACATCCTGTGGTTTCAACTTGCAGACATCTCTTGAATCTGTGCACTTCTTTTCAACTTTGCTGCTACCACATCCCAGATATGAGCATGAGTTTATTGCCAGGCTGCTCACTGACTGGGCTTGAATCCTGCATACTATCTTTGCAGTCTTGTCTAGTCACTCAACAGTTCTAAACCTCACTTTCCATATCTGCAAAGATCATTACACTCTCTAATACACAGGATTGTTGTAAGGATTAAATGAGATATAGTATGTTTGACACATGGATTTTACTAAGTGAGCTATTATTAGGTTAAAATACCATCACTTCCTGCCTGGATCATTGCAATGTCCTTTTAACTGGTCTCCTGCATCCAGTCTGCCTACACACAGTCCAGCTCTCACCTGCAGCCCTAGCTCTGGGAAGGATATCATTTCAAAATCCAAATATAATTATATAACATTTACTTAAAATCTTTTGAAGGCTTTAACTGGTGCTCATTGGGTGCTCACCTCTCCTTCTAGCTTCAGTTTTCTGCACTCCTGCCATATCCATCTTCTTTACTTTTTCACACGGTCCATGCCATTCTGCCACTACAACTTTCTCCAACTCTGTTCTTGTAAGCTCCCTGCACAAGCCATTTGCTCAATCTGGAATGTCTTCTGTCTTCTGTGCCTGATTAATTCTCTTAATCTTTCATGTCTCGGTTTGGGCATCCTTTCCTGGGTTAGTCTGTTCTCCCTTCTCTAATTAAGTCAAACCTTTTGATAGACTTTATCAAAAAAAACTGTTCCGTTCTTTCGGAGCCTCTCTGCTTGTTTGTATTCATACATTCCTTGCTCTTTTTGTGTGACTCATGTCTGACCCCTGGTAGGCTCAATGTGAGCAGAGGGTGTTGTCTGGACTGAATCGACATTGTTTTTTTTCAGTGCTTAGCAGGTAGTAGAGCTTGGCACACAGTAAACAATACATTTTGCTGAATGAATGTTCACGTAAAGCACTTCTCAGTAACTAGCAGCCATCCTTGTTACTGATGCTCATTGAGAAGTACGGTGTGCAGAGCTGTTCTCATTTGCCAGGAGGCAGGCTGCAGCAATGAAGCAGGAACCCACGCAAGGAGATGGCAGTCTCATTGTGACTCAGAAGGTCAGAGTCCAGTGGCCAGAGTAAAGGACAGCAGGAAAGCCTAGACTTGACAATGAAGCTAGACCAAGAAAATGTTTGGCACAGGGTTCTCTTGAACTCTTAGATGGCTTGTCTTCAACATTCTTAAAGGACAGGTATAAATGAAGGAGCTTATGGGGTGGCTTTATCTGAGATGACAAACAGTAACATGGGAAGGCTGCATTCCTAAACATGTACCCCCAAGGAAAAAAACAAACCTTTAAATGTTCATTACAGCAGAGTGGAATTGACAAGGAAAAGGAGGCCATGCCTTCTCAGATTACTTCTTCCATTCCTGTCTCATCTCTTTTTATTTCTGGAAGTCATAGTTTATTGAAGGGAAGAGAATAAACAAAACTAAAAATGTAAAAGCTATTTAATTTTTGCCAATCTATTTTCTCTTCACTATTTTATAGCAAAACTTGCAAAGGTACCTAATATTTTTCCTAAAGGGCAGGTATAATATTATTAGAATAGATGGCTCAACCTGTAAGTATGCAAGTAATTTCCTATTATTTGCATAATTATTATATTGTTGTAATTCATAATAATGAGGGAAAAGCAAAACAGAAATACAATGTTTTTACAGCAATATAGACACTATTCAGTTTACTTCTACACTTATTAATTATTCCTTTAAAAAAGTCCTTATTAAGCCTAATCAATGGACTTTTTAATTTAAGAAATATGAGCTTGTGTTTAGTTCTTCCAATTATTTTAGAAAGACACACTGGTCAGATTTTCACATTGGTGCAAACCATACAGTTTTTTTGTTTGTTAATAGGATTATTATTTTTTCTATCTAAGGTATTTTTTTCTAATACAGAATCAGTCATTTATAATTCTAATCCTTGCTTTCTACACTGCTAGTGTACAGAGTGGGTATTCTCTAAAATCTAAGATATTGGTAAAACCTTAACATGAAATTAAGACTAAATGAAGTCCACTTAAAAATCCTCAGATTTCGGTTAAAATAACCTTACATATAAATAAAGTGAGATGTTTATGTCCACTCGACATGACTTGGCAAATGGGTTTACATATCAATTATTTATGTCTAAAGTGGTGGGCAATTTTTATATATATTTTGAAACTGTATGACTTTAGTGGTATGTACAGTATATTATTCTTTGTATGTTAATTTATCAAATATATTTATGTTTCCTTCTCCCCCTACAAACAAAATAGAGACTGATATAGAAAATCAAATTGTTAGAAAAATGGAAGCTGGCAGTACTGTAACTGTGAGGTTACCATACATTTCTGTGATTACACTTTGGGTTTGGCGCTGACATTTGTAGCAATAGGAGCAAAAAGAGAAATGACCTTGATTTCAAGTCTTTTGAGGTTTTTCCTTCCTCCCCAGTTTAAAATTCTAAAATAAATTTCTCATGTGGATGATGAGAGAAGAATGAAATAATGCTGTTTGCAGCAACATGAATGTACCTAGAAATGACCATATGAAGTGAAGTCAAACAGAGAAGATATAAATGAATTTATTTACAAACTGGAAATAGGCTCATAAACATAGAAAACAAACTCTGGTTAGCAAAGGGGAAAGGGGAGGGGGGAAGGGATAAATTAGGAGTTTTGGATTAACGTATACACACTACTGTATATAAAATAGATAAACAACAAGGTCCTGTAAACACAGGGAACTGGAACTATATTCAATATCTTGTAATATATTGAATATAGTTCTTATAATATATTGAATATTGTAACCTATAAATGGAAAATAATCTGAAAAAGAACATATATATATATATGTAAAACTGAATCACTTTGTTGTACACTTGAAACTAACACAACATTGTAGATCAACTATACTTCAATAAAAATAAATTAAAAAATTCTCATGTGGGGTTTTATATGCAGGACATTATAATAGATAATCGAAATGCAAAATTAAATTATATAAATTGAAGAATAAAATCTTGCATCTGGATTGGTATATTATATATTAATTAGGCTTTGGAATCAGAGGTCTTATATTTTTGACAGGATGAAAATTCATCTGAGCATTTTTGCAAAAGCATAGCCAAGTAAATTAACAATGTAAATAGGCTTTAGAAGAAATTATGTAACAGAAGGGTGGCTACAGGTTTAAGAATGTCAGAGACATCTTATTCATGTACAAGTGGAGTAACTGCCATATGATCAGAGGTAGTGTTTTGACATATTGATGAACATTAATTTCTAAGGCTTATTAAGGTAGAACACTACTAGAAAGCACTTAAGCTAATTAAAATGCCACATATTTGAAAGCTTAGGGAATTCCATTTTTGATATTTATTAATGTGTTTATTTCAAAATAATATCTCTGTACTGCTCTCCCTCCGCAGGTAATCCTGCCAAGTGGAAGTTTACTGCTTATGGAAAGGCATTATCAAATTTTGTACCTTTCAAATATGTTTATTCATTATATCCGCACGACTGTGACTGATTCTTTGATGTACTTATGTATTCATCGCACTATAAAGCATTTTGTCATAAAATAAAGGAATGAACTGATGAATGAATGAGTGAGTGATATATTTATCCTAAGGACACCATCATTCTCTTCTGTGTGTGGTCAGCATTACAGACATAAGTTAAGTCTTGGTGCTGGAGTTCAGTCCTTTGTTTCCTCCTTACGTTCCACTCAATTGTGAAAACTCACTGGAAACTAGTTCATCAGGTGCTTTTCTGTGAAACCTCCTGCATAACTTAGCTAATAATTAAGGCATAGACTCAAATGAATAACAAAAACATTAACTTCCGTACAGCACATCTAATAATGCACATTGTAAGCCAGCAATAGCTATCAGCTCTTTTCCCTTCAAATGTATTTTCATTTTAATGGATTGTCTTGTAAACCTAAAGACCTTTATGATCCTAAAGAACTACATAAAAATGAGTGAATGTCAGACACCAGCATCTATATTTTTGAAAGCCCCTGTGCTTCCTTGAGTTATGTCACAATGATTACCACTTCTTTATCCACTCACAATTCTAAGCTTTCCAAGGTTTCTAGGGCAAATAGGCTTCTCAGTTTACAGTCTTTAATGCTTTTCTATGGATAATGCAAATGGTTTTTAATCTGAAGATTGTTTTCCACCTCTTATCATGGTGTACCGGCATTAAACAGATGCATGGTATAGAGTAAGGTAAAACCCATGCCTGACATGTATACCCATACCCACACATGCGAAAGGGTTTATATCAAGAAATCAGTTAAGTTTTATATGTCCTATATATAAAATTTTTCCTATGATTTGCACAGGTGCATAAAAAAAGGTAAGATTCAGAGTGAAAAATGTAATAAAGTTAGTAAAGTTAATTTTCCTGCATTTGTTTAAAAAAATAACCAATTCTAAAGCAATTTCAAACTATTTCTGAAATCCTGCTTTTATTGATTTCACAGATGGTGTAATATAAAAGAAAAAAATTTCTTAGTTTTCATGGAATTAAAACTATAGTGAAATACAGCATGCTTTGCAATTCAATATATTTTATTTTGGAATTAATTTGGTCATTTTTAATACCTGAATTAATATAAAATCTAACAGTATTTCTTTGGTCTTGGGCAGCATCGCTTTGCCATTTTTCAGATCAACAGGCTTTATTCGCAAATGGATATGTGCTGAATGTGGGTATATTTTTGGGCAGCCATGTGTATGAATGTGTATAAGGATATTGCAAATATGTTTTTTTTTAAGTTCTATATTGTCAGGAAACATATAAAATGAAGGATGAAGGTTATTTCAGTTTGTTCAGAAACTGCAATTAAGAATATAGTAAGGAGAATACGTCAGCATTAGGTGATGGGCTATTATTGACTAGAGTCTACCGTAAGGCAGAAGCTTACAAACTGAACTACCTAATATCTATGTGAGATCATCTGAGGTTCAGCCCACTTTGGTAGGCTACCCTTACAAACTTGAACATCCTGATGTGGGTGCTATAGCTGCTGGAGGTGCTATGATCTTTGATAGGAAGATATTAAAGACACAAAATCCCTACAACTGAACTCTCTCCCAAGTGGCATAAACAATTACTGTTAGTGAAAAAGAATTTGCCGATAAGCTTAGACTGGTATCTCAGTTGCCTATACGTATTGCTTGCAATTATCAAAAGCTGTTTTGAAGCAAGATTTTGAATTTATATAAAGCAAAGCACCTGGCCTAAATCTTAGAGAAAGAGGGCTGGAGATTATAGTTTAATATGGTTGATATCACGTGCCAAATGTCAGCAGCACTGTTATGCAGCAATTCGTTAACCGAAAAAACTAATTTTATGAACTGAAATAGCAAAATAATACCCGACTACCATTACCTCTTAATGCTTTGCCATTGTCTTTAAGACAAGTAAACCTTTTTGCCAAAATTTGATTCTTAAGAGTGCACACTGGATATGAAGCAGCCAACTTTTGTGTAACCCTTATTAACTTTTCCAGAACAGTTTAGAATAGCAGGGATTATAAAATGTTAAAGGTCACCAAGATTTTTAAGTCTAAAATCACCTTTCTTAAAAATAACTGTTAATAACCTCTGACTCATGGTGTTACTCATCTACCCTTTCTCTTAGGTTTTATTAAAAAGTACAATGTGAGTCAGAAAGAGGGGCTTCAAAAAGATGGCGAATTTGCAGAGTGAAGCATCTTCTGAAAAGTCATCGTTTAACACCTGCCATTGTTTTTTATAATAATTCTTTATAATTAGTCTATAGTCCTTTGTGCAACCTTGGATTTTGAGAACATTTTGCTAAATGATCAAAAACTGCTTTTCTTTCGTAAAACATTTTCTTTCATGATTCAGCCAAATTTTCCATACGACTTTTGAGTTTCTCACCCTATTTTGTAACAGATATATGAACATTTCTTTTCTTTTTTTAATTTTTATTTTTTATTGAAGTATAGTTGATTTACAATGTTTCAGGTGTACAGCAAAATGATTTGATATATATATACACACACACACACATATATATATTCTTTTTCAGATTCTTTTCCATTATAGGTTATTACACTGCATTGAATATAGTTCAGAAAGTCCTTGCTGTTTATCTATTTTATATATGGTAGTGTGTATCTGTTATTCCCAAATTATCAGTTTATCCCTCCCCACTTTCCCCTTTGGTAACCATATCTGTGCGTCGATGATTTTTTTTGTCATTCCACTATTCAGATTTAAGTGAACTTTTTTATTCTTTATATACTATTTTGGTGTTCTTTAAAATTCTACTTTTTCTAATGTGTTTAAAGTAAAATTTTTTTCTTACAGTTTTAAGGAGATAATGAATCGTATACAGCTCTGTGTAAAAATTAGCATAATGATTTGACTTACATACATCATGAAATGATTACCATGAATTTAGTAAACATCCATCATCTCATATAGACATAAAATTAGAGAAACAGAAAAAATTCTCTTCCTTGTGATGAAATCTCTTAGGATTTACTCTCTTAACAACTTTTATATAACATCCAGCAGTGTTAATTATGTTTATCATGGTGAAACATTACATCCCTAGAATTTATTTATCTTACAACTAGAAGTTTGTATTTTTGAACCGCTTTCATCCGACTCCCCCTTCCTCCAACCCCCACCCTAGAAACCACAAATCAAGTCACTTTTCTATGAGTTTGTTTGTTTCTTTGTTTTTGAAGTATAATTCACCTACAACACTATTCCTCGTACACAACAAAGTGATTCGCTGTTTCTATACATATCAAGATGATCACCATGGTAAATGTAGATACCACCTATCACCCTCCAAAGATGTTATATAATTATTGATTGTATTCCCCACACTGTGCACTTCATACTCACCACTCATTTATTTTGTACCTCTTCATCTTCCTCACCTATTTCTCTTCTCCCCCAAGGCCCTACCCTCTGACCACTACCTGTTTGTTCTCTACAGCTAAGACTGTTTTGGTTTTGTTATGTTTGTTCATTTGCTTTGTTTTTAGATTCTACATATAAATGAAATCATACAGTATAGGTCTTTCTCTGCCTGACTTATTTCATTTAGCGTAATACCCTCTAACTATATCCATGTTGTCACAAATGGCAAGATTTCACTCTTTTTTTTGTGGCTGAATAATAGTCCTTTATATACATATATAAAATCACATCTTTATTTATTCATCCATCTATCGGCACTTAGGTTGTAGATTGCTTCCATATTTTGGCTGCTGTAAATAACACTGCAATAAACAAGAGTTGCATATATCTTCAAATTAGTGTTTTTGTTTTCTTAGGATAACTACCCAGGAGTGGAATTGCTGGATATATAGTAGTTCTAGTTTTAATTTTTTGAGGGACCTCCAGACTGTTTTCCATAGTGTCAGTACTAATTTTCATTCCCACCAACAGTACACAAGTGTTCCCATTTCTCCACATCCTTACCAATACTGGCTATTTGTTGTCTTTTTGATGATAGACATCCTGACAAGTGTGAAGTGATAGCTCATTGTGTTTTTTATTTACATTTCTTTGATGACTAGTGATGCTGAGCATGAAAAGATGTGCTGGTTATATGTCTTCTTTGGAAAAAATATCTATTCAGGTCTTCTACCCTTTTTAAAAATTGTTTTTTTTTTATGTTCAGTTGTATGAGTTTTTTGTGTATGTTAGGAATTAACTCCTTGTCAGACACATCATTTGCAAATATCTGTTTCCATTCAGTAGGAAGCCTTTTCATTTTTTAAATGACCTAAGGTTATATTTCTTCATTGCACAAAATTAGATGTGTCTCATATTTTTGTGCTCTAGTTTTGCTAGATCTCTAAAGATTAAGTTCTGATGACTTACACCTGATGACTGACCCAGAACTGGGTAGAGATACAGAGACTGTCTCCCAGATAAGGATGCTAGAAATGCGAATGCACCTCTGATGGAGTGATCTATGGAAGCCTGGTGCCAATCACAAAAAATTGTGATGGTGGGAGATAAAAATTTCCCAGAGCCCAACCTTGGCACAAAATGCTACCCATTTTCAAGATTTCAAGGTTCCTTGGACAGAAAGCCTAGAAAAAGTAAACTAGATACCAGTCCCCAACTTCAGATCTGCAGATGTTTTGTCCTCCCTAAAAAACAAGGAATCTTACTTGATCTAGAGAGTGGAGGAAGGGAGCCCCAACAGTGATTATGATTAATCTTTTGCTGAGAAAATGAAGGGGAGAGAAGTTCAGAAAATATATGCATTTATTTAGCAAAATAAAAGAATATAGTATTTCTTACACTCAGAGCTTGGAGGATCCTGTTTCCTAATTTGACACCGAGGCTTGCCTTATCTCCTACAAGAACATCATCACGTTAGTCTTAGAGCAAGTCTTTCAAGCAAGATATTCATCAACATATTTGTGACAGGACTATAGCAAGTTGTAACAGCTCTTTTGCCTGTTTGGTAATAAATGTATATATATCAGAAGTTGGTCTGAGATTTCCTTTCACTGTGACTGATCGCTTAGTGTGAAGGATCTGGATGGAAATGCACATACTGCTGCGGATACTACTAGGACAGTAGGATATTCGCTAAAATACATCCTTACATCCTCCAAATGAAGAAATTGGCTTGAATGGCTTGCAATGTTATCTACCTATAATTTTAATTTATATTAGTATTTTGAACTTATCTAGATTTTAAACAGAAACAACGAAGACTGCTTTTTGTAGGAGGAAATGCATGAAAGTCAATAAAGTGGTAGAGACGTGTCTCTTTCTAAATGTTTATTACATGAGGGAAAAAGAAAGCCTTAAATCTACTTAAAGACACATCCATGGCCGTTGTTACAGAAAACACAGAACAGTAGGGCAATCAAAATCCAGTGTTGTAGATGGCAGACTGTTCACCCTACTGAGATATTGTTAGCTAAATTTCAACAGTTTAACAGAAAGGACAGAAAAAGAGTTCTTTCATGTTTAGTGTCTAAATGCTTGTCAAAAACAGTAAGAGAAAGCTAGAAGAAGTGAAGATAATCATGCTAAAAATCCCCAAAATAAGTGTGGGAAAATGGTAATTATTCTTTTTGATCCCTTATCAGCTGACTCATTGCTTAAGGAGGTTTTGTAATGTTGATCCCCTGAGAGAGAGCCACCCACTGAGAATTTATAAATTAGTGATGAGTGAAGATTTAGCAGATGGAAAGAAATCACAGAGAAGGAAGTAAGAAATTTTACCCTGCCCAAATTACAAAACATAAGGGAAGATATTTTCCCAGGAGAAAGCAAAAGTTGGGTTGGCCTGGTTAATGAGAGTTCACATTATAAAAGTAGATATTGTTATAGTAACAAAAAATGAAATTCGAACTAACAAAAATTTAGAATCACTAGTGTCATCCCTCATTATAGAAATATTGGGTCACACTTAAGGTGTCCTAGAGGTTGAGTTAAATTAAGGAAAGCCTCATGAATTTTCTGTGTGTTTGTAGTCTAGGCATAGTTTGTCTACAGCCAGAACACCCACCTTAAGGGAGAAGAAATAGAAGAGATTCTGGATACAAAATATTTAAAGTGATCAGCCATGATAGAATGAGTTTATTAAGAGAGACAGAACTCCATCAGAATTATTAAAAGTTCCACTTCCACCAAAAGGTGTGGTTAATTAATACATTTGGGAATACACATACACTATCACAGTCACTGAACAACCTACCATTGGTAAAAGCTTGTTCAGAGGTAACTAGCTTCACTTTAGCCATTTAACAACTAGGCTCACTGTAGCCATTAGCAATAAACTAAATAGGGGATTGTTACGGGGAATTGTAAGAGAGTGAAAAGTCCCAAGGAATAAAATTGATGGGCAGTAAAATTGAAGGATTTTTATGATTTTACCAAGAAACCAACTCTAAACTCCAAAATTAATCCATAAAGGGAAAGCAAGTGGGGAGCAAAATTTTAAAACACAGCTCCCAAAGCTAAATAAATAATAAAGCTAAAGGTGGCTTGTAATACCCCAATTTGAGAATGCTACCATCTAACACACAGAGTGGATCAACTATTCTGAAACATGTATCCCAGATAAAATCTCTTAAGACATACAGGAAGGTGAGTAATTACTTTATCAAATGAAATTAATACCTAAAGAATGATCTTATCAAATCGATAACTTAAAAAAATTAAACTGATCAATTCTAGTTATAGCCATGACAGAACAATTGGCCTTGGGTTTACTATTTCACCTTATACAATTATAAAAATGCTCATCAGTCATTTTAAAATAATTAGACAACAGACATCCTAGGTCTAGGATCCTTGAGAGCAATGATGCTCATGAGATGAGCTCCAAACTGCAACATAGAAAAGTAGCCTTAACCGAAAAAGCAGTTTTTTTGCTGGGTAAGGAAACCCAGAAATAAAGGTTAAGGGTGGCTGAGGCCACAGAAACTTTGGGGATAAGATACTGTTGCCAAAAAAATGGCTACTGTACCCTGATGGCCATATTGAGACTTGGAGGCAAAGTTTTGGGAGAATTAGGAAAGAGCAGCTGTATTGCTTTGCCAGGCAAAGGGAAGGCAGAGCAGGCTGATGTCTCAGAGACTGTGAATCCATCTTGGGGTTGGCAACCTGTGGTTTCATAGGAAAAATGGATGGAGCAGAAAGATGACGACAGTCAGGGTGTTCTCCAGGGTGTTATGTTCTTCTTAATCTTGATGAATCCACCTGGTGTCATGGAGAAACTCTGGAGGGTCTCTTCATTCTTCTGAGGCTGTCAGCCCATGACCACCTTTCTGGGGCACAGCTTCTGGGTTAAAGGATAAGCTATTGTGGGTAAAGAATGTCTAGGGACTGGAGAGTGTCATGGAAAGGTTGGGGGTTGTTTAGCACAAAAGCAGTCGAGCAAGTGAAGCAGAGATGGGGGTTTCTCAGTGAAAAGAGAAAAACATTGCAAGAATTTTAAGACAGAATAAATCAGTAAACAGCTTTAGCATCAGGGAAGCCATTTTGTTAGTTAGCTTCCTACTCTTTCAATACTGGAGAACAGTAAGGTATGGAAAGAAGTATTTCCAGACATTCATTGAGACATTCATTTGAGTCTTTGGGCCAATACTAATTTGCATGTATTCAGGGCAAGATTCCATGAAGCGTAGAAGAGAAAAGCTATGGAGGACTGTGAGCTGATGAAGGACCCAGAGATTACAAAATGCTGAGAGATACTGAGGTTCTAATTTTCTATAATAAGTGGTTTCACTAAACTCCACATGCATTCAACTGAGACCCCAGATAGGCTATACGTAAAAAGTGGTATTATTTTTGGCTGAAGATTAAGTACTACTCTAGACCTACTCAGACATAAACCTCAATAGGATAAAACTTGTAAGTCAGGAAATTACTGCCAGAAAAATCTCAGCAATCTAATAAAGACCACGAAGTTTGTAAGCACAACAATGTAGCATTCAAAATATCCAGCATACAAGATGGCAGAATAGAGATACTCACAGCTCACCCTCTCCCACAAAATCACCAAGAATTATATCTACAAACCCACTGAATCACACAGATACCTATTGAACTCTGGTAGAGTGTCTCTCATTTTTAAATACAGGACGATTCTCACAAAATATGGTAAGAAAAAAAGGAAAAAGAAAAGAAAAAAAAATCAGTGAAGGACTGGTCCTGCAGGGAGGGAGCGGCATAGAAGGAAAGGCAACCACATGCTGGGAAGTCACTCTCCAGCTGGGGGGTCAGCAGGGACAGAAGCAGAGCTTCTGAGGCTGAGAGGAGAAAGTGACAGCAGAGAGAAGTAAGGGAAACTGACACAGAGGGCCCCTGCGATCTCTGGCTCTGGATGTGAGCTTGCAGGGATGAGCCCAGACTGGCTGGTGGAGATGGGTGAGGAGCCCAGGCTGAGGGCTGGAGCCCACTGCACAGAGGCAGCCTCAGGGGACTGGAGGGCAGTGTGCACTCTGGCTGGGGGTGTGTGTGACATGGAACAGACTGGGAACCCCATAAAAGAACACCACTGTTGGGGTGTGTGTGTGGGGGGGGGGAGGGGCTCAACACAGCCACGCCATAGCTGCTTTGTCCACTTGGCTCCATTGTTGGTTTGTTCTCACGAGAAAAGGGGTGGGGCTCTGTCATAGCCATCACTGCTGCTCAGAAGCAGGGCTGAAAGCTGAATCCACGGGTGGGACTGAGATTTGTTTACAGCCCCAGGCGAAGAGGGCTGACTTGCTCTCTCTGGACCCTTGATCCCCTCTGGCAGTGAGCAGAGTTCTGATTCACGGCTGCGGCGATTATCGGCATTTACAACAGGCCTGCATACCACACTGTACACGGAGACTGCGCTGACCCTGTGGCACACCACAGACCCAGGTATGTGACTGCACGCTTGCTACAGCAGGTCCTAGTGCCTGACATTGGCAGATCTGACCTGGTGGTTCCTGGGGCTCAGAAACCGGGAGACACCAGAGCAGGTGGCTGACATTCCCACAGCAAAGGCAGGAACAAAGGCAGCGTCAACAAAGACTACATAGCAAGTGACAGACAATGCCACAGAGGGCACTTCCCAGCGGACATCTCCTGCCACTCTTCTTCTCAGCTGAAGTACTCCAGCCCTGCCTACCACACACCACAGCTCAGAAACCAGTCTAGAACCTCTATTCCAGCAACAAGGGGGCAGACCAGGCCCCCGTCAAGGCTGTGACAACCACAGAACAATAAAGGACGCCCTGCTCAACAAGACTCAGGGCAGGCTCTGAGCACCACAGCACCAACCACACCCCCAGTCAAAGGGATAACAGCCAATACATACAGAAGAAAGATGACATGGCAACCATCCATACTAAGAACAGTCATTGCCACAGAACTATGAGATGCACACAGTCTACACAGAAACACTCCCACTTTAAACAAAAAGAAACAAACAAAAAATAAAACAGCCTTTCAAGACCACAGTGGATAAATTACTCTCTTAGATCTACAGAGAAATATAAGTAACATGAAGAAGCAGAGGAACCACTCCCAATTAAAAGAACAAGAGAAATCCCCTGAAAGACCGATCAAGGCAATAGGCCTTGACAGTCTACTAGGTCGTGAATTCAAAAGGGAATAATCGATAATAATAAACATAGATGCTAAAATTCTCAGCAAAATATTAGCAAACAGAATCCAACAACACATAAAAAGGATCAAGTTGGATTCACCCCAGGGACACAAGGATGGTTCAAAATATGCAACTCAATCAACATGATACACCACGTTAACAAGAGAAAGGACAAAAACCACATGATCATCTCAATAGATGCAGAAAATCATTTGATAAAATTCAATATCCATTTATGATAAAAACTCTTTCCAAAGTGGGTATAGAGAGAACATATCTCAAAATAATAAAAGCTATTTATGACAAAACTACAGCCAGTACAGTACTCAATGGTGAAAAGCTGAAAGCCTTTCCACTAAAATCTGGAACAAGACAAGGATGCCCATTCTCGCCACTTCCATTCAATATAGTATTGGCAGTTAAAGTCATAGAAATTAGACAAGAAAAAAAACAAAAGGGATCCAAACTGGAAGAGAAGAGGTAAAATTGTCATTATATGTAGATAGCATGATACTATATATAGAAAACCCTAAAGGCTCCACACAAAAACTACTAGAGCTAATAAAAGAATTCGGCAAGGTAGCAGGATACAACAGCAACATACAGAAATTAGTGGCATTTCTTTACACTAACAACGAAATATCAGAAAAGGAAAGTAAAGGAACTATCCCTTTTAAAGTTGCATCCAAAACAATAAAATAGTTAGGAATAAATCTGATCAAATTAGTGAAAGACTTATATGTGGAGAACTACAAAACGTTGACTAAGGAAACTAAAGATGACTTAAAGAAATAGAAAGATATCCCATATTCTTGATTGGAAGAATTAATGTTGTTAAAATGGCCATACTACCCAAAGCAATCTATAGATTTAATGAGATCCTTATCAAATTAACCAGGACATTTTTCACAGAACTAGAACAAATCATAATAAAACTTATAAGGAATCACAAAAGACCCAGAATTGCCAAAGCATTACTGAAGAAAAAGAATGAAGCTAGAGGAATAACCCTCCCCGACTTCAGACAATACTACAGAGCTACAGTAATCAAAAAAACATGGTATTTGTACAAAAACAGACAGATGGATCAATGGAACAGAATAAAGAGTTCAGGAAAAAACCCACAAGCTTCTGGTCAATTAACCTTTGACAAAGGAGGTAAGAACATATAATGGAGTAAAATCAGTCTCTTCAGCAAATGGTGTTGGGAATACTGGATAGCTCATGTAAATCAATGAAGTTAAAATACTGCCTCACTCCATACACAAAAACAGACTCAAAATGGCTTAAAGTCTTAAACATAAGACAAATGTTATAAATCTCTTAGAAGAAAACATAGGAAAAACATTTTCTGACATAAATTTCAACAAAGTTCTCCTAGGGCATTCTACCCAGGCAATATAATACAAGCAAAAATTAACAGGTGGGACCTAATTAAACTTACAAGCTTTTGCACAGCAAAGGGAACCATAAGCAAAACAAAACCACAACCTACAGGAGAAAATATTTACAAATGATATGACTGAAAAAGGTTTAATTTCTAGAATATATAAACAGGTCATAGACCTTAATAACAAAAACCAAACAATCCAATCTAAAAATGGGCAGAAGACTTAAAATAGCAATTCTCCAATGAAGACATTCAAATGGCCAATAGGCACATGAAAAAATGCTCACTATTGCTAATTATCAGAGAAATGCAAATCAAAACTACAATAAGGTATCACCTCACACCAGTCAGAATGGCCTTCATTCAAGAGTCCACAAATGACAAATGCAGGACAGGGTGTTGAGAAAAGGGAGCCCTCCTACGCTGCTGGTTGGGAATGCAGTTTGGTGCAGTGATTATGGAAGACAGTATGGAGATTCCTCAAAAGACTGAAAATAGACTTACTCTGTGATTTAGCAATCCCACACCTGGACAGAGGAAACCTTAATTCAAAAAGGTACATGCACTCCAGTGTTCATAGCAGCACTATTTACAACAGCCATGAATGGAAACAACTTAAATGTCCATCAACTGATGACTAGATAAAGAAGTTGTGGTATATTTATATCATGGAGTACTATTCAGCCATAAAAATAATAAAATAGTATCATGTGTAACAATATGGATGGACCTGGAGATTGTCATTCTAAGTGAAGTAAGCCAGAAAGGGAAAGAAAAATAAACTACAATATCACTTATATGTGGAATCTTAAAAAAAATGAATTTATTTACAAAACAGAAACAGATTCACAGACATAGAAAACAAACTTATGGTTACTGGATGGGGGAGTGAAGGGGGTGAGAAGGGATAAATTGGGAGTTTGAGATTTGCAGATACTAATATATATATATATAAAGATAAACAAGTTCATACTGTACAGCACAGGGAGCTATATTTAATATCTTGTAGTAACTTATAGTGAAAAAGAATATGATAATATATGTATGTTTGTGTATGACTGAAGCATTATGCTGTACACTAGAAATTGACACACCATTGTAAACTGACTGTACTTCAATAAATACATATGTATATATAAATAAATACACTGCAATCTATTCCTTTAAAAAAACTATCAGTTTTCCTCTGGTTACTTCACTGTTAAATGCATATAAGATTTTATTATTTATTTTCTTTGAGATTTTGAAACTTTTACAGCTTGTTCTGTGTTATAAGTTATACTGCATTCTTTCTTAAGCACATTAACACTTGCATATTTTTATGCAACTTAAAAACTTAATGATAGTCAATATTTTAATTAACCATAATTTTAAAAGATCTGTGAAAAACATAGTTTATAATTGCTTTAAAGTCATATTAAGGTTAATTTTTAAAAAAGCTTAAATGTGAATTTTTTCTTAATTGTTATTTTAACTCAAGTTGTACAGGTTAATTACATTTATTTTAAATGTCAGTATGTTACAATGAAGAGAATTTAACCACCCCCATTACCTTGCCTAAATATTTCTCATAATTTATGTTAATATTTAAACACCAATATTTTGGGAAAAAATCCCTAAGTTGTAATTAAATGCTCTGAGGCTGTAAGAATTATGAATATCCTTTAAGTTACTAATGGTTCTTCAAATGAGCCATATGTCACTGGTTTTAAGAAGTGCTTTAGACTAAGTAGTAAAACATTTTCATAAATCAAAATGCTCCTCCCATAATCCTCCCATGATTTATCTATCTTGTAATTTTGGATTTTTACATATCAACCTGGGTCAGATTTTTGTCATAGACCAACACTTAGATAATGCTTTATACTTTACAAATCACTTTCAAAATACTAACTATCTCAGATAATCTTAACAACTGACTGTGATTTAGACACTACTAACCCGTTTTACTGAGAGAGTGAACAGGCTCCCCTGGAAACAGGAGATCCAGGACTCCTCACAGCCCTGCAGACACCTAGAGCTCCATTCACCCCCAAACCCTTTACTGTTAAGAGTAAGTGCTCCTCCCTCCTATACTGTTTGTGGGAATGTAGTTTGGTGAAAACATTATGGGAAACAGTTTGGAGATTCCTCAGAAAACTAAGAATAGACTCACTATATGATCCAGCAATCCCTCTGGGCAAATATCTGAAGGGAACTCCAATTTGAAAAGATACATGTACCCCAATGTTCACAGCAGCACTATTTACAATAGCCAAGACATGAAAACAACCTAAATGTCCATCAACAGATGAATGGATAAATAAGTTGTGGTATGTGTGTGTATATATATATATATATATATATACACACACATATACATACACACACACACACACATACACAATGGAATATTGCTCAGCCATAAAAAAGAAGAAAACAATGCCATTTGCAGCAACATGGATGGACCTAGAGATTATCATACTATGTGAAGTGAGTCAGACAGAGAAAGACAAATATCAATAGCATATCACTTATACACAGAATCTAAAAAATGACACAAATGAATTTATATACAAAACAGAAACAGACTCACAGACATAGAAAACAAACTTATGGTTATGGTGGGAGAAGGGAGAGGGGTGGGAAGGGATAAACTGGGAGTTCAAGATTTGCAGATACTGATTGCTATATGTAAAATAGATAAAGAAGTTTTATCTGTACGGCACAGGGAACTATATTCAGTATCTTGTAGTAACCTATAATGAAAAAGAATATGAAAAGGAATATATGTATGTACATGTATGACTGAAACATTTTACTATGGACAAGAAATTGACACAACATTGTAAACTGATTGTGATTTAATAAAAAAAAAGACAAAAAAGTGCTTTAGAAAAAATAGAAATTTATATATTTCTGTTTTAAAAGTATGATTTATGAAGATCTATTTTGCTAGAGCTAAACCTAAGTAATATATTAATAATTTTTCTTTATGGAGATTTTTTCAGGTAATTTAAATTATAAAATTCATTAAATATCATCAATGTTTATTAAATGTTTTATAAATATTTACCAAAATATTTGACAAAAAGAGATAAAGCCTAATTAACTTTTCTATCCCATATATGGTATATATCTTGCTCTATGATGTGATAACCACTAGCTACATGTGGCTATTTAAATTTAAATTAATTAAAATTCAGTAAAAAGAAATCAGTTTCTCATTTGTACTAACCACATTTCAATGAGGCCGCCGTATTGGACATCACAGACATTGGATATTACCAAAATACTTTTGGACAATATTGATGGTTAGTTATCTGAGATCATCAATTTATAATTCAATGCATAATAGAAATTTTTTTAGCATCTATTGATACACTATAACATATTTATATGCAGCAAAAACCTGCTTAATCAGATCCCAGGCTGTGAGAGTGAACCTTCATAACTTTTTTGGAGTTAACTTTTTGATGATTACATGTCATTCTTGAGTAATCTGTATTTATGCTTTCCATTAAAAGTTAAAAATAAATGTAGAGATCACTGGTGTTTTCTTATATTTACAAAATGATTTCTATTTACAATGTGATAAACAGGTGTATTTAGAAAAGAAAAGTCATCTATATGGAAGTAGGGAAATGTAGTTACTTTTGATTGGTTTTGTTTTAGGGGCCAAAATAGGTTCTCTGAAGGACAAAATTTTTTTTTTTCCTGGAAGAATCTGTTCTAGAATACTAGCCAAAATTTTGTTTGTCATTTTGTGCATTGATTTTATTATAGACTCAAACCTTCTAGAAACCTTTAGAATGTAGGCAGTCTTCAAACAAGACCAAAAGGATTTGAGGATGTCAGCACTATCCCTGTATATTTAAAATTATCTGTATCCCTATTTCTGGAATATCCTATATCTGCACTCTAAGTAGACTCATGGGAGTTTCAGAGGTTGTTTAACATTTAATAGCTCATCTGTACATCTCAAAGTGAGGAGTGGCTTGCCCAGGAGGACTCAGATGCTCAGTGGCAGAACCAGAACATGAACTCATGTATAGGTGCCCTGTGTCATCTGAGGCTTCTGTCATATGATCCCATTTTGAGAGGACTCTTAAATTTCTTTTGACTTCATAACTATTAAAAAATTATTTGGCTCCATGTATTTTGTGCACTAGGGAGTAAAATGAAGAGTGAAAAACAGAACCACTTAAAAATCCAATAACTAAAACATGACATTTGAAATAAACTTTGTATAGATAAGTTCTAAGACAAAAATCTTAAAATTTTATTGGTCTTGAATATATACTTTCTGATACTCATGATAAATTGTTAAAGAAGAAAGGCAAAAAGCAGATATAAGATTTCTTTTTAATAAAATGTGTATTTTGTAGAAAATGGACTAGAGGATATATTCCAAAGTATTAATAATGCTTATCTCTGAGTGGTAGAATTACAATTTCTTTTCCTTACTTGCTTGCTCTTCAGTTTCTTTTATGAATATGAATGTTTGGTATAGTTACAATAAAAGAAAAAATATTTTAATGTAAATTTTATTTTTATACAGGAGGTAATAAATACTATACTTTAGATAATAAGAAAATTTTACAAACTAAATTAGAGTATTTTAAGAATAGGGAAAATTTTAAAAAGATTAGATTTTAAGTTTTTAACTTTAAAAAGTTAGATTTTAAAGAGATTATCATCTATGAATAATATATTCTACTGATTTAAAATATTTACATATATTCAAGTTCATAATTTCTAAAAATACCTTAAGAAAGTTAGTACTCTATAAGAAATATGAATGGAATGGATCTAATTAAAATTATTCTTGGTTCTTTATTTAATCTTCTCATACTAGAAACAAAATCCAGAAATTTTATCTTAAATACCTCCCCACACTGTAGCTGTCTTTTGAATCTGAGTCATATCTAACAACTTCCACCTTCCCCTCCAACTTCATCTGTACTTATTTCCTATGTACAATGTGTTTAATTTATCACATGTATTCATATCCATTAAGTATTTGTTCTGCATAATTTAGTCCTTAAATTGAACTGCTGTGTAATTTGAATATAAGATACTGCCTTGTTCATTTGACTTTGTTGTAAAAGTTTGGGGGCCTGAATCCTATGTGACATGTATTTTATGCCACTCAAGACTTTAATGTCACTAGGTAGGCCGAGGACAAGTACTTACTGATGGGTTATTATCAGGCTTTCAGACTTCAAGGTACTAGATAGTTAGATGAGAGGAAAAATTTTCCGTGGTTGATACTCATCCCGCTGGATCTGAGCTCTGCCATAATGTCAGTTAGCACAGATCCTTTGGGATACTTGGTTATTGAATAGGATTTTTAAAGTATATTTTCTTAAAATTCCTATTATAAAATATTGGATATTTCCCTATTCAAGACTTGAGATGAAGTGGACAACTACACAGAATGATCTCTGCCTTTAGAGGGGACAAGGGCAAGTAAACAAAGAGTGTTACCTGCTGTGATGGGGAGATAGAGGGCTGGTCGGGCATTGTGTGAAAGACAAGAGCCCCACCTTCGCTCCCCACCTCTCCCTTCTAGCAGAGTTCTCTCTGCTTCTCATCCCACTGCTTCTTTCCTAATATCTTATCTTTTCAATCTGAACAGTACAGATCCCAGCAAGGAGGAGCAGGGAAGGACAGATCAGGAAAGAAAAAAAAACCAGATTGGACAGAAAGTGAAGGCAGTTGAGTGGTAACTCTGAGAGGCATTTGGGGGTGATTTCTGGTCACACTTACATGAAATTAGAGCTCAGGGCAGAAAAGGAAAATTCCCTCCTGCTTTCACTTCATCTCAAGCCCAGAAAATTGAAAACTCCCTGGAAACATGGAAACCAATAGATTCAGTCGATAATCATTTTTACAGAAGCGTCAGGTGCAGGGTTCCTGTGTCTTTTATATGTTTCTTTTTGCTTTTTTTTCTTTTCAATAACGGATGTAATCGAGCCTTCTCCATCTTTGCTGCCAGTTCCCAAATTGGCCTCTTTGGACAGGGAATAGATTCTCTGACAAGGGGGTTATTTATTGGCTGCATAGATTTTCTGTCTCTTTCTCCTCAGGGTATGTAGTTGTGTTTTATTTCCTCCTTTTTCTTCCTTTGTTTGCTTGTTTGTTTTCTTC
Organism: Camelus dromedarius; assembly: GCF_036321535.1. NCBI lineage: Eukaryota > Metazoa > Chordata > Mammalia > Artiodactyla > Camelidae > Camelus > Camelus dromedarius. The sequence goes on along the minus strand of NC_087465.1, from coordinate 23,646,754 downwards.
CTAGCTATTTTCTCATAAAGAAAAATATTTTTTTTCTATTTCTAGCTTACTTTTCTCCCCCAAACATTTTCAGCAGAGTTTTTCTTCAGCATTAAACCCCTTGATAATGTTTATCCTCTGTGATAAAATACTTCCACTGCCTGCCTGGGAACATACACATGAAGTAAACAATAGTCTTTATTTTTAACTCATGAAAATAATCAACTTGTTTTAGAATTCTTCTGGAATATACCTCATTTATCAAGATTGGTAAGGAAAAATGTTGCTTTTATTTTAGATTTCCACTTTTAGGTGTAACACTTTGGTGCTGAAAAATACTAACAAGTTTATGAAGTCCTCATGCATCAGAGGCTTAGTAATAATCATAAGGAGACCTATGCTTTAAAGAGCACTGGAGTGATTTCAGACGGAAGCACACTTTCTTGACTCTGCGCCATACTTCCTTTCTCTACTAGGTGTTGTTTTTTTTATCTTCTCAAGGGACAGTAGCTTGGATGGTGTGACTTTCTATAATTGCTCTTCTCTGATTTCTTTCATTCTTGTAGTTTCCAAATGAATTGCTTTATAACAATGGTTTCCAAACATGGAATCCCATTTCGCTGGATCACCCGGTCAAAAAAGGGCTCATTCAAGGACAGCTGACTCGTCAGCAGTAAATGATGCACCAGGCCAGCATCCCCAGCCCCCTATAAACTTCTTGATTAGAATCATCTGTATCTTGTTCACAGCTGTGTCCTTGGTGCTTAGCCTTGTACATTGCACAGAATAGGATTCTTTGTTTGCAAAATGAATAAATAACTGTAATGTTAACAAGCTTTCCTTTTTTTTTTTTTTTTTTAAATGGAGGTGCTGGGAATTGAACCCAGGACCTCATGCATGCTAAGCATGTGCTGTACCACCAAGCTACACCCACCCCTCCTCCCCTGATAACTTGGTTTAAGTGAAAGAAGCACAATCTAGGAGACAGAAAATTTGAGAGGTCATCCTGGGTTCGCTACTTTGTCTAATAATAACGTCAGTGACTCAAGTAATAATGATGATGATGGTTAAACCACCATAATGATATCTCACAGTCACTGCGCACTTTTAGTTGATCAGTTCTGGACTAAGTGCCATACATTGTCTTACTGAATTCTCACAAAACTCGGTGAGGTAGATACTATAGACATTCCACTTTACAGATGGGGAAAGCGAAGCTTAGGGAAGTTAAGTAACTTAATGCCATATAACTAGACATTGGTGGAACTCTGAACCTGCTTATTCACCCAGAAAAACTTATATAAACATAACTGAACACCCAAAACTTAGGACTCAACTTCAGTTTATCTGCAGTTTCTCATGGTTTCCCAAGCTTGTGGTTAGCTTCATTCTCAGGCTAGCTTACATTACGGTAGCAAAATGGTTGTCAGTCATTACACAGAGCTCTAAATCTCCTTGGTCACTTCCTTCTAGAAGAGGGAAGCCTTTCTTGGGAGATCTTTTGTAATAGTAAAGATGTTTCTTTTCCAAATATCTTCAGTAAATGTCTCTTTGGCCTGAATTGAGTCATGTCTCCAGGCCTGAATCAATTACTGTGACCATTGGAATAAACTCAGTTAGGGTCAAGACAGAGGTACAGCTAGCTCCTGTCAAGCTACATGAATCCCAGCTAAATGCTGGGAAGGCAATCAATAGTTACATGCAACACACACTGATATATATATAAATCTTGCTTCAACAGTCTTATTAAGAGAATATATAGACTGAAGTCTTCCCCTAAGTGGAACAATGTGATTTTTATTTTTGAAATTATTCATTTATTTATGTATCTTTCAATACCAACATGTTTTATTTTTTCCCATCTTTGCTGAGATAAAATTGACACATTGCATAAGTTTAAGATACACAACATGGTGCTTTGGTACATTTGTATATTGTAAAATTACCAAAGTAGCATTAGTTAACACCTCTATCAACTCATATAGCTACCATTTTTTTTTTTTGTGGCAAGAACATTTACAATCTTTTCTTTTAGCAACTTTCAAGTATATAATAGAGTATTTTAAACTATAATCACTGTGTTGAACATTAGATATTTTTTTTTTAAAAAAGGGCATTGAATGGGGTTGAATAGTGTCTCTCCAAAATTCCAAAATTCTTGTTCACCCAGAACCTCAGAACGTGACCTTATTTGGAAACATAGTCTTGGCAGATGTAGTTTGTTAAATTAAGATGAAGCATTACAGGGTTATTGTGGGCCCTAAAATCTAATAACTGGTGACATGTGCTTTGGTTTGAATGTTTGTGTCCCCACAAAATTCATATATTGAAATCCTAAAGCCTAATGTGAAGATTTTAGGAGGTGGGGCCTTTGGGAGGCACTTAGGTCATGATGGTGGAACCCTCATCAATGGGATGAGTACCCTTATAAAAGAGGGTGCACAGGGCTAGCTGGCTCCTTATACCATGTGAGAACGCAATGAGAAGTTTGAAACCTGGAAGAGAACTCTCACTTGCCCATGCTGGCACCCTGATCTTGGAATTCTGACCTCCAAAAGCCAAGGAATACCAGGAGCTACCAGAAGCTGGAAAAGAGAAAGAAGGATCTTCCCTTCATGTCTTCAGAGGGAACCAGTACCTTGATTAAAGATTTCTAAGCTTAAAAAATGTGAGATAATAAATTTCTGCTGTTTTAAGTCATCCAGTTTGTGTGCTCTGTTAGGGAAGATCTAGGAGACTAATACGAGCCTCATGGACAGATGTATCAGACAGACGATGTAACGGAATAATATACGGTCATAGTCTAAAACTGACAAAGCACTAATAGTCAGTGTCCAAGACTCTCCATCAATTAACAAGAAAAGAAAAAAATAACCAATAGAAAAAAAAATGGATACAAGATATGAACAGGCAATTTACCAAAAAAGGAAATCAAAATCTGACACCTGAACGGATGCCACAAATCATAAATGGTCAGAAATGCGAGTTGAAGTAAGACATCATGTTTCACCTATTACCCAGTAATAGTTACCAAAGATCGATGTGGCAACTGTTGATCAGTATGGAATGATACAAGAACCCTTACGTTCTCCTGGAAGAAGTGTGAACCAGGGCAGTCATTCAGAGGACACTATGGCAATAGTTACCCAAATTAATTATGTGCATGCATTTTGACCAATAAAATCTGGTCCTGAATATTTAATCTGAAGAAATTCTTTTGTAAGGCCCTAAAAAGACATACGTAAATGGGAATGTTACTGCAACATTATTATTGTTTTGGGAATTTGAAACAACCTGGTTATCCATCATGGGGAATTTAGATAAGTAAAATGTGGTGGTTTCATGTAGCAGTTAGGAGCAATGAATTAGAAGCACACAGAGCAATGAATAGATCTTAAAAATATGGCTGTGAAAAAGGAATAATAAAGATTAAACAGTTACACAATATCAGTCAATCAAAATATTAAATATTTTTCACTAATCAGAGAACATTTTACAAGAATACATACAAAAAAATGATACACATTAAACACAATAGAATGCTCTAGAAGGGCTATTAGAATGGTGGACATGAGGACTAAAAGGGAATAAAATAAACAAATAAATAAGTCAGAGCCTTATATGGATCAGTGGTAATGTATAATAAAACAAGAAGCAAGATGAACTCAACTCTGCTCACTTGAGGTCTAAAAACACGAAGTTCACTTGGTAAAGAAATGATCACATCAGATTACTAGGGATTTTCATCCATGGTTCATTTTCTCAAAAGATAAAATTAAGAACTGACCTCACTATAGAATAAAAGGTGACATACATTATTCCAGTTTCCTGATTTCCCTTTTTCCCCACTTTGTTCTCAGTCTCCTTTACTTACTTTTCATCTTCTGTCAGTCCTCCCCTCTAAATGTTAGTATTCCTCAGGGTTACATTCTTAGTCCCCATTTCTTGCTCTACAAATATTTCCTGAGAATTTAATTCATGTCTATGGCTTCAACAACTGAACCTGTTCTAGGTTCCGCCTTTCCCATGGCTACTGATCACCACCTGAATTTCCCATAGATTCTACAAGCTCAGCAGGTCTGATATGAAATCCATCTTCCTTTCTTATTTGCCCTGTGCCTTGATCTCTTAAGATTGTATTATTACCCCAGTCTCTCAAGTGAATTTGTGGAACTCCTTAAATTCCTCTCTTCCCCATTCCGTATGTCACATGCTATTTACTGTGCTTGAGAATTGTCTCTAAAGCCAGATCCTCTTCTTATCTCCACAGCAACAAAAGACACTGAAAGAATTTGAGCATCAAGGAAACATAGGAAGAACTACTTTAAAAATGATTAATCTGAATGCAGTGAGAGGAAGTGATTGCAGAATTGGAAGTATGGAGACTGAAAGTTACTGATGGAGTTTAAGAAAGAGATTATGGATGCGTTTAGACTAAAGTGGTGGAAGTGGAGATGCAGGGAAGTGAATTGCTTTCATAGATTTTTGGTGCTGGAATAGACAAAACTTGGTGACAGACTTGATATTAGTGGCCAGGAGGATAGGGAGAGCTGTGAAAAGTTGCTCTTGGTTGTCTGTCATCGACAACTGATTGGATGTTGTGCAGTTTGCTGAAGAGAGAATTAGGGAGGAGAAACAATTTTCTTGAGGGAAGGATTGTGACAGCAGTTATGGACATCTTATATTGGAGGAATTTTGGAGTACAAGTAGAGATGTCTACGAGTCCTTGTCTTTCTGCATTGTATGATGATTATTTATATTCAAACTTTGCCAATAGATTTTGAATCCCTTGAAAGGAGGGCTTATGTCTTATTTATTTTATTATTCTTATCTCTTAGCACTGAAGCAGACCCACTATATATGCAGTCAATACATATTAATAAACAAACTGAGGCTTGACTCCTAACCAAGTCCAATTAGTGATCAGTTAATCACTTTTGCAACAAGCTTCTAATTTGAATGAAAACAAATGGGGCATTTTAGTTACTATCACATCAATTTAACTGATGTCACAGTTGTTAATTTAAACTAAAGCATACTCCTCGAAAGGCTCTAATTTCCTCCAAATGTGAAAAGACTTTAGTAAGTAATACCAGTGGAATCTCTCTTTCCACTCTCTAAAAAGAAGTAACTTAAAAAAGAAAAAATCTAACACTAGGAAATGTAGGTTGGGAGGGAAAAAAAGAAAAAAACAGATAAACAAGAATTAAAACAATTAAAAATAGGAAAAAACAGAAAGTATATATCTCTGCCTCCAAAAAGGGATTCTTCAAAAAACGGAATGGGAGAAAATTTTTGCAAGTGAAACCGACAAAGGCTTGATCTCCAGAATATATAAGCAGCTCATATGACTCAATAAGAAAAAAATAAACAACCCAATCCAAAAATGGGCAGAAGACCTAAACAAGCAATTCTCCAAGGAAGACATACAAATGATCAAAAAGCACATGAAAAAATGCTCAATATCACTAATTATCAGAGAAATGCAAATCAAAACTACAATGAGGTATCACCTCACACCAGTCAGATGGCCGTCATTCAAAAATCCACAAATGACAAATGCTGGAGAAGCTGTGGAGAAAGGGGAACCCTCCTACACTGCTGGTGGGAATACAGTTTGGTGCAGCCACTATGGAAAACAGTGTGGAGATTCCTCAGAAGACTAGGAATAGACTTACCATATGACCCAGGAATCCCACTCCTGGGCTTGTATCCAGAAGGAAATCTACTTCAGGATGACACCTGCACCCCAATGTTCATAGCAGCACTATTTACAATAGCCAAAACATGGAAACAGCCTAAATGTCCATCAACAGGTGACTGGATAAAGAAGATGTGGTATATTTATACAATGGAATACTACTCAGCCATAAAAACCGACAACATGATGCCATTTGCAGCAACATGGATGCTCCTGGAGAATGTCATTCTAAGTGAAGTAAGCCAGAAAGAGAAAGAAAAATACCATATGAGATCGCTCATATGTAGAATCTAAAAAACAAAAACAAAAACAAACAAACAAAAACAAAGCGTAAATACAGGACAGAAATAGACTCACAGACAGAGAATACAGACTTGTGGTTACCAGGGGGGTGGAGGGTGGGAAGGGATAGACTGGGATTTCAAAATTGTAGAATAAATAAACAAGATTACACTGTATAGCACAGGGAAATATACACAAAATGTTATGATAACTCACAGAGAAAAAAATGTGACAATGAGTGTGTATATGTCGATGAATGACTGAAAAATTGTGCTGAACACTGGAATTTGACACAACATTGTAAAATGATTATAAATCAATAAAAAATGTTAAAAAAAGCACAGTGTTAGGAATTAGTAATTAGTCATATTTAGTGTTTTTCTTATTTGATTATTTAGCATTTCAAAAGTTGATGTAAGTTGAAATGGAACTAATAACTATATTTTGCTTAATTTTGCCTGAGTTTAGAGCATGGAATGATAATTAAAATGTGGTTAAAGTGTAAAAAAAAATGGTCATCAGCAAAATTTTAATGATTTAAATTAATGTATTTAAATTATTTGATTTAAATTAATTTGATCATTTGTCAGAGTTATTTTATAAAAATATTTATTATTTCTTTCCAGATATTCTTGTGACTTATTACCTCAGTTATATATCTTCCTTGTAATGTTTTTCTCCCTTAAATAATTTTTTTTGTATTTTATGTTAACAGTCTAAGACATTATATACCCTTTTTATAATTTTATAGATTTTTTTCCACGTAGTGGCTGCTTCACTTTATTTAAAGGTTATGTGTTAAATCACATAACAGACACATGTTTTCTGGTAATTGATGATTCCTATTTTGAAAATAACTGACAACATCAACTTACAATTAATTGAAACATTTTATTACAGTTATTGTTTCAGTTAGATGCTGTAATGACCTGGGTAGCATCCTTATTTAAAAACAATCATTTCCATGTCATTTGAGGAATTAAATATAGTCTGCAATTTACCATATGTGAAATGACATTTCTTCCCTTCCTAGAAGCTTTCTGATTCTTATAAATAAACTCTTCATAACTGAGGTTGTTTCTTACAGTGTCATAGGAAATTAAAATCAGATTTATTGAATAATTCCAAATTCTACCAATTTCAGCATGCAAAATTTACAAGTATTAAAAAATTTTTTATTACATGGTCAGGTCAGACATAGCTTAGATATTTCTTAAAATAGGATTTCTCTCTCAAGATTTCCACAAATATAGATAACTCAAATTTTTTTGTACTTTGTCAGTACTATACTGCAATAGGAAAAGTACTTTTATCTTTTTTTGACCATTTAAAGTTCTATTTCCTTCTGCAGTGCTTTGGAGTCTGGTTTTAATAGATGGCATTACCTCATAGGGTACAAGGATGTATTAGCGAGGTGCCAAATGGCTCTGTTCTTCAACTGCTTGCCCTCTGAGTCCAAAAAACATTTAAAACTTTCTCTTAAAATTTGTCTAAAATGTGGATCATAATTTTAGCTTGTAGTTAATGCATAGTAACAACTGACAGCTTGCATTCTGAATTGTGTTAGTAAATTCCCAAATTTCCCAAGTTAATCCTTTCTGCCTCAATTATGTGTATACATATGATGTTTTCTGGATGGATGGATAGATAGATAGATAAGTAGACAGATAGCCAATAAAATGAAATGCAGAGTAAAATTCTGATTGCCTTGATTGGGTCATTTATCCAACCAATAGTTATTAAAACGTACACTATTTGTCAGGCACTGTTCTGCTTGCTGCTTCTAGTGGTGAACTATATAAACAGGTATTTTGCCCTGTTAGATTTTGAATATCAGTAAAGGGAGTGAGACAATAAACAGGTTAAAAAAATAGAAATATATTTTCATATAAAGATTAGTGTCTGAAGAAGTAAAAAGGAGTTTTAATAATGATTGACTATTTGTACAGAGAATGGTGGATATCACACTCAGGGAACCTCTTAGTAAAGAAGAGTCTTTAAACTGAAATACAATTTATAAAAAAAAAAAAAAGCAAAAAAACTAGCCTGCAAAAACCTGAGGAGAACCAATGTAGGCAGAGAAAAGAGCGAAGTTCCAGGGCCAAGATGGCTAGATTCTATTTGACAGGAAAAATAACGAAAAATAAGAATGTTGGGTAGATGTAGAGCTAATTAAGAATATTTTGTCTTCTCAATTGATATACACTTGCCATGAAACACAAACAAATCAACAAAATTATTTGTTTTAAATTTACTATGCATTGAACTGATCCCTTGGGGGACAGAGGTTTAAAATTGCCCTTTTAGAGTTTGCAAAATAGAGTGATAAGGAGTAAAAATTTAAAAAAAAATTATTTTCCAGTATTTCAAACCTACAGAAATGGACAGAGAATAATAATATAATTAGTGTACAACAGATTTAAGAGACCTAACCAGCTCACATTTGGACATTATTTCTTCAGGTTTTTTCCTCAAGAAATAAAATGTTACAGATATTCTTGAACGCCCTTTGAACGCACTTGCTTGTGCTGTTCCCTTCCCTTCTAAGGTATTTTCAGCTACTTATTGACCACTTGGATATCTTCTTTTATAAAGTAATTACCATTGTGAGGTTAGTATGGAGCCCTCCCTTCATAATTGTATAGAACTTTATTTATGGTGAAATACAGACATGGAGAAAAAGGCAAAACCCAAAAACATATGGATCAATGGTTTATCACAAAAGATCATTTAACTATCACCCAACTGAATAAAGATGGTATTAAAACAAACAAATATATGTGGTGCCCATACTATTTACAATTCTCTCCTTTCCCCCAAAAGTACAGGCTACTCTGACTTTAATAATAATTGCTTCCAAGCTGCTGTTTATAATCTTATCCATAGTTTGCATCTGTTTTTTTTTAAATTATGTAAATGGAATAATCTAGTATGTAGAGTTTGTGTCTAGTTTCTTTTTCTCTGCATATTTGTGAAATTTACTCATATTGCTACCTGTCATTGCAGTTAATTTTCATTGCTGTAAATATTTTTTTTTGGTATGCATGTAACATCATTTACTGATTCTAATGTTGATGGATATTTGGATTATATTCAGCTTTGTGACTATCACAAAGAAGGCTGCTAGAGATAGTCTTGTACATATCTGTTTGTGCATATGTGTTGTCATTTTTGCTGGGTGAATACCTAGGAGTGAAATTGTTGCATCATAGGTTATTTGTATCTTGAAACTTAGTAGGAATTTCTGAAGTGGTTTTTAGAGTGTTTGTACAAATTTAAAATCCCACAGCAGTTTAAGTGTTTCTATTCTTCTACACATTCATCCATACTTTGTATTTCAATTTTAGCCATTCTAGTGGGTGTGTAGTATTATCTCTGTTTGGTTTTAATTTGTATTTACCTGTGACTGGTGATGTTAAAGGTATTGTCATGTGCTTATTGACTATTTGGGTATTTTCTTTTATGGAGTGCCTAGTTGAGTCTTTTGCCCAATTTTCATATTGGGTTGTTTTTTGGTTTTTATTTTCTTCCAGTTTTATTGAGAGATAGTTGACATATAGCAATGTATAAGTTTAAGGAGTACAGAATAATGATTTGACTACATACATGATGAAATGTTTACCACACCAAGTATAGTGAACATCCAACATCCCACATAGATACAACATGTAAGAAAAATATTTTTCCCAAAGCAATCCTGAGGAAAAAGTACAAAGCTGGATACATAACCGTTTCAGGCTTTAGGCTATACTACAAAGCTACAGTAATCAAAACAGTGTGGTATTGGCACAAAAAAACAGGTATATGGAACAGAGTAGAAAGCCCAGAAATAAACCCATACACCTATGGTCATTTGTCTACAACAGAGGAGGCAGGGATATATGATAGAGAAAAGGCAGTCTGCTCAACAAGTGGTGTTGGGAAAACTGGACAGCTGCATGTAAATCAGTGAAGTTAGAACACCCCCTCACACCATTCACAAAAATAAACTCAAAACAGTTTAAAGTCCTGAATATAAGACATGACACCATAGAACTCCTAGAAGAGAACATAGGTAGATATTCTGATATACACTGTAGCAATATTTTCTTAGATCAGTCTCCCAAGGCAAAAGAACTAAACACAAAAATAAACAAATGAGACCTATTCAAACTTAAAAGCCTTTGCACAGCAAAGGAAACCATCAATAAAATGAAAAGATAACCTACGGAATGGGAGAAAATATTTGCAAATGATGTGACTGACAAGGGGTTAGTATCCAAAATATACAAACAGCTCATACAACTTAATATCAAGAAAACAAACAACTCAATCAAAAAAAATGGGCACAATATCTAAACAGACATTTCTCCAAAGAAGACACGCAGATGGCCAACAGGCACCTGAAAAGATTCTCAACATCATTAACTACTAGAGAAATGAAAAAACTATAATGGGGTATCACCTCACATCAGTTGGAATGGTTATCATCAAAATGTCTCCAAATAATAAACATTGGAGAGGGTGTATTCCCTTTTTGGAACCCTCTTTCACTCTTGGTGGGAATGTAATTTGGTGCAGCCAGTAAGGAAAACAGCATGGAGGCCCCTCAAAAAACTAAGAATAGAATTACTATATGATCCAACAACCCCACTCCTGGGTATATATCTGGAAAAGACAAAACTCCAATTTGAAAAGACACATGCACCCCAACGTTCATGGCAGAACTATTTACAATAGACAAGATATGGAAACAACCCAAGTGCCCATAAAAAGATAATTGGATTAAGAAGGGGGCTCTATATACACAATGAAATATTACTCAGCTATAAAAAATGAAATAATGCCCTTTGAAGCAACATGAATTGATCTACAGAATATTATACTTAGTAAGTCAAAGGCAAATATTATATGATATCATTTATATGTGGAACGTAAAAAATAATATAAATGAATCTATGTACAAAACAGAAACAGACTCATATGCAGAGAACAAACTTACGGTTACCAAATGGGAAAGGAACTAGGGAGGGACAAATTAGGAGTATAGGATTAAGTGAAACAAACTACTATACATAAAGTAGATAAGAAACAAATGTTTACTGTATAGCATGGAAAATTATATGCAAAATATTGTAATAATCTATAGTAGAAAAGAATCCGAAAAAAAGAGTCATTTGGCTGTATACCTGAAACTAACACATACTGTAAATCAACTATACTTCAGTCAAAAAAAGAAGAAAAAGAAGCCTAAATGTGTTTTTAGTATATGAGCACTTATGAAGGTATTAAAAATACTTTTTCCTTGTGATGATAAGTCTTAGGATTTACTCTCTTAACAACTTTCATGTATAACATACAGTGGTGTTAATTATATCAATTACATTGTACATTACATCCCTACTACTTATTTACCTTGTAACTAGAAGTTTGTAGCTTTTGGGCATTTTCCTCACCTTACAAAGATAACACATTATCATTAATCATATTCCGCACATGGCGTATTTCATCCCTGTAACACATTTATTTTGTAACGAGCATTTTGTACCTCTTAATCTCCCTAATCTATTTTAGTCATTTCGCCCACCCCCATTGCCTCTGGCAACCACCTGTTTGTTCTCTGTATCTATGATTCTGTTTCTGTTTTGTTATGTTTGTTTATTTTGGTTTGTTTTCATTCATTTGTATTGTTTTTTAGATTCAACATATAAGCAAAATCATACAGTGATTTTCATTCTCAGTCTGGCTTATTTCACTTACATAGTCCCCTCTAAGTCCATTCATATCGTCACAAATGCCAAGATTTCATTCTTTTTTTAATGGCTGTTGATGGGCAGTTAGATTGCTTCCCTCTTTGCTATTGTGAACAAGGCACAATGAATGTGTATGTATATATCTTTTCAATTTAAAGTTTTTGTTTTCTTAGGAAAAATACTCAAAAGTGAAATTTCTGGATCATGTAACAGTTCTAGTTTTAATTTTTGGAGGAATCTCCACACTGTTTTCCATAGTGTCTGCACCAGCTTCCATTCCCACCGCAACAGTGCATGAGGATTCCCTTTTCTTCACACCTGTTAACTGCTGTCTTTTTTATTCTGACAGGTGTGAGGTGATATCTCATTGTGGTTTTTTTCCTGTTTTTTTTTTTTGTTGTTTTTACTGAAGTACAGTCAGTTACAATGTGTCAGTTTCTGGTGTGCAGCACAATGTCCCAGTCATGCATATACACACATATATTCATTTTCAAATTATTTTTCATTAAAGGTTATAAAAGATATTGAACATAGTTCCCTCTGTCATTCTGGTTCTGATTTCATCTCCCTGTTGATTAGTGATGTTGAGCACCTTCTCATGTTGGCCATTTGTATGTCTTTGGAAAAATGACTATTCAGGTCCTCTACCCATTTTTGTGTCAAATTGATTTTTGATATTGAGTTGTATGAGTTCTTTGTATATTTTGGATATTAACCCCTTATCAGATATATAGCTTGTAAATTTCTTCTCCATGTTGGGACCCAGCCTTACCCACCAGTGTCCTGCAGGCTCTGCATAAGGCAGGGTGGGGCAGCCAGTAACTGGGGAGAAGCCCCAACTACCAGCACCCCCACAGTAGTCCTTTTGTTCTTATTAATGCATAGCATTCTTCACATATTTTAGATACAAAACTTTTATAGGTTACATATGTATTGAAATTATTTTACTCTATTCAGTCATTTCATTTTATAATAATGTCTCTTAATGGAGTCCAAATTATTTTTTATATATGAACATTTTTTATTCAGTTATAGTCAGTTTACAATGTTGTGTCAAATTCCAGTGTACAGCACAATTTTTCAGTTATACATGAACATACATACATTCATTGTCACATTCTCTTTTGCTGTGAGCTACCACAAGATCCTGTATATATTTCCCTGTGCTACACAGTACAATCTTGTTTATCTATTCTACATTTTGAAATCCAGTCCCTTCCCACCCCCCATCCCCCTGGCAACCACAAGTTTGTATTCTATGTCTGTGAGTCTACTTCTGTTTTGTATTTATGCTTTTTTTAAATTTTTTTTTTTTAGAGTCTGCATATGAGCAACCTCATATGGTATTTTTCTTTCTCTTTCTGGCTTACTTCACTTAGAATGACATTCTCCAGGGACATCCATGTAATGTAGTTCAAATTATTAATCCTCTTTACAGTTAGTGCTTTTATGTTCTGTTGAGGAAGAATTTTCTTACCCCAAATTGTAAAGATGCACTCCTATATTATATTCTATCAATTTTATTGGCTTTCCTTTCATCTGCAAACCTACAACTCACCTGGAATTGATTTTTTAATTTTGTGATCATTGTGAAGTAGTGGTAAAAGTTTCATTTTTTTTGTGCTGTTCACCCATTGTCTTAGCATCATATCATGGAAAGATTTCTTTCTTCCACTGCTATGCAGTATCACGCTATTGTAAGTCAAATGCCCTGATATATGTGCATTTTTTTGTGTGCTTTTTATTTTGTCCCATTGGTCTGTTTGTCTATTCTTATGCTCATATCACATTATCTTACTATAGCTTTATAATAATTTTTGATATTTGGTAAGATAGATCTTCTCTCCTTGTTTTCTTTTCTAAGATTGTCAAGAGGTTTCTCAGTTCACACTCTTCACACAGATTTTGATTTGAGTGGGATTGCTTAAAAGCTATAGACACATTTGGGATATTTGACATCTTTTTATAATAATGGGTTTTTAAATCCACAAATATATTCTTTGATTTATGTACATCTTCTTTAAAATTAAAGGAGCCCTAAATATCCCATTATTGTTTTAGAGTTTTCTACACATCTTTGGCATATTTTGTTAGATCATTTTCTAGGTATTTGATAATTTTGATGTAATTGTTCTTTTACTAAAAGTTCATTTTCCCCCCTAATTTTGTTACTGGTATATTGAAATACAATGATGTCATTTAACTTTTATCTAGAAATCTTGACGCTCTTATTTATTAATTCCAATTTTGTTTAGAATCTTCTGGATTTTATTTGTATATAATCATGTGATTGACAATATTGATGCATTTTCTACATTTCTAATATTTGACTGGGAGCTGTCATATCAGGCATCTTTGTAAATTCCTGACCTTAAAGAAGTTTAACATTTCACCATGAAGTATATTCCCACTGGTATGGGTTTACTAGAGAGTAACATGTTCTCAGCTTTTGTTTTTATTCACATCTTTATTTCACTTGCATTTTGGAGAAAGCTTTCACTGGATGTAGATTTATAGGCTGAAAGATATTTTCTTTTCAGTCATTTTCACTTGAAGACATCATTCAATTTTCTTCTGGATTCCATTGTTCTTGCTGAAAGGTTAGCTGTTACTCCTTGGCAGGTAAGAGACGTTTCCCTCTCCTTCCTCAGCTCTGGCTTTGGCGATGTTACTCCTTGGCAGGTAAGAGACGTTTTCCTCTCCTTCCCCAGCTCTGGCCGCTTTGACCATGCTCTCCTTACATTTTAGCGCTGACACTTTCATGTGGCTAGATGCAGGCTTCTTTTCATTAGTCCTGCTTGGAATTCATACAGCTTTTTTGATCTCTGGATTAATGCCTTTGTTCACTTTTGAAACATTCTATTTCAACTATTGCCTCTGCATTTTTTCCTTCCTGAGATTCCAGTTATGGGAATTGTAGGTTATATTACCCTTTTCCTCTCTGTCTGCTAACTTCTCTTCTTTGTTTTCCTTTCTTTTTTCTCTGTGCCTGGTGACTCCCACAGATCTATTTCTACCACCTGATTCTGCTAGTTTTCATTCATGCAGTTTTTTTCCCTTGGGTGTTTTGTTATTTTTGATTATATAATAAATAAAGTATTTGCAAAATTATTTGTAAATGTTATCTTTACTCAGAGGGAATTTATGTTTGCCTTGGGGACACCAGTAATCACGTATCAACTTAAAAAAATCTCCATGATTGACATGATTCAAACAAAGTGGCAGGTCCTACAGGGACCTGTCTGCTTACAATTTACCAATGCTTTAAGGTGGCCATTAGAGGATCAGTGTAAAGCTGAAGAAATCCACCAGCCCTCTCCTGGTGGTACCTGGAATCCAATCCTTATGTTACTAGCACATCTAGTCTGCTAGCAGTGGTACTCAGCCTCTCTGCCACTCAGCAGTAACTTCTGCAAGCAGCAAATGCTTGTGAGGGTGAAAAATCTAGGATATCAGGCCTCTTTGAAATTCCTTCTCCCTTGGTCCAGTAATTTTTAAAAATTAAAAAAAAGTAAAACAGTAAAAAATAATTTTTATTTTATCTTACCTGTGGCAATGCATATATTAAATATTTTTCCTCCAATATTTCTTGTTTTCACCAGTGGGATGACTGATTTGAATAAGTTAAAGTTCTACCTATTCACAGTTTATATGCCCATATGTGTCGAGAAACTTGGATTTCTATTACCATAACCTAGTCTAGAGATTTGTGATGTATCATTAAAAAACTAATTCCTTGCTATTGTGGAGTTTACAATCTGGTTCAATTATTGAACTTATATATTTAAGTTATATGAAATGTTTTTGGAAAAAAACATTAAATGTTATGGAAAAATAGAGGAGAATAAGGGATTTGGGGGAACATGACCACTGCTTTCATAACTGTTATTTGAGTTTTATAATAATCCTGGAATATAAGAGAGCGTTCATAGACATAAACTAATGCCCAGAGATTATAAGTAGTCTCACTGAGGTCAGAGATTTAGGGGTTAACTATAAATTGGTAGAATTAGAACTCAGGTATATTTCTGTTTTTCACATTTCATTGCCTCTTCTGACTTTAAAGATTATTACTGAGGATGCTAAATGTCTTTCATATAAAATGATCTTTCTTCCATTGAAACCATGACCATATAATTATAGTATAGGAGGTGAAAATTGTTATAATGTTATTAATAAATATTGAACTCAAGGCATAATCAAGTAAAATGTTAGTCTAATTTGGGAAAAGGGGCTAGAAAAAGTAAAATATGGCTTCAAATCCTGGCTTTGACATTTATTAGCTACATGGCCTTGGAAGTGTTATTTAAGTTCTCCTGAATTACATTTCCTCATGTCTATAATAATACCATCACTTCAACAGGTGGCTGTGTGAACTAGAGGAATTATATCAGATAACATGTGAAAATCACTCCTGTATAATATTGAATTCAGCTGGCCTTCATCCCTGGTTCCTGAGAGGGAGCATCTAAATTCTTGAAATTTCCCTAGTGATAGGAGCATCTTTATTATTCTTGGTAATCCCTGACAGTTTATGCTAACAAGATAATTTATGCTGGGTCCCTGGATATTTTAAGCTAATGAGATGACACAGGATGGGAACTGGTCATACCAGAAAGACCAACAATGTGATTAAAGAAAGGGTTGGAGCTTTGAGCCATGTGATTTTATTTATTTATTTATTTATTTAATTTTAATTTTTTAAACTTTATTTTATTAAGTTATAATCAGTTTACAATGTTATGTCAATTTCCAGTGTAGAGCATAATTTTTCAGTTAAACATGAACATACATATATTCATTGTCACTTTTTTTTTTGTCGCTGTGAGCTACCACAAGATCATGTATATATTTCCCTGTGCTATACATATAGTCTTGTTTATCTATTCTACATATGTCTGTCAGTATCTAAAAATTTCAAACTCCCAGACTGTCCCTTCCCACCCTCTCCCCCCTGGCAACCACAAGTTTGTATTCTATGTCTATCAGTCTGTTTCTGTTTTGTATTTATGCTCATTTTTCTTTTTCTTTTCTTTTTCTTTTTTAGATTACACATATGAGTGATCTCATATGGTATTTTTCTTTCTCTTTCTGGCTTACTTCACTTAGAATGACATTCTCCAGGGACATCCATGTTGCTGCAAATGGCATTATGTTGTCATTTTTTATGGCTGAATAATATTCCATTGCATAAATATACCACATCCTCTTTATCCAGTCATCTGTTGATGGACATTTAGGCTGTTTCCATGTCTTGGCTATTGTAAATGTTGCTGCTTTGAACATTGGGGTGCAGGTGTCTTTTTGAAGTAGGGTTCCTTCTGTATATATACCCAGGCTATGTGATTTTAGATTGACCTCCAGGGAGGAGAGAAGGGTTAGAGATTGAATTTGGCCTCATGGCCAAGGACTCATCAATAATGTTGCTGTAACAAAGCAATAAAATCTCTGAGCTCTGAAGCTTAGCTGAGCATCTCTATACTTTGTATTATATTGTAGAGTGCTTTTGGTATACTGTCACACATTGATGTGCCTGGAGGGTGATTATAAGCATAGTGCTTTGCTGAGTTCTGTGAGTTGTTCTAGTAAATATTAAACTTGAGTGGGTAGTGGAAACTCCCAAGTTCGGCCATCTGGTCAGACTTTTGAGGATCTCTGTAGCTATCTGGGGTCCTCTGAATTTGTGCTGCTGTCTCAAGCAAGAATAGTCTTGTGTAGGGCTGTCCTCACAGCCTGTGAAGTTTGGCTTAGCTCTGGGTAGTTGGTGTTAGAAGTCGTCACAATCACGTAGCACAATTTTCAACAAATAATAGATGTTCATTAACAGTTAACATCATTATTAATCAAAATATGATTCTTATATTCTTAATATGATAAAAATAGATGCTCTGTCACTACCACATATGGGACATCTAGGTTTATCAATGCATATAAGTCAGTGAACAATTAATGAGCTTGTTGAGAATAACTTTTCTTCAGTCAAAATGTACAATCCCTGAGTATTTTCACCACTGTCCTCTTAGGTGGTTTGGTTAATCAAAGTGTGAAAAGCTGTTCTTCTATTTTGCGATATTGTAGTGATAACAAGAACATTTCTTGTTTACTTTCTTAGCATCTATATTTTAAAGTCTGTATTTAAATTCACTTCAAGTCCTCAGAATTCACTGAAAGCCTTCTCTGTGTTCAGCATTATGCTTAGACAGAGACACGAAGTCAAGAGAGACCAGATCTCTTCACTTCAAGGCTCATTATTAAGTGGGAGAGGCAGGCATATTAATTAGCAACTGGACTTTAATAAGTGCTTAATGTAGTACAAAGTAAAATGCTCTAGGAGTATAGGAGAGGAAAATATGTCAAACATTAAACTCTCTTAACGTAGTCTTTAATTCTTGACAAAATGCAGATGTTTTAATTGAAATTCCTTTATCAGTTGCTGTTGAGAATTTCTTCACTTCACTACTGTGGCATGTACATCTTTGGTTACTTCACAGATTTTCAGTCTGAGGCTCAGGTAGTCTGTGGTCCTAGAACATTTTTTCTTCTATTTACTCTCTGTTTCTTTGAAAAATCTTTGTGGAAAGATTCTTATTATTCCAAATTAAACTTTACAAGTATTATTTCACTCCAACTAAGGGCTAGGGGAAAGGGATATAGGAATCATGTAATGGATAACAGTTGTCATTCCATGATTTGAGTCTGAAATAATTTCTTAATGAAGAAAAATGAAACATATATAACCTTGCCACTCTAATTAAGGACATCTGTCTTTGTTTACAACAGCCTGGTTTAAGATGGAATACGCAAAACTTAAAGGGAGGGGTGGTCAAAACTGCAGTGCTTCTGCTGTGGCCATGTGGAAACAGGAAGCCACAAAACTAGAAAAATGCCTTTCACTGGCCATCTTGAAAATAGACCTGACAGTGCTGATGAATTTTGTGGAAATGCTGGCACTTCAGTGCCTGCAAGCATGCGTTAGACAGTGGTATACCAGGCCTCCTGTAATTTGACTTTTCCCAACATCTCCAGCCTCGTCTTTCACAAGCACTCTATTGATGTCCCTATCCTTCAGTTCTGTTTTTCCTGGAGGGGAAGTGCTGTTTCCAAGAGCGTTTGTTTCCGCTCGTGCTACAATCTCTAGATTTCTCTTTGCATTTTGGGCTGCCTGATGACTTCCTACCCATGTTTCAAGACCCAGGTGATACTGAGTTCTATCTACTATGAAGCCTTTCTTTCACTTCTTTGAATAAACTCTGTAGTAGACAGCTTATAAATGGCTCCTGATGGTATCCACCTCTTGGTATCCACATCTTGTGTAATCCGCTGTTGCTTCCAACAAGTAGAATATGACAGAAGTATGGGAATGTCATTTCTGAGATTCAGTTTTATAAAGACTGGGACTCCCTTTTCCTGCTTAATTTTGATTCCACTCCTAGAAGTTTCTCCACTAGGCCTTCCCTGGGAGAAAGCCCTGGAAAGTCCATATTGAAATTCACATATGCTAGACTGTTCCAGCATCTTCTGAATTTACTTGCACTAACATATTATTGGAGTGAGCAAATCAATTCCAGTTCCTGTTGTTGGTCTCAAATTATTCTGTGTTGCTTTCCAGAACTATCTTGAGGTCCTCCTGTTCTTAGATTCACCGGATATCCCTTTGCTTCCTCTAATTCCTCTTGTGAGATTAGTATCATGCAAGTCTGATGCCTGTTGGTGACATCTTACCATCTGCCTGCATATTGACAAGAGACACCTTGTCCCTTAATTTTCTTGTAACTCTTGCCCAGAAGTTTTTGGTTTTGTTGATTAGTTGCTTAGGAATACGCAGATCCCAAAATTGTGGTGCTTCAACTATTACCAGCAATCCAGAATTCTTCACCAGTTTTCTTTTTTTTCATTTAGGGGATCAATTTTATTCTAGGAGACCAAACTCTTACTCTCAGTCCATGTGCTTCTGAAGGTATTGCTTCCAGCTCAAGGTCTGGATATACATGTCAGGCCTGGCCAATTAAAAACAAAAAATCATATTTTCTAACAGTGATTGGTTCAATGAAAAAGAGGTGATCCAAAAAGGCCTAGGATTTTTATTGAAAAACACATACACATACTTTTGAAAAAAATTAACTGGTTGGTAAACACATGGAGCCCAAGAATGATGCCAACTCAGAGTGATATAAAACCAAGGGACAAAAAGAAGTCAAATACTGGTGATGTCACTGGGACCTCTTCATCAGGCTGTGCCTGAAAAAAATTATACTCCTTAGATTTTTCAGTTATCTGGGTCAATATATATCTTCTAAAAGTGCATTTAAGCATGAAAAATCAGCATATAAAGAATTGTCAGGAAGGGTCCATGCAGAAGTAGAACTGAGTTGACTCACAAAGGACTGGCAGAATTTGGTGAAAGAGAGCAGCAAAGAGGGATGTTCACGTTGGAGGGGCCATAATCAAGTGACTCTGTAATGTATTTTCCAATTCGGGACACGCTTAAGGGTTTAAGGGTGCTATTAGTCATTATGTTGGGACAAGAGACATAAAATTGGACCGTCCCAGGCAAAGAAAGGCTCTGGTTGCCCTAACTATGAGAAAATAATGTGGGCAAAGGCATGGGGACAGAAACAAATCTGAAGAAGCCAAGGCACAGGGATTAGTGGAATCCAGCTGACATCATGATTAACGAAATTTCTGAAGGGCCGTGACTTCCAGGTCATGTGGTTCAAATTCTTGTAGTTATTACTCTTTCAGTGGCATGTAGGACAGATTGGAGGCAGGAGAGGTGACTGAGCAGACATTCTGCTTGCCTGCTTGGGCCTGAGTGAGAAGCACAAGCAAGTCAAGTGTGCCCTCTTGGTAGCATCCGTTAGGCTGGTCGGGACTGAGGGAGGCTCTCTAATGATGCTTCCAAGTCCCAGAAGGGATGTCCAGTTGATGGCCTAGAAGTAACACGGGTTAATGGAAAGATCCCTCATGCTGCTACCACCCGGCCGCATTACTATGAACAAGTCACCTGATCTCTTCTGCTTTACCTAATGGTAACAGTAATACTTACTGAGTGCTTACTATGATCCAGGCTTTGGGTTATCCTCTCTACTTGATGGAGCTCACTTATTTGTTGCAACAACCCTGTAAGGTTTCCTTCTCTACTTTTTTTTCCAGATAGAAAAATAGAGGCTTAGATAAATAAAAGATGACTTGTTCAACACAGAGATTCTAAGGGAAAGATACATCTCCTTAACCCTTGAGTCTGTGCCCCTGACGACATTGTCGTGCTCTTGTCAAGCTTGGTGAGATAATATATGGTCAACTTGGTGTCCCAAACCTAGGTTATCTATCCCAGCATGAAGACTTGAAGATTATTTAGTTTAGTCCCCAAAGTTCTGGCAAGGGGCTTCCTCACTACCATCCCACTACCTGTCCTATTGGTTTATTTTTGGATTTATGGATTTTCTAGGGTACTGGGTTTGGATATGTTCTAGGAGTCATGTAAAATAATCACTCCTGGTGCTCAGACAAACCTCTTCCTACACCTAAATAATAACTTTACTGTGGCTCTTGACTGGGTCCTTTTACCTGCTTTGTTTTAAGACAAGACCTTTCTTCCTCCTTAGGGTCCCACGACCTCAACTGATCTTTAAAAAGAAACACTTGCTCCTCCTCTCTGACTCCCTCACTAGACCCTGTATTTTATTATGTGAACCCTCCTTCCCACCCAAGCCCTCTATTTTCATTTGTTTTTATGGTCCATTAAACTCAGAATTAATGTCAAACAAAAAAATTGTTTCATTTCTTTGAAGTCAAGAAAAGCTCAAACGTCAATCACCCTTAGGAAGTGTGGGGAAATATATGCATTCGGTCTTTCTGATAGAGCACAAAAATGAAAGATGAGCAAAACAGTTGTTTCTATAATAAAGCAGGTTGAATGCTCACACCCTGTCACATATGTGAATGCTTCGAAAACTGAAAAGTGATCCAGAAATGTAAAGGAATGAGAAAATACTGAATTGCCCCCAAGACTCAGTGAATGTTACTGCAGCACTCTGATTTAGTGATATTTTCTTAATTTCTTCATCCACACAAATCAGGAATTTGTGTGTAACACCTAGTGATTAACAGAAGAATTCTTGACAATAATGTATACTTTTGCAAGTGAACATATTGGTTAAGAAATACGCAACATAGGATAATACTCAATGGTATACTACAAATTTATACAGATCAACTCTTCATCAACTTACTTAGAAACTAACTTATTAGTACAATGGTCCAAATAGCGTTGGACAGTTTCGTTTTTTGAGTGAGAATAAAGTGCTGTCTTTAAAAGATTAACTGAAAATATATTGAAAACAAAATATCCATTTTTGCCACAGATGTTAAAATGGAATAATCAAATGTAAAATGAAATAAATATTCATGAGCCATGATTCATCTCTCTCACTTGATAGGAAACTGATACGTCTCTATGGTAACAGTAGAACTGCCACTTGGGAATGAACACTTCTGTGTGTGTGTTTCCACGAGCGTATAGTTTCAGCAGCTTATGATTAGGAACGAGAAAGAAGCTGAAATGAGCTGCATGTAGGATCAAATGAGGGAAAGGAAAACAACGGAACAAAGGAAAACTCTTAGGAGGAGAGAAGAAAGAAATAATTGGGAGGTGATCAAGACAACATGCATTTAAGTAAAAAGAAAAGAGAAGTACGTGATGGGTAGGGATTGGAATTCTCCATCAGGAAGAATGGGGCTTCTCTCTCAAATCTGTGAGTTAGAGCAGGGAGGTCCAAGAATGGCGGTTGAATTGCTTAAGGCCACATAACTAACTACTGAGGTTCAATTTGGTCTCACAATATTAGAGAAGAATGTCATGGCTACAGTGTTGCTGGTTTGGGTCAGGAGAGGCAGAAGCAAAGGGAGTAACAATTGGATTTTGAAAGGTTGGTTGGACAACCCAGACTCCAAGTGTCCAGGTAAAGACAAAGAGGCATTTTTCATACACAGAATCTGTTTGGTTAGTTTTGGGTTAACAGGGGTTTAGCAGGCAAGGCAACTTAGCAACAGCCTCTACATTGTGCATGGAAGAGCCCAGGAAAGGTCACACAGCAGGGACTCTGCCAGCGGATAGAGAGGAGGAGGACTGGGCTCCTATTTTGCACGCATCTGCCCAGCAAACACCATTAGATTGGAAGAAATGCTCAGGTCCTTTCACTGGGAAACTCGTCCTCCAAAGAGGAATAAGAAATTCAAGAAGAAGATCTAAATTTTCTGAGACTCCAGTCTCTGTTGACTATTTTGTTACCATTGACGGTCCTGAAAGAATCGGTAAGAGGTTTTATTGTAGGGAGAACGATTCCAAACTTAGTGACTTGTTTCTTTTCCCTTACATCGCTAGCAAAGTGTAGAACATAGTCCCAAAGCATGTTGGTGTTGAAAAACCTGGATAGTTTTAGATATGTCTACCTTCTTAAAAAAAGAAAAAGAAAAAGAAAAAAATTGCATGAGAATGATTTCCTGAATGATTTCATAGTATTTTAGTCAGCAAGTGTAAAATTTATGGAATGATTACCTCTGCATTACTTTAAAAATAAAATACTGTCTGAAAGTTTATAATAATGTACTCTTCATAAATGTATGTTTTCACTTTAGCACCATCCAACTCCATCGTTCTTGGCGTCTCTAGTTTGGAGTCCCAAATGATCAATTTCTCAGAGACAAAATACCTGGTTTTCTGAGGAAGTCAGAAAGCAATATTCACCTGGCTGTGCAAGATAAGGAGGGAAAGAATAGGAGAAATGACCTCTGATTATTCCATATACAGAGTTTTCAACTAATTTCCAGCTCCATCGTTCACTCTGGACAACTAAGACACTTTGCGCCTCAAGTTCCAAATCTCCAGTGATCTCTAGGAAAAAGTCTGCTTTGCAGCTTTGTCTCCAGCTGTTAAGTTCCCCTGTTTCAGCTTCTTTTTACCTAGTAAGTCAACTGCATCACCACTATTTGCTTTTCATTTGTTAACATTTGTTGACATTTTTCATTTACTCTCATCTCCACTCATGTTTTCCTTTATTCTTAGAATTTATAATCTTTTTAATAAAACAATATTGACATTTGAATATGTATTATTTCCATTAGGAGCAGAGATAAACACTATTTGCCATGTCTGTCTGGAAATCTTAACTGATGTTTTTATGTGCTGTAATGTGGAGGATTAGATGAAAAAAGCTGAGAGAAATATACAGAAAACTTTTTGCTGGATTTCTTGTGTCTGAATCCCTCTGGATTGTGTAGCAGGAGGCATGCATCCCTCACTTTTCCATTACCAGTCATTCATTAGTCCTTGAACTCTGTGGTCAATCCTTTTTTCAGGAAAACATCAGAAACCCTGGATCAAATTTTTTTCTTGCGCTCCAGAGCCAGATCTATCCAATTGCCTTCAAGGACTCTCCACCTAGAATTCCAAGAGACAACTCAAAATTAAAATACTCTAGCCTGGCTCAACCTCTTCTGTGACTTTATTTTTGCTTCAGCAAACAGTACCACTATTTAACCAGATTTCAAAGCAGAATACTGGTACTTATCCATATCTCCTCTCTCTCTCACCTGCCCCCCCCCGACCCCAACATGCAGCCCATCCCTAGCTCCTCCTGTCTGCTCCCCCTGCGCTGCTCAGCTCTTCCTTCTGTGCTCTTTGCCTCTGCCTTCCCCCCGTCCTCTATTTCTTACTTAGATTCCAGCAGTCGCTTCCTCCTAGCCAGTCTCTCTGTCTTTAAATCTTTCCCACTCCAGTTGATTTTCTACATTAGTCAGGGTGATCTTTCTAAAGCATACGTTCAATTTTTAAATTTCCTTATTTGAAACTCTTTGATAGTCCTCCACTGATCCAAAAATAAGTTCAAATTTGATATCATCATCTGGTCCCTTTTCATCAAGTGTTCAGTTTCAATTTTCAGCACTTTTCCTCATCTAACTCTACACTCCAGGACTTTTTTTTTGGTTCCCTGAATATGCCATGCTCTTTTACACTGCTGGGATTTTAACGCATTTTTCTTCTCTTCCTGGAACATCTCTCCTTCCCCTCTCCAGCATAATCCAGGTAGCAGTGATGGAGTTAAAACTTACTTATATTTAAGACTACACATAGACTACATTATAGCCCCTGGGACAACTTCTCTGAGATCCCCTCATACAAGAGTAGTGATTTTCCCCGTGTATTCCATTAACCTTCTGTTTAAACATTTTGGTATTTATCAACCTGTACTTGGTCTCTCCCACTAGACTTGGTCTTTGAATTCAGGGACTGTGTCTCGTTCACTGTTGTATCTGGGGGGCCACAGTTTTTCACTATAAAATGTTTGTATTGCTGATACGTGTTTATTAAATGGAGTAATAAAATGACAAAATCACCTGGTTCAGTAGCATCCTCTTTGTTCTTGGTCTTGTTTAGATCATATACTCTGGTCCTGCTATTTCCTTCCTTCCTTCCTTCCTTTCCTTCATTTCATGTTCAAACTGCTCTTTTCTAGTTTTAATGATTTGTTTCTCAGACTTGAGCCTCATTCTCTGGGTCTGGGTCCTTATCAAACCTCAGGACTAGGTTCTGTATGTTTGCGGAGATTTAAATTATGCATTAATTATTCAGTAGCATTTATTGAGCATCTATTATGAGTTAAGTATAGTGCTCATTTGGCAATAAGGCAGTGAACAAAACTGGCTTAGTCTCCACATTCACAGAGCGAAGATTCTAGTTGTAGAGGACTCGGGTGGATGACTTGCTCTTCAGTTTCACGGGTCCACAGATGGAGAGGACCTGTGTCCCGGGAACTTTAACTAATGCATTGTATCCAGGGTTATGCAATGTCGGCCTCACCTGGACCTGATTTAGATGAGGAGATTTTGGCCTTTGAACTGAGGTTATGCAAGGATGTCATAATATGGTGCTATAATAAGAGTCTTGGTAAGGGGATGAATGTATTTTGCGTGTGGCAGGGATGTGTATCGTTAGAGGCCAAAGGGCAGACTGTGGAGGGCAGACTTTAAGGTGGCCCTCATTATTGTCACCTCCTGGTAGTCTCGCCCTTGTATAAACCCCTCCACTTGAGTGTGAGTCAGACCTGTGACTTGCTTCTAGCCAATGGAACATGGCAAAGGTGACGGGATGGTACTCCTGTGATCATGTTATATTATACAAAACTATTTTGCAAGCAGACTTACTCAAGGAACTTTCTCCCTTGCAGATTTTGAAGAAATAAGGGGCCTGTGTGGCACAGAGTAATCTCTAGTCAACAGCAAAAAACCGAGGTCTTCAGTCTCACAGCCACAAGGGAGTGAATTCTGCCAACAGCCTGTGTGAGCTTGGAAGTGAACTGTTCCCCAGCCACGTGTTCAGATGTGACCCGAGCACCGGCTGACACCCCTAAATGCAGCCCTGCTCAGGGTGCAGCTTAGCTTGACTGGACTCTTGACCCACAGAAACTATGAGGGAACAAATGTGTGTTATTATAAGCAGCTAAGTTTGTTTTACAGCAACAGAAAACTAATATAAGAAGAAAGGATTTTATGAAAATGAACAAATAAGTAGTTTCTTTAAAAAAATTAAAGTACAGTTGATTTATAATATTATATTAGTTTCAGGTGTACAACATAGTGATTCAATATTTTTATTCAATATACTCCATATAAAATGATTATAAAATATTGGCTATGTTCCCTGCACTGTACATTACATCTTTGTATCTTATTTGCTGTTTAGTTTATACATAGTAGTTTATATCTCTTAAGCCCCAGCCTTATCTTTCCCCTCCTCTGATTCCTCTTCCAAATGGTAAACTTTCATTTGTTTTCTGTATCAGTGACTCTGTTTCTGCTTTGCTGTATTAATTTGTTTGTTTTATTTTTAAAGTCTGCTTGTAAGTGAAAACATACTTTCACTGACTTTTTTTTTTCCCTAAGAAAAACACCCTTCAGGTCCATCCATAATGTTGAAAATGGCAAGATTTTATTCTTTTTTAAGACTGAGTAACATGACATTTTATATGTGTATACACACACACGTATATACCACATCTCCTTTATCTATTCTTCTGCTGATGGAAACTTTTAGGTTGCTCTCATATCTTGACTGTTGTAAATAATGGTGTCATGAACATTGGTACATATATATTTTCTAATTTGTGTTTTTTCTTTGGATGTATACCCAGAGTGGAGTTTCTGGATCATATGGTATTTATAATGTTAGTTTTCTGAGGAAAATCCATACTGCTTTTCATAGTTGCTGCACCAATTTACATTCCCTCCAACAGTGCACTAGGGTTCCCTTTTCTCCACATCCTTGCCAAGACTTGCTATTTGTTGTCCTTTTGACATTTCAGCCATTCTGAAAAGTGTGAGGTGATACCTCTCTGTGGTTTATATTTGTGTGTCCCTCATGACAAGCAATGCTGAACATTTTTTAAAGTGCTTATTGGCTACCTGTATGTCTTCTTTGGAAAAATGTTTATGCAGGTCTTCTGGTCATTTTTTAATTGGGTTGTTTGTTTTATTGATATTGAGTTGTACGAGCTGTTTATGTTTTGGCTATTAACCCCTTATTGGACATATCATTTTCAAATATTTTCTCCTATTTAGTAGATACTCTTTTTGCTTTGTTAAGTTTCCTTTGAGTGCAAAAACTTTTAAGTTTAACTAGGTCTCATTTATTTACTTCTGCTTTTATTTCTTTTGCCTGGGGAAAAAGATCCAAAAAATTTTGGTGAGACTATGAAAAAGAATGTATTGCCTATGTTTTCTTATAGGAGTTTTATGATTTATTTATTTACTTACTTACTTACTTATTTATGTTTTGTTTTGACTGGGTTTTGAAATTTTTTTTATTGAGCTATATAGTCAGTTTACAGTGTTGTGTCAATTCCAGTGTAGAGCACAATTTTTCAGTTATACATGAACATACATATATTCATTGTTGCATTCTTTTTCACTGTGAGCTACTACAAGATCTTGAATATATTTCCCTGTGCTATACATTTAGGTCTTTAATCCATTTTGAGTTGATTTTAGTGTATAATGTAAGAAAATATCTAATTTTTTTTCACATGTAGACGTCCAGCTTTCCCAGCACCACTTATTATGGAGGCTGTCTTTCCCCAGTTGTATATTTTGCTCCTTTGTCATAGATTAATTGATTATATGTGGGTGGACTTATTTCTAGGCTCTCTATTCTGTTCATTGCTCTATGTATCTGTTTTTGTTCCAATGCTACACTGTTTTGATTACTGCAGCTTTGTGGTATAGTCTGAAGTCAGCAAGCATGGTATCTTCAGCTTTGCTCTTTTTTCTCAAGAACTGCTGTGGCTATTCAGGGTTTTTGTGGTTTCATATAAATTTAAGAATAATTTGTAATAGTTCTGTGAAAAATGTCATGGGTATTTTGATAAGGATTACATTAAATCTGTAGAATGCTTTGAGTGATGGACATTTTAGCAATATCAGTTCTTCCAATACGTGAACACAGGATGTCTTTACAATCTTTGCATCATCTTCAGTTTCCTTCATCAGTGTCTTAGGGTTGTCAGAGAATAAGTCTTTCACTTCTTTCATTAAGTTTATTCCTAGGTATTTTATTTTTTTGAAGTGATTTTAAATGTTCATGTTCTTGCTTTCTCTTTCTTTCTTTTTTTTCCTTTTTCAGTTTTATTAGGTAGAATAATTACAGTTCGACTGCACATACACATTATGCTGCATGTAAATACATATATACAGTATACTGCACATTTTTTTAGTTTACATATATGTACTAATTATTGTTTCTAAGAATAGATTAGATCTTTAGCTTTTTAAACTTACATAGTTATCAAAGGAATAAAGCCAACTACAAAATAAGAATTAAAAGAATGTGGTAATCCAATCAAAAGGGCAGTCAAATGTGCTTACACACATTCAAGAAATGAAAATAATAGTTCATTTGTGTCCTTATTGTTATTGTTAATATTTTTAAGATTCCTCATGTAAATGATGTCATATGACATTTTTCTTTCTCTTTCTGACCCACTTCACTTAGAATGACAGTCTTCAGGTCCATCCATGTTGCTGCCAATGCCATTATTTTATTCTTTTTTATGGCTGAATAGTGTTCCATTTTATATATGTACCACATTTTCTTTATCCAGTCATCTGTTGCTGGACATTTAGGTTGTTTCTATGCCTTGGCTATTGTAAATAGTGCTGCTGTGAACATTGGGGTGCATGTGTCTTTTTGAATTTCATTTTTCTCTGGATATATGCCCAGGAGTGGGATTGCTGGATCACATGGTAAGTCTATTTTCAGTTTTTTAAGGAATTTCCATACTGTCCTCCATAGTGGCTGCACCAGTCTATGCTCCCACCAACAATGTAGGAGGGTTCCCTTCTCTCCACGTCCTCACCAGCATCTATTATTTGTAGACTTTTCAATGATGCTCCTTCTGGCTGGTGTGAGGTGATATCTCTTTGTAGTTTTGATCTGCATTTCTCTGACAATTAGTGATGCTGAGCATTTTCACATGTGCCTATTGGCCATTTGGATGCCTTCATTGGAGAATTGCTTGTTTAGGTCTTCTGCTCACTTTCAGATTTTTTGTTTCTTATATTAAGGTGTATGAGTTGTTTGTGTATTTTGAAAATTAGTCCCTTGTCAGTCACATCACTTGCAAATATTTTCTCCCATTCTGTAGATTGTCTTTTTGTTTTGTTGATGGTATCCTTAGCTGTGCAAAAGCTTTTAAGTTTAATTAGATAACATTTGTCTATTTTTGCTTTTATTTCCAGTACTCCAGGAGCTGTTTCAAAAAATATATTGCTATAATGTATGTCCACGAGTATTCTGTCTATGTTTTCCTCTAGGAGTTTTATAGTATCTGGTCTTTATAGTATCTTTAGGTCTTTAATCCATTTTGAGTTTATTTTTGTACATGGTGTTAGAGAATGTTCTAATTTCAGTCCTTTACAGGTAGCTGTCCAGTATTCCCAGTACCACTTATCTCCATTGTATATTCTTGCCTCCTTTGTCATATATTAATTGACCACATGTGTGTGGGTTGATTTCTGGACTTTCTGTCCTGTTCTGTTGATCTATGTGTCTGTTTTTGTGCCAATATCATACTATTTTGACTACTGTAGCTTTGTAGAATGGTCTGAAGTCAGGGAGTATGATTCCTCCTGCTCCATTCTTCTTCAAGACTGTTTTGGCTATTCAAGGTCTTTTGTGTTTCCATACAAATTGTAACACTTTTCCAGCTCTGTGAAGGGACTGCATTAAATCTGTAAATTGCCTTAGGCAGTATGGCCACTCTAACAATATTGATTCTTTCAATCCAAGAACATGGTATATCTTTCCATTTGTTTATGTTGCCTTCAGTTTCCTTCATCAGTGTCTTATAGTTTTCGGCATACAGGTCTTTTGCCTCCTTGGGTAGGTTTATTTTATTCTTTTTTAGTGTGATGGTAAAAGGCATCATTTCCTTAATTTCCCTTTCTGCTATTTCCTTGTTAGTGTATAGAAATGCAACTGATTTCTGTATATTAATTTTGTATCCTGCAACTTTACCAAATTCATTGATGAGTTCTAGTAGTTTTCTGGTCACTTCTTTAGGGTTTTATGTCCTCTGCAGTGACAGTTTTACTTCTTTGCTTCCAACTTGGATTCCTTTTATTTCTTTTTCTTCTCTGATTGCCATGGCTAAGGCTTCCAAAACTGTGTTGAATAAAAGTGGTGAGAGTGGGCATCCTTGTCTTGTTCCTGATCTTAGATGGAATGTTTTCAGCTTTTCCCCAGTAAGTATGATGTTAGCTGCAGGTTTGTCATATATGGCCTTTACTATGTTGAGGTATGTTCCATCTATGCCCACTTTGTGGAGAGTTTTGATCATAAATGGGTGTTGAATTTTTTCAAAAGCTTTTTCTGCATCTATTGAGAGTATCATATGGTTTTTATCCTTCAGTTTGTTAATGTGGTGTGTCACGATGATTGATTTGTGTATATTGAAAAATCCCTGCATCCCTGGGATAAATTTGACTTGATCATGGTGTATGATCCTTTTAATACATTATTGGAGTAGATTTGCTAGTATTTTGTTGAGGATTTTTGCATCTACGTTCATAAGTGATACTGGCCTATAATTTTCTTTTTTTGTGATATCCTTGTCTGGTTTTGGTATCTAGGTGATGATGGCCTCATAGAATGAGTTTGGATGTGTTTCTTCCTCTGCAATTTTTTGGAATAGTTTCAGAAGGATGGGTGTTAACTCTTCTCTTAATGTTTGGCAGAATTCACCTGTGAAGCCATCTGGTCCTGGACTTTTGTTTGTTGGGAGGTTTTTAATTAGATTCAGTTTCAATACCGGTAATTTGTTTATTCATATTGTCTATTTCTTCCTAGTTTAGTGTTGGCAAATTGTACCTTTCTAAGAAATTGTCCATTTCTTCTGTGTTGTCATTTTTGTTGGTGTATAGTTGCTCATAGTATCCTCTTATGATCCCTTTTTCTGTGGTGTCAGTTGTAATTTCTCATTTTTCATTTCTGATTTTGTAAGTTTGGGCCCTCGCCCTTTTTTTCTTGATGAGATTGACTAAAGGCTTATCAATTTTGTTTATCTTTTTGAATAAACAGCTTTTAGTCTCATTAATCTTTTTTTTTTTTTTTTTTTTTTTTTTTAGTCTCTGTTTCATTTGAGAAGAATGTGTATTCTTTTGTTTTTGGGTGGAATGCTCTATAGATATCAATTAGGTCCATCTGCTCTAATGTTATTTAGGGCCCATATTTCTGTATTGATTTTCTGTCTGGATGATCTGTCCATTGGTATAAGTGGGGTGTTAAGGAACCTCACTATTATTGTGTCATTGTCAATTTCTCTTTTTATGTCTGTTAAAAGTTGCCTTATATATTGAGGTGCTCCTATATTGGGTGCATATATATTTATAATTGTTATATTCTCTTCTTGGATTGATCCCTTAAGCATTATGTAGTCTCCTTCTTTGTCTCTTGTAATAGTCTTTATTTTAAAATCTATTTTGTCTGGTATAAGTATTGCTACTCCAGCTTTCTTCTGTTGAGCACCAAATTTTAAACAGCGACTCATTCACTATTTCTATCCCCTCACTCTGCTTTTATTTTCTTCATGAAATGACTACTCAGACATTTTATTATATATCTTACTGATTTTTTTATTGTTTGTCTTTGCAATTTTGAATGTCAGATCAATGAAGGAAGAGATTTTTTTTCTCTTTTGTTTACTGCAACATGTCTAACTCCTAGAACTAGTATATAGTATAAGATAAGCATTTACATAAATATTAGTTGAACTAATCAATGACTGAATACTCAGAGCTTCCATGAAACAGAATAGGGTGGTATAAGACAGATACAGGCTCATGTCCTAACTTTATTACCTACTAACTGTGTGAAATTAGGTAAATTTCTTATCTTCTCTGATAATATTTTCTTATTTATAAATGAAAATAGTAATACAGGACTCATTGGAAGGTGTGAAGACAATTACAGGGAATAATAAATATAAAGTTCATAGCATTTATGGCACCCTATTGCAATTATTTACTTTATTTTTCCCCCCTTAGCTATGAGGTTTATAAAAGCTCTGAGTACAGTGCTTAATGTACCTAAGAAAACTTATTTTCAATAATTCATTCATGCCAGATACTCTTTTCTAACCTAGGGATACACAATGATGAGTACAGACATGGGCCCTCATGTAGCTTCTGTGCAGTGAGACAAACAGAAATAAAAACAAACAAGAAAACTTGTACACCTTGTAATATTTCTGGAAAGAAATAAACAGGGAACTGTCATAAAATGATCATAAGGGAGCTATTTCCTTAACATTATCCTTTTGGGGTAAAGATTATGGGTAGTAATTGCATTTGTTTGTTTTATCTGTCCACTGTCATCACATTGTATTTTATTAGCAATATCCTCTTCTTCATCAACAACACAAAGACAGGTGCTGCAGGTGTTTGCAATCATCACTGGCAAATTTCTTGGGTTGATGAATCCAGATCAGTGGAAGAAGGTGCCATGATATTTATAAAGTGGTTATTTTCTGCTCCACCCTTCCAGAATGACCAGAACTCTCCAGCTTCCCCAGAGTTCCCATAAGAGAGATTTGTGATGTACCATGCAGGACTGTCCCCGGGCTGTTTCAGGATTCTGACAGCAGAGAGAAGGCACAGAAGGCACACCTAGTGGGTTTCACTAAATAGAAGTTAGTGAGCAGAACAATTTCTGTGGTGTGGACAGAGTTAAATGAATGATTAAAGACTATTGAAGTATCAGGGACTGGCTACAGGGGAGGCTATTATTGCTTATAGGCTTGAAGGGGCAAGATGAGAAAATGTCATGCTGGATCTGGGAGAGACCTTGGATCCAGAGAGGAACAGCTGCTGTGATGGGAGCTCTGACCATCAAATACAGGCAGTAGTGTGGCAAAGCAGGAAAGTGGGGGCAGAAATGCCTAATCAGTCTTTTTTCCTTCTAACTCACAACTTTCTTGTGTGTAATTCTTATTAGTCAAACCAAAATGGAAGCCAGAAAGTAAAAAAAAAAAAAAAAGCATTGGTGATAAAGTCCCATAAAAGGCAACTTCTTGTGGCAGAGAGCACGGTGGTAAAGGGCAGATAGTGGATCTGGTGGTGGGAGTAGGGAGAAGGGAGATGGACACCACAAGTCCCACCAGCATCCTTCCTCCAAGCTGCCCCTTGCTCCCCCAGGACGTCTGCTTTCACTGGTCTTCATCATCTCTCTTGATCATCACCCCAAGACTTCTCACAAATGGAAGGCTCGAAGCTATACTTTGATGACTTAAGGGTTCTGATATCTTTTTTTCATTGGCAGAATTTTGTAGGCATGAGACAGAAATATGGAGCATAATTAGAAAACTCTGAGAGCCACTGGTAGGGAACTGCTGTAGGAGATGTTATGAAAAATGGGAAGCGTAAATTCCCCAGGTTGAAGAGAATTGTAAAAATCTTTGGTTACGTTTGCAACTTCTATACAGGATAGTAGACTTCCAGTGTGAACTTCCTGAGCACTCTACCTCAATCCTTCTACTTTTTAAAGTGGTATTTACTTACATCATTACTTTTTTCTTTTTTTCATTCTCATTGCTCATCTTACCACTCCCTTTAGTGGTCACATCTGTCAAACTACCACACCTTTCTCTTCCATCCCTTCCCTATGTTCATTTAGGGAGAACTATCTTTCCTACTTTTCTTTGATGATTTACATGAAAATATATTACTTAAAAAAACCCCCATGCAATATATTACCTCTGTCATTAAGTCATACTCTGGGATATCTTTATATATGAGCTAATGAAATTTTATCCTTCTTTAATCTCCAGACTAATTGAATTCAATGTTGTTGAAATAATCTAGAAGATAAAAGAGAATTTTTATTAAATGTTAAAAATGGAAAGTGAATCAAAATGTTCTTCTTTGAGATGTATTGAATAACACGGATACAATAAGCACACAATTCAAAACTCAGTTATGGCAATCTTTTAAAGACAGATCACACCATTTTAATACAACAAAAATAAACGTAGACTTATTTACTATTTGGGAGTAACACTGAGCAAAAGTATCTTGTTATGGCATTTATTGATTCTATTTTTAGCAATGTGGTTTCTCATTTGTGTTCTGTTTTGGAATAATATGTATGTGTAAATCTATGCACTACTTGGTTAAGCCTGTCTTCATTGTCTTACATAATGGTTGAGTTATGCCATTGATGTTTAAGATCCTCACTATACTAAC
Source organism: Camelus dromedarius (assembly GCF_036321535.1). Lineage (NCBI taxonomy): Eukaryota > Metazoa > Chordata > Mammalia > Artiodactyla > Camelidae > Camelus > Camelus dromedarius. The sequence continues at coordinate 23,612,269 of NC_087465.1, read as the reverse complement.
CTTTATGACAGTTGAAAGCGTTGCTCATTTAGAGTGGTGTATCGGCTCTGTTTTGCTCTCAACATTTAATGAGAGGCAGTCATTTGAATCACTTCCATCAGCCTGAAGCGTGAATTTCCAAATGTTGCATATAAATGTTCATTGGATTTGTGTTTCATTCTGGTAGAGATTCTCTTCTAATGGATTTTGCCTGCAGCTGGTGGTGTTCATTGAGCAATGGTGGAAATCAATTAAATTATCCTTTTTTTCCCTATAAAAATTGGTGATTTCATAAATGCAAAAAAAATTTAAAGGAAAATGTATTTTAATATTAATGTATAATTTAACTTGAATCCAAATTCCATCTATTCTTAATAACTGGCTCATTCTTCAGGAAGGGAGATGCAATGATTCCAAATAGGTACAACAGATAAAATTTCATTTAGGCCAATTCATTTGATGCAATGGAGAATTTAAATTGTTTTGTACATTCAAAATCTTCCATTGCTTAAGGCCACAGATAGAAATGACTATGGAAATGTATTCTTTCCCCTTTACTCCACAAAGAATGTTATATTCTTGTGGCACATTGTAAGGTAAGCAAGAGAGAATAAAAGTAATGCATATCAGAAACTGTAGTCTCATAATGTTATAAATTTTTTATTTGTAGTTTTCAAATATGGTGGACTTTTCCATGGTAAATTAAAGTGATTGCTCTAGACTATGGCCACCAAAAACTATCCAAAGAATGTAAACAGTTTAGTTTAATAATCATTTTCTAAATCCTCCTGTTGAATCATGCATATAAGCCTTGTCAGAAAAAATGCTGAAGAACTTTTGTCTCAGAACTTCTGATTCAAATTAAATCATATTTGCCTCATTTATCAAGTCTATTTAAGTTGAAGTGATGTTTTCATGTTATTAAGTTTGATAGGCTAACATTAGATAGTCAGGGTCACAGGATTAAACTCCTCTTGTGTGATACAGTGATTCAACTATAGCATATAATATAAAGCACTTCCTACATACTGCTCAAATCATACTCAATACATTTTATGGCATAAATAATCTGACTGCCTCTTAGTGTCTCCTACTTCAGCCCATTCTGCATGCTTTTTATTAGACATTTTTCTTTGTCAGTTCTCTTTTTCATAACCATTCATTTATTTACCATTCATTCATTCATTCAAGCAACAAATGTCTATTAAGTGCCTCCTGTGTGCTAGACATTAAGATGAAGCCTGGGGATCCCAAAACACATAAAACACATTTCCTGGCCTCCATTGCTTCCATAATTCAGCGGGGGACACAAACAAGTGATAAGTTATTAGGTTGATTGGAGAAGTGTTACATTCTCCTGGCTAAGCCCTGTGGGAGGAGACCTGCTTCACTTTTCCTGGGGAAGGCATCCTGGAGGAGGAAACATTTCAACTGAAATTTAAGGGATACATGAGAACTGCAACAAAGTCAAGCAGAATGAGCAGTTTACCAGTAGAGAGAAAATGTTTTTTAAAACAAAGCATCAACAAGAAAAAGTTGTACTTTACTAATTTAAAAAAATCTTCACTTAGTTTTTATAGCCCTCCTGAAACTAGCGTATCTTTGGTCCAACCGTATCTCCTCCCACTTCCCAACAGTCAGCTTTTGTTCTTGTGGGTATTTTCCATTGTGCCCTACATTGGCCGTTGTCTATTCCCAGGCTCCATGGGAAGAGCTCTATGGTAGCGTTTAGTCAAAGCTGCCTTTCACCTGTCCTCTAAGCAAACTTGTCCCTCAGGACAAGGTCAGTCTCCCTTTCCTTATGAAGTCTTCCATACAGAATGTTACCCTCATTAAGTTTCTCTTTTTTGGGGTCACATTTGCACTTAAGGCTGGCATCCCTTAAATTAGCACATAACTAACATATCTGGTTATCACTAATTTTTTCTGAGTAACTTGGGGAGCAGCGTAGCTTTGGTCTGAACCCTGGTGATGACTATGTTTATTACATCACCTTAAGTGTGGCTTTGCCTTCCTTTTAAAATGGGGATAATAAAACATATCTTGAAGGGTTTTTATGAGGAGAAAATGCAAAAGGTGTATACTGGGAAAATTGTTGGCTATGCAGAGTCAGAATCCACTAGAAACCATGGGAAATGCAGGTGAGTAATCTTTGTACATATACGCGTATAAAGAAATGTTTGTAAAATGAGTAGACAGGAGATCGAACTGAGAGATGCAAAGACAGCACAATGAAACAATAGATATTCTTTTTTTGGAATATGTTGACTATTTCAGTGCCGTAGGAAACATTGTGGGGATATAGACAAGAAATTAAAAGAATCTCTAACAGGCTAGCAATTGTAGGTAAAAGGCTGTAAATATGATATGTCCCTCCAACATGTTTGGGTCTATTGTCTGGGGCTTGTGTTTCTCCAGAGTTGCTATTAGAGGGGGACCTTGTATAGCCTGAATGGGTCCCAGCCAGCAAAGTTCCCTTGTATAGTTCCGGATTTTCTCTTGGGGCCATAAAGGCCTAAATGTAAGGAACTTTTGTCCATTTTTCTTGTATTTTGCAAAAAAAAAAATTTTATCTGTAGGACAGTGTTAAAGTTGAGATTTTAATTTTTCACCAGGCCTCATCGTCCCCAAGTATATACTGGGGCCAGGCTGTGTTACAAAAGAAAATGAGCTGTTCTGTTTAAAAGAATCTAGAGAAAACTTGTCCCAGTGACTCAGACTGCATGCAAGAGATGGGGTGAGTCCTTGGGGATGGAGGAGAGTTTTTTTAATCTATCTTTCAGGGAGAGAGTGCTCTTGTGACAGAGAAGAGCACTAACCTTAGGAGGTCCCCTGGGGACTCCTTAAGACAGGACTGGTTCCAGGTGTCCCTGTCCACCGAGGCCCCTGACCCTGGCCAATGTTGGGGCAGTGACCCCCCATATGGCAGCCTGCTGTGTTTGCCCCAGCATCCTGGGAGCTCACTGTGTCCTGTCCTGGCATCTGCAGAACCCAGGGCAGGGACCTTCCTGCAGGCTTAGGTGATGTGTGGGATAAGCTCTTTTTTTTTTGTGGGCAATGCCCCCTGAGCCTCAGCACCCCCTTTTCCCCTCTCCCCCTCCTGCATGCACTCCCCAAAGTGGGCACGGGGCTGGCCCTGGTGGGAAGGGTTCTGGTGGTGCTAGGTGGAGGCATCTTGCCTGTACTGAGGGGGAATGGAGGGCCTGGTGCCCCTGGGAGGATCTTTGTTTTTCAGCCCTGAGGTCCCCAGGTGGCAAATGCCAAGCTCAGTGTTAGTGGGCACAGCCAAGTGCAAGGCACTGGTGCTGCTGCCCCACCCCAAGAGTGTAAGGCAGGAGTGGGCATGGGCGCAGACCTTGGACCCACGACGAACCATGGAGGGGGTTGACCCTGCTCTGTGGCAGGTCGTGAAAGATGACCCCAACCCCACCACGTGGCATGGGACTGTCCCCTGACCAACACTGGGGGTACAGTCCACAGAGCACTTGTGGTGGGGGAGCTCCCACAGGGACTTTGGTGGTAGTAGTGGCTTCAGCCACTGTGTGAGCTCTTTTACAGTCTGTCTATTTAATTTCTGCTGCATTTATTTTCCAAGGCCAGAGGGCAAATTTCCTATAGTTTGGGTCCTTAGCTGCCTGTGAAAGCTGCTGGGAATTTTTTTTTTTTTTTTTTTTTTTTTTTTTTTTTTTTTATCAAACCCTGTACATATATAACAATGAAAAACCTAGTGGCAAGGTTTGGGAAGTGCTTGGTAAGTTCCTCCTTCCCCCACCCTTTTTCACAGAGTAAGACATGAAAGTGTGCTGATACCTCATGGTAGTTTTGATTTGCATTTTTCTGATGATTAGCAATATTGAGCATTTTTTCACGTGCTTATTGGCCATTTTATGTCTTCATTGGAGAATTGCTTGTTAAGGTCTTCTGCCCATTTTTAGATTGGGTTGTTTGTTTTTTTCTTATTAAATTGTATGAGCTGTTTATAGTCTGGAAATTAAGCCTCATGCCAGTCAGAATGGCCATCATTCAAAAGTCCACAAACAATAAATGCTGGAGAGGGTGTGGAGAAAAGAGAACCCTCCTAAACTTTTGGTGGGAATGCACTTTGGTGCAGTCACTGTGGAAAACACTATGGAGAGTCCTCAAAAGACTAAAAATAGACTTACCATATGATCTAGCAATCCCAGTCCTGGGCAAATATCCAGAGGGAACCTTAATTCAAAAATATACCTGTTCCCCAATGTTCATAGCAGCACTATTTACAATAGCCAAGAGATGGAAACAACCTAAATGTCCAGCAACAGATGACTGGATAAAGAAGCAGTGGTATATTTATACAATGGAATACTACTCAGCCATAAAAATGATAAAATAACATCATTTGCAGCAACATGGATGTCCCTGGAGAATGTCATTCTAAGTGAAGTAAGCCAAAAAGAGAAAGAAAAACACCATATGATATCACTTATATGTAGAATAATAAAAAAAAAAAGACAAATGAACTTATTTACAAAACAGAAACAGGCTCCATAGACATAGAAAACAAACTTATGGTTACCGGGGGGAAGAGAGTGGGAAGGGACAAACTGGGACAAATAGAGGTTTGCAGATACTGACTGGTATATATAAATTAGGTAAAGAAGTTTATACTGTATAACACAGGGAACTATGTTTGATATCTTGTAGTAGCTCACAGTGAAAAAGAATATGAAGATGAATATATGTATATTCATGTATGACTGAAGCATTGTGTTGTACACCAGAAATTGACACAGCATTATAAACTGACTATACTTCAACTGAAAAAAAAAGAAAAGAAAGTGAGATAGAGGCAGGGAGAGGAGACAAGGATAGTCAAGCATAGGTGGACCAACAATAAGCCTACAAGGGTAGCCTCAGGGAGGGAGCCATACTATGCTTTTAACTGTGCACCTAGAGAATGTGGTGTGGAAATCCTCCTCTGATAGCTGGACAGACTTATTGCCTCTCTAGTCCATTTCATGACCCCCTTGCCCTCAATGGAGTGACTTTTTAGTGGCAAGCATCCTACAGGCTGTTACATGCTCAACTTCTGTCTACATTTTTGTGGCAGCACATCTGAAAGAGGTGACAGATGATAAGAAAGCATGAGAGACAGAGAGGCAGAGAGAGAGACAGAGAGGCAGAGAGAAAGTCAGTCAGTGCCTCTCAAGCTCAAGGGAGGTGAGAGGGCTTGGCTTACCAAATCTCCTGGCTGGCTGGCCAAAGATGTTGCAGGTGGATGCAACCAGTGTTCCAGGTTCTTGTCCCATCCCAGAAAGAATTCAGAGAAAAAACATAGTAGTTAAAAAGTAAAATGGGCATTTATTACAGGATGGACAGTACACCTTCCAGGGGAGAGCGGGCAGGCTCAGGTGAGCAGCTGCCCTGAGTTTCTTTGGCAAGTGGGTTACATAGGGTGTAAAAATGAACAGGTGGAATATTCATTGTGGAAGGAAGGGTTTGGGGTCATATTCCCTGACTTTTATTCCAACTCCACCTTCCCAAAGGGAGGAGAGATTTTTGTCCTTATTTGGTCTGGATTAGAAGTATCATGGCATTGGTGCATGATGGGTACTTCTATTCTGCAAGGCTAACTTTATTGCAATGAGGGCATAATGAGCAAAAGGTTACATTTGGACATTGGAAAGTCCTGCCTCTTCCCATCTTTCTTTGTTGGCCTCCTGGCCACTTATCACCCCCAAACATGTGACCACTTATCAGCCCAGAGATTCCTGCTTTTCTTTCTCTGCCCAGGGAACCCTGCTGCTTACATGATGTGTGGTTTCCTGCATTTGGCCTGTGCCCCTCCTTTCTGCCCAATTTCTGCCACTTGGTCTGTGCCCCCCTTTCCCTGCTCATATCTAGCCATCTGCCTGCTCTAACACTGGGAGGAACCAATAGTGGACTTAGTGAGGCAGCAGAATGGATCAGTGAGCTAGAAGACAGAGTAGTGGAAACTGCTACCATAGAACCAGAAAAAAAGAAAAGAAAGAAAGAAAGAGAAAGAAACAAAGAAAAATATAAAATGACCCAGAGTATAATCGAGATCCCCAAGGTGAAAAAAAATTACCTAATTTGGGGTAAGGAAATACTTAACAGAGTAGTAAAAGTAAATTGAAAGAAAAAAATTAAGGCACTACTTGTAATATATTTTTAAATTAGCAACAAAGAATGCAAGCTGTACATAAAGTAATCCTTATTTCATGTAAATAATAACATCAAACAGATCTTTCTAAGATTCTTCTGGCCAGCAACCCACAGGTGTATTTGAACTTAAAGCCTTAGCTAATCTGGTTGTGTCTGTGAAAATAAAAAGCTGCAATGGTAGGAAGGAGAGAGAACAAGGAGTTTTAGTTCTTTAAATAAGTGGTTGTCTCTGTCTGGAAATTGAAAAATGATTAAAAAATTCAGCTAACATATATAAAACAGAATTGATGCAGTTCAAGTCACAGTCTCTGAGGAAAACTCATCTTTATAAAACCATAGACTATGGCCTGAAAGGCTTTACTTTGTGCTTGCCTCTGTCTTCTTTAGAACATAGGCTGAGTATGTTCTGAAAAAAACAAATGCTATTCCACAATCCCACCTTGAAAACTTCCTAATCCTTATCCAGAATTTTTGAGTGCACATCTCAAAAGCACTTGAAAGAGGCCTCATTTACAAGGTTTCTGAATAATGTTAGAGAATAACATTGTATTCCCTGTAAATTCTCAGACAGCGAAGTTAATGATTATACCCAAACACAACTGGGATTGCCACATGGTGGCTGTTAGCTTTGTTTTCTCTATTTTTCTCCTGGACCATTGCCCTTATTTGGTGTTCACTATTAAAAAAAATATTTAATTGCAGTTAAGGGAAAATACATCAAGCTAGCCTGTTTTTGAGAATGGTAGTTGATCATGTTATGCATTTTTTTCTCCTTCTGCTGCCTCTATCGGAATGTAAGAACAAGTGTCGCAGAGCTTCAGAGCAAAGGCAAACAAATCCTTGTATCACCCACAGAGTTTGCCAAGTGTGGAGCAGCTGCCATCGGGCGACAGGGACGACAGAATGCAGTCAGACAGAAATGGAATATTCAGAACAGGTCATGAGCAGCAGGGCTGGCCGTAAAAATACGGCGGAGTATCAACTTGGACTTACATGCTCTTTCTCTCCCTTAGATGGCTCCCGCAGTTTCCTGTTTTCTTCTAAAGTAATCACTGTCCTCCCAAGGTCCTTTGGTGAACCACAACCCTCCACTGTAATTACCCAGTGAGAATACTCACCTACGCCATTGTCCAAGTACACATATATATCTTTATTCTAGTCTCAAAGTGGTCATTGGTGTCTTTAGATCTGTGCCTCACAATTTTCAAGGGCCCCACTTACATTTTAACAGGAAGTTTTGAGAGATATGTAATTTTGGTTAGAGGAGAGACTCAAATAAGGGACAAGAATCAGAAAAGTGCTCCCTCTCTGCTGCCTTATGTGACTCATTTTATAATTGGTCCATCAACTGCGGCTAAAGCATTGCAGGTCTTACACAACTGTTTTAGATTTTAATTTTATTTCTTTAGACTTTGTCTGTAGTGGATGATTTAATATGCAGCCCAGATTTCTTCTTCAGAATAATCACATTTATACCATTGGCTAAGGGGAGTGCTGGGTATAAAAAACACACAGCTGTATCTCTCTCACTCTTGAGAACTACCTTCGACCTGAGAGTACCTGGGTGATACATCCTCTCCAGGGATAATTTCCATCCAATGACTGGTTTATGGTGGGGGGTTCATTTTCTCACCTAAAGGCAACTCTGGAGAGTTGTCCCTGCCCTGGAGCACTCTGTGGAGTTGACTGAAGGCTCTGTTATAACTGCATTGTAATTCCACTCCTCTCTCTGCCCAGTTCTGCTGCCCTCACTTTATTAACAATGCTGTTTCGCAGAGCCATCCTCAATAAGATTTTCACAAGCAAATCTCCATGTCAGTCTATGACCTAATATAGTCTTCCACATAAATATATACACTATGAAGGCAGAGATTTTATCTTTTTTGTTGTTGCCTAAAAAGATACACAGTCTAAAAGTTGAGATTTAGTTTTTATTTGGTGAACTTTCTGAGGACTTGAAGCTGGGAGGCCACCTCTCAGATAGCTCTAAGAGACTGCTCCACAGAGGCAAGGGAGGATATAAAGGGGTTTTTGCAAATCAATCAATCAGTCAGTCAGGTAGTTGGAACATTAGAAGATTACTGTTAATTAAAGAAAGCCAGATATCTCAAGTTGAGGGATTTAGTTTTAGTTTTTTGAATGTATGGGAAGTGCTAAATTCTGGCCTCAGTGAAATCATTCCTTTGATCTGCACCTTAGCCATCTAGGGCCAGTGTCCCATTCTTTCCCATCCGAATTCCCTCAGGGTGTGCTGTTGAGAGTGGCTGCAAAGGCTGGACTGGCCACTTGTCTCCACCCTGAGTTCCTTCCGGCTCCCCATTGAGGGCGACAGCAGTGGCTGATGACTTGATGACCACAGCAGCATTCTTTGTTTAACAATACGGCAGGCAACATTTTTCATTCATATTATCTGTTACAACTAGATTTGTCAGATTCTTCCAACAGTGCTGTGGTTGTGAATTGCAAGTAATTTGATAAACCTTTCTTAGGTCTAAGGAGCAGAACATAAATGCCTGCTTTCAATCCATCCATACCACTGAGTGGCTGAAAACCAGGAGAAAGAAAAGGAGGGAAATCCATTCTTCTCTGATTATGCTACTTTTAAGTGTCTCCCAATATGTATCTGACTTGGACATACATAATGCTTTCCATCTGAACTATATTCTCCACATGTTCTTACATACCGAACGTTTTCTTTATGTGTGTAGGTACTGGTCTCTTGACCACTATATATACTCACTCTTTGGAGTAGGTAGGGCAGTGTTATTGCTGAAGAAATTTAAGGTCCAGAGTTGCCAATGACAGGGCAGAACTGAGACTAGAAATAAGGTCTCTTGATTCTCTTGCTAGTGATTTCTCTTTACGTCATATGGCCTCCAGAATTAGCAAAAGAATCCTTGTTTTATTTGCTTTCATTGACTTGACAAAAGCAGATTTAGCTCTTTGTAAGAACATAAAATTGCCCACCTGGTGTGATTGAAAAGAGGCCAGCCTCTCCCTGATGATAGAATTCTACCATCAATAACTCATTTCTTTTATATTCAGCTTTAATACCCTTCTAACAATCAGAGGTACACTTTGAAGAATAATTTCCAATGTCTTTTTGTGAATGAATTTGTATGCTTTGTTTATTTCTTAGTTAAGTGAAATAAAAAGGGGAGGTATTATGACTTCCATTCTCTTTCATACTTTTTGATACTTATAAGTTTTAATTGAGTTACTACACTATAATTTACTTCTATTTTTTAATTGAATAGTTTATAATTGAAAGAAGAGATTTTGATCATATTGATTTTCAGAATCACATTATTTGACCAATGTATCAAGTCAATTGTCAATCATTATGTAATGTTTCTATCAATATAAGAAAATGTTTCTTTGATTTTTCATTCATGTCAAGAATTTCTTGTTAATACTTATAGTCATCATAGCAACTGTCATTTGTATAGTTTTTTTTTTTTAAATTCATTCCTTGTTTTTCTTTACATTTTCTAGGTGACTTTATTTATTTAGGTTTTTTGGGGGGACGGGCAGTAATTAGGTTTATTCATTTATTTATTTTTGGAGACAGAACTGGGGATTGAACCCAGGACCTTGTGCATGCTAAGCATGCGCTGTATCACTTGAGATTTACCCTCCCCCCTCATTTTATAGTTTTCAAGTAATGAGAATACAAAGCCTTAATGCTTTCACAGTTTCACATACTCCTCATGACAACCCTGTGGAATAACCAGGGAAGGGATTATCACAGCATTTGGTAATCAAGCAAAAAGGCCAGAGTAAGTAAGTCTTTGTGTCCACAACACGGAAGTGGCAAGACCGGGACTCAAAATTCTGACTTCAAAGCTATCACTCTTAAGGTGTCATGGCTTCCTTGCTGACCACTTTGCATTTCTGATAAAAACCATAGGCTCCACACAGCAACATTTTTGTGGAATTATAAAACACTCACTAATTCTATAATTACATGACAGCCAGAATGACTCAAAGTATGATGGAAATGGCTCGCACAATTCAGTGGAAGTGCTTAGGGAGAAGGCAACTCTGCACAGCAGATCCCACCTCTGAAACACAAGGCTAAATGAGGGGAGGGGGTCTCCTCACTTATGACGGGTTAAAAATGATTGTACATATATCAGGTAACAAAGTCTTCTTTGTTTTGTCTACTCCAATACCACTGAAAAGAACAAGAGCAAACTCATTGTTCATAAGCTACAAGTTCTTTATTTTCATTCTACAATGTGCCATCTCCAGGAAGACCATCACCACTGATCACTTGGCATGTATATATTTTACCATCTTCAGTTGTATCCAATACACTGTCTTCAATAGTGATAGGATCTTGCTATATGGTGGTTTAAAATTTTAAACATTTTTGATTGATGACTTTGCTTATTGCTACTATTTTGAAATACTTGTTAACAGTTTAATATATTTTTTATCTTATTACTGACCACTCTTGCTGTGGATAAGCTCTAAGTCAAAAGCAGGAGGAAATACAGGTTGCATTACCTGTATCATGTTCAGAAACACCCAGTTCCTTGGTATCAATGTTTTATTCTCTAGGACCCAAAGTTCATACTACTAACTTTTTTTTTTTTTTTTTTTTTTTTTGCCATTTTCTGGGCACAATTTTACGTTTTACTTACTTTTCAAATCTTGCTTTCTTTTCTCAAGAGTAGGGCCTCCAGGTATCTTCTTCATTATTTACAATTTATTTGCATGTTTGTCCTATTAAACAAATATGTTTAAATTCATTTGTCACAGATTGCATCCTATCTTGAATCCCCTCTATATTTTGTCTGATTTTTTAAAAATTTACAATTAGTAGCATTTATTTTTTGTGGAATAAAGTTCTGTGAAGGTTGACAAATGTATAGAGTCATGTATTTACTGTGATTGTCCCTTAAAGAGCATTTCTACCATTCTCAGAATCCCCATATGCTCCCCTTTGTGGTTTATTTCTCCCTCCCACTCTCCAAATCCCTAGCAACCACTGATGTTTTCCATTTCATAGTTTTTCCTTTTCCAGAATGTCATATACATTGAAACATAAATTATGTGGCCTTTCCCTCAGCAAAATGCATTTAAGACTCATCTGTTTTTCTTTGAATCGATAGTTTATTCCTTTTAAATGCAGAATATTATTTTATTGCATGGATGCAGCCCAGTTTATTTATCCATTCACCAATTTTTAAAGGGCATTTGAGTTATTGCTGGTTCAGACATTTATAAATAAAGCTGTTATAAATGTTCACATACCAGTTTTTTCATTAATGTAAGTCTTCATTTCACCGGGGTAAATACCTCGTAATGATGATGCTGGTTCATATGGTAGGTGAATATTTAACTTTATAAGAAACTTCCAAACTGTTTTCCAAATTGGAAACCAACCAAAGTGCCTGGATCATTTTCCATTGCCACTAGCAACATATGAAAATATCAGTCTCTTTGCCTTTTCTCTTGCGCTTAGCATTGTCAGGTTTTTGTTTTGTTTTGTTTTGTTTTGTTTTGCTTTGCTTTGTTTTGTTTTGTTTTGTTTTCCTTCTTTATGATTCTAATAGATATGGTCAAGAATTTTAGCAAATTATATATATATTTTTCCTGTGGCCATATTGGGATAAATTCCTCCGTAATACATACCTCTTCCTTCTGATGATGAAATATATTTAGAAAAACTTTCTGTGTTTTCATTGCTCCTTTCTATTTATTAGGTGTAACCTGTCCACTCTGTGGCAAGTAATCACATGTTAGTAGAATCCACTAGCTTGGAAATATAGAATAGTGCTCCTCATAAATGAAGTCAGTATGAAGATTAAATGTGAAAAACAATGTGAAAACACTGTATGTTGTGTGAATAATCATACAAATAAGGGATTATTATTCTAACTGGTCATTAGTCTTAATACTCTCATGGACTGGGGCCACATAGGTAAATGACAACTATCTGAGAACGGAGTTTAACTAGAGTCAACCAGGACAGTAAGTGTAAGTGCTTTACACATCTACATGCAGCACTTGGGAGCCTCTTGTATCAGAATTTCCTGGAGTGTGGGAGATAATACACAAATGGACAGTGATTATAGACTATATAAAAAGAGAACTCTGACCCGTGATGTGAAGCCATCAGCCTAGCAAGCTAACCCGCAGCTACTGTAACTGCTCCAGGAAGGTAGACTACTGTCTGTATCAAACAGTCCAGGAAGACAAACAGTGACCCCTCTAACACTGGCCTCAGGTGGCCAGGGCTTGATTAATAACTGACCTAATTTTTGCCCTTGCTTCCAACTTAGGATCAATGGGAGAAATCCAAACATGCACTTCTAACCAGTCACATAGGATGCCTGACTTCTACCTAGCCTGCCTGCATCTTCCCTACGCCAACGGCCTCCAATCAGACAATATCTTAAATCTTAGGCTCTTGGGGCTAAGATTTAACAAAAATGCCATAGACTGGGTGGCTTAAACAGTAAACATTTATTTCTTATAGTTCCAGAGGCTGAGATCAAGCCTAGCAGATTCAGAGTCTGGTGGGAGTCCACTTCCTGGTCCGCAGAAAGTCTTCTCGCTGTGTCTTCATGTGGTGGAGAAAGGTGAGGGAGCTCTCCATTGTTTCTTTCATAAGGGCTCCACCCTCATGACTTAATCACCCCAAAGTCTCCACTTTCTAATAACATCATATTAGGGGTTGGGATTTCCACATAGAAATTTTACAGGACATAAATATTCAGTTCATACACTCAAAGTCTTCCTTTTTTTATCCCCCACACCCTGAACTATAAAGCCTTTCTGCTCCTTGCCAGTCTCTGTCAAATGTGAGAAATGAGGCTGACTCCCTGGCTATGGCAAGCTCTGAATAAATAGACTTTGCTTTTCCTCATTTTCTCATGAGCGTTTATTTCTGCTGGTGCTGCTTAAAAATTTATATTCCTAGGCCCTTCTCCAGACCTACTGAATCAGATTTACTGGAGGAGAGGCCCAGATGTCTGCATTTTAAAGAAGCTCCCCATGGCAGTTCTTTTGCACATGAAGTTTGAGGATGACCTCACCCAGTGGCACCCCACAGAACTTCCCCCTAGATTTTGCCTTGTTTGATTTTCCTGTAAACATTTGGGTGGAGATATGGATGTGGTGGTCAGATGTGTGCTTGTCATAAAGCTAGAAAAGTTAGCTAACCTAGTAAATGTCAGAATTAAAATGAGTTTTGACCTAAAAATGTGGAAATATTGGCTAAACTTAAGAAAATAAGGTCTAATAGGAATTCAAGCGACACTGTGTTAAATTTCAATCTTATGCATGTGCACTCATGTCCATATGTATATATAGAAGCTGGGCAAAGACTGATTTATGACAGAGCTTTTAAAATTTAATGTAATGAACAGATTTACAACCACAAGGTCTATTAAGAGAGTTAATAATTTTGTTGTATCTTGTGCTTGTTGGGTTATCTGGAATATAACACCTGGTTCACATTTTAAGAAAAATTAGTGTCAAGGAAGAGTGCCCAAAACATCTCAAGCAACTATTTAGTTATCTTTTAACAGAAGTTCAAACATATGATATGCTCTGCCCAATCCAGTCTTTAGCATTCATACCAATTGTCCATTATTTGTGATGTTTCTGTAAATTTTTCTAAAAAGATTTTACTTAAGTTCTATCCTCAAGAAAATTTAAAGAGAATTTTATACAATCCTGTAATTCTACAGGCAGGATGTGAATATATAAAAAAATTTAGTGTGCATCTTTAATGCGAAAGCATTCAGGATTTTATCAGATTGACAGCAGGAGACTTGAGTTGTGCATCTGTTATAGATCTGACAGTCTCCTCTCAACAGCCAAAGGAATCTTATATAGACATTTTGGATTTTCAAAACTTGTCTGCTTTTCTAAGGTTAAAAAAAAATATGCAGCCTCCTATTTGGTTTTCATTTTATTTCACTTATTTATTTATTCATTTATTTATATCATTCACTTATTTATTTTTGCATTCATGCTTCTGTTAGATAAATATAGAACATTTCCAATTGTGTGTGCTGTACACTGGCTAGAAAGCCATAAGCTCTTTACTAAAGAAGATACTATCTAATGGGGAAGGCGAGGCTTTCAAGTATGTGACTGACACATGATGCAGAGGGAGGCTTTTCATACATATCGTATCCTTGATTTGTCCTTAGTCTAATCTCGTACTGTTCAGTACAGTAACCCAGCCATGTATGGCTATTGAGCACTTGAAATGTGCATGGTTCAGATTGAGATGAACTATATGCACTGGATTTTGAGGATTTAGTGCAAAAAATAAATTATCTCATTAATGCTTTTATACTTACATGTTGAGATGATAATATTTTGATGTATTACATTAAAATAAACTATTACAAAATTATTTTATAATTATAATTATAAAATTATTATTTCCTGTTGCTTTTTATTTATTAAAATCTGTATCCTAAAAAAAATTTTAAAATTACAGATCTAGCTCTTAATATGACATTTCAGTGCCTCTCCTTTTAAGGCAACATTAACATTTATGAGCCCAGGCTCTGGTATTAGATGGATTCACATTTGCCTTCATCTTTTCTGTTTGCTAGGACAGTTGAGAGGCTTAAATTAGAAGATGATAACAATTGCAAAAAGAATAAAAATAAGACTCATTAGCACCTTAGGTAGCATTTAATAAGTGCCAGGCCCAACTAAATGCTTTAGATAAATTAATTCATTGAGTTCTCACAAAGATCCTTTAGGTAATTACTATTATTATTTCTTCCTAAAATATGAGGAAACTGAATCAGAAACAGATTATATTAAATGTATTAAATTTCTTAGAACAGGGGCTGTTAATTATTTTTATTATTAATAGTTCTGTTATATTCCTACTCCTGGGAGTGAGCCGGATGCTGAGAATAGTGGCTGAGGAGTTACTAGCTGCTACAGTGGTGAATGACATCAGATCATGGGCTGGCAAGGTGTGTGGACAGAGTGGGTCAAATTAAGAATTTGCTCTAGCAGCAATATTCACAATAGCCAAGACATGGAAACAGCCTAAATGTCCATCGACAGATGACTAGATAAAGAAGTTGTGGTGCATTTATATAATGGAATACTATTCAGCCATAAAAATGATAACATAATGCCATTTGCAGCAACATGGATGTTCCTGGGAAATGTCATTCTAAGTGAAGTAAGCCAGAAAGAGAAAGAAAAATATCATAGTTATCACTCATATGTGGAATCTAAAAAAGAAGAAGAAGAAGAAGAAGAAGAAGAAGAAGAAGAAGAAGAAGAAGAAGAAGAAGAAGAAGAAGAAGAAGAAGAAGAAGAAGAAGAAGAAGAAGAAGATGACGACGACAAATGAACTTATATATAAAACAGAAACAGACTCACAGACATAGAATGCAAACTTGTGGTTACTGGGAGGGAGGAGGGAAGGGACAGACTGGGAGTTTGAAATTTGTAGATACTGACAGGTATATATAAAATGGATAAACAAGTTTATGCTGTATAGCACAGGGAAATATACTCAGTATCTTGTAGTAGCTCGCAGTGAAAAAATATGGAAATGAATATATGTATATTCATGAATGACTGAAGAATTGTGCTGTACACCAGAAATTGACACAACATTGTAAACTGACTATAACTCAATAAAAAAATAATAATTAAAAAAAAGAATTTGCTGTAGTAAATGCAGTATTTAACAAACTGTGGATTTCAACTTAGGGTGACTTTGCTGGGATAGTTGACAATATCTGGAGACATTTTTGTTGTCAAAACTGAGAAGGCCCTCTTGGCACCAGTAGGCACTTGCCAGGGACACTGCTAAGCTTCCTTTGATACACCGGACAGGCTCCCACAAGAGAGAATGCTTTTGTCTCAAATGTCCGTAGTGTTGAGGTTAAGAAATTCTGTGCTGCAGGAGTTTAAAACAAGAAAGGTGGCAGGAAGAATGAGAAGATGGAAGGAAGGGAGGGAGGAAGGAAGAGAGGGAGAGAGGGAAGGGAAGAATAGAGGAAGGGAGGGAAAAAATGATCTACATTTAGTTTTCTAGTCTTGGTTATGCTTTTCTGAGAAAAATGACAACAAAGCAGTATTATGATTCCCATTAATATGACCATAACAAAAGTTTACATGTATGTTTATTATTTCAGTATGATTCTTAGCAAAGTTAGAGTTAGGGCAGTGAAACAAGATTCATCTCTAATGTCTTTCCTTCTCTCTGCAGAGTGATAACCTAGGTCATTTGTTCCTGGCCAATAAAGTAATCAGTTCATCTGCTCTTGTGGTCTGGGTTTTTTTTTTTCTTCCATGTGTACTTTTAGAAAGTAAAGGAGGAAGAGTATAGCTCAAGTGGTAGAGCGCATGCTCAGCATGCAAGAGGTCCCAGATTCAATTTCCAGTACCTCCTCCAACTGGAAATCAATGAAGAAACCTAATTACCTCCCCATCACTGTCACTGAGTACACTGTCAACTAACTCTCTTTTGTCCTCAATGCACTGCTCTGTTTTTCTGAGTATAATTTTAAAGATTTCTTTAATGCAGAATTATACTACTTTTTGGCTTGGATGAGATTTGAGAGTAAATTGTGGTCTGGAAAGAGAGTGACACAGGGGTTTGGGTGTGATTCATTAACTTATTCCTATTTAGTGACTTTTGTATGTTAACTTCAAATGATAACAATTTCCTAGGGCTGGTGGGCCATCTCCCTCTGAGGACAAATACCTGAAAACAAAGATGATCCTGAAATAATTTCTCAAAAGGAAACCAAAATAAGGCTGTTTGGCTACAAGAGAGTGCTTAAGAACTTCATAAAATGTGAAAATTTAGACCCGAGGGAAAATTTATTGTTTATAATGGTTAAGATAAAATACTCTGTAACCTTTAGCAATGAAACTCTCAATGCTAATTTATAAATGCTATTTCAAGGAGAGTAGACCATTATATCATTTTTTTCTTTATATGTGCAAATCTAATTGAAAATTAAGAATCAATCATATTAAAACACATGGATTTTTAATTGGCTTTATTTTTCAGGTGTCACAGATTTCATTCTTATAAATGTGCAGCTCTGTACTAACTTAAAATTAATAAATAGAAACTTCCATTCTGGTTTACCGCAATGCTTTTCTAATGTCAAACACTGATGTTTAAGTTATTTAAAGGCCAATCATAAGACAGAAAGCTAGAATGAAGCCCACCAAAAATGGCAGATTTTTTGTGGAAAAACTCTGCAGTGGCACCACAAAGTGACCACAATAACTATGCAGACACATTATGAGTCATATATATTTTGAAATAATAAGCAGGCCTTACAAAAGAATGAGGTTGCTCTGTATGCGCCAACAGAGTTTCAAGACATCGTTAAATTGAAAACCACAAGCTGCAGAGCAACCTGTAAAAATAATTTATTTATGAAAAAAACTCCAAAGGCACATATGTATAAGCACACACATAGGTATGCAAATGTGTTGCATAGGAATAGAAAAGAAGGTTGAGCACAAAGTCGCGGGCAGTGGAGAGGGAGAGACCTTGCAGTTGAGGGTGTGAACTGCTAAGGACCTCTGGATTTATTTCTGAATATGTCTGCTTTTATTTTAATGGTTTAGTATAAGAATATAATCTTGTATTATTAACACTAGATAATGAAAAACGATGGTTATCAACAGCAATGAAGCATCTTCTTTATGTTTTCTTGTTTTCATAATCTCTCGTGTTTAGTTTTAGTTTAAGAGGGAAAATGCACACACACACACACACACACACGAACAAAATTCCTTTGTATGTCTAGAGATTAAATTATTTTTCTTAAGTTGTTGAAGAAAAATGAGACTTAAATTGTTGCAGTCTTATGACTGACTGTCCCTGTCTTTTGTTGAATGTATGGTCTGACTTCACCACTCCCCTCAGAGGAACTTGGGACTGTGAACTTGAACTTGGGTTCAGGCACTCTCCATGCCTGGAATTCTTGTTTGCTGATCCCCAGAGTTGTAGTATTCTTGTTTTTGAACCTGATGAATGAAAGACTTAAGTCTGAAAGTACTAAAAAGTCCTCATGCATGAGACAGGGATTCTCCAGCTGACTTTCAAGTCATTTGAAAGAGGGTACTGTATTCCTGCTGAGTGGACAAGTTAATGTTCTTAGAAACTTGGCTATTTATTTATGTCTGTCATAAGTTTATGGCTTTTAAGCTTATACTTTCTAGCAGTGCACACGAGTCTCTGGCCTGAAGGATTTCCTCTCCTCCTCTCTCTGTCCATACAGAGGAGAAAAGAGCCCTGCTGTCACTTCCCAAGTCCTCTGTGGGAGGCAGACAACTGATGTTAGTAAAGCACACATTGAAAAAGGAGCTAAAACCTGTATGCCTGCCTTAGGTGCTTCTACGTATATGCACATGGATATATTATGTAACCTCTCTGAGTCTCAGTTTCCTCATCTTTGAGATGGGATTAACAACTCCTTTGTTTACCTCACAAGGTATTAGAGAAATAAGTGAGATGCATGTGGACACATTTTATAAGGATGAGTTCCTCTTCTATATCTGTATATCTGTATTCAATATATTGTTTTGTAATTATCACTTTTGACTTGTTCCCCCCAAAGGATTTTAAACTCCTCAAGGTCTATCTCTTATTTAGTGTCTTTGCATTCTTGGCCTGACACATCATAGCCATTTAATAAATGTTTCCTGAAAGAATGCCAATTATTGAAATATAACTCATGAAGCCTCAAAGTTGTTGAGGATTAGAAAATTCCAATGGAACAATTTTGGAGTAAGGCCATTTAATTTTCTCCACACAAGGAGTACAGAAGAACTAACTTACTTTTCTATGGATTCCATACTTCCTAGGAGAACTTGGCATAATATGCTGACTATGGAGAAGGAGGAGCATGAAATGATTACCTTACTTCATTTGTATTTATTTAGCTGGGTTGTTTACAGTGCTTTCCATTATTTTTTGTACTGTGGCATGCATAGAAAATGACAATGTTTGTTTGGCACATGGGGTACTTGGATGAGGCTTTATATAGTCTCAAAGGCTGTGGATTCTGGGTACACTGTGCTCCTCTCAGCCATCTTAAGGGCTGAGAAAGAACTATAAGCCATATTTTGTCAGTTGTAACTATTTATGATAGAGCAGTTAAGAAGCTCTGAGTAAGAGCGTGCACTGGGTTGAATAGTGCCCCTCCCCAAATATTCATGTCTGCACAGAACCTCAGAATATGTCCTCTTTTGGAAACAAGGTCTTGGCAGGCTTTAGTCCAGATGAGGTCATACTGGATTAGGTTGAGCCCTAAATCCAATCACTGGTTTCCTTACAGGAAGAAGAGAAACACAGAAACACACAGGGAGAACTCTGTGATGGTGGAGGTCATCAGAGATTGGAGTGACGCACCTACGAGCCAAGAATTGCTGAAAACCCCCAGAAACCAGGAGAGAGACATGGAACAGATTTTCCCTCAGAGCCTTCAGAAGGAACCAAAGTTGCCACCCTTGGATATCAATATAGAGCACAATAAAAAATAACCCAAGATCACAGAGTTTTTTGAAATGTAAGTCCACATTTGCCAATGTCTCTCTGGCCATGCACCAACAGCAGAGAAGAAACCATTGCTCCTTCTCATTACAATAATTTGCAGGACACATTTTGTCAGACACTCAACAGGATCCACCATGTAAATCCAGTGGTGGTGTGAAAAGGCCTTAGATAATTGTTTCTCAAAGTGTGGGCCTCAGCAGCATCAGTGTCATATGGGAACAAGCTAGAAAGGCAAATGTTTGGCCCCTTCTAGACCTACTAAATTAGAGGCTGAAGATAAAGCCCAGCAGTCTGGGATTTAACAAGCTATCCAGGATATTCTAAGTTTTGAACTCCTTAGAAAATTGATATATCCATTGCAATAGGGGAGAGGGACTGAATCAACTTTGCTGAAACAAAAGTTGGGAGTGTTTGTAAGTTCTGGGGTGAACTAGTGAAAATTACTGCAGGATATTAAGGGGAGGTTGGTCAGTGTGATTAGGCCATCTGTGTTTGCTAATTGGTGCTTATCAAAGTCAGGTGTCCACCCTCCCACAGGGACTAGAATAGAGGATTGCTCTCTTCCTTGACAGTCAGGGTTCAAAGTGATGGCTCTTAGGTTCTTGAAAAAGACTTTCTTGGGTTATGAAGTTGGCAAGAGGCTGGGGGAAGATTGTTCACATCTCAAAAGGGCAAAGTAAGAATTTACAATCATAAATTTTCCAAAGTAAATGCTCAAAGAGAAGGAAAGTCAAAGGTCTACAGTCAGAAAGAAACCTGTGTAGGCCAAGGGGAACACTGATGTGGTCTTGGTCAGTGGCCTTTTGCATTTTTTTCTGCATATGAACATTAAAATCAGCTTGTCAAGGGGGGAGGGTATAGCTCAAGTGGTAGAGTGCTTGCTTAGCATGCATGAGGTCCTGGGTTCAATCCCCAGTCCCTCCTCTAAAAATAAATAAACCTAGTTACCTCCCCCCCACCAAGATAAAATAATTAAATAATACAATAATGAACAAAACATAAAGCTACTTAAAAAAAACTACCCTATACTTAAAAAAATAAACAAATACAATAAAATCAGCTTGTCAAAATGCAAAAAGAGTATTGAATTTTTTATTAGCATTCTTGAATATATAAACTTAATTTGGGAAGTACTAAATTTTTTTTTTCATTAAGAAACATCGTCCTTCCACTTTCTCAAGTCTACTTTCACACATGTATAAATAAATATATATATATATATATATTTATTTATACTTAGAAAATTTTGGTGATATTTTTCATTTGTGCCTTACACAACTCTAATAAAGCTTATCCTAGATATTTGATATCTTGGAGCTCATATGTGTTTTTCATTATATTTTTCCAAAAGGTCATTCTGCTGTATTGGAAAGTTATTTATTTATTTGTTGTTGTTGCTGCTTTTACTGAACTCTCATTATTTATAAACATTACAGCTTTAATTTTCTAGGGAGATAGTTATATTTGAAAATAATGGCATAATGACATTCCATTCCAATGTTATGTTCTTTATATGTAGGTGAAAAATAAATCAAGGAATAGAGAGATTAACCATTTCTAGTAAGTGATAGATCTGGGGTTTTAAGTGTACTGTCTCAATTCTAGAGTGTTTACTTATGTTATACTGATATTCAACTATTTCTTCAGGTTTTGCATTTCCAGATACGTTGATAAGTTCTCTAAGTTTTTATTTCATTGTATATATTAGACATGATATATTTATGCAACTCTCTGAAAAATTAATGCAATGAAGTGTATATATTTTGTCAATGAATCCTGATAATTGATTAGAAATAACAGAAAAGGATATAATTGTTAGGTTCCTGAAATATGAGGTTGATCTTGCTATTCTAATTTTTTTCCCACTCAAATGGCTTAGTAATTTGTTGGGTATATTGTTAAGTATTTGATAATTGAGTAACACATCACCACCCCTCCTTCTAATATAACTATGAATGCACATGAAGTTAATATATTTACTACAAACATTGAAGCCTTTATAATATGGTGTATGGGAGGCTTGAACAGATACTCAGCTTGCCTTTTGGTTTTTTAAATATAGTTTTTGTAGGCTGATTGCCATGATGACTAATATGCTGTAACTATGATGTTATGCATTAAATATCATGGAAATGTACATCTGCTTTTCCTTTTTCCTTTGTTTCTAAAGTGCTGAGTTCCGCTAAAGTCTTTGGAATGAAATCAAACCTGGGAAGCTTTGACAATGTTGCTAAAATGATATCCCAGTATATTCTTTAATGTAACAAGTATAGAAGCTGATTGATTTACAAAGCAATTTCTTGCATCGTTACTTCTCTTGATTGTATACAAATAGTTTTTTATGCTGACTATTTTGAAAGAGCCATTTTATTTTTAACATATTTATTTTGAAATCTGATATCTTAGTTGGCAACAGGATTAAATCTCACAAGTTTCTATGCACAATCCTGAAATCCAAGCAGACGTTTATTAATTTTCAGATACTTTAATTGTATTCCCTAAATATAACTAAATTAGCTAAAATGTACTTTGTCAGCCTGGCTTGCTTCTCTGTAAGAATAAAGCTGGCTTTTCTATTGTCCAATCTAATCTAAATTGATATGGCTTAAAATTATTTTTTAAAGTATATGTTAAAGAATTATTTCAGACTTATAGTGATTTTTTTGTTGCTTTTAGAATTTACTTTTAGACTAGTCATTAATGAATGAAATTATAATTACCCTTTTATCTAGCCTGTTCCCTGACTTTCTCGCCTGGTTGGAATTTGTAACATTAGTCATGTGGCTACAATGAGGCTCTAATATGTAATACTGCAGCTTGTAAGAGACAAGCTAGTTCTCTTCTTTGTGTCTGCTGAGTACCCCTTGTCTCTGACAACTCATTGAATGATACTAACATTAATAGAAACCTTTAGAATTCAATATATACATCTGGGTTTTGGTCCTACTCACCTTCATATATTAGATAAGCCTACAAAGGAGAAAATTGGGACTAAGGAATGTGTGTTAATATAGATCTCAGGGATTGATTTGGTTGATTTCCTGAAGTCAATCAAAATCAGTTCAATGAACACAGCAAAACAAAGCCAACGATTTGCTATCAAGTAAAACTTAGAACAATGCTGCTACTGAAAATTTTCCCTTTATATCTGGTTGAATCCTGTAAGGCATGTGTTAGTATTGCTATTTCTCCTATAAGAAAATAATTTCAATGAAATTAAAGGACTTGTGTGAGAAGTCACAGAGCCATGGTTAGAACCCAAGTTTGACTCTCAAGCCTTTTCTCTCTTTCCGTATGCCACATCAGAGCATCAACTACTTGTTTCTTCTTTGTAATGGAACACCCAACAGGTGACTTTCTTAATTTTTCAAAATGTAAAATTAAAATAAATTAAAAAGTCTGTGAGTGATTTAAAAGAAAAAAATATGTTGAAGTGTATGTGTGTTGTATAAAGATACAGCTTGGCATCATCCAGAATGTTCTCAGTTCTAACATCTGAGTCACTGCCAAGAATAAAAACATGAGTTCCAGGTTTGATCGGTATGGTTATCATGATATGGTCTCATGATCAAACTAGTGGATAATGGCAAAATAGATGCCTCAGTTTGTACTGTATAGGATCAGACACATTCCTCAAGAGTCAGTAATGTCATTTGTTTTAGGCGATAGCTCCCAAAGATTCCCAAACATTTCACCTTCAACTGCTATTTCTTGAAAACATGCAATTTTTGTTTTTGTTAAGTGAATGAGTGTCCTAAAGAATCTATTCTTTCTGTAAACTATTCCTTCCAATTTACCTTAAAAAGTGGCAATTTTCTTCTCAGCCAGAATATAGAGTATTTTTTTGAGAACAGACAACCCAGACGGCAGGAGCAGATAAGACAATCTGTGCAACTCGTTCTTGGGAAGATAATTTTACTGCTTAGTAACCATCTGCATTGCATCATAGATGAGATAAATGGACATCAAAATAATTTTCTGAGTTCTTACACATTTTTTTGTAAAGGAACAGACATCACAAGTGCTGTAGGCTGATTATTTTGCATCATTTCAAGGTTACTGTTCCCTTGTACAAATTACAGCATCATGAGTGATTTATAGATTTCCTAGTCATTGAACTCTGTTTCCCAAATCTGTGAATGATTTGTATAGTTAGCAATGTGTCAGGCATTATATTTCTTCACTGCTTACATTTTGAATTACCTCTAACATTTAACATTTTGTTTACTTTATAGTTTTATACTGATTATCAAAGACCAGCTGTGAGACACATGCACATATTTGATTGTTAGTTGAGTTTTAGACTTAGATTCAGTGGTGGGACAGTTGAGGGTGTGCTTGTGTGTTCAGAGGGAGTGTAATAGAGGAGGACAAATCTGGCTCTATACTGGCTCTGTTCCTTCGGTTTTAACCACTGTGCCCTGCTTTCTAGGCTTAGTCTTGCGGGCTCTGCACCTTTTGTGACACAATGTTGCCTGTACCCTGAAATAGACAGGAGAGCCTATTCTCCAGGCCCTGACCTTTAAGGATGTTAGCACTTCTGCACTTAGGTAGAGATGGCAAGTTGCAAAACAGAGAACAACCTTTGTTTTGTTGGAGGTTTACAGGGACACCATGGTCTGACCCACATGGACAGCTGCAAGAATAAAGAATTCCTGCAGCAAGAAATTTGCAACAATGAACCACACCCACTCCCCTGTTTGTTTGTTTGTTTGTTTTGTATAAAAGGAGCCTGTATTCTAACAGCAGTTGGATGGTTTTCCAAGACATTACTATGCCATCCCCTCTGTTTGCTGGCTTTCTGACTAAAGTCACTATTCCCTGCCCCAACACCTCATCTCCCGATTTATTGGCCAGTTGTGTGGGGAGCAGAATGAGTTTGGACTCAGTAGCAGGAGGACTATGAGTGTGTTAGATTAAGAAGGTCGTGTGCTATACCTTAGTCAATGTTCCCCCTCTTCTCCTATTATAGCATAATTCCTGAACGTATTCTGATTTCTCCAAATATCCAAAGAAAACCTGACAAAACAAATCATTTGGACTGGAATAAATTTATTAGAAGGGATGGACTGACTAATTGAAGTTTCTGTTTCTGTGAAAGCAACTATCTCATTGAACAGTTGCTGTCTTCCCTTAGCAAACACTTTCTGCTTGTCTCTAATTTTTAACAAGTGTTCCAGCAATCTTATGGCCATCGCTGAACTACAGAGCACTAGTTCACTGAAACATTTTATGTGATAATGCCATCTCTTGAAAATAAGCCTTTCTTTTAAAAAATTCTTTAATCTCTACCAATCTAACAAATATACCGTGAGAGTAAATTACTGTATGAAGGGTTATAACATTTTATTGCCATTTGACACCTTTGTTTGTTGATACATGCTAAAAGGAAAAAAACCTGCCTTTTATCCATAAGAGAAAAAAAATTGTGTCATTAGGTTCTAATATAAGATTATGAATAAAGTATTACTTTTATTTTAAATATTTAAAAACATTTTCTGGAGCGAAGCTAAGAGAGAGAATTTACTTTAAATATTTGTGTAATAAAATTTATGGAAGTAAAAGAAATTCAAATATTTATATACATGGGCATTTCTGTTCAGAAATATGCTAGGTAATCAGTGGGCTAAAAATGTAACAGAAGCCAAGCTAAGTAGATCACTGGGAAGAGAGATAAGAATGCGATGGGTCCTAACTGTAGGTCATTGTAGTGCTAGAAATCAACTCTTTTCTGAAGTGTTTATTTTTAAAATATTTTTATTGTTTATTCCAGCTAACATACTTGGGAAAGAAGCAAAAGACAATATATGTAAAAATGACAAAATCATCTTCTCTCATTCAATATGTCTTTTACATAACAGCTAAAAAAAGATGCATTTTTTCTTTAAACTGAGCATGCTGGAGATTCTTTTCAAACGTGGTCTCAACAATATGCAAGCACTATCTCAGTTTTTTAAAGATGATAAAATTGGTATTGTCAAGAAATGTGATGACATTTTTTTTCTACTTGCTAAATGCCAAGAAAACACTAGACACTCTTACACCATCCAAGTCCTCCCTGACTGCTATCTAAAGTAAGCAATAGATGAAGAATTGACACTCTCATGGGGCACTGTATGCTGAAGAAGATCCAAAAACAGCCACCAACTGCTCATGGTTACGATTGCTACAAAATCGGCTATTTCAGACCGAGTGACAATGTTGATTTCAACATTATCTTTCATGCTGAACAATATTCCTGAAAGGGGGCTGGCAATGATTAAAGTAGGTGTTCGATTGTACCAGTGTTTCAGTGTATGTGAGAATTATACAGTACAGGTCTTGCTGCACCTTACATATTTGGTATAGGGAAAACAAAGGAATGGTATATGTTCTTGGAAGCCTTTTGAGAATGGAACAAAGGGAGGTATAGATGCTGTGTGAACATTTCAGAGCAGGGAGGCAACTTAGTTTAATAGTTTACTACATAGTTTTGAAATCAAGCAGCCTGAATTCCAGCACTACCAAATTTTCATGTGTGACATTGTACCAGTTACTTATTTTATCATGGTCTCAGTTTCTTCATCTGTGAAATGGACTTATAATAGTTACCTATCTCATACAAAAGTGATGAATATAAGTGCAGTTGTTTATATAAAGTACTTGCACATAAATGACTCTTAGTATCATCATCATAATCATCATCATTGTTGACACATCTAGAAGTTTATTCTAGATGCTAGAGTCAAAAAGGGTAAATCTCATTTAGGTAGCCTCAGTTTGGAGACTACCAGAAACACACTCTTGTTTCGGGTCCTTGATTTTAGTAAATATACCCCTCAGATGTAAGTTGATTCTTCACTTTGACTATCATAGTGGACTCCAGCTCAGTTGTTTTCGGTAAGGAACTTTAGAACAACAAAAGGAATTCATTAATTCAACCCAAATGAGAATAAGTTCAACATGTTACATGATTTATGAGTTATATTATGTGCATTAATACATAGAATATGTACTATGTTGTCTTGTACATATATATATTTTTTGAAACAAAATGATTAAAACCTGAAGGGTGGTTCTTAAGATGATTTTTTAGAATTTTAGGTTGAACAGGAAGAGCTGGGAGTAGGCAAAGCTTTTGGCACCTCTCAAGCAATGCCACTTTTTGTCACGTCTTTGCTTAAGCCCCAAGTGTTAGATGGAAATACAGCAGAGGTGAGATGGGGTGCAGAATCTCTAACTCCTTCTTCATTCTTGAACATCAGTCTGTTTCATGTTCCTCAGCTTAGGCCTTGATATCTACAAATCACACTCAAAAGTTTTACTTCTTATAAAAATAAGTAACAAAATAAGGATGGAATGATGATCATAGCTGCAACAAAGCTTTCACATTGTTCCTCCAGCAAAAGAAAAAAAAAAAAAAAGATGGAAAAAAGACACCTTGCCCTTTTCTAGAAAGCTTTAACATCCTCTGTCTTCACTTTGTTCATCGCTTATTGGTTGTTTAAACAGTTATGTAAAATTAGGACAATTTAAACTTCCATATTCATATAAGACATACTGTCTTTTGCCTTGTATCTCTTGACTTTCGTAACATATATTTTAATTACAAAATCTGATTTGACTTAATTATCTCTTCTCCCTATAAATATACTATAAAAGAATCTACTTTTTGTCATGGAAATGTAAAGGTTTATGGAAGATAATTTCTGAAATAGACTTCAGGTCAATATGGCAGAGTGAACTGGGAACACTCCATTTTATACACTCAGATGTAGACTGTGTTGATCTTTATGCTACAGTAATTTAGAAGTAGAGGAAGATGACAGATCAGTGTAGAAGTGTTCCAAGATCTGTTAATTTTTTAGGAGGACAGTAGAGATATTGATTAACTTT
Organism: Camelus dromedarius; assembly: GCF_036321535.1. NCBI lineage: Eukaryota > Metazoa > Chordata > Mammalia > Artiodactyla > Camelidae > Camelus > Camelus dromedarius. Next base: position 23,584,716 of record NC_087465.1, on the reverse strand, counting down.
AAGTTCTGTTAAGTATTCTTGTTAAAAAATTAAAGATACCTATTTAAAGAATAGAAAGAGAGCACATGTTTTCTAAATAAGTGAGTGGTGAGTGGTTTAGAAGAATTAAAGAGAAGAAACAGTAAACCCAATCTAACAGATTGCAGAAAAGGAAAAAGTATAAGCATAAATGATAAATAAAAGACAAAAAAATGGTGATAAAAGACAAAAAAATGGTGATAAAAGAAAGCGATTCATCAGAAATTAGATTACATAAGTAGACATTAAATTATATAATGAACAAGATACATATATGATAATATAACAGAAATATGGAAAATATAGAAATAAAAAAGATTTGCTTAGCAAATACTAAGCAAAGGAAAGCTGACATAGCAATATTAATATCAGACAAAATAGAATTTAATGTAACCATTAATAGGAATGGCAGCAGCTCATAATGACAAAAGAAAAATTTCACTAAATGTATAAGGTAACAATACACTTATGTGATGACAACACAATCTCAAAATATAGAAGATGAATATTTATTTCACTGAAAAGAAAACTTTTAAATACATAATTATAGTAGATTTTTATATACTTCTCTCATTAGGCAAAAATTAGTACAGTAATTGAAGATATGAAAGTTTTGCTATCAAACTTGATGTAAGAGATATATATGAACCTAATTAGTGGAAAATGTATAGTCCTTAACAGCACATATGAATCATTTACAATTATTTTCCACATACTAGACCAAAAAGAACGTCTTAAGGAATTCAGAAGAATTGTTATAGAAATGTCCAATATCATAAAGCGAATTTTGAAAAATAAAATGAATAAAAAGAAAATCTAAAAATAACTCATTATTTTATTATCCCTACAGAAGTGCTATTAATATCTGGTATATAGATATCAGCATTTTTATGCAATTTATAGCAGAGATAGCTACACGTTCCCAGAATTCATTTTCCTTTTCTTCATTTTCCCTTTAGTAATAGACCACCACTTCTCTCCCAGGTTTTAAGTGGGCACAGAGCTTCCCAGGCAGAGACTACTTTCAGTAATCCTTTGCAGATTTACCCCAGTGTGAAATAGTCTGAAATATGTGAGTTAGCTGATGAGCGAGCTCCAGCCATGCAGCTGCAGATAATTAGTTAGGAAATCTGTGAAGCCCTGAACACAGCCTGCAACAGTGTAGCAGGGTGTGTGTGTGTGTGTGTGTGTGTGTGTGTGTGTGTGTGTGTGTGTGTATGTGTGTGTGTGTGTGTGTGTGTGCATTTTTCTGAGGTGAGGGTTCATAATGTTCATCAGGTTTGTGAGCTTCTATTTTCAAAAAAATTAAAAACTCTGTGTCCTAGAGGATCATGAAACATCAAAACAGAAGATATACCTGTTTTCCTGGAGGACTTCATGGGTCCTACTTGACTGCACATCCTCGACTACGTGGATGTTACAAGAGTGAAAAAAAAGCCTCTATCTTGTCTGAATCATTGTGTTTTGTGATTTCTTTGTTATAGCAGTTAAGTTTGTACCCTAACAAATAATGAATTGTTTAATTTTATTCTAAATACGATCACAAAAATATATTTCACAATCTGATTTTAAAATTAACATAAACAATTCTCTTTTCTGTTCTGTTGTTTTATATCAAGTTTGTTTATTTATTATATATCAATATTATTTTTAGTTTATATCAACTTTGCATATTGTTCCATTATAGAGAGGCCATAATTTAAAGATTTCCCTTTTGTTAGAAATAGGCTCTTTCTGGTTTTGCTTGTGGGAAATATTGCTGAGTTTATAAGCATTGCTGCATTGCTAAATTATTGTTCACATTTGTGATTATTTCTATAAATAAATATGTAGAAACAAAATGGCATTTTTATTTAAGGCCTGCTATTATTTCCTTTATTGTATATTAAAATTATTGAAAAATATATCACATAGCTAGTTTCATCCCATCCCATCATTTAGATTTGTTCTAATTTATGCCCAGATGCTCACCCCACTCCATCAGTTTATCTGAATATGACAGAGAACTGGCACAAGAACCCTAACTATATAGTACAATAATTTCCCTAACAACTCAGAAGAATGAAATCACACTTTTTTTCCCTAAGAAATGAATTAATGTGATTTTCTTGATCTAAAATGTTATAGTATCGAATATCCTTATAATCTTACTGTTTTAGTATTTCGTATTTAAAGTTAAGATTCTCTGTTATCATGATATTTCTTAGAAATTTAATTAAGCTATTTCTTTGCTAGTGCAGAATATTTAGGAAAAAAACAAACACCACTATAATTTTACCTTCTTTTATAATTAATTGTTAAATGTTAGAAGGATGTTTGTTAAAATGTATTTAGTTTATAAAAACATATCTCCCTTAATTGCTGATTGAGTAAGAAAAATTATGAGAGAAAATGTTGAAAAATAACTTGTAATTTCTTTTAAGTTTTTCATAATAAGTGCTTTTAAACTTAAAAAATTTTAACACCTTTATTGTGGTATGATTTCTGTACAGTAAACTACACATATTTCAAATATATAATTAGATAAATTTTGATTGATGTATGCAACAATAAAACCACTACCACAATCAAGATAGCTAACGTTTCCATCACTCCCTAAGACGTGAAATTTTCGAATTCCCAATTTATCCCTCCCCACACCCTTTACCCTCTGGTAACCGTAAGTTTGTTCTCTATGTCTGTGACTCTGTTTCTGTTTTGTAGATAAGTTCATATGTGTCCTTTTTTTTAGATTCCACATATAAGTGATATCATATGACATTTTTCTTTCTCTTTCTGGCTTACTTCACTTAGAATGATGATCTCCAGGTCCATCCATGTTGCTGAAAAAGGCATTATTTTATTCTTTCTTATGGCTGTGTAGTATCCATATATATACAAATATGTTCATACACACACACACATATATACATACATATACATATGCACACATATATACATACATATACATATGCACACATATATACATACATATACATATACATACATATATATACATATATATATGCACACACACACCCCACATCTTTATCCAGTCATTTGTCAATGGACATTTGGGTGGTTTCCATGCTTTGGCTATTGTAAATGGTGCTGCTGTGAACATTGGGGTGCATGTGTCTTTTTGAATTATATTTTTCTCCAGATATATGCCCAGGAGTGGGATTGCTGGATCATATGGTAAGCCTATTTTGTTTCCTTAAGGAACCTCTATACTGTCCTCCATAGTGGCTGCACCAATTTACATTCCCAACAGTATAGGATGGTTCCATTTTCCCCACACCCTCATTTATTATTTGTGGACTTTTTAATGATGGCCATTCTGACCAGTGTTAGGTGATGACTCATTGTAATTTTGATTTGCGTTTCTCTAACAAGTAGTGGCGTCGAGCATCATTTCAGGTACTTGTTGGCCATCAGTATGTCTTCTTTGGAGAGATGTCTATTTAGGTCTTCTGCCCCTATTTTAACTAGGTTGCTTGTTTTCTTGATAGTAAGGTGTATAAGCTATTTGTATATTTTTGAATTTAGTTCCTTGTTCGTAACATCATTTGCAAATATTTTCTCTCATTCTGGAAGTTGTCTTTCATTTTGTTGATGGTATACTTAGCTGTGCAAAAGCTTTTAAATTTAATTAGGTGTCATTTGTTTATTTTTGCTTTTACTTCCATTACTCCAGGAGTTGGTTCAAAAATATATTGCTGTGATTTATGTCCAAGAGTGTTCTGCCCATGTTTTCCTCTAGGAGTTTTATAGAATCTGGCCTTAAATTTAAATCTTCAACCCACTTTGAGTTTATTTTTGTATATGGTGTTAGAAAATGTTCTAATTTCAGTCTTTACAGGTAGCTGTCTAGTTTTCCCAGCACCACTTATTGAAAAGACTGTCTTTTCTCCATTTTATAGTCTTGGCACTTTTGTCATAGATTAATTGACCATAAGTGCATGGGTTTATTTCTGGACTTTCTATCCTGTTCCACTGATCTATGTGTCTGTTTTTGTGCCAGTACCATACTGTTTTGATTACTGTAGCTTTGTAATATAGTCTGAAGTCAGGAATATGATTCCCCCAGCTCTGTTCTTCTTTATCAAGATTGTTATAGCTATTTGAGGTCTTTTATTTTATTTACAAATTTATTTTACAAATTTTAACACTTTTTGTTCCAGCTTTGTGAAAAATGTCATTGGTAATTTGAAAGGGATTGCACTGAATCTGTATATTGCCTTGGGTAGAATGGCCATTTTAACAATATTGATTCTTCCAATCCAAGAACACAGAATATCTTTTCATTTGTTTATGTTGTCTTCAGTTTCCTTCATCAGTGTCTTATAGTTTTCGGAGTACAGGTCCTTTGCCTCCTTGGGTAGATTTATTCCTGGGTACTTTATCTTTTTTGGTGTGATGGTTAATGGTATTGTTTCCTTAATTTATTTTTCTGATATTTCATTGTTATTGTATAGAAATACAACTGATTTCTGTATATTAATTTTGTATTCTGCTACTTTACCAAATTCATCGATGAGTTCTAGTAGTTTTCTGGCCACTAATTTAGGGTTTTCTATATATAGTATTGTGTCATATGCAAACAGTACAATTTTACTTGCTTGTTTCCAATTTGGATTCCTTTTATTTCTTTTTCTTTTCTGACTGCTATGGCTAGGACTTCCAAAACTATGCTGAATAAAAGTGGTGAGAGTGGGCATCATTGTCTTGTTTCTGATCCTAGAGGAAATGCTTTCAGTTTTTCACTATTAAGTATAATGTTAGCTGTGAGTTTGTCATATGTGGCCTTTATTATGTTGAGGTATATTCCATCTATGCCCACTTTCTGGAGAGTTTTTATCATAAATGGATGTTGAATTTTATCAAAAGATTTTTCTGCATCTATTGAGATGATCATATGGTTTTTATTCTTCAATTTATTAATGTGGTGTATCACAGAGATTGATTTGCAGATATTGAAAAATCCTTACACCCCTGGAATAAATCCCACTTGATCATGGTGTCGATCATTTAAATGCATTGTTGGAGTAGATCTGCTAGCATTTTGTTGAGGACTTTTGCATCTATATTCATCAGTGATGTTGGCCTGTAATTTTCTTTTTTTGTGATATCTTCATCTGATTTTGGTGTAGGATGATGATAGCTTCATAGAATGAGTTTGAAAGTGTTCCTTCCTCTGCAATTTTTTGGAATAGTTTCAGAAAAATAGGTGTTAATTACTCTCTAAATATTAGAACTCACCTTTAGAAGCCATCTGGTCCCACACTTTCGTTTTTCAGGAGTTTTCAAATTACTGATTCGGTTTCAGTACTGGTAATTGGTCTAGTCATATTCTTTATAATCCCCTGGTTCAGCCTTTGCAAACTGTACCTTTCTAGGAAATTGTCCATTCTGTCTAGGTCCTTTTTGTTGGCATATAGTTTCTCATAGTAGCCTCTTATGAATCTTTATATTTCTGTGGTGTTGGTTGTACTTCTTTTTCATTTCTAATTTTATTAATTTGGACCTTTTCCCCTTTTTTCTTGGTAAGTCTGACTAGAGGCTTATCAATTTTGTTTATCTTTTCAATGAAACTAAAAGCAGTTGACCTTTTCTATTGATTTTTTTAATCTCTCTTTTATGTATTTCTGCTCTAATCTTTATGATTTCTTTTCTTCTACGAATGTTGGGTTTGGTTTGTTTTCTTTCTCTAGCTGCTTTAGGTGTAAGGTTAGGTTGTTTACTTGAGATTTTTCTTGTTTCCTGAGTAAGCTTGTATTGCTATAAATTTCCCTCTTAGAACTGTTTTTGCTGCATGCCAGCGGTTTTGGGTCATTGTGTTTTTGTTTTCATTTGTCTCAAAGTATTTTTTGATTTCCTCTTTGATTTCTTCAGTGATCCCTTGGTTGTTTAGTAGCATATTGTTTAACTTCCACGTGTTTGCAGTTTTTGCAGGTTTTTTTTTTCTTGTGGTTGATGTCTAACCTTGTAACACTGTGGTCAGAAAAGATGCTTGGTATGATTTCAGTTTTCTTAAATTTACTGAGGCTAGCTTTGTGGGCCAGCATGTGGTCAGTTTTGGAGAATGTTCCATGTGCACTTGAGAAGAATGTATATTCTGTTGGTTTTGGATAGAATACTCTATAGATATTAATTAAGTCCATCTGGTCTAATGTGTTATTTATGGCCTGTATTTTCTTATTGATTTTCTGTCTGGATGACTGGTCCATTGATGTAAGTGGGGTATTAACGTCCCCCACTATTATTATGTTGTTGTTGATTTCTCCTTTATGTTTGTTAACAATTGCCTTATATGTTGAGGTGCTCCTATATTGGGTGCATATATATTTTCAAATAGTATATTCTCTTCTTGGATTGATTCCTTGAGCACTATGTAGTGTCCTTCTTTGTCTCTTGTAACAGTCTTTATTTTAGCATCTATTTTGTCTGATATAAATATCGCTACTCCAGTTTTCTTTTAGTTTCTGTTTCCATGGAATATCTTTTTCCATCCACCTACTTTCAGCCTGTATGTGTCTCTAGCTCTGAAGTGGGTCTTTTGTAGACAACACATATATGGGTCTTGTTTTTGTATCCATTCAGCCAGTCTATGTCTTTTGGTTGGAGTGTTTAAACCACTTACATTTAAGTTAATTATTGATAAATATGTTCTTATTGCCATTTTGTTAATTGTTTTGGGTTTGTTTTTGTAGGCTATCTTTCCTCTTTCTTCTTTAGTTCTCTTTTCTTGTGGTTTGTTGACTAGAGAAGTTCCTTTAATATTTGCTCTAAAGCTGGTTTGGTGGTGCTGAATTCTTTTAACTTTTGTTAACCTGTGAATCTTTTGATTTTTCTGTTAAATTTGAACAAGAGCCTTGCTGGATAGAGTATTATTGGCTTTAATTTTCCCCTTTCATCATTTTAAATATATGTTGCCTCTCCCTTCTGGCCTCTAGAATTTCTGCTGAAGAATCAGCTGATAACATTATGGTAGTTCCATTGTATGGGAGTTATTTTTTGTTTTTCTCTTGCTGATTTTAATATTTTCTCCTTATCCTTAATGTTTCTCAATTTGATTTCTATGTGCCTTAGTGTGTTCCTCTTTGGGTTGATTGTATATGGAACTCTCTGCACTTCCTGGATTTGTGTGACTGTTTCCTTTCCTAAGTTAGGGAAGTTTTCAGTTATTATCCCTTCAAAAAATTTTTTTCAGGTCCTTTCTCTTTCTCTCCTCTTTCTAGGACCCCTATAATGTTAATATTAGTGCACTTCATGTTTTCCAAGAGTTCTTTTAAACTATCCTCATTTCTTTTCATTCTTCTTTTTTTTCTTTTTTCTGTTCTGCAGTAATGGTTTCCACTAATCTGTCTTCTAGCAAATTGATCTGTTCTTCTGCCTCATTTAGTCTATTCTTGTTTCTTTCTATTCATTTCAATAATTTTATTCTTCAGGTCTGTTTGGGTATTTTTTATATTTTCCAATTCTTTTCTGAAAACTTCACAATGTGCATCTATACTCCTCTTGCGTTCTCTGAACATTTTCACCATTATTACTCTGAACTGTTTCTTGAATATATTGCCTAACTCCTCATCACTTATTTCTTTTTCTGAAATTTTATCTTATAACTTGGCCTGGAAAATGTTCCTCTGGCGCCTAGTATTGTCTATCTTTCTATTTGTGTTTTTAGGTAGGTTAGTTATGTTTCTTGACCTTGAAAAAGTGGCCTGCTGTGGGAGGCATCCTATGCATCCCAGCAGTGCACTCCTCTCTTGTCACCCAGTTGCCAGGGTTTAGCTGGTCCCAGGGTGAAGTCTGGCTTGTGTCTGAGGATTCCTTCCACAGGCTTTTGGGATTGTTGTTTTCTCATTTCTGGTATCTGCCTTCTGATGGATGAGGCTGAACTAGAAACTTATGCAGTTTTCCTGTCAGGAGGAGATGGTACCTGCCCACTGCTGAGTGGATCTTGGTCCTGGTCCTTTGGTGTGTAGGGTCATGTCTAGCAGCATGTCTAGATGTGGTGGTTCAGGAAGTCTGCTGATGGGTGGGGCTGTGTTTCCACCCAGTATGTCATTTGGCCTGAGGCTTCCCAGCACTCAAGCTTACAGGCTATTAGGTGGGTCTAGGTCTTGGTGCTAATGATCCAATCAATATGTTGCCCTCCAGGAAAGCTCACATAGATGAACACTCCTGAATGTCTGCCACCAGTTTTTATGTCCCCAGGGTGAGCCTCAGCTGTCCCCTAAGTCCCCAGGAGAACTTCTGGCCAATGATTCTTTTATTCATTCAATTGTTTATTTAAGGATTAACTGACAACTGGGCAAAACATTCTCCTGTAGAAGAGACAATATCCAGAAATAACTACAGTTCAGTTATTTCTAAACTAAATAGATAGGAATTATGAACATCATATAAAAGAGGAAGAGAAAAGTTCCCACTGTGGGGGATAGGGAAGTGATGTTTGCAATATACTTTGAAAGACAGGTAGCATTTGAATATCCCAGAAACTGTGAAAATGAACAGAATTTGCAAATACATTTTCGTAAAAAAAGAGCAGAAACTACCCAGGGGATATTGAGTTGCTCTGATGAAATGTCTCAGTTCAGACTGCTATAACGGAACACCATAGACTAGGGGGTTTATAAATAACAGACTTTTATTTTGCATATTTCTGAGGCTGCAAATCCAGGGTCAGATGCCAGCACAGCTGGGTCCTGGTAAGAGCCCTCTTCTGGGCTGCAGACTGCTGACTTCAGTTTGTATTCTCATATGGTGGAGAGCAGGGAAAGGAAGCCATTTCTCTCATGAATCTTATAAGGGCACTAACCCCAAACTTGAGGGCTGCACCCTTTGCTAGACCTCATCTAATGCTAATTTTCCTCCAAAGGCCCCACTTCCTAATACCATCACACCCAGGGTAGAGTTTCAATGTATGTATTTTGGGGGGACACAAATATTCGGTTCATGAGGGGAATGTAGTAGATGTGAGAGGAGTAGAGAGAAAGGAAATGGAAGAAAAAAAGGCATTAGGCCAGACTGTGGAAGGCTTGAATGTCAGGTTAAGGATTTTGACTAAAAAGTTCTATGAATGCTTTCAGGAATTCTACCCTATTATTGCTGTTACCTGGGAGATTCTGCTAGAAAATAAAACAAAACAAAATACAAGAAAGAACATTTTATTCTTTTATTTTTATGTTTATCCTATTAGGTTTCTAAATTATGACATACCAGTGAGACAAAGATTGGTTTTCAATGCAATATCCACAATATGGAAAGTAAGGCTGATAAATAATAGGGTTACAGTTTTAAAATAAACTTTATGGAAGGACAGATGGTAAAATGAGGGGAGGAAGAAACTGACTTGAAGACATTTATGAGAAATTTTTGACAGCTATGAAACATGAAATATTTCTGAGCACTTATTATAAGTTAAGACTTGAGCAAGGTACTGACTGACCAATTTAAAATGTTTCTTTAGGTATGAGTTCCATTATGTGTATACTCCCCACTACAGGGGTCAGTCTGAGGTAAGATTCAGAATTACACAGGTAATCAGAACCAAATACAGAAAGGATATGGGGTTTGGTGTACTGATCTGGAATTTAGCCACAGTTCTGGCACAAAATTGTGTCATTTGTGGAAAGTCACTGAAATGTTCAGATCTTCAGTTACAATATCCTTACATTTGTGTTTCTAACCTTCTTAGAGGGCAAAGACTCATTGTTATACTTTCGTCCTGTGTTCCTGGCACTCTCCAATGCAACAATACCAGTGAAAATGAATTTAATCTCATCATCCTTGTTCCTCTAGGAATCTCATTTCTCCCTAATTTAAAAAAATTATTTCTAATAGACTTCATTCTTTTAGAGCGGTTTCAGGTTCACAACAGAATTGAGCAGAAAATATAGAGAGTTTGCACATAGCCCTCCCCACCCACACATATATACTCTCCTACCCTCAGCATCCCTCATCAGTGTGGCATATTTGGTACAATCGATGAACCACCATGGACACATTATTATCAACCAACGTCCATAGTTTACAATAGGGTTCACTCTTGATTCTGTACATTTTATGGGCTTTGACAAATGCATAATGACATGCAGCCACCGCTATAGTATCATACAGAAAAATTTCATTGCCCTAAAATTCCCTTGTGCTTCATCTATTCATTCCTCCCTCCCTCCCTCTCCCCAAGCCCCTGGAAACCACAATCTTTTTATTGTTTCTGTAGCTTTGCATTTTCTGGAATGTCATTTGGTTGGATTCATACAGTAATTATATACCCTGGGCTCTAGTCCTTTATCTTACTGTCCTTTAGTTGACACAATCTTTCTTAACAAAGTTTCCCTTTAAATAATAAAGACTGAGAAGTCTCCAAGTTCTAAGAAGGCACATTATGATGGAGGTGAAATTTCAGGCACCTTAACAGGATGTCACTTTGCCTTCTTGGCTTTAATCTGTCCACTTGTGTGATAAAGGGTTTGCAAACTGATTGCACAGAAGAATCACCTGATGAGCTTTCAAAACTAAATTCCTGGGCCTCATCCCAGACCTATCAAATCAGAGTCACAGAAAATAATCATGGAAGGTGGGAATATTTAAAATGAGTAATGGAAAGGCTACAGTTCTAATTATAATCAGAGACATATATTTTGTCTATAAAACAGTAGAATTATACAGTGCCAATTTTTAAAAGCATGCTAGATTTTCTAGATGTGCTTTTTTTTTTTTAATTTGGGTTTTTTGGGGGTGGTGGGGAGGAGGGTAATTAGGTTTATTTATTCACTTAGTTTTTTGTTTTCTTTTTTTAATGAAGGAACTGGGGCTTGAACCCAGGACCTTGTGCATGCTAAGCACATGCTCTACCACTGAGCCACAACCTCCCCTCCTGCATGTCCTGTTCTAATTTTTTTCTGATTCTCACTTAAGGCTGTTGTGTGTAACTTCAAATGGAAACTAGGCTGTTGCCTAGTACACAGCATACACTCCCCAGATGATATCTTTATTAAGAAGAATACTGATATTCATAGCAATAAAAAGACAAAGAAAAATAGTAAACACCCTTGATCTGTACAGTGTGGCTAGTTTCAGGATAATAAGGTGTGATATAATATCAAATTAGTTACATTATAACTCCCCTTAATGGGTAAGGCAGAATGGATGAACATATCAGGCTTGACTTTACAGGACCCAATAGTCCTGTAATTCTGACATTTTGATGGCTTCTAATTGTACTTTGGAATTTTTAGCCTACCTATGTCTTAATTGTTATGGTTAATGTATATGATATTGTTATATAATAAGAAATATATATGTGGTCTTCATCCCTGGTTCCTAGCACAGAGCATCTAAAACCTTTGAAATTTCCTTAGTGGTTGGGTTCTGGAGGAGAGTTCTTTCTTGTTGATAATAAGCCCCTTTCAATCATACCTCAGTTTAAGTTAATAAGGTGACTCCTGTTGGGCCCCTGGATAGCTTCAGGATGGAGGCTGGTTGCCAGAGGAACCAACCATGTGAGTAGAGGTTTAGAACTTTCAGGTCTACCCACCTGACCTTCCTGGAGGGGAAATAGGCTGAAGATTGTGCTAATGCCCAATGGCCAATGATTTACTCAGTCATGCCTATGAATTGGAATCTCCCGGAAAACCTAAATGGTGGGATTTGGAGAGGCTCTAGTTGGTGAACATGCTGAGGGGCAGGAGGAGTGGCTTACTAGAAAGGGCATGGAAGCTCTGTGCCCCTTCCCCCATGCTTACAACTCTTCCACGAGTTACATCCTTTGTAATAAACCAGTAATAGTAAGTTAACTGTTTTCTGAGTTCCAAAAGCCATTCTAGCAAATTATGGAACCTGGGGAGGCACATGGCTTACAGTCATTTGGTCAGAAGTACAGGAAGTCTGTAACTGGCATCTGAAGTGGCAGGAAATCTTGTGGGATTGATTGAACCGATAGTCTGTGGGGTCTGTTCTAACTCTAGGTAGTTAGGGTCAGAACTGAACTGCATTGTAAGATACCCAGTGTTATCTGGAGATTTGGAGAATTGATTGATTTGGAAGAAAACCTCCATATTTTTGGTGTCAGAAGTGCTATGAGCAGAAACAGATCTTAAGAGGTTAAGGAAAAAGAATTTAGACGATGGAAAATATGGAGCTGAAAATCATTATTCATTGCCATAGAACACAAATTTAGCCTTTAGAGAATTCAGATAATTAATAAAGACTTGGTCTTTTGAGGACTCTGCAAATACAGCCAAAGTGTATGAGTATTATGCCTGTTAACTAGATATTATTAACTAGGAACATATATCTCATTTATTTCCTTACTTCCAGGTTTATTTTAAATTTTAAGAAAGAGGAAACATAGAGGACATCTTTAAAATAATAAAATTTAAATCTAATTGGGACTCGGTTAGAATACCAGCATTAGAATAGCAAAGGGTTAATTTTTTTCAATGATTCTGTTGATTTCAGATTTTAAAAGAAGATCATTGAGTTGGTAAAGGTGTTTTACTGGATACTAGTTAAAAATGGTTGTGAGCTTGTGCCTGAAGTGAGTATTACAAAGCTTGGGGAAAATATTTTAATTTTGAAATTTCAGCTGGGTTCCATAATTACTTCAGGCACTTTCTTTTGGTCTGAGTATAGCATTAACAGTGTTACTCTCAGAACATATTGATAATAAATATGTTAAAATCACTCCATTCATTTAAGAAAAAGAAGAGCAGATGGTCATTCATGATGAAGACAAGGGCAATAATCATGAAAGCGCTGAAGCTTAAAAAGAAGTATCAAAATGGTTGTAGAATTAATCATACCAGAGACATAGATTATGTCCACATAGACCAAACTTCAGATAAAGAATAGGAGCAAAACATAATCCATTAATGGTTGTTTTGACCATGTCATTCTATCTGGGTAATTGATTGACTTTGTGGTTTTCCTCATAATCCTAAATTAGTGAGTTTGATTTAAGAACACCTACCATCACTTTGTAACTTATCTGTAAAAAGAGAGAATATCTATTAATTTTACTTCTCACAGAGATGAGGCTTAATTAGAATCCTTGAGAAGAAATTAAAATAAAGTTACAAAGCTTTTAAAGAGATAATTTTAGGTTAAAGTTTTTTCAAAAAAAGAAATTAAGGCAGAGGACCTATGATTTCTTAGCCACAGCAATTTTACTATTATCTAGATGAACTTATTAAAACATTAAACAGAACAAAAGACAGCACTAAAAATAATCCACCTTGTTTTTCCAAACTAGGTAAATGTATACACCATTACTATAAAAGTCATATCACCATCTCGTATGTACAATGCTTCTGTCAGCATTGTCTGGACAAAGTAACTCAAATTCCCACTGCTTTAATGCATATTTGCGCAGTCAGTTGGTGTTCTTACAGAACCATGAAGTTGCACATTAGGCCCTAAAAATATCCAGATGCGAAGAAATAAAGATGTTGAAACATTAGAGATATAGGGGAAGCTTTTATTTTATAAATGTAATTAGAACAAGCTGATTCTACCCTAAAAGGCACAAAGTTCTGTAATAAAAATAAATAAAATCTTAAAATAGTGAATTAAGGAGGAAATTCATTATTTTAATTATCAGACTTTGTTTGAAAATAAAATATTCCACATCAGATCATTAATAGAAATGTAGATTTTAGGTGTGTCTGTTATGTAATATTGTATGTAGAGATTTTGCCCACCATCCATTTAAAAATGCAGTAGTTTTCACTGAAAAATCAAATCAATAAAAAACTCAGAACCTGATTTTGTATTCTCCTTTAAAATGTCTAATTCTATGAAAGAAAGGAAAAATGAAGCAGGAAAGGCAATCATTAAGGTCTTTATTGGTCTAAGTTCTCCCCTTCCTGGATGGGAACACAAATCAGAGTCATCCTCAACCACCACAACAACAAAAGTTTAAGAAATCTCAAACTTTCAGTTCACCTCTTGAATACTAATTCCACTCCACTCTCAAGTTAGCAGCCCCTGCGTTCCCTCACGAGGTGAATGGCTTTCTGACATTGCTGCATCCCAATGTCTTCCAACTGTGGTCCTCAGACCGGCAGCATACGCAACCCCAGGGACTTATTAGAAGCACAGATTTTCAGCTATTCCCCAGATCTTCTGAATCAGAAACTCTGGAGGTGCGGCCCTGTGTTCTGTGGTTTGGGAACCTCCAGGTGACTCTGAAGATGCTCAAGTTTGAGAACAGAAGGGTACAGTTAAAAGTCTAGAACAGTTAGAGTCACTGAACTCTTCCCCCCAGAAGGATCTCAAAGTTCAATGTCTTCCTTCTACAGATGAGGAAATCACAGCACACACGGGTACTTGTCAAAGTCAGCAGTGGCTGAGACTCAAACTCAGGCTGACTCACCGCAGGGGCAGATACTGCTTTACTCCCGGCTGCAATGCACTTCAGGCCCCCTGCTACCCTCTCTGGTGTTACAAAGGGCATTGATTTTTAAGGGTGACTAAATGCGACATTGTTGATTGTTGAATGAGGGTGACTCTATTAAAACACTGAATAATTTAATAAAAAATTTTCTGCAGATTACATGTGGCTCCCATAATGGTAATAGATATTTTGATACATTAACTATTTTTTATCATCATTTACAAAGTTTTTTTTTTTTTTTTTTTTTTTTTTTTTTTAGGGTTTAGGTCATTAGGACTATTTACTTATTTATTAAAAGATTCTTTGCTTGACCAAACTTTAGTCAGGCTCTTGAACCTTCTTCTAGGCTCATCTGTGCTCTTCCTTATGAAATCCAGTTTTAACAGGAAAAATGCTATGTCAGTTTAGTAAGAGCCCCTGGCCCTTGATATCTGATCACTCTTGATATATGGTCAGGATCCTCATCCCTTGCTGTGCCTTAGGCTGTCTCATCACCCTGGCCTTTCAGCAAAGATCCTACTAGGCTGATTTAGCCAGAACCTCCCTGTCCCTTTACCCTTAATGTTTCCTTTTAGTAATTTTTCATCCACTGAACCCCACCTTGCTCACTGGCTATAAATTCCCACTTGCCCACGCTGCTGTACTCAGAATCAAGCCTGGTTCTGTTATGAGGTCTCTTTCCCTCCGTTGCACGAGTCCTAAATGAAACCTGTCTTTAGCACTTTGACTGCTGTCCAGGTCTGACTGTTCTTTCACATCATCTAATTTTTTAAAAAAGAGAACTGATTTTTGTTGGCAACTTTCTGTCATTCGAGTCTGCCATTAAGTAGACTTACTCGACAGTAGTGCTACCCAGTAAAAATGTACGTCAAGCTACAAGTGACTTTAAATTTTCTAGTAGCACATGAAATAAATGCACAGCCTAAACGTTGAGAGTTATGTTTTATTTGGTGGACATTTCTGAGGACTCGAACCCCTTCAAGACCAGGATGACAGCCTCTCAGATCGCTCTGAGGGACCGCTCTGAAGGAGGAGCTCGGATATATAGGAGTTTTATAACAAAGACCAGGTAGTTGGAACAATAAAATATTACGTGTTAACTGAAGAAAACCAGGCATCTCGAGTTAAAGAATTTAGTGCTTTTCTGTGTATTGGAGAGAGCAAACATTTGGGCTCACTGAATTCATTCCTTTGATAAGCACCTAGCTGTCTAGGGCCGGTGTCCTGTCCTTTCTTGTTCTGAGTCCCCTCAGGGTGCACCACCTTGAGTGGCTGCAGAGGCGGGGCTGCAGGCTTGTCTTCACTGGGGGGTGGGGCAGCTGCTGATGACTTGATGGCTTCAGCATTCTTTGTTTACTGATATCGTTTGCAGTATTTTTTGTTCACATATATTTAAAAAAAAAAGATTGAAAGAAATAGGTGGTAAGGTTAATATATTTTATTTAACCTAGTCTATCTGAAGGATTTTAGGACATACCACCCTATAATACACTGCTTTGGTATATTGATTATTTTGAGGTGAAGCCATTAAAAAAAAGAAAACAACAGCATGTTCAGGGAAATGCTTTTACTGAATTTTCCTTATCTGCCTAAAAACAGATCTTCCAAAAGGAACTCAATTGTTGTAAATCCCCTCCCAGGGAGTTTCATCAACCAGGGAAGATTGACTTGAATCACAGAAGAGGAAACTGGAACTGGGCACCACATTCAGACAAACTTTGTCACAAACTATTATATCTCCTGTCTGGTCTTCTAATGGCCCATCTATCTTTTCTAAAACTCATTTATTCTCCCTTCCGTTGCCTACAGCCTCCTCCCCTTCCCTTATTAAGAGGATTTATAAGCTCTTGAATCTTATTACTTTTTTTCCATGATGTTCCTGTGCACATAATACTAAAAATTAATAAAGTTCTATACCTTTTCTCCTGTTAACCTGCTTTTTGTCAGTGTATTTCATAACTTCAGCTATCAAACCTAGAAGGGTAAAGTCTCTCCTTCCCTGCATACCTAAACATATTATCATTTCAAAACATGATCTTTTTTGGTACTATGTTTTGAAAATCCAATGGGTAGTTTAGACCCATAGCACATGTCCATTTGGACTAGCCGCATTTCAAGTGTCATGTGGCTATTGGCTTCCGTACTGGACAACATAGACCTAGAGCTTTCTGCTTGAAATTCAGTGCTCTCACATGCTTCCCATATGATTTAGAGCCTTCACTAACTTTCAGTTTCCTCACCTATAAAATGAGAATAATAAAATTCTTCATCAGACTGACATAAGGATTAGAGAATTCTGTGGGTAAAGCAATCACACTACCTGACAGGAAGTAAGCTTCCAATAAATGATGGATTTATAAAAAATGTGTGTAGCTGTGTTTTGTTTTCCCAATCCCAGTATAAGATTATAGCTTTGGTGTAGTACTTAGTACTGTTTTCTCCCTCCCTCCTTCTCTCTCTCTCTCTTTCTTTTTTTCTTCATTTATAGTTGATTTACAATATTATACTAGTTTCAGGTGTACAACATAGTGATTCAAAACTTTTATAGATTATACCTTATTTACAGTTATTATAAAATATTTACTATAGTCCCAGTGCTGTAAAAATATATCCTTGTACCATATTTTTTATACATAGTAGTTTGTACCTCAGTGAATGTTAGATTTTGTAGTTATTGTTCTGTTAAAAAAAAAAAAAAAGAAGTGCTAATGATAAAACTGAATGTGTCATGAGGAGGTGAGAAATATTTTCTTACAAACTGAGGAAAACAAATTTTGATCACAGGTTAATCTTTAATCAATAAACATGGAACCCTGACACTCCATCTTTAAAATAATACTTATCATTTGTAAGGCGATTTGGAGTAAGCAAAAAAGATGACTAATGTCTCCGATGGAGAACTGTGCATCGTGTAGGTTAGAGCTAACTTTCTGAGTTATCTGAGCCTAGCCTTTCATTTGAGCTATTTTACAATTCTGCAAATTATAGGTAACTGAAAGCAATGCAAAATAATTCTTGTTCTTAGACACGCAAATAAATTCTGTCTGGACTCTCTTTCCTTCTCTTCCCATGAGAAAAAGCCAGTTTTGCATCCATTTGTAAATTGTTTTCTATATTTCTTTACTGAGGAAATTTTACTCCATATAAATTTATGCTTGTTTAACTTTTTTTTTGAACCAGTTGTAACATTTACCTGATTCTTCATTAGTAAGTAGTTAAATGAAATAGTTAATATGTATCCATTTTGTATTTTAGGGAAAGTCTTGGCTATACCCCTTTTGGACGATTATTCTTTAACACAGTTATCTAGCACTATATTTTAGATTTAAAATAATCACCATCTACTCAGTGAGAATTTCCTAAACTTCAAAGAATTTGAGTTGATCTCTTCTTATCTTAATTTTGGTTGTGACCATACACAGAATCTCACCGTGAAAGGTTCTGTGACACAGATAATGTACAAGCTTTGCCTTTGAAAACATCACAGAAGAAAGGAATTAAATAAGCAATTATGAAACAAAATAATGTAGCTGAAAAATACTGCCTGCCATATCAGTAAACAAAGGATGCTGCAGACATAAGCCATCAGCCACTACTGCTGCCCCCAAAGATGAGCCAAAGGGAACTCAGGATGGAGGCAGGCAGGCTGCTCAGCCACTGCAGCCACCCCCAGTGGTGCCCCTGAGGGAACTCAGGATGGAAGCACAGGAACCTGGCCCTAGATGGCTATGGTGCACAACAAAGGGATGATTTCTGTGAGCCCAGACCTTTGCATCTTCCCATACATAGAAAAGTGCCATATTCCTTAACTTGAGATATCAGGTTATCTGTAATTTACAGTAATCTTTTGATGTTCCAACTATCTGGTCTTTGTTGCAAAAACTCCTGCATATACTGGCTCTGCCCCTGCCTCTTCAGAGCAGTTTCTCAGAGCAATCTGAGAGGCTGTATCCCAGGCTTATGTCCTCAGAAATGTCCACTGAATAAAACATAGCCCTCAACTTCTGGGTTATGTGCTTTTTTTTAGTTAACAGTGGTGTCCCAGCCAAGGTAGGTACAAGCTGGAAGTCATTAGCTGGCAGAGATGATGGACAGAAGCAGAAATCTTAGAATTAGTCTGGGAAGTTGAAAAGGAAATCTTAGACTGGGAAAATGAGAAAAAAATAACGTCATTTTGGGCACAAGCTGTGATGTGTGTGAAGTCTATTTCTTCTTTCCTGCTGCCTTTATTCCTAAATTGCTTAATTAAGAAAATTCCTCTGTAAGATTCTTTTGCTTTTACGGCCTAAACACATAAGTCTGACAAGTGCACACAACCTTTTATACCAATTCAGAACTATTAGGGCTATTTCCTGTGACTTGCATCAAGCTGAATAAACATATTCTGTTCAAGTGGAAGCTTGTTATTCTGCCTTTCTCTGCTTTTCAAAGTAATCAAAGCAGAGTTCTTGAAGTCTGAGTGTCTCACCTGTGCCACCTAATGGCTCATTTATTTTGTTTATCTTGCTTTGGGGAAAGTCAGAGGTAGCTTGACATTTGCATTGCTAATAAATTGGTTGTAAACTGCACTGGTACTTTTGGTTTAGATTGGCAACTTGCATTTGAACAGGGTCCTCTGGTCACTGCTGTTATGATTACATATCTTTACAGAGTCACGTTTTCACATGTAAAACAAAGAATGTTGCCAACATCCTGTTCTACAAAAATTGAGAAATTAGCCACTGCAGCCCACTCACCTACAGCACACCCTAAAAAATAATTCAGGACAAAGATTAAGCAATAGACATTCTGTGTTCTGGGAAGACTGACAGAATTAGCCCTCAGATAGATATTTCTGGGAGAAATTTTATGAACCTAAATTCTTGCATCTTCCCATACTTAGAAGGACACTAAAATTAACAGAGCTATTTGATCCTTGTGACAAGTAATAACATTTTACTGGGATCTTACTGCACAATACATAGGGACTCCTCCCCTGTCTTTTCAGTTTCTCAGAACATCAGAGAGGCTGTCTCCTGGGTATCGCCTCCATTAAGATGCTGAATATACTCAACTCACAGCTCTTACATTGCAAGTTTTTTTTTTCCAGTTGACTCACATAAGGTGTACATATATATATATACACACACACACACACACACACATATGTATATCTTAGTATCCATCTTTATGACTTTCATCTTTATTTAAGTCCTTATGGTACCAGGTCTATAGAACATCTTGTTTCCATTTTTCATTGTTGGGTTAGTTAGTTTACCTGGATTCTCTATTCCAAAATCTGACATGCTGGTAAGTGTTACCATCCAACTGATTAACCAACATAATATTTTAATCTGTTCTGTATCTTCTCTCTCATTCAATCAATTACCAAATTCAACACTTGAATTTTGATTCAAATTTTGACCTGTCCCCAGAATTAGCCTTCTTCTCTTTATTCCCAAAGCCTGTGATCTAGTTCAGCCCTTCATTATAATTTGTGTAAATGTTAATTTATTAACTATTTCTCTTGTCTTAAATTTTTTTTTTTTGTAGGGGAGAGGTAATTAGGTTTATTAATTTATTTATTTTTAGAGGAAGTACTGGGGATTGAGCCCAGGACCTCATGCATGCTAAGCATGTGCTCTACCACTTGAGTTATACCCTCCCCACTTTTCTTGTCTTTAATCTGCATTTTCTCCAACCAATCTGAAAACTTGTGCTTTGCAATTATTTTTACTTCATGGCTTATGTAGAAAAAAAATTGTAAAGCATGCTAGTTGATAAACAGAAGAGGCTGCTCATTTGGTAGTGACTGTCCCAGGAGGCTCAAACCATCCTGAAGGCTGAGTGGAATACATATTTCAAAATACTTACAAGCCTTGAAGGCACAGCCCTGTGTTGCTGTATGCTGATTGGGAAGCTCTATGTAGGAATTCAGTACAAGTCTTCCCAAGATGTGCCACTTTGAAACGTGAATTATTTTGAGCTAAATGTAATTGAAAGCCTGCAGGTTAAAGAGAAATTACTGTCCCTCTCCTAACTACCTAGAAGAATTTAAACTGAATTTTTTCCCAGAAAAAGAGTTATTACCAGAGATAAATTTTATCTAAGTAGCTCCATCTACACAGCAGGACAAATGTACTGTTATCAAACATCTGCTTTCTTGGTCATCTTGTGAATAGCCATCTGTCCTTAAAGCCCCAGGCTCCTACCCCACTCCCTAGCTCAGAATGGCATATATCCCTCATTTTACCTTTCTGTCTTTGAACTGCTTATGTATGTGGGGTCTCTGAATCTCTCAAGTATGTTGAGTTTCCGTACATATAAAATTAAATTCAATTTTCTCTGGTTACTCTGTGTCATGCCAATTTGATTATTAAATCAGCTGAAAAAAATCTTTGAAGGGTAGAGAAAAATTCTCCCCTGCATCTACTGTAAACTAACATTGTTAATTATTTAATTACATTTCTGCTACATACATTGAAAAATACAACATTGAATCTCCATTGCTAGCAGGATAAAATTCAAATTTGTCATTTTAGATTCAAGACTTCTCACGATAACTGACATGTATTTTCTAACATTATTTTGCATTTGTGTCCTATAAGATTGCTTTGCAGCAATATTCTTGAGATACACTCCCATAAAACCTTCACCATTTCTTCTTTTCTCTGAATGCTGTCCGTAATTCTGACTACATATCAGAAGAATTAGACCTGGATATCAGAAAAGAATTTTGGTCAAAAACATCTTCATAATCTAAAATTAAAAAAATATATATAACTTCAAAATCAGATACAAGATTTTTAAGCAATAAGACAGGTCCAGATAAGAAAATAAACTGGTCAATATAGAAATGAATGAGAAAAATAAATAAAACTATTAAACATGAAAACTTAAGTAGAAATAATATGAACAAAGGTCTAGCAGGCATTTTGTGTGTGTGTGTGTGTGTGTGTGTGTGTGTGTTTGTGTGTGTGTGTGTAAAAGGAGCCTGTATTCTGACTGGAGCAGGATGGTTCTTCAAGACATTAGTCTGCCATCCTCTCGGTCTGCCAGCTTTCCAAATAAAGTTGCCATTCCTTGCCCCAATACCTCATCTCCTGATTTATTGGTCTGTCATGCAGCGGGCAGAATGAGTTTGGACTCGGTAACAATCATACAAATGAGAAAAATAAAGCCCAGAGATTAAGTGAGCTGGTGAAAACAGACTATAAGTCATAGAAAACTGTCATAAGGAATCACTTAAAGATAATGGAAGAGAATAAAAAGGTAGAAGTGATTGATACAAGTAAAAAACTGTGAAGGATCTGAGATTTTTAAACTTCTTTCAAGTTAACAGTTTGTTGGGCAACCATTTTTGTAAAGGCAGGAGGCACAAGATTTCAGGTTCAGAGACAAAGGACTGACTTAATTACTTGTAGTCTAGCAAGCAATATGAGCTTTATATTTCTGTTACCTTGACCCACAAATCCCTGGATTAGCTCAGGTACATTTTGCAAATCCTCTGGGTTTGCATAATATCTAAGGAATCTTGAGTTTAACTAATCCTTATCTTTTAAAATGGAAACTGCCTGACTTTGCTCCAGAGGGAGACATTATCCTTATTAGAGTAGGCAGCAAGCAAATATGTCTTCTTCTCCACAGGGAGACTATCTCTATCTTCCAAGACTCTTTATTATATGAATATCCTTAAACAGTCCAGAACAAAAGGAAATTTAGTGCCTCTGTTCACAATACATGCAGAAATATGAAAGATCCTTGGAGAATTGCATCTCAATAGTAAGAAAATGATTGATATGGATGATGAAGGTTGTACAGTATACTCATTTGTATTCCATAAGGAGAGAAATAACAAACAAGACAGGAAAAAATATAAAAAGATATGAAAGAAGAAAACCTTCCTTAAAAAAATCACAGACTCAAAGATAAAGCCAAATTTATGAGAATAACAAAGAAAAAATTGAAAAAATTGCTCAACATCAAGCTAAACTTTCCTTCTTTATTGGGCCTGTAAGCAGAAAAAGCAGATCACCTTCAGGGAGAAAAATCAGACTACCATCTACCTAACTCATAGAAACCTCATAAAGCCAAAAGACTAAAACAATATCTACCAATGTCATCATAAAAAAGTCTGACACAAATATTTATATTTTGTAATATAAAAATATATAGGCAACAAACATATTGTCAAATGTATAATATCCATTGAGTTTTTAAAAAAATTTGTCACTTGATTAATAATTAAATTCATCTGTATGATCATTCTGCTCAAGATGACTGTTCTCTTGTTCTCTGTACATCCCCTGTTCCACCAGCACCTGCTTCACCTATACCCTACTCACATGACTGACCTCTTACACACTTGCCCCAAGCCCCAGCTAATGATTGTGTTAGCTTTAGATCAGAACACTCCACTATGATTATCAAAGGGGTGGTGGGGGACATGCACCTCTACTGGTTTCCCTGGTAACCAATGAGACAAGCTAACCTCAATTTCCCCTGTAGTTGGTAACCTTCCCCCAAGCCCCAGAGCAAAGGCTGCCACCATGCCCTTCCCTGCCATCTGCCACATGTGATGTGGTGTCTCTCCAGGACATTGTTTAGATGTGTAAGCTCCCCCTATCTATTCAACCATTGATGCACTGTTGCTGACTCTGGGCTCTTTCTTTGGTCCTGAAGCTGGTTTAGACGGGCCTTGTAGGCCTGCAGGGTGCAGCCCCACACCATCTCATCCAGTGACAGATTAAAATAAAGAGTGGGGCAATGTACATTATGTGCTTCTTGATGTGATGCAATATAAAGGAAACAACATCACATAAAAAATGCTTATCAAAAATGTTTAATCTGAATCAAATCAATTGTGTAGAAATAAATTATTGGAATATAGGGGATAGAAGAGCAATTTAAATTCACAAGAAATAACTGGATAAGTCCAGAATCTGAAACATTCTAGCCGAAAACTGGCCTGGATCTTCAAAAAGTCAATGTTACTAAAACAATTTGTCATTCTGTTTTAGAATAAAAGAACCCTAAGGGAAATGGTGGAAAAAAATATGTCTATGAACCTGGACTGTATCCTGGAACAACAACTTCAACAAAACTACCAAATATATTTTGAAGCAATTAAAGACATTTGAATATGGATTGGATATAAATATTATGAATAGTAGGATTGTGGCTATGTTGGAAGTTCTTTATTCTTAGGGGATGCACTAAAGTATTTAGGATAAAGTGATGTCTATAAATAAATAAATGCATAAATAAAGATAGAGCAAAAGGACTGTACTTGGATAAAACTATGTGGTAGCATAATATTTGTGAACCTAAGTGAAGAGTATATGGCTATTCATTGGTTTACTATTTTAATTTTCCATAGGTTTAAAATTTTTCCAAATAAAAAATTTGAAGAAAACATAATGAACTCAAGAGTGTAGAAGTAGTGTTGTGAAAGGACCAGGAATGGACACTGAATCCATTTAACTGTGGAACTGTGGATGTTACATATTTACAATATACTATAAAAGTTATATACTTTGGTGTACAACATAATGGCTCATTCATACGTACACACACATAAATTCATTTTCATACTCTCTTTCATTATAGGCCACTACAAGACATTGAATATAATTTCCTGTGCTATACACTTCAATAAAAAGTTGTATGCTTTGAAAGTATATCATATTAATGTTATAAAAATCATGAGGGGAAGGCAAGGTGGACAAAAATACAAGTGTGTGAATTTTACTATCTTGCATGGTGGAGGAAAAATACTTTCAAATATTAGCCAAAAAATAAAAGCTAAAATATTATTAAAACTCATAGATGTTGCCACTAAAATATTTCAAATAGGATGCAAACTAAGTAACAGAAGGAAAATTCTTTTCAACACATTCCAAGAAAACAGAAATCATTCAGTAAAAGCTGGAAAATGAAGGAGCTGCTAAACAAAAAGTAATATATATATAAAATCAACCATAGGTATCAAACAGATGAAACATATCTGTTGTATCAATAAATAAAAATGAAAATGCTCATCAGTTATTAAAAAAAAAGAGACTCTAAGATTGGATTTAAAAGAATCTAACAATATGCTTTATTCAGAGCTGGATCTAAAGTGCTTCTAAAGTCTTCAAAAGTGATTATTAAACACCAGACACTGTGTTAATTACAGGTACTACAAGGCTGAAAGAAAGATATTGTACCCAGCCTCACGGACGTGTAGTTTAATTGAAATTAGTTTTCAACAGTGTAAAGTAAGACTGAGTATGGTAAATTTAAAAAAAAAAAAAAAAAAAAAGGAACAAATGAAAAGAAAGGCCAACAATACACCAGAGAAACACAAAGACAAGCATGAGACAGGCTGACTTGAAGACAAAACATGTTCAGCAAGGTAAAGAGGAGTCATGAGGAAGCTGTGTCATAAATCTCAACGTGCCCCAGGAGAGCATATTCATAAAGCAAATGCTGCTGGAAATTTAACATGACAAATGAAGTAGTCAAAAATACTTAGGCACATAGAATGTAGATAGATGGTGAATAAAGTAGCTTTGGTAAACACACCAAATCCATACCCTGAGTTCTGAGACTAGTTTATTGGAAATCACATTTGTAAAATTTGACCAAATATTAGCCCTCAAAATAATATCAACAAATTCCAATAACAATGGTATAGACCATGAATGACTAAAAAAGTAAAAATAAATATCAAAAACAGGGACCTAAAACCTCAACTACCTAAAAGTTAAGAAGAAAAACAAACAAATGAAAAATTCTCTGTTAAACAACTTTTGTCTTAGCAGAAGTTCAAAACAGAAACTTAGAAATATCTAGAAAACAAGAATAAAGAAAACACTGGATATCATAGTTTATGGTATATCACCAAGTATCTGTTCAGAGGAAAATACAAATTCATTAGCATACACATTACTAAAAGATAACATCTCTTGCAATCATACACGAGAGTTGACTAAAACATATTTACAAACCATAAGAAAATCCAGTGAAAAATAACATATAAAAAATAACAAGTTTTCCTATTTACAAACAACAATCATTAGGAAACGTAAAATATACTATTTTAAATAGCACCAAACAACATAAAATAAATAGAATAAGTTTAATAAGGATTGTGTAGAACTTCCATGAAAAAATATAATTTATTATTTTACTTTTTTATGATTTCTTTTTTTTAACATTTTTTATTGATTTATGATCATTTTACAATGTTGTGTCAAATTCCAGTGTTCAGCACAATTTTTCAGTTATTCATGGACATATACACACTCATTGTCACATTTTTTTCTCTGTGAGTTATCATAACATTTTGTGTATATTTCCCTGTGCTATACAGTGTAATCTTGTTTATCTATTCTACAATTTTGAAATCCCAGTCTTTCCCTTCCCACCCTCCACCCCCCTGGTAACCACAAGTCTGTATTCTCTGTCTGTGAGTCTATTTCTGTCCTGTATTTACGCTTTGTTTTTGTTTGTTTGTTTGTTTTTGTTTTTGTTTTTTAGATTCCACATATGAGCGATCTCATATGGTATTTTTCTTTCTCTTTCTGGCTTACTTCACTTAGAATGACATTCTCCAGGAGCATCCATGTTGCTGCAAATGGCATTATGTTGTCAGTTTTTATGGCTGAGTAGTATTCCATTGTATAAATATACCACAGCTTCTTTATCCAGTCACCTGTTGATGGACATTTAGGCTGTTTCCATGTTTTGGCTATTGTAATTAGTGCTGCTATGAACATTGGGGTGCAGGTGTCATCCTGAAGTAGATTTCCTTCTGGATACAAGCCCAGGAGTGGGATTCCTGGGTCATATCTTTTTTATGATTTCTGACAATTTATTTTATTTTATTTTATTTTGTTTTGTTTTGTATTGTTTTATTTTTTTTACTGAATATTTCACCAGATTTTATTCATAACTTTGTCTCCTGACAGTTTTGTGACACCACATTAAAACATCACAAGACTAAATCTGCAGAGTCAATGAACATGTCTCTTCTCTTAAGGCTAAGAATTGGGGTGACTACACACTTCATTTCCTACTATGTCAATTTTTTTAATTTTTTTCCTCCTTTTTCAGTTTTATTAGGTAGAATTATTACAGTTCAACTGCACATACACATTATATTGCATATAAATACATGTATACAGTATGCTATGTATTTTTTTAGTTTACATATATGTACTGATTATTTTTTCTAAGAACAGATTAGATCTTCAGCTTTTTAAACTTACATAGTTATCAAAGGAATAAAGCCTACTACAAAATAAGAATCAACAGAATGCGGTATTCCAATCAGAAAGGGCAGTCAAATGTGCTCACACATATTCAAGAAACCAAAATAATAATTAGTTCATTTGTGTCCTTATTATTACTGTTATTATTTTTTAGATTTGTCATATAAATGATGTCATAGGAAATTTTACTAAGCCTAGGTATGGAATAGGAAAGCATTTCTTGTTCTTGAATAACAAAATTTCACGTTGTATAGATGTCGAATCTTTCTCTATTAACCTGTGAATTCAATATTATTCAGCATGACAAAAGGGGTCATTTTACTTTAGATGTTTCCATTTGGCTTTGCATATTTGTGGAATGAATGTATAACTGCTATAATTGCAAAAAAATAAAAAGTAAAACAAACCAATGGAATCTTGAACAGCTGTCAGAGTTAATAGCTAACACTTATGAAGTGTTTACCATGTTTCAAATTCTGTTCTAATGCCTTAAATGGGTGAATTTATTCGATGCAGAGGCATTACCAGTTCTTATGTGGTAAATCACAAATTGTGAAAATGACTATGACATTAAATTTTCATACCAATTGTACCCTTCTCATTTTTTGACTAAGAAGTATTAAGATAGAATCTTCTATCCAAAATATGCTCATAGACCATCTTGTGTTAAGCACTAACATGGTGGTGTAAGTCAATTATACTTCAGAAGCAACCAAAAAACAAACAAACAAATAAACAAACTCATAGAAAAAGAGAGATCTGTGGTTACCAGGGGTGGAGGAGGATGGGGGGGAAGGATAATTAGATGAAGACATCCAAAGATGCTAACGTTCAGTTTTAAGATTAATAAGTACTAAGGGTGCAATGTACAACATAACAAATTAACACTGCTAAGTGTTGTATATGAAATCCATTAAGAGAGTAAATCCTGAGTTCTCATCACATGAAAAACTATTTTTTTCTATTTCTTTCATTTTGTATTTATATGAGATGATGGATATTTACTAAACTTATTATGGTAAAAATTCCACGATGTATGTTAAGTCAACTCATTATTCTGTCACCTTAAATTTATACAGTGCTATATGTCAATTATATCTCAATAAAATTGGAAGAAAAAAATAATTAATCAAAAAATTGCACCAGTTCAAGCTGACTTATTTGAATCTTAGTGGTTTTTGCTTGTTTTAGACTTGTAAGAAATTTAAATAGGAAACATTTTTAGCTAACATCCATGCACATTCATAGTTAACATCTAGGAAAGGGTAAGAGTCAGGGTATGAAAAGATATCTCTAGTGGTCATGAGGCTAGAGGACGAGGGGTCTGGGGAGGACTGATGGTGGACATGAGGAGGAAACAAAGGAAAGTGTCACTACTTCGGTCTTGCTATTGTAGCTATGACTCCCATAGGTAGTTAGAATAAATAATTACTTAATTTGAAATCAACATCTCAAAATACACTGAAGAAATTAGTTGCAAGTGTTTTTTTAATTTCTTCTCAAAAATGATCTTGATTAGTGGAAAGATCTAGGGACTGAAAGGTGATACCAAAAACTGGTTTCTAGTTCTGGGCCCACTTCTGAGGACTCTCGGGCAAATTATCCTCTGCACACTTGTTTCATAATAAAACATGTGGAACATTTCCTCTCCAGGTATGCGGAACCATGAGGATTTACCTATAGAGTAACTTTGCAATATTGAATGAATAAAACTGAAACCTAATACCTTCCCTGCATATAGCCCAGTCATAATGTCAATTTTAACTATCAGTAGATCATTTAATATTAGAAAACAAGGATGAGTGTTGCTGGGATAACCAAACAGCTACATGTAAAAGAATAAAATTTGAACAAGAAAAATTGAACATTTGAACCATATACAAAAATAAACTCAAAATGGATTAAAGAACTGAATGTAAGACTAGATAATACTATAAAACTCCAGAGGAAAACATAGGCAGAACACTCCTTGACATAAATTTCAGCAATAATTTTTTTGAACCAGCTCCTACAGTAATGGAAATAAAAACAAAAACAAACAAATGGGACCTAGTTAAAAGATTTTGCACAGAAAAAGAAACCATAAATAAAATGAAGACACCCTATAGAATGGGAGAAAATATTTGCAAATGACATGACCAACAAGGGACTAATTTCCAAAATATACAAACAGCTCATACAGCTTAATATCAAAAAACAAGTAACACAATCAAAAATGGGCAGATGACCTAAACAGACATTTCTTCAAAGAAGACATCCAGATGGTCAATAGACACATGAAAAGATGCTCAATGTCACTAATTATTAGAGAAATGCAAATTGAAACTATAATGACCTATCACCTCACACAGTCAGAATGTCCATCAATAAAAAGCCTACAAACACTAAATCCTGGGGAGGGTATGGGGAAAAAGGAACCTTCCTTCACTGCTCGTCGGAATGTAAATTGGTGCAGCCACTATGGAGGACAGTATGGAGGTTCCTTAAAAAACTAAAAGTAGACTTACCATATGATTCAGCAATCCCACTCCTGGGCATGTATCTAGAGAAAACTGTAATTCGAAAAGACATATGCACCAGAATGTTCATAGCAGCACTATTTGCAATAGCCAACACATGGAAACAACCTAAATGTCAATCAACAGATGAATGGATAAAGAAGATGTGGTGTGTGTATATATATATATATATATATACACACACACACATATATATATATTAGAATACTATTCAGCCAAAAAAAAAAAAAAGAAGAGAATGAAATAATGCCATTTGCAGCTATATGAATGGACCTAGAGATTATCATATTGAGTGAAGTAAGTGAGACAGAGAAAGACAAATATCATATGATATCACTTATAGGTGGAATCAGAAAAAAATGAGAAAGGGTGGGGAGGGATAAATGAGGGGTTGGGGACTAACAGATACACATTACTACACAGAGAATTGATAGATAACAAGGACCTACTGTATAGCACAGGGAATGATATTCAGTTTCTTGTAATAACATGTAATTTAAAATAATCTGAAAAGAAAATGTATATACGTATATGTGTAACTGAATCACTTTGCTGTACGCCTGAAACTAACATTGTAAATCAAATACACTTCAATAAAAAGTTAAAAAAATAAAATAAAAGATGATCATTTGATTTTACTTATAATGGACCATTCATTTTTCTTTTCTACTTTTATATTTCCATTTGAGATAAGTAAATTGATACAAGTGGACACAAACTACATTATTTAAAGTAAACATTTTGTGTTTTTTCTTTGATTTTATTATGTCAGACCTCAACTTTAATTTTGTGCAATTAGAAATATTTCCCTCTACCTTTTTTTTTTTCAAAATATTTGCTAGGACTCTTAGAAATGAATGACCTACTTTAGGGAATGTTGGAAAATTTATGAATTAGTTTCTGTAGTACCAGTTGAATTCCAGGGGCAAGAGTTCATTCAAGAATTAAAACAATATTTATAAATGGGTTGGAATCTGGGTATTTTATGTCCCTTTTCTTGTGCTCTTGTCAACACTGTCACAGTATGATACCTGTGTGTACCTTTTTAAATCCTTTGACTCTTTTCTGATCTGGCATTTTGGATAACGCACTTAGCTTCTTTAAGTTTTCTAAGGCAGCTGGATGCTACATGTAACAAGCCGACAATTGTTTTGTCAATTTGCGCTGCCACAACTTTACTTATGTTAAATATATGAATTTGAATGGAGAATCTAGATCTGTGCTAAACTATATATATCCATATTTTAACGGAAACATACCCTTTAATATTAGCAGACTTAATCTTTTGCTAACTAGATTTTATTAAGTAGACTGAATATGTTTTTAAACCTAAAAAGAGAAAACTAAACACTGAGATATTTTGAGTACTTACTTTGAACTGAGGGTTTTCAAATGCAGCTGTTTCTAATAAATTGAATTTCTAAAACAATATTGAGTAAATTTTAATGAAATCCAATTTGTCTTTTAATCCGTGAGTTCTTGTGTTTCAAAATGTTTTACTTCTTTCAAATATAAAGATTCTAGATTCTCCAACTGAGTAAGAGAAAATAGAAAACTGGTAAAAGCTATCAACTGACTTTCCATTTATAGTTTTAAGCTTGCAAAGTAGCCTTCTGCTTCCCCATTTGGTTGTTATTATATTTCAGGTTGTTTCTTTTCCACATCTTTGATGAACAAAGATTTGGATAAAGTCTCACTACTTGTTTAAGACATATGGTCCTTCAGTGACCAACCAGTTCTCTCCGATCACTGAAGGATGCCAGCCTTTTTGGCATGATGATCACTGTACCGCTAGCCAGCTGAAAACATCAGCATCTAAATAATTTCACTGGCTTCTCCTGGCATTGAACACCAACTAGCACACCTGAACTAGTGGCAGCCCCTGTGACAACTGCCATTATCTCTTTTTCTGATATTAGTGTCATTCTCCTGACCTCTATCTGACATCACAGGCAAAGACCCAAGAGTGTATGCAGCGGGATTAATGGCAACAGGTACCAGCTTATACTCACTTCCCTTTTGAAAATATGATTTGCCTTTCATTCAGTCAATACATAATTATACATGCTTTATTGAGTACATCTTATATGCAACATACCATACCAGATACTGCAGAGAAGAAGATATAAAAAGATATCTAATGACCTAATTGGTGGAGAGACAGAGATAATATATACAATGAAATAAAAAAAGACTATCTTTTTTTTCTAAAAACTGGTGTAATCAATTGTAACAGGTCCTCAATAGAGACACACACTGAATTATGTCATAACAGGAATATAATGGATGATCAGTTCTGACAGGGGCAGCAAGGGAAGACTTCATGATTGAATTGAGTGTTGGAGGTAAGGATTCTGGCGGTTGCAGTCTTAGGTAACACTATGAACAAAGACACCTGGTGCTGAGATTATCAGAAAAATTATGAATAGTTGAATACAATGTGATGTGGGTGGAAGGTTATAGTTGACAGAGATGCTGAAAGGTAGTTTACAGCCAAATGATGAAATTGCTTGGGTTCTGTTTGAAGAAGTTTGGGACTGAAAGCGAGACACTGACCCTGAGAAAAAGATGTGAAAAGCAGAGTTCCAAAGAAATGTCTGCTGAGCCTAGTAAAATTGTGGGTATAACTGTGAGCAAATAATATGTGAATATATAGACAGAGATTTCCATTGTTTCTCTTTTTTTGTAATTGGAAGAAAAGCAGAATGTGAAGTTTTACAGTCACCAGACACTGCTGATGTCCATCACATATGACACACATGCTGACTTTAAGAGCCTAGGTCTCTGTGCTTCTCTGAGAGCTTTCTCTAGTTCTGTAAGAATTTATGTAGTCCATTCACAAGGCAGCCTGGAAGTGAGGAATTTAATGCCTTCAGGAGAAATCTTTCAAAAAAATAAGAGCACAGGACTGGATGGATAAATACTCCAGCTTCCCCATTCATGATAGAAAATTCTGAGGCAAATTCTAAATGATTTCTCCGTTGGTCCCCCATAGGATTGAGGCCAATTTGCTCATCATGGTAATCCACTCATCAATGTACAACTTTTTGTTCTTTCTCTCTTTTCTCATTTCCTCACTCCTTCCTTTGTGCTTCCTAAGAGCATTTCGAAATCAACTGTCTGCAAACAGGCCCTAATCTCAGTATTTGCTTTTGGATCAACCAAAATTAAGATATTTTGTATTAGTGGTTTCCCTAGAGAGCACACTCTGAGGCTAGAATCCTGGAAATGCATCAACTGTCCGTCAGATGATAACAAAGAACATTTTGCTGGTGAGCAGGGTGGCTTAAATAGTAACACTACAATTACTAAAACTCTGACTTCTTGGTGAATTGTGATGATATACACGTGCTGACTCAGGCAATATCTAGCATGTGGGCAAGTGTCGAAGCAGTGGTCATTTTATAGATTATGAAATTGGATGGTTTTATTAAATATTTTACAATATGTGAAATAAAAAGATCATAGCATGCTCAGGTCACCCAATTACTAACTCAGTGTAGGCTATTATGTCTGGAAGATTCCCACTGTAGCGTACAAAGAACTTATTTAAAGGTTGAAATTAGCTGCCATAAAAAACTCCAATTTCTCTCCTAATTTTTCTCTCTTTGATATCCTGATAAAACACATGAGTTCCAGAAGATGGGGATTATCCTTTACAATAATTAGAGATGGGTCAAATTAGTGAAGACTTTAGGGGTCCAGTGGTCATGCTGGGCCAGCTCCCGAAGGAAAAATACAAATTATTTCACTTTGTACTTCCTACCACTAAAAACTAGGTGAATTTTTCTGTTGGACTCTTCGTATCTTGGAGGAATACCTCTCCGGTCCATTTGTCAAGTGATTTTGAATATTGACAGCTGTGAGAGGAGTGCAGAGGTCGAAAGGGCCCTGAAGTAGTTTATGGAGCAGGAGTATTCCTTATGCCAAAGAGAAGTAGTTACCGACCAGGAAAACAGCTTCTGCCATGCACTTGGGAGCTCATAGCAACTGAAAACTGGGCCACTGGGCATCAAGCTACTGTGAGAATAGAGCTGCCTGCTGTGACTGAGATCTGTCAGATCCACCATGGTCACAGGCTGGGTGGACACAACAGTAATCCATCATGTGTTTTGTTTAGTCATTTGGAGAGAGTCTGGTTTGACTGGACCCAGGGTGCATGATACAGACACATTAGTAAGTGCCAGCTTCATGAACAGGGGGGTCAGTCCTTCATGTCACTCAACTCTGTCAATGTATCTCTTTCAGTCAACATCACTTATTCGTTGGAGTTCCCTACAACCAGCTGATAGCAGGAGGAAACCCAGACTTAGTCCTTCAGTGGGTCTCCTCAATTTTTTGGCATAAGCTGAAAAAATAAACTAGTGTTGCAATAAAGCCTCCTCTGTTCTCCTAAAGAGTTAGTGATAAAGGGAAATCCTTCCAGTGGGGCAGAGGTGCAAAAGAAATGATTGATTATAAGTTTCATAAGGAGGTAACAGTTGTTTGATGTAAGGCTGTACACGTACTCTTGGCAGATTTGAAGGGCTCAGTTGTTGGTGAGGACCTGAGAAGAATGAGATTGGAAGATTGGAGACAAAACAACATGAAGAAAAGGTATGAGGATGTACTGTTAGGTGTCAGCTTAGTTTAGATGTCCCAAGGAGCTTGCACTGCAGGGGAGACACTCAACTACCAGGCCGACAGTGTGTATCTTTGCTCACCCCGTTTCTTGCACTAGGCCCATGAAAAGACAGAACGACAACAGAGGCTCAGTGTATAAACCCAACAACACAGCCTTCCTGGCATGTCTTTCATGGCTTCCACTTGATTAAATCTAGTCTTATTAGTGTGCTGTATATGTGTGGAATTCGTCTGGCTATGAAGTTTAAGATCTGCACTCCTTTGCAGACTTAGAAAAATGTTCTTGTGCTTTAATGCCCAAAAGCCCTGCACACTGACAGAATTTCTTTTCCTATTTTTTTTTTTTTTTTTTTTTTGCCACAGCTGAGCCTCTTTCTCCAGATGTTGTCTCACACTCACTCCTTCGAGCCTCGGCTCAGATGTTGCTCCTCAGGAAGGGCCACTGTGGCTACCCTACTGCAGTGACTTTGCACTGATATCATATCATTACATATTTTCTTGTTACTGAGATTATTATCTGTCTCTCACACTAGACTCAAGTTCTATGAGAAAGAGAGTTAGTCAATCTTCTCCCTCTTCCCAGAAAAGCCACAGTAGTTCCTCAATAAATACTGAGTAAATAGTCAGATAGATGAATTTAAATCTTTAATATACCTGGAATTTTGAATCATGTATATTGACAATCATTTATGATGTTTCTTTAAACACTAAGGTCTATTTCTGGACTTTCTATTATGTTCCACTGATCAATTTGTTTATTCCTATTCCAATACCACTCACTCAATGGTTTATTCCTATACCACTGTTTTGACTATATTATCTCTCATTCATGGGAAGATTTGCCACATTTGTGAAAATCATGACCGATCTCTACAACCTAGAATGTGGTTGGTATTTACATTTGTTTAGATCTTTTTTTATGAGTTAAAAAGGTTTTATTTTTAATTTTACATGCCTGTGTCTTTATTTACTTAATTCTCAATATTTTATAATAACTAAGCAACACATATTTTCTTTTTTGTATCCTCTCTGTGAGACGGTTTAGAATGCCTCTAATTTCTGCACAGAGAAGGTAGACCTCGACCATGTCTGTGAGTCACTTATGAATTCGAATCTCTTACTCATTAATACTGAGCCTCCTCCATTATCATTTAAGGACTAATCACCATGTGTCTGACCTACCTCCAAGACCTCCCCAGGAAGGTCTTCCTCATTTAGGCTTATTCAGTCACCCCTGATTTCTCCTGACCTTTTTATAAGCGATTCCATCTAGAAACTCTCCCTTTCTCACTTTGGCTGGTTAATATCCTTTAGATCACTATGTAATTGTCATTTCCTCAGGGAAACTCTCCTTATCTTCTTTGATAAAGCCAGCTTGTATTATTAAACATTTTCTTAGCTCCATGTACCTCTTTCTTAGCACTTCTCAGAGTTGCAATTTTCTGATATTACTCAATGATGTCACTAAAGTTCACTAGTGGTAGGGACTGTGTCTTGTTTTTGCTCAATATTTTAATCTGCAGCACCTAGCATAATGAACTGATTCATTATATGTGTTCAATAGACATTCACTGATTAAAGACTGGATGCTAAACATTAGATAAACCACATTAAATTGTATCATGTAACCCAGCCCAGAAAAATTTCTATTTTTCAGGTTGGTCTCTTCCTCCTCTTCAGCATTCTTAAGGCTATTCTGTCCCTTCAGATAACCTATGAATAAATATTCAGGTGAATTAGAACTATATAGAAATTTGGAAAACAGGAAACCACAAAACTATTTAACATAAAGTAAACTCTTATCTGATTCCTCCTAATAGGAAACCATTGCTGCTCAAAAACAAGAGTGCTGCCTAGATTTAAAGGGCGGCAAATTCAGCAACGCTCTTTAGTGCTCCAGGAAATTGTTAGCAATAAGCACTCTTCAGCCTGGCCTGACCCACAGAGCATTAAATTCATTATTCATTTTTATTGTTTCCTAGTTGGAGAGCTGTAAAGCTTTAACCAATGTTCTGATCATAAGGCACATAAGATCAGCTCATTTAAAATTCTACAGATTATTTGTCATTTATTTAGAGACCATTGGCAATATGTGTCCATTTTTAAAAAATGATAATGTTCTGTAGATCCCTACGGTATTGAACTTTAAAATGTTGTTTACCAATACGATTCTTTACTTGATTAATCATCTTTGGCTAGCAAAGTCTCTGAGGAGCAGCAAGATCTGCTGGTCATTTTAAATCTGTGTTGTTCATCTGCATTTTTTTCCCCAAACAGAGCTCTTAGTGATATTACATAATGCTTCTGGAATAGCTGTCTAATGGAAATAGGCTTGGAGAAATGCTTAGGTTAATTTCCCTTAAACCCTTATTTTTTTTTCCACAAGGGTGCTTTAGCATCCTGGAGCATTTTAGAAAGCATTTTTAAAATAGTTGATGTGTGTCCTTGTCAAATGAACGTTTGTTGACATTGCCATAAAAAACACCTATCTTACACAATGTGGGAACATTGACATTACCGGGTTTTTGTGTGCATTTCTGTTTCAAAAATTTTAACAGTTTTATTTCCAATTAACTACAAATATCTGATCATTAGTGAGAATGTGAACTCTAAGCTTCTTATACATTTATTTTTCCAAAAGAAAAGAGAACACTTAAAACATCATGTATTTTGGATATAAGTAGCTATAAAACTTTACATGTGAGATCAAGACTAAAAAGGAATGAATCATTTCCCCCAGAATTCAATTTAAAACTGTCTCTATATCAAAAAAAATTTAAAAATTTTAACTGCAAGAATAGAAAAGGTGATATTTAACATATATTGTGGACCAACTACATGTCAGGAATTCTGCTAGACATTCTATTATAATTTTTATATAATCATCTTGATAATATGAACAAAAATTAGTTAGAATGTGCTAAAAATAAAAGTTGATTTTCAGTTAAAAAAAGTTCTTCTTTCGAAAAGCACCTTAAAGAATATTATGCTCTTTCGGGTTGTAATAATATAAAGAGTTGTAGTCTACCTTATTTACATACATACCCCAATAATTCAGTCATATTCTGCAAAACACTACATCCATGAAGTTTTAATACTTTAACTGATTTAGAAGAATATAATTTCATATGTGTTGATTAATAGTCAGGAATAATGATTGATTAATTTTAATTTAGAGCCAAAATGTACGAATTAATAATATGCCTACGTTAGTCTCAAGTACAGATAATTGACACTTAGAATATTAAAATCTTTGTGCACATTAGAATGCGCAGACAACATAAGAACTCTGCTGCACTATGGATGCATTTTATGAGTTTTAGAAATATGATTTGTTATGGGTTGAATTATGTCCCTTCAAAAGATGTATTGACGTCCTAACTCCTGATGCCTATGAATGTGACTTTTCTTGGAAATAGGCTCTTTGTAAATATAATTTAGTCAAGGTGAGATCATATTGGATTAGGGGGGCCCAATCTAATGTGACTGGTGTTCTTATAACAAGAGAAGAGACCCAAGGATAAAACAACATGGGAAAATAAGGGCAGACATTGAATTACTGCAGCTTCAAGCCAAGGATGCCAAGAATTGCCTAGACACCACTAGAACTTAGAAGAGGCAGCGGAAAATTCTCCTCCGCAGACTGTAGAAGGAGCATGGTCTTGCTGACAGCTTGAGTTTTGGACTTCTACCCTCGAGAACTGTAAGACAATAAATCACTGTTGTTTTACATCATTCAGCTTTGTGGTGCTTTGTTACAGCAGCCCTAGGAAGGCAGCACGTGGTTAAAAGATAAAAAGATGTTGGTGCCTGTTAATTTTTTGGCAAATAAGACCTGGGCCAATTTGATTTTATGGTATTATTCTCCTACCTCAAAGAACTATATTAAATATTGATTTAATATTAATGTATATTAAATTATAGTGAGAATATAAATCAAGTTTTTATTTATTTATTTTAATTTTTATTTTATTTAAAAAATTTTTTACAATATAACATTTTTTATTGATTTATAATCATTTCACAATGTTGTGTCAAATTCCAGTGTAGAGTACAATGTTTCAGTTATACATGAACATATACATATTCATTGTCACATTTTTTTCTCTGTGAGCTGCCATAAGATCTTGTGTGTATTTCCCTGTGCTATACAGTATAATCTTGTTTATCTGTTCTACAATTTTGAAATCCCATCTATCCCTTCCCACCCTCCACCCCCTTGGTAACCACAAGTTTGTATTCTATGTCTATGAGTCTATTTGTTTTGTATTTGTGCTTTGTTTTTTGTGTTTTTTTTTTTTTTTTTTTAGATTCCACATATGAGTGATCTCATATGGTATTTTTCTTTCTCTTTCTGGCCTACTTCACTTAGAATGACATTCTCCAGGAGCATCCATGTTGCTGCAAATGGCATTATGTTGTTGGTTTTCATGGCTGAGTAGTACTCCATTGTATAAATATGCCACTTCTTCTTTATCCAGTCATCCGTTGATGGACATTTAGGCTGTCTCCAGTGTCTTGGCTATTGTAAATAGTGTTGCTATGAACATTTGAAGTAGGATTCTATCTGGATTTATGCCCAGGAGCAGGATTCTTGGGTTATCCGGTAAGTCTATTCCTAGTCTTTTGAGGAATCTCCATACTGTTTTCCACAGTGGCTGCACCAAACTGCATTCCCACCAGCAGTGTAGGAGGGTTCCCCTTTCTCCACATCCTCTCCAGTATTTGTCATTTGTGGATTTTTGAATGATGGCCATTCTGACTGGTGTGAGGTGATACCTCATTGTACTTTTGATTTGCATTTCTCTGATAATTAGTGATATTGTGCATTTTTTCATTTGCCTATTGATCATTTGCATGTCTTCCTTGGAGAATTGCTTGATTAGGTCTTCTGCCCATTTTTGGATTGGGTTGTTTGGTTGTTTCTTATTAAGTCATATGAGCTGCTTATATATTCTGGAGATCAAGCCTTTGTCAGTTTCATTTGCAAAAATTTTCTCCCATTCCGTAGGTTGTCATTTTGTTTTACTTATGGTTTCTTTTGCTGTGCAGAAGCTTGTAAGTTTCATTAGGTCCCATTTGTTTATTCTTGCTTTTATTTCTATTTCTTGGATAGACTGCTCTAGAACATTTTTGAGATGTATGTCAGATAATGTTTTGCCTATATGTTCTTCAAGGAGGTTTATTGTATCTTGTCTTATGTTTAAGTCTTTGATCCATTTTGAGTTGATTTTTGTGTATGGTGTAAGGGAGTGTTCTAGATTCATTGTTTTACATGCTGCTGTCCAGTTTTCCCAACACCATTTGCTGAAGAGACTGTCTTTATTCCATTGTATATTCTTGCCTCCTTTGTCAAAGATTAGTTGACCAAAAGTTTATGGGTTCATTTCTGGGCTCTCTGTTCTGTTCCATTGGTCCATATATCTGTTTTTGTGCCAATGCCATGCTGTCTTGATGACTGTAGCTCTATAGTATTGTCTGATGTCTGGGAGAGTTATTCCTCCAACCTCTTTCTTTCTCTTCAGTAATTCTTTGGCAATTCTAGGTCTTTGATGGTCCATATAAATTATTATGATTTGTTCTAGTTCTGTGAAATATGTCCTGGGTAATTTGATCGGGATTGCATTAAATCTGTAGATTGCCTTGGGCAGTGTGACCATTTTAACAATATTGATTCTTCCAATCCAAGAACATGGGATATCTTTCCATTTTTTAAAGTTTTCTTTAATTTCCTTCATCAATGGTTTATAGTTTTCTGTGTATAACTCTTTCACCTCCTTGGTTAGATTTATTCCCAGATATTTTATTACTTTGGGTGCTATTTTAAAGGGGGTTGTTTCTTTTCTTTCTTTTTCTGTTGATTCATCATTAGTGTAAAGAAACGCAACTGAGTTTTGAACGTTAATCTTGTAACCTGCTAAGATGCTGAATTCTTTGATCAGCTCTAGTAGTTTTTGTGTGGACCTTTTAGGGTCTTCTATATATAGTAACATGTTGTCAGCATATAGTGACACTTTTACCTCTTCTTTTCCAATTTGGATCCCTTTTATTTCTCTCTCTTCCCTGATTGCTGTGGCTAGGACTTCCAGGACTATGTTGAATAGGAGTGGTGATAGTGGGCATCCTTGTCTTGTCCCAGATTTTAGTGGGAACCTTTTGAGTTGTTCACCATTGAGTACTATGCTGGCTGTAGGTTTGTCATATATAGCTTTTATGATGTTGAGATATGTTCCCTCTATAGCCACTTTGGTGAGAGTTTTTATCATAAATGGGTGTTGAATTTTATCTTATGCTTTTTCTGCATCTATTGAGATGATCATGTGGTTTTTGTCCTTTCTCTTGTTGATGTGATGTATTACATTGATTGATTTGCATATGTTGAACCACCTTTGTGTCCCTGGGATGAACCCCACTTGGTCATGATGTATAATCTTTTTTATGTGTTGTTGGATTTGGTCAGTTTCTTCTTGATTCAGTCTTAGTGGACTCTATGTTTCCAGAAACTGTCCATCTCCTCTAGGTTATCCAGTTTGGTTCCATATAGTTTTTCATAATATTCTCATATGGTATTCTGTATTTCTATTTTATTTGTTGTAATTTCTCCATTTTCCTTTCTTATTTTGCTGATTTGTGCTCTTTTTTTCTTCTTTGTGAGTTTGGCCAGACGTTTGCCAATTTTATTTACTTTTTAAAAAAAATTTGTTGATACTTCTTGAGATATCGCAGAATACGCTACCCATAATCCAAACTAGGGAGTTACTAGCAGTTTCTGAATTCACCATGATGTCACATTTTTTTCACATGCTTTATTTTCTTCAGTTCTGGGAAATTCTCACCATTCTCTGAGCATTGCTAATCTTCGTGCATCAACTCTTCATTGTCACAATGACGTTACTTAACAAACATCCATCAAATCTGTGTGGTATACAACAATAAAACATTTATGTAGATCACGGGCTGTGGGGTTGGTCTGATCTGGGCTGAGCTTGACTGAGTTGTTCTGGGCTACTTGTGCATTTATGGTGAGCTGCGTGTTGTCTAGGTGTCTCTGTTTATCTTGGCTAGTGTCTGGGGGTCAGGACTCTGCCAGCTGAACTAGGATGACCTCAGCTGAAATGACTGGCAGCCAGCTCTGTGTCATATCTTTCATCTTCCAGTACTCCTGTCTGGCATCTTCACTTGGCACTCACAGGACCCATGAGATAAGAGAAAAGGGTAAATATTGTTCAGATTTTGGCTTGTGTCACATCTGCTTAACAACCCATTGGGTAAATCAAACCACCCACGGCTTATCTCAGAATTAAGAAACAGGAAAATATTTTCAACTTCTTCATGACAGAAGCACCAGAGTCACATATGAAAGGTCTGATCCAGGGAGTGGTGAAGAATTAGACTGTTACTGCAGTCAGTCTACCATTCTTCCATTCTCTGTATTTGTTTCTTTTGGAACTTCTTTTGGAATAATATTTTGCCTCATTTTTACAGTGCTTTCATACTTTTAAAAATTTTGTCTTTTTGCTTTTCATTCTTATTGATTTCCATGCTCTTTTACCTCACTAATTTTCTCTGCAGATATATCTAATTTGCTATTAATCCACCAAGTTTCACTTACAGCGATTTTTTTTTTTTAATTTCTAGAAGCTATATTTAGTTCCTTTTTACAAATAAGCCTTTTTTTTTAGGCATAGTGGTTTCTTTCACTATGGTTTCTTTCACATCTTAAGTATTGTAAAATTTCTTATTTCATTTTTTTTTTTGCAGTTTCATCTTTTGTTTTGTTCTCATATTTTTACCCTACGTTGATATTTCTACCATGAGTGACTTTACAATCAGGTTATCTATTTAATATCTTCTATCTATCTATAATATTTTAAAATGTTTTTATGAATGCAATGTGGTAATTATTATTTTTTTACTTTATTTGTTAAATTAATATCATGTTA
The DNA here is from genome assembly GCF_036321535.1 of Camelus dromedarius. Taxonomy (NCBI): domain Eukaryota; kingdom Metazoa; phylum Chordata; class Mammalia; order Artiodactyla; family Camelidae; genus Camelus; species Camelus dromedarius. The sequence continues at coordinate 23,542,991 of NC_087465.1, read as the reverse complement.
TATTCCTTGATTGTAAGATTTTAAAAAATCTTGCATTTCTGGAATAAACTCCAGTCGCTCTGATGCTTTATCTATTTTGTATATTACTGGGTTTGATATGTATATATTTTGTTGAGGATTTTTGCATCTATCTTCATGAGGGATATTGGTCTATAGGTTTCTTTCCTTGTAATGCCCTTGTTTGATTTTCAAAAAATTGGAGTAATGTTGATCTCGTTAGTATAATAGAACGTGTTCTCCATTTCTGGGAAGGGGTTTTGTTTGACTAGTGACGTTTTATTCTAAATGTCTAATGGAATTCACCAGTTAAACCATTTGCATTAATGTTTTAAATTATATATTCAATTTATTTAATAGATTCGAGAATACCCAGAGTTTCTATTTCCTGTTCTCTCAGTATACTGATCAGTTGCTTATTGGGAAAAGTATTTTTTCCATCAGTCAGTTTTGTTGAGTTCATCAGCATACATTAGTTTCATAGCGTTTAATATTATTATAATGTATATCAAATCTGTAATGATAGAATCTGTTTTTATTCCTAGTACTGGAAATTTTCCACTCTTTTTTCTTGATCAGTCTAATCATGGGTTTGCCAGTTTTATTAAATCTTTTAAAATAAAATATTTTTCTTTATCCATTTTCTTATTCTGATTGTTTTCTATTTTATTGACATCCAATCTTACATTTTTCTTTTTCTTCTTACCTCTGGTTTAATTTGCTTTTCTTTTTCTAGTTCCTTAAGGTAGAAACTTATAACATTGATTTTAGACCTTATATTTTTATAAGGTATTAAACCTATACTTATTCCTCTAAAGAGTCATTTTGATGTCACAAATTTTGATACGCTATGCTTTCAATATCATTCAGTTCAGTATATTTTCTAATTGCCTTCTTAATTTCTTCTTTTATCAATGAGTTATTTATGTGTGTGATATGGTTTCTAAATATTTGTGTTTTTCTTATCTTTTTTCTCATTGCTAAATTAATTCTTTTGTTATCAGAGAATATACTCTATTTGATTTTAATCATTTTAAATTTAATGTTACTTTTTCTATGGCTCAACATGTGGTCTGCTATAGTCTGAATGTTTGTGTCCCTTCAAAATTAATTGTGTTGAAATCCTAACCCCCAGGATGTTGGTATTAGGAGGTGAGGGCCTTTGGGAGGTAATGAGGGTGAAGACTTCACAAACAGGACTTTGTCCTTATAAAACATGCCCTAGAAAGCTCCCTTGCCTCATCCTCCATGTGAAATTACATTGAGAAAATGTCATCTGTGAACCAGAAAGAAGGCCCTCAGCAAATGTGGAATCTGCTCACACCACAATCTTAGACTTCCAGGCTCCAGAAATGCAAAAAATGAATATTTATCATTTTAAGCCACCCGGTTTATGTTATTTTTGTTATAGCAGCCTGAATGCACTAAGACATAGTCTTTTTTTTCATGAATATTCTATAATCATTGAAAAAATGATATGTGTGCACACATGTAACTCCCTAATTACATGCAAATAATTCTGAAATTGTTGGTTGCAGCAATAAATCAATGCAAGCATTCAGTTTTATCATCAACAGGTAATAACTTCTGTAATCTGATAGTTGCCTGGAGATTTTTCTTTAAGCTCCAGTCTAGAGATTCAGTTTTCAAGAAAGAATGATCATTTCAGGGCTTCACAGAGAACTAAATTTAAAAAAAGTTGCATGGCAAGTTTATTCTTTTTTTAAGCATTATAGGCTATAAACAAGGTAAGCATTTAATCAATCTTAGCTTCTGCCAAGTGTTATCTGTCCTAAAATTGTTTCACTAAGTTTCAGTCTCTAAACATTTTTAATTCAATAATTATCATCTTCATCAGAGTCCATTACTTCTCTTCTGTTGAATTTAACCATTTTCTGTTTGTTGGCTTATTTTTTCAAGAATTTTTATTAAACCTGTTCTGATACTTTCCCACTTAGTTGTTCATATCTTGCTATCTGTGTAAGGTGATTCTCTGTTGCCTTTTCTTTTCTTTTTTTTTAGGAGGGGATATTTTATAAGTGCTAAGTTACTCAAAATAAACCTCTGGATGATGGGGATTATTGTAAATATCATACTAGATTCCTTATGAAATCTCCAGATAGAATATAAATTCCTGCACATAGTAGGTGCTTATCACCACACAACTCTAGGTTTCTTGGCCAAACTACAAGGAGGCTTTTACAAGTTAACAAATTGTGAACAACCTGTATCCAGAGAGCAAACCAAACACAATGAGTCCAGCATTTATGTGACCAACATTAGTCAATGGTGATTATTTACTTTTTTATTAAAAGAAGGAATGTTAAGGGAAAAGAAAATCCAAAATTTGGAAATAGACAAAAGGATAAATACATATATTTTCAATATTTTACTGGAACCTAAGTTTTTCTAATTCTTTAGGATTATGTAGGTTTGTTTGATCAACTACTTACTATTGATTAGAAAGTTCCACACTTCTGTAAGTTTATATGTTAACTTATAGAAAACATAATGATGCAAATGATTTTTATCCAATAAACAATAATGCAAATGGATTTTGTCTGGTAGAAATGCAATTTTTTTATGGAAAAGAATTTACAAGATGAAGGTTATAGTAGTGTTGTCCTAAAAAACATTAACCAGATTTGTATATAATTTAGCACTTTATCTCAGCCTTCTTTCTTTTAGTTGCTATAAATACAAGTAACCCTTCTTTGAACTCCATTTGCCACCTTGCTAATTCCCTCAGTGATGTGTTAAGTGTTTAACAAGTCCTTAAAAATTAACCAAACGAAAAAAACTAAATACTGCATGTCACCATAAATGTTTGTAATCACTGAAGCTGTCAAATGATCATGAACTTTGAGTTCCCCACTTGCAGAAACTTCCATTCTTACTGAAGACTCTTTCTTGCCTCATGCACACTGGAATTTTTTTAACCACAGTGCACAAATTTATGAACTCATTCATTTTATCCAGAGTTGAAATTTTGGTTCCTTAATTAACATTGAGTGAATGAATCTTACCCCTATTTGTAGTGTATACAGCTGTCATGACATTTTTTTTTTAGATTGTTACAGTATCTTTTATTTTTTATTTTTGTACTTTTACAGTAGAATTAGATTTTTTTTTAATTAAAGTACAGTCAGTTACAATGTGTCAGTTTCTGGTGTACAGCGCAATGTCCCAGTCATGCATACACACACATATACTCATTTTCATATTCTTTTTCATTAAAAATTATTATGAGATGTTGGACATAGTTCCCTGTGCTATACAGAAGAAACTTTTTAAAATGTATTTGCATATATAGTGGCTAACATTTGTAAATCTCAAACTCCCAAATTTATCCCTTCCTTCCCCCTTTCCCTGGTAACCATAAGATTGTTTACTATGTCTGCAAGTCTGTTTCTGTTTTGTAGATGAGTTCATAGTGTCCTTTTTTTTTTCTTTTGTTAGATTCAATGTGTGAGTGACATCATACATAGAATTATGTTTTATTTTCAACAACCAAAAGAGCCTTTGGGTATTGCTGCCCTTTTTCTTTTATAATTCTCATTTTTTATTGAAGTGTAGTTGATTTACAATATTAGTTTTTGTACAGCAAAGTAATTCAGTTATACATATACATACATATTTTTTTTCAGATTCTTTTCCAATACAGCTCATTACATGAAATCAGATATAGTTCCCTGTGCTATACAGTATGTCCTTATTTTTTAATCTATTTTGTATATAATAATGTTATCTATTAATCCCAAACTCTTAATCTAACCTTTCCCCCACCTTCTCCTCTCCCCCTCCAGTAACCACACTATGTTTTCTATGCCTGTGAGTCTATTTCTGGTTTGTAAATAAAATTCATATTTATATATATTTTTAGATTCCACATAGAAGTGATATCATATGATATTTGTCTTTCTCTGTCTGACTTACTTCACTTAATATGACATTTGCTCCTAAATGACCAACGAAAGATTCTTTACTCCTATGTATACCCTGTTCCCTTGATTAGCAAGTAATATGCTCAGAGTTTGTGGCTTTGATCAGAGCACTCTTCATTATCTGTCCTTGTCATCTCATGGGGCTTGGTTCCAAGATGCATACATTTATACCTGCTGTTTAATTTTCAGGCCATGTGGCATATAATAGCAATGAAACAAGCTTTTTAGGAATACACATCTGTGTTTGAATTTTGGAACTCCTCAGGCAAGGAATTTGCCTTGAATTTGCAAGGTAAATGTTATTTACCCCTTTTAGGATGTAGTTTAAGACCCCTTCCACACTTGAGGAACTTTGTTTCTTTCACACTGCTAGGATTGTATTTTGAAAAGCCACTATCAGTAACTTCTCAGAGCAAGTCTGTATGTGCCTGTAGAAAACCTACTTCAACTTGCGAATCAATTGTTTTATATTTTATAAAGGGTGTCCTGTTGTTATTATTCAGTTGAAGGGGCTAATGTGGCCAACTAGAAAGGAGGGCAAAAGTCTAGTATTTTACTGAAATGCATTAATTTAGAAAACTGAGCTGAATTAATCTAGAGAAATATTAAGTTTAGGAACAACTCTATGAGCAAGGGCAGCCCTAAAAATAGCTTCACTTCATGTCATGGATCCACATCGGGGCAGCTTAGGAAGGTGAGACTGGGGAGAATTGCACAGTAACAACTCCTCAAGGAGAGAAATTGGGTCTATTCCCCTTCTATCAAAGTTCCTGCTATTATTTTTAAATATTAATAAATTTTGATAAATTATAAAAATTGAGTGGTTTGTGGGTCTAAATTTGTGCCTTTCAGCATAAACAGACAAAACAACTTTGACATATTTAACAAGTCAGTTCAAACATGTGATTGAACTGGTCGCTTTCACTGGTGTCTGAGAGTTTTCATCATTTGGTAGCTTTGGCATGGTGCCAACACTTTTGTAAGTATGATGACCAACACATCCTGGTCTAAGTAAAGAAATTTCCTTGGAAAAAACTCTCAACATGTTGTATGGCCTCCAAGAGAAATATTCAAAGTCAGTGGTGCTTCAACATCATTTCTTTTCTTTTCTTTTCTTTTTTTAAGCAATCCATTTCTGGGCAGGAGTTCAAAGGAAGTATCTGTTACAATGTTAGAACTTTCCAACAGATTGGAAGAGAAACATTCTAACCAAAGTCTTAGATTTGACCAGCTGCCATATCAAGGGATGGGCTATTTAAGCTTTTAATCTAAATTTTCTTGGTTTGAAGAAAAGTGTTTTAGCTTCCATTTGGATATTAGTGGGAATAATATATCTAAATTTTTCAGTGGGTGAAAAGTTGTTTTGATAGTATGGTCATCTATTGAATAAAGAGTTCTACTTTTGATATGTAAATTGAATTCAGAATTTTCTAAATAAATGTGATAAGGAGCTTTTCCAAAAGACAGTCTTTATCATTCCTTCAAGAAAAGAATTACAGCTTCTGAATACTTGTCATTAGGATATATTTTAAAATGTTAAAATCACTTTAGTTTTGTTTCAGTGTAACCAAAATCTGATGTTGCAGCAATAGTCTTGTAAAATTAGCCAGTTCAGATTGGTTCAGGTACATAGCCCAACCAATTCTTTGAGTTTTTAATCTATTTTATATCTACCAGTTCAAGAAATATCCCTTGGTAAAATTGAAAATTAGAGTTCATACTTAACCCTATAAGAAATAAATGTTGCTGTTAGGCAGTTAGATAGAAATGAGCAATGCACAAGGGGAGAGGAAGGGGAAAGAGTAACCCAGAAAATAACAGAACACCTGCACTCAGGATAAGGGGCTCCAAAAACACTTTCTCTAAATGAAGGCCAGCAAAGAAGCCAGCTAGAATCAAACGCAGTAGAGAGAAGGACCCGGCTTAACTTGACCCAGTGCTCATTACAATGTAATTAACATTGCCATTTGAGCCCCCTTTTGTAGGTTTCTCTGTGTGCATCATGGGTTAAAAACATATGTAAAAGAGATGGGCATGCCTGAGCACTCAAAGAAAATAAGCTGTCAATAATCAATCACGAAAATGCCCCCTAAGCCAGGATATAAAAAACAGGAAAAACAAAGGAGCAGGGCCATTTTTCCTCTCTCAGATTGGCCTGCCCCCAGTTCTTGGGGGTGTGCTATGTTTTACGACCTGTTTACTTCACTAATAAAATCTTTTGTTTATATCATGCTTTCTGTGTCCCATTAGAAATTCTTTTTTCTGGGTGACTAAGAACCAAGGTAATTGTAGTCCCCTCCTCCTAGTATCAGCTCCACATTTGATCTTGTATTATCCAAGATAGTATTGGTTTCATATAGTTACACTTCTAAAATAAATATAACACATTACATGTGCATCAAAATGCAAATTGATTTTTATACCTTTTGTAAGAATTAATATAAATATACAAACTAGAAAAATTTGTAAAGCTATGTGTTCTTCTTTTGTTTTGTTTTAAATCATGATACTGTATATCTGTGAGGCAATTAGGAAAAGTAGGTGAACAAGGAGGTGAACAAATTAAAGAGAATAGTGATTTCATCTCTTTACACTTCTTCATGATATAGACTTTTTAGTTGATAAACTCTGTTTAAAGAATTTGATCTATAATCTATCTGATCTGAGATTACAAATTCTGTAGGTTATGAAATTTGACCTTGGCAGGTTTTTTTTTTTTTTTTTTTTTGCCTTCTTTAATGTTGATTATAGAGTTTAGAATCCAACTGCTTTTCCGAGAAGTATAACCTAAGAATAATTTCTAGCAAAGGGGTAGAAAAAACAATATACTGTCATTGGGAAAGTATAGTTTACAAGCTGAAGGAAGTTCATTCAACCTATGTAAATCTTAATTGCAATAGTTAATGCCAACGCATCTTTATAACACAAATTTAACCACAAGAGAAGTCGAAATGGTTGGTACTAGTTTAAAATTCTAAAAAGCAGCACAAGTCTGATGACTTCTGAATGTTAAGGTTACCAATTCTTGGTGCCAGTTGATTGAATTCAGATGTGGTTGCACCTGGAAACCGTTACGGGCTCTTTTTGTTATTAGATGGCTGAGGATATTAGACTAGGATGATCTTGATATGCAGGGAAAATATGGTATATTTTAAAATTCTTCTTCTTCTTCTTCTTCTTTTTTCAACTATTCTATTACTCCCTTTCTCTTTCCTTCTGAATTATTTTTTAAAAAACATGCTTTTGGTAAAAATTCTATATATTTCAGAAGGATATTTAGCAAAATATGAAAATCTGCTTCTTGTATTCGGCTTCCCTCCATTCTACTACTAAGTGGTCTTTAAAAAAATTCCATGTATTGCGCAGGTGTAGAAAATGTCTTCCCTAGTTTGTTCTGTGTCTTTTGATTGTGTTGTGATACATACAATTTTTATTTTTTGTCAATAAAACATATTAGTCTTTTCCTTTATAGTTTCTGGATTGATATGCTTCAGGCAGACTTTCATATGTCAAGATTTTAAAATAATGTACCCATGGCTTTTTTTGTTTGTTATTTATGGTTTTTAAAAAATTTATATCTTCAATTTAGCTAGAATTTTATTTGATTTTTTCCTCTTTTTTTTTTTGAAAGGCTTGAGAAAAGGAGTGGGTTTATTACTTTTTCTTAAATAATTAAGAATTAAGCCCATTGTCCAATCTTCTTTATTTTACTTTCTAAATATTACAACATTCTCTTCTTCAAGTTCACAAAGGAGAAAAAAAGCTTTATATGGTCACTTTATCAACTCTTTTTTTTTTGATCTTACAATGAAAGTTTGCAGTATCTCAGTGGATACTGATAAACACAGCTCCAGGGGAAACTGTCATAAAAGAAGGAATTTATTGCATATTCAATCTGCTTTTCATTTGAAGTAGAATACTCTTCTGATTTATTTAAAAGGGCAATGGGATGGTTGAAGAGAGCTTTTGATGGGGAATTTGTTGACAACTGGATTTTTTACAAAGTCATAAAATGGCAGATTTCTGGTTGTAGAAAAATCTTTTGTGTCCAGTTGGAAAAGAAAGTAAAGCAGACACTTACAAAATTCAGTTATTTAAAATCAACCCTGATATTGAAGCTACACTAGGAATATGTGTTTCATTAAAATTTTAGCTATGCTCCTACACTTTTGCCTTTAGACCAGGTGGGGAGGGGAAAGTAATCTTCTGTCTTGGCTCTGTGCATGGCCCTTGGAGAACACGATCCATTACAAATTCAAAGAAAGAACTATCTGAAACAATTACCTAAAACTATTTCATGAAATAATATATCCTTTTCTGTCCCCTTTCTAATCTTTTTTCTTACTCTCTTTCTTGTAAACTTCTGATGGAAATGGTATGGACCAAAACGATTCTCTCAGGGACCAAATAATTTGTAGCTCTGATGAATCTGGTCACAGAGAACTAAGCAGGTCAAAAATTAAGCACTGTCCATTGCAACTAACTGATTCAGTCAAAATTAAGGACCAATATCTTAGAAATGTCAAGTGTCACAACACTGTCAGAGATGTGAAATTTTTTAATGGTTAAGAAATGTCTAACTCCCTGTGTTCCAATTTTGGCTCTATTGCTTGACAAGTGTGTGTTACTAATTATTTATTGGTAACCATGTGTTATTTAGTCTTTTTGACTTTCAGTTTCCTTATCTGTAAAAACAGGATTGTGAGGATAAACTAATGAAGGGAGATGATTTAGCACTCAGTAATTACTGGTTGATACTCTTAATTTTTTGTTCTGAAAGAAGGATACTGTCTTCTGAAAGAGTCAAAACTGTAAGATAGTAATTTAAGCAACTGTACTTCAGAGGACTTAAAGACTATGGCAATAAGTTGGACACTGACACTTAATGTGTCCTTAGGTGTCCACACTTCAGTTTCCTAACTAGGTTCTACTGTCTTGGAAGCATTTTGCAATTACCAGTAAGGACTAAGAAGATCTCCTATAGAGTCTTATGTTTTACAAGTAAGTCTTCCCTCTCACTCAGAATAGATATGGAACATGTCATTTTATAGAAAATACAGAAAGGTATAGAAGGGAAAGTAAGGGTCAAGTACAATTCCATCACCCAGAGGAGGTCTCATAACAGACTTAATATTGACTTCCATGCTTTTCCTCTTAAGATTCATAGCTATTTCCCATATTTTTATACATTTTGTAAAATATTTCTAATAATTATTTAATATTAATTAATATTTCAAACTTACTTTAACCATTTAGATATTCCTATAGAACTATATATCTCTTTGGGTTTTTTTTTTTTTTTGCTACAAATAATGCTAATAACATGTCCATTTTTATATCTTAGATTATTTCCCAAGAAGAAATTTCTGAAAAAAGGCTCTCTTCTGAGGGTATAGTATTACTAAGGAACTTAATACAAATTGCCAGACAATTTCTCAGAAATTTTGTGCCAATTTATATGTCCCACCATGTGCATTGCAGCTGCATTTAGGACAACATTTTTTTAATCTTTACCATTTTGATAGGTAACAATGTCATCTATTGTTATTTTAATTTGCTTATCATTGATTAATAATGTCTTTTTTCCACAAGCGTTCTTAAGAATCTTCTGTATGCCTTTAATTAAAGATACACCTTCTCAATATTTGTTAATGTTATCAGTTTCTAAGGGTTAACTATCAAGATGAAATTATCATTTATACTTACGCAGCTGCATGTACTTAATGTCTTATAGATTGCAATTTGTCTCTAGTACAATTATGCCATTGGAGTTAAGATATCAGCAAAATTTTACTTGGGATTAATGTAAACCTATTTTCACCTTCTACTATCAAGTTTTTTGCCTTTTTTTAGCTGCCCATCTTTGAGGCCCTGTTTGCTGGATGCTTGCACCTGTTTATACATTATCTCCTGAAAAGTCCCACCAACTTTTGTGTGTATTTCTTTAAACTCAGACATCAATAAATAGATATTAACTGTAAACTAATCACATATGGTTGAAAAATTTGACAGCTTATGATCATTTAGGAAGCCATTGATTCCAAAATTGCAAAAATTTTACAGAATTTGAAAGCATTTAGCTGGTTTTTCCTAGAGCAGGAAAAAAAAAAAGCTCTCATGCTGCACACGTGATTTTCTGCAATTTTACCACAAACTAGATGTATCTGAAAATGGCTTCTATATTCAATAGGCTATGAAATAAATTGCCTTTTCTGGGTAGTGCTACAGGATAATGTAAAGGTCACTGCCATGTTTTAGACTTTTAACAGCATTCATTGTGCTATAAATAACTGTGGCTAGCATGTTTATTTCATGAAATCCAAGTTGTGTAAATTGGAGTTTATGTTATAAGGTATGTGGTAGATGAATTATACTGAAAACGTGTGTACATGCATATTGCTACAGTTCTCTTTAATTAAAGTCCTTCTGGAGGCTTCTTTTAAAGCTAATGCTAATATCTCTTAGCACATCTAATTATTGAAATTCGGGTTTGAGTTTAGTGACTGGGCTAAGCAAATCATGTGGAAGTGGTCATTGAAATTTATACTGTCTTAAGCCTTGGGCTGTTCCAAAATACTGCACAGACACCTCTTAAAAATAATCCCTTCATATTGTTTTTGATATAGTTCTCTTTTTTGCATAACATGCCAATTTTCTTTTTTAATGGTAGGTGCAGAGGTTGTCATTGTTGACAAGGTGTCACAGCAATCCCAGTGTCTTGCTGACCAGCCCAGCTGGGCTTTGATAGCTTTACTGAGAAGGGACCCAGTGAGATCAAGATACCGACATTAAAAGTGAATACAAAAAATAAGAAGTGGTAAAAATCTCATTTAAGACACACAATAAATGACTCCAGAAAATTATTCAGGTTCCAACTTTAACTTTTACTTTCCAAAATATTCTCTTTTTAACTTGTTAAAAATTATTTTTTTTTTCAGTTGATCCACTCATCACCAGTATAGAGTGATCACCATGGATGAACATAGCCTGGTGCTATGGCAATTTCAAGGTGATCGGGTCATGGTTCCTGGCATTAGGAGATTTATGATCTAGTAAGAGAGATAGAAAAGAATACAAAACACAAAAACATATAATGCAAACATTAGGCCTAAAATAAGCAATAATCTTAATGTGCGTTTATGAGTAAGAATAATGAACCATGTTGGATAAAATAGTGAAAGAATTCATGAAGAAAGTGGAATTTTGAAATGGTACCCAACTATTAGCAGAGTCAATGGCTGGGTAGAGGGAGTTCATGAGAAATATGAGCATGAATGTGAAGTCAGTTGAAAAATAGTGAGTGGTCTCGGTTTGCTAAATCAAGGGTGCATGCACCCATCCAATCATGCAGCAAATGCTGTAGAATGCCTAGTTAGTAGGCCATATTCCCCTAGGTAGCAGGTGCAGTGTAGTGAACAAAATAGACTTGGTCTGTGCCTTTATGGAGCAAATCAAAACCTGGTGATGAGACAGACAGTTAACAGTAAATAAGGATGCCGTCAACATATTGTTTCAACTTGTAATAGGTGCCACCAAGGTGTAAGCAAAGGCCGAAGATGGAAAATAAATAACAAAGGAGATCTACTTCAGATAAAGATTACCAAAAAATCTCTGAAGAATAGATGTTAAACTTCAGACTTGAAAGACGAAAAGTAGCCAGAGAAGGAAGGAAGAGGTTGAGAAGAGAAAGAGTGTTCCAAAAAGACAATAGCGTGTGGAAAAGCTCTGAAGGAATATAGAATTTGTCTTTGAGTAACTGAAAGAAAGCCAGTGAGACTGGAAGGTATGGAGGGAGAAAACAGAACCAGCTGTGGGGCTGGGGAGGCACACGAGGGCCCAGATCAACACAGGAACTTAGCAGCTACAGGAAGATGTCGATTGCAATTTGAAATGTGATGGTAAGTCATGAAAGAATTAAACAGAAATGTAACAGGATCTAGCTTATTACTCTGGTTGCCATGTGGAAACTAAATGCACAGAAATAAATAATTGGATATTTACCAGGATTTGCTAATGACCATAGAGACACAGGCCTGTTAAGGCAGGTTAGAGACTGAGCATGAATGAGCCTGTGATTCAGGGCCACATCCCGTACCTCTGGAAGCTTTCTCTGACCTGGAGGTTGGGGCAAATGCCCCCTCTATGGTGCACTCATAATATCCAGGGAGCATACAGCATTAGACATTTCACATTATAATATAATTTCCTGTTTTCTGAGAAGATAGTATTTGAGCCAAAAGAACTGGAGGAGTAAGCAGATCCAAGCAACAACAGTTTAAAAGGAAACAGTTTAAAGAAAAGCCCAGTAAATTAATCTGTATGTTGATCCATGATGAGTATACAATTACTTGAGCTTGTAACTTTTAATCATTTATCATGCTAAACAAAGCAATTTATTTTTAGATGTATTTCAAGAGTGTTAGAATCAATAATATTTTATTAAAATCTGCTATCCTCTCATCTAAAAGTATTCTATTACTTTACTGAAGCCTTATTTATAAATTTGATGTTTACTCAAATCAGTTTTCAGTCCATGGGTACTTTGGAATAGGGGAACATTAGAGATGCAGAAGACCTAGTTTATATTCTATTCATCTTTCACCATTAGTCAGTGGATTGACTCATCTCTACGGGTCTCCCTTATCATTTCTAATATCCTAAGAAGGTATCTAGTGTGTTTCTCCCAGCTGTGTAGGTAAGGGGTTAGGAGAAATGGAAAAGAAAGCTAATTCCAAACACTTAACACTACCTAGCACATGCTTCAGACAGCCAAGTCAGTGTGAATTGCTTAGGTGTAGTTTCTTGAATGGGAAAATTTTAAAGGTTTTTTAAAAAGAACTCTCATTGTACCAGCAGGAGTGATGCATGTGGAGTGAAGTGAATCTGATGAAAATTTAGGGAAAAAAATAAACAGGATTCAGTCTTCAAGTATTCATAAAGATATAGGAGCAAACATTATTCAGTTTTCTACTATTAAAAAATACTTAACAAAAAGCACCCTAGGTATTTGCACTAGAAATTCTTACTCTACCCCACTACCCACCTCCTGTTGTAATGAAAGTGGCCTATTTCCAAGTTCTACTTAGGGGAAATATGTTTTATATCACATAGTTCTGCATCTCTGCTTTTTCTCTCTATAGAGAGAAACACATACCTGGAGAGAGCAATCTTGTGGGGGTTTTCTCTAGAGATGCTTTGAATTTAGTTCCTCAGTGTTGTTTAGTCCCAGGTTTAGTCTCCATATATTCCTAAAATAAACTCTTGTCTTCTTGAGGCAGATTGAATTAGTCTCCATTTCTTGCCACCAAAAGAGCAAACTGAAAACAGTGTTGATCAACCTTGTATGAGAAAATGAAAACCCACTGTCAAAGAAGAATTAGGGAGAAAGATATCTATTTCCAGCTAGGGTCAAGGATGGCTCTCACTTATTTTTCTTTTGTAAGTGGACACTCTCTAGGAGTAGAAACTTTCTTAGAGCTCTTACTGCAGCCTCCAGGGGTTGCACATGGTTCCACGTCTTGCCCTACATCTCTGGGTGCCCAAGCTTGTGGTGCACCAGGACCTCCCTGGGAAGCTGCTGCAAGTATTGATTTTAGGGCTTAGTCCACAGGGAATCTGGCAGGAAGTCTGGCATACACCTGGGCAACTGTAATTTTGACAGGCTCCATAGATGGTTCACACATAGCCAGGTTTCAAAGCCATGCCCAATGGCCTTAAGCGGTTTTGACTCAGATGCACTTAGATACCTTGACGTGTTATGCATCTCTGCTAAGATGTCCTTCTGGTTTTCTGCTCCAGAATTAAAGATTTATTTTTCTTTCTTTTTATATTCTATTGGCAATAATACAATAGTATATAAGTCTTTAAAACTTGTCTCACCTGGAGTTGCTTCCTATCAAAAGAAGAAATATATGATGCATCATTTTGGAGAACTTAAATTGAAATTTAAGAGAAAACATGGCATTAGAGGTCTGAGAAAGCTTCCAGAGGTATGGGGTGTGGCCCTGAATCACAGATTTCTTCATACTCACTCTCTAACTTGCCTTAACAGACTTGTGTCTCTACTGTCATTAGCAAATCCTGATAAATACTGGATTCTTTATTTCTGTACACTTAGTTTCCACATAGCACCCAGAATAATAAGTCAAATGCTTTTAAGATAACATTGTAATTGTCATGAATTCTTGATCTCTAGCCTGGATTAAACTTTATTTATTTATTTATTTGTTTGTTTGTTTGTTTATTATTTTATCTTATAATTATCTTTTCATTCTCCTCAACAGCCATAGCTGTCTTATCTAGGGGAGCCAAGGTCCTGGTTTACCGAAAACTGTGGGGTTCTAGGACGTGAACTTTCAGTACTAAAAACCAAACAAGTCTCAGGCCAACTAGAACAAGTGGGTCACTCTAGTCTTATCAGGCCTTCTTTTTGACTGCATTTTCCCTACTTTCAATAAAAAGTCTAATTTCTTACTTCACAAAGAAAATGGAGGTAGAAAAAATTTCAACTTCCTGTGCAATCCACTAACGTGTCTGGCCAGGACCTGACTCCATTAGTGATTCTGTCTTTCTGTTATACCTTCTACCTCTTCAAATATACTTTGTCCCCTCAGCATAGTGTTAAAAGACAGTTCCCCAAGTATAAACATGCTTGCAGGAAAGTGTCCCTATTGGACTCTGAGCTTGATACAGCCTTTCTTCTGTGCCCACACTTTTGTGACATAAAACAGAGCATGACCAAACCCCAAGGGAGACTTTATAATGTTCTCCTCATTCTTAAATTCCTCTAAATGTCAAACTCCTCCTCTACCCTTTTAGGCGGCCCTTCCACTTTCAGTTAGAAAAGACTCATTGAAATATGTTTCTTAAGTGAGGTTTCTCTCCCTTGACTGGAAAGTGGTAGATAACTCAGCTTTGATTTTTGTACTTGACGGCTTTTTTATTATTTAACAATAAGAGCGTGTTCAAGTATTTTCCAACTTAAGCACAAAACTCTCTCTTCCTGTACTTTAGATGTGCTTAACCATCTCTTTCCCTGCCTCTTTCTTCCTAGGTATTCATTTTGGAAATCTACTTTTGCTTTTTTCATTTTACCCATGAATTTCAGTGTGCCTTTGTCTTTTCAGTGCACTCCAATGAACATGCTTTTATATGATCACCAATGATCTTGTTGCTAAATTTTATGTGATACATTTAGTTCTGTGATTTTTAAAAAATTTTAACAGCAATGTTATTTATAATTGCCAAGATATGGAAGCATCCTAAGTGCACATCAATAGTTGAATAGATAATGAAGATGCAGTATATACATGTAATGGAATATGCAATTTGTGATTTTAAAATAGATTTAAAAAAAATAAAGTAGAGTAACTTAGAAGGAATAATATATAATTGCCCCAAAATTTTCCATGCAGAACTAACAAGCTATTCTCTGTGGCTTTTGTCATTCTTTACAACTTTACAAATTATTTACAACTCCTTTTAAAAACATATTCTGGTTGCGTGCATTATCCTATGGGATTCTCTTCTCAATAATCTTTCTAAATCTCCATCTTTTACTCAAAATACACTCAAATATTGATGTTTCCAGCTTTATAGTCTCATCTTACTATTTTATTTGCACTATAGATTGTCCCTGGCTCAGTTCCTTTTTTTTCACTACCTTCATGGCTATGTCTACAACCCTTAGCTGAGGCACTCAAATCTCTCTCTAGATAGCCAGTTCCATATGAATTTTCTATTAAGTACCACAATCTCATCACTGATTTTCTCCTCTCCCAATTATTCCATCCCACACATCTTATATTGATGACACAACCGAGAACCAATTACCCGGTTATCGCCCTTGATTTCTTCTGTTCATCTCCCACATCCAACCAATTACCAACCCTCGCCTGCTAAGTCTCCTTCAAATTTCTTAAGTCTATCTCTTTCTCCCTACCTGTGCTAACTCCTCTCTGAAAATGGGCTCTTAACCTTTGAGACTGTATTTGTGCAACAGTCTTCCAAATGGAGTGTTTGCCCCAAGACTTGGCCTCCTGCAATCAGGCACCACACTGCTGCCAACATAATCTTCCTAAAACATAAGTCTGACCATTGTGGTTAAGATCTTGGGTTCTTGAATAAGACAGATCTGGATTTATAACCACTTTCAATTCTTACTAGCGGTAATTTGGGGCGGGATATTTAACCTCTCTAAGCCTCAGTTTCCTCATTGATAAACTGGGACTGCAAAGCCTTTATTAGTGCATTGACTTGAGAGTAAAATGAGCTATCTATTTAGCACAGTACTTTGCAAATAAATAGTGGCCAATATTTCGTTGCTATTTTTATCATGGTTATTATTCTTCTTGTTCTCGTTGATATGTATTACAACCCTTCCTGCCTGGATTTCTTCAATGTTTCTCTACTGGGTCTCAGATAAAGTCTTAATCCTCTGTGTGATCTAGGAGGCCTTTTATGCCTTGTATTCTTTCTCTTTCTCAGTCTATTGTCTAGTCACATTGAATTATTTGCTGTTTTTTTTCCAACAGTACCCTTTCTTTCTCTTCTTTTGTAAGTTCTTTAATATTTATTGATTTTTGCTACTTGCCTAGCAAAACCCAATACCTTCTTCAAAATTTAGTTACACTTAATCTTTCCTTGAGAACGTTCCTTCCCACCACTCTTAATGTAATCTGGATCAATTGTCCTGTTTGCTCCCCTAATTTCTTGTGCACACATGACTCTATAATACCGAATTATTTAGCACATTATAATTACCTTCCTCAATATGCTATGAGTGTCTTGTAGGCACCAATTGTGTCTTTATCTTTGTGTTGCCAATTTCCATGACAGTACCTGGAAAATAGTGGGTGACACTCAAATGTTGAATGATATGAAGGTTCTGGATATTTGCAATGACCATGATTCACAATGGAGATGGTATAGCACATAAAACAATTAACTAACAATAATTTAAAAATAAAGAGATAATGAAATGCCTCAATGAATGCTGTACTTTTAGAAGTTATGTAACTGTATATAAATATATATAGAAAAATATATAGA
This sequence comes from Camelus dromedarius, assembly GCF_036321535.1. Taxonomy (NCBI): domain Eukaryota; kingdom Metazoa; phylum Chordata; class Mammalia; order Artiodactyla; family Camelidae; genus Camelus; species Camelus dromedarius. The sequence goes on along the minus strand of NC_087465.1, from coordinate 23,526,000 downwards.
AGTTCTATATAACTATAAATGATAAATACCACATAATGTATAGGAAGTTATATAGAGATTAAAACTTTGTGTTGTTGAAAATTTTCAAGGAAAGGATAACATTTGAATTGTATTATGAAGGTACATGATTTGATTAGTAAAAGTAATAGGAGATTTTTAGGAAAAGGGTACTATAAGGGCAAAGACAGAAGAAGTTAGTGTATATGGAATATTTCCTTTGTATTAAGCACCAAGTTGACTCTGAGATTGCCCTGCTTGTAAACCTTTATTTTTATTTTTTTAAATTTTTCTCTCACTGACTATGAGGTGGATAGTTTGAGGACACTCACGGTCAAAACTTTTAAGTAAATTTATAAAGTTCGCACAACTGTCATATAGTGGATCTAGTATTCAAACCCAGTTGCACCCACCTCTGAAGGATTGCTTTCTCCACAGTAAGCTGGTTCACCACAGGTGGAATGAACATGTGAGACTAGAGTAATGAGAGTAAGCCTGGATGTAGATTAAGACAGGCCTTCAAAGTCAGGCAGAGGAAGCATTTGACAATTCTCTATTAAGTCACTATAACATTCTTTCAGTTGTCAAAAATATCTGACAAAGCTTACTACTACTATTATTTCCTGCACCCATGACAGGCAGTGCTAGTAGATCATGTGCTGTGTTTTTTCATTTTTTTGTTTCTTTTTACTGGGCTTGGTTATAGACACAAAGCCCTTAATAATAGATGTTCATGAGAAGTTTATGGTTGACCCATAACCATTCCTTCTTCCTAGCATTATTCGAATTTCCTTTTGGGAATTATTTCGCCACCTTTGGAGCAAGCTGGATGAAACTATAAAATAAGGTAAACCACCCTCGCATTATGGAAAATAGTTTCCTGGAGGCTAGGGAAGGATATTTCTGCCAAATCTCTCTGCCTCAAGAAGACCAAGAAGTGATCATGTGATCTAAGCTTGGCTTTAGACAAAACATTCTTTCCAAAGAGAATCTTGAGCATACTTAGGATTGGAAAAACAAACAAACAAACAAAAATGAAAACACCCCCCCAAATCAAACAAAAACCCCAAATTGTACATTTCTTTCACAGAAGAAATCCTGATGAGGCAGTAGTTACCTTCTGCACTATTGTTTTCTCTTTTATTACTAAGCTTCTTCTCTAACATTTCTACCCCAATGCCATTATATCAATTAGGCTTTTTTTTTTTCCTTTTTTTTTTTTCCTTGCAAAAGTTAGTTGGAGTCAATTTCCGTTGCTTACAACCAAAAAAAAAAAAAAAAAAATCATTACCAATACCATTTGTATTTAGTCATAGTTGGCACATGATTCAAAAACCAATAAGTCCATGATTTAATACCAATGGCACATGATTTAGACCCAATAGGAAAGATGGAGAATATGCTTTGGTATTTTGATTCTGACTCTATTTTCCCAGAATTCTCTTCCTCATATGGTTCCAAGTTAGAGAAGGGTAAAGGAGAAATTTTTGTGAGATTTGGAAGGTGGAAGTGAAGCAGAAGCCATTATGAGCTCCTTCTTTGTCACTAATAATGAAAGAGAGTTGCAGGTGTGTTTCAACTCCCTGTCTACAATCATATCTTCTTCACAGATGGCATTTCCAAATGATACTCTTCAGAATCACAAATTAATTCAGAGTCAAGAGCCTTCCATCTTTTGTTCCACCACCTTTTCTTGTGGCCCCATTCTGGCAGCTGGATACACTTGGTCTTCTGGATTCTTTGGAAATCTAAAATTTGTCCATTCACTTCATTGTTTCAGAAAGGCACCTTCCTCTGGTTATCCAACTTCTTTTTGTCTGTTATTTCTTCAGCTTCTGTAAAAATTGAGTAAAGTTTTATTCATGAAAATAAATCTTTTATTCAATAATAGTCATATAGGTTCTACTTTCATAATTGAACTCTGATTGTTATAGTTATTGGTACCAACTTGTTTCCTGGAGAACAGAACACTAAAGATTTTCTTATTGCCAGTAGCAAAGGGGACACGGGCAACCCATGGCATGTAGTGGCAAAATAGTTTCTTAAGTTATTACCTGTGGTTTCACCTGTGATCAAATACCCAGAGATGACAAGACTTTGGATCACCAAGTAACTGTTGCTGTAGAATGCTCTAATGAAAATGAATACAATGGTGTTGCTTGGTTGATTCTAAGTGCATTGTAAACTTTGGAGAATAAAAATGAGCTCAGGGATGTAAATTGTTGGATCAAGGTCTGAGTAACAAATTAGAACACTTCTATGACTGCTCTGAGGGAAACCCACATTTCCTACACATTTTCTTAAAATGAAACTCAAAATTTAACTTATAGAGTAGCTGAATTACAATTCAATCCAATCTTTATTTCTTATGAATTCTTGATTTCTTATGAATTAAAGCATTGTTTGGGAAGGATTAGGCTGATGAAAATTGGGATGAAGACACATGGGCTGATTCTGATGATGCAGAGGGACTTGAACGTTTACGTTTTACTGAGCTTCATTAGCCAGTAGAGAAGCATTTCCCCAAAGTCTGACAAATTTAGTCTCCCCTTGCCTGAAGAATTTAATATTCCCAGCCTGAGGGATTTGATTTGCAGGGGAATGTTGATCCCTCTGACATACCTTACTACCTCCTCTTGCTTCTAGATCTATGACAAGACTCAGATTCTGGTATGTTCCTGTGGGTCAGATAAAAATTATGATCTGAAAGAAGCACTGCACACACCAAAATAACTATATTTATATAAGTTATTAACAGAAACCTAGGGAATATGCTTGGAAGTGGATCCAAAGGATGTTAGATCAGGCAGGAGAATGTTGACCAGTTTGAATGTATTAAAATTGTCTCACTAAACAAAAAATCTGTATTCAGTGTGTTTTAAGTGTATGGTAAGCAGTTTTAAATTTGGCTAAAATGATGTTGAGTTGCCAAAACTCCCTTGATATACTATAGAGGGCTGTATCCAAAGGCTTAGGGATATTTGAATGTAGGGGTAGGTTTATCTTTTAAGACCTGCTCATCCACCCATATATATGTGTGAAGCCTTTATCAAGGCTTTCAGAAATACATTGGTGAAGGGAATACTGTCACGGTTGGAAAGTTCTGTCGTGACTGTTCTCTGCAGGCCATGAATGACAGTAAGAAGTGCTGTCAACAAAAGAGAGCCCATGAATTCAATAGGAGTGATGGGATTTCAGAGTGCCAGGAGCCAGCGGTGCGACTGAACTGAGAAGGTGCGGGCAGAATTACGACCATGAGTAGCATATCTGAAGCAGGAATCCGGATGATTTCACCCATAAAGAACTTTGTCTTTAACTAGTTGATTATGGTTTCTCAAGGATTGAAATACAGGAGTACTTTGCTAGAATCTTACCTGATTTGTAGAAATGGAAAACCTCTGAGTCTGGTGAACAGAAATTTGACTTGGATCAACAAAATAGAGAATCAATTCTGATTCTTGAGCTAATTCAAACTTCCAAGGTGTTCTGTGCCTACGTCTTAATTTATAAGGCTGGCTGAGTGAAGGCATGGAGAGGTCAGTGCCACTGAAAGAAAAGTTTAATATCACTCATAATTCCCCTACAGTTAAGAGGCACAGCTGAAAATAGGAAGTGCACCAAGTTTTAATCAGGATGCAGAGGAGGAGTGAGTGACAGACTTAAGCCAGAACATTTATTGAGGTTTTGGTGGTAAAGACACAGCAGGGCCAGGTAAGCAGTTTGGGACTGGCTAGTTTGAATAATTACAGCTGGATCTTAGCTATAAGGATGGTCCCCAGTTGCCTGGTATCTCATCCTGTAAGGATTAAGGCAGAAGGAGTGCTGCCTTCTGGGGTGCACGGTCCAGATAGAGGTGTGGCTCTGGATTGATAAATTTGCCTATCAGAGGCTTGCTCTTGGCTGAGCCCTTTACTATCTCTAAGAATTGGTTAGTCCTAGAAAGGGTAGTCACTCTCTAGCCTGAATATTTTTTAAGATGTCAAAATATCATAAAGCAATGGTAAGAAAATGAAAAAAAAAAGATTAATACATAGAGAACCTTGGATAAAAAAGGGGAGTTTCATTTAAGAAAAGATATTGCTTTGTCAAAAATTCATACAGTATATCTTTCTCTAGCCTTTCCCAAAAGGATCTGTGGCCATTTACAAGGGTGATGGCACACTGAGAAAGGGAAAATTATCACACAATGTAGGCATCACTTGACATTGGTTCTGAACTGCCAGTAATTCCTAGAGACACAAAATGCCACAAGTCAGAGGAAAGACTTTTGGAGTTCAGAGTATTAATGATATTTAGATTGATTTGCCTCACAGAGGGATTACCAGGTTCCCAAACCCACTGTGTGGTTACTTCCCATGCCAGAATACCTAAATGGAATAGATATACTAAAAAAAATAGCAAAATATGATGACATCCATATTAAAGAGGTCCCAGAAGGTGAAGAGAGAAAGAAAAGGGTTGAAAATATGTTTGATAAAATTATGGCTGGAAACTTCCCGAAGCTGAAGAAATAAATAGATGTTCAGGCACAGGAAGCAAAGTGTACCAGACAAGATGAACCCAAAGAGACATACACCAAGGCATAGCATAATTAAAATGACAGAAGTTAAATATAAAGAGAGAATTTTAAAGGCAGCAAGAGTAAAACAAAGAGTCACATACAAGGGAACTCCCATAAGGCTATCAGCTAATTATTCTTCAGAAAATTTATTGGCCACAAGGAAGTGCCATAATACATTTTAAGTGCCCAAAGGGGAAAACATACTAAGATATTCTGCTTAGCAAGGTTACCATTCAGAATTGAAGGAGAGATAAAAAACTTCTAAGAGGAGCAAAAACTAATAGTTCATTAATGCTAAACAAACCTACAAGAAATGTCAAAAGTTCTTCTCCAAGTAGAAAAGAAAAGGTTACAGCAAGAAGTTACAGGAGAATTCAACCAAACATATAAAGAAGAGCTAATGCCAATCCTTCTCGAACTATTCCAAAACAGTGAAGAAGAAGGAGCACTCTCAAATTCATTCTACAAGGCCACCATTACCATGACACAAAACCCAAAGACCCTACAAAAACAAGAGAGAAAATTGGAGGCAAATATCTCTGACAAATATAGACACAAAAATCCTCAACAAAATATTCACAAACCCAATTCAACAACATGTGAAAAAAATCATACACCATGATAAAGTGGGATTTATTCCAGGTTACAAGGATGGTGCCATATCCACAAATCAATCAATGTGATACACCATGTTAAAAAAGGAAGGATAAAAATCACACGATCACTTTAATAGATGCAGAAGCAGCATTTGACTACATTCAACACCTATTCATAATAAAAACTCTAATCAAAGCCATTTAAGACAAACCCACAACTAACAGCATATTCAATGGTGAGAAGATGAAAGCTTTTCCTCTAAAATCAGGAAGAAGACAAAGATGACCACTCTCTCCATTCTGATTTAACATAGTATTAGTGGTCCTAGCCACAGCATTCAGACAAGAAAAATACATAAAAGGCATTCAAATAGGATTGGAAGAGTTAAAACTTACTATTTGCAGATGACATGATTCATGTAGAAAATCATAAAGTCTCCACCAAAAAACTATTAGAACTAATTAATGACTCAATAAAGTTTCAGGATATAAGATTAATTTGCAGTAATTTGTTGCTTTTCTGTACACTGATGCTGAACTACCAGGAAAAGAAAGCAAGAAGACAATCCCATTCAAAATTGTATCAAAAAAAATTAAATACTTAGAAATCCACTTAACCAGGAAGGCCAAGAGCTATACTCTGAAAACTATAAAACATTGATGAAGGAAATTAAAGGTGATACAAAGAAATTGAAAGAAATTCTATGTTCACAGATTGGAAGAATTAATATTGTTGAAATGTCCATACTACCCAAGGCAGTCTACATATTTAATACCATTCCTATGAAAGTACTCATGATATTTTGCACAGAAGTAGAACAAACAATCCTATAGTTTATATGGAACCACAAAAGTCTCTGAAAAGCCAAAGCAATCTTGAGAAAAATGAACAAAGCTGGACGTATAATGCTCCCTGACTTCAGACTCTATCAGAAAGCTACATAAATCAAAGCAATATAGTACTGGCACAAAAACAGACACATGGGTCAATGGAACAGAAGTAACTATATAGGCATGATCAATTAACTTATGACAAAGGATGCAAGGATATAAAATGGGAAAGGCAGTCTCTTCAATAAGGGATGCTAGGAAAACTGGACAGATCTATGTCAATAATAAAATTAGAACATTTTCTCACACTATATACAAAAATAGACTCAAAATGAATTGAAGACCTAAATGTAAGACTGAAAATCATAAAATTCCTAGAGGAAAACATTGACTGAACACTCTTTCACATAAATTGTAGTAATATTTCTTTGGTTATGTCTCCTTAGGCAAAGGAAATAAAAGGAAAAGTAAACAAATGGGACCTAATGAAATTTAAAAGCCTTTACACAGTAAAGGAAACCTTGGACAAAATGAAAAGACAACCTACTGAATGAGAGAAAATATTTGCAAATAATATGATAAAGGATTAATATTCTAAATACATACAGCTAATTCAATTCAATATCAGAAAAACCCCAAACTGGGCAGAAGACCTGAATAGATATATTTATTTACCGAAGACACACAGATGGCCAACAGACACATGAGAAGATGCTCAGCATCTCTAATTATCAGGAGATTGCAAATATAAACCACAGTAAGATGTCATCACACACCAGTCAGAATGGCTATCATCAAAAAGACCACAAATAACTAAAGTTGATGAGGATTTGGGGGTAAAGGGAAACCTTGTACACTGCTGGTGGGTACTGATGCAGACAGTATGGGTAACAGTGAAGAGGTTCCTGAAAAACCAAAAATAGAACTAACTACCATATGATCCAGCAACTCCACTCCTAGGTAATCTGAAGAAAATGAAAACAGTAATTTGAAAAGATATATTCATCCTGATTTTCATAGCAGCATTATTTACAATAGCCAAAATATGGAAGCAACCAAGATATATATCAACAGATGGATGGATAAAGATGTGGTGTATATATACACACACACACCCACACACAATGAATGTTACTCAGGCCTCAAAAAAGAGCGAAAATTTTGCCATTTGCACCAACATGGACCTGAAGGGTATTATGCTGAGTGAAATAAGCCAGACCAAGATAGACAAAAACAACCTTATCACCTGTATTCAGGTGAATGTCTCCAAATGGGCATAGAATGTGAAGATATTGGTGTCCCAAATGAATGTTCAGTAAAGAGCATTATTAACACAGAAGAACCTTAATAACCAGGTGGTCAAGATCACTTGTTCTGTGTATGTCTGTCAGCCTCATCAATTGCCCTGTTCTTACCCAACAGATACATGAATAAAATGGTCATGAGTTCAGCAAACTGGATTTCTACTCACTGAAGCCAATCCAGTTAGAGACATGCTGAGTGCCATACCTGCCAATAGCACGAGGCAGCACTTGGCTTCAACATGGCATTATTCCCCAGGAGGATCAGCCAGGTATAGGCAAATTGATTTTGCCGGATAGCTCCCATGATGGAAGTGGCAGCCCTTTTTCATTTTAATTGGAATAGATATTCTGAATATGCATTTGCTTCCCCTGCCCAAAATGCTTCTTCAAAAAGCACCATCCCTGAACTTTCAGACGCTTTACTCACTGTCATGATAATTCTCAGAGCATTGCTTTTGACACGAGAACTAATTTTATAGGAAATAAAGTATGAGATTGGCCCATGCTTATGGAATTTACTGGTCTTTCATGTTCCTCATCACTCTGAGGCAGCAGACATTATAGATGGTTTAAATTTTTTTTTTTTTGAATACTCAGTTACAGCCTTGGCTGGGTGACAACACTTTGCAGGCTCAGGTAACTTCCTCCAGGCTATCGTATATGCTCTGAATCAGTGATTGACTCCTGATTCATTATAGTTTTACTTGCAAAGCTAGGACTCCCAGGTCCGTGAACAAAGTATTCAAAATGGGAATAGCTTTCCTCGCAAATACATTTAACAATCTACTAGTTAAATTTTTCTCCATTTCCTGTAACTTCGCATTCTCCTGGTGCAAGCTCTCCCCTGCTCCACATCCAGTGCTTTTCCCACAATGTCAGGTGTATTTCACTCCTCACGTGAGGAGTTACCCATGTTTTATTTACATCTGTCTGGGCATGATGTTCAAGGAACACAAAAACCAAGGAGAGAAAAGTACTGTACCTTGAAGATTCCTCCTTCACTCTCTTTACCCTACTCTGCTCGATGACCAAGAAACCTGGGTTTAATATTGGTCAGAATCCACGACAAGGCATAAAGAACACCATCATAAGATCCCTGGAGTTGGCCATCACTTAAACCAAAGGGTCCTCCTCGTCCTTCTCCAACAAAACCACAGATACTTCACGACTGTGGGTTTGAGACACTAAGTGATTCCATTTAGCTTGAACTTGTGTCTTTCTCTTCCAGGTTGAGAGACAGAAAAAAATACCTCCTCTCTTCCTTTTCTTAATTTTTCCAGACAGCTGGATTGTTGCCCAGTCATATTGCTAAATCACACCCTTAATTTATACAGGAGATGATAAAGCCTCATCGCTGCTGATTTTTAGTGCATAGAGCATATGGAATCAAGAAGTGCCAGTCCCAGCTTTGCACTCCAGGAATGTGTGGGAGAGCTTACAGCATTTATGGTGTGAAGAGAACGGAGAGGTGAGTGAAAATCATAGAACAGTGTAAGTTTTCTTCCATTACAGTCACCTTTGGGTATTTTAGGAGACATTTCTGAAAGGAATATATATATTCCTTTATATATATATACATATATATATATATATATCTCATACATTGCTTAAAGCACACTAGGTATCTAGCTATTTAAAGGGATTTAATTATTTTTTTAGGATTTTTTTGGTAAAACTTTCTTTAAAAAATCCGATGTATATTATCACCAATGCCTTTTTTATTGCCATTTTTCCTTTATACCTATAAGAATTTCATGAAATGTAGCTGAACATTATTTAATTCAATGAGGATTTTCCATTTAACTTTGAAAACTGAAAAGTGGGGACGAAAAGGTAACATTTTATTTTCCATTTTAAATACAATGCTAATTTATTTAATGCTCTAATTCGTGAAATACACATTACAGAATCATTCTTGGATTTCCCCAGATGTATTTCAACATTATAGTCTCTTATCTTTGTTATAAACATTAAACTGTGCCCAGTTTTTTCAAGACCTATTAACACTCATTCTCGGAATATCCACTCTCTCAATATTTGGAGTCAAAGGGAGCTCTAGTTAAAGGGGTAAATGTATTCCCTGGAGAGTGCATCTAGTCTTGTCCTAAAAATAAATTTAAATATGTTGTCATAGTTCCAAATATTAAGAAAGTTTTTATTAAAACAAATGTTCCCATCCACTGAAGCAGACAAAAGCACCAGGCCTGAGTAAGGAAACAGAGCCCCAATCAGTCAAGACAGGAAAACTTTCCAGATGAAAATGATACCTTCAGTCCCCTTTTAATACGTATTTCTACATAAAGTGATATACCTATAAATGCAAACACGACATTTACTTACAAAAATCACGGTGGAATTCTGCCGTATTAAAGTATATTGTCATTCATCATTGTTTATTTATTCATTGTAGTAAATATTTATTACTGCTCTCCAGCAAGTATTTTCCTCTCTCACTGATTTCCCTCCAAGGAATATTCCTCCTCCTTTTTCACCTCTTTGCTTTGCATTCCTTTGTCGGCAGTGATTGGTCAAGGGTGGTCATGTGAGCTCCTGAGAGTAGATGAGATCCAGTGATACTTTTTCTGCATGTGCTGGGAAACACTCTGTTTTTCCATTAGGAAGAAGCCTCAGAGGATTAGTGACTGTGGCTGCTATAGTCATTTTGCAAACACATAAAAATGGAGCCAACTTCAAGGTAGTATATCCAGAGAAATAGAGAGGAAGAAAATGACTTTTCATACAATTATTTGAGACATTTGAGCCCTGAATGAAGATAAACCTGGATATCTATCTGTGGATAGCTTGGTTATTTGATACAATAAATCCTCCTCTCTCTACTTTTTTGGCTTAAGCTGTTATCAACAGCAGAAATAATTCTAACTGGTACATTCATCAAAGCTAGTGGCACTGCTCTTGGCCTCGGGGATACAGAGAATATAAAACACTGTTTCTAATTTCAAGGAGCTCAGTCTTTGAGGGTGCACGTGCACATACACACATTATTCTGGGGCATGAGAGCTATTCACAGAGTGCTACGGAAGTGCAGGTTGAGCAGGAAGCAGGCCAGAGACGTGATATCCAGAAAAATGATCTTTTCCCAGAAAAGTGTTGCTTGAATTAATTATTCATGGAAATGCATGCTTAAATAAAGTTGGCCTGTTTTTTATCTAAGTTTCAGTTCCTCCAAAAGCTGACTCTGACACGAGAATTTGGGTATAGGTAATTTATTTGAGTGATAATTCCAGGAAGCAAATGTGAGGGAGTAGGGAAAAATGAGACAGGAATAGGAGAGAAGCCAACAAAGAATGCATTAATGAGTAAAGTGTCATGGGCAACTCTGACTGAGTCTCACTGGTGACTCTCTGGGAATCCATTCTGTCCATGGAGGCCTGGGCATTTATCCATCACTCTCATTCCTTCCTGGTTGAAGATTGCCCCCAGGGATTTTATCTGCCTTGCACTTCCTGGGTTCACCTGTGTGCAGTGGAGCCTTCTCCTGTGGTACTGGAGAAGACCTTCAGGGAGAATAAAAGAAGCTTGTGCTGTTCATGCACTGGGAATCAGCTGCAGGTAAACTGAAGTATGTCTAAAGGATGGTGGAGGCATCAGTCTGCATCTGCACAAGTCCCATTTTCTGTGGGAAGTCTTATCCTCTACCAGTTATGTCTATGAATTCCCAAAAACCTAACATTCTCATGGTTTGGGTTGATTCTGAGTGCCTAGTGAACTACCTCATTGTAGCTGTTTTCTTCCTTCTGCTTTGTGCCAATCCCGTGTTGAACTCAGTCATTTATCTTCAATTTCCTCTGAAAACTTATAGAAGGCATTTTTGCAGGACGTGTTTTGATAGTTGAATGTGCGTAGCACAATCTTGAGAAGATGAGATCATTGGGAGGAGAGTTTTTAATCTCTGCAATACAAAATATCTTAAAATTTAGTATCACACAGGTTTGGTCTTAAGAAGTCCTAGGTCATTATCCTGGGCTGAGCTTAGATGCAAAGCCTGAGACAGGGATTCAAATGGTGCCAGTGAAATCTGTAAGGTAATGAAGAAAGCAGATAGGCAAAGGGGAAAAGCTAGGCAGAAACATGGATCCCACAGTGAGTTCTGGAAAGGAAGTGGCACAGCAGTGCCGTCCTTGCTAGGGATGAGGGACCAAGCTTCTTGTGCCTCTGCATTAGCTAGTCATTGATGGCAGGCAATGTCTGGAGAAAGGGTGTAAACCCTCAGGGATTTCTGGATGAGGCTCTTCTGTTGTTAACAGGCATTTTTCACAAGAAGGGTGCAGTTGTGAGTTGTTAGCAGCCAATGCTCACAGAAGCTCAAAGGGGACATGCTCGGGACAACATAACCCTCCACTATGGCCTCTTTGCCAAGGCAATTTTTCACTGGATTGGCTTCTCCATAGGCTCTGGTCTTCTGCAGCAATGCTCAGCTCCATTTTTCTCTCAAGACTCCCTCACTTCTCCACTTTCTGTCCAGCCCTACTGCTTCTAACTACAGACTGACTTTTAATATTGTATGAAACAATTGACTCTCACTATCCTTCCAAAATAAGGCCTTCCTTTGCTCGCCCAAAGGCTCACAGATGTGCTGAGGCTAGATAAAGGAATATTTACTTGACTTACTCTGGTTCTTGCTTAGCTTCATGGAAAAGCTCACAGAGACCTTGAAATGTCAGCCTCCACCCTTCTTTATCCATTTCTAAATCTGGAGCTGTGGTTTATCACTGCAGCAAATGCCTCTCATTAACAGGAGAGTCTATAGCCAGTTTATGTTTAAACGGCAATGACATTATCTCTGCAAAAGACAGCAAGTAGATAAGGAGACAAGCTTGCTTTTGGTGGACAGAGCCGTGTATGTCAAGATGCAGAGGAGTGACCATGGTAGTCTTAGGAAATGTGCAATAGTTTAGATGGGTTTGAAGTCAAATTGTGCAGAGACTCAGGAACCATGTGGAATGAGTTGCACAGTTAGGTTGGCAGGGATCATAGTTTTGATGGTCTAATATATGATGTCAGGGAGTATAGACTTTGCCCTGAAAACATGCCACGTTCATATCAGCATTTTAAGAAGACTCTTCCCTGTGGACTTGAGAAGGGCAACAATGGGACAGGAACATCAGTTACTCAGCTTTTCTACTAAAACATATAGAAGGATGCCATTTCTGAATGAACATTATGAATGATGAAGAGAATGGTAAGTTTAGATGACATTTAAAAAGTACATAGGACAGGACCAGATGATGGATAGGATACAAATAAGGGGCAATAGGTACTCAGGAGAGATGATCAGCTTTGGGGCTTGCATAATATCATTATGCTAATTCTCTCTCTTCCCCTATTCTCAATAAAACAATAAAGGTATTAAGCTCCATATATTGTTTTATAGCCTATGGTATCATGAACATCTTTCAATGTAGTAAACATGGTATAAAATATCAATTTAAATAATTGCCCAATATTTTATTGTACAGATGTAGAACACATTAATCTCTTATCATTGACATTTATATTGTTTGCTATCTTTAACTATTACAACCCATGTAGTCAAATATCTTTTCATTTGTGTTCTTAATTATTATTCTGGTATATAGAAACATCCTAGAAATGTAAACAAGGAATTGCTGCATTTCTAAGGCTTCTGATAAATATGGCCAAATTATTCTTCAGAGGATTTATGTACCAAAATATTCACCAAACCATCACCCTTGGATTTGTAGTATCATGGAAATTCTACTCTGTGAAAGAAGCTCTCTCAGAATAAGGTTTAAGTTCTAGTGGCATAAATTTAAATGTTCTGATGACTACTTTTACTTTTGTCTAATTTCTGCAGAGATATTTGAAGCCCTTAGGGATTTTTATGGTTATCGTAAGGGGTATTGTGCATTTCAATCTTGTATACGCTTGGTCTTCCTTTTGGAAAAAATTGAAAATAACCTAAAAAAATTGATTTCAAAATTTATTTGTATATTATTTATTAATCAATTGATAATTAGTAATTTGTTTATATGCTTATTCATTAATTAAATGAATATTTATCAAAAGCTCACACTGATTCTAGATAATGTGGATAAAACTCTGTCTCTAAATTCGGCAGTTTAGACTCATCCAGGGATCACGATGCTAACCATGATGATCATATCAGGACCTGACGTTTATACAGTGCTTGACCTACGGGCCAAGCACCATTCTCTCAGCAACACTATGGAACAATATTGTTACCTTCATGAAGCAGACAACAAATAAAATATTTCAATGAAACATAGAATGTAGTAAAGTCATGGTGCAGTAGGAGTGCACTGAAGGGACTCTCGATTAATCTTGCAAAGGTGGGTCTTAGCAAAGGCTTCTTGGAGGCGTCAATATCTAAACTGAAACATTAAGGCAGAAAATAATTTAGCTTATGTGCTTTCAAAGTTTTTATTAAAAAAAAAACCCAAACACTTTGGGATCTCGTATTTGCTTAAACAGTGTCCACCATGGGGGAATGTCGCCTTTCCTATGGCATAGGGCAGGTAGAATGGGTTCTTGGGACTCCTTTCTGAGAGGGTTTTATTCCTTACTCACACCCCTATTTTATAATCTCTGGACTTCTTCATTCTGGCTCTATTTTTCTACTAAAAGCATATAAGTCAAGGTTACCAATGACTTTCTAACTGAAAACTTTGATGTCAAATTTTTAGTCATTATATTATTTGACATCTTTCAGAAATTTAAAATCATTCAATACTCCTTCCCATTTGAAAGTCTCTACTATTTGTCATCTAAAACAGAAATCTGGAAACCATTCTATAATGCTTAGTTTCCCTCACCCATCTCATCTATAAATTTTTGTCTTTTCCCCTTGCCTTTACACTCCCATTGGACAAACACACAGGCTATATTTGGTGTAATTTCTAAGCCAATCTCATTTGCTTACCACAAGCTCCAAGCCTTTCTTACCAATAAGGTTTAGGATTAAGACTGATACCCAAGACTTGGGACAAATCACACAACTAATGTATTTCCATGTTGTTTTGAAAAACTTTACTCTAGATGGACCTGGAAACTGGTGAATCAGAGAAAAACCACATATTCAAGTTTCACTAACTCCTCCTGTGTTGATTCACCTGGTTGATCCACCAGCTTATAGGAACACTAGAGTTAGGGTTCCTTCTCCAGCACACCAAGTGCATCTATTTAACTTTGGGATATGTACTCAAGCCTTGGAAAGATTTATTTCTTCATATATAAATTTGGGCTAATAGTAGTACGTAATTAAGAAGATTGCTTTGAGGATTAAATGAGTGAATGCACATAAAACACCTAATTTAGTGTCAGGCATGGTCAATCCCTCAAACTATTACACATAATTATTATTATATTATATTTATCATTGCAATTATGATTATACTGCTCTGTTTACCTGGGGGCCCTGTTCTGAACCTCAATTTTCATGACTTGTATGCTCCTAGGACTGTAGTCTCTGCATAACATCTATTTACTATTGAGTAAGAGCAAAACCTCTGGAGACATGGCTGTAGCCCAGTTGCCTCTCTGGCTGGAGCCATCACTACATGTCTTACATGCAGATTAGACCTCCAGACTAAATAAAACATTTCTGAGCCTATAAGTCCCGTGGAGTATTTTGGCCTCAGTTCAGTTTCTATAGCTTAGTTAGTACCTACCCAGAGCTCATGCTTAGAGCCTATGTTTTCTCTCTTGGGTGAACTAATTCTCTCTGGTGTCCACTTGGATTCCCTTTCTCAAGGGATGAGTGGCTGGCTACGTGGCTTTTCCATATCTCACACACACACACACATGTGCGCAAACATGTCTCCACTAGAATATAAGATGATTTTGGAAGAAAGAAGAGAGAACTTTCTTCCATACGGAGGAAACAGAGAAGGATTCATGGAACGGTGACTTTTAGTATGGTTTGTAAAGCCTGGGTGGAATCTGCACTTGAGAAGATGAAGGTATAGAGAAGATTCCTGGGATGGGCAGCAGCATGAGTGAAATGCTGGTGGCACAACAATGAGGTGACAAGTTATGGTCCTGGTTCCTGAATTTCTATAATTTGATCATACTTCAGTATGGCCAGTCCTGCTGAAGTTCATGCTAGTGGAGCACGCCTTGTCTCCAGTCTACTACCCCCTGATTCCAGACTAAATTGAACTCAAAGATATGATTAAAACCTGTCCAGCTGCACTCAGCTCTTGTGACTGTGTATCTACCCAATCGAAGCAGGTATTGAAACTTATAAAGTGTGTCCTTTTTTCGTATTGGCTAAGTGTCATAATTTTTCCTATTTTCCCTTGACTTTGTTCTTGCATCCGTGTCAGCATCTCTCTTAGTTTAGGGGGTTATAGACTGGTGTGACATATAGTGAAGAGAGTATTGAACTGGAATTGAAAAGATAGGGATCTTTTTCTGATTCAGATGAGGTGAGTACTTTTTATCTCAGATCAGGGATTGGCAGGACAGTTTGTGGTCAAATCCGGCCTGCCTCCTGTTTTTATTCAATCTTTGAACTAAGAATCATTTGTACGTTTTAGATTGGTTTAAAAAAAGATCAAAAAAGAGTAACATAAAAACTATATGGAATTTGAGTTTTCAGGGTGCATCAATAAAGTTTTATTGGAACCCAGCATGGTCACATATTCCCATGGTTGCTTTCATGCAGCAATGGCAAAATTAAATAGTTGTTACAGACATAGTAGGGCCTGCAAAACCAAAAATGGTTACTATTTGGTTCTGAATTTACAGAACAAGTTTGCTGACGTCTGTCTTGGGTCTTTACTTTCCTTCGTAAGATATATGCCTTGGCAGACATTTCATGAATGTTATCTTCTCCTTTCTCTTATAAAAAGGAATTGACTTTTAAAGGTATAAAGCCTGTTTTCAACACTATTGAACATACAATCCAGAATGTAACCAAGCTGTAAAAAAAGTTAATTGTACATTTTTTTCAAAGCCTTCTCATGAACTGCTGTGGGGTCTCTATGCATAGAAATGCTCTGACAACAGAAGTAACAGTCAGTGCGGATGCAATAAGGGTGCTCACACCTTGCCTGCACAGGAGTCCTCTGGGTTATAGGTTTGTTCCTGAGGGTGTCATCGACAACTTAGTTGTTGTTCTTCAGCATCTGAAAAGGAATCCTTAGAGGTTTGCTTTTTGGAACAGCAATATTTGTCCTGACAGCCTCAGTCAATTTTAACCTTTGACTAAGCACTAAGATAGTGATCTCTGAATGACTGAATGAGTAACCCTGAATTCTTTCTCTGATTTAAACACAACTGAATAAGAGTTGTTTTTTTTTAAACTGAGACTTTAGGGGGAAAAAAAGCAAAATAATTATAGATAAAAATCAAGGCAAAAAGTAGAAGACAATGTGTATGTCTTCACTAAGGAAGTAGGTTTTTCTGTCTTCCTTATTAGACTGAAGTTACCTCTAAGAATCTTCATAATTTAGTTCTGACTCTCTAGTGCCTTATATAGCAACTAGTGAGTAAATAAAAGAAGAGAATTTAAAAAAGAAAGAAAAATTATAAAGAGATAAAGAAAGACACATTTTTTTCCAAAGCAGAGAAGAGTTGAATACATAAATCAACATTATGAGCAATAGTGTTGACATGTTTTCAGCTTAAAAAAAGTGAAAATGTCTTTCTCTTTTGACTTAGATGATTACACTGAGAATGTTGCCTCAAATCAAGTTTCCAATGTCTTTTCTTCTATATTCTGTTTTGACTAGAAGTCCTCTCTTCTTGAGTCTGTTATTCTAAATTCAGATATTCTCTACAGCCTGTGTAGATTAAGAGATGACTGTCATATTTAATATCTAATTACCCTATTCCCACGGCTTTCTGGAAAACAAATGTTACTGTGACAATACTTGTTATTTGGGATGTTGTTCATTAAAAAAATTGCCTCTGAACAATATATGCAAAGACAAATGGTAAAGTAATTACAGAAACTGTTTTTTGAGAGCCACTGTATACAAAACATTTCTGAAGTCTCATTGAATTTAATAGTCAAAGCAATCTTGAAAGGTGGTTTACAGATTAGGACACTGGGACAGAAAGAAAATAAAAACTTTCCAAAGAAGGAAAAAAATAGCATATGTCTAATTTTACAGCCTGAATGCCCAAGTGAAACAGTCTTCTAAAAAAATTTCAAAAAAATTTTTATTGAAGTATAGTTGATTTACAATGTTGTGTTAATTTCTGGTGTACAGCATAGTGATTCAGTATATTCATATATGTATTCTTTTTCATATATATTCTTTTTCATTATAGGTTATTAAAAATATTGAATATAGTTCCCTGTGCTATACAGTAGGAACTCGTTGTTTGTCTATTTTATATATGGTAGTTTGTATCTGCTAATCCCAAATATCTAATTAATCCCTCCTCCCCACGTTTCCCCTTTGATAACCATAAGTTTGTTTCCTATGTCTGTGAGTCTGTTTCTGTTTTATAAATAAATTCATTTGTATCATATTTAGATTCCACATGTAAGTGATAGCATATAATATATGTCTTTCACTTTCTGGCTGACTTCATTTAGTATGATAAATCTTTAGGTTCATCCATGTTGCTGCAAATGGCATTATATCATTATTTTTTATGGCTGAAGAGTATTTCATCATATATATATGTATATATATATATCTCCAGTCAGTCATGTGTCAGTGGACATTTAGGTTGTTTCCACATCTTGGCTATTGTGTACATAGTGCTGCTATACACATTGGGGTGCATGTATCTTTTCAAATTAGTTTTCTTCACATATATGCCCAGTAGTGGGATTGCTGGATCATATAGTAAGTCCATTTTTAATTTTACAAGGATTCTCCATACTGTTTTCCATAGTGGTTGCACTGAATTGCATTCCAAGCAACAGTGTAGGAGTGTTCCATTTTCTCCACACCCTCTCCAGGATTTTTTGTTTGTGACTTTTTAATGATAGCTTTTCTGACCTGTGTGAGGTGATAACTCACTATAGTTTTGATTTGCATTTTTCTGATAATGATTGATATTGAGCCTTTTTTCATGACCATCAGAATGTCTTCTTTGGAGAAATGTCTAAGTCTTCTGGCATTTAAAATTTTTGTTTTTATTGTTACTGAGTTATATGAGCTGTTTGTATACTCTGGAAATTAAGCCCTTGTAAGTTACATCATTTGAAAAATTTTCTCCTAGTCTATAGGTTGTCTTTTAATTTTGTTTATGGTTTTCTTTCCTGTAAAAAAGCTTATAAGTTTGATTGGGTCCTATTTGTTTAGTTTACTTTTATTTCTATTGCCTTAAAAGACTGCCCTAGGAAAACATTGCTATGATTTATGTTGAAGAATGTTTTGCCTATGCTCTCTTCCAGGAGATTTATGGTGTCCTGTCTTGTGTTTAAGTCTTTAAGCCATTTTGAGTTTATTTTTTGTGTATGATGTGATGGGTGGTTCTAAATTCTTTTATTTACACGTGGCTCTCCACCTGCTGAAGAGACTGTCTGATCTCCATTCTTGCCTCCTTTGTCAAAGATTAATTGACAGTAGGTAGGTGTGTGGGTTTATTTCTGAGTTCTGTATTCTACTCCATTTTTCCATTTGTCCATTTTTGTGCCAATACCATACTGTTTTGATTATTTATAGCTCTATAGTATTGTCTGAAGTCTGGGAGAGTTAAGCTTCCAGGTATTTTCATTTTCCTCAGTATTTCTTTGACAACTCTGGGTATTTTGAAATTCTATGTAAATTTTAGGATTATTTATTCTAGTTCTGTGAAAAATGTCATGAGTAATTTGACAGGGATCACATTAAATTTGTAGAATACTTTGGGTAATATGGCCATTTTAACAGTATTAATTCTTAGAATTCAATAGCATGGGATATTGTTCCATTTCTCTGAATCAAGTTCAGTTTTCTTTATCGATGTTTTATAGTTCTCAGCATATAAGTCTTCCACCTCCTTTGTCAGGATTATTCCCAAGTATTTTATTTTTTGATGCAATTTTGACAGGGTTTATTTTTTTACTTTCCTTTTCTGGTATTTCCTTCTTAGTGTAAAGAAATACAGCAGATTTCTGTAAGTTAATCTTGTCCTGCTACCTTGCCAAATTTATTTATTATTTCTAGTAGCTTTTATATGGATTCTTTTGGGTTTTCTATATATAGTATCATGTCATCTGCATATAGTGACAATTTAAAATCTTCCCTTCCAATTTGGATCCCTTTTATTTCTTTTTCTTGTCCTATTACTGTGGCTAGTACATTCAATAATATGTTGAATATAAGTGGTGAGTGTGGGCATCCTTTTCTTGTTCCAGATTTAAGTGTAGCTTTTAATATGTTGAGATATACTCCCTCTATATGCACTTTGGTAAGAGTTTTTATTATGAATTAATTTGAATTTTATCAAAAAATTTTTCCTGCATCTATTGAGATAATCACGTGGTTTTGTTCTTTCTTTTGTTGATATGGTGTTTCACATTAATTGATTTGCATATGTTGAACCGTGCTTGTGATCATGGGATGAATCCAGCTTGATTATAGTTTATTTTATGTTTTATGTGTTGCTGGATTTGGTATGCTACTGTATTGTTAAGAATTTTTGCATCTATATTTATAAAAGATATTGGCCTGTTATTTTCCTTTTTGGTGTTGTCTTTGTCAGGTTTTGGTATCAGGGTCATGGTGGCTTCACAGAGTGAGTGGGAGTGTTCTCTCCTCTTCAATCTTTTGGAAGAGTTTGAGAAGGATCGGTGTAAGTTCTTTGTATGTTTGGTAGAATTCTCTAGTGAAGCCACACAGTCCTGGACTTTTGTTTGCAGGGAGTATTTTTATTACTGAGTTTATTTCACTTCTAGTGATTGGTCTGTTCAAATTATGCATTTCCTCTTGATTCAATTTTTATGAACTGTATGTTTCTAGGAACTGGTTTATTTTTTCTATTTTGTCTAATTTGTTGGCATAGTGTTCTCATAATATTCTTATGATTTTTGTATCTCTGTCATGTCAGTTGTTATTTCTCCTTTTTTATTACTTATTTTGTTTGTTTGGATTCACTCTCTTTTCTTCTTGGTGAGCCTGGCCAGAGGTTTGTCAATTTTGTTTGCTCTTTCAAAACGCCAGCTCTTGGTTTGTTTTTTTTTCCCTATTATTTAAATAATCTTTATTTTATTTATTTCCTCTATGACCTTTATTATTTCTTTCCTCCTGTTGACTTTAGGTTTTGTTTGTTCTTCTTTTTCTAATTCTTTTAGGTGGTAGTTTAGGTTCTTTATTTAAATTTTTTTTTTTTTTTTTTTAGTTTGTTTTTTTGAGAAAGGCTTGTATCACTAAAACTTCTCTCTTAGAACTGGTTTTATTGAATCCCATAGATTTTGTATGGCTGTGTTTTCATTGTCATTTGTCTCAATTATTTTTTAATTTTCTCTTTGATTTTATCATTGGCCCATTGGGTTTTTAGTAGCATGTTGTGTAGTCTCATGCATTTTTTTTTTCTTTTTCCTTGTTTTCCTTTCTGTGGTTGATTTCTAGTTTTATGCCACTGTGTTCAGAAGAGATGCTTCAGATAATTTCTTTCCTCTTAAATTGGTTGAGGCTTGTTTTGTGCCTTAGGATGTGGTCTATCCTAGGGAATATTCCATGTACACTTGAAAATAATGTATATTCTTCTTTTTAAAAATTTTAATGTAATTTTCTGAAAACATAATTAAATCTAACTTTTCTGTTGTGTCAGTTAGCATCTCTGTTGCCTTATTGGTTTTCTGTCTGGAAGACCTGTCCATTAATGTCAGTGGGACTGCTTCTATGTTCCCATCAGTTTCTCCCTTTATGTTAGTATTTGTATACATATTTAGATGTTCCTATGTTGGGTGCATGTATGTTAATAAGTGTAATATCCTCGTTTTGTATTGATCCTTTTATCATTATATAGTGTTCTTATTTATCTCTCTTTATGGCCTTTGTTTTAAAGTCGATTTTGTCTGATACAAGTATTGCCACACCTGCCTTCTTGTCATTTCTATTTGTATGAAATATCTTTTCCATTTTCTCACTTTCAATCTTTGTGTGTCCTTCACCCTAATGTGGGTATCTTGTAGGCAGCATATTATAGACTCCTAATTTATTATCCAATCTGCTACACTATATCTTTTGATTAGAGCATTTAGTTCATTGACATTTAAGGTAATTATTGATAGAGATATATTTATTACCATTCTAAACTTTATTTTCCAATTGATTTTATATTTTTTATTTTTTCCTTTCTTTTTGTTTTTTTTTTGTGTGTGTTTTGATTATTTTATTTTATTTTATTTTATTTCATTTTATTTTATTTTATTGTGACTGAGTTCTCTTCTTTTTGGTTTTTGTGACTCTATTGTATGCTTTTGATTTATAGCTACCCTGTTTTTGAAGTAGGTTAACCCATTACTTTATCTGTTTGCTTTAGACTGATAGTCAGAGAGGCTAAATCCCATTTTTAAAAAATCGACATTTTGTTACTCCCCTCCTCTATAGTTTATGATTTTGATGCTCTGTTTTACATCTTAGTGTTTATTCTTTTGCTGTCCATCACATTTCCAATTGTGGTTTTCTCTTTTCTATAGATTCTTGCTTCTCTTCTATTTAGAGAAGATCTTTCCAAGTTTCTTTTGGAAAGGTTAAGTATTGCTGTATTCTTTTAGTTTATGCTTATCTGAGACAGTCTTTTCTCTCTTATTCATATGATAATCTTGTTTTGTAGAGTCTCCTAGGTTGCAGGATTTTTTCCTTTCAGAACTTGGAATATATTTTGTCACTTCCTTCTGTCCTGCAAACTTTCTGTAAAGAAAACCACTGATAGCAGTATGGGGGTTCCCTTGTAACTATTTTTCTCTTGCTACCTTTAGAGCCCTCTCTTTATCTTTAAATTTTGTCATTTTAATTATAATTTGTCTTGGTATAGGTCTGTTTGAGTTATCTTGCTTGCAACCCTCTGTGCTTCCTGTCCTTGGATATTTGTTTTCTTTCTTAGATTTGGGAAGTTTTCAGTCAAAATTTCTTAAAATACATTTTTGACCCCTATTTTTCTTTCTTCTACTTCTGGAAACCTATTATGTGTAGATTGGCACACTTTATATTATCCCATAGGTCTCTTAAATTGCTTTCATTTTTTTCCTTTGTCTTTCTGCCTGCTGTTCTGATTGGGTGATTTCCATTATTCTGTCTTTCATATCTCTTATTAATTCTTCTGCATTATTTAGTTTGCTATTTATTGCCTTTGGCTCAACTTCTATCTCAGCAAATGAAGTTTCTAATTTTAACTGGCTCCTCTTTATAGTTTCCAGTTTCTTGTTACAGTGATCTGCATTTCTACTGATGGCCTTTCTTAAGTCCTTCAGTATTTTTATCATCTCCTTTTTGAACTTGGGCCCTGGTAGACTGGAGAGGTCTGTTTCATTGCTTTTTCTTTCAAGGGATTTTTCTTTTTCTTTTATTTGGGAATGGTTCCTCTGCTGCTTCATTTTACTTATATTTCTCTGAGTCTATGATTTGACAAGTAACAGTTACCTACTGTGATCTTAAAGGGCTGTTTTTATGTGGGAACCTCTTTGTGTAGTTTGTATGAGTCTAATATTTTTGTTGTGAGGATTGTTTTTGGTATGTATGGCTGCTACATCTTTCCTCCACATGTGCTGGCTGTTATCCCTTTGAAAGGGGGTTGATCAGTGTTGTGGTGACCAGAGCTGGCAGTGGACCTTGAGCAGGGCCTCCTCTTTCCTTTGTGGTTGTACAGTCTGCTCCCCAGTTGTTGGAGTACAAGCCTCTAGATCTGTTTCTGAGCTGCAGTGTGAGATAGGTGAAACTGTGATGCTTCCACTGGGAGAGGAGCCCCTGAGTATTAATTATAGAAGCCTTGCAGAGGGAAGTGCACTCTGTGGTGTTGCTTGTCAGCCACTGTGTGGGCTCACAAGGCACACTGTTGTTGGCATTGGACCCACCTCAGAGATGGGAATGCAGGTAATCTGCCAGGGTATCCTTCAGTCACTGTGTTCACAAAGTCACCAGGACAGATCCATTGAAGTTAGGCACCAGGACCAGCCATTGTCACAGGTAGTCATGCAGCTGGATTCACCATGGGAGCTGTGGATTCGGCCCAGAGCCTACCCCTGCCTCTGTGTGCACATGCCCAAAAAGCCTAGGGTTCCTAATGCTGGACCTGCCCCGGCTGCACACCAGCAACCTGCTCAGATGCCCTTCAGGCACTCAGTTACATCAGAGGTGTAAGTCCATTAAGCCTGCCTGGGACACAGCTCAGATTTCAGCCCCATTTTCTCCCATGGCCCCAGGGAATGAACTCAGACTTCAGCCCCACCTCTGTTTGGGGCACCCTGATGGAGCTTGCATGTCCTCAGAGCTGTGCCTGCTGTGAGCACATCAAGAAGTTAGGTTGCTAAGGTAGGGTCTTTCCCCTTCCTTGAGGCATATTAACAATGGAGCATTTATGACAGACTTGGGCTCTGTTGCACACACTCCTAGTTGTGGTCCATACCACTTTCCTGCCTCTTCAAGCTGTCTCTGCACAAGCAACCCTAGTTCTCTCCCTGGGTTTATCCTCTGAAGCTTGAGTTTCAGTACCCAGTCCCTGTGTGCAGCAGCAGATGCATGTCTGAGTGCTGGGAGGCGGCACAAACCCTCTGTGCTGGTCCCTCTCTATTCTGCTTGTTTCAAACTAGCTGTTTCCCTCTCCTCTGAGCCTCTGAAGCTCCCTGTCTGTCCTGGATGATCCAAGTGAGACATTCTTGAACTTGTTTTTTTCTTTTTTTGAGATGATAGAATTTCAGGGGATTCATTGAAGGACTAAGACCTCAGCCTTTAGGAAGTGTCTCTAAATATTTCATATTTTTCTCCTTCACCCTCACCATGATGATTAGTCAGATCAGAAGAAATGCTTGCTACTCTGACTAGTGTCCCATGTAGAGACACATTTGCTTCTGTCCTGAATCTGAAGGAAGGTCTGTAGAGTGATTAGATCTGCCTTGGCAATCAGTGAAGAAAGCCTCCAGGGGAGGTTCACTGTGATTTCCTCGCCAGAGATGCCAGGAAGCTATTTATTAGTATTTTAAAGGAACTTAGTTGACCTGGAACTAAAGAAAATTAATATTTCAAAAAAGGGAAGGCACATTACATATCAACCAGACAAGTCATTTTTTGGCTAGCACTGTTTAAGCATTACTCACCATGTGCTAAATCCACTTGAAAGCTTAGTGAAACTTCTACTATACTTTAAAATAAAATAGGCTGACTGTTTGACAGTCACAGAGCTTTTTGGGCCAGTTAAAAACAATTTTTTTTTTTGTGCCTGTACTTCCCTATGGAGATAGTTTAAGTGCAACTTTGCAACATTTCTGCTGAAGACAAAATCCTGTTGACTTCAGTGGGCTTTTGGATCAATGATGCCATCAAGGAAAATAGCACTGTTTAAGTGTCCATTTTTACTGTCACATGGATACAAAGAGCATGCAGAAAAACACAAAGAAATATTAACTGGCATGCTGCTATATAAGAGCTTGTTTCTAGACCAAGAAAAAGGCAATCCTGCTTTATTACAGTAATATATTTTGCTATCAATAAAATTCTGATGTGACTAATTTTTTGGTAAGAGCAACTTACTTGGTGGAATTATTTTTTTCTGCAAAGTGTTATCAGATATGGAAATAGTGTGATTAGTAATAGGAAATAGCAAACGTAAAGTATATATTGCATTTTAAAAATTAGACTTTATACTTTATTACAGATGGATGTAATATTCCTATTTTTCTTTAAAAGATTATACTCATTATGTAGGCTGAATATTTATCCTCCATAAATGTATAAATCTCTCTTTCTCTTTCTCTGTGTGTATGTGTGATGAGGGGAGATACAGTCTTTCTGATTTTCTGTTGGGGATAGTATATGTTACTTCTTTTATTACAGAAAAAACAAGTTTTATCATTCAGAAGAACTTTTCCAGATCAGCCACATAGGGAGTAAGTAGGGAGAAAACTGAATTTTAACAAAGGAGTGTTCTAGTTGGAAAGATAATGACCTATAGGACAAATGCCTTGGGCCCTTAGTGTTCATCTCCGCTTTCACCCAGTGTCAAGACATGACCCACTGTACTTCCTCCTGGAAGAAAGCTGCTCAGGTGCCATCTTCCTGTCATGGAAGGACATTGGGGAATGGTCAGGTTCTTGGCCATGACCTACCATTATTTAAACAATTGGTGGTTAAGTTGGAAAATAAACTCAAATATACTTGAATTTTAAGGTTTAAATAAACTATTGGGTTACAGAGGTAAGAAATTAAAGGAATAAAATTGAAGAGTTTACAATTTTGAAATTGGGTAGGTGTATAAACATTTTATTCAATTCTGAAAAAAACGGTGCCCTCCTACTTTCACCAGAGTCTCAGCTAAATTATTCATATCATTTTATGAAGGCTGCTAGATTTCCATAAATTTGTACTTAAAAAGATAGAGAAGACACAGGCTTCTTCCTGGAAGCAAATATATGCAGACTTCCATCCCAAAGAGTCCTATGAAATACAATTGTACACTTTAAAAGGTGAATTTTTTAGTATGTGAATTAGATTTCCATTTTTTTTAAATAAGCAAATATGAGATTTTTAAAAACAGATATGATGCTATGGGCTGAATTGTATGTACCCTTTCAAAATTTATATGTTGAAATCCTAACTCCTACCACCTCAGAATGTGACTATTATAAGGAGATAAGTCCTCTAAAGAGGTATTTAAGGTAAAATAAGGTCATGTTGATGGGTCCAAATTCAGTATTAATGGTGTCCTTATAAAAGGAAGAGATTAGGACACAGACACAGAGAGAATACCATGTGGAGGCAGTGGAGGAAGATGGCTAGCTACAAGCCAAGGGGAGAGGCCCTCACAAGAAACCAGTCTTATTCCCATCTTGATTTCAGATTTTTGGCCTTCAGAACTACGTAGAAACAAATTTCTGTCATTTAAGCCAGTCTATTATGCTTTGTTATGGCAGCCCTAAAAATTAATATATATGCTATCCTAATTTTAATAGTTTTAGTTTGATTTCTTTTAGACCTGTTTATATAAGGCA
Source organism: Camelus dromedarius (assembly GCF_036321535.1). Lineage (NCBI taxonomy): Eukaryota > Metazoa > Chordata > Mammalia > Artiodactyla > Camelidae > Camelus > Camelus dromedarius. The sequence continues at coordinate 23,499,615 of NC_087465.1, read as the reverse complement.
GCTTATATTTTTATGCTAGACTGCCTAAGTTGTAAGAAATCACTCCCTTTCTGTTATTCAGGTGCTTTGTTTATTTACATCTGTTCACATAGTGCCAGTAAGATGAGAGCTATTTGTTTAACTTTTAATATCCTTAATGTATTACTCTTAATATACTTGAAATAATTTCTTTAGTGATCTCATTTTCTTTGTAATTAGATGTAGTGTTGGATTTTACTGTAAGCTTGAAGAGTGCCTTGTTTCTTACTCATTTTCATCTTTTAAATTGCCCTGGTTAGCAATAGAATAAAAAAAAATTGGAAGGATAGTATTAGCAATTGAAAATAGTATAACTCTTTACCTTCTCTCCCGTGCACACGTGCTCCAATCTTTGGAATGGTTGTCAGGTTCCACAAGCGTGAATGGCTTTCAACAACCTCAGTTTGGGCTTGCTTAATGAACAGTGGAAGAGGAACTGAGGCCTCCTGACAGCAGCTAACCTTTACCTAAGGATATTTTCTAGAATTTGTCGTGTGCTGGTTTCTTTAAAGAAAACCCAACTGAAGGGGTTATACTCAGGTTTTCTTCTTTGAAAAGGCAAAATGCAGGTCTGATCTTTATGACTTTAGCTTTACTTATTTCCTATGTAAGTTTTTTTAAAAAAATCAAGAAATATGCTAACCAGCTGTTCTCAGAATTTTCTCAATTTTTTTTCTCAGTGTGTGACTTTGAGACATATTGGCAGGAGAAGAAGGTGTGAATATTCAAATAAATTTTCCTAGAAAGGATATAAAATCTACTCAAAAATTAAAAAAATCTCTTTAGTACAACTTTTTTTCCTATTGGAAAGTGAAAATGCGTTAGGCGAAAACAGATTCCCATTGTAATAGCCACTCATGGGGGACTCACAAACACACATTTTTCCTTTTATTTATGTAGAAATTACGTCTCTTGTAACTCATAAATACAGGCATTGCCTAGGCACTGAGAATGTAGTTAGGGAGAAACATACATAGCAACTAGGTTTATGAGCAGTTAACAGTTTAGAAAGGAAAAGAGACATTAAACCAATAATAATGCAAATAATCACACACATTATGACATAAATGATTAATCGTTGGCTTGGTGTGATCCTAAGGGAGAGGAACAAAGGACTCTGAGAATGTGGAAAAATGAGACTTGTTCTTATCTGTGTGGCCAGTAAGCCTAGTAAGGCTTCTGTAAGATTGGTGAGAAGTGAAGAGCCTAAATCAAACTGTGCCAGGGTAAAGATTTTGGCTTTTATCATGAGAAGGAGGAGAAAACATAAAACGGCCTTAAACAAATAAGGATATGATCAGAATTGCACTTTTCAAAGGTTATTACATCAGCCCTTCAGAAAATGGATTGATTGAGAGCCACAGGAGATGGAAGGAGGCAAAGAAATGGTTTTCATGGTATTTGTCTTTACTAGAGAGAACGGTGACTTCAGCGTGGGTGTTGACAGTGATGAATGCAGCAAAGAGGACAGATTCTGAGATACTTAAAAAGTAGAGTTGATAGGATGATGTGAGTGGTGAAGAACAGAGATAAATCAAGGATGCACCCACAGTTTCTGGTTGGAACAATTAGGGGGAGTGCCATTTATTGAAACAGAGTGTATATTGGTTGTACTTTGCAGGTGTTAAATAGTATGTGTGCATTTTGAAGTTATGGGCCCCATCAGTTCAAGAGTATAAATAGAAGTTTATGCAAACACTGATATTCAAATACCTCTAGTTTAAAGTCTACTTGCTTAGAAATCACAGTTCTTTGTAGTAATTTCTAGAAAATTCTGAGAGAATTGTGTGCATGTGTGTGTGTATTCATGCAATAATCTAGGACACGGATCCTTGTTACCTTTTGCTATCCCAGAATGCCATTTTGATGATTCCACCTCCAATGGCAAAAGTCTCAGTTCTCTTGCTCCTGCTGCCCTCTGTTGCCCTAAGATGATTTAGTGATCCTAAAACTACAGGTCATCGACATGACTGCCAACTGATTTGGGGACATTAGCTGACAATATTAGCTACTCTGAGCAGTACTCCATATTCTTGGTACCAGCAGAGGATTGGCCTAAAATCTGTCTAAAATTGTCTCACACATTAAGAAATGAAACCCTCCCTTTCTCTTTTTTTTTCTTCTTTTATTTAGGGTGGGATCAGCTGACAGAGTTGATCAGGCCTAAAGCATTCCAAAGTTTCCTCACTTCACACATTCAGCCGTGGGAGTGCACTGCCAGTAGGGTGCTGAGTTATGATGGCCCCTAGTTTCAGGTGTGGTAGCATCACTGTACCAGGAACGATTCTTCCTCTCCATCTCACAGGCTTCACATCTTTTGACTTCAGGTAACCATTCACACTCCTTCTTGTTATGCTGAATTCTCTTTCAGGGACTCTGTTGTACCTTTTTGCAGCATGGCTTATATTTGGGGCCCCCCAAGTCTATCAGAAATATTTATGTATTATTCATTTTCCTCTCCATAATGGCAAGGTCCAATTTCACTTCCCCAGGGTCTACACTCCTCCTCAAGCCTCCTTGGACTATTTATAAATAAATATATGCAGTTAGGTACTGTAAAAAATGATGACCTGAGTCAATATGGCTCAATAGATGACTATAAATTATATGAGCATATTTTGCTTTCAATTTCTCATAGCCAATATTTAAAGACAACATAAGGCTTACAAAAGACAGCTAAATTCACTAAGACTTCAGAATAGTAATTCCCAATAAAGGTGTGTGGATGGGGAAGACACCACTTCCTGGTATGAAGAGAAAGGGAAGGATGCATCCAGTAAGATTAGGGAAACTTTTCAATCAATACACCCATTGCACTCCTGGCTCCTCTTTCTGACTCTGCTAATAAGTATAGTGTTTTAAAATTAAATACTAGCTCACCTCAAGAAATTGAGTTTTTTCTCCTGTGCTTCACTAATTTCTATGAATTTGCTATAATGGATTTGGTTTGAAGTCATTATTTTGAGTACTAGTTTTTCTTGGGTACTTTGAATCGGTTTTATATAGAAAACTGTATTTTCATTCCTTAAAGTATGGGAGGTGCCATAAAGCCTTTAGAAATATTCAATTATTGATTTTGTGGGATTACTACAAGATTAATTTTCTTTTAGAATTTTAAAAAACAGACATAGCAATTTATATCTATAATGGAAAAAGTCTCACCACTTGATAATTATAAAACATTGGCTTGTAGATGCTTAGCCAACACACAGGAAGCTGTAGAATTAGTAATTATTGTAAAAAAAGTAATATTTTATAAGTCTTGAAAATTTTCAAATTCTGAAAAAGTGATTTTATTCCTATTGTATATATATTCCTGTTATATTTAATGAACATTTGTCTCTATAATTATACAATGTACCTAATACTTTAATAGCAATGGATATAGAAATAGCTCTACAACTAAAATAATCACAGTCTTTGAAAATAAATGGTAAGTTTTCCCTATTTCAGATTTTTTAATATAGTTTAGAACTCTACATTATTTATATTTTAATACAGGTTTTTGGGAAAGAGAAATATACTGTGTCTTTATGTTACTACTTTAATTATACATTTATTTAGTTTGAATTATATCGGAAGTATCTACAATAATTCCTTACAATAACTGCATTTCAATATAATTACACAGTAATAATTAAAGCTTCTGAGTACTTAGAGGAAAAAGTATGCTAGCATGCATGTGCCATGTTGAGTAAATTAAAATTAAAATATTAATTTAAATTTCAGATTTTGATTGAATATATGTCTATAGTGTCAGAACTAAGGTTGCCAGATAAAATAATTTTCATTTAAAGTTGAGTTTTAGATGAACAACAAATACTTTTAGTATAAACTTGTCTCCCTCAATTTCATGGGACACAGAAAAAAAGAGGATGAGTAAGGGAAAAAATTCAGTTGGCATATTTTCTAGACAGTGAAAAATGAAAGGTTATATTGCCTGTACATGGAGAAAGTTACCAGTCATTTTGTCAAAGGTGACTGTATATAGTCTCCATCTTTCTTACCTCACCTCTCTTTCCATCCATCCACCACACCTTTACGTGGTAGTTACCATAGAAATTATCTTCACACTATGTTGAACAACAGTTTAAAAAGCAATTAGCAGAAATGCATGCTACTATTTCTTCCTCTTTTTAATGTAAAAATTCAAGCAGTTTATCAATGTCAGACTGTGTGAGACAAACTCTTTAACAAATATATCACATAGAAAAGTTATCTGGCTCTGTCTTTTAAGAAACCAAGGAGGATAGAACTCATAATTTTCTGGGAATTGTAGTTGGTTTTGGTAAGCACCTGTATTTTTCTCTCCATCCAAAAATTCATCATACATCTATGCTCCTAATATTCTTCTTTGTCAGTTGGCTGTATTTTTCAGAGGGAATAACTTTGAGCAATATTTAATTAATGCAGCATACACGGGAACCTACTATAAGAAGACAGTGTTTTCTAATCACTGTGGCAAATTTAAGCATGTACATTTAATTTTTGCTCTCATTTACACTGCTCAGGTGGTAAGGCATCATAGTGAACTGTGATGAAATATAGAATGCCATATATATTTTAGAATAAAAGGAATAATGTAGTATTGTGAGTGAAAGGAGTAGGAAGAAGTGGATTAGGGCTGAGATAAGGAATTTAGGCAGGCTTCTTGGAAGAAGGTGCTATTTACCGGAGACTATGAGTACACTTGGAGGCTCCTGAGAGAGGTTTTCCAGACAGAAGAAATGGTATGTGAATATAGTTGCAAAAATAGGAAAATAAATGAGTATGGGGAAGTGAGTGTTCTAGTTTGTCTAGAGTTTTAGTTGGAAGTATGAGCTAATGATGTTACCAGGTCCAAACTCGTTCTGCTCGCCACGCGACGGGCCAATAAATCAGGAGACGAGGTGTTGGGGCAAGGAATAGCGACTTTATTCGGAAAGTCGGCAGACAGAGAGGATGGCAGACTAAGGTCTTGGAGAACCATCCTCCCCAAATCACCATACAGGCTCGTTTTATACTAAAAAGGGGAGGGAGTGTGGTTGGTTTTTGCAAACTTCTTGCTGTAGGAATCCTTTGTTCTTGCAGCTGTCCACATGGGTCAGGTCATGGTGCCCATGTAAACCTCCATCAAAACAACTTATTTTCTATTCTGCAACTTGTTATCTTTATATAGTGCATAAGTGTTAATATCCTTAAAGGTCAGAGACTTGAGAATAGGCTCTCCTGTATATTTCAGGCTAAAGGCAACATTCTTTTACAAAAGGTGCAGAGTTGGCAAGACTAAGCCTAGAAAACAGGGCACAGTGTTAGAGCAAAAGAAACAGATTTAATATGGAGTCAGATTTGTTCTTTTCTGTTACAATGAGAGATAAGCCTAGATTAGTAGGTAGAAGGTAGCTAGTGGAGGGTCTCAAAGTCAAGCATCTTGGACTTTATTAACCAAGTGACTTCAGGTTTTGCAAAGACAGTGACATGAAGGAAAGAGAAAAGGACAGCAGTATAGAAGAATCAGTAAAACAGGCACCTAGATTAATAAATATTTCTATTAATTTTGCTAGTTGTGCTTCTCCTCCTAAACTCATGTTGGGAACGCAGATTTAAAAGTTATTGGGTTCTGCCCACAACTGTGTGAATTTACTCTCTGTACTTTTTAAATGGAGTTCATAGAAACAAACAAAAAAAGCGTATCCAATTTTGCTCTCTGCACATGCGCTGTGCATTTTGATTTTCCTTTGGCTATTTCTGTTCTCTTTTGAGCACTGTGCTTGGAGAGGACATCCTGGCTCATGCATGATGCTCCTCCTTGCCTGATAACTTTGTTGTTTCAGCAAACCCAAAGTCTTCTTAGCTTTCTAGAATTTACTGTCCTGTCATGTTCCTTGGTCAGGGTCTGAAAGAATCCCCAGTAAAACACAACCAGTGGAAGAAATAGCACGTTAAGAGTTAATATATTTTTTTTTATGTAGCTGGAAAGTCATGCAATTCAATTCAATTTCAGAAATATACTTAAAAGAGGGGAGTGATAGGTTTTTATTTCCCTAATTCACACACTAATCTTTAGGGACAATGGCATGATAATTTATTATTTACTACTTTTCTGCCATAACAGTGCTCTCTGCAAAGAAGTTGAGAAAGAGAATAAACAATTGCATTTTATTAGGACTGCTCACAATTGCAGCAATGACTAGCTGTTATTTGATTAGAGATCTGCCAGTATTCTATTATCAGGGGTTAGGATTGGCTCTTAAAATAATATGAGATAAAAACTGGAGAAACAAGCTTTCAGAAGAGAAGTGCTTTTGAGAAAAATCAGTTACCTTAAACTGGTGAATTTAATAGGATTATTGAGCAGGGAATTAAATGCTTTTTCATTTTTAAAGATCTACCATTAAAAGTTGTGGCTTTTCAGGTGGCTTTTTATTCCCTTTGCATCTAAGTTGATGCTTTTTGTGGAAGTGCTTTGTGGCTAGCATTTCCTTTGTAGATTATTAATGAGCTCTAAAAGTTTGGTATAAAAATAAAAACATAGTTCCTTGAAAGATAAAATTGAATTTCTATTTTATTCTAAAAGAACTGTAAAAAATAAATAAGTAAAAGAACTGTGACATGGCGGAAGGCATAGTGTAAATGGTAATGACTTTATAGTGCTAATTAAAATGCCTCTAATAAAGCCACAAGTTGAGCAAAAGTTGAGCCCAAGTTGAGTTTAAAAGTCACTTCTGCTACATATTACCTTTACTATTTTAAAGGTGGCCTTAAAGTTTATTTTGGCATGTTTATGTGAAATTTTGAGACAGGTGTCTTTTTCCATTAGACTTATTTACCCAATTTTGTTTAACAAAATATCGGTACAAGCAAATCCTTCATGCCAATAAAATTTATAATTTTTTACATGTAAGCGTGAAAATTAAGGACATTTGCTAATTTGCGTGTTATTGGTTAATAAATATTTTTTCTACATCCAATTTTATTTTAAATTAGCAGGGAAAGTATTAATTTTCATACTGTAGAGGTGAAAAGACTGAGACGGAAGAAAATTAGGTGACTGTACCAACATCATACCAAGAATAAATGATTGAGCCAGAAGTCCAATCTTTAGATTCCTGCTTCAATACTCTATGATAAATGCTGCCTCTTGCTACTAAATGTGATTTACAATATAAATTTAACATAATATCATGGACACTGTTTTGGGGAAAAAGCAGAATGGCAATGTTAAAGCAAGTTCTAAAATATAGACTGTTCCACTGACATGAATCCTGTGAGCTATTATACAAAGCTGTGGGTAAACTTAAATAGGTCAAATTATTGAAGTTTTGAAATTTAATTGGAGCCAAAATATATGTGTATGTATATATATTTGAATCAATTTAATATAATTACATAAATTTCTTCCCCCTTCCTTCCTTTCTTCCTTCCTCTCCCTCTTTCTTTCATATGTCTTGCCCTAGATAAACAGTGAGCTATTCAGTGGGGACAGAGCTCTTTAATGAGGTTTTTCCTCATCACTTATGTGCAATATCTAAGGTAGTTCCTTCCTCTGTCAGTAGTCCTTCAGTAAAATCTGTTGAATTAATTGATTAATAAATCTTTATTCAGAGTGAAGGGAGATGTTTGGTTTCCTTTTCTCCCCTAAAACTCTTATATATATGCTTTCAATATCTATATATATATGCTAGTATGACTGGGAGGGGACTTTTATAGAGTAACTTAACCTACAAAAAAACCCTTTGAAGTTCCATGCCCTAACATTTCCTAAAAGGAAATGTAAAATTAGACAAGGAACATTTCCTTCCACTCTAAGGCCTAAGTCAAATCTCTGACATGTTCCCCAAAGCATGTTAAGCAATCTGGAGTTCTGTTTTGACAATAGATTAAATATTTGACATTTTTCACTAGTTCATATTCATATTCTGAAAAAGTTCCCGTGCCATCCAGAAATGCATATAAAAGTGTTTCAAGCCCATATGTTCATTCTTCACGGGGTATGTATTCCATTACTTGCAATAGAAAAAGTAGAAAATGTGCAAATCCTTTATGTAAAACCCTTAGCCAGAAACAATTCTATCTCCATGGAATTTCATAAATCTCTTCCAATTTATAAGCAAGAATTATACAACACTCCAGTACTATTTCCAAAGCATCCCTTATCTTTACCCTGAGATTTCTTTCTCAGTAGTTTTAATATTTCCAAAAGGCTAGGTCAATGTTCCCAATCACTAGACCTTAGAGAAGTTACAATTGAATTTTAAAATATAAATGCCCTATTATTTAAAGTGTGTAAAACTTCTATAACCAACAGTAAAAGCATGTGCAGTCTGATTGTCCTCCTTCAAACTGGGACACTCTTCAAGGACCCTACCTGGCTTCCCATCAAGGCTTAGGGCCAGTCCCACCAAATATTCTTATAAAAGGTAAAGTTAGAAAGAATGAATGGGTGGAATATAAACTTGCAAAAATCAAAAACTCAAACAGTCAATAAATGGATAAAGAAGGCAGGAAATAAGAAAGAAAGAATGGGCAGATGAAAAGTGTGAATGTGCCATCTCACTGGGAAGACCTTGGCCTCAAAGTCTTTTCTTTGCCACCTTCTCAAACATTGTCTCAAATTAATTGTAATTGATTTTTTGAGAACATTTTAAATATTCTTAAAAAAAACCCTCAAGTAGCCTTAAATGTTATTTATATTTCCATCAGAGATGTATTTGTCCCTTTAACTAAAGAAGCCTATGTTTACCAGTATTAGATGGGACATCAACTTTTAAGAAGTGTGAGTGTATTTCAAGTAACTCCTGTAAAACTGAGTTAAATTCTAGATGGTTCATTTATAAGGAAAATTTCTCTAATTTTAAGAAAGAGTAATCAGCAATTCTATTATGATTATAGAATAAATGATGATAGCCATGATCTTAGGATATAGATAAAAACATTATATGATATCATTTATTTGTTTATTTATTAAAGTTGAACGTTAAGATAAAAACATTATATGATATCATTTATTTGTTTATTTATTAAAGTTGAACATTAAGAGCAGAGACCAGATAGAAGGAAATATGTGTCTTTTTCTCATATAATTCATTTTTTTGTTGTTGTTAGCTAAGAGAGGGAGAGATTAGCTTCAGGGTTCTGATAAAATGTTAAGTTGAAAAAAGTGCCCATTGTAGTCATACGATCAGTAACAGGGCATTAAGCTATATCCTTCCAGGGCTGCTTATAACTGGACAACTTTAAAATCGAGGAAGACCAGGAAAAGGGACTTGAGATACCAAACTTTTCATAAATTCTTTGAACTGAGACTAAGCTCCAGAGAGAATATGATTTCAAAAACTATTTCAGTGGAAGTTGCACAAGTATTAAATCTAGTCTAGGAGCTTAACTTTTTAAAATATTTAGAATGAAATATTATGTATTGCAAATATATAATTATGCATATATAAAAATCTATATTATGTATGTATCAACTCTTATTCACAGTAATTATGTTCTTATGTGATGATGACCATCGCATTAGTGAATACTGATGTATTTCTCCTAGAGGAAATTCTCTGGGTCCCTAATCACAACATTTCCCTCAACTGACCAATGCATAACCTTGTTTTATGTGTGTTTCTGTTTGGAGATTTCCTATTCAATAAATATTGTTTCTTCATTAACATGGAACTCACGGCCAAGGACACTATAGCTCATGCCTCAATGAAACTTCTCTCACACACATGTCCCTTTAAGACACGTCAGTCTTCTTGCACTTAGGAACCCTAGACAGCCCTGTGGCACTATACTTGGGGGCCATTTTAAACAGTGAAAGCACTAAAAAAAGAAAGCACAAAAATGTGCTGAAGAGAGTATACCATGAAAAGGACACTTGCTTACAGTATAAGAGTTGAAATCAGGCAAAGCATTGCTGTCTTGCACCTCAGCTGGGGACAGTACATGTCAGGTGACTCAAAATTTTTACAACCCTGCACATTGACGCACCCACAAATGACTGTGAAGCATCAAGAGCACTGATTTTGAGGTTACAAATAAATTTTAGCTAGCAGGTGAATTTGCAAATCTGGAATCCATGAATAATGAGAGACAACTGAATGTGTGTGTATGTATGTAGATGTGTTCGTGTATGTATTTGCATGCATTTGCCTAAGGAATTATTCAGTCTTCCATCATAACTGTCTGCCATTTTGTTAAAAAGGGAAGAAAGATGTTTTTAAACATAGATTTTTCTATGGATTTTGGAAAAATCAAAATGTTCTATGTTTACAATCACCATATCATACAGGACAGTGCCAGCAGCCAAAACTTCCTTCTTGGTACTCCTGTACAGACAACCTCTCTTCCCACCTCACAATCCCTAGCTACCGCTGATTTATTTTTTGTACCTACAGTCTTGCCTTTCTAGAATGTCATCCAAATGGAGTCGTATCTTATGTTGCCCTCTGAGTCTGGCTTCTTTCACTTAGCATAATGCATTTGATATTCATTTATACTGTGTAAACAGTCATTTTTTTCCACCATTGTTACTGAGAAGTATTCCATCATAAGGATGGACTACAGTTTGTTTATTCATCTGTTGAAGAAGAGTTGGGTTACTTCAAGTTTTTGGCAAATACAAATAAAGCTGCTTTAAACAGTCATATACAGTTGTTTTTCATGAGCTAAAATTCATTTATCTTGAATGAGCACCTGAGAGTGAATTTGCTGTCCTGTTTGCATTCGCACCAGCAATGTATGAGAGTTCCAGCTGCTATGTATTCTCGCTGGTGCTTAGTATTGTCAATTTAATTTTCTTTTTCTTAAAGTTTAGCCATTTTAATGAGCCTTTAGAGGTATCTTACTGTGACTTTAATTTACATTTTCCGAATAGTGATGTTGAGCAAATTTTCATAGACTTGTTTACTAGCCATGCTATCTTTTTTAGTGAATGAATGACTGTTCAAAACTTTTATCTGTTTTTAAAACCAGTATTGTTTGTCACCATATTGTTAAGTTCAAAAGTATTTTACGTATTCTGGATACTAGCCTTTTGTTAGACCTGTATCTTCTTTCTTTTTTTTCCCCCTCTCTTTCAGAGAATGAAAGTTTCTAATTTCGATAATAGCTAATTAGCAGTTTTTTCTTTTATAAATTATGCTTTGTGTCATATCTAATAGCTTTTGCCTAAAGTCATAACGATTTTCTCCCATGTTTTCTTCTACATGTTTAAAAGTTCTACATTTTACATTGAAGTATATATTATTTTAAGGTAATTTTGTATAAGTGTGAGGTATGTGTCAAATTTTGTTGTTTTTTGTGGTGGATGACAGTCCAGTTATGCCAACACTACTTATTGAAAGACTTCCCTTTTTTCATCAAATTGCTTTTGTGTCTTTGTCAAAACTGAATTATCCATATATGTCTTTGGGTCTAACTCTGGACTCTACGTATTGAACCACTGATCTAATTAATTTGGTGTCTATCATGACACCAGAACCACTCTGTCTTAATTACTGTAACTTTGTGATACATTTTGAAAACAGATAGCATTCAATCCATCCTCAAGGGGGGAGCACCACCTCTTACAGGGAGGAGAATCAAATAATTTGACAACATATTTGAAAACTACCACATAGAATTTCTGTTCCCCTTACCCCCAATCCCCATGGAAGACTTTTGATGCTAGAAATTTTTCTCAAGCACTGCTTTACCTTTACAAAACTTTTGATACATTTTCAGAAATATTTGAATTACTTTTATTTCTATTAAGCTAAAATATTTTCTAACTCCTTTGAGTCTCCTTTTTTGTCTCATAAGTTACTTAGATGTATGTTTAACTGCCAAATATTTGGGGGTTTTCCAGTTATTTTTCTATTGCTGATTTCCAATTTAATTCTGTTACGGTCTGATAATATACTTTGTATAATTTCTATTCTTTTAAATGTGTGAAGATTTGTTCTGTGCCCAAGAATACGCTCTATCTTTGTACATGTTCCACATGTACTTGAGAAGAATGTGTGTTCTGCTCTTGCTGGATGAATTGTTCTATAAATATCAATTAAATTAAGTTGGTTGATAGATTCTTCTGTGTCTTTGTTCATTTTCTAACCATTTGTTCTGTGATTGGGAGAGAAGTTTTGAAGTCTTTGGGTATAAGTAGTTCTCTTTTCAGTTTTATTGACTTACTGCTTCAGGAATTTGGAAGCTTTGTTGTTGGGTGCATACACATTTCTTCCTAATGAGCTGACCTTTTAAAATCATTAAATGACACTCTTTCTCATTAGTATTTTCTTTATTCTGAAATCTACTTTATTTTGACATTAATGTAGCTACTCTAGCTTTCTTTTGATTTATTTTTTGCTTACTAACTAAATTTTTGCCATCCTTTTTTTTGGTTTGTTTGTTTTTGTTTTTAGCCAATCTTCAGGTCTCTGAATTTAATTGTATTTTGACCATTTTCATTAAATATAATTATTAATGTGGTTGAATTTATGTCTACCATTAAATTTTTTCAGTTTGGGCTTTTTCCATTCTGGGCTTTTTAAACTTTATTCAAAAAATTTAGCATTTCTTTTTATTGTGCCTATTGACATCTTAATTTTCTTTTGGCATTTTGTTTACTTATCTTTGCATTGTCTTTTAGTGCTTTCTCTAAGAATATTTTCTCATAGGTACTTGACTTTCTGTTCATTTTTTAAAAATCATTTTTTTCATCTTGCCTTTAGGCTATTCGTGTATCTGCAGGTTCACTGACTGTTTCCTCTGTTACCTCCATTTTGCTATTGAGCCAATCCAGTGACTTATAAAATTTCAGATATTATTTTTTTAGTTGGAAAATGCCCATTTGGTGCTCTTTTTATAGGTTACATTGAGATTCTGAACTTCTATTTTTCTATTAATTTTAAAAATGTGTGTCTTTACCTCATACAGTGTGGAAATAATAGCTGCTTTAAGTCTGATAATCCCAACATTTGGAGTAACTTGAGTTTGGTATTTGTTAATTGTTTTCTCATTTGATAATGACACATTTTCGTATCAAATAACTTTGAGTTATTGTAGGTTTAACCACAAATTCTGTCTCTGATCTTCTCTGATTAGTTCACAGTTCAGTTTTCAAAGATTTTCCTATGCTGCTTTGGGTTTGTTCCATGTATGTGACACTTGGGCTATGTTTTATGTTATCCTTCAGTTCTTTAAAATTTGCTAGGCTGCTTTGAGTCTATGGTGTATGTGTACAACTGAGAACTTTTATATAACTAGAGTATTATCTTATCTAGTTGTCTCCTATCTGAGATCTTCCCCATACTCTCTTGTTTACAGATTTCCCTTGTCCTGGTCATTGGCCAAGGAAGATTTGATTTTTTTTCAAAGATTTAGCCAATATGTTGCCATGGCATTCTCCATGACTAGAGACAACTTGTAGGCCAAGCAATCAAAGAAAAGTGTAAAAAAATAAACAATGTTCCCCTACCCTATGCCAGGAAGGGAAAAAAAACCACACACTAACAAATGAAAATAGAACTTTTCCCGCTTTCTTTGCATGGGCCTCTTTCTTGTTCCTCTGGCCATAAAGACAGATTTCACTTGGAGCATGCTTGTTTATGCCTGCTCTGCAGTTTTGCACTACACAAGGCCTGCTCTTGGAGCAAAGCCAGGAGACAAAAACTTGGGAATCTTACCCTCATTTTTCAATTGTTTTTCAAGTTTTGGCTCCCTTCCTCAATGTTCAGAATGTTGGTAAAGTTTCAGGGTTCTTGATTAGTATTTAGTATTCTGACATCATAAAATATTCAATTCTAATCAAAATTGACTTAGCCATAATCTGTTCTTCTCAATGATGGACAAATATTTTATTTTTTGATAACAGTTAAAATGTTCACGCATGGAACTCACGTGATTCAGCAAATGATAAGATCATCTGTAAAAAAGATATATTTACTTATTTGGGGTACTGTGAAAACAAAGACCATGTCTACTACAGTTGTTCTTTGATGTTCTCAGGGGATTGATTCCAGGACCCTTGGGAATATTAAAATTTGTAGATGCTCAAGTCCTTTATATAAAATGGCATAATATTTGCATATAACCTATGAAAATCCTCCTATATACTTTAAGTCATCTTTAGATAAGTTATAATAGCTAATACAATGTAAATGCTATGTAAATAGTTGCTGGCACACAGAAAATTCAAGTTTTGCTTTATGGAACTTTCTGGAATTTTTAAAAAATATTTTTAATCCAAGGTTGGTTGAAAGCAGGGATGCAGAACCCACAGATATGATGAGCTTCTCTTTTTAATTCTGTGGCTTCTACTAGTTTTTACATAGTTGGGTATACAATTCTTTATGCAGAAAATATTGAATAAATGCCTTTAACTAAGCAGCTGTGTATGCTGTTCCATTTTATAGGTTCTAGAATTCCTTTGTTTAGTGTATCTCTAATCAACGCTTATTTTAAATTGATGCAATTTATATTTGCATACTAAACTCTTAAATTTTGATCTTTTATATACTTTTGGCTCAGTCTTTTGTAGAGAACATGACAAAATCCTTTGCCCTCTCTTTCTTTAGATCATGCAAAGTTGATTTCCTCATTATTCTTTGATAATGAGGTCCAGAAAATCACAGTTGTAAGCTCTGCTACAATAGCCTGTGTGGTAGGGAGAGCAGTGCTTCCTAGAAGATGTGCACATCTCAATCTTCAGAATCTGTGAATATGTTTTCTTAAGTAGAAAAAGGAACTTATAGATGTGATTAAGATCTTGAGATTATCATATTATTCTGGATTCTCTAGTTTGGCCCAGTGTAGTCAAAAGTGACATTAAGAAGGAGAAAGGAGATACAAAATGAGAGAAGATGTGAAACAGAAGTTGCAGTAATGAGATTGTTGGAAGTGGGCCACAAGCCAGGAAATGTGGGCAGCCTGCAGGAGATGGAAAAGGGAAGAAAACTGGTACTTCCCTGGAGCCTTCAGAAGGAACACAGTCCATTTTGGACTTCTAAGTTCCAGAACTAAAAGGTAATAAATTTACATTTTTAAGCCACTAAGTTCATGATAACTTTTTAAACCAGCAATAGCAAACTAACATAGTTGGATATATACATGAGTATTCTGCAAATTTGGGAAAATAATATAAAGAGGAATGCAAATGCAATCACTAAGCACTGGTTAAAATTATTTTAAGACACGATTCAGTCTGCATCATATAAAATTGTGAGAGAAGCTAGCTCATCAGATTTCTGACTTGTGACTTCCTAAACAATTGGAAACAGTATTCAGGAAAATGGTTTCTTAGCAGAACAGGTTTTAATATAAAAAAGTCTGTTTTGAAAGTTGTTTCGTTCTAAAATTAATACATATATATATAATCACTGTAAATGTAACTATACATATATATACACATATTATGCATATATATAAATATATATACACACAGAGAAACATATATATGTGGCTTTTTTTAGTCATGTGTTTTCTTTTTTTTCTTTTCTTTATTGAGTTATAGTCAGTTTACAATATTGTGCCAATTTTTGGTATACAGCACAATTTTTCAGTCATACATGAATATACATATATTCATTTTCATATTCTTTTTCACCCTGAGCAACAAGATCTTGTATATATTCCCCTGTGCTATACAGTATAAACTTGTCTATCTATTCTGTATATACCTGCCAGTATCTACAAATCTCGAACTCCCAGTCTGTCCCTTCCCACCCTCCTCCCCACTGGCAACCACAAGTTTGTATTCTATGTCTGTGAGTCTAGTCATGTATTTCCTGAAATCTCGTATTTGCTTATCTCACTCACTCAAATAATGGCATTTTCAGAAAATATAAGCTCCAACAATGGGGAGGAATTACCTTACACTTTGTATCAGAGGTTCTTCCATTTTTCTGACATGCTTAACCGATTATTCATTCACTTTGTTCATTTACTCATTCAGTTTCAAAAAATTCATTGAGAACTACTGCTGAGTGGGAGGGATCCAGGTGTTAACAAACAACCTTAACAACAAGGCGGAATTGAATCAACATCACAGAAAGTATAAGCAATGGACTTTGGGGAGTAAAAGGAATGATTAATTGTGCTTCAAAGGATAGAAGAGGTACTTAAGTTGGATCCTCAGATCCTTGGAATGTAAAGCATTTCAAGTGGGGAAATGAAGATAGAAGAGCCACTTAAATTTTATTATTCATAATCAAGCAGTTTGTTCTATTTTTCCAATTACTTTCCTATTTCACTGCTATATGCCTCCATCATTTAATATCTATAAAAGCAAAAAAAAAAGTAAATATAATCATAAATCACATTTTTCTTTTTCATGTCTTGTTATGACCTAGTGAGACACTTGTGATATAATGGAAAAAATATAATAAGATAATAACTGTATGTCTTAATACACAAATGACATACAAACCTGTGCAAAGAGTTGGTCATTGTTTTAGTCTGTATGGGCTCCCATAACAAAATACCATAAACTTGGTAGCTTAAACAGTAAAAATTTACTTCCAAACAGTCCTAGAGGCTGGAAAGTTCAAGATTAAGTTTTGGTAATGTTGCATTTCCATTAAGGACTCTCTTGCTGGCTTGGAGATGGTCATTTTATCTTCATGTATTCTGTCTTCTGCGTGTGTGGATGGAGGAAAGGAGGGAGGGAGAGAGAGACAGAGAGGGAGAGAAAGAGATGGAGAGAAAGAGAGGGAGATCTCTTTCTCTTCTAATAAGGCCACTGGTCTCATCACATTAGAACTCTACCCTTATGACCTCATTTAACCTTAATCAGTTCTATTGGTGGTTAGAGCTTCACTGTATGAATGTGAGGTGATACAATTCAGTTTATAGAAGTAACCAAAAGGAACAAATGGAATGAGAATAATTTTTTTTTAATGTAGTGAATGTCTACTATGTGTAAAGCACCGTTTTTGGTGTTGGAGATAATTGTGGGACATCCTTAATTACATAGGTTAATAATCTATTGGAGGAAGGTCAAAGATAAAGAGATAACTAAATAAATGTTTGTGACTTACAACAAACACTATGAAATAAACAAGCAGGGTGACAAGAGAAACCAACAAGGAAAGGAAAAGGTGTAACCCCTTGACTTAATGATGAGGTTACATCCGGGTGAACCCATTACAAACTGAAAACATCGTAAGTAAAACATGCTTTTACTACACTTAATCTGCAGAACATCATCGCTTAGCCTAGCCTGCAGTTGGGCAAAGCCACCTAGCGCAAAGCCAATTTTATAATAAAGTGTTGAGTATTTCATGTAATGTGTTGGAAAACTGTAATGAAAGTGAAACACAGAATGGTCCTCTGAGCACAGAATGGTTGTAAGTGGAATGATTGTTCACCATTGTGATTGTGTGCCTGGCTGGGGGCTGCAGCCGCTTCTGTCCGGCATGATGCCCGCTTCCTGCAAACCTAAGAAAAGATCAAAATTCAAAATCTGAAGTATGGTTTCTAGTGAATTTGAATTGCTTTTGCATCATCATAAAGTCAAAAAATAGTAAGTCGAATCATTTTAAGTTGGGGACTGTCTGTACTCCTTTAGATAAAGTTTATACTTTATAGTCTCTCTGAGTATGTAATATTTGAACTTGGATGAAAAGACTGAAATAGAGCCAGCCATGTGAGGATAAGAGAAAGTAATTTTCTAGGCAAAAGAAGTAGCAAGGGCATAAACCTTGAGGGGGAAAGTGTTTCATGTTCTAGGGAATGAAGGGAAGCCAGTCTGGCTGGAGTGTGATGAACATTTGGGGGACAAGTTTGAGACGACCGTGCACAAAAAGACCAGGGTCAAGTTCTTTAAGGTCTGAGGAGCAATAGTAGGGAATTAGGAATTTATTCAGAATGTAATGAGAATCATAGAAGTGCTTTAAGCAGAGGAGTAACATAGACTTATATCTGTTCTAAAAAAGATTACTCAGACTGGCTGTGTGGGAAATGGATTGTAGGGAGCATAAGGGAGGAAACGGAGATGCCAATAATCCATAGAGTGATTTTTTTGTAAATTAGAAAAAGGAATATATTAAGATGATTTACTTCCATCAGAAAATTATACTACACAGATTTCATCGGAATAAGAAAATTTATTTCTATCTCAGGGAAGTGTCCTAATAAATAATAAAAAATAATCATGTCTCTTATGGGCATGACACCTTTTTATGTGAATTAATAATAAATGGAAACACTGATGAAAGCAAGGAAACCAATTGAGAATCTATCCAGAGGAGGGAGAGGATTGAATCTGTATGTCCTAGTGACTAGTGGAAATGGAAACAAGCAGAAAGATTCAAAACATGGTTGTAGATAATTGCAAGGCTAATGATGAATAGAATTAGGAGATGAAGAAAGACAGAATCTAAGATTATGTTTAGGTTATACATTTGAACCACTGATACATAAAAGAAAAGATTTTTAAGTTTCATTTTGTTGTTTCTGTTGGTGATGCAGGAGGAGGGAATCAAGACCTTTCCTGGATACATGATTATGGGAAGAGAGCAAGGTAATTTGCCATATAAGTCAGTGTTATTGAATGTTGATAGTTATAAAGTCACAGTCATGAAAGACCTTGCAGGCCAGCTAATAGGAGGTGAGACGTGTAACAAAACATTCATTACAAGCTGCAGAATATTTGCAAAAAAGAGAACTGAATATTAACCTTTGGGTTCACGTATTTAACATTCTGTATTGTGATTATTTGTAAGCAGGAAAAGTCATTTAAATTTGGATGAAGAGAAGCAGGTGCTCAGGGCTGGTGGTCAGATGCCCATCACTTTGCCCAAGAGTGTCTCACTGCTGTCCAGAAATCTCAGATCCTCTCTGTCATTCTGCATTGAAATGTGACCTAATGAAATCCTTATAGCAATTGTGAGAAGTGTAAGTGTTATTATTTATTTTCTACAGATGAGGAAATTAAGGACACTGTATGCTATGGTGTCAGTCACAAAATCATGCCATCTGAAGATCTTGGGACAAATTCCTTAAGGATTTACTACCCAAGGTAATCTGGTGCCACCTGAGAAATGGATTTTTTTTGACAAGGAGTCAACACTGAAAAGGGGTTAAGTGAAAAATTCTTGTTATAATGTATAATTTTTTGACTACCTTCTACTAAATAGTACACTAGTCCACTGGGATTCCATCAGGATTGAGTTTCATAAACAGAAAACACTGATGAAAGCTCCAGATCCTTGCAAAGATGTTTCCGGATGTCCTGAGGCCTGGTTTGCTTAATATTCGAGGGACTTCAATGCACAATTGGGAAATGTTTTCTACTGACAGGAAGAGTTTAGATGAGCAAAGAAACAGATTATGGAATACAAATGTTTAGAGGCTGTCAAAACAAATTTACTTTTACTAACAGTGAAATCATTCTCACCTCGAATTTCCCAGAAGAACTGCTGACATTTATAGTATATTACATTGTTGCTTGCAAATTAAGAGGAAATGAGAAGCTTATTTTGAAGGAATGATAATTCATTAAACTAAATATAAGATAAAAAATTCTCATCAACATTAAATACCCTTATAAAATTCTCTGGAAGTATGTTAAAAGCCTTGGTGAAAGTAAGAAGTACACATAAAAAGTTCCCTTTTTTTTTTTTTTTATCTTGCCATGGATTATGAAGACAGTTCTTAAAAAATGTCAGTAAAACCACTTAGCTTTTATATGCATTCATCTCAAAATAAGAATTTTAATTTGAGCTATATATATAATATATTTTAAGATATGTTGCACCTCAGTAAAAGAAAAAAATCTGCCTTTGTGAGTGTTAAGTCACCTGTCTAAGACCACAATAAAATGTATGTACAAATTTTGGGCATGTTAGTCATTATGATTTTATTAGCAACTCAATTTTTTATCTCACTTTCAAAAAAGAATGAATAAAAGAATACAAACCTTTGATAATTAATATTTAGTTGTTTCTTCCTTAATAAGTAACTTTATTTCTAGTCCTTCTAATATTGTGTGTTCCTAAAATTGTGTCCCAAGCACTGCCTAAGGCCTAGCGTACAACTCAGCTAAATTGTGAGGTTATGCTGCCAATTTTGCTAGCATCTGGAAAGGTAGCTTTATTATTATGTATGAGCAAA
The DNA here is from genome assembly GCF_036321535.1 of Camelus dromedarius. Taxonomy (NCBI): domain Eukaryota; kingdom Metazoa; phylum Chordata; class Mammalia; order Artiodactyla; family Camelidae; genus Camelus; species Camelus dromedarius. The sequence goes on along the minus strand of NC_087465.1, from coordinate 23,479,533 downwards.
ATCTCAACTCCAAAACCAAATGATAACACTTTGGTTGAAGCTGAGCTTAATAAACTTGGGTCTAAAAACAATATAAAACAAAACCAAATTCAGGTGGCTTTTATGCTATCTGCTCACCTGTTTCTTCTCTGTTTTGTCTTTCTGGGAAAGAAAATCATATAAAGATGAAAACATTTAATGAGATGAAAATTTTAAGGACACTCATATTATGATTTGAATTTGAACACTCCTAGGATAGATTACCTGGCCACACACAAATAATATACAAATCAACATACATCTGGATGAGGGGTCAGAAATTTTCCATATGGATTTAACTATGGGAAGAATTATCTGGCCATTGCAAATGCGGATCCTATGTATTTGGAAAGTCATTTAATTTCTTTGAGCCTCAGTTACACATAAAATTCACTTTCTTTCCCTTAATTAGATTGATTATGTTCATTATGTCAAGTCTTGCTTTACTCCAAGTCCTGATTGACCTGAGACCACATAAATATGCAAATGTGTGTGTGTGTGTGCAGTGCAGTGTATAGAGTGTGATTACTCGACAGTTATTTATCTAAGAAATGAAAAAGCTCTAATGAATATGTATATTCTATATAATTGGGTAAAACAATATGAAGCTGTGATTATATAATATACATATTATACGTATTATATACATATTATGTTTTGCCAAGATGGTATTAAGAGAAACTGAGCAATGCATGAACACTGATCACCAGGGGTTTTGGCCTGAAGACAAGGGGCTTGAACTAGAAAGACATTTCTAGGAAAGCTCTCTGCCCTAACTCAGAGAAAAGACTACAGTGAGGTTCAAGCCAAGAGACACTGTGCAGATATGGGTTCCCTCCAAGGGAAAACCTTATGGCCCTCAGACCAGTTATTGAGTTATCTGGGCAACTGTAACTGTTAGATAAATATCATATCTTTATTTTTTCACAAATAAGTGAATCACATGTTGATCTTAATAAAATTATGCATTTTGGTTTTAAGATTGTAAATAGTAGGTTCAGTTATTGAGTTAATTACACATGGTGTATATTATTTAGAATAAACACACGAATCTTGCAAAGAGAATCAAAAAAAATTAAGCTTGAAAAGGAAATTTACCTTTTTTTCTCTTATGTCTATTTCAGGAATAAAAGTTACGCAGAAAAAGAAAGGGTTTTGCCTTATAACATATATGCCACACTCTTGCAGATAGACAACACCTGGAGCTGAGCACACATGAAAGTAATCGCAATATTATTAGACTGTCTCCCAGGTGCTATTTTTTATACTTCTTTTGATTGAACCATCTTATCAGTTCCTTTATGCTTATTCGAAAGAATAAGAAATGAAAAGCAGAAACCCCAGCAGTTTATCAGAGGGCTAGTGGATATGCATTTCTTCTCCAGTAACCCCATATTGCTTTTATATCTGTAATAGCATTTCCATAGCTGAAAAGATAATTTAATAACACTTCCTTATAGTAGATAAAAAATATTTGCTTAATTTTTTTATCTGCTCTGCTTTCTACTTGACTCTTTCAAAATTTAAATACGTAATTTGCACCAACCTGGTTATTGAGATTTAACTTTGGAAGTCCTTGAAATTTCTGTAGGTTTCCAAAGTAATACCTGTGGAATAATTAAAAATATTTTATTTTCAAAATTTTTCAAAATTATGTAAGATATAATTTACATTTAAATATATTAATATATAGCATATAAATACGATGCTAAATAGTATACCATTGTAGCTAAAGCTGATCAGCCCTCCACCTGACCACTTCTCTTTTGATATAACCGTATTATAACTTTAGTATATATTATTTTATTCTTTTAAAAATGGACTATAAATGCTCACATATGTATGCATGGAGAATTTGAAACATTGTTTCCTGTGATATATAGTTACATTAATTGTATTTTGTTTTTACATCATTGAACAACTCTTGTTTTTACTCAAAAAAAAATTTTTTTTAGATTTTCCTATGTTGAACTGGCACGTTTCTTTTACTCACCTATTTCTTTGTTTGTATAGACCACCTTTTATTTACCTAGTCTTCCTTTGATAGATGTTTTAGTGTGTTCCCAATATGTCATTATTACAAACAGTGCAGCAGTGAATTATCCATGTACAGATTTCATTACTTTGTGTGCTAGTGACTTTTCTAAGAACAGATTCTAGTAAGAGGAACTGTTAGGTCACTTTGTATTTATTTATTTATTTTTACAGTAGTCCCATCTTCAACTTTTCTACATGTTGACTAGTTGCTTTATAAATGGGTCAATTTTAATTCTTTCAGGGAGTACCTGTCAACATTTGACAGTACATAGTGGACCTTTAGACAACTTGAAGGTGTTAGGGGTGCTGACCCCCCCTGCATTCAAAAATCCACGTGTAACTTACAGTCAGCCTTCTGTGTCCCCAGTTCCTCTGTGTCCTGGCTCCACATTTGTGGGTTCAACCAACTGCAGATTGTGTGATATCTACTATTTAAAAAAAAAATCCTCATTATAAGTGGACATGCTCAGTTCAAACCCACATTGTTTAAGGGTTAACTATACTGACTTAATTTTTTCCAGGCCAAATGGCAAAAAGGTTATCTCTTTGTTTTAATTTTTACTTGCCTTGTTATTGGTAAGATTGAAGCATTTTTTTTCATTTATTTATTAGTATTTCAATTAGATTTTCTAAAATTGTAGGTTCACATACTGTCCAGATTGTTTGATTGGATGATTTGTCTGTTTCACATTTATATGTAGGATTGTAATAATTATTTACAGATCATCGATGAGGCAAGTATTTTCTCCTAGCCTGTGGCTTGTTTTAAAACATAAAGTTGATTTCATTATTAAAAAAAGTTTTTAGTCACATTCATATGCCTCTTTTCTTTATTATTGTGCTTTTCAGTTATTTTTAAAGAAAGCCTTCTCTTTCTCCTAGGCAGCAGAGTGCTTAAGAGCCCAGATTCTAAGGCAAGAAGTTTGAATGCTGAAGTTTGAATCCTGACCCAGTCCCTTATTAACTGTGACCCTTCAATAAGTTTATTAACCTCTCTGTGCCATAATTATTTTTTCTGTAAATTGAATACTAATAAAAATAAAAATTGGATTTATTTCCCTAGTAGGGTTATTGGTGAAATTAATGTCTATATTGCATTTAGAAGCATGTCTAAAATACAGCAAGCACTATAAAAGTGTTAGCAAGGTTTATTATTTTCTATCTTTTACAAGTTTTCGCTCCCATATTTTAGGACATTAATTCACCAGGGTTATATTTTTGGATATGTTGTATTATAATCATTATAGTTCTATTTTTTTCCATATGGATAATCAATTTTCCTAATAGCATATTTTAAGTAGATCACTTTTGAACCACTGCTCAGTGTAACCTATTCTGTTATTCATTACCATGTATGCGTAGATAAATTTTGAGTTCTCTATCCTGTTTCAGCAATCTGTTTGTCAATTGCAGTGGCATATCACATTGCTTAATTTGTTAGAAATTTCATAAAATATTTTGAGACCTGGCAGGACAAATTTGTGCCACCCCTAACAAATTTTGTTTTATTTTCCAGAAATGCTTGGCAAGATTCAATATTTTTTAATATTTTAATATTTATTTTTTTATTTTTATATATTTTATATTAATGCCACATAAATCTACATAATTTTGTTTTATACTTTTTTAGTAAATTCTATATTTACAGGTTAATTTGGAGACAATTGACTTTTCATGTGTCCATGAATGAATACGGTAAATCTCTATAAAACTTTAAAAAAATTCAGGTATAAAACTTCAACTCTGAATCACTGAATCATATGTGGACATGTGGGATAAAAGTTTGGAGAAAAATCTTGAAAGATACCTAGTCCTACCCGTATTTTGACAGATGAGGAAATTGAGGTTGGGAGAAGTGTAAAAGTTATTTTTTAAGATTAATAAGATAGTTAGTAATTTTGGACATAAACCTAGGATGTATGATTTATTTTAAATGCTTTTTTTGTTTGTTTGTTATAGTCAGTTTACAATGTTGTGTCAGTTTCCAGTGTAGAGCACAATTTTTCAGTTACATATGAACATGCATATGTTCATTTTCATATTCTTTTTCACTTGAGCTACCACAAGATCTTGTATATATTTCCCTGTGCTATACAATATAATCTTGTTTATCTATTCTATATATACCTGTCATAAATGTTTTCGGAGTTTTTGGTCACATATTTTCCCAGTCTCTCTTGCTTCTTATTAATATCCCATGCCTGATGCTGAGTGAGAGGGTCTGTACACAGCAGGTGAATAAAACCCTTACCATTGAGGAGCTTGGAGTAAAGGAGAAAATGGGAGAGCAGGTGGACACTCACTGCTACATGAAAACTAGGGACGCTTTCAGGAAGTGAGGAAGCGATCATTTGTGGAGTAATGGGGAAGGAGATATCAGTTAATGTGGATTTCAAATAAGGAGTATGCTTTCTTCAAGGAGAAGGTAAGAAGAAAACCATGTTAGGTAGATACTACACAGTGGATGACATTGTGGCTGAGTGGGCAAATGTGCTGTGCTCAGGGGTAGATTAAATTTTTCCCCAAGAATTCAGTGAAGTGTAGAAGGAGGAGATAGGCTTGGGCCAGAGGGAGATGCCCAGTATGTGCTTTTAAAGAGTTTGATTTTTTTTTTTCTGTAGTTATTGAGAAGATATAAAAGGTAGTGCCCAAGATCTGCAGTTTAGGGAAACAGGAGGTCCCAGAGTTGGTGAGCTAGAGAGAAGAGACTGTGGGTGGAGAGGTGAGCTGAGTGAGAGGTAATTAAGTCCTTATCTAAGGCATTTGTAGTAAAAATGGGGAAGAATGTGTTTTGATCTAAGTAGAATATGCCATTCACAGACCTTGAGCCTGGATAGAGTGTCTGTATAGGATCGTGGTATTTGGCCTGAGTGAACTGTTACTTAATAAATTAGGACCTGAATGAAGAGTAAATTATAAGAGGGAGGAAGAGACGAGAATAATGAGACCCACTGGATACAGAGTGTGAGGTACCTTTGAGCCTTTCAAGTTTGTGGTTCAACTAAGCAACCAGTGAAATGGATCTGGAAGATTCACCTGGGGTACTATTAGCATAGAGCTGAAATTGAAATCATGGGTAACTGGCATTGCCTCAGGGAAAAGGTTTACATCAGTTAAGAAAGGTGACCTGAAAATGGAATCCCAGGAAAATCCCTAGCAGAGGGGCCAGGCAGAGGAACAGACACCTATTAATGAGGAGTAGCAGGAGTAACAGGTAAGAACACAATTGCAGAAGCCAGAGAAGCAACAACCACTGTATTATTAACCCCCCTTTTTAAAAGGGCTTATGCTTTATGCAGTGAATGCATCAGGAATGACAAATTCATTGACTCAGACAACCTGCCCAACAAGTTCCCCTTGGAGTTCAGTGATATGAATTTTGGGACATTCTAATTCTCGGCTTGTTCATAAGATGGCCATAATTTATCTCCTTAATTCTTTTCTCTTGTAGCAGTGGAATGTTTCATTTCCTTTAATAATCATGTTTCCTACTTTCATTCTTAGCCCACGTTACCAAGTAGCACATATTTCTCCTATTCAATTTTCATATTTGATGTAGTCACATAAGGGTACTATAAATAATAAATATATATATATATATCTATATAATACATCTAAAGCTAGTGTATGACATTACTATTGTCACTACGTTACCAGTAATTTATGCCTTCCCGCAGATGGAGGAGCTCTGGCATTGCACAGCTGAGCAACTTTCTATTGGTAGCAGGGGGTGGGTGGGGGAGCCTTGTGGGCTTTTAATCCAGCAGACCGTGCTGTCTGTATTGCTCTTTCCCTGGTCATTGGGTATGTAGCACCATCACGTCAAGTACCTCAGTCTTTAAATATGCAATTAGAAGCACACTAATAGACACAAAAACCTTCATTACCTAAAAGTGCTTAAATCATGTCTCTAACAGGCCCTCTGCAGTGCAGTAAGAAGCCAGCGCTGTGCAATGGCTGCACGTCTTAAAGTTTCTGAAAATTTCCATTAAAAAACTCAGACAATTTGATTTCTCTCTAATGAATATGTGTTTCAGCACATTCAGAATCACATTACCCTATTTCTTCAAGCAAACTGTACAAGCCAATTCCCCGCTGGCAGATCCACTGAGAAAAGGCTCAGAACCTTGAGAGGTAAACAGCCCTTTCTCCTGCTGGGCTGTTATTTAAGACATTCACCGAAGGGGGCACTTCAGGGCTACCAGGTTGGATGGCTTTCTAGACAATTGTAATTCCCTGTTATTTGATTCAAGAACAGTCTGTTGTTATGCCCTCTCTGGTGGCAGTCACTGATTAAGTCAGCCTACACCAAAATGAATTGTTGATCTGTTAAAGCTCCTCCAGAATATTTGTTTTCTCGTTTGTTTTGATTTTCATGAAATTGTTGGTACTGTGGTCATAATAGTCCCACATGGGCAGGTTACTTTACTTAGTCATTTCCAGTGGTCCCATTTTCCTATCCTGTAAAACCCGTGAAGTTAAAACACCCTGGGTGCTTAATATAAGAAGTGACCAGCTCTTGTTAAATCTAGGGACAGTGTAGAGAATGCCAACAAGAGGGCTCCAGCTCTGTCAGGGCATCTGCGGTGGACATCCACCTGCCCAGAATCCATTCTCCTCTTTTCTTGTCTCAGCATCCAGATGATTTTTCTTTTTGGAGAAACATCCCTGCCCGTATCTTAGTGTATGTGATTTGTGTGAGGCTCTTCCCAGCTTTGGGATGAACATATGACCAGACACTAGGCAGAAAAGTGGACACTTGTTAACCAGATACTTGTTAAAGGATGGCAAGCCTGTTTGTAAATCTAAACATAAGCTGTACATCTGTACATATGTACAAAAGGTACAAGGAGAGAAATGCCTGATTTGTAGGGGTAAAAATGGTACAAACACTGAACAGAAATGACAAATTCAAAGATAAAGTGACATAAATTAAAGTGTTTAAAATCCATGTTTCATTCAGAAGGAGAATAAATGTGTTGACTAAATTTTGTCATTAAGTTAAATAAACATATTAATTATGCATATTAAACTGGGGAGCAAACTTTAAAAGAGTAGGAATAGAGTATATAACTTATAAAATAGTACAAAGGAAAATTAGAATGATGCAAAAATATACAAACTCTAAAGTAAGGCACTAAGGAAAGAAAGGACAAAGTGAGAACGGCTGATGGAATTCACATGTATTAGTAATCACAATAAATGAATGTAAATTAAACTCTGGATATGTATCTACAAAGCTATATGTGTTCTATGTTGATATCAATTCCCATTCATCAGAATGACAAAAAAAATTGTATATTTCATGTGCCTAGTAAAATATTTCATTAATATTTATTATATTTTTCTTTACTTTGCATTTATTGTATCATCTATTTTCAAAACTCTCAAGTTGGATTCTTAATTTAAATTTGGATCTTTGTCGTATTCTAATATAAATACTTAAGATTATAACTTTTGAAGTCCCAATTAAGAGGCACAGCACACATTTTGACATGCATCATTTTAGGGAGACGAGGTGTTGGGGCAAGGAATAGCGACTTTATTTGGAAAGCTGGCAGACAGAGAGGATGGCAGACTAATGTCTTGGAGAACCATCCTGCTCCAGCCAGAATACAGGCTCCTTTTACACAAAAAAACAGGGGCAGGGGTGTGGTTGGTTGTTGCAAACTTCTTGCTGCAGGAATTCTTTGTTCTTGCAGCCGTCCATGTGGGTCAGGCCATGGTGTCCCTGTAAACCTCCAACAAAACAAAGGTTATTTTCTATTTTGCAACTTGTTATCTTTATAGGAGTGCAAAAGTGTTAATATCCTTAAAGGTCAGAGCCCTGAGAATAGGCTCTCCTGTATATTTCAGGCTAAAGGCAACATTGTTTTACAAAAGCTGCAGAGCTAGTGAGACTAAGCCTAGAAAACAGGGCACAGTGGTTAAAACTAAAGGAACAGATCCAGTATAGAGTCAGATCTGTTCTCCTCTATTACATAAGGAGGTTGCCCAATGAGACCTCTGCTCCTTATTCTGGGAGGCCCATTTGTTTATTTGTCTCTATTTTGATTCCCATGTGCTCTTTTTGCTTGACTATCACTGTGTATTGCCTACCATAGGCAAGTGTATATTTTCAAGGCTTTCCTATTGTTACCAGGAAAAGGGAAATAAGAATTACCTTGTTTCTTAGTCACCCGAAAAAATAAAGAATTTTTAACGACAGACAGGAAGTGTGACATAAACCAGATTTTATTAGTAAAGTAAAAAGGCAGTAAAATATAGTGCACTCCCAAGAGTTGGGAGCGGGCCAATCCAAGAGAGGAAAAATGGCCCTGCTCCTTTGTTTTTCCTGTTTTTATATCCTGGCTTAAAGCGTTTTCCTGACTGATTGATTGATTCACAGCTCAGGTTCCTTGGGCTCAGGCATGCCCATCCCCTTTTGGGCAGGTTCTTACCCATGAAGCACACAGAGAAACCCAACAGAGGGGCCTCAAACTGTAGTGTTAATTACATTGTAATGAGCACTGGGTCAGGTTAAGGTGGGTCCTTACCTTTGTTGCGTGGCTACAGCATTGGATCATAGCCAGCTTCTTTGCTGGTCTTCATTTAGAGAAAGCTTTTAGATCCCCTTATGCTGAGTGCAGTCGTACTGTTATTTTCTGGGTTGCTCCCCCCCACCTCTCCCCCTGCCCAGTGCTCATTTCTATTTAACTGCCTAACACTATCACACATACATCTTTTAAGACCCTAATACATCTTGAAATACTATTTTCATTAAACTCTCCATTCACTTTCAAGTTCTTTATAAGTGCCAACTATGCTCAGGGACATAAACTCAAATCCTTTGGGGAGCAGACATGTGCATGTAGGTATATATAAATAGATAAAATAAGGAAATAGGTTAGTAAATAGCAGACAAATATAAAATATTACAGAGTAATGGAGATTAAAGAATGAGAGAATTTTCCCTTCTGAAGGTATTCAAATTAAATTTTGTAGAATACATACGAAGCTAAAAAAAAAACAGATTTGTGGTGGAATTATACAGGGGCTCACTGTTTATATTTCCTACTTTGCAACTTTGGTTGTTTCTTCTAAACACCATCCATTTAAAATATACTTTCCTTCATTTGTATATTACTTGAGACAGCTAGCTCATTAACAATGACACCATTTTAATTTTTCAGTTTCTCCATATGCTTTATATTTTGACTGGCTTCTCTTAGAAAGGAAGCAAAAAAAAAAAAAAAAAGATGAGTAGGGACATTTTTCTTATTTTTGTACTTTAAAATCCTCAAATTACCCTGCTAAAAACCTATTCTTAGTCTCTATTTTTTTAGATTCCACATATAAATGGTATCATATGGCATTTTTCTTTCTCTTTCTGACTTACTTCACTTAGCATGACAATATTCAGGTGAGACAAAACAGAAACAGACTCGCAGACATAAAAACAAATTGTGGTTAGCAAGGGGGAAAGGAGGGCGGGTAGAGGGATAAATTGGGAGTTTGGGATTTGCATATACGAACTACTATATATAAAATAGATAAACAGCAGTGTCCTAATGTACAACACAGGGAACTATATTCAATACCTTGTAATTGCCTATAATAAAAGAGAATATGAAAAGGATATTTATATGTGTATAATTGAATCACTGTGCTGTACACCAGAAATTAACACAACATTATACTTCACTTAAAAAAAAAAACTAAAAATAAAAAAAGGAAAGAACATTCTTGGTGCCTCTCCCTACCTCGACTCCAGTGAGTAGTTTGAGCTGGAATATAATTGCTTTTATTTCAGAAAGTTCTTAGGTTGGCTGTTTTTGTGTTATTCAAATGCTGCTTCTTGTTAACTTGTTTGTGTGACCAATTGTAAGACACGTAGATTCTCTGGGCCTCTGTTCATATGACTATTATGGTTAGTACTCTCCAAGGACACATGTACCTCAGGAATTCTGTGATGATGATACAGAGGCTAGCTGAGAGTCAGCAGGGCTTCACAAACTTGTGGCCCAGGAGTGGGAGCAACACTGCACAAGTGTTGGGTGGGCTCTCATTCTGGAGGAATGTCTTGCCATCTTTAGTAAATTGATCACCTCAGTGCTTAGATTGCAATATTTCCCTTATTGACCATTACACAAAAATTCCTAGCCTGAGTGGTATAGTTTCCATTAAAAGCAAAGAACAACTTTACAGGATCCAATAAAATAAACTTTCATATTTGAAATGCAATGTCTATCTTAGGTTGAAACATGGTACTGACTTAAAATACAGTTACAAAGACAGGCTACACAAAACTTTCCTAAAATTAATCACATATTCATTTCAGAATTGGAAAATGATTGCTTTTTAATATTCAGTTTAAGACGTGCTAGCTAAAAACATCAGAAATATTTGTAAAGAAGAGGTTTCAATAGGTAGTCAGATTGCTTGAGTGTTAGACAATACATGAAAACCAACACTTGCATAACAAACTGGCAACCGGATCAGCTCCCTTTAGGATATTTAAATTAAGATTTAAAATCATTGCTGATGTTTGCCAAAGTTAGAAAATTTTCCTTAAACTCCATGAAGAGCTTTATTCCTCAAGTACTAAATAAACAAATTAAGATAATGAGTCAGGCTTAAGAAAGTGGAGAAAACCCTAGCACATGGTAGAAGGCACCCCATAAATTAAACCAAGTGATTGGACTTTCATTCAGTAATGGATTCAAAGTCTGGCTATTACTGGCTTTGTAACCCTGCAAGACCATTGAACTGCCTTGACTCTCTATTTCTTAACCTAAGAATGTATATAAATTTTAATATTTTCAAGACGATAGAGAATCATATGTGTGAAAATTATTTAAAAACCATACAGAACTATATTAATTAAAAATATGAATATATATCCAAGTGCTTTGTAGCCACATGAGTTTTGAAATTCAAATATCTTGGAATTTAAGAAAAGCAATATAATCCGTCACATGATACCAAGAGCTAGAACTGCTGGCACTGGATAATCAAACATGTTAATAAAGTGTTCTAACTTCATTGATTTACATGCAACTGTCCAGTTTCCCAATGTTTACTGAAGAGACTGACTCCATTTGTTGAAGATTAATTGACCAAAATTTTGTGGGTTTACTTCTAGGCTCTTTATTCTGTTCCATTGGTCCATATGTCTGTTTTTGTACCAATACCATGCTGTTTGGGTTACGGTAGCTCTGCAGTCTTGTCTGAAGTCTGGGAGGGTTATTCCTCCAGCTTCATTCTTTTTGTTCAGTATTGCTTTGGCAATTCTGGGTCTTTTGTGATTCCATATAAAATTCAGGATTATTTATTCTAATTCTGTGAAAACTGTCCTAAGTAATTTGATAGGGATCATATTTAATCTGTAGATTCCTTTGGGTAGTATGGCCATTTTAAAAACATTAATTTTTCCAGTACAATAACATGGGTTATCTTATCATTTCTTTAAGTCCTCTTTAATTTCCTCAGTCAATGTTTTGTAGTTCTCTGTGTTTAAGTTTTTCACTTCCTTGATCGTATTTATTCATAAGTATTTTTGCTACAATTTTAAAAGGGATTATTTCTTTACTTTCCTTTTTTGATATTCCATTGTTAGTGTAAAGAAATGAAACTGGCTTTTGTATGTTAATCTTGTATCCTGTATCATTCTTTTTTATGGCTGAATATATTCCATGGCATATACAAACCACATTTTCATTATTCATTCATCCATCAGTTGACACTTAGATTGCTTCTATATCTTGGCTGTCGTAAATAAGGCTGTGATGAACACAGAGGTGCACATATCTTTTCAAATTTGAGACCCTCTGTGCTTCCTGTACTTGGATATTTGATTCCTTCTTTAGGCATGGAAAGTTTTCCATCATGATTTCTTCAAATATTTTGTCAATCCCCTTTTCTCTTTCTTCTCCTTCTGGGACCCCTATTGTGCATAGGTTGGCCTGCTTTGTATTATTACATAGGTCCCTTATATTTCTTTCATTAATTTTGACTTGCTTATCTGTCTGCTGTTCTGATTGGCTGAGTTTTGTTATCCTGTCTTCTAATCACTTATTCTTCTGCATTAGCTATTCTGCTTTTGACTGCCTTTAGCTGGGGTCTATCTCAGCCGTTGAGTTCCCCATTTTTAATTGGCTCCTCTTTATAATTTTTATTTCCTTTTTATAGTAGTCTCTGTCTGTATTCATAGACTCTCTTATTTCCTTCAGTGTTTTTATCACCCCCTTTTTGAAGTCATGATCTAGGAGTCTGTTGAGGTCTGTCTCATTGTTTGTTCTTTCAGGGGACTTCTCTCGTTCTTTTATTTGGGTGTGGTTCCTCTACATCTTCATTTTACTTGTATTTCTCTGGCTCTGTGGATTTAGGAGTATCAGTTATCTACTGTGATTTTTTTTAACTTAAATTGGGAGCATTCTTGTGTAGACTTTGTGTGTCTAACAGTTTTGTTGTGAGGGCTGTTCATAGCATGGATGGTTGCCATGTCTTTCTTCCGTGTGTGTTGGCTGTTATTCCTTTGATTGTGATGGGGTTGGTGTTGTGGTCATCAGAGCCTGCCCTGAGTTTTATTGTCGAGTGGGGCATCCTTTTTTGTTCTGTGGTTGTCGCAGCCTTGACAGGCACCGAGTCTGCTCTCCTTTTGCTGGAATAGAGGCTTCTAGGTCCATTTTTGAGCTGTGGTGTGTGGTAGGCAAGGTTGGAGCACTTCAGCTTGGGGGAAGAGGCACTGAACATACCTCCGTTGGAGATGTCCACTGGGAGGTGCCCTTTATGATGTTTTCTGTTGCTTGTTATGCTGGCTTACAAAGTATTCTTTGTTGTCACTGCCTTTGTCCCTGCATTAGCTACAGAAATGTCAGCTACCTGCTTTGGTGTTCCCCAGGTTCTGGGCCCCATGAACCACCAGCTGTGACCACGAATGTTAGGCACTGGGACCCACTGTAGCAAGTGTGCAGTCTTATACCTGAATCCATAGTGGTCACAGGGTCAACTCAGACCCAAGCCCCAGCTCCACATACCATACGGTTTGCTTGCCTGTTGTAAATACCCATACTTGCCCCCATTGTGCCCCAGACCCTGCTCACTGCCTATTTGTCCCAGAGGGGCAGGTTCACAGGAAACCGGTGGAGCAAATCCATACTCTCTGCATCTTCATTTTACTTATATTTCTCTGGCTCTATGGTCCTTTAAACAAATCTCCATCCTGCCTGTGAAATTGCAGGCCTCTGCATATGAATTCAGCTTTGAGCCCTCTCTCCTTGCAGGAGAGATGGCTATGGCCAAGCCCCACCTCTCTTCTCATAAGAACACACCAACAATGGAGCCAAGAGGAGACAGCAGCTATGGTATGGCTATGTTGTGCCTATCTCCTCCACGCACACCAGCAGTGATGCTTTTTTATGGGGGTCCCAGGCAGTTCTGTTCTGCACACATCCCCAGCCAGAGCTCACACTGCCCTCCAGTTCCCTGAAGCTGCCTCTGTGCAGTGGGACCCAGCCCGCTCCCCGTGCTCATCACCTATCTCCTGGCTTGTCCCTGACAGCTCATGTCTAGGGCTGGGGATCACAGGGACCCTTCATGCCAGTTTCCCTTTGTCTGCCAAGTGGCTGCCACTTTCTCCTCTGAGCTTTGGAATCTCTGCTTCTGTCCCCGCACCTCCCCCCCAAAATTTCATTCTTGAATACTAAGGACAGAATACCAGAGTCTAGGAGAGGAACGATTACAAGGAATTGGTGTGCACCATATAATCATGATATTGCTACTTGTGTCAGAGTGTAATATCAATGATCATTTGTAAGAGAAGAGAAAGTTGTAAGCCAACAGAAGTTTTCTTTGATCTTGGAAAAAATAAGCCCTGAATTCTAAATAGTCAGCATTATATATGTCCACTAGAATGGATTTTAGAACACCTGTGTTCTAGATTGAGTTGCCACTAATACTTGACTTGGGAATAGTCACCTCTTATTTTTAGATCTTTCTTTCTTTTGTAAAATAAAGAGATTGAACTGTATTACCCCTGAGGTCCTATTTAGCTTTGAAATATCAGCTTAAAACACAATTTGAAAACTCTTCTGATGCTTCTTAGAATGAATGGATATCAAAAGAAATGGGATGGTTTCTTTACATGGATGGGGCATTGAATCAGGGCATGCTGAAAAAAGATTCATTTTCTAGAATGAGACTAAAGAAAATATGGGAAGCGAGATGAGTAAAGAAAATGCAAGAAATCATTTTTTGAAGACTGTTTTATTTACGTGGAATATACTCATTCTCACCCTAGCTCACCGAAATCTTGCTGATTTTTCAACATCTTCCTCCAGTTCTGCTTCCTTGATTAAGCTTTTCCTGCCTCTGTGCTCTCTCTCTTTTGTTGCTTTATATTTCACTGCTATGTGATCTTCCATGTATAGTTTGTATAGATCTTCTCTCCAATTAGATTTAACATTTTTTGAGTGTAGCACTATTGATGTCAGGATGGTTTCATAAGGTAATAAGGAATATTTTGGATTCTTCACTCAGGTGTCAAGAATCTGGAAACATAAATGTATCCCCTAAGCCTGAATTTCCTTATTTATTTAAAATAGAGCCGCCCACTGAAACCTTAGCTTAGTTTTCAAAGAATATTTTTCAAAAAATCTCCATCATTCTTAGCCAGGATGTAGACTCTTACTATTCTGAATATTTGAAAGATACGATTTAAAGCTGAGATATATTTCTGACAAGTAGTGTAAAGGCCATCTTGATCTCAGTATTTTTTTATTGCCACTAGGGTGGAATGAAAGGAAGAGTACTGCTTTTACTGATTAATACATGTCTTTCGCATCACTATGCTTTAAGCCATGTGAACACAACCTGGGCCAGAAAATTAATTTGTTTATTCATTCATTCCACAATCATCAAACATGTTTTTCTTTCTTTCTTTTTCTTTTTCTTTTTTTCTGTTTAAGTGATTTTATCTAGGAAATGCTCATTTGTTCTAGACATGATCCTGACTTAAAGAATCTTCCTAGAGGTTAAAGAGTGTGGGTCCAGTATAGAAATTTGTAGGTTCTGCAGAAGTTTCTAATACAGAGGATTCTGAGGAATAGGGGTACTTTTTGTTCTTTAGTAGTTATAACAAGCACTTCGTATCATGTATGGCATTCCAGGTAGGTTTACAAAATGCTTCAGCTTACTGACTGGCATGCATAGAGAACAAAGCATTTGAGTATGCTTAGTAATTTTCCCAGCCACAGTTGCAGATTTAGTTTGAGTGGTAAGAAGACAAACTTCTGGAAAAGTTAATTTGGTCTCTAGCTCCAGTCAACACTTACATAGCATAAAAAAATACATAGCACTTTTCAAACTCAAAGCATTTCACCAATCAGATCCAATTACCACATATGTATGATTTGACTGTCTTCTTCCTGGGGTAGTTTGCATGTTCCCCTTCCCCTTAGATTTATTTTCCTCTTGGTGCATTAAAACCTTGGCTTTGTAAAATAAATATAAATTTGCTCCATTTTGTCTGTTATTCTAAAAGCTTGCCTGTATGTTGGAAACATTTTTAAGGTGGTTTTGGTTTAGCAGGAGAAGCAATCTGTCTTATAGTCTGTGGCCTTCAATACACAAAAATAAAGCAATAAATAAGTCAGCCTCATGCATTTGACCTTTTTTTTTTCCTGCTAAATAAGTGGTCCTCCTATCCATACCTTTGTCTCATTCAAAACCTCCTATCTTTCTTCTTTAAAATTCCATTTTATCCTTAAAACTTTCCTAAATCCTGTGGTAAGACGTAGGTAATGCCTCTATCCCATGCACACACACAATAACTCTTGGTATATCTCAAACAGTACATCATTTCAAAGAAAAACAAGATTAATTCCCCTATTTAAATACCTTGGATATTTCCATCTCTCTGTCCTTCCCTGACAATGTCTAGATATTTGGTAGTTCTCACTTGTGGATGAAATTCATTTAAACAATGTATTTGGAGAGACAGAGCATAAGCTTCACTGGATGGTCTTCTGTAATATAAAACCAGATGTATTCATGCCTAGAATTTTTTCATATCAGTGTTACTGCTTATAAGAATGTGAACTTTTAATTGATGATAATAATTTTAAAAAGGCAGTTAATTATTTTTTATCCATCAGTTTTAAAAGTGATATTGCCTAAGAAGATTGATCAAGATGGCAGAGAGAGAGGATGTGGAGCTCACTTCCCCTCACAAACACAGCAAAAACACATTAACCTGTGGAACAATTCTGTCTGAAAATTACTGGGAAACTGGTAGAAGGATTCCTGTACAATCAAGACTGTAAGAGAGATACACAAGTAATTGGATAAGAAGGGAAGAAAAAGCTACTGGGTTGGGACCTGTGTCTCTGGAAGAGGACTCAGAGGAACAAGGAGAATGCACAGGTGGAGACCCAATCAGGGGAGTGAACAGTGAGAGCCACAGATTGTGTAACTCAGTCATCAGGTCCCATACATGGGGGATGAGCCCTTTTAGACTTAAGACTATACTACAAAGCTACAGGATCAAAACAGTATGGTACTTGCATACAAAGAGACACATAGAACAATGGAACAGAATAGAGAGCCCCAAAATAAACCAGTGCACTTATGGTCAATTACTTTATGACAAAGGAGGAAAGATACATTGGGGAAAATACAGTCTCTTCAGTAAGTGGTGTCAGGAAAACTCAACCACTACATATAAAAGAAAAAGAGTAAAACATTTCCTCACACTGTACAAAAAATTAACTCAAAGTGTATTAAATACCTAAATGTAACACCTGAAGCAACAACACTCCTAGAAGAAAATATAGGCAAAACATTCTGTGACATAAATCATAGCAATGTTTTTTTAACCTATTCCCTAAGACAAAAGAAATAAAAGGAAAAATAAAGAAAGAGGACAAAATTAAATTTAAACGCCTCTGCACAGCAAAGAAAATCATCAATGAAATATAACGAAGACCTGCTGAATGGGAGAAAATATTTGCAAATAATATGACCAATTAGGGGTTAATATACAAAATATATAGACAGCTTATACCATTCAATGATCAAAAAACCCCAAAGAACTCAATCAAAAAAATGAGCAGAAGACCTGACCATACATTTTTTTCCAAAAAAGACATTGAGATGGCTAATAGACACTTGAAAAGATGCTCAACATCACTAATTATTAGAGAAATGCATATAAAAACAATGAGATATAACCACACAGCAGTCTAATGGCAATTATCAAAAAGTCTATAAATAACACATGTTAGCGAGGATGTGTAGAAAAGGGAGCCCTAGTATACTGTTAGTGGGAATGTAAATTGGTGCAGTCACTATGGAAAACAGCATGGAGGTTCCTTAAGAAATTAAAAACAGAGCTACTAAATGATCCAGCAATTCCATTCATAGATATATATCCAGAAAGTACAAAAATAGTAAGTTAAGAAGATACAAGCATCCCAATGATCATAGCTGCGGTATTTATAATAGCCAAGATATGAAAGCAACTGACGTCCATCAGCAGATAAATGGATAAAAAAGAATTTTATAAACACACACACACACACACACACACACACACGATGGATTACTCAGCCATTAAAAGAATTAAATTCTGCCTTACATGGACAGATCTAGAGAATATTATGCTTAGCAAAGTGTCACACACAAATAATGTATGGTATCACTTATATATGGGATCTAAAATTTTTTTAAAAATGCAAAACAAAAGAGTAACAGACTCACAGATATAGAAGACAAACTAGTTGTTACTATTTGGGAGAAGAAAGGGGAAAGGGGCAAAACAGGGATATGGGATTAAAAGATACAAACTGCTATGTACAAGATAGACAAGCAACAAGGCATATTGTACAGCACAGAGAATTACAGCCAGTATCTTGTAATAACTTTTAATGGAGTAAAATCTGTGAAAATACTGAATCACTATGTTGTACACCTAAAACTAATATTTTAAATCAACTATACTTCAATGTAAAAAGTGATATTTCCTGTTGGGAAACAACAAATACTTGAAAGTTTTATTTAATTATTATTTTTAGAAAATAATCTTTGAGTTTTAAAGACAATATTTTTAAATCTTACATATTTTTTGTTGATTTAAAAATACATTAAGCATGTTGTTTCATTTTTGCAACCTATTTAATGGGCCTAAGTACTAAGAAAAAATGTAGAATTTAGTCAACAACTACTTCAATTGGCTGACAGCTTTTTAATGAACAGATCCAGTTTTTACTGTTTTTCAAAAATAGAGGTAAAACTATTACAAACAGAGCCAAGTCTTAAGAGTTCACTGGGGACTCGTATTTAAAGAATGTTACCTAAATCTTTACCTGGGGATATCACCAAATGTTGCCTAGCTATCTGAGTAGCTTGTCAAGTATAATAAATAATACTCGATTTATTTTTTATGAAAAGAATCACAGTTCATTTTTCAAAGATGAAAAACCATCTTGATATTAATTCATTTCTAAGCTTATGACAGGGTGATTCCAATGTAGAAGAAAGGCACTTTGCTCAGTATGTGGCCAGCATGAAAAACTGTGGGAAAGTTTACATTTGATGGGAGAAGTAGAAAGAGACAAGTTGTTTACAGACTTTTAATATATAATATTTAAAATCAACTCATATTTAGATACATTGAAAAACTTCTGAAATGCAAGTTAGAAAATGTGGCAAATTATTTTCCAACAGAAACTAAATCAGACTGATAAAACTCAAACTTAACACTTTATGCCATCCCATTGTCCTGACTTTGCATCTCTGAACTAACAACTCATTTTACCTATAAAATTAAGTTCAACAAAGTACAGAAACTTCTATAGGGTGAAAATGGATATGCTGGAAATAACTTTAAAAATTTAATTTTTATGTAAGAAGTATACCTTTTGCCCTTTATGTTTTTTCTTTCACAAGAAGTATTTTTTTCCTACAGATATAGGAATACTAATGGAGGACAGGAACCTTGAGAAAGAGTACTCATTGATTTTGATTGGTGATTACCCTGACATGCTTGTTTATAAGTTCTAGTTACATGAAATAATGAAGAAGGACAGTTTTTTAAGCAAAAATTGTGCATTGCTTTCCAACATTCGTGTATTCAGTAGAGATATGTAAAGGAAGATAAATATCTAATGCAGAATAACCATCCAAGGCCTCTGGATGGGCTAGGTCAAGATTCAAAATTAACCCACCATATTGGTCTCTGCTTTTCTCTTTCTTTACAGAAGTTACTCTTTGGAAAGAAAAAAAAATCTCTACATTGAAAGAACAATACAGAATTAATTTTTAAAATTGTACAAACAAAATAATTCAATGAAATCAGTTCCATAAATTCCAAAAAGTCTTCTAAGTGGGATAAGATGGAAAAAATGATCAACTTTTAAGAGACTACGAAAGTAACTCCTTTATCAAAGAAGACGATGTTTCCTTTTTTCCAATGTGAAAGGTTTTTTTTAAATTTTTTAAGACAAATATTAGGAGCAATAAGAAGGAAAAAAAACCTGTTATATAACTGAAGAAAATGGAGAAGTGCTACAGAACTACATTTTAGTAATTTGACAAGTCTTAAGAGTTATGGAAAGGAATCTTGAAGATGTATGTTTTAAAAATGAGACCCAAATAACACATACAGGTTTATACTGTGCCTACTTATCTGAGCTCTACCTAGCTTTCCAAGTATCTTCTTCCTAGTGTTGTTCTGGATTGTGGATGACCACAAGATAAATTTGCATGTGATTTGGCAGCCATAAGTGGGAGCAGTGACAGTGTTTTATATTTTGAAGGTTGGTCTGGGGCACCAAGCATATGGCAATGTTGGCTTACCTTGTTGGAATGGGTCAATATGCAGGCTTGCAGCATCTTTCACTTGGGATTCTCTAAATCCTGGGCCAGGCATAGAAGAAGATCTATGCTCAAAGCAGTCAGCTTTTCCTACAGGGCAATCCTAGCACTGAAGCTGATAGCAGAGGCTGAAGATGGATGCAAGCACCAGCTCCTCTTTCTGGTTCTGTTTTCTCATTGCTTTCCTCCACATTCTGTTTTCTTTTCTGACCTCAGGCCCAGAAGAGTCATACCTCTTCCGGTTCTACTTCAGACTCAGACAGTTGCCTTGCATAGACTACACACCCTCTGCTCCTGCTTAGAGTTGCATCTCTGTAATAAATCCCTCATTCTGTATCATTTGTAGTGGTTCTTATCTATAGTGTAGTTCATCTGGTAGAACCTTTAGAGACACACACAGAGTTTTGCATAAAAAATGGGTTATCAAGTGTCTGGAGTTCGAGAAAATTTGAGGAGATAGTGGCATAAATTGAGGCAGAAGAGTTAAATTTGACACAGATAATTGGACACGTGTATCATGATGGATTTGTACATGTTTATATAGAGTGAATTTCTTAGAATGGATCATTTAGGTGAGATGGAAGATAGAACAGAGATGGAGTGTGTAGATGTTTTTGTTAGTTGCTCCTTAAGATCCTGTTTCTAATTACTTATTATAAGAATCTGACTCTTAGGTGGACCTATGACTTCAGAAAAATAAAAAAAAAAAATTCTTAGCCACCACCTTCCTCTCTCCCTTCCAATTATGTGCAGCTAATTTATGGCCAATAGACTCTAACCAGAGATGTGTGTGCAATTTTTAGCAAGTATCCTTAGAATGAGGAAGTCACCAGTTTCCTTTTCAGTCCTTCCTTTTTTCTGCTATTTAGTATGGAGAAGAGATGGCTGGAGTTTGAGCAGTCGTCCTCAATCATAAGAAAGAAGCTATATGCTAAGACTGGTGAAGTAGCAGGAATGAAGGAGTCTGAGTTCTGGTAGTTTTGCAAAACCTCCTAGCCAGTCCTGGAGTTCTTACACCCAAACTTTACACAATAAAGAAATACACATCAATGCACCTCAATGTTCACAGCAGCACCATATACAATAGCCAAGATATGGAAGCAACTTAAATGTTTATCAACAGATGACAGGATAAAGAAGTTGTGGTATATTTATACAATGGAATACTACTCAGCCATAAAAAATAATAAAATGATGTCACTTACAGCAACATGGATGGACCTAGAGATCGTAATTCTAAGTGAAGTAATTCAGAAAGAGAAAGAAAAATACCATATAATATCACTCATGTGGAATCTAAAAAAGGAAAAAAAAAGAGAACACTAAAAAACTCATCCACAAAACAGAAATAGATGTAATTAACAATCTAATGGTTACCTGGGGAAAAGGGATGGTAAGGGATAAATTGGGAGTTTGAGATTTGCAAATGATAGCCACTATATACAAAAATATATTAAAAAGGAAATTTCTTCTGTATAGCTCAGAGAGCTATATTCAATATCTTGTAATAACCTTTAGTTTAAAAGAATATGAAAACCAATATATGTCTGTATGTGCATGACTGACTGGGACATTGCACCATATACCAGAAATTGACACATTGTAACTGACTATATTTCAATTAAAATAAATTTTATAAGTTTTAAATGCAAAATAAAAGGAAATACACATCAATTTTGTTTTATTTACTGTTATTTTGAGTTTTGGATCTCTTTAACTTAATCATATACAATTAATAGGGGGTTTTACGTTAAAATTGTATATTTAAGGTGTACAATGTGATGTTTTGGTGTACACACGTAGAGTGACATGATTACTGTAGTCAGGCTAATTAACACATCTATCTCCTCACATAGGTTACTTTTTTTGAGAGAGCATCTGAAATCTCCTCATAGAAAATGTCAGTGTACAATACAGTAATATTAATGATAGTTATCATGCTGTATATTAGCTTTCTAAAACATATTTATTTAACATAACTGCAACTTTGTACCCTCTGACCAACATCTCTTCATTTCCCCACCTCCCTGCCCATGGTAACTGCTTTTCCACTCTCTGCTTCTGTGAATCAACTTTTTAGAGTCTAGGTATAAGTACAATCATGCAGTACATTTCCTTCTGCATGTGTCTTATTTCACTTAGCATAATGTCTTCCTGGTTCCTCTATGGTGTTGTAAATGGCAAGAACTCCATGTTTAAACGCTGGATAACATTCCATCATATGTACAAACCACAATTTCTTTAGCTAGTCATCCATCAATCGACACTCAGTTTGCTTTGTACTTTGGCTATTGTGAATCATTCTGTAATGAATATGGGAGTGCAGATATTTCTTTGAGGTACTGATTTTATTTCCTTTGGATATATACCCAGAAGACGGGTTCTTAGATCACATGATAGCTCAACTAGGGACTTTTCTTAAATAGAAAGAAAAAGTAATCATTTTCAGTACAACTCTGAAAAGAAGAAGGAAAATTGGAAGTAAGTTTGTAGATGAGACCAAGCATTTGGGGAAGTGCACATTTATTTTTCCCAATGAAGTAGAACATGATAATTAGTGGCAAATTTTGCCAGAGAGGTAACATGGTGGAAGTTAAATTTTCTAAATTTGGTTTTAGACATACCTGAGTTTAAATCCTTTCTGGTACAAAGAGAGAAATACTAAAATGGACTAAAGATAACAATGCTTGTACTATGACTGACATAGGAATATATAAAGTATTGAATTGATTCTTACAGTGGCTGGTACACAGTAAACTCTCAATAAATATTAACGTCATTAATATACTTCTAACAGATTTTTGCTAGCAAGTTATTACACTGATGAAATAGTGATATCAAGCAGTAAAGTAGAGAAGTTCTGAACATTGGGCCAAACCACCTTTAAAAATCTTGTCTATATTTCACAGACATTATTTATTTCATTTTATTTTTTCCCATTCTTAATATCTATTGAGTCAATCAGAGTTCAGATAATAGAAATTACTCAAGATATTTTAAGCAGAAAAGTTTTAAAAGGCCTAAATGTTTTCAAAATCACCAGATGTCTAAAGAAGTAAAAGTTAGGGAGTTACCACTCTGCTTCTGATTGCAAGAACATACAATACTATAGCTGCACCTGGTCGAGAGGTCAGGAACTGGCTTCTGTCTTAACCACTACACTGTTGATGTCACAGTTTCTTCAAATCCATAAATATGGTAAAACAGAGGAGAACATGGAATCCAGCTGCTCCCCAGTCCCACTTGTCCAATCAGACCATTCCAGAATAGTCTCCACTTCCTCGACACCTTCCAAATGCAGAAAGATTAATCGCATTTAAAGAACCAAAACTATACTGTGAAGGCATGCCACGAGGACATTTCAGAAAAGCAGTTTTAGATTTCTAGTTTCTTTCACGCTTGGGACTAAGGAAAACAGAAAAATACAGACATGGATGCCAAGGGGAAATTGACAATATCTAGCATGTGAAACATCCCTAAGCACACATTAAAATGGTTACATTCAAAAGACTGACAGTATACATTTTAGAGAGGAAATGAAACAAGTGGAGCTCTCATACTTTGTTGACAGAAGGTTAAATAGTATAACCTTGGAAAACTGTTTGGCAGAATTATATAAAACTAGTATGATACACTTACCTTGCAACCTAATCATTCAACTCCTATATATCTACCTGAGAAATAAAATGTGTTTCCATACAAAGATTTGGAAACTAATCATAGTAGATTTATCATAGGAGCTCCAAACTGGAAAACAGCCCATTTATTTCTCAATAGGGGAAGGCATAAACACCTTGGAGACTACTCATACACTGGAATATTAATCAACAATTATAGGGAATGAATTATTATAATAAGAAATGACATGATTGGATCTCAGAAAAATCATGAATAAAATAAGCGAAAGACAAGCATACACACTACATGATTCCATTTATATGAAACTTTGGAAAAGATAAATCCTATCCATAGTATATAAAACATGTCAATGGTTACCTATACCTGAGGGCATGGAGGAGACTAAGCAAACATTTTTGGATGATGGACATATTCAATATCATGATTATGGTGGTGGTTACTTATGTGTATATATATGTCAATGCATTTAAAATGATTTTATTTTATGTAATTTATCTCTCACTAAAGTTAAGTCAGAAACTGTAAAGAGTCTGCAGATATATATGTTTCTGTCTAAATCAGTTTGGGGTGCTATAACAAATTACCATGAACTCGATGGGCTAAGCAACAAAAATTTATTTTTCACAGTTCTGGAGGCTAGGAAGTCCAAGATCAAGGTGCTGGTGGATGGTTTTCAGTTGGCCTTCTTGTTGTGTACTTACATGGCAAGGAGCAGAGAGAGGGAGAGCAGGAGCTAGCTCTGGTGTCCCTTCTTATAAGAGGACGAATCCCACTTATGAAGGCTCTACCTCCATGACCTCATTATCTCCCAAAGGTCCCACTTCCTCATCCATCACATTGGGTGAGGATTTCAACATATGATTTTTTTTTTGGTAGGGGAAACACAAACGCTCAGTCTAAACAATATACATACAATCACAAATAGTCTAGTCAGAGATAGATTTTTACTCCCAGCAGAAACAGCCAGTGTAACTTCATAACACCAGTTTCCTGGGTCCCAGTCTCCACAGTGTGATGTACAGAAGGTTGAATGTTATCTGCACATGCAACAGAATAAATTACTGGGGAGGGGGGAGTTAAACCTCAGAATCAGGAAACTCTGACCATACATACAATAGCTGGTGAACTGCTCAATCAGCTCTAGAGAGAGGGACCTTAGCTTTACTCGCAAGTTTAAGCAAATCACCAGGGAGGGATTTTTATATTTGCCCCTCTGGAATATCCTAAGGGAAGGAGACATCTTTAAACTACACTATCCCACAGTGTTACTTTATATAGAAGTATTCTTAAATTACATATAAACATCTTTGTGCAGAAGATCTAGATCATGCAAAAATGTTAGATTTTCATGGACAATTATTTCCCAACCTAAAGTTGATTTTTAAACTGGTTATAATGTTTGACCTGAAATATGCTCTATTAGTTCAATAAAATATTTCAAAGAATATGTACAGTTGAAATTCACCAAGATGACTTCCTGCCAGCTGTTTGTGCTTGATGTTCACGAAGTTCACATTAACTATTTGCATTTCCACGTATTTCAAAATAAAGTTTAGATCATTATAACTTCAGAAATTCCTTGGATAAGTCACTAACTTCATAAGAAATCCTCTTTTGGATTTATACTACAATCATTTTCAGAATTTAAAAAAAGTCATCATGCATTGAATATAGGTTAATTTCTTCTCCTTGTGCATAAAAATTACTATTTGTAAAGCAGCATCATTGAACATCGGAAAGTATTGAAATATTTCCATGTGAGGTTTTTTTTTTTTTTGGTACAGCTAATGTTATGCACTTTGTATTCATTCAATGATTTTTTTTATAACTGCCTGGTACTCAAAGCTTTGTCCCTAGAGTGGGACTGGAAAGCCAATTCACTGGGAGTTCTTTAATTTGGAGGAGCCGTTCTCATGGCAGCCTGAAGCAGCCTAGCTTAGATTTTTAAAACATGGGGCTGGAGAATGAGAATTCTTTTCAAGTGGACCAAGGTTCAGAGTTGAGAAGAAAAATCACAAGTGTCAAAACATTGGGTAAAGAAAGGATGAAAACTTGGAAACAAGTATGTGACTGTTATATATGGAAATTAGGGGTAATCAGCTTTGATAACTCCATGAGGCAAAAGTGTCAGTGAGTAAGGGTGTCTGTTAAGGAGTAATTGGGATCAGATTGTGAACCTGGCTGTTCTCTAAGGAGGTGGCTGTCATGGTTGAGAAGGCAGGGAGAATAGCTTTGTGGAGTCCCAAAGACTGGACTAGAAACCTCAGGGATGGTGCCAGTAGAAGTGTGGAGAGCTCTCTCTGTATTTTGGACTAATGATACTGAACCCAGCATGGAGATAAAATTTCACCTCTAACTTCTGAGTAGGTAGATTGGGAATGTAAGAGAAGAAATCAAGATCCTAAAGAGTTTCGGAAGGTTAGTAGACACTTTCCTGCTTACGAAAAGAAACCAGTAGACTCCTGGGGGAGAGGGTATTGAATCATGGATAAAACATAAACCTGAACAACACTTTAGGTATTTATTTGACTTTTCTCTGACCAAAAATGTTTGAGAGTTCTGGATAATAATAATTAATGATGCAAACACTATATTTTTCTAGTGTTTCCTGTATCGCAGTTATTTTCTAAGCATCTTACACCTATCAATTCATTTATAACAGAACCTCAGCATATAAGTACTCTTCTTATCCTCATTTGCAAATGACTAAATTATGACAGAGAGCATTAGTAACACACTCACAACCACATAGCTAATTACTGAAAAAAACTGTTGGATGTTCTGATTTGTAAACTCATTGAAAGAGCTGCCTGCTCATAGGAATCTTTAAATATTAAAAATCTACAAGCCCAGTTTCTATCTGAGATGGATCAAGTTTGTATTTTACGTGTTATTCCTATTCAGAGAAGTACGGGATTGTCAATATTTCTCCCTCTCTTCCTGGTAGTTCTTTCTTCCTAAATGTATTCAAATTAGATTATAACTTAATGTGGCTGTCAAGATACCAAACTCAGTCTAATTGTGGAGCTTGGGGTTCTAAGGATCAGAAGGAACTGATGGAGCCCTATGTCTCTATCTCAGGCAATAACTACTAAAATTTAGGTACTATTGGGATTTTTTTTTTTGGCATGATATTAAGCTCGTTAAGAGCTTGTGCTCTAGAACCAGGTTATTTAGTACAAATTGTGGCTCTACTTCTTATAGATATTTAACTTTTCTATGCCATAATTTCTCCCATAGTGTCTCAATTCTTCAGGGGAACGTTGTGTGGATTAAACGAGCTAATATAAATATAGCATTTTGAGCTATACTAGATACAGAGTAAGCATGCAATAAATATTCAATATTATTATTTTTCTCTTCATATTTGTGAATGGTCTCACCTCTTCTGGGAACAATTAAACTTATGTTTGAAGCCTTCTCTTTGAAAATTAAGATTATAACATATAGTATAATATAATACAATATAGTATAATAAGG
Organism: Camelus dromedarius; assembly: GCF_036321535.1. NCBI lineage: Eukaryota > Metazoa > Chordata > Mammalia > Artiodactyla > Camelidae > Camelus > Camelus dromedarius. The sequence goes on along the minus strand of NC_087465.1, from coordinate 23,452,506 downwards.
GTTTGAAGAATACTTTTGGAAATTATAACTTCTATTCATTCACATGACAGAATTCAATAACCTCATTTTGCTGGTTCTTTATGACTTTGCAGCTGCCTGACTCTTGGAATGCACCCAGAAAATGATGGATAGTTTCTATTAGTTGGAAGCACACAGACCAAGAGTGAGATGAACAGTTTTGTGTGGGCCTCTATGTGACCCACTTTTTATAATTTCAGCAAAGTATGGATCTCTTACTATTGATTCATTTAGAAGACCATAAGACCTTATCCAATAGTCAACTTTAGTGTTTTATTATTTCTTTGTGGTTAAGTGGAGAAGTCCTTTATTGAATGGGACATCCTTGGACAAAGCCATAGCCAGATGAAAGATAGGCATGCATAAGAGCATCAATCTAGTAAATAAGCCAGGGGAAAGGTAGTGATAGACAGCACTCTCATCCCTGCTCGGACACCTGGGGAATGGTGCATGACCAAGTCCAAGAACAGGAGTTTGGCAGTGTCGGACCCTACAACGGAGACCTTTCTTTGAAGAGTTCAATAGTCAATGATTTATGATCCCTCTCAAGAAACTCATTTAGAATTATCCAAATATACCAGAATTGTGTAGCAGGTGATACTAAGAGTAACTTCTTGGAAAAGCATGGTGCTGAAGAATTAAAGCTAGAGGCCTCCATTTTGCTGGGAGTGCCTGCTATTCCCAGAAGAAAGAGAAGTATCCCACAATGAAATGAATATTATTCTGAGGGGGCAGCTGGTCCCATGCACGTGATCAGTTCCAGCATTTTCAAATCTATGCAAGCAGTCTCCCTCTCTCTTTAGCATAGATGGACTTTTTTAAATTATTAAATATTGTAGGTTTATAATATCCTATTAGTTTATAATATATTAATTATAACATAGTGATATAATATTTTATATATTATATTACATTTGAACTTGTTTTAAAGTATTGACTATATTCCCTGTGTGGTACAAAATATATTCGTATATATATTATTTATTTTATTCATAGTGGTTTATACCTCTTAATTCTCTAATCCTATCTTGCCCCTCCTCCCATTCCTCTTTCCACTGGTAATCACTAGTTTGTTCTCTATATCTGTGTGTCTGTTTCTATTTTGTATATTTATTTGTTTTAATTTTTTTTTAGTTTACACATATAAGTGGTAACACACAGTATTTGTCTTTCTTTGTCTGAATTATTTCACTAAGCATAATACCCCCAGGATCATCCATGTTGTTATAAATGGCAAACTTTCATTACTTATTATAATAGCTGAGTAAGTTATGTATGTACATTACAATTTCTTTATTCAGTTGTCTGCTGATGGACACTAATGTTGCTTTCATATCTTGGCTATTGTAGATAATGCCACTATGAAAACTGGGGTGAATATATATATCTATATTTGAACAAGAGTATTTTTGTTTTCATTGGATACATACCCAGGAGTGAGCTGTTAGATCACATGGTAGTTCTATTTTTAGGTGTGTTTTTTTATTTTGAGGAATATTCAAACTGTTTTCAATAGTAGCAATGCCAGTTTACATTACCACCAACAGTGACTAGGGCTGCCTTTTCTTCAAATCCTTGCCAAGATTTGTTATTTGTGGCCATTTTGATGATAGTCATTCTGACAGGTATGAGGTAATATCTCATTGTGTTTTTGATCTGCATTTCCCAGGTGGTTAGTGACATTGAGAATTTCCTTTCTTCTGCTGACTTTGGACTTTGTTCTTTCTCTAATTCACTTAGATAATAAATTGAGATTTTTCTTATTTCTTCAGGTAGGTTTATATCCTCTTAGAGCTGCTTTTGCTGCGTCCCATAGATTTTTGAAAGTTATGTTTTCGTTTTCATTTTGTCTCAAGGTATTTCTGATTTCCTCTATGATTTCTTCATTGAACCATTGGTGTTTTGGTAGCATATTGTTTAGTCTTCATATGTTTGTGTTTTTCCCACTTTTGTTTCTGTAGTTGATTTCTACTTTCACACTATGTTGACCAGCAAAAATGCTTGATATTATGTGTATCCTCTTAAATTTGTTGAGATTTCTGGCCTAGCATGTGATCTGTCTTGGAGGACATTCCATGTGTTCTTGAAGAGCATGTACTTTTACTATTTTTGGATGAAATGTCCTGTAGGTGTCTATTAAATCCAACTGATCTAATGTATTATTGAAGGCTACTGTTTCCTTACAATTTTCTGTCTGGATGATCTGTCCATCGATGTAAGTGGAGTGTTAAAGTCTACTACTATTATTGTATTCCTGTCAATCTCTCCCTTTTTGCACATTGATTTTTTTTAACATATTTAGGTGTTCTTGTATTAGGTGCATATATGTTAATGAATATTATATCATTTTCCTGTGTTGATCCCTTTCTCATCATATAATTCCCTTCCTTGTCTTTTGTTATAAACTTCATTTTAAAATCTATTTTGTCTGAGTATTTCTACCCTATCCTTCTTTCAATTTCCATTTGCATAAAATATATTTTTCCATCTCCTCATTTTTAGTTTATGTGTGTCTCTAGTGTGAGGTGACTCTTTTGCAAGCAGCATATAATTTTTTTTAAATATACAATCAGCTGTCCTATGTGTTTTGATTAGAACATTTATTTCATTGACATTTAAACTGATTATTAATAGGTATGTACTCATTGCCATTTTGTTACTTGTTTTCTGTGTGATTTGTAGTTATTCTTTTTTCTTTACTTCTCTTTTTATTTGTCTTCGTGGTTTGATGGTTTTCTTTAATAGTATGCTTGTGTTCCTTTCTCTCTAGTTTTTATGCATCTATTGTCAGTTACTGATTTTGGTAGCCATAGGGTTGATATATGTTCCCCTAAACTATATCTACTTTTTAAAAAACTGGTCTTCCTTTTGAAGTTTAAACCCTTCTAAAAGATTTACATATTTTACTCCCCTACCCCACATTGTGTGTTTTTGATGTAGTATTTAACTTGTTCATGTCTATCCCTTAGCTGTTTATTGTAGTTATAATTAATTTGATAATTTTTGTCTTTTGAATTTTTTCTAGCCCATTGAAGTGATTGGTTCAGTCTTTACTTCAAATTTACCTTTACCAGTGGGATTTTTCCTTTTATATAATTTCTTAATTCTTGTTGTAGTCTTTTCCACTTAGAGAAAAAACTTTAACTTTTCTTGTAGAGTCCATTTAGTTTTGATTAATTCATTTAGTTTTTGTTATCTGAGAAGTTCTTAATTCCTTCTTCAATTCCGAATGAAAACCTTGCTGGGTAGATTACATTAGGTTGTAGGTTTTTCCCTTTCAGCACTTTAAATGTATCATGACACTTATGTATGTTGACGTACAGCTATGTCTACTTATTTTATACTGATAGTTGTTTTATGTCAAACACATGCTAAAATATCTTTCTTTTTCTTTTTCTCTCTTCTTCCTGGTTTATTTTCTTTGTCATTCCATTTTAATATAGTTTTGGTTCTTTTAATGGGATTAATCTTTCTACATTTGGAAGGTGTCGAGGAAGTGGAGACTATTCTGGGATGGTCTGAGTGGACAAGTGGGACTGGGGAGCAGCTGGATTCCATGTTCTCCTCTGTTTTACCATATTTATGGATTTGAAGAAGCTGTGACATCAACAGTGTAGTGGTTAAGACAGAAGCCAGTTCCTGACCTCTCGACCAGGTGGGCTATAGTATTGTATGTTCTTGAATTCAGAAGCAGAGTGGTAACTCCCTAACTATTACTTCTTTAGACATCTGGTGATTTTGAAATCATTTAGGCCTTTTAAAACTTTTCTGCTTAAAATATCTAGAGTAATTTCTATTATCTGAACTCTGACTGACTCAATAGATATGAAGAATGGGAAAAAAATGAAAGGGAATAAATAATGTCTGTGAAATACAACAGTGTGATGTGCATCCTGAGATGTAGGGATGTGACATCCTTTCTTTTCTTGACACAAGAGGGGATGTAGTAATCTAGCTGCTTAGGAAGAGATTTATATATTTATTTTGAAAAAAGTAACAGTTAATTTTGAAGTAAAAATAGAGAAAATAATGGTACCAGAGGAATGAAGCAAAAGGAAACAAATTTTTCTTGCTCATTCCTTGCTCATATCTTGCTTCAAGAGTTTGTTAGAAAGACACACTATGTTATAGAATTAAACCTGAGGTCCTAAACTTTTCTCAAAGGGTATATAGTTTCAGTTTCTCCAAGATTTTGAGTTCTTAGGGTTAAGTCAGAAAAATCTGTGTGTATCTGTATGGAGGTGAAAAATATACTTTGAAATTTTGTAGAGATTGACTTTTCCTTTGTGAGAAAATTTGACAAACTGCAGTAAGCAAGGCAACTGCACTTGTAAGTAGGTCTATGATTTCTTTGAGATACTGCATTCTGGCACAGAAAAAAGTACTTAATCATGTTCTTCTGAAACAGACTCCTAAGATATTCCAACTGAGAAGCACTGACCGTTTCATCAGGAAGTCTTCCTTATACCCCACTTTCTTGTCAAACCTCCAACTGCCAGACACGTTATTTTCCTCACAGTTAATTTCTGGACAATGATTTTTGATTTAGTGATGTCAAATGCATGGAATAGGAGTGCTCATTTTCTACTCACAGCTTAAAATGTATCTCTAGGGAGTGTGGGGCTCTAATGTAATAAAGACGGTGATGTTGTGGCTTACTTTTATTCAGGGCTTATCGTGTGCTAGAATGTTCCAGGCACTTAACGTATTTCACCTTTCAGTCTTTATAACCAACACTATCTTATTGCATTTTAGTTAAGATTAGTTTCAATTATGAAGGGTAAGAGACACAAAGTAACAATGTCTTAAACAAGGAGAATTTTTTTTTCTCACTTAATACCCCACAGTAAAAGATTGTGGTCATCCTTAGTGTTCTTCATTGATATTTATGTTTCTTCTCCATCCAGGTACAGCATGGCATATTTCTCCATGCTTTTGATGTTAGGCATGGCCATATGACTTGTCTTAAGCAATTACATATGTGGGATTGATGTGCCATTCTTGGAAGAAGCCTGTAAAACCTGGTACACATTTCACTTTATTCTCTTCCTCTAGCTCTAATGGATGATGCTCTAATGTTGGGAAGCCTCCATCATCCTAGACCTCTGATTCAGGTCATCATGGAGCAGAACCTTTAGCTGACCCATGATGGAAAATTAGCATGGACAGGAAACAAACCTTTCTTATTTTAAGTCTTGTCCTTGGCTTGCTCTTACTGACACAGATATTAAGGGCTTACATGATGCTGTATCATGTAAGTGACCCAGGATCCATGTGACTTTAGTAAGTGTGACTTCTATTCCCATGCACACTTCATAGTCCAACATATATGCTTTGGATTAGGTCACAATGACTGCCTTGCAACCAATGAAAGTAGAGAAGGGATCGTGAAGGGTTTTCTTTGCTCTTAAAGATGCTTTTTGAAAACTGCATACATCACTTCCGTTCACATTTCATTTGCTGTTACTTACTGACATGGCCACACTGATGGGGAGGAGAGTCTGAGAAATGTGTTTTTTTTCCCCCATGTGAGGATGTACTCAGTTGAAAATTAAATGTATTACTTTAAAGGAAGGGGGAAATGATAATGAGACAATTAGCCGTCTCTGCAAAAGTAATTCCAACAATCATCTCCATTTTATAAATGAGAAAACGGGGACCAAGGAGGGTTAACTTAGTCAAGATCACCCAACTAATAATTGGAACCTAATTAGGAACTTAGGTAATGTGACTCTAAAGTCTCTGGGTTAATACAATATTATACCACTTTCACTGTTAGTCTGTAGAAAATAAATTCTTCAATACCCAAAAATGTTCTACGGAATTCAAATTGATTTTAATTTTTAATGTTCTCTTTTCTTATGCTCAAACTTGGAATAGAAGATGTGCCTTTAACTGCTAGTCCTGATATTAACCAGGTCAGTCTTTGAAATTCACAGATTAGGACCAGAAGTAGCTTTGCCAGGTCAATGCATCTTCCTCCCTGGTTACATTAACCTTGAAATACTAGTTCTAGACCAGCTTATTAGTTACAGATAGGCTTAGAGGCTAAGGAAGACTATAAAAATAAAAACAAGATTTTGAATCTTAGAGACATATTTTGCATATTTATTTAAAATATCAACTTCATTTCAGAAATAGATACATTTTAAATAAAAATTTAAGTTGACTGACAAGACTAATAATTTTTACTGCTTTTAATAGAGTGTGGCTGTTGCTCATAATTCTTTATATCTCCCAACATTTCTTATATTAATTCAATTTCATCCCTACGTATAAGCTATATTTATCAGTGTTTTCCAGATGTAGTAAAGAACTTTTTCTCACTGTTCAGTGAAATAATCAGGAAACATTTAGTGGAAGATTATATTAATCATATTAAGATATGCTAAATGAATTTTAATTGCCATTTAAATTATTCTGGCTATAATCCATTCCCTGGACTGAGAATTTTATTGTTTGGTTTAAATTCACAGTACATTTTATACATTTAAATATAAAGTTATGAAAAGCAGTGATATTGTATAAATATAAGTCATTTCTTACCAGAGATTCAGGCCCTATTATATTACTGTATATAAAAATACATGTAGTAGACTGCAGAGGGAAGACAGGTGATATATACAGAGAGAAAAATTACTATTTTTTCTTACCTTCTCAAAAGTGATGCTGTCTCAGTAATTATATTCACTAATGTGACAATATTTTGATTCTCAGAGTAATATGGAGGTTGGTAGAAATTTTTTACCTTTTATGTCTTGTCCTTGGTGACCCTCTCTGGACTGGCAGAACATGAAATTCTTAATTAAATAGTCAGTGTAAGTTGATTTATGTTGTTAGAAGGTACATGAATTCCTTAGCTCAGCCAATTACAAAGTGGTTTCCTTTAATCTTCACTTACAGGAATTTATCTACAGCTTGGGTTAATATTTATGGCACACTGCCTGACGTAGCAGCCATCAGAGGGCTTTTGGTGGTGGGAGTGTTGAGTGGACAGTCTAGAGTTCCAGAGCAGGTGTCAGTGGGGAAGGAATTAGAAAGCGTCAATGAACTAAGGAGCTGTCACACTGAGATTTCTCCTGTGAGTACAGTTCAGTGTTCACTCTGATATTGAGGAGCATACAGTATATCAAGAAACAAAGGAGTATTTGATTCATTTTAAAGTTTGTGGACTAGGTCAAATAAATTCCCTGAGGAGTCATATCATTGCGATATACTGTTTTAACCAAAGTTCTAATTTAACCAAAATTCTAAGAAATTAGTTTTCATCAAGAATCAAGTACAATTCAATAAGGAATATAGGATTTTAAAATCTGTAAATTCAGAATGGAAGTGAATCAACTCTTCATTTGATAAGTTGGAGTAACTGTGTACCTCAGTATATCATGTAATATTATCAAATCTAGAGTTACCAAGCCTCTGTTCAAACTTTCTTTTTCCTAATGTGCATAATACCATACTTTGTTAAATCATCACAAAACTCCATATGAGAAGTAGGTTTACTAGAGATAATATTCTTTCTTTTCTCTAATATGAAAGCTTCATTTCAGAAAGATTGTGTGGCAAAACTAACATTCAAACACAGAACCTCAAATTTTTAGCTCAAGTGAAGTTCGTGGCCTCCAAAATGTATAATAATAGTACACAAGAGCCTGCAAACAAAATTGTTAAGGAAGACACTGCAGGCATGTTTTTACATTCTTCTTTATTTCTGTTCTGTGTCCCCCTCCTTTCTTTTAGGACTTTCATTCACTCTTTAATTCCTTCTAATTAAAACTTTGAACATTAAAACTGGATGCCACAACATGCAGATTCTGAGAAGCTAAACAAGAGTTAAACAACCTAAAGAATTATTGCTTTTATTTAGTGTATATTAGATTATATATACAGCTTCCACAATTATCTGTTTTAAGAGAGCATCCGGCACTACATACCACGCATTGTATTAACCCAAATGTATGAATGATGAAGGACGAAATTACATACCTTGTAACTAATAAATTCCCCAATAATTTTTTGTTCAATGTAATTTTCACCAGTTTACTTACATGATCTCCATTCTTAAGTAAATAACCCTCTCTCTGGTGGAGTTACTGTAGTCACTGCATCCACTTAGTTACTTCAGCCTACTGCACTCTGGTTTCTGCCCCATCACACCCCTCGGACACTCTTCTTAAGGTTAACAGTGATATCCATGTTGCTAAACCCAATGATCATTTATTTAGATGTCCTTCTTTTATTAGTGTCTGACTCAATTAACCAGTACCTCTTTGTTGAAAGAATTTCTTCTTATCTGGGCTTTTATAATCTCATTCCTTTTTGTATGCCTTTTGATGATTCCTCTTTCTTAGTTTAACATTTATTCTATGACCTTTTCATAGATAGATAAATAGATAGATAGATAGATAGATAGATAGATAGATAGATAGATAGACAGATAAAATTTGTCAAGGTTTGGCTTCATCCATCATTGGATTGCAAAATTTATTTCTATGTCTTTCAATATCTTTTTATGTACTTATGACTCCCAAATCTGTATTTGCATTCATGATTTTTCCTTGTAGTCCAGGTTCATATCCATCTCCCTTCTGAACGTTGCCACATGGATGCATTCTACTTTCATTCTTTCCTATACCAAGTAAATGATCCCTTACTCTATGCATCAGCTTAGGCAAGAATCTAAATGCTAACTCTGATTCCTCTGTTTAGCCCATTCTGTTTACCAAAAAGATCAACAGGTACTGCTGACTCTACTTGTGCCAAATCCTCCTGTTTCTTCCATCAACCTTTTTACTTACTTTTAAGTGATGAGTATGTTTTAAGTGGGCTAAAACAATAGTCTTGTTTAGTCCTCTTGCTTCCATCTCACTGTATATTATCCAGTCTTTACACTGAATAACTTTTTAAGACAGTAATCAGATTATATCATTGTCCTCCTTAAGCTATGCTTATCATTATACTCAGAATTAAATTCTGACTATAAAACCTTATTAAATTCTGACTATAAACTCCTTATTCTGACTATAAAACCTGGTATTATCTCTCCCCTGTTATTGTTCTCAACTTTGTAGAATGTAATTCTCCGCTCTTCCAAGACAATGTAGTCACAGTGTTCTTCTTTCTGTTCCAGGAACATCAAAGTTTAGGTTCTTTGAACAACCTCTTCCTTCTGAATCTATTTTTAACCCAGATCTTTGGATGGACTGACTCCAAATCTTGTCATCTAGAACTCAACTTAGATTTTATAGCTCAGAGAGGCCTTCTCTGACTACCAGTCTACAGCAGCCATTAGTAACTCTCCATCGTGTCTCCCTATTTCATTTTTCAGCATAGCACTCATTTCATCTTGATATTATTTGTGTTTTATTTGTTATCTAACTTATTAGTCAATCTGTTCTTTTTATTTTTTGTCTACCTTCTTGTAGTGTGTATGCTCTTAGTAAGCAGGAGATATTCTTCCTTATTCTTTGGGGGCATCACTAAGGCCTAGTACATAAGCTTGAATGTTCAATAAATATTTGTTTAATAAGTAGAAATAAATTTGTCCAGATGCTCTCAATCTAGTTGGAGATAGTGATTTATCTTAAGGTTTTTCTTCCTCTTCTCATACTTTTTTCTTCTGATGCATGAGATAATCATTCAGTTGAGTGTTCTCTGTCTCTCTCTGTCTCTCTCTCTGTCTCTCTCTGTCTCTCTCTCTCTGTCTCTCTCTCTACATATATATTTATATATATAAATCCTTCCAAGAATGAGCCAGCAGAGAAGTGAGGTGAGAAATAGTTGCTGTTTGCTTTGTTTGAACCACAGAAATTAATCTCACCAGAGACTAATTATGATTGTAAATGTTCATCATATGAGCCTTTGTTGTTTTCCTTATTGTTTAATTCATTTGGGATGTGCTGTTATTTTTAAAGAAACTGAAAATATTGTGTCTTTACTGGTGAGATGAATCGTGTCCATCCAGGTGTAAATTTCAGGGCCTGAATCAGTGGCAATCTAACTTGAAGATTACTTTATTAGGCATTTTAAATTATATTGATATAAATTATACCAAATCATATAAAAATGTATTTATGCTTGAATGATGTAGAAAGCCTTTACTCTGAAGAAACGAATAAAAACCCACAAACAACAAGGCAACAAGTAAAACATTTTTGCATTCCATTCATCGTATTTTCTAAAAGACATTACTACACCAATCTCTGTCTTTGAATTATTATATCCCCCCTCTTTACTTGTTGAGACGGAGTTGGGTGGTTAACTGAATCAAAGATTTTCAGGCAAGAAAGGACTTTTGGGAGATAATAATATAATATTATCAGGCAGATATGTCCAGATAACTGACAGAAAAACTCAGTAGCAAAGAGAGTTTGAAACTGAGCTTTCATTTGCATTTTCACCTACTGAGAAGTGAACTTCTGAAATTCCCACGCTCTTCTGCTGCCCAATCCCATAATTCTTTTGTAGTCATCACTATTTAACCAGAGTAGAGGCATTGACACTCTTTTAAAAAAAATGATATAAAGTTTATTTTTAATATTGTGTTAGTTTCAGGTGTACAGCAAAGTGATTTACTTATAGGTTTTTTCATATTGTGTTCCATTATAGGTTATTACAAGATATTGAATATAATTTTCTGTTCTATACAGTAAATTCTTGTTTATCTAATTCATATATAGTAGCTTGTATCTGTTAATCCCATACTCCTAATTTGTTCCCCTCTCCCCTTTCGTAACTATAAGTTTGTTTTTCATGTCTGTGAGTCTGTTTCTGTTTCATATCTAAATTCATTTGTATTATTTTTGGATTCCACACATAAGGAGTGTCATATAGTATTTGTCTTTTTGTCTGACTTATTTCACTAAGTATAATATTCTCTAGGTCCATTCATGTTGCTGCAAATGGCAATATTTTATTTTTTATGTATGAGTGCTATTCCATTGTATATACATAGCATATCTTCTTAAGCCAATAGTCTGCTGATGGGCACTTGGATTGTTTCCATATCTTGTTTATTGTAAATAGTGTTGTAATAAACATGGTGGTGCATGTATCTTTTCCAATTAGAGACTTCATTTTTTCTGGATATATGCCCAAGTTTAGTATTGCTGGATCATACGGTAGCTCTAGTTTTTTAAGGATTTCCATATTGTTTTCCATGATGGCTGTACCGATTTACATTCCCACAAACAGTGTAAGAGGTTTCTTTTTTCTCCACACCCTTTCTAGCATTTATTATTTGTAGATTTTTTGATCATAGCCATTCAGATCAAAGTAAGGTGATACCTCATTGTGGTTTTGATTTGTGTTTCTCTAATAATTTGCAATTTAAAGCATCTTTTTATGTGCCTATTGACCATCTGTATGTCTTCTTTGGAGAGATGTCTATTTAAATCTTCTGCTCATTTTTGACTGATTTTTTTTTATATTGAGTTGTATGAGCTGTTTGTATATTTTGGGTATTAATCTGCAGCTTTTGCAAAAATTCTTCCCATTGCATAGATTGTCTTTTGGTTTGTTGATGGTTTCTTTTCTGTGAAAGTTTTAGAGTTTGATTAGGTCCCACTTATTTATTTTTTATTTCATTTCTTTTGCCTTGGGAGACTGATCTAAGAAAATATTGCCATGATTTATGCCAGGTAATGTTTTGCCTATATTCTCTTCCTGGAGTTTTATGGTGTCATGTTGTATATTTAGGTCTTTAAACCATTTTGAGTTTAATTTAATATATGGTATGAGGAAAAGTTCTAAATCCATTCTTTTCCATGTAGCTGTCCAGCTTTCTCAACACCACTTGTTGAAGAGACTATGTTTTCTCCACTGTATATTCTTGCCTCCTTTATCGATTGACTATAAGTGAGTGGGTTTATTTATTGGATATTTCAGATTTATCTCATTCCTAGGGGACTTTGGTATTTCCAGCCTGTCACATGTACAGGCAATTCAATGGCCAGAGAAACTCTTAAGCTGAGTCACAAGTAGTTACAGGTAGAAGTTGGACAAATACAAATGCACATGCAAATGATTGGTGCTGAGCGGATGTGGACAGGCATCAATAATGTGTGCTATGATTGCTGTATCTTCAGGTTAATCCTTTCCTCCTAACTCAACTACTTGCCTAATATTTTAGATACCTAGTAGTCATTTCAAACCATCATGCATAAGAAACTCCCACTGAATCCCATGCCTCAAAACATGTTCTCTCTTGGAATTCTCCCATTTCTGTAAGTTGAAATTCCATTCATTAAGTTGCTCAGACCAAAACTATGAATCATCCTTGATGATCCTTTCTTTCATACCCTATGTCCAGACCACCAGCTCTTCAGGAGTGTTTTTCAAACTTCCACCATCATCTCTCGCATGGATTATTACAATTGTCTCCTAACTGGTTTTGTTTCCATCTTTGCTCTTGCTCTTCTTACAATCTTCTACCTATAGAGCAATCAAGGTGATATTTTAAATTTAAATCATACTATGCCAAAGGCTTCTCATCTCATTCAACTTCAAAGCCAACGTTCTAATAATGATCCACAAAGTAATAATCTAAATAATCTGACCCCAAGTTATCAAACTGATCTCCTATTTGACCACTCTCCTATTTACTTACTCCACTCTAGCCACATTGGTTTTCTAGCATTTCCTTAAACGTATCAAGCTTGTCCTCAGGATTTTGCATTGTTGTTTATTCCTTTTGCACTACTTTATACCAGATGGCTGTATGATAGACTCAGTCACTCACCCACTTTAGGTCATCTTTCTGAGTTAATTTCAATTATTAGGTAGTTTTCCTTATGGAACCTTATACCTCATGCTTCACCACTTTTTTCCCCTTAGCCTAAGTTTCCCCCTTCACTACTTTTATCATCACTTGATACTGTATAAAGCTTTATGAGAGCAGTGACTTTGTTTAGTTCTCCTAATGTCTAGAAGTTTGTGGCACTGATGAATTAAGAAAGAGAAGAATATGTTAGAAAAAGAAAACTATTTCCTAGCACTATAAATCAATTTCTTGTCTTTTATAGCATTTTAATATGTTTTCTTGCCTCAAGTTTGAATGCATAAATGTAAGATATATAAAGAAGTCATACATAAAGTTATATCTTCTGTGGTTTGTCTATAGCTTAGGATACCCATAGAAGAAAATAAAACACTGCAACATGTTTTAAAATTATTTTCACTTTTTAATTAATTTTTTTAATTGAAGTATAGTTGATTTTCAATGTGTTAGTTTCTGGTGTGCAGCATAGTGATTCAATTATACATATATATTATTTTTCATATTCTTTATCATTATAGGTTGTTTAAAGATATTGAATATATTTCCCTGTGCTAAACATTAAGACCTTGTTGTTTTTCTATTTTATATATAGTAGCTAGTAGCCTCAAATCCTAGATTTCTAATTTATTTCTCCCCCCTTTTTTCACCCCTGGTAACCATAAGTTTGTTTTCTATGTCTGTGAATTGTCTTTCTATTTTTATGTTATAATTTATAACTAAGGAAAGGTATTCTTTTGAAATAAAAGGAGACAGAACTTATTTATTTTTTGACTGATATACTGCTATGTGCTAGAAAATTTGTAGAAGATACTCCACTGAGTATTATTCAATCTTTATTATCTGTTCAGAAAAACAATAGTAAACTTACTAGAAGAAGAGACCATGTTGCTCAGTTGCATTTTATGAAAAAAATATATAGTAGGTGTTATGTATAATAGTTTCACAAGTTGCTGGAATGGAAAAGATTGTGAAACCAGAGAGAATACATAATAAAAATGTAATGATCATAGTACATGCAGACAATGGGGTATTGTTCAACACTAAAATGAAATGAGTTATCAAGGCATGAGAAGTCTTGAAGAAACTTAAATGCATATTACTAAGTAAAAGAAGCCAATCAGGCTACTTACTGTATGATTCCAATTATATGACATTATGGAAAAGGCAAAACTATGGGAACAATTAAAAAATCAGTGATTAGGGTAGAGGAAGAAATAAATAGGCAGAGCATAGAGGATTTTTAGGGCAGTGAAAATACTCTGCATAATATAATGGTAAGCAGGTCTCATTACATATTTGTCCAAATCCATAGAATGCACAAGACCAAGAGTGAACCCTAAGGTAAACTATAGACTTTGTGTAGAAAATGTGCCATTTTGGTGAGAGATGTTGATGATAGGGAGGACATATATGTGTGAAGGGCAAAGGGTATGTGAGAATTCTCTGTTCCTCCCTCTCAATTTTGTTGTAAATGGAAAACTTTTGTTTAAAAATGTCTTTAAAAATTCAATGATCAGAATTTCTGTTATTGATCCTATTCTATTACATTTATCTTTTCATTTTAGCTTAGTGAATCTTGGCAGAAGAGTATATTCTGGAAGAATTTTCTTGATATTTGAAGGAGTCATGTTTACATTCTTTTGTTAAGACATTTTTGAGAGCAACTATTTATCAGCATTCTACCAGTTTCTGTTGACACAAAGACTAGTATAAAAGGTTGTTATTTATTGAAGAATGGTAATAGTACTTTGTGTTAAGCACTATAGAGGTGGGTATTAAGGGTTTCCAAAAAGGGGGATATAAATCCCCATTGTTACCTTGGGAAACACCGAGAGGGGTGACAATTGGGCTGCGTGTCAGAGGACAATTAGCAATTAGCAATATGAAATAGAAGATAGGGTCAGAGTTTCAGGAAGAGGCAAAATGCTATGCAAAGGTGGTAATGCATAAGCTTGCAGTGCCCACTCAGGAGACTGCACTTGCTTTAGTTAAGCTGTGGTTAAGAACAAGGATGAGGAAACAGCAAGAAATACTCTGGTATAATTATGAAGGGCTTATACATCTAGGAAGTCATTTGAATTTTAAACTAAAATTTATATATTTTTATTTACTATTATTTTTTATTGAGTTTTAGTCAGTTTACAATGTTGTGTAAATTTCTGGTGTACAGCACACTTTTTCAGTCATGCATGAATATTATATATATGTGTGTGTGTATATATATATATATATATATATATATATATATATATATATATATATATATATGTGTATATATATATATATTCGCCCTCATACTCTTCTTCACCATGAGCCACTACAAGATCTTGACTGTATTTCCTTGTGCTATACAGTATAAACTTGTTTATCTACTCTATATATACCTGTCGGTATCTATTAGTCACGAACTCCCAGTTTGTCCCTTCCCACCCCCCTCCCCACTGGCAACTACAAGTTTTTATTTTATTCTATGTCTCTGAGTCTGTTTCTGTTATATATTTAAGTTCATTTGTCTTCTGTTTTGCTTTTTTGTTTTCTTAGATTCTACATATGAGCAATCTCACGTGGTATTTTTGTTTCTCTTTCTGGCTAACTTCACTTAGAATGACATTCTCCAGGGACATCCATGTTGCTGCAAATGGCATTATGTTGTCATTTTTATGGCTGAGTAGTATTCCATTGTATAAATATACCACAGCTTCTTTATCCAGCCATCTGTTGATGGACATTTAGGTTGTTTCCCTGTCTTGGCTATTGTAAATAAGTTTAAGTATTTTTAAAGGAGAGTGATACATTTGCATCCTAGAAATATCCTTGTAGGAGAAATTTGGAGGATAGGTTGAGGGAGGGGGCATACTGGAGGAAAACTAGGAGAAAATTTTGTGATCAGGAGATATTAATGAATACTGGTGTTCAGTCCTTGTTAGTGAATTGTTGAAGTATATAATTAACATATTTTAGAAAGATGGAATGTTCAGGGTTTATAACTGTTGGATGTGGGGTATCAGCGATAAGAGGCATTTAGGATAAGTTTGATCCCTTTAACTTGGACAATTTTTGGATGATATTGCTGTCTAGTGTGATTAGAGATAACAAGAGACATGTCTGGGGAGTGGGGAAGACAATGAAGTGATAAGATGATAAGTTCAACTGTAGAGCTGTTAAACTGAATGCAGTGTGGAATATTTAAGTTCAATGTTCATAAGCAGTTAGTTGTGTATTTCAGGAGCTCATTGGAAACAGAGCTGCTGGATAAACATATATTTGTGTGTCATCAGAAAGTTACTGGCAGTTGCAGGCTTGGGCTTGGGAAAGTTTACTGTGATATCAGAATATGTGACCATAACAGTTAATGATGATTAAAAGAAGATTGGCTTACAAAGGAGACTGATAATTAGCAGAGGCCAGGAGAGAATGAGGAAAATGTTAAAAGCACGTGTGTATAAACAGGTTTAAGGGTTTTTGCCCTATAATCTGCTTTACCTGATGCTTTTTAGGATGTCAAAATGATTTTGAAGTTTTAATAACACTTGATGGTAATGAGAAATGTAAGGGCAATTTTCTTAGAGGAGTGATTCTTAACATTTTGGGAAGTTTGATTATGTGAAGTTTCTACCTATGGAAAAATCTACATATTGACTGTGTTTGTCAAAGTTCTTGGCTCAATGGTTTAAAGATTTTTTTTTTCCATCTTTAGCCCAGAAAAGAGTTCATATTCTCATGCAGCAGCATTTATTGTCTTGTTGAAGGGAATATGTTAACTCTTCTGCTCTCTGTCATATGGTCCAGAGGGACCTGTACTGTCCAGATTCCCCAGAATGTTATTTGGGATCAGATGAAAAAGAGTGACAGTTATATTGGAGAACTTGAGGGGCAATGAGTGTGAGATAAATTGTATGAAAATTAATGGACTTAACACATCAGTAGAAAGTTTTAGGGGTGGAGAGATCTGAAACATGCTGAGATACTTCTTCCAATGTAAAGTGCAAACGATTGCCTCTCACACCTTCCACTACTAACAAGGAAGTATAATGACTTCTTAGTCGGTCATTTTGGGCTTGGGGGATAGTATAATGTCACAATTGGGAATACACTTTAACTTATTTATGGAGTGAAAAGGAAAGCTATAGTCTTTAAGTGAGGCCAGAAGAAGAAAGGGCTCTGAAATAGGTCCAGACTGTGATGCCAATAGCCCTGACATTTGCATCATACTTCCTGGCAGACCCTATGTTGTTAGGGGTAACTGTGGTGGGAAAATACACCATGAGGCTTTTATGTCACATTCCACTTGGATAATTAGACCCTAGACTCCTGGAGCCGTGCCATGCCACAGACAGCAGCAAATTCAATACCATTCAAAGAAAAAGTGCCCCACGTCCCGCTAGGCCTTGGTAGATATGACACACCTAACTATGGGACATCAGATGATAGTGTTGTTGGAACTGTCCAGTATGAGCTGGATTATCTCAGACTAAACATTTCATAAGTGTGTGTGTGTCTGTGTGTGGCCAGTGGTGGGGAGGCAGCAGCAAAATTCAGAAGGTAGAAGAGATACACCTGGGATGGTGCCTAGGAGGGCCAGAAAGCACATGTCAGTTCCATGAGCAAGTAGCTTAACTTCCCCATCATTCACCCTCGTTGGACACACCACTCTCTCACCTTACACTGATTTCCTTAAGATCAGCTGATAGAAGAGGAAAAAGGCCAAACTTGATTCAGGACTTGGTTGGCGTGGTATATGGATGTGAGCTGAAAATGAACTGGTGCCACCTTACAGCGCTGCTCAGGCATGGCCTTGAAAGACAGTGATGAAGAGAAACCCCCCCAATGTGCAGAGCTTCAGTGCTGTGCCTGGACTTCCACTTTGTGTGGAAAGAGACACAGCTCATGTTAAGAATATATATGGACCCTTGGGTCATGGAGAATGACTAAGCTGATCGTTCAGAGACCAGGAAGAAGAAATATTGAAAGACCAGTGACAAAGAAATCTGAAGAGAAGGCATGTGGATGGACTATGGGATTATGAGAACGAAGTGTCAATATCACCAGAAGCAATCCATCACAAAACAAGGCCTTAAAAACTAAACTCGTATGTAAATTGCTGTGGATCAAGATGCTTAATGACTTAGATGGTAGCATGCGTTTCTCCCATTAACTAGAACGTACTGCTTGGGATTAACACTAGACCATGGACTCAAGTCTGAGCTGCACATGATTCAAAAGCGTCAGGCTTCTAGTTTTCTCTACAGCCATCGTTCAACACCTCACCTTCCAAAAAAGGCTGGGGCTGTGCTTGCTGGTTAAGCTTGTGTGCTTGCTGTTTATAAAGCTTATTATCACTTGGAGGGAAAGAAAAGAATGTGACGTGAAGGTCAGGAGGAGTAGGTTACTGTAATACATTAGGAGCAGGAAAAAAACATCGGGGGACATTTCTGAGGCTGAGGGGTATTCTAATGGATAGCAGAGGATGAGACGGGAGATGCTAAATTTAACTTGGTGAATGTTGTGTTGCACTGCCCAGATTCAGGCACCCATTTCCCAAGTTGCTATGTCTATTGTAGACAGAGCTCTCACGCCTAAGTCGTTTCCTGGGAAATTGCCCTTGGCATGTTTCACTGAAGGTTCTGTCCCCACGCTGGAGGAAGCCAGAATCCAATGGTTGGTTGAAGCAGGAGTGCAAAGGCACAGACCCCTTGCTTTGATTTGGGACAACTCCAAAGCTTCCACTTTCCTAATTTTTCACTCCTTCCCAGGTGTTTTACCCTAGAGTTCTCTAATACACCCCTGCACCCAAATTCCCTCTCAGCAGCTGTTTCCTGCACAACCTTACCTGTGACATTACTCCCGCTGATTTAAAGCTTTCTCAAAGCTTTCTAAAGATACAAAAGTAAAAAAACAAAAACAAACAAACAAAAAAAAACTTTTTGAAAGCAGGATTTTTATACATCTTTATTAAGGTTTAATAGAAGTAAAATAAACTTCACATATTTCAAGTGCAGAATTTATTAAGTTTGGACTTATGTATGCACTTATGAAACCATGATCAAAACATATTTAACGTATCCAGCATTCCCAAAGACTCCTTGTGCCCTTTTGTCCTTCCTCCCTACTACGCCACTCCCCTGGCCACCTGAAACAACCACTGATCTGCAAATTGTCACTATGTATTAGTTTGTATTTCCCAGAATTTTATGTAAACTGAATTATACAATATATAATCTTTTTTGTCTTTTTTTTCACTTAGCATAATTATTTTGAGATTCACCTCGTGATGCTACATGTATAAACTTATTTTTTAATCACTGATTATCCTATTGATACACCAAGTTTGTTTTCCCATTCATCCATTGATGAACATTTGGGTTGTCTTCAGTTTTTGGTTATTATAAATAAAGCTGCTATGTACATTCATGTAAAAACATTTATATTAATGTGTGTTTTGATTTCTACTGGGTAATAAAGACTGGATTGGCTGGGTCACATAGGAGATATGTGTTTAATATTTAAGAACACATCAAACTATTTTCCAAAGTGATTGTGCCAGCTTTCATGTACACTAGTGGTGGATGAATTCTATCTCTACCACATCCTCACGGACACTTAATATGATCAACCTTTTTAATTTTAACCATTCTAATAGGTGGAAAGTGATATTTCATCACGGTTTTAATTTGCATTTCCCTAATAACTAATAAATGTTAAGGATTTTTTTTGTACTTATTTGCCATCCCTACTATTCTCATTATTTGTGGATTCCAAATTTGTGAATTCACCTACTCCCTAAAATTTATTTGTAACTCAATATAATCAATGCGTGGGGGCCCTTCAGCTATCATTAAGGGGCATGAGCAAAGCGGTGAAATATTTTGAATGGTCTCAAGGGCACTCACACTCAGTCCCAGCTAAGGTAGGCAAGGCGGCCTTTGTCTGCTTTCCCCTCTCAGCTCTCATGCAGACATGATGGAGGATGGAAATGGTAGGAGACGGTGTGGTGACGTGCAAGAAAGCCCCCAGAGCCACTTTTTAAGGGTTTGGATCCCAGCTATGGCATGTTAGTGGGGTGGCCTCAGGCAGGTCATTTCACACTACTGGATCTTTTCTCCTTTGTAAAATAAAGGAAATAGAACACATCAGGATGAACTGTTTTTAGTATTTAAGACTGCAATCTACGTGAGGTGTGTATACCTACATCTACATTGATCTATCATCAGTTTATCCACATAGTTCCCCAGGAGTCATGATTCAGTATGCCCTAACTCTGTATTCACTGTGACTTTATAATGAGAATAAACTGTATTTTCTTTGGTGAAGTAGCTGTTCAAATATTTCACTCATTTTTAAATTTGATTATGTATTTTCTTAATGTTGAATTTTGAGAGTTCTAAGTAGTATCTTTGTCAGATATATGCTTCTAAATACTTTCCCACAAAAGATAGTGGCATATTTTTTCATTCTCTTCATAGTACCTTTTGAAGAGGAAGGGATTTTAATTTTTATGAATTATAATTTTTATGTTTTTTTATTGATCGGGCTTTTTGTCTGGTATCTAATAAATCTTTGCTAACCTAAAGTTACAAAGGTATTTTTATAATTTGGGTTTTATATTTATGTCTATTATCCACTTTGAGCTAAGGTTAGTACTTGGTGGAGAATATTTATCCAAATTTAATTTTGGCATGTAAGTACCCACATTAGAAAAGCTCTCCTTTATGTATTTGATTGTCTTTGTACCTTTGTCACGACTAGTTGTCCATATATATGAGGTTACTTATGGGTTATCTGTTTTATCCCATTTCCCTATTTGTCTGTCTTGGGGGCAACACAGCACTGTCTTGATTACTGCAATTTTATAATAATTTTTGAAATCAGATCAGTTTCAGTCCTCTGTATATTTGTTCTTCTCTTTCAAAGTGCACTGCCTTACATATGTGCTTTCTATTTTCATGCAATTTTATATTCAACTTATCGAATTTTACAATAACTAACTTACAAGAATGTTGATTGGGATTGTATTGAATCTATAGATAAGTTTGGGGAGGACATTCTAACAATGCTGAGTTTTTAAACCCGTGGGTACCATATGACTTTCTATTTAATTAACTATTCTCTATCTCAGGAATAGTTTGTCATTTTCTGTGTTTAAGTTTTTCACGTATTTTCTAAGATTTATCCTGAGTATTAGTTATTTGTTACTAGTTTAATAGTTATCTTTTTTAAAGCAGTATCTAATCCCAGAGTTAATATTTTTAGTATACATATTTTTTCTGGATAATTTTCCTTGTTTGGCTTTTTCAGAATGCAAATCAGTAATAGGCCTAGTTAAGGCAGTGCAGTAAGAAAATACAACAGTAACACATGTAAATTTTAGTTACTTTAGAATAATCAGACACATTTAATTTATCATGGTTATTTTATTCTACACAGGTGATAAATAAATAGAGTGAGACAAAAACATTCAAGAGTTGAAAATATTATGTGAATTTTTATACAATAATAACTCTTGGACACTTTGTTTTCAGCCATTCCATTTCCTTTTCTTGAAATAATCTTCATTTTAATCCAATCATTTTTATGTTAATACATTATAAGGATTGGCTCCAAATATGGGGGCAGTAAGACATCAAACTTTTCCTCAAATTATCATTAAAATATTTTGAACACAAATTTTTATAAACTATCAATTTTCAAAGTTTTTTTTTTTTTTTATTAAGAGAGTTTATAGCCCAAAAGCATAGGTTTTTGGAATCAAACCAATATGAATTTGAATCCTGTTTCTACCACTTATTACTTATTTGAGACTTGGGGAAGTTATACTCTGTGAGCTTTGGTTTCTTCATCTATAAAATATGCCTGCATAGAATATTCTTTTAATTTTGTAGATAATTACAATACAGGTAAATATTTTGTTTTCATATTCTTACTACCTTCACACTCAATTTGGAATAGATGCTCTGTACTTACATGGTATCTTGTCCATACTCCTATAATACCACTTACTATATACTATGTATTAATTGTTAAGCTTTTCTTGACATTATTTGATACAAAGGAATTAATTCATCATTAAAGAGAAGGTTTCTTCCCTCCTCTGATGATTCCTTCCAAGAGGACACTCAGTTGCTACCTCATGCCTGGCATCTCTAAGTCCTTTTTCTGAAATCAAGATACTGAGCTCAGTTTCCACCTAGCTCCTTTTGGAGTGATGAGTGCCCTCTGAGAGCACACACCTTCTGCTCTTCCAGGGAACAGGACCATGTGTGTGGAGGCCCAGTCCAGAGCTCCATGGTCAGTATGTTACATGTGTCTGGTTCTAAGTTTCAGTGTTAGGCATTATGAGGACCCGCTTTCCCTTCAAATTAAGCTATATGCTCCAACCTTGGTTTATCATTATGAAAGTATAATTTTGACCCAGGAAGGAAGGAAGGAAGGAAGGAAGGAAGGAAGGAAGGAAGGAAGGAAGGAAGGAAGAAAGAAAGAAAGAAAGAAAGAAAGAAAGAAAGAAAGAAAGAAAGAAAGAAAGGGAGAGAGAGAGAGAGAGAGAAAGAAGGAAAGAAAGAAAGAAGGAAAGAAAGAAAGAAAGAAAGAGGACATATAGGGAACCATTTTGTTTCTTTTACAATCTCTTGGTTTACTTTTAGAAACATAGATACACAATTATACATTTAACTTGACTTATATTTTCTTTAAATCTTCAAAACCTTAATAAGGGTAATATTATTTTCATCATGAAAGGGAAGTTCAAATCTCAGTTGGTAGAATTATATGCTTTACCTTCATTCTAGTTAAATGTTTGTTAAAAACATTAGAATTCAGGGGAAAAAAACAAAACCTCTGTCTCTATATGTTCATATGTACTATTACAGAAATAACTGAAGAATCTTATGTTTCCTTCCAGTCATAGACTTAATGAGCTTGGGTATTTTATTTCCTGAATCATTTTAGGATGATGTCAGCCTAGACTCTCACTTTCAAAGGATATAGAAAGCTGAGGTACTTATCTACGTAATTCAGTACAAAATTCCATTAGACCATCATTAGACCACCGTTAGACCATGGAAATAAGATTCTGTGACCTGAATTATATGGATAATAGATGCAATTCTCATTTTCTCTGGGGTACTATTAAATAGTTATCGGCACATGAAGACTGGCTATTTTTTCAAAAAGTTCTACTTACAGAGTTATGGTCTAGCTAATACTCTTACTATGCAACTTTGTAACTATATATGTTAGTGGCTAAGGTAGCTGACATAACTAAGCTGTTTAGTTTGGTCTGTTAATTGGTCATATATATATATATAAATGAAACCAATATTTGTTGATCCAATGATATGATTTTCTAATGGATCAAATTAGCAAGGGAGCAATTACCTACCATGATTTGATCTGTGCTAATATATCCCTAGTCTAGTGCATGTTGCGAGCTACCAGTAATGTGCTTATGTTAAAATAATGTGGATTCTCATTGTGGGCTTAGTATTTCAATAAATTACTATCTTTAGCAGCCAAGTAAAAGCATATTTTTATTTCTCTAAGAGGGTCCATTGGGTCATATGATTCAATAGATTATTTCTTTGACTATTTATCTTTTGACTGCTTTGGGATTTTGATAATTTGGGGTAATTGATGCATCAGGTATGCAACACTTTTGAAGGGAATATCATGTCAAGGTCAATGATAATTATCGTGAAACAGTTGTTTCTGAGAAAATTTAAAAGGGAGTATGTAGATCTAATTGTGGAATGCTAAGAGTATAATTGTTGATCTCTGTCACAGCAATGATCTTTCTCTTTATTCTTAGTTAAAAAAAATAGGATGGGATAATCCATGAGAACACAATAATGGAATAGATACCATTTAAGACAATTCTCAGTAAGTGAATTCTCAAGTAATAGGTGAAGCACAGGGTGTCCTACTGCATCATATTGATAAAGGATTATGGTTATTTATTTAGCAAACTTATTTAGTAATGTCTCAGTTAGATAACTTGAAACACTGGAGATTTGGATATGGGTAATAAGAGCACCCTGTGCTTTTTTTTTTTTTTTTTTTCCTGTTGCTCTCACAGTTAAATATCACAGAGGGAAGAGAACCTCAGCCCTCTCATTTATCAATGTATGTGGAGCATCTAGCATTATGCTTGGGACATAGTGGGTGTTCACTTAATTTGTTAAATGAATTGTGAGGTACAGTGAGTGGATTTTTCTTATTTTTTTTCATTTCCTCTTCCATTTCTCTTCTAATGTGGAGAAAAGGATGAACTGAGATCAGATGGAAGACAACCAAGCTGAAATGAAAATTATTTAGATAAGATTATCCTAGCTTGGTGAGACAAGGGTTAGGAAACCTCACGGTAGCTTTGATTTGCAGCATACCAAACTAGGGCTACCGTCTTAATTTAGGCGTTGGAAGTAGTTTTCAGTGACTTACTACCACATATACTATAGTCTGACTCCAACTTGGAAAGTTGAGAAAATTTGTCTTTTTAGTCTCTGTAACCTAAATTCCTTAACAGTAATCAATTCTTTCTTTTCTTTTAATCCAGAGATTTAGTGCATATTTCCCTTCAACAGATTAAAGTGCCAACCCTATTGTTACTCAGATCTAATCTACCTGAAATATATTATTTTTCTCCTGTAACTTTTTTTGAATTGAAGTATAGTTGATTTACAATATTGTGTTAGTTTCTGGTATACAGTAAGTATATACCAGAAACTATGTATGTATGTATGTATGTATGTATTTATATTCTTTTTCATATTCTTTTCCATTATGGTTTATTACAGGATATTGAATATAGCTCATTGTGTTACAGAGTTGGACCTTGTTGTTTATCTATTTTATACATACTAATTTGTATTTACTAATCCCAAAGTCCTAATTAATCATTTCTCCACCCTCTTTCCCCTTTGGTAACCTCAAGTTTGTTTTCTACATCTGTGAGTCTGTTTTTGTTTTGTATATAGATTCATTTCTATTATTTTTAGGTTCTACATATAAGTGATATCATATGATATTTGTCTTTCTACTTCTGACTTATTTCACTTAGTATGATAATCTCCAGGTCCATCCGTGTTGCTGCAAATGGCATTATTCCATTCTATTTTAATGGCTGAATAGTATTCCATTGTGTGTGTGTATAATTGTGTCTTTGCCCATTCATCTGTCCGGTTCCTGGCCAAGCTCCGCATGCCACCCACTCGCTCTTTTCGCTGCACCCGCTGCCGCCATCGTCGTTGCTGCTCACGTCCCTGCTCGGGTCCCTGGTGCAGCCGGACCAGCACCATGTCGCTGTCTCGGTCGGAAGAGATGCACCGGCTCACAGAAAATGTCTACAAGACCATCATGGAGCAGTTCAACCCCAGCCTCCGGAACTTCATCGCCATGGGGAAGAACTACAAGAAGGCGCTGGCAGGTGTGATGTATGCGGCCAAAGGCTACTTCGACGCCCTCGTGAAGATGGGCGAGCTGGCCAGTGAGAGCCAGGGCTCCAAACAGCTTGGGGATGTTCTCTTCCAGATGGCTGAGGTCCACAGGCAGATTCAGAATCAGCTGGAGGAGATGCTGAAGTCTTTTCACAACGAGCTGCTCACGCAGCTGGAGCAGAAGGTGGAGCTGGACTCCAGGTATCTGAGCACCGCGCTTAAGAAGTACCAGGCGGAGCAAAGGGGACGCACTGGACAAGTGCCAGGCCGAGCTGAAGAAGCTCCGCAAGAAGAGCCAGGGGAGCAAAAACTCCCAGAACTACTCGGACAAGGAGCTGCAGTACATCGATGCGATCGGCAACAAACAGGGCGAGCTGGAGAGCCACGTGTCGGACGGCTACAAGACCGCCCTCACCGAGGAGAGGAGGAGGTTCTGCTTCCTGGTGGAGAAGCAGTGCGCCGTGGCCAAGAACTCCGCCGCCTACCACTCCAAGGGCAAGGAGCTGCTGGCGCAGAAGCTGCCCCTGTGGCAGCAGGCCTGCGCGGATCCCAACAAGATCCCGGACCGCACCGTGCAGCTCGTGCAGCAGGTGGCCAGCAGCAATGGCTCCATCCTGCCCAGCGCCCTGTCGGCCTCCAAGTCCAACCTGGTCATCTCAGGCCACATTCCAGGGGCCAAGCCCCTGCCAGTGCCCCCCGAGCTGGCCCCGTTTGTGGGGCGGCTGTCAGCCCAGGATCACGCACCTGTTTTGAATGGCGTCTCGGGCCGGGACAGCGAAGACTACAACCCCTAGGCTGACCGCAAGACGGCCCAGTCCAAGACCACGTGCCCACCCCCCACCCGGCAGTCCCAGAGCAAGCTGAGCGACTCCTACTCCAGCACGCTCCCCGTGCGCAAGAGCGTGGCGCCCAAGAGCAGCTATGCAGCCACAGAGAACAAGACCTGCCCCGCTCCAGCTCCATGGCAGCTGGCCTGGAGCGCAATGGCCGCATGCGGGTGAAGGCCATCTTCTCCCACGTGGCCGGTGACAACAGCACACTGCTGAGCTTCAAAGAGAGCGACCTCATCACCCCGCTGGTGCCCGAGGCCCGAGATGGCTGGCACTACGGTGAGAGCGAGAAGACCAAGATGTGGGGCTGGTTCCCCTTTTCCTACACCCGGGTTCTGGACAGTGACGGTGGCGACAGGTTGCACATTCAGCCTGCAGCAGGGGAAGAGCAGCAGCACTGGGAACCTCCTGGACAAGGAGGACCTGGCCATCCCGCCCCCTGACTACAGCACGTCGTCTCGGGCCTTCCCCGCCCAGATGGCCGGTGCTTTCAAGCAGAGGCCGTACAGCGTGGCTGTGCCTGCCTTCGCCCAGGGTCTGGATGACTACGCCGTCCGGGCTGTGAGCAGGAACCCCTTTGCCAGCGTCCAGCTGAAGCCGATAGTGACAAATGACAGTGGAACTTCATTGGATCCATGCTGTTTAACATTTGTGGCTGTGATACAGCCCTGGTGACCACATTGGTGACAGCAGACCTTATCTGCCATCCTGGGCATATATCCAGAGGGAACCATAATTCAAAAAGATACATGCACCCCAATGTTCATGGCAGCACTATTTACAATAGCCAAGACATGATATGGAAACAACCTAAATGTCCATCAACAGATTACTGGATAAAGAAGCAGTGGTATATTTATACAATGGAATACTACTCAGCCATAAAAATAATAAAATAATGCATTTGCAGCAACATGGATGGATCTGGGGAATGTCATTCTCAGTGAAGTAAGCCAGAAAGAGAAAGAAAAATACCATATGATATCACTTATATGTAGAATCTTAAAAAAAAAAAAGACAAACTTATATGCCTAGAAATTGAACAACCTAGAAGCAAAGGACAAGTTTCTAGAAACATAGAGCCCACCAAATCTTTCTCTGTAAATTGAAAACCCAGGGAGATGATATTGCTATTTGATTAAACTACTGTAGTTTGCAAAAACATGGGCTATACTTTAACTTCTGTTGGTATATTTTGGGGCCAAGACGGGCTGCTGCATGATATTGCAGTCAAAGAGAGCTTTTGTATTCTGGATATTTAAAATAGTTATGTGTTTCTGAAGAGTAGGAAAGAGAGGCAATAGAATACAATGGTTAAGGTAACTATTTGGGTAATTTGGGGAAAATTTTATAGATGAAGAAACTTTTACCTCAATTTTATCACCCCAAAATGAAAACAATACCAGCAGCATGAGAAGTCTGTGAGGATCAGGTGAGATCATTAGTACACAGAAGAGTCCTGGAAACAGCAATTGATCAGTAATGCTAGTCTTATTAAATTTATGACCCTCTTTTAACTCCACAGTTTAGGACATATTCCCTTAAAAGAGAGTCGGGAAGAAGGATTGAGAGGAGATCTGGTAGGGCACTGACATTGTTTGCAATAGGGGATAAAATGTTTATTTTGAGGAGATGATGGGAAATTCAACTGAGTATATCCAGTAGACAGACAGACAGGTGTGAGGTTCAGGAGGGGAAAGAAATATGAGTTATCATCATGGACTTGAATGGAGTACATAAGCAAAATATTAAAAGTGAGAAAAAAGGCAAAAGGAACAATTCTGGAACTGATATTCTAGGCATGAGCAGAGAGAGTGGAATCTATGAAGAATAAGACTGTATAAAAGCCCAAGGGAGAAAAAAAACCAGAAGATACTGTTTTTATAGCCAGGAAGGGAGGACGTTCCATGAAGAAGGCAGTTACCAGAAGTAGCTACTGCTTCTGAGAGTTTGAACAAGGCAAGTGACAGATACTGTGTATTGGATTTAGCTGTTAATGTAGATTCTTGAAGTAAGAGTAGATTTGGGAGTACGGTGGGACCAAAAACAACTATCAGTTTCAGAGTGAATGATTGATAATATACTTACCTTTCAAAAACCTTGGCTATGATGGGAAAGCTAGAGATTAGGCTGTAGCTAGGGGAATAAGTATGTTCAATAGAAGCCACTATTTAAAAGGGAGAGACTCTAGAATATGTTTAGCACTAGTATAAGGAGTAAACACAGAAGGAAAAACTAAGGACATGAGCTGAAAGACTGGGGATTGATACAGCCAGTTAGTTGAACAATCAGGAAGGCATTGGATACAGAGCATTGGTGGAGAGAGAGGCCTTGAGTAGGGGAAGGGTCTTAACCCTAAGGTAGGAGGGAAGTGAGGACAGGAATGGGAACAAGTTGGTCTGTAGCTGATACAGTAAGAAAGAGAGATAATTATTGTCTGAAGCTGTCCATTTTCTTTGTAAAGCAGGAGGTAGGGTTTCCGCCTGATGCAGAAACTGATTTACAAATGAAACCAAATATAATCAGCTTTGTAATGAGAGCATGTAATACAGACTTTAATAATTAGCATTAAAAGTTTGAGAAAATCTAATTAACGTTTTTGAAATCAAAGGAGCTTGGTAGCATATCAATATTTTCTCAAAATAGGCTGCACTCCTAAAACTGTGTACTTCTGTGGAAACTTTGGTATAGAACTTTATCCACCATCTCAGCACCTGTCTTGGAATCTGGTTAATTGCATGAGAACACAGCTGGAGAAATCTGACCGGGAACATTTGATTTGTGAAGTGTCTGGTTTTTTCCTTTATTACTATAGTTTGGAGGTAATAATATTCACTTATTTTATGCTATTTTTTTGCTTGTTTGTTTTTAAACGGCTTTTGAATGTGCTGTCATCCTTTGTTCTTGCAATGAATGAACAGGTGAGCTTGATTAGGCAGGGGTTTGAATGAGGATACAGACAAGGCTAATTAATTAAAGAGAAGAAAATTGAAGCCAGTCCACTGAAAATCAGGGAATAAATAGGATGCATTTGGAGAAATTATCGATAATCATCCTGATGGCTTCTTAAGGGAAAACCTTAAATTTGTTATCTTAGGGAAAGGAAATATAATCAGAGACAAAATGGGAAAGCATTGTATTCAAGAACCAGAACATGCCTCGGAATATATAGGACTGCATAGTCAAATATTATGTTGAAGATGAAGAAGCATTGTAGGTTATAAATATTTATGGAAGAAATGAATAGGTGAATGAAAGAAGAAACTGAATATCAAATGGTGAAGTCATTTTCTTGAAGACAGAGAACTGTTTTGTGTGTGTGTGTGTGTGTGTGTTTTGTAGAAGAATAAGATTATTTTTGATTCCCAGGCCACTTGCCTTTCCATTAAATTAGGAGTTGTTTCAAGGGATAATCATAGCAAAATAAAAATTAAAAATTGAAAGTGAGCCAGTACAGTAATCCACAGAAGAAATAATCTGCATTATCAGGAGCTTATAATGCAGTACTAATGAATTAGACAGAAACATCCTGGACAGAATCCAGGGAGCTTGAGTTGTTTGGACCCCTGATGTTTCTCTCTTGCCAACCTTACTATTTACACTAAAAATTAGAATGCGCTTTTTAGAACAAAGCAGGGCTTACCTTCCCCCACCTCCTACCATTTTATGATGGCAGAATCTGAATAAAATGGAGACTGAGGGTTTTTCCCAAGGGAGTTGAGCAAATTAATGTCAAAGGTTGAATTTAAACCCAGGTCTTTTGATGAATGGCTCTCCAAGATGATTCTCACCTTTCATTGCAAGATAAAAATCAAGCAAAATATATATATATATATATATTTCCTTTCTACCTTCTCCTTTATTTATCCAATTTTAACACGTTTGGACTAAAATAGAACAAAAGGGAATAAAGGAAGACTTTGAATTATTTTGCCTATTATATTTCTAATAAGAATAGATTCTTTAATAATCACTAAGTGAGATTTAAATGAATTTTGATTTACCATAAAGAAATAAAATCTAAGTTATTTAATAACATAGTACCTAACAAATCAGACAATATGCAAGAGGGTATATATGCTCATGTGTGTGTGTCTGGGTCTGGGTCTCTGTCCCACCACTTTCTCTCTCCCTCTTTTATTCCCGCCTGAGATGCCAACTCCCTTGCACCCTCTGCTGTTCATTTGTCATTCTACTTCCCAGCTCAATAATGTTTTCTAAATTTAGTTCTCAATGTTACAGCACAAAAATCTTATCCTACCATTTCTGGGTCCATCTATAATTGAATAGCCATGAATTTATATTATTTGTTTGTCATTCTTTCACAAATATTTATATAATGCTGTGACAGAAAGATGAGAAAAAGTTGATAAAGATTCTATTCTCAAAAATGTATATATTCTAAATCTAACCAATCATACAAAAAAATGTAAAATATTGGCTGTGATGAGTACTATAAACAGAAGTAGTGTCCTTCTAATTTGTGAGAAGATGCCCCAAAGAGATCATTTCCAGAAAAGGTACAAAGTCAATGAAATTGTTAGTCAGGAAGCTTATCTGGCGGTTCTCAGAGATGCACATCTACCAACTGAGGCCAGAGGGAACATTCTGTTCTGCTCCATGGTTATCTTTGAGGTGGAAGGACAGATCTTAAAGGAAAATAAATCAACCTATCCAGAAGGATAAGTGGATAATGAGTAGGAGGTTTGGTGATTTCCTATTTCAGAAAAGTTGGGAGAAATCTAATGAGATTTCCAGTTGCCATTTGGAATGCAAATCAGGTGCTTGGGACTATGTACCTTTATTATTTTGCCATGTATATTAAATTCCCCAAACTTGTTTATTTCATTGATTAGGATTAAGACCTGAAAAAGGAAAGCCCTGAGAGAGTAAGAGAAGGACATAACAGGGAAGATTATGCCCTACTCTTAAATCAGTCATAATGATAGACATCCAAGAAATAGACTATGTCACAGCAGATTCAGTCCTGGGAACCAGAGGTGAAGAACAAGAGAAAGTCCCAGGTGTCTGGCCCTGAAAACTGACTCAAGGCTAGAGCATAACAGTAGAGAGTGTGAGAGCAGGCAGATAGCTAGGTAGGAACAGAGAAAGGGGAATGAAGGCCAAATGACAGGAATTGGGTAAAAAAGGAGGGGCACAGGCCAAAGGCAGGAAACCCTACATCATGTAAACAACAAGGGTCCCCAGGCAGACAAAGAAAACCAGGAACCTCTGGGCTGATAAGAAATCACACATTTTGGGGTGACAAGTGCCCTGGAGGCCCACAAAGAAAAGTGGGAGAAGGCAGAAGCCTGCAGTGTCCAAATGTAAGCTTTTGCTCATTATGCCCTCATTACAATAAAATTAGCCTTGCAGATTAGAAGTACCCATCATGCATTGACTCCAGAACACTTCTGATCCAGACTAAATAAGGGCAAAAATCCCTCCTCCCTTTGGGAAGGCGGAATTGGGATGAAAATCAGGGAATATGGCCCCAAACACTTCTCTCCCCAATAAATATTCTCCCCATTTATTTTTATACTCTGTGTAACCAACTTGCCAAACAAACTCAGGGCACCTGCTCACCTGAGCCTGCCTGCTCTCCCCTTGAGAGTGTACTATCTACTGCTTAATAAATCTTCATTTTATTTTCTTCACCTCTGTGTCTGATCTTTGAATTCTTTCTATGACAAAACAAGAACCTAATTGCCAGCAACAAAAGGACCTAGAAGTTTCCTCACGCCAAACCTCTCTTAGACTCGCAAGTTCAGCTCAGCTGCCATGAATGTTGTAACTTTGGAACTTGTCAGTGGATAGTAAGATATTACAAAGAAAGCATGAGTTGGCACAAGGATTATTAACCCAATTGTGGACTGGATACCTACTTCGTAATTTTCTTGAAAATTCATGTCTAATATGAGTTCATTCTGGTGGGAGAAATATGATTGTGAGTAGGTATAAACAGTGATCATACTTAGCTTGCTTGTAGCATTTGAGAAAGGAAAAGAAATTCTTTTGGTTTGAGCCATGGCACCAGTCAAGGGCAAAGACATCCAAAGACAAGGAGTTTGCGATGGCTGCTGGCAGGTTGTCTGAGTGGTAAATTGCAGAAATTGTAGTAAAAATTAATGATACAATGGAGATGGTCATGTGATCTATGGTGGAGCTGGAATGGGATCTACAACTTAGTGAGTGCAGGATAATGAGGGTATACCTCTCAAGGACACAAGATACTATACTCAAAGGAGAAAAGCAAATTCTAAACCTCGTTCATGGCAGGAGATGAGCTCTTAATATACCTTTCAATTCTGCACAGGATGACTCTGTAGTTGGTTGGTGTCTACGCCAACACTTTGACTATGTTCTCCAGCTATTGCTCATCAGAGTTTTCTTCTCTGCTCTGGATAAGAAAAACAATGATTTTAAAAAGTTTTTACAATAGGTTCATAAGATAATTATTACTCTTGTAGTTGTTTTGATAATGAAGTTGAGGCTTGAGTTTAGGTAAACGAACCAGTTCAAAAACATTTAAATTCAGTTCTTTATGGCTGTAAAATTCCTTCTCTCTTCCTGTCTGTAGTTCAGTCCCTTATAAAACCATTACCTTGTTAGAAAGCTTCCTTTATGGAAACCATAACTGTACTTTTGCCTCACAAAACACCTATCCCTTCCCTGTCCCACAAAAGATCTTATGTTCCCAATTACTCTCACCAGTGGAATCCATACTTCTTACCATTCCTTTAGCCCAGTGAGAGAGAAGGGGCAGTTGGTTATCTTTTTTGTACAATCAAAACTCCATTTATTGTCCACTCTCCATTCTTCTAAAGTCTTCTATCCATGTGAATCATTTGGTTTATGCATTGCCACTTTACTCACTAAGACCCTTTTCTATTTTTTAATAGCTTCATTAAAGTATAATCAATATACAACAAGCAGCACAGATTTACATTGTACAGTCTGGGAAGTCTTGACCTAAGTTAAACCATTACCAAAATCAAGATAATGAGCATATCCATTACTCTGAAAAACATCCTTATGCCTGCTTTGATTCCCTCCTCGCAGCCCTCCCTGACTGATGCTCATACCTGCATCCCCAGGAAGAAATGGATCTGCTTTCTATTGATAGATATTGTTTTACTTTTCCTGAATTTTTATATAAATAAAAATCATTTAGTATGTACCCTTTATCCCCTTTGTCTTCTTTAACTCAGAGTAATTATTTTGAGATTTATCCACATCTTTGTGTGTGTCAAAAATTCTTTCCTTTTTATTGGAGGAGTATTCCATTGTATGGAGATATCACAGTTCGTTTATCACATTCATCCGCTGAGGCACGTTTTGGTAATTTCCATTTTTAGGTATTACAAAAGCTGCTACAGATATTCATATATGAGTCTTAGTATGAACACATGCTTTAATTTCTCACCAGTAAATGCTTAGGGTTGGAATGGCTAGATAATACAGTAGACATATGAACCTTTAAAAGAATGTGTCAAATTGTTTTCTAGAGTCACAGTACCAGTCACCTTTTCTACCAGCAGTGTATAAGAGTTTGTTTTCCATATCCTCACCAACTCTTGATATGATCAGAGTCTTTAATTTTACTCATTCTACAAGGTCGATGGCAGTATCTTTTTGGGTTTTCAATTATGTTGTCCTGTTGACCAATGTTTTGAGTGTGCTTTAATATATTTATTTGTCATCCCTGTATTTTTTCTGGTGAAGTGCGTGCCCATACTTTTTACTCATTTTTTTAGAATTAGATTATTTGTTTTCTTAATGTTGAGTTTGGAGAATTCTTTATATATTCTGTGTACAAGTTCTTATCAGATATGTTTAAGTATTTTCCCCCATCTGTGGTTTGTCTTTTCATTCTCTTAATGTTGTCTTTTGAGGACAAATGTTTTAACTTTTGTGAAATCCAAGTTATCCACTTCTAACTTTTATGAATTATGTTTTGCTATCATAAACTAATGGTCACAAATGTTACTTTTAACTAATTACCCAAGAGGTTTGTATTTTTCAGTTTTACATTGAAGTCTATGATAAATTTTGTCAGTGGTTCAAGGCATGAATGAACATTTTTCTTGCAAACAATTATCTAATTGTTCTGATAACATCGTAGAAAAGACTTTTTTCCCCACTAATATGCCATTGCATCTTTGTCAAAGATTGATTTTCCATAGATCAGTGGTACTGTTTCTGGACTTACTTTTTTGTTCTATTGATACATTAATCTATTCTAAAGTGAATACCACACTGTCTTCATTAATGCAGTTTAATAATAAATTCTGGGATTGGGTAGTGTTAATCTTACAGCCTTATGCTTCTTTTTTCCCAAAAGGTTTTTTGGCTATTCCAGGTCCTTTGCTTTTCCGTAAACATTGTAGAATCAGGCTGTCCATACCGAAAACAAATCGTGTTGTGATTTGACTAGGATTATGTGGGAGCTACAGACCAAATTGGGAGAATTGACATCTAAACAATATTGAGTCTCCTAATCATGAACAAAGTATATCTTTACCTTCATTTAGATCTTCTTTTAATTTTTCTCAGCAACATTTTCAAGTTTCTACATAAATATCTTACACATTTTTCTTGATTTCTCTGATAGAATTACACTTTTTGATGTCATTATAAATGGTATTGTCTTTAAATTTCAAACTCCAACTGCTTCTTGCTAATGTATAGAAATACAACTGGTTTTTGTATGCTGACCTTGTTTTCTGCAGACTTCTTAGATTTGCTTTTTATCTGTGTGTGTGTGTGTGTGTGTGTATGAAGATTCCTTTGAATTTTCTACCTGGATTATCATGTTGTCTGCAAATATATGATTTTACTTCTTATTTTCCAATCTGAATATTTTTATTTCTTTTTCTCCCCTTATTCAGTGGTTAGAAACTCCAAAATAATAGTGCATACAAATTGTGAGAGCAGTTTCCTAGCATTGGCTCTGACCTTAGAGGAGTAAGCTTATTGAGTGTAGCATTTTTCACTAATGCTCTATATCAGATTGAAGGATTTTACTTTTATTCCTAGTTTGCTAAGACTCTTTTGTTATAGGTGGATGTTAGACTTCTTTCAAATGCTTTCTGTTCAGGTAATCATATGGTTTAATCATTTTAAATTTATTAATACAATATTTGGCTGGTTTTAAAATGACAAACCAACCTTACCTTCCTGGGATAAATATAAATATAAATACATTATATTTATATATTATATAGATGTTAAATATACATATATTATATCTATCTATAGAGATGTATAATTGTATTATACTTATAAATATGTTTCTCTCTCACACACACACACACACATGCACACACAGTTGGGAAATGACAATGGCAAAGTGGCCAGCAAACATGTCACAAGGGGCTTTGTATGCCATCCTGAGACAGTGAGTTTCATGCTCCTGTAGTGGCAGGAGATTGTTGGTTTTTACACTAGAGTAGTAGCATATGAGATCTCTTGTAAACAATGCAGAAAATTGGACTGAACTGGCAGAAAAAAGTCTTAAAATGCAGATTACTGGCCAAGTCCTATGTAGTAGTGATAGGGGTGTAAATGTATAAGAGTATCCTTTAAATTGCTCTAAAATTTTAAATTATTAGTTTAGTCCTGCTCTAGTTGATTGTAAACTTATTGAGGACTTGATCCATGCCATGTATTTTTATACCTTCTGGTTTCTACTAAAACCCTTAATACACTGTGTGCTCAATAAATATTCTTGCTGTATTCACATATCACAGTATTTACAAACAAACCTAACATCCCCTCTCTACACAAAAACTCTTTAAATCCATTTTGGTAAAGTTTATAATAGCCATTTCTAGACATTAGTTTCTGTTAACTTCTTTCAAACTAACTAGGAGTGAATCATTTTTATTTCCAGCTAGACAACAAGAAAGAACCCACAAGATTAATTAGCCAAATCACCCTTCATTTGAAAACAGCAAAAGACTTTCAAGTCAATTAAAAAGAGAATTATTAAACTCTGCTCTGGCAGACGGTGGCATTTGGGACTTTGGTCTGGGTTAATAGATTTGTTTTGCAATTCTGTCATAGCATTTCAACAACACACAGTCCTAGTTAAGAATACACTACTGTATAATCATATTCAAGCCCATGGAATTACACATGCCACTGTGTCACCGTGAAAAAAGAAAACGTGCTTACTTGATATTCTACCATATAGATTTTTCCAAAGAGTCGTTTATGAATTCCTGTTGCTAAAGCTCTCAATACAATGACACTGAAAGTCTGGTTTAAACAGGTAAGTAAGTAAAGTTAATAAGTAATTTCTGAACAGTGAAAATTCCATATATTTTGAATGTATATTACATATATCCAAATTATACATTTCTCTATGGTGACAACCTTGCTTTTGTCTTAATGCATTATCTGTGTCTCTACTCTATAATTTTAGCATTTCTTGAGAATCTCCCATGTGACCAGTACTATGCTAGATACTGGAGGTATAAAGACATTTTCCTTTTCTTAAAATTTCTTAGATGTAGACAAAGTTATCAATTACAAACTTTAATACTTTTGGTGTTGTGATATAGGTGTCCATAAATGGTATACACATTTTTGTTGGAACACAGGAAGGTTGGTATGTTTCAACACCATGAACGAATAGTTCCTTGAAAGCATGCTGAAAACTTATGTTTATGTAACTAGAGTATTCTCTCATTAACCACATGAATTCTGAATTTTGTACTCACTGTTCTATTAAAGAAGATCTCTGGATAATTGTAAATTACCCTTTTAAAGACAAACCTGTTTGTATTTTCCTTTTTTTCTTCCAGTTTTATGGAGATATAATTGACATACAGCACTGTGTAAATTTAAAGTATATGGCACTGTGATTTCACTTACATACATCATTAAATGTTCATCACAATAAATTTGTGAACATCTCATATAGATATAAAATTAAAGAAATACAAAGAAACTTTTTTTCTTGTAATAAGAACACTTAGGATTTACTCTTTTCACAACTTTCATATATACTATAGAGCAGTGTTAATTATATTTTTCATGTTGTACATGACGTCCCTAGTACTTATTCATCTTGTAACTGGAAGTTTGTATCTTTGATGGCCTTTATCCAATTCTCTGACCCCCCAACTCCCTCCTCTGGTAACTTCAATTTTGATCTCTTTTTCTATGTGATGTTTGTTTGTTTTTGAAGCATAATTGACCTATAGCACTGTTGGTTCCTGTTACACAATGTAATGATCCAGTATTTCTATACATTCCAAAATGACCACCATGATAAGTCTAGTTATGACATGTCACCACACAAAGATATTACAGTTATTGACTATATTCAAAGAACTGTATATTTCATACATCTGATTCATTTATTTCTCAACTGGAAGTTTGTACCCCTTAATATTCCTCAGCTTCTCCCTGCCACCTTCCTCCCTTTTGACAACCACCTGTTTGTTCTTTGTATCTAGAAATGTTTCTGTTTTGTTAAGTTTGTCCAACTGTTTTGTTTTTCAGAATTCACATGTAACTGAAATCATACAGTATTTGTCTTTCTCTGTCTGACTTAGTTCACTTAGCATAATACTATATAGGTCCATCTATGTTGTCATAAATGGTAAGAAAGATTTCATTCTTCTTTAAAGGTAGATAATATTCCATTGTGTGTGTGTGCATGTGTGTGTGTATATAGCACATCTTCCCTATTCATTCATCTATTGATGGGCACTTACGTTGCTTCCATATCTTGGTTATTGTAAATAGTGCTAAAGTGAACATAGGAAAGCATGTATCTTTTGAATTAGTGTTTATGTTTTCTTCAAATAAATACCCAGGAGTGGAATTGCTGGATCATATGATAGTTAAATTTTTAATTTTTTGAGGAATCTTCATACTATTTTCCATAGTGGCTGCACCAATTTAGTTTTCTAAGTACAGGTCTTTTACCTTCTTAGTTAGATTCATTCCAGGTATTTTATTCTTTTTGATGTGATTATAAATGGGATTATTTCTTAATTTATCTTTCTGATAATTTGCTGCTAGTGTACAAAAAACAACATATTTTTGTGTATTTATTTTATATCCTGTAACTCTACCAAATTCATTGGTGAGTTCTGGTAACTTTTTTTTTTTTTTTTTTTGGTGTCATTGTTGGGATTTTCTATGTATAGTATATCATGCCATCTGAAAACTGGCTTTTTTACTTCTCCCTTTCCTATTTGAATATTTTTTATTTCTTTTTCTTGTTTTATTGCTGTGGCTAGGTCTTCCAATACTATATTGAATAAACATAGTTGGAAAGGGAATCCTTGTCTTGCTCCTGATCTTAGAGAACATGATGGCCTTTATCATGGTGAAGTATATTCCTTATATACACTTTGTTGAGACTTTATTTCATAAATGGATGTTGGATTTTGTCAGAAGGGTTTTTGCATCTATTGAGATGATTATATGGTTTTTATTCTTCAATTTATTAATGTGGCATATCACATTGGTTGATTTATGGGTATTGAACCTCCCTTGCATTCCTGGGATAAATCTCACTTGATCATGGTGTTTGATCCTTTTAATGTATTGTTGATTCTAGTTCGATAATATTTTGCTGATGATTTTGCATCAATGTTCATTGGTGATATTGGTCAGCAATTTCTTTTTTTTTGTGATATCTTCATCTGGTCTTGGTGTCAGGGTAATTCTGGCTTTGGAATGAGTTCTAAGGTGTCACTTCCTTCACAATTTTTTTGGTGTTAACTCTTTTCTAAATGTTTGGTAGA
Source organism: Camelus dromedarius (assembly GCF_036321535.1). Lineage (NCBI taxonomy): Eukaryota > Metazoa > Chordata > Mammalia > Artiodactyla > Camelidae > Camelus > Camelus dromedarius. Next base: position 23,413,685 of record NC_087465.1, on the reverse strand, counting down.
ATTTACATGTGAAGCCATCTGGTCCTGGACTTTTGTTCTTTGGAAGTTTTTAATTGCTGATTCAATATCTTTACTGGTAATTTTTATGTGAATATTTTTTATCTCTTAGTCCCCCAATTAATTCCTGATTTAGCCTTGGGAGATTGTACATTTCTTTGTAGAATTACTGAAATAGTGAATTAGAACATCTATGATAGTTTACTGATATAATTTTTGAAATGTATGCCATACAGTTGGTGAATGCCTTCCTCATTCTGTTCAAAGTAACCTTTTTCTTTTCCCTATTAAAAGCATGGCTGTGTTACAGCAGAAATGAAAAGTGTTCCCTGGAACTAAGTCTCAGTTCAGGGCTAGATGTTTGCAGGCATTAGCATTAAGCTTCAGGGTTGGTGTGTTGGTGTTAGTAGTGTTTTCATCTGTCTTTCCTGGATGTTTCTTAAATTGAGTGCTTCCTCTGGGAGCTCTCACTTAAAATGCCATTTGAAGTTATTTGTTCATATCCAAGGTCACCTTCATTATTTATTAAAGTTCATATTTTGCTATGCTTTTGTATCTCTTACTTGAAACCCCTCTTTCTAGATTTATCCATCTTCTCTATTTTCTTCCATGTATCCACAATGCATACCACTCAGCTGGATAAAAAATTTTAAAAAGCCTTAAAAGTTCTTAATTATTGTAGAACTATGAAAGCAGCATTGTGGATGGGTAATAATCAGTATTATTATAGAACCAGGGTCATCCATGGGATTTTCAGTGTAAGCCATGTGATCAGCAACATATGTGTGTATGTGGGTTCCTTAACTTTTAAAAATTGACTGTACCTGTAGTTGAAAAACTTCATGTTTGATGTTTGAATGTTGAAACTCCTTGTGAGATTTGAATCATAAAATTTCTGTATCTTTTTCAGTATTCTTTCTTAATCTATGTTGATGCAATTATGGTGCAAAGACATGGAATAGCAGGTAAACTTAAGATTTAGTCTTGTTAAAATCTAAACTTTACTACTTATTGAGTAAGCAACTTTATGCAAGCAACCTATCCTCAGTTCACTCTCCTGTTAAATGAGTATTTTCTTCATAGAGTTCTCATAAGTGGGAAATAAAGCATTTGAATAGTACTTATTACCAAACCTGACATACTTTATCATATAAATGATAATTGTTTGCTTTTTCAAATATTATTGTTACACTACCTTCTTATTTGGGCCACCAGCCCTCCATATCTATGGGCTCTGCATTCACAGATTGAATCAATCACAGGTCAAAAATATTTCAAAAAACAAATTCCAGAAAATTTCAAAAAGCTAAACTTGAATTTGCTATGTGCTGGCAACTATTTACACATCATTTACATTGCATTTACAACTATTTACATAGCATTTACATTGTATTTACAACTATTTACATAGCATTTACACTGAATTAAGTATGATAAACAATCTAGAGGTAATTTAAAATATATGCATAGGCGGTATACAGATACTATGCCATTTTATACAAGGGACTTGAGCATCCATGGATTTTGGTATTCCTGGGGCATCCTAGAACCAGCTGTGGATACTGAGGGATGACTATAATTACTAAATTTAATGCCAGAAATACTTACTAGTAAATACCTACTAATGTTTCAAGTCTATATTTCTTTTCACTTCTATCATAGCACCTACAATACTTGCATTATTTTTTCACATATCTGTTACTTGTCTTTCTCACTGCCACACAGAAGCAGTTCAATATTAATCATTTTTAGCATCCCATTGCATAACAAAATATTTCGTTCATAGTGGAAGCTCTATAACATTTGATGAACTTAAAAAAAATAGATACAGGCCTGTTAGAAAGAGATCAGATAGTCAATTAATCAGTGGTTGCTAAGGCCAAGTGGTTAAACCCCAGACTATAAATAATTTATGGATGATATCTGTTTAGATCAATTTCTTGCTATTGTTGTTTGCTATTATTTTATTATTATTTTTTGCTGTTGACTTAAAAATTTCCTGTGAATTACATCTACAGGTCTGGCTGGCTGTATTTGGGGTAATTGGGATGTTCAAGTTGCATGTCTATGGCTATATTTGCAGAGCATTTTATCTTGTAACTACTTTCACTTTAAAATATTTGACTCATTTCTTTATGACAGAGTGTTATATATTGTAAAATATATTGTCATTTTTACTAGCTGAATATTTGGATGACAGATACAATGTTAAAGTGAACGGACTACAATTTCAAAATTCAATTCTGCCTGATTTTTTAATCTTTAGCAGAAACAAATTTTACTGGTGTTTCAACTATAGGTTCAATATTGTTATAGACATAACACCTCAATTTAGAATGACATGTTTTCTCCTTCTCAGAAAAATTCATGATCTGCATAAGATAACAAGTCAAGAAGATTACTGAGAATTTTCCTAATTCTTTGAATTTTTACACAAATAGTATGTGCAGGATCAGGGCTATCACATGCATATCCACCTTTACACACACGTACACTAAGCACAACAGGAACACAACAAAATCAATGAAAACAATGGAATGATGTTGCATGTTCATATATTTTGACCTATGGGGTGGGGAATGGTGGTCCAGAACCTAATTTATTTATTGTATTCTGATCTTTCATTTATATCCACAATGTGAACATTTTATTCTGTTGAATGTTTAAATCAAGGTAAAGAAAATCTTCGAGTCCGATTTCTCCAGATAAATAGAAAGAATAGAAACTATATAAATAATGTGATTTATTATAAGAAATTGGCTCATGTGATCATGGAAGCTGAGAAGTCCTGTGATTTGCTCTCTGCAGACTGGAAACCCAGGAAAGCCAGTAATGCAGTTCTAACCTGAGATCAAAGGTTTGAGAACAAGGAGAGATGACAGTGTAAGTCCCAGTATGAAGGCAGTAGACCCATGTCCAAATAAATCAAGCACAGAGAGAGAATTCTCCCTTCTTCTGCCTTTGTGATCTATTCATGCCTTCAGTAAACTGGGTGATGCCCATCCATGTTGGGCTAGACAATCTGATTTACTCAATCTACTAATCTAAATACTAATTTCCCCTGGAAACCCCTCATAGACACACCCAGAAATAATGTTAACCAAATATCTGGGACCCGGTGAAGTTGACACATAAAATCATCGCAGATAAAGGAAGCCATGTTTAAAGTAAAGATACTTGGGTTAAGGTCGTGTATATTCATATGTGGAACTAAGGTGACTCCTATAGAGGAGTGGAAAGCTTTGTACCAATTTAGATGGTTATAATACTTTATTGTTTTTGATCCCTAACTTTAGTTTTTGCTTTTGCTCTTTTTTTCACAGCCCAATGGACACAGAGGGACACAGACCAAAGGAAAGAAAAAGACAGAGAGATAGAGAAACAATACAATTTCACATGTTTGTTCTTAAAACGAAACTATTACTGTTTTCTATCTCAAATGTGAAAATGTTTCTCTTTTCTCTAATGCCAGGCATTTAAAATGACAAATCTATGAAATTTTGAAATCCTAAAATGAATGAAAACTTGAAAAACGAAGCAATTTATATTAAACAAGCTTTATATGAATGGTTTTCCGGGCCTGGCCTATGCTATTAAACATAAATGCTAATGCTCTGACATGCCTAGATTTTAGATTATAATAGATTCATCAAATGTTTGGCATGCCAAAGAAAATCATAATTCAATTTCCCTTTCAAAACAGACTTTCTGAACCATTACAAGCCACAGAAATATTGTCACTGTATTAAAAGCTCTGTGGTGGTTGTAAATTATTTTGAAGTACTGATTGTGTTGTGGTGCCAATTTCATTTTACAGATCTGCCTGATGTGTCTGAGAGAAGATCATTAGATTTCTGGTCCATAGATCATGGAAATTCTCTAGTGCTTCCTGAATATGAAGCCTCTTCTGTACATGCTCATCTCCCACATCCCTCCATTAACGTCCTACTGGTATATTTAGCCAAGACGACAGTAAGCAGTGGAGCATAAAGCTATTAATCTAAGATATCCTTCATGCTTAGAGAAACTCAGATCTACTTAAAGCTCTAGTCTCTTAATATCTCTTCCATATTTTAGATTTTTCTCTTTAACTTTGCCAGGAAGGAAAAGCTCAACAGATTTACATTAGCCACTCAAAATAATCCTTGCATTTTGTATGAAAAGTTATAAGCTTGATAAATAATCCCTGAATTGGGTAGGCATCCCCCATGTAGGATAATTCATGCCTTGAAGAAAGAAATACTCTTGGAGATAGATTCACAACACATGTGTATCTCATTATGTTTTCATTTCACAACAGAGGTGGTGTCCTCTGACTTCTGGAATGATTGACTGGTGACAAAGAATATATAAAATTTGTGGAGCTTTAAGCTTTAGAATTTTTCTCACATGTTACAGTTTGAACTATTCCATTTCCAGTCCACAGCAATGCCACCACATATTCTCATTGTCTTTTAATTGCAAACAATAAAATTCAACATTTGTAGTATTAAGTTCTATGAATTTCAATACATGCAGAGTCATAAATTTACTGCTATAGTAATGATACAAAGCTATTCCATCACTCTCCGAACTCCACTGTGCTGACCCTTTGTAATAAATTCTTCTCCATGCCCTATCCCTGACAAATAATGATTTGTTTTCTTGTTTATTTGTTTAACAGTTTTGATTTTTAGAGGATATTATATAAGTGGAATCACAAAATATGTAGCCTTTTGTGTTTGAGTTAGCCAAATGCATTTAAGATTTGTCCATGTCATTGTGTGAATTAATAATTTATTCTTTTATAGGTTAGTTTTCCACTGTCTGGATATTCCATAAAGGATATATCCATTGAACAACTTAAGGACACCTGGTTGTTCCTAGTTTTGGGGAATTATGAATAAAACTTCTATGACATTCATGTACAAATTTTTATGTGAACATCAATTTTTATTTCTCTTTAGTTAACACCTAGGAAAGGGTTAATTGGATCATATGAAAACTTAGTGTAAGGTTAATTTTATAAGAAACAACTTTGTTTTCCAAAGTTGCTTATATTATTTTATATTTTCACTAATAACGTGTAAGTATTCCAGTTACTCTCTGTATTTGTCAGCACTTGGTATTGTCAGTATTTTTTAATATTTAACTATTCAAATATGTTTTGGTACCTAATTTTGATTTAATTTGCATTTTCTAATGACCAGAATGCCCAGCATCTTTGCATATACTTATTTGCCATCCATATAAACTCTTTGGGGAAAGATCTGTTCAGATCATTTGTTCAATTTTATTTTATTTTTTAAACATTTTTTATTGAGTTATAATCATTTTACAATGTTGTGTCAAATTCCAGTGTAGAGTACAATTTTTCAGTTATACATGAACATACATACATTCATTGTCACATTCTCTTTCTCTGTGAGCCACCACAAGATCCTGTATATATTTCCCTGTGCCACACAGTACAATCTTGTTTATCTATTCTACATTTTGAAATCCCAGTTCCTTCTGTTAAATTTTATTTGTTGGATTGTTTTGTTAAATTTTGTGAATTCTTCATATACTCTGAATATATTCTGAGAAATCCAGAATATACAAAGATATTCTGTCCTTTGTCACAAATGTGATCTAAAATATCTTCTGGTAGTCTGTGGCTTTTTTTTTTTTATCTTCTGTGTCCTTAACAGAGGCAAATTTTTACTTTTGATACACTCAAATTTTCAATTTTTTCTTTGTGCTTTTGATGTCATATCAAAATTTTTGCTTAACCAAAGATTTTCAAGATTTCAAAACTCTCAAAGATTTTATACCATGCTTTCTTACAGAACTTTTACTTTTTTTTACTTTACATGTATATCTTTAATCCATTTTTCAGTTAATTATTCTTTAAGGTTAGTGTCAATTTCTTGCATATGGACATCCAACCTACCCCTAATCCTAACTCTAGCTCTCACCTTAACTCTCAATTTCTCAATTGCATTTACATCTTTGTCAATAATTTGACTTTTTTTGTATCATTAATTTCTAGTTTCTATTCTGCTCCATTTTTCTATCTTCCTGTTATTTTATCAATACTGTGCTGTCTTCATTGCCTTAATTTTATGGTGAGTCTTGGAATTGAGCAGTGTGAGTCTTCCAAATTTGTCTTTTTTTTTCAAAGTTGATTATTCATGTAAATTTGAGAATCTGTTATGGTTATCAACAAAAAAGCATTATGAGATTTTGATTGGGATTGCCTTGTGTCTATTGATCAAGAGAAGTGACATTTGGGGAGAACTGACATCTTAAAAATATTGTACCTTCCAATCCATAAAAACAATATATCTTTTTATTAATTTTGATTTTCTTTGATATCTTTCATCAATGTTTTTAGATTATAGTCTAGTGATCCTAAAAATGAGTATTTTTTCTTATTATGCTATTGTTGATGGTGCTTTTATGTTTAAGTTTCAATTTCCAACTCTTCATTGCTAATATAGACATACAATTGAATTTTGTATGTTGACTAGTATTCTGCAATCTTACTAAACTCACTCACCATCATAACCTTTTCATAGCTTCTTCGGGATTTTTTATATTGACAATTATGCCATCCATGAATAGATAACAGTTTCTTTGTTCTAAGTTATTTCTTTTTCTTTCCTGATTGCACCATCAATGACTTTCCACACAAAGTTGAACAGAAGTGTTGAATGCAAATACTCTTATTTTGGTCCAGATCTTAAAGGGGAAAGCTTTCAGACTTCTATCATTGCGTATGATGTTAGCTGTAGGCTTTTTGTCAGTGTCATTTATCAAGCTTATGCATTTGTTTCTAGTCTTTGTTGGCTGACAGTCTTTGGTACGAATGATTATTAAAGTTTTTAAATAATTTTTTTTCTGCAAGTACTGAAAATATTGCATAGTTTTTTTCTTATTAATATGGTGAATTAAAAATTTTAATTTTGAAGTGTTGAGTGAATCATTTGTTTTCAGGATAACTTGGTTGTAATATAGTATCTTTTCATATACTGATGAATTTGATTTTTTAATTTTTGAGATCTTTCATCTATGTTCATGAAGGACATTGGTCTTTAGTTTGCATTTTTTGAAATGTCTTAATCTGGTATTGCATTTTTTATAGTCAATTTAAAAGATGACAGTGATTTTTTATCTTGATTAAGAGAAAAGGGACTAGTGTTATCACTAAATAAGATAGATTGAAAATACCAGATTGAGTCAATATATATGTTAATTACACTCCAGATCTTAAAATAATTTATTTAAAATTTTGTTAATGTTCCAGCTGAGTCTGTGTTTGTTGTTCAAGTAATGCATGAGAGCTCAGCAAATTTACAAAAGTAATAGTTTTTAAATGTCATAATAAAAAATAATTTAGCCTAAATGCTTTTATGTCTTTGACCCCCAGAAAACCGAAAAAAAAAAGCACCAAAAAACTTGTAGTGTGGCAAGCTATGTTACCAAAATTGATACTTTTTTATGTAATCCTACCTCTCTTTTGCTTTGCAACTGTTTTCTACAAACTAATGCCAGCTATGGGAAAATTTTTGTTGAGAAATTAGTTCAAAACAATTCAGACTACATAGAAAAATAATTTATCTATTGTTTTATAAAAAATTATCCCAAAACTTGACAGTAAAATGCAATAAACACTTATTAGCTCACATAGTTCCTGTAGGTGAGTGGTTTAGCTGGTGATTAGAGCTCATCATTTCTTAAGAAATTTCAGTCAAGCTAATGGACCAGGTCTTAGTCACCTAAAAGCTTAATTGGAGCTAAATGATATGCTTCCAGGAAGATCCACTTACTTGACAGTTGACTGGAGGTGTTACTCATCTCCACATGGACCTCTCCATAGAGTTGTTCATGACATGGCAGCTGGATTCCCCCAGTGATCAAAGAAAGAGGACATGAGAGAAAGAAAGAGAACGATTAAAAAGTACAGAGTCTTTGATGACCTGTTATTGGAAGTGACATACAATTATTTCTGCCATATCCTATTGGTCACACGCAGCAACCTTGGTAAAATGTGAGAATGGCTCCATGAGTGCATAAATACCAGGAAATAGGAAGCATTGGGGCAATATTGGAAGACAGCAGTTCTAATTTAGTAAATTTTGATGGTATAAAATGACATTAAAAGCAACTTTACTCATTTTCTGTGTAAAAGTTAATCTTTGAAAAATACTTATTCTTTAACATAATGTTTTAGGGGCAGATAAAGTGATTCTATCTTTTTTTTTAGTCTGATCTCATAATGTAGTTTTTAATTCAGCCTATTTTGAAAGATTCATTTATGATCACATATTGAGTAGTTTAGTGATTATTGCAGATACTATAGATCTCTATCTCAAAATTACAAAACAACTAAATGCTCTTTTGGATCCTGGTGGGACTTTACTAATATAAAGTAGTTGATAAAACTTCAAAGTTCCATACTGACAAGTCACTAATATGCCATACCATGCTCCCATGGGTACTCGAAATGTTTCAGGCTCCTGGACACTTGATTTTATTCTATTTTCACTGCTCTAATAACACTTAGGGGATGTCACTTGCTTTATTTCTCCTTGTTAAAAAGAAGAGAGGTCCCTTAGATAAAAGAGTGAATTCCCAGTCATATCTTGACTTTTCCACCTTAGTTAGATTTATCATATAAAGCCTTCTTAGTCACTGGTGAGAGCCATGATATTGTTAGTGGTTTGCCATTCAGTTTTGGTTAAGGATTCCATTTTTTAAAGTAGAGTTTAAAAAAAAATTGTATTTTTAATAGAACAAATAATAGCATGATTATTAGAGAAAAATGAAATTATGTAGGTAAGTAAAATTTTTAAAAAGACCCCATTCCACCACTGAGATAGCTATACAAAGCTAATTTAAATTTTGAATATAACTATTTATGTGGATAAAAATTTTGAAGTTATATACACAAAAGTCAATATTATTTTAGTCTATAGATATGTCAGATTGAATTAAATAATAATTCAAAATTGTTAGACATTTTGATATTTCTGATATGATTAGTATTAAAAACCTGAAATGAATATTCTAGAACATATAATGTATTTCTGATAAATTCCTTAAATATTTCCTTTTAATACATTCTTAGAAATACAATTACAACTGGACTTTCATAAATCTCTGCAAATTTGCAATCCTACCAATTTGGCAAATATTTTTGCTTTAATTTCCAATTCTTTGATAAGTAGGGAAATTAATCTTTTAAAATATCTTTCATTTGTTGCTTTTATAATTTTGATTTTGTGAATTACCTGTTTATAAATTCAAATGAAAACTTGCATGTGGGTGGGGTAAATTCAGAATTACAAGTTATTAAAGAAGATCTCTTTTACCACAAACTAAAGCAAGACTGAGAAAAATATGCTTTTTATTTTCCTTCTTGCTAGTTGACAGATTATTCCTGGCTCACATTCTCATCAAAGATATAGTTACATTAATTTTTTGAGGAACTTCTATGCTGATTTCCATAGTAGCTGCACCAATTTTCAGCCCCAGCAAAATTGAAAAAGTGTTCCCTTTTCTCCACATTCCTGTCAACACTTGTTATTTCTTGTCTTTTTGACAGTAGCCATTCTGACAGGTGTGAGGTGATATCTCATTGTGATTTTGATTTATATTTCCCTGATGACTAGTGATGTTGAGCATCTTTACATGTGTCTATTGGATGTCTGTATGTCTTCTTTGGAAAAATGTCTGTTCAGATCCTCTGCCCACTTTTAATCATATTGTTATAATATTTTGGTTATTGAGTTGTATAAGTTTGTTATATATATTAGATCTCAACTCATCAACAAAGATATGATTTGCAAATATTTTCTCCCTTCACTATGTTGTCCTTTCATTTTGTTGTTCCATATTATTTCTAGTTTAATATAATCCCAATTGTTTATTTCTGCTTTTGATGCCTTTTATTTTTGGTGTCAAATGCAAAAATTTATCACCAAAACTGATGTCAGGAAGGTCTCTGTGTATGTTTCCTTGTAGGAGTTTTATGGTATCGGGTGTTACATTCAAGTCTTTAGTCAATTTTGGGTCAATTTTTGCATATGATGTAAGATAGTTGTTCAGCTTCATTCTTTTGCATGTGGCTGTCCAGTTCTCTTAAAACCATTTATTGAAGAGATTGTTCTTTCCCCACTGTATGTTCTTGACTTCTTTGTCATAAATTAATTGATCATATATTTCTGGGCACTCCATTTTGTTTCCCTCATCTTTGTATCTGTTTTTATGCCAATACCATACAGTTTTGTACAGCTTTGGAATATAGTCTGAAATCAGGAAGTCTGTTGGCTCCAGTTTTCTTCTTATTCTTCTTTCTCAATATTTCTTTGGCTATCTAGGTTCTTATGTGGTTCCATACATGCTTTAGAATTGTTTGTTCTATTTCTGTGAAAAATGTCATTGGAATTTTGGGAAGGATTGCATTGAGTCTACAGATTACTTTGGGTAGTATGGACATTTTAACAATATTGATTTTTTCAAACCATGGGCATGGAATATCTTTTCATTTATTTGTGTCTTTTTCATTTTTTTCATCAATATTTGATAGTTTTTAGTGTACATACCTTTCACCAGCTCCGTTAAATTAATTTGTAGGAATTTTATTCTTCCTGATGCAAATGTAAATAGACTTTTCCCCCTTAATTTCTCTTTCTGATAGTTAGCTTTTAGTGTACAGAAGTGCAGCAGATTTGTGTAACTGATTTTGTATCCTGCAATTTTACTGAATTCATTTTTTTAGTTCTAATAGTTTTCTGGTGGAGTCTTTAGGATTTTCTATGTAAAAAAACATGTTACCTGCAAACAGTGAGATCTTTATTTCTTCCTTTTTGATAAATGATTTTTACTTCTTTTTCTTGCCTGTTCTAGGTAAGACTTCTAATACTCTGTTGAATAAAAGTGGCAAGATTGGGCATTCTTGTCTTTTTCCTGAGCTTAGAGGAAATGCTTTCAGTGTCACACTTCTGAATATAATGTTAGCTGTGGATTTGTCATACATGGCCTTCACTATGTTGTGGTATGTTCCCCCTACACCCACTTTGCTGAGAATTTTTATCATAAATTTTGGTTGAATTTTGTCAGGTGCTTTTTTCGCATCTTTTGAAATGATCACATGGTTTTTATCCTTCATTTTATGAATATGGAATATCACATTGATCTTTCTGGATGTTGAACCATCCTTGCATTTCTGGAATAAATTCGGTTGATTATGGTGTATGATCTTTCAAAAGCATTGTTGCAATTGGTTTGCTAATGTTTGATTGAGTATTTTTACATGTATGTTCGTCAGGGGTATTGGCCTGTAATTTTATTTTCTTGTGAAATCCTTGCCTGGTTTTGGTATCAAGGTAATTCCGGCCTCATAAAATGAGTTTGGAAGTATTCCTTCCACTTTTATTTTTTGGAAGAACTTGAGAAGAAATTGTATTAATTATTCTTTAAATGTTGGGTAGAAATCACCAGTGAAGCTATCTAGTCCTGGGCTTGTGTTTGTTATGGGGGTTTTTATTACTCATTTAATGTCCTCACTAGTAATTGGTCTGTTCAGATTTTTTATTTTTTCATGGTTCAGTCTTGGTAGATGATATGTTTCTAAAAATTTTTCCACTTCTAGGTTGTCAAATTTGCTGGAATGTGATTGTTCATAATAATGTCTTATGAAACTTTATATATATAATATTTCCTTCTTCATTTCTGGTTTTGATTTCTCTCTCTTTTTATTGGTAAGTCTATCTAATGGTGTGCTAATTTTATCTTTTGAAAAAACCAGCTCTTAGCTTCCTTGATATTTTCTATTTTTTAATCTTTATTTCATTTATTTCCTCTCTTACCTTTTGTTATTTTCTTCCTTCTACTAACTTGCACATCATTTGTTCTTGCTTTGGTTCCTTGAGACTGGGCACTTCAACCTGTTGCCTCTTTGCTATGCCCTGGAGGTGATAGCCAGCTAAGGAATCTTTTTCCTTTATTACAGTCCTAGGGAACCCTTGAACATAAGCCCCAAAGGCTACAAGATCCAGATGATCTAGAGGTTTTCCTTAGGTGAAAGCCACAAAAACTGTGGTACCTGATATGGAGCCAGGCAGAGGGTGAGTGCAAAGATGTTGCCCACTGGTTTCTGTCTTTGGAAAGTATTTCAGTAGGCCCTTAGATGTGTATTAAGTTAGATGCTTTAAGTTAATCAAATGAACCTATTTTCCAGAAAGTATGGGCCCATATTGTTGACTGCCTCTGTGCTCAGCCACTCCCCATGCTCAAGCCCCTTCATAACCATTTCTCAGTTCACTATGTCTTTGTGGGTCTTCTGCATGGAAACCTTATTGGTTTTCAAAGCTATATATTTTGGGAGCTCATCTCTCATGTGCAAGTCTTAAAAGATGGGGTTTCAAGTGTGGGGTTCAAGTCTGGCTCTTCAGGGAGAAGATCAGGACTTGGGTTCCCTGTCAACTATGGGATGCTGCGTTGGGGGTGAGGTTGATGAAGAGATTGTGTTTTAGTCTCTCCTATCCTCTTCAGTGTAGATTTGCCTGTTTGCCTGATGTGCAGGAGTCACTCAGCTGATTTTGTGTTCTCTTTTTTTCAGGCAAAATTGTTCCATATGTAGCTGCAGATTCAGAGTATCTGTGGGCAGAGATGAGACATGATCCTCCTATGTTGCCATCTTGAACCAGAAGCCCTATTTTTTCCCTTTTAGTTCTTACCACTTTCTAATACAGTGTATCTTATTTATCTTGCTTATTTATTATTTTCCCCATTTAAAATCCATGACAGCAGAGATTTTTGTGGGGTTTGTCCCCTCCTTTTTCTCTAGTACATATAATAGTGCTTGAAGTATAATAGGTGATCAATTAATTTTTGTTGAAAAACCTGGAAGAATGAATTAGTTTTAAAAACTATAGAAGCGTCTTTTGTATGGAAGTGATCTGCAGATGACAAATATTAGAAAATTAGTGTACAGGAAATACTTTGTACTCATTGTCATTTAATCTACTTTATATTTATTTTGTTACCTACTATTTTATAACTTTTAAAATCAGAAAGCTGAGTTGCAAAGGGAAAGCTCCACTAGTGAGAGTACTCATATGAGCTGTGACTTTCCAGGTTGTCAGAACCCAAATCCTGGTTTCACCACTCAGTTGCTTTGTAAATTTTGTTCAGCTACTAACTTTTTTAAGTATCAATTTTTTAATCTACAAGACAGAAATTAAAGTCACATCTACTGTAATTAATTAAAGACTGTGAAGATTAAATGAGGTTAACTCGATAAGTTAATTGAAATGAAGTAAGTAGCCACTACTTGGGGGCTGCTTCTATTGTTGTTATTACCACTGTTATCTGACAGAATAAATCCTGGGTGCAACCTTTTTCTAGTAATGAGTTTCTAGAGAATAGAGAAATGTAGACTACCTGCTTTTGTAAATTAAGAAATTTGTTAGAAAATAATTTGCATGATTAGTATGAAATAAATAGAAAAATAAATCTCTTAGAGCAATTTTGACAAAAATTAAAAATTGTGCTCAAAATTGTAACAAATAATTTCTAGGACATTCGAGGACAGGTCATCCACTTTCCCTCAGAGATTTAGTTTTTCAAAACAATCCTCCTTTGGCCTGGCTGGAAGCTCTTTGCAAGGTTTTCAGCTCTGATCTTTCTCTGACAAGATTACTGTAACGATTTCCCTGTGGTCTTCAACTACCCCACAGGAGGGTAGAGTTTGAAAGAAGTAAGAAATCTCTTGATTCTAAAAACTGGCCTCATAGTTAAAACCTGAACACCATTGAAAGTAGCATGGTTATTTGTTCCAATTCTAATTTTTTGAAAAAATGTTTAGCTTTCCTTTGGTTACTCTGCCTGTTAAGAGTGAGAGATGTGTCAATAGCCTCTTGCTTTTCCTATCACTGCTCTCTTCCACTCCCAAGAAAGCAGAAAAGGAAACAGCATCATAGTATCAATCTTGCCCCTTAATAATCCACCTCCTTGCATAGTTCAGGGGTTGTGTAGATGGAGAGGAATTTCAAGGTCATGGATGGCACCTTCCATGAGCAGGCAGTACAAGTATCACATGGTCTCAGAGTCTGAAACCCAAGAATATCACTTGTCTAGCTTAACTGAGGTTGCCATATATGAGCACAAGGCCAAGGTGTGGAAATGTGGGAGAGAATAAGCGTGGCTAAAAGGGATTTTGTGATCCAGAGAAATAAACCTAGGTTCTGAGATGAGTTCTATGTGCACAGGTGAGATATCACAAAATAAATTTTAATTTGGGAAGTATAATATGAATATATCAACATATCCCAAGGTTGAAGCTAAAGTGTGGCAAGGCCAGAACACAATGTGAGTACTGAGAAAATCAGACAAGGTTTTATTAGGACAAGTCCCTCTTGTTATTACTGTCTCTCTTCAGGGCCTGCTGTGCATGTTACAGTAGATCTTAATGACAATATATTCAGATTTTGTTATTCTAGTTCTTGTTCTCTCTTCCTTCAGCATCTCATACCTAAGATTATATAACAGCCATTTACATCACTGGTTTGTACCATTTTAGCATGATTCTAGTAAATCTGAAACATTTTTGAGGGCTTACTATATCACTGCATTTGTTTAAAATTAAATACAACTCATTGCCTTCTGTGAGTATAAACTATAATGGGGGAGTTCCATCATGAAATAAAAACTGATTTAAGATAGACTGAGATAAATGTTATAATTTTTTAAAAAGGAAAAGAACTATGGGACTCTGAGAATATTAACATTGCTTAAACCTCTATGGTGATTTATAACAGATTATTTGCCTTGTAAAATGGAGATAATAGGACCTCATACATTGGGTGGTTGTAAGGATTCAATGAGATAATATTCACCTGCTTAGCCTTGTGTCTGGACCAAAGTAAACAGTAAATATGGGATTTTATTGGGTTTTTTGTTGTTGTTATTTAATTTTTATTTTGGAAGGGTTTTTGGAGGTGGCTCTTCTATTTTTAGAAAGACAAGCAGATTTGAGGGCCTTCTCCTTTGTGCTTTTGTAGCTCCTTGTAGGTGACTTCACTGTGACACTTACCACACTACTGTAATTGTTTAATTGTCAGTTTCCACCGATGGGATGCAGGCTTCTGAAGGAGAGGGATCGTGCTCTATTTGTTTCCAATTTCCAAAATTTAGCACAGAGCTTGGTACACAATAAGAGCTTAATAAATGTTAAGTGAATATTATTTAGCTTCTGTAATTGTGTGCTGTTTTCATACAGAGTGGGCCAGAGTGGCGTAGGTTGCAATATGTCTCCAAAGCTTATTGGCAGAGTTGTTTTGCTGTCATCTGTGGCAGTGTTTCAGAGATTCAGAAGTGTTTTCACACTTCATTTCACCCTGTGAATAATCTATCCTTTATTAGCTCACCATAAAGAAATAACTTTGGAATGCAGCTGGTCTCCAGTTGTCTCCCATACTCCTCTCACTGAAGCTGAATCTCCGTGAATATTGTCCTCTCTTCAAAGGTGAGCAGCTCTCTGGAGCTTAGTTCAGGGATAGAGGGCAAGCAGCAGTGCCAGAGAATGGGAGGTATGAAACAGGAGAACCCAGTTCTTTATTTTAATGAGTTATAGTCAGTTTACAATGTTGTGTCAATTTCTGGTGTACAGCACAATTTTTCAGTCATACGTGAATGTATAAATATATATATATATATATATATATATATATATATATATACTCGTTTTCATGTTCTTTTTCACTATGAGCTACTACAAGATCTTTTATATATTTCCCTGTGCTATACAGTATAAACTTATTTATCTATTTTATATATATCTGTCAGTATCTACAAATCTCAGTCTCCCAGTGTGTCCCTTCCCACCCCCCTCTCCCGTGGCAACCACAAGTTTGCATTCTATGTCTGTGAGTCTGTTTCTGGTTTATATTTAAGTTCATTTGTCTTATTTTTTTTTAAGATTCTACATATGAGTGATATCATATGGTATTTTCTTTCTCTTTCTGGCTTACTTCACTGAGAAAGACATTCTCCAGGGACATCCATGTTGCTGCAAATGGCATTATGTTGTCATTTTTATGGCTAAATAGTATTCCATTGTATAAATTGACCACAACTTCTTTATCCAGTCATGTGTCGATGGACATTTGGGTTGTTTCCATGTCTTGGCTATTGTAAATATTGCTGCTATGAACACTGGGGTGCAGGTGTCTTTTTGAATTAATGTTCCCTCTGGATGTATGCCCAGGAGTGGGATTGCTGAGTCATATGGGAAGTCTATTAATAGTTTTTTTGAAGAATCTCCATACTGTTTTCCACAATGGCTGCTCCAAACTGCATTCCCACAAACAGTGTAGGAGGGTTCCCTTTAGAAGAATCTAATTCTGATCCTGAGGAGATACTCTGAAGCCTCATGAGTCTTAGCTTAAATGAGAAACCCAGGCAATTCCATCATGCTCATGCCACCCTTAATCTTTGGTAAAACTGGAAAAACTGGAAAGACTTATTTCCCTAGACTATTTTAATAAAATAACACATGTAAAATATTTTGTGAAATATGAAACAGTAGAAATCACAATGTAGCATTAGTTGTTAACAGTCCACCTCCGTATATGTCCCAGTCTGCTCTTGAAGAAAGTGTTGTCATTTGCCAAATTTAAAACTTACCTCTCATTATGTTTAAGGTCCCCAGGCTTATTCTTGCTCAACTCCTGACAGTATTTGTGAGGTTCTGCGGGGCAGAGTGACTGGGCTACTGGTGGCTGCTGCCCTGGTCATGGAAAGGCCTGGCCTCTCTGCAACGCTGGCCCAGCTACTGTGAGTCACCTGCTGCTCAGCAGACCAGTGGATCAGTGGTGAATGAGCTCTCTGGATGCCACACTGGATAATGGTGTGTGCTGGGAGAAGTGGATTTCTCCCTTTTGAGTTCCATTCTTCTTAGAGGGATCTTGCGGTGGCAGTTTGTGCCCACTGCATTGTACAGATTCCTGCAACACTCAGAGTGGAGAGCAAAGCTCTGGGGATTGGATTAGGTGAAAGGAATCCTTCTGACTCTGAATCCCACCTCCTCCGCTTTGTTCCTGAGACAAGCTGTTTATGTCTGGGTCATTTTCTACTTAAGAAGAATAGTTCTATCCTAAGACCCCCTTCCAGCCCATGCGTCACCTTCTCTACCCTCTAAACAATTAAAAAGAGGCTGGTTGCACAGTGTAGACAGTCATATCTAGGTTATATTTGACTACTTTGCAACTTTTCTTTGGAGTCATTTCAGAAAGTGAAGTCTTTTGTAAGGCTTGTCTTACCAAGTCAACCAACATATCTTAAACTTCAACACGGCTTTGAAGTTAATGGCTGATGGATGTACACTGGAACATATAAAAATGTATAAAGATTTATAATATTTTTCAAAACTGATGTTTTACTTAATAATATTCATTCACACCAAAGGATGGGAGGAAAAGTCATTAGAGAACAGTCTATATTAATATACTAATATACAGATGTATTGACCAACTCTATAGATTTCGGAATCTTCAGTGCTGCTTCCCTGACTCTGTGTGTATACACAAGAAAGTTAAGCAGTGGTTGGGTATGGTTTATTATCTTTATTAACAGCAGCCAATCATAAGCAAAATCTCAGGACTTGGTGAATTTAATGATGAAGCTAATCTCTCTCTGTGAGTGCCTGTTGCCCCAATAATTTAATAATATGGTCTTTATATTAATAATATTGCATATCTCACTTCTGATACATGCGTATTGATCTTTTCTACTTGCCTTGGCTAAAAAGTGCGAAGAAGAATTCCATTTCCCACTTCTGTGTCTCCCAGACACATAATGCATTCTACATAGTGTTTTGCCTACTGCAAACTGACCTGGTTACTCTTGTCCTAGGAAAATGTAAAAAGTGCCTATTGACATTTTGCTTTTGAGGATATTCTGAATACACTGAATATTTCTTAAAAGACTTAAATCTGTAGATCACACTCTTACGGGGAGAAAAAAATTTTTCTTGGGATTATGTCATCCTACTCAGAATGTTTAGAGGCAATTAGTATTCCAAACTCGCTTGTGTTGCTATGTGGAACAGCTGTGCCTCCAAATTTGCTGTTTTGGTGACATTGGCCATTTTGATGAGCCTGCAGAAAGAAAAAAATATCATGCCAAAGAGAGTACAAACTCTTATACAAAATGTACTTCAGAATTATCAGTTTGACTTTGCAGTCTTTGCTTTCAAAAGAGAACAACAGTAAGGCAAAACAATTGAAAAAGTAAATATATTTAAAAAATTTTTTTAAGGATTTGTGGCAATCCAACTGTAAAAGCTGTATAACCACAACATTAAATGGAGAATTTAGGGAAAACGCATCTTTGTTAATTACCATCCAATGCGTAATCTATTGGGGACTGATTACCTCTTTGAAACAAGGCTTTTATATTCTGTTGATCATTCTTTTATTGAGCTGCTAATTAGCTGCCCCCGAGGAGCAGTGACAGTGACTCACACAGTTAAGTTGTTTTAGCATTGAAAGATTATGTCACATCTAGATAAGTATGGTTTATCATAAGCATAAAAACCACTCAAGATAAATACAACTTGTACATTCCAGTCACAGTCTCTCCCAAACTGCAGAGCGAGCCCCTGAAGTGATGTTATGGTGACTTTTCTAAAAAAAAAGTTCTAGAGAAAACGTATATATCCTTTCTTAAAAGGAGCCTTTGATATTAGAGAAACACTTCATGGGATAAAGGGCATCTATCCACTTTTGAAAAGTACTTAAAATATATATATATATATCTGGTCACTTAACAAAATTTTGCTACTTCTATTTATGAGTGTTGATATAGTAAAAGCAAATAGTTTAAGGATGCTTCAGTATTTATATATCCAACTTCAGAAGCTTTCAAGGAGGATAATATACCTTCATGCATTTAAATTATGCATTATATCATACAAAGTGGGAACTTTCTGAAGGGATAGTAAGTGAAATGCCAGCTTCAGCTTTTGGATAATGAGGTCATTGAGTAGAGAGGAGAAATTGAACGAATTATCTTGAAAGTTGAAGTGATGTGAATTTGCTTTTTCTTCCCCCACATGATTCACTTAAATTTCAACCCTTTTCAGACAGAACAGAAAGAAAGAACCTATCAGAGAATTTTAAGAACCTAACTAATAATTATAGTGATAGGATATATAAGCCCCAAACTGTGAATCTAAGACCATTTGTTATGTGTAGTGGACTCATTTAATATGGTTAACTAACCAATAATAGTATTATTTTTCCTTTAAGCAGCATAGGTATTTTTCATCATATTTGTTTGTAAATATTGTTAATGGTATTTTAGATGGCCAGCACTGAGGAAATACTGAACAATACAATTCAATACATTTTTTGGAAAGCATGCTACAAGAGGCTAAACACTTTGCTTGGTAAGTAGGTAGGAAATGTAGTGTTATCAACACAGAGGAAACATAATCTTGCCCTAAAGAAATATGTGATTTTAAATGGGAGAGCGACAGCACACTGCAAAGGAGAATCCAGTATGCAAAACACATGCAGCCCAGAGGAAGGGGGATATTATCTGAATTATTCAGAATATTTTATCTACCATCTTCATATGAATTTTGCAAGGTTATCTTCTGGGAACAAATTTCCTCTCCTTTGATATAATGTTGAGAACATTTTGGGCAGGGAAGAAAATCCCCCAATAGCCTTCACCTAGAATATCTTTTGCTAACTTTACTGAAGATTCTATTAACGAGACTACCACACCAGCTGTCCATTTTATTTGCCAGAATAATCAGGTGAACCACGTAATTGCTAAAAGCACTGTTTCACAAGTGCTTCATAAGAAAGCACCTAAAATGAGTATAAGGCATATCTGTTGTGGATCATTCCTAAATATAGTTATCAAATTAGTTTAACATAATACCGATCTCTTTCTTTACCTAATTCTCAAATTTTCTGCATATTCCTTCCATCTGCAGCCTCCTGATGTTTAATAAAACAGGTTTGAACACCTTTCCTCTATCTCCTTTTTCTTTTTGGATTTTGGTGACTCCTCACCAGCATCGGCAGCTTTTGTCAGAGCTGGGCTCAGTTCCCGGCAGGTGGGGATCATAAGCTGACTTGGAAATTTCCCTGAAGTGCTTGGGTTGTTAGAATGTGGGCCAAATGGATGTCACACGCCATTGTGTGGTATGAGTCCAAGCCCTGCATTCGATCTTACTTTGATAATGAAGAATAGCTACACAGAAACAGACACAAAAATGCTCCCGTGAGAAATAGACACTCACAGCCAGTTCAAATGATAAAAAACTAACAACTGTGGTTATAATTTCAAACTTAGAATATGATCTCTAGTTTAATTGTCTTGATATGTTTTAATAAAGCCTTAGCTGTTTCCCCATGTTGTATAATAGAGCTGGTCTTAATTAAGTCATCAAACATTATTGGTCATGTCGGCACAAAATATTTATCTGGTCAAAGATTGATATTTGATTATCATCTTCTGTATTGTTATGAACTAGTATTTTCTTTTTTGTAAGTCTTTGTTGTAGTTTTTACGAGACCACTGGTTTAAAATTATATTTATTTGTAATATTAAGGGCTGGACTAAGTTCAGGGCTGCAATGGAGAAAATTATCTTTTTATGGTTTTGTTTGAGTATCATATTTTAAAATAATTTAAAATTCATAAGTGTTATAAACTCAAGACCTTTAAAATGAATAAGGATAAAAATTTATGTCAGCAAGAACATAAGAAAAAGCATGTCTATTTTAGGCTGAAGGAATATGATACCAAATGGAGATAATAAATCTACACAAACAAATGAAGAGATCAGAAATTATAAAAGTTAAGTAAATGTAAAAGTCCAGTTTCTCCCATTTTAACAGCTTTATAAGATACTTGACCTTCTAAAAAGTAACAATATATTGACATTTTTATAACATGCTACATAGTAAAATGTATGACAATAACCACACAGAAGATGAGAGGGAGGAAACGGAAGTACAGCATAGTAAAGTTTTACACTATGTGTGAGCTGGCCTTGAGATGAGTTACGGCCGTGGGACCCAAGGCCACGATTAGCATGAAGTAAATAGTGATTGCACGCATGCACCTGTTACGTAACTTTTAGAACAAACAAAATAGAAGTACGCGTGCACTTACTGATGTTTTTGTAAGCCTCATGAACAAAGAAAACCGCACTGCACACGTGTAAGCAGAGAGCAGGTAAAAAGCAGGACAGCTGCATCACAGGTGCGCACCATCCTGAGGCAATAGAGTAAAGTGTTGTTAACCCCATGGTGTCTCCTGCTGAAGTCTGTCTGGTGGTTCGGCAACTCCTAGTGCATTTTTTCGTTGGGGCTGCTCCACTCCGAGGCGGGGTTCCTGCTCCTGTCCGCGGCACCACGCAGTGCCCGTCTGTGCTGGGCCCAGGTCCGCCGCGAGCCGGCCGTGACCTCACTGAGCTGTGTCGGCAACAAATAGGGCCACAGAAGCAACTAGGAAAGAGGAAGCTCTGGGTGTAATTTCAAGGGGGTGGGGGAGAGAAGCTCCCAGGCAGTGGGCAGCGTGCGGTGCCCTCGTTCCTGGTGCTGGTCTGTCCGCACCTCCGACGGAGAGGCCAGGACGCAGCACTGGGTTGGAGCCGGAAGATTCTCGAGGAAGGTGATCACCTGACGTTGCAGAGTGTGGGCCTGCCTGGGTAGGGGCTGACTTTGTGCGCCCGCGGCCCTC
The DNA here is from genome assembly GCF_036321535.1 of Camelus dromedarius. NCBI lineage: Eukaryota > Metazoa > Chordata > Mammalia > Artiodactyla > Camelidae > Camelus > Camelus dromedarius. The sequence continues at coordinate 23,391,954 of NC_087465.1, read as the reverse complement.
TCCCCTCCCACTTGTTCTCCTGGCCCGTCCAGAGGCAGCAGGTGGTTCTGATGGAGCACCGGGCTGGAGCGCACCCGGCCATCCACTTCTCCTGCATGCATCGCGGCTGGGCCGACACCCCAGGTAGGCGTGCGGCTCTCCATGCCAGGGTTCCACGCCAGCATGGGGGACAGGCTGCGCTCTGCGGCCCAGGGCGCGGACACCGTGCTGTGGCTGGCCCTCGCCCCCGCCGCCACCGTGCAGCCCAGCGGCCTCTTCTTCCAAGATCGGAAACTAGTGCCCACACACTTGCCTCTTGCTAGGACATCGTCCTCACCGGCTGAAGAGGAGAAACTAATTGAAATCCTGGGAGAGCTGGCTCAGAGATTTAAATAGGCCAGGCCAGACCCACCATGGGAAGGTGTGGACCAGAGGCCAGTGAGCAGACCCCACTTCTGCTTCCCCCCTCGGCCCTGGAGGTTGGCTCATATTCCACTGTTGCACTTTGAGCTGGTTTCCCCTCCATCTACAGTCACGGAAATTAACCCCATTCTTTATAAAGCCCAGTTTTGAAGGCTTGATCCACCACCACCTCACCGTGGGACCACAGGTCGGGTTACTTACCCTCTGGGGCTTCATTTTCCCTGGCAGTAAAGATTATAGCAGTACCTAAACAAACAAACAAACAAACAAACAAAATACCCACATCAGCCCCCAGTGGCTGACACTATGTCTATTTGAAAGTAGGTTATTTTAGTTCACAATATATAAACACTAGCTTAACCACTAAATCAATAAAAAGAGATATAACTAATAAGCCTATAGTGGATATGAAACAGATTCTTACAAAATACTCGATCTAAAACAAGGGAGAAAAAGAAGTAAGGAACATAGAAAAGAGAATACTTAGAAAACAACGGCAAGATAGTAGTTTTAAATCTAAACATATCAATAGTTGTGTTGTATTAGATGTAAATGATTGAAAACAATTATTTGAAGGGTAGATAGTGTCAGCCTCAGATCCAGTTAAAAAAGCAAAACCCAACTATGTGTCTTTTATGGGAAACCCACATTAAATATTGAGGCAAAGATAAAGACAATAAGATGGGGAAAAAATAGCCCACAGAAATACTTATCAGAAGAAGCCTGAAGTGTCTTTATTATCACATGAAGTAAATTTCAGGGTAAAGATTAGTACTAAAGATAAAGACAGACATTATATAATGATAAAGATGAAACAGCAATCTATTGGGAACAATGTGTGTTCATCTAATAAAAATCCTTCAAAATACATAAAGAAAAAGGTTTTAAAAAGTGATAGAACTGAAAAAAAAATAAACAAATGGACAAATCCACAATTTATAGTTGGGGACTTCAACACCTCTCTGTCTGTAATTGAACAAAGTAAGGGTATAGAGGACTTGAGCAACACTATCAACCATATTCAGAACATTCCACACAACTTCAAAATGTACATTCCTTTCAAATGAAAACAGAATATTTATCTTATATAAGATAGATCATATTCTGAGCTATAATACAAATCTCAACACACGTAAAAGAATAGAAAAAAACACACAGTGTATCCTGACTGAACAAGAAAGAATTAAGCTAGAAGTCAACAACAGTGTCAACTGGGAAATCTCCAACTATTTGGAAATTAGACAATAATAGCATACCACATGGATGGAAAAACAAGCAATCACAAAGCAAATTAGAAACTGCTTCCAATCTCAAAAATGAAAACATGGCATATCAAAGCTTGTGGGATGCATTTAAAATAATGCCTGGAGGGAAGTTTATAGCAGTAGGTGCTTTATTAGAAAAGATATGAGTGTCATACATGTACAAGATACACAGTGCTTTGCATTATTTTTCCTGATTTGTAATGACAATTAGGAGTCAAGAAGCAATATCATATCAAGTTTATAGATAAGGGACTGAGACTCGAAGAAGCTCAATAATTTGCATAATGTCAGTTAGTGGTAGAAGTATGATTCAGACTCATCCATCAATAACTATTAAAAGTGCATTAATAGATATGGCCAAATAATTCAGGAGTCAAGTGGCATCAACTCTAAAAAGCAGCATTGGAAATCACTGACTGTAAGGTTGAGAGGCAAAGCAGAGAATATAATTCTGAGAGAACATAATTCATGATACAGAAAAGTGTTGATAAGCACATCTAATTCATTATGTGTTATGTTAGGACATGTACAAAGCTATTTATTAAGGCTTTTCCCCCCAAATTTCAAAATTGTGTTTATACTCTTCCCTGAGTCATCACTAGAATTTAGAACATTTGCAGTCTCCCATTTTAGTTTCCTTATCTCCATCCACGCAATACATTTATAACTCAAACCACAATCGTTAATTAAATTCACGTATAATGTTTATAACTTTAGGATTATGCTCCAACTTTTTGTTCTTGTTTTATTGTAGTATAGTCAGTTTACAACTTTGTATCAATTTCTAGAGTATAGTACAATGTTTCAGTCTAAAACAAAAAGACAGAAATAAACTTATTTACAAAACAGGAACAGAATCACAGACATAGAAAACACTTATGGCTACCAGTGAGGGAAGGGGGTAGGGAAGGATAAATGGGGAGTATGAGATTTGCAGATACTAGCTACTTTTTTTTTTTTCTTGGTTATGTTTCATTTAGCTACTACATTCTCCATTCTGTTTTGATTATGGCTGCCCTTCACTGCAAAACCTTTTTTCCTGTATATTTTCTCTGCTTGGAATGTTATCCCTTTTCCCAACTCTGATTCCCTACTGGCTCCTACCAGCTTACCTTTATCTATGGCTTCATGTGCATTCTTCACGTCCTGAAAAATTTCACTTCAGCGAAATTTTCTCTAACACTCTCTGCATTTTCCTAGCCTATTGTTAGCTATCATAGCACCTCCTCTTTTTCTTTCTCTTATAATTGTGCTCTTTTGTCCACATGTATATAATGATATTCATCCTAGAATCCAGCACATAATTGTAGCTCAGAAAGCTCCAATAAATTGATGAGTGAATGAACAAAGGAATGCATAGTTAAGATTGCTTGATACAATCCAATGGACCCTGGAAATAGATCAGAATTTAGGTGTAAGAAGATCACAATTACTCTGGAACTCAAGAGTGTAACATGATGATTATGATTTGCAATATGAATTTGAAAGCAGATTCAAGTTTTTTTCTTAATAAAATCCATTTCTATCCATTTTGAATTCTCTTACCAAAACATGTATCTATCTTTTCCCTACCCCAATTCTAATGTTTTAAGTCTCTTTAACGTTTTTGAGGCCTGAGAAAGATGATTTTCTGGCAAGTCTGTGTTAGAATAAATTGAAGTTAGGCTTTGAGAATTCTCAAAAAATGTGGTCAGAGATTTTTGTCAGCTAGGGAGAACTCTTCTTTCCCTCTGAAAAGTACATTGGATTCTTTTGCATTTAACTTCAGTCACAATTTCATTAAGTTCCTCTTCAGCAGTTTCTGGTAAATTGTGCTAAAAATTAGCAAACATTTCAATAATGCAGTCTGGGAAATTCAGTATATAATTTTAACATATTTTGTTTCAATAATAAGGTCTCAACAATTTTGCTTTTGCTTAGCCATTACATTCTTTGTTGATTTTAATTGAACAAGCTTGATTGCAGGTCAGTGCAGTAAGTCCCAGCAGTAATGGACTGAGTCATTTGGAAAATTGTACAGCTGGAAATAAAGAAATACCAAAAATAAGCCATTGTAGAAACCCATTAAAGTCATATAAAAAGAAATTCTGAGTGCATTACATTTTATTGAAATACAACATAAAAACAAAAATGTGCAAAAGTCATACGTGTATAACTCAGTGAATTTTTAATAGGTAAATACATCTATGTAATAACCAGGTGGTTCAAGTAGTAAAACACTGCTGTCACCCAGTATCCTGAACTCTTTTGGTTATTACCCCCATCTAAATGTAGCGACTATGTGCTTTATATCAAAATAGATTTATTTTGCCCATTTCTGAGCTTTGTGTAAAAGGAAACCCGTAGTAAGTGTCCTTGTGCTGGGTGGTTTCGCTCAGTGTTGTGTGATGCTAGGCATAGTAGAGTTTTTTGCTAATCTTCATTGCTATGTAGTATTTAATTGGATGAACATACCATTATTAATTTAGTTATTCTATAGTTAATGGGCATATAGGTTATTTCCAAGCTCGGGGAAATTATAAACAATGACATCAACATTTTCATAAGTATCTCTTGCAGCTCACATTAGTAATTTCTTTAGGAGGATAATTGTTTTATAATAGGTTACATGGACACTCAGTTTAAAAAAAAAAATCTGCTCCATAATATTTCCAAAATTATACAATATTTACTTTCCTGCCAGCAGGGCCTGAGAGTTCCGGATGCTTCACAGCCTTGCTGAGACTTGATATTTTTCATAGTTTTTATTTTTGTCATTTGAGTGCAAGGGTAGTTAGTTATACCTCACTCTTATTTAAATTTTGTGTTGATAATTTCTAGATCATACATTTTAGAGCTTATATTTTAGCCTTTATCCATATTTAAAAATAGAATTTCCTGTCTTTAACTTATTGACTTGCTTTTATATTCTGAATCTGGGCCGGCTAATTTGGTCAACACTAAACATAGGTGGCTATTGAGCAACTTAAATGTTGCTAGTCAGAACTGAGATCTCACACTTTATTTCTATTGGTCCATTCTGTTCTTGAAAAAAAAAATCTTGGTCAGCTACATGGTCTATAGATATTTTTTCCCACTATGTGGCTTTCATTTTCACTCTTAATGGTTTCTTTTGCTTAACAACAATTTTTAATTTTAGAGAAGTCCAATGTTTCAATTTTTTCCTTTGTGATTATTACCTTCTGTGCCTGTTTAAAAAATTTTATCTACTTCAATAACATAAAAATACTTTTCTATTTAATCTTCTAGAGGTCTTATTGTTTTGCTTTTTATATTTAAGTCTATAATCCACCTGTTAGTAATTTTATCATTTTATGCAGATGATATGATACTATATATAGAAACACCTAAAGGCTTCACACAAAAACTACTACAAATTCCAAGGAATAAATCTGACCAAGGAAGTGAAAGGCTTATAAACAGAGAGCTACAAAACACTGACTAAGGAAATTAAAGAAGATTTTAAAAAGTAATCTCTTCTTTAAAGAAAAGGAAAGTTATCCCATGTTCTTGGTTTGGAAGAATTAATATTGTTAGAATGGCCATACTACCCAAAGTAATCCACAGATTTAATGCAATCTCTATCAAATTACCTAGGACATTTTTCACAGAATTAGAATCATGGAAAGACCCAGAATTTATATGGAATTTATGTGGAATCATGAAAATTTATATGGAATCATGAAAGACCTAGAATTGCCAAAGTAATACTGAAGGAAAAGAATGAAGCTGAAAGAATAAACCTCCCAGACTTTAGACAATACTACAAAGCTACAGTAATCAAAACAGCATGGTATTGGTACAAAAACAGACATATTGATCAATGGAACAGAAAAGAGAGCCCAGAAATAAACCCATAAACTTTTGGTCAATTAATCTTTGACAAGTAGGGCAAGAACACACAATAGAGTAAAGCCAGTCTCTTCAGCAAATGGTGTTGGGATAATTGGACAGCTGCATGTAAACCAATGAAGCTAGGACACTCCCTCACACCATACACAAAAATAAACTCAAAATGGCTTATAGACTTAAACATAAGACAAGGCACTATTAATTTCTTAGGAGAAAACATAGGCAAAACGTTTTCCAACATAAATCTTAGCAATGTTCTCCTAGGACAGTCTACCTAGGGCAGGCAATAGATATAAAAGCAAAAATAAACAAATGAGTCCTAATTAAACTTATAAGCTTTTGTACAGAAAATAAACCACAAGAAAAACAAAAAGACAACCTATGAAATCAGAGAAAATATTTGTAATAGATGAGACTGACAAGGGCTTAATTTCCAGAATATATAAACAGTTCATGCAACTCAATAAGAAACAAACAAACAACCCAATCCAAAATTGGGCAGAAGACCTAAACAAGCAATTCTCCAGTGAAGATACAAATGGCCACTAGGCACATGAAAAAATGGTCAATATTGCTAATTGTCAGAGAAATGCAAAACAAAATTACAATGAGGTATCACCTCACACCAGACAGAATGATCATCATTAAAAGTCCACAAATGATAAATGCTAGAGAGGGTGTGGAGAAAAAGGAACCCTCCTACACTGTTGGTGGTAATGCTGTTAGGTGCAGCCACTGTGGAAAACAGTATGGAGATTCCTCAAAAGGCTAGGAATAGACTTATCTTATGATCTAGCAATCCCACCCCTGGGCATATCCAGAGGGAACCTTACTTCCAAAAGATGCTTGCACCCCAATGTTCATAGCAGCACTATTTCCAGTAACCAAGACATGGAAGCAACCTAAATGTCCATTGACAGATGGCTGGATAAAGAAGCTGTTTTTTATTTAAATAACAGACATAACATACTACTATGCAGCCATAAAAATAATAAAATAATGCCACTTGCAGCAACATAGATACACCTGGAGATTGTCATTTTAAGTGAAGTAAGCCAGAATGAGAAAGAAAAATACCATATGATATCACTTACACGTAGAATCTAAAAAAAAAAAAAAAGACAGGTGAACTTATTTACAAACAGAAACAGGATCACAGACATAGAAAACAACCTTATGGTTACCAGAGAAGTAAGGGGGTGGGAACGGATAAACTGGGAGTTTGAGGTTTGCAGATACTAACTAATACATACATTATATATATATATATATATATATATATATATATATATATATGAGTTAAGCAACAAGTTTGTACTGTATAGCACAGGGAACTATATTCAGTATCTTGTAGTCACTTATGGTCGAAAAGAATATGAAAACGAATATATGTATGTTTATGTATGCCTGAAGTATTATGCCATATACCAGAAATTGAAACAACATTGTAAACTTCAATAAATATATAGATATATACAAAAAATAGATAAACAATGAGTTTGTATTGTGTAGCACAGGAAACTATGCTCAATATCTTATAGTAGCCTATAATGAAATGAAAAAGAATAGGAAAAAGAATATATATATATATATAGTATAACTGAAACATTATACTGTACACCAGAAATTGACACAGCACTGTAAACTGACTATATTTCAGCTAAAAAAAAAAAAAAAAAAAGAGTAAAATGTAACTGCTTTAAGTCCCTAAACAAACAAACCAACCAACCAACCCTATTTCAGTGATGGGTAATCTGAATTGCAGGTCAGTTTTACAACTAACTGATGTCTACTTCTACATTTTGTTTCTACTATTTTAGAAAATTCCCACTCACAATTTTGCATTGCAGGGAACTCTTATTTCAAGACATTATTAAATAGCTATGATATTCAGATAGGAAAATCTAGCCAGAAGATATGGAGAGCAGTTTCATGGAGTTTCTTTCAACAATTCATCAAATGAAAGTCAACAAGCATACTAGCCTCAAAAGCAGTAAAGCTGAATTTTGCAACTAAGGAGATAAAGTGTCAATGTGTTCTTTGATGGCAATCGAGGTGGTAAGTATTTCTACATGTTTTTGTAATAGTATAGCAGTGTGTTTTAAAATATGCCCTACAGCAGTACTTCTTTGATTTCTTTCTTTAACAAGTGAAGAAAATTATTCATGAGAGTCAAATTTTTGGCAGCTGAACCACTTGTCCCATAGTTTGGGTCATATTTTAAAATCTTGGTATTCTATTCAAAACATTTAGCCTTATGGCATTTTAGCCCTGAAGACATAAATTTAGACTACTTAACTTCTGAATATATCACTGAGTACGTTACTTGAACAAGTGCTTGAAATGATAGATGTGAGTTTGAAGCAGAATATTTTTTATCTTATTTCACACTCTGTGAAGTCAAATAAGCACCTTTCCCTGTGATAGCCAGCATGTCTGACCCATAAAAATGAGTCATATACTTACTGCCCATTTCTCTGCCCAATATGCTGAAAAAGGAAATAGAAATTCTCACTGAGCCCAGTCAGATTATTTTGACTGTTTCCTTCAACACTGATTCAACTTGTGCGGGACATTGTTGACCAACAACCATTACCACAATGAATAAATCAGCAGGTGGACCCGCCTACAGAAGCAGCCTCTCTTACCTGAGTATCAACACTATTCCTTGCTGCTACACAGTAGATGCTTCTTCAGAACTGAACGAATCTACTTGTGTAACCTAAGTCACATTTCATGGAGTTAAGTTGACAAAAACCCAATATAGAGTTATGTTTTTCAGTAATTAAATGAAACAAAATACACAACTATTTCTTATTCTTCATTTCTTTGTTCATTCGTCAAATATTCATTGCTTGTCTACTGTGTAGTAGACCCTAAGGAGGACAAAATTAGACATATTTCACTTGCTCATGAAGCACACACAGGGTGTATCATCATGCTTTGCATTTTATTCATATTACTTTTGAGGAGATGCTGTTCTCTTGTGTTATATGGTGTCAATATTGTATAACCACCCAACCCTCTTACATGATGGAGAAAATTTGTCAGTGGTACATTCTGCTATCTCTCCATGGAGAATATTTGAGAAATACTTTGAGGCTTGTTTTATACATTTCTCCACAATAGTATGAATTAACCCTGGTTTTGCAATGAGTAGTCTCCTCTTTTAGTGGCATCATGCACTGCTGTCTGGGCAGTCTGCCAAGTACTGAAGTCACAATAGTAAAGAAGGTAAAAATGTTCCCTGCACAGTCAGTTTATCAGCATTTCCAGTTGTTTCCCTTAAACACGCCACAGTTTTGTTGATTTTTCTCCGTTTATGCAGTTATCACCTTGGGTCATTTGGATTACAGTAAAACTTCCTAATTAGTTTTCTTGCCTCTACATTTATACTGATATTCTATTCTAAGTAGGACAGACTGGTAATTTTTTAAAAGTATACATTAGATTGTTTCATTTCTCTATTTCTAACCCCCCTAGTACCTTCCCATTACAATTATACTTCAATTTAAACACTTCTCCAGTGGAATTCAGGGTTCCATGTACCATTTTCTGTCTGACCTCATTTCCTATGATTGTTTTTTCTTTTATTCATGGTAAACTAGCTTCCCCAGCCTTCTCACACCGTTTCAAAGCCTTCACACTTGCTTTTCCTTCTCCCTGGAAAGTTCTTCCCTCACTATTTCCACTTGACTCTCTTTTTGCCATTCTTCAGTGCCAATTCAATTGCAATGTCTTCGTTGAATCCCTCTCTGATGATCCTGCCAGTCAGGAGCACATACTAGATGCTCAGTAATTGTTGTAAATAACAAATGAAGTGAAAAAAAAAAGATGGTGAATTACGATAAGAATGAAACAAACAGAATAATTTGGGGAAGGACACCACTTGACACGATATAGTCAAGCCAAGCTTTTGGGAGACTTTACAGTTTAACAGAAGTCACAGGTAAGACCTAAAGGATAAGAAAGGGCCAGAGCGGAGCATTCCAGTGGAGGCAAACAGCCAATATGAAGGCCTTGAATTTGGAAATTATTTGACACTAAGAGTACTAAGAAGTCCAAGTTGGCAGAAGGGCAGAGAGCGAGGGGAGAAACAATGGAAGATGTGTGTAGGGTCTAGCTGATACTTACAGAACATTGTAAGGTGTTACATTTTATGCTAAGTGCAATGAGAAAGTAAATGAAAGATCTGTGAGCAGAGGAGTAATGTGATTTGATTAACAATAATAAAATAATAATAATAATATTAATAATAAAGAGCACCCAGTTGATCTGTAAGAAGAAGTCATTAAAAAGAACAAGAATTCCAGTTAGGAATATGATAATTATATATATTATATATATATATATATATATATATAATATATAATATATATGTAGCTCATTGAGTCCTAATATTTACAGAAAAGAAATTGTATGATCTTTTTCCTGTTAACAACAGTTTATCTGATTGGAACTATTAATTTGATTTATAAATTGGGACTATGCCTAGTTTTCCCGAAAGTTCTGGTTTATATCTTCTATTGTCCCATATAATTATAATATTAGCTCTTTTTATTTCCAAAATGTTCTGGTTTGTATACTATATGACTACTGTAACGTAATAGTAGCAAAAAGGTTAAATTAAAAGAGACAAGTAAATGCATTCTATGCATTTATGTATATATAAATGCAAATAACTGTGTTATGCAATATTTGGGAATTTATATAGAATGTGCGGGAACCCAGAGACAAGGTGGGAAATAATCAGCATAGGCCTTTCATACTCCAAAAGCTGTGACTGACCTGTTTCTAGCTGTGGGGTATCCATAAGAAGCTACATCTCTGAGGTGCCTTTCAGGCTTTGGGTAACAAGGAAGACGACTTTGGCCTTTGTCTGTATGCCACCCCACCACAACCAGAATGGCTATGTGTTTTCTGTGTATTAACTTTCCATTAGCCCAGGGAGGCCAAGTAGAGAACATTGCATACTGTTACCATGTACTTCTGGTCCTCAGGAGATCAACAATTATCCATCCCTGCCCTCTGATACTAGAAAAGTTTTCAAAATCCTCTGAACTTCCTGGCCCTCACTATCAGTTAGAAGAAACCTGTTTGCCATTCACAGATTAGCTCATTTGACTGTCCGCTCCCTTAATGCCATTACACATGAGAGGTAAAGAGAATTTGTAAAGCAAGTAGAGACATGCATATATTTGGACTTAAAATTTGGTATATATTATAAAGATATTAACTTTAGCATAGACTACTTTACATTTCAAATGTTTATAGCATTTGTCTTCACAGCAAACAGGTGTTGAATTTTGACTTCCACTAAGGCACATGTTGAGAGGAATTTTAACTTTTTTTTTTTTGTGAAATTAGAAAACAGGCCAGTACACTGATTACTTAAGAGGATTTCAAGGGTTCTTAAATCTTCTAACCTCTTTAGTGGCTGGGCCACTTCTCCAGTATCTGTGCTGTCATGGTTTTCTGTTCCATTAAAAATAAAATGAAAATCTTATGAATGACTTACTACATCCAGCAATTTCCAGGTGTTTTCCTCTTGATCTATGTAGCCTGTTGCAATAATGCTCTAGAGAGATTTTTCAAAAAAATAATGTCAGAGTACTCTTATGGAAAGCTGATTGTTCCCTGTGGAAAAGCTGGAAGGCAAAGTGAAACATAATTTTGCTCCTGTGTACAATATGAAAAACTGTAGGCATAGAAAGTCTATATTTTTTGCCAAGGAATTCTTTGTTGGGGGTTGCCTGGAAGGGGCAAAATATAATTTATGGCAGCTGTCATATATATATATATGACATATATATATATATTCTTCCTATCTTTCCTTATAGCAATTTTTTATGCTTAGTACACTTAATACCTCATACCCTTACACCCCCTACAGGCACAGATATAGGAGGAAGGGGATTTTATGTCTGGTCCATGAAGAGACAGATGATTCTGCAGCTGCTTTTGTTTTATGCTTTGTGCAACTGATGTCCAGACTAAGACAAAAATTAAACTAAAAAAAAGGGAACTATTTATGCTGTGCCTGAAATTACGCCAAAAGAGGAATTACTATTGCTGCTTCTTAGGAAAGAAAGGAAAACATTTTTCATCTCACCTGATATTCCTTGCAAAAACATCCTGCTTTCAATTATGACAAAGAGTATGTTCTCCCATAGACACAGCAGGGAAAAAGTGGTGAGCCATCTCACTATTTATTTTCTTATTTTATTGAGTTATAGTCAGTTTACAATGTTGTGTCCCTTTCTGGTGCACGGCACAGTTTATCAGCCATACATGAATATACATATACTCGTTTTTATATTCTTTTTCACCGTGAGCTACTACAAGATTTTGTATATATTTCCCTGTGCTACACAGTATAAACTTGATTATCTATTCTATATACACCAGTCAGTATCTACAAATCTTATACTCCCAGTCTGTCCCTTCCCACCCCTGTCTCCCCCTGGCACCACAAGCTTGTATTCTATGCCTCTGAGTCTGTTTCTGTTTTATATTTAAGTTCATTTGTCTTCTTTTTTTTTTCTTTTAAGTTTCCGCATATGAGCGCTCTCATATGGTATTTTTGTTTCTCTTTCCGGCTTACTTCATTTAGAATGACATTCTCCAGGAGCATCCATGTTGCTGCAAATGGCATTATGTTGTCATTTTTATGGCTGAATAGTATTCCATTGTGTAAATACACCACAGCTTCTTTATCCAGTCACCTGTTGATGGACATTTAGGTTGTTTCCATGTCTTGGCTGTTGTAAATGGTGCTGCTATGAACATTGGGGTGCAGGTGTCTTTCTGAAGTAGGGCTCCTTCCCTATTTCTTGATTTCAGCTTTCATGTTATAATTTGGGACCAGTCATAAGCTTCACAACAGGACTCGCAGCCTCATTAGCTGTAAAAGAAGAGTTAATCATTGTGTGTAATACTCTGTCTAATAAAATGCACGACCTCTTCATGTGAATACAGAGTGTCTGTTGGCTGGGGTTGTTCGTCCTTGTAATCTCAGCCACCATGTTCTAGATGGCATCCAAGGACACTTTTTAGACCAAGAGAGAGGTGGGAGTTAACTGGAAGAATAAAATGACCTGAAGGTAAGACCAAAGGTAGAGTAAGAGGATGCCTAGAGATGAAAACAAGCAGAAACTCTAGACTCCACTAATCAGCTCTCTCTGTGTTTTTGGTATAATATGGTGATATCAAAAATAACTCTTGCTGTTTGCTATCCTTATAAATACTTTGAGGAAATGAAAATAAGATAAATGCTATTTATGTAAAATAATCATAGCATGATCCTGGCTTTTAACCTAGATGTACCAAATAGACCTTATATCATTTGTTTTGGGGATTGAACTTTGACACTTGCATTAGGGTAAACTAAATGCTGTAAACTCCAGATCTCAATAAGTAACACAATATAGGTCATAGCTGACTGCAGGTCAGCAGGAAAGGTCACTCAGGTCGCAGTTGAGTGCAGTCATCGGGAAAGCCATTTCTAACTTTGGCTTCAAGTCATAAGAGAGGAAGAGTATGGAAGATCTTACAAGATGGTTTAGGGGCCAGGTCAGGCATCTCTAATACCCACCCACATTCTCTTGCCAGTACTCATGGTTCCAGCTACCTGTAGGGAGACTGGGGAGTGCCATTTAGCTCTGTTCCCAAAAAAGGACCTAACACCATTCTGCCACAGCTAGTTATATAGTGTTAGGCACTGAAAAGTAAACTTTTTATGACCACTTACTGGGTTTGGGTTATTACAGTATTCTGGCATTTAACTCTTTGTACTGCTTTACAAAAAAAGGTTAAAATTTTTTTTCTTATTTGTTCATCATTTACCTGGATTTGGATGACAAGAGGGTATATGTTTACATACATTTCACATCTCTTTCTACTAGTTTCATGAGCTTCTGTTTATAGAGTTTCACACCCTTATTTACCAGAAATATCAATATTTTGTCATAAGACAAAGTCCTCCTTTCTTTAAGGCCCTTTAATGTTTTCCTGTTACCTACAGGATGGAATTTAAGTTCACATATATGACACACGTAAGTGAACACATATGTGTGAACATGTTCTCAATTCTGTGTTCCTTTTAAGCTTCCCTCTTGCCCTTCTATGACTCAAACACTGCTCTAGTAACATAAAAATATTTGTGTGTGGCCCCAGGAATGCAGCATTGTTTCTTAACTCGTGCCTCGGCTTTGGCCTTTCTGCCTGGTTGCCGTATCTCATCCACTTAATAAATTCTTACTCCTTCTTTCAGACTCACTCAATGGAAAACCTCCCCACTTTATCCTTTCACTATGGCTTAGTTTTTTTTTTTTAATTTTTCTTCTTTGTACTTCCAAAATGATTATATTTGTTTTTTAAAAAAATTACATTTATCAACATCTATTATAATTACATGTTTTTCCCTCTATTTCACCCACTCAAATATGAAGACAGGAGAAGTGTATTAATCCTCTTTTTATTTTCTGTAACTAGCCCAATCCATGATACATGGTAACTACTCTATAACAGTTTATAACAAATAAGTGATATTCCAAATAGTATTTCCCCAAACTTAAAAAGCAAGGAGAACATGGGGAAAGATACAAGACTGGATTATCTTTCTGCAGGTACCGAAGCTCAAAGCAGTGGATTAGAAAACTGTGGTTGCTCATTAACATCACCTAGAGAGCTTTGAAATATTATCAGTAATTATCAGTATACCTTAGACCAATCGAAACAGAAACTCTAGAGGTGGGGCTCAGGAAGTGGCATTTTTTAAGGACTCATACTGATTCTAATATGCAGACAGGGTTAAGAACAATGAGTTAAAGTAAACCGGTGATACACAGATAGATGTTAAACCTAAAGTTAAATAAGCAATATGTCAGGAATCCAGGGAAAAAATGCTTAGAGTAAAATAATGTAACTTGGGAGATAGAGTGTTCTCCCACTGGAAGAGCTTAAATGGGCTGCTGACCACTTGACAGAGTAAAGAAATCCTTCCTGTTTAAAGGAATCCATGAATTAGATAGCTGTTTGCAGATCTAGCTTGAGAGGATCAAACTCACGAGAAGCTAGACTAGATAGACAGACTAAGGAGTTCCTTCTTCACTTGGTAGTTTTTGTCCAGAAATTCTGGGCTTGGTAACTAGGGAAACATGAAGATAGATTTAAGTCCTCCTTCCAACCTTGGAGCCTGTATGAACATTGCACTGCTCCTGCTAATCTAATCCCAGGTATATAACCATTTCCTCGAGTTCCCAGAGCCTGTCTACCCTCTGGATAGTGTAGTCTCTTGAGTGAAGACCTAAAGCTCTAGCCACATGGTTAAGTGAGCAGGGGGTAAGGGGAGTGTGGCTGGGAAGCTAATGCTTAACATCCTTAAGCCCTTTACCTGGGGTTGAGCCTCATTCCAAAATGCCACATTCTTTCTTTCAATTAGATTTCTTAGATGTTATAAAAAACAAACCCACCATAACCCTGACTTCAGCATACCCTCTAAAATTCAGCACCCTGGACAGTTTATTCTTTTCTGGGTTGGAGAAATTAAATGGGGAAAATTGACTATCAATGTTACTATGCTACGTATTTCCTATACTCTTTCCGAATGCCTATCTCATCACAGTCCATCTCCCCACCCCATCCTAATGGTGGTTTATTAAAAGATGCTTCTTTTTACAGAACATGGGAACACTGGGTTGAAATGAGCAGTGATGAAACAGATCTAATGCAAGCTGCTTTAATCAGATATATTAGTAATATGCAGATCTTGCCAATATGGGACTGAAATAAAGATGACAACTCAGGATCAAAGGTTCAAATTTGATAGTTATCCACTTAAACATAATAATTGAAGTAACAGAACTGAATGTTCATGTAAGGGTGAGATGCTTGGGCACACTCACAGAAGAAACAGGAGGAGGGAGGCAGAGGAAATTCCAGGAACTACAGTCAATATCCTGTAGTAACTTATGGTGAAAAAGAATATAAAAGTGGATATATGTATGAGCTACTACAAGATTTTGAATATATTTCCCTGTGCTATGCAGTATAAACTTGCTCGTCTATTCTATACATACCTGTTAGTATCTACAAATCTCGAACTCCCAGTCTGTCCTTTCCTACCCCCGATTTTTTTTCAGTTGAGTTGTTGTTATTCTTTTTTTGTAATTGAAGTACAGTCAGTTACAATGTGTCAATTTCTGGTGTACAGCACATTGTCCCAGTCATGCATATACATATATATATATATTTCTTTTCATATTCTTTTTTATTAAAGGTTATTACAAGATATTGAATATAGTTCCCTGTGCTATACAGCAGAAATTTATTTTTCTTTTTAATCTATTTTTATATATAGTGGCTAACATTTGTACATCTCAAACTCCCAAATGTATCCCTTCCCACCCCCTTTTCCCCACTGGTAACTATAAATTTGTTTACTATGTCTGTGTGTCTGTTTCTGTTTTGTAGATGAGTTCATTAGTGACTTCTTTTTTCTTTTTTTTAGATTCCACATATGAGTGATATCATATGGTATTTTTCTTTCTCTTTCTGGCTTACTTCACTTAGGATGACAATCTCCAGGTCCATCCATGTTGCTGCAAATGGCATTATTTTGTTCTTTTTTATGGCTGAGTAGTATTCCACTGTATAAATATTCCATAACTTCTTTATCCAGTTATCTGTTGAAGGACATTTAGGTGGCTTCCACGTCTTGGCTATAGAGATTATTTAAAAGAAAATTTCTATGGTTCAGATGAGAATATTGAGGTCCTGGTATTATATTGTGGATAGTAATGAAGAGAAAGGGGCAGATTCAAGAGATGTACAGGATATAGTATTAAATTGGTTTGATGGTGGTAAAGAGGGGGAGTACTCTTGAAATGACTGGTTATACATATGAAATTTCCTGTTCAAATGTGCTATCAGTATTTATCAACAGTATTTATGCATATTTAAATTTTCTATAGGTATTTGCAATTATCTGATGTCCAATCTCCTTCTAGCCCCTCTGAAAGAATTTATAGGGCATATAGCCTTTTTTATATATTCAAATCTCTTAAATTAAGTGGAAGTCATTCCATATTCTCTTGGCCACTTTTGCCCCATCTCTGCTTCTCTTCATTACCCTTCATTTTTCTTCCCAGAAGTCCTAATTATGTTTATATTACAGTTTTGTGCCAAATTTACTCTGTATTTTCCTACTTTACAAAATTGAAGCCAAAAAGACTAGGACTGACCCTATAGCTTTTATTTACTGCTTTTTCTCTATTGGATAATAATTGTACATTTATTATTATATTTAATAGTTAGAATAACAGAAAATATTTATTGAGCTCCTCCCATGTGCTTCAGTAGATGCTTTCATTACCTGCTTTACAGAATTTAAACCAAAGCGTGGAATGCTATGCACAGTAATGTGCCCAGGATCACACAGCTAGTAAGTGGTGAAATGAAAATCAAACCTGGGTGTACTTGACTCCAGGCTTAAAGTTTAACCACTGTGCATGGTGCCCTCTACTTTACCCAGAAAAAGTAGGCTGCAGGTGTGGCATATGGTATCTACACACCAAATGCTTATCTAATAGAGTCATGAGACACATATTAGAGTCTGGATTTTTCTATTGAGTGTTTGAGCAGAGTGGGACACATCGCTTTGAACAATTAATAATAAGATTAATAGTAATAAGACTTTGACCATTCTAACCGTATTTTTACAGAATTTTCAGTTTTATTTCTGCTTGGAACTATTGTCATACCTTTTTTTCACCTTTATTCATTATTAATACTATTTAATGAAGAATTATTTTTAAAATTGACCCACGAAGAGAGTAATTCAGAGTCACCAGTTTGTTTTGCACCATCATTTTCACATACGTTCCAGAGACTGTTCAGTGTGAGTTGCTGGTTCTCATTAATTTTGCTTTTAATTTATGGTCTTCACATGTGTGTAATTTTGCACAATGCCCGGTGAAGGATAGGTTTTAAAGAATTAACATATGCATTAAAGGTGATAATTTTGCAGAACAAAACCACGAGGAAACTAATTCTTGTTTAGAATGTCTGCAGTGAGTGATTTTTCTTATTTTACTTCATAGGATCAGACACATCTCTAACATAGCAACATTTTTATTCTTAGTATTTATAAGGCTACCAAAAAAATGAGCATTTAAGTTTGGGGATTAATGTTGCTAGCGAGATAAGAATCAAAGGGCATTGTGACTCCTACATTCACTTATCTAGACAAATCTTAAGAACAAGATTCATTGGTGAAGAAATTTTTAATTTTCCTCCATGTAAATACTATTAGTATTAAACTGAGATTTAATAAATACTGAAAACAAATTACTGATTCTTTTCTCCTGTGCAAAGTCTTCTTGGTTTTCTCTCCCAACAGGTTATTGATTTGGGGATATATATATATATATATACACACACACTCCAAATATATCTACACATACTCCAAATATACCTATGTACCTATCTACTTATATATCTAAATATCTCCAATTAAATATATATGTAATACATTTGACCCTTGAACAAAGTGGGGGTTAATCTACATATAACATATTATCAGCCCTATCTGTGGTTTCTGGGCATCATCAGATTCAGCCTACCATGGACTGTATAGTACTGTAGCATTTACTATTGAAAAATATTTGTGTATAAGTGGGCCAGTTCATTTCAAACCTGTGCTGTTTAAAGGTCAACTGTATACACATACACACACACACACACACACGCACACACAAACTGTTTGTATGCATGTATGTGTATGTATATACATATATATATACATATGTATGTACTTTTTAATGACTATATTCAATTGCCGTCTATCCAAATGACAATAGAAGAAAGCTGCCTATCCCAGGCTAGTACTAAAGTGAGCAATTCATTGTAGGTTGATTCTCTTGGCAGGAAAAGCTGCAGTAAGAGACTTCTGCATTGGACTATTATTTAAAACTCACTGGAACTCAACTAGAAGTCGCTGCCCATGCACTGAGTTGTCACAGCTGTTCAGTGCAGTCAATAAACCTGCAGTCATCATTTTAGTCTTTCCATATATTTTTCTCTAAAATTTCAATATCTGAGATAGCAAAAATTCAAAACGAAAGAAGCTATGTTCTTAAGATATATGTAACTTTCAAAAATGATTCAACCTTCTACGTTTTGTACTTTTTAAAGAGATAATTTTTATGTCCAGAAATCCTGCTTACTAAGGCACAAATGAAGAGTTTCATCTTTCATAGGTAATGCCTATACTGTACTTCATACAGTTTCAGTCATATTGCAATATCTTTTAATTCAAAATATTTAAAATTTCCTGCTATCTTGTGTGTGTGTTTGTGTGTGTGTGCGTGTGTGTTTATGTACTCTTTTGGTACATTTCCCATTTAGATCCTTCTAATCTTGTGAAAAAGCTTGCTGGTTTTCAAAATTTTTGCTAAGCTTCAAATATTGCTATCACTTTTCTCCTTATGTAGCCATCTTTCCTCTAATCAATTTACTGCTAAAACATTTTATATGCATACCCAAATTAATTCAAGTTCAGGACTATGTTAGGATCTCGCATAATTGCCAAAAGCAGCAGCGCTAGGTATGATTTCTTCCTTGATAAGTAATTACACGATGTCAATGATTTAAGACAACTGTTGTGAGGAGGCTGTCTTAATGAATGAGTCTATTATTTTAAGGAGATTTAGCAATTATGCATTCTCTAATATTGATTTCCACTATATCTTATCTTGAAATTAAAGAGATTGATAATAAAAACTTTCATTCCTTTCTACCACAGCAGATTTAATGGATAAATTGGTTGCATGCATAACCTCACAACTAGCTTCATTTAACAACAAATGACACAGTATAATAGAAGGTGTTATAATTTCAGTAACAAAGAAAACACAGGTGTGGTTGAATTCAGAATATGGTTATCAAGTATGAAAGAAATGAGAAGGATGCTATGCTGTAGCTTAGTTTCTGTCACTTTTATACTATTTGACATTTCTCTTGGGAATATATTTTCATATTTTATACAGTTGAATTACATCTACCCATTATTGTGAGCTGCCATCCATGAATAGGTCCTTAAGAAAAAATGCCATAATAAAATGAGTAAAGTGAAAAACCATGGATTTCAATAATCTAATGTGTATGTATGACATATTTGATGAGAAACTGCTACTTTGAACTACTTTAGAAAATATATGCAGAGTCAACTTCCATGAAGAGGTGAAGACTGAAGATAAATTACTTCTCTGACTTGTTACCACCTGTTAAAAACTAATTGATTTTTAGTCCCTTGGAAACATTGCTAAAGTGTTTCAATTTATAGTATATATCTCATTAGTATTTCAGATGGAGAGACTTTATTCTACAGGCCACCTTCTCTCTTTGGGAAAATTAACTCATTCATTTATAAGATCAATGAGTTTGAACAGATCTGATAGTCTTTACAATCTCTTGAGTTTTTGTGCCTTGCATATAGTAATTCCTTAACAAATATTTCTTGAGTGTATAAATGAATGAAATATGTTCCACTTTTCAACACTTTGTCTTTATTGGAGAAAACGAGGTAAGAGAACAAATAGCTATAATAAAATTAAGAACAAGGCCAGTGTCAGAAGATAGGCAAACAAAATGCTATCAGTTGGTGATCAAGAGAGGGCATAGCATACCTGGTTGAGAGACTGAGTTAGACATGAAAGATTATTTTACACATATGATATGTACTTTTCACATAGTTTAAAAGTATTCTGTGAGAACACTTGTTTTGTTTTGTTTTGTTTTGTTATATCCCTGCAGAAAGAAATCATTTGGTAGTTGCTAAAAGGTGATACAGTTCCCTTCAGTCTGATACAAAAAGAATTCAGTGGCAGGCACCATAAATTTACTAGGAACTCTAGTCTTCCTACCCAAAGTATCTGTATTGCTTCTTTCTAAGTTCTAAGTGTGCTTCCTACCAGATGGGAGTTGAATAAAGAATAAGGTGTAGGTTTCACTTTCATTCTGAGTTCTAAACTTCCTTGCTTTCCTCACCAGAATCAACAGCACACGGACCCAGTAGAATCATCTGTATTTTTGCTTGGTAGAGATTTTTTGCAGTCAGATTCCTTGGATTATTGAGAAATTTGTATTCCAATTCTTGCCATTTGGGGGAACACATCAGACATATTAAATTATATGAACTCCTTTTGCCTGCTTTCTATTATATAAAGAGTTCTGGGCGGGGGGGGGGATCTCAGCCAAGAAGAAACAGCAGCTGGTGACACATTTAATCAAATGAGAGGTTCTGTAATGGACTTTGGAGTCAGAGGAGGGCTCAGTTTTGGTTTTGCTGCTTGATATATGTGGATGCTACATTATTCCCTTACATATGTTATAGGATGTACTTATAACAACCCGAAGAGGTACACATTCATCCCCACACAATCAATGTATTTGCAGGTCAGAGAAATAAAGTAACATGCCCAGTTTTGCACAGCTACCAAGGACTAAATAAAGGGAAGCTTTAAAAAGTGTCTTGTGAAGCCACATTGGATTTGCCATTAAGACAAACCTTACCACTTTTCTTCTGTACATAAGATTTGCCATTAAGACAAACCTTACCACTTTTCTTCTGTACATAAGATTTGCCATTAAGACAAGCCTTACCACTTTTCTTCTGTACGTAAAATATAGCTGGTGTTGTTCAGACAGAACCTCAGCATATTACTTGTTCAGAATATTGGTTATGGCATCTTAAGATTTCCAATGTGTACTACTTGTGCAGAAACACATGAATATTTAGTTGATAAATAATAATAATGTTAAATAATATATGATGATTAAATATCTTTATTTTCATTTAACATATGAACTACATAAAAGTTACTTGATAATGTTTAAAAAATTAGTAATGCAGATTTCATTTTTATGTAATAAGTAAACCTGTGATGTAATATTTTATCAAAGTGAGTTCCTCATTGTGTTAAATTAAGTACTTGGTAATATTTATGTTTATATTCAGAATGTTTCTATTACCTTATAATTCACATGTTATACTGTGATGTTTTATAAAAATATGAATGCTGCTTATTTTATGAAGGTATTCTGCGATTAATGTAGTGAAGCTATTCCATTAACAAAAATCAAATGCAGATAGGGTAAATATTCATATCTGCAATTGCATGTAACTCTTGCATTTTGTTTTACTTTCATGGAGGAGATAGAAGAAAAAATTTTTATACATGGATATTAGAGATTTTATAATGCTGCTATTGTCAGCAGGTAAGGAAAACTACACTGTGGTTTTCCCATATTACAAAGAGAAGGTCCTTGTAAGCATTTGGGGTTGGTATTTAACTGATTAACTCAAATCCATATTGAAGTAATGTGTGTGGATAGTAATGCGTGATAGTTAAAGTAACACTCCATTCATTTGAAAATTTCATGTAGCAAATGACTATGTAGAAGCCATTATAAGTGGCCCAAAAATAGTTTCTCAAAGCAACATATTTCCTTGAAGTGGAAAGAATATAGAGAGACAGACTTAGAAGCCTGAGAAACCTAGTTTTGAATGACTAGTGTTGTTAATTGGGATAAGTGACTTAGCCTTTCTGACATTTTCTCATCTTCTAAAACTTGGGCATTTGTTAGACCAGCCTACTCAATTAAAATAAGCAAAGATGTGTTTACTAGTATAATTTCAAGAATACTCTAGATAATATTAGGCTAATGCTATAGATTGTTACTATTTTTTTTAAACTAAGGCAGTTTTTTTTTATTGAAGAATAGTCAGTTTACACTGTGTCAAATTCTAGTGTACAGTATAATATTTCAATCATACAAATGCATACATAAATTCCTTTTCATATTATTTTTCTATAGTTTACTAAAAGATATTGAATTTAATTCCCCCTTCTATAGAGTATAAAATTGCTGTTTATCTATTTTAAATGTAGTAGTTAGTCTGAAAATCTCGAACTCCCAATTTATCCCTTCCCATCCCCTTCCCACCTAGTAACCATAAGTTTGTTTTCTATGTCTCTGAGTCTGTCTCTGTTTTGTAAATAAGTTCATTTGTGTCTCTCTCTCTCTTTTTAAGATTCCACATATAAGTGATATCATATGGTATTTTTCTTTCCCTTTCTGGCTTAGTTCACTTAGAATGACAATCTCCCGGTCCATCCATGTTGCTGCAAATGGCATTATTTTATTCTTTTTTATGGCTGAGTAGCATTCCATTGTATAAATAAATATACCACTTCTTCTTTATCCTGTCATCTGTTGATGGACATTTAGGCTGTTTCCATGTCTTGGCTGTTGTAAACAGCACTGCTGTGAACATTGGGGTGCACATATCTTTTTGAATTAGTTTCCCCTGCATATAGACTCAGGAGTGGGATTGCTGGACCATATGGTAAGTCTATTTTTAGTTTTTTAAGGAATCTCCATAATGTTTTCTATAATGGCTGCACCAAATTACATTCCTACCAACAGTGTAGGAGGGTTCCCTTTTCTCCACACCCTCTCCAGCATTTATCATTTGTGGATTTTTAAATGATGGATATTTTGACTGGTGTGAGGTGATACCTCATTGTAGTTTTGATTTGCATTTCTCTGATAATTAGTGATATTGAGTATTTTTTCATGAGTCTGTTGGCCATTTGTTTGTCTTCACTGGAGAATTGCTTGTTTAGGTCTTCTGCCCATTTTTGGATTGGGTTGTATTCTGTTGTTGTTGTTATTAAGTTGTATGAGCTGCTTGCATATTCTGGAAATTAAGCCCTTTTCAGTCACATCATCTGCAAATGTTTTCTAAACTAGGACAGTATTGACCAGTAAATTTAAATTACCTTTGAGAGAAAAGTGGTGCTGGAGACCTGGCACACTCCCTTGTGCTCTCCTGTCTGTTAGATGCATTATTCTTATTTTGGCATTACCAACTTTATTACCTTTTTTTTTTTTTTAGAAGCAGTACCTCAGGCTCTCTCTCTCTTTCTCTCAAACACACACACACACACACACACACACACACACCTTAACTGGTTGAAGCAAAAAGAATAAATGATTGGCCTGAGTAACTCAAAAGTCTTACTGTTGAGCTGGCTTATTGTATCCCTTGATGCAAGGACTGAGACTCCGGCCCTCAGACTCAGTCTCTATTTCCAGTCCTCAGTCCTGCTCCTTCTGGATCAAAGAGTCTACAGCCATTAGTTGTAGCTTGTGTGTAGTTGGTGTGTATCTGTCTAAACTTCCCAAGATATTCCTTTTCTGAACTATTATCCATTCATAGGGAGAGAACAGCTAAATTCATTGACAGAGCACAGACAACATTCAATTATGAGATAGAATGTTTCTATAAAATTGTCATTGGGGAGAGTAAGAAAAAACACTTCTACTTTTGTGAATTCTGGAATAATGACTCTGGTTTGTCTTTTACATTGCTGATTAGATTGTCTGCAGTGCTTGCAGGCTGATTATCATTCTATCATATGGTTTCCTCAAAAGATTTTCTTAGTTGACTTTTACTTCTACTGGATTTCCATCACACTTATTACTTCCCGTTTCTTAGGTTTATTCTTTCAATTTTATTGAAACTAAAATAGATGATTTTCAAAATTTTTATCAGTTTTCCATAGTAATTATTGTCACTATTATGCTTTTCTTTGGCTTCTTCAAAAAGGTGGGTTTTTTAAAAATTTTATTCTATTTAGAATGCTTTCATGACCCCATGATGTTGTCTTTTCTCTCAGTTTCTCTATCTTCAAGTGGTGCATAAAAATCTATTACCCCTCTTCTTGTTTAGTGTAGTATTTAGAAAAAATCCTTTTCTGATGTCATCTGGATGATAAAAACACTAGTTCATTAAATCAGCACACTATTATTTAGGGAAGAGTCAAGAAGTTTTAAACATACTAGTAGAGCTAGTGTACTATTTTTCTGTTACTTAGCAACATTATTCCTTTAGTGGAAAATGCTATAGAGAGTTTAAAATGAATTTTAAAAACCGTATAGTATAATTTCCAAACTACAAAGGAAAACATAAGATAATGTAGGTAAGAAATCCTAAAACTTCTTTACATTCGTAGTCCTTCTCCTATGAATCAGTGCCGTATCTATTTTTAGTACATTTTCACACTGTGTTCTAAAGAAAGTTGGTGGTACAGCACCTATTTAAAAATTGTTCACTATTGTCTCAGTAAATGTTTTTTCCAAACAACTGACAGCTATTCTGCAAGTTTTAATACTGGTGCTTTCCTAAACTTACCAGAAAGTGTTAGTGAAATTTTTCAGACAATAGCCTGGCTATAAATACAGGCATACTCCCTAGTCAATTACCCTCAAATGCTTGCAAGTCTGAACATTTGAGGAGCCCCTGAATGGCTCCAGGAATCTCCACCAGGCTCACACATGGACAAGTAAGTTACAATGGCACCACGAGTATCTCTATGCAAACAGAGACTGTAAAATGCTGTAGATTATAGGATGACTTTTTATCTCAGCAATGATTTTTAGAAATGTGCATCTCGGAATTGATAAAATGTGACCTTTATATATTGACATAATGTTAACTAACCAGATTTATGGAACCAGTTCTACCTAGGAAGATAGGAGACATGTTTGCTATCTTCCAATAAACTTAACTGGAGATCTTTCCCCTTTTAATGACCTGTATATTATTTAGTTTTGCAGTAGGGTGAAGGGATTCACTTGGTTATATTCCCTCCTTAATTTAATGATGCAGGAGAGAATACCCCTCCATGTGGCCAGAGGTGAGGTGAGCACAGGAACCTCTATACGCTTAGACAGGCAGAGCCAAATTTTCCTTGCCTCCTTAAGTGTTAGATGAGACTTCCCTCATGCTGGGCCTCTTCCTCCTCTTTTTCAAAATTTAATCTTGTACATTTCCATATTTATTTTTGTTACACTAATATCCATGGTAAACTATTATATTAAAATAGGAATAAAAAATTTAAAGATAAAAAAAGTAAAAGACACTAGAGAAAAGTCTTGTTGCTTGTCTGCTCTCATTGTTCTAAAAACATTTCCAGTTCAGAATGGGTTTGAAATAATTAGGCCAACTGGTATTAGAATTGGGTAAATCTGATGCTTTATCTACTGATTATGACATCAAATTCACAAAGTCACCATTTGCAGAGTATTTCTTTAAATAATAAGTATGACTTTAGTAAGTGTGGAGATTGGACATTTTGTCTTCAATAGTGATGTTTGCTTTTATTTAGATGTTAGTGAAAGAAATACCTAATTTTACTCATGGCAATGCATAGATTCTTTGTTATTGTATTAGAAATTAAGAGATAAACAACTTAAAATAATCATTCAAATATATAAATATAGTCTATAAATATACATAGACTCCTGCACAAAAACCTCACGACAACCACAAACCCAAAATCTATAATAGATATATACGCGCAGAAAAGAAAGAGGAATCCAACCATGATACTAAAGGTAGTCATCAAATCAGAAGAGAAGAGAACAAAAGAAGAAAGAAAGAAAAGAAAAAGACCTATAAAACAATTAACAAAATGGCAATAAAAACATATACATTGACAATTACCTTAAATGTAAATGGACTAAATGCTCCAACCAAAAGACATGGAATGGCTGAATGGATATTAAAGAAAGTCTCCTATATATGTTGCATACAAGAGACTCACTTCAAATCTAGAGACACACACAGACTGAAAGTGAGAAGATAAAAACAGGTATTCTATGCAAATGGAAATCAAAAGAAAGCTGGAGTAGCAATACTTATGTCAGACAAAGTAGAATTTAAAATAAAGACTGTTACAACTGACAGAGGACACTACATAATAATCAAGGGATCAATCCAAGAAGACGTAACAATCGTAAATATATATATATATATATATATATATATATATATATATATATATATATATATATATATCCACCCAATATAGGGGGACCTCATTTTGTAAGGCAAATATTAAAAGACATAAAAGGATAAGTTGACAGTAACACAATAATGGTAGGGGACTTTAACATCCCACTTACACTGATGGACAGATGATCCAGAAAGAAAAATCAGTAGGAAATAAAGGCCTTCAATGACACATTAGACCAGATAGTCTTAATTGATATATATAGAGAGAGAAGTCCATCTGAAAGCAGCAGAATGCACATTCTTCTCTAGTGCACATGGAACATTCTCCAGGACAGATCACATGCAAGGCCACAAAATGAGCCTCCATATATTTAAGAAGATTGAAATTATATCAAATATCTTTTCTGACCACAACACTATGAGACTAGAAATCAATATAAGAAAAAAAAAAAACTGCAAAAAACACAAACATACGGAGGTCAAAACAATATTCTACTAAACAACCAATGGATCACTGAAGAAATCAAACAGGAAACCAAAAAAATACCTAGAGACAAATGAAAACAAAAACGTGATGACCCAAAACCTATGGGACACAGCAAAAAAACAGTTCTAAGAGGGAAGTTATAGTGACACAAGTTTACTTCAGGAAACAAGAAAATTCTCACATAAACAACCTAAATTTATACTTAAAGGAATGACTAGAGAAAGATGAACAAACAAAATCCAAAGTTAGTAGAAGGAAATAAATCATAAAGATCTGAGCAAAAATAAGTGAAATAGATACTAAAAAAATAGAAAAAAATCAATGAAACTAAGAGCTGGTTCTTTGAAAAGATAAACAAATTTGATAAATCCCTAGTCAGACTCATCCAGAAACAAAGCGGGGAGGAGAGACTAAATCAATAAAATTGGAAAGGAAAAAGAAGTTGAAATACAAAGGATCATAAGAGACTACTATGAACAATCCATAGACTCTTTAAAGACTTCTTTGGTAGTCATTCTAAGAAATAGATTTCTTCTGTAAAAGGAAGTACATGAATTCAGGGGAAATAAAAGCCTTCACTTAACATCAAAGAGACCAATGTGAGCTACGTACTGACTAAGGGACTTTCAGCAACTACTTCCACTCTCTGAACAAAATTTTTGCCATCTGCAAAATGGAAAGCAAATATTTATCTCCAAGTTCACAAAAGAATCAAAGCTTACTGAAGGCATGGTCTTTGTCTGCTTTGTGTACTGATTGACCAAGTCCCTAGAACAGCCCACAGGATGGTTATGTATTACTCAATGAAGAATGAACTTTGAGACCTAGAAGAATTGTGATTATAAAGTATCTTGTATATAGTAAATGCTTAATAAGATAACTAGTTTCCCTATTTGCTTAGACTGTCCTTGTATTCGCACTGAAAGTCCTGCCTCCCAGGAAACTTCTCAGTCTTTGGCAAATTAGGGGAGTTGTTTACCCAAATTAAATCAATACAATTTGGGCACTGTGAAAACAGCAAAGATAACTGAAACACCATCTAAGAAGCTCGATAACTTACAATCTAGTCAAGAAAACAGAAGCAGAAACAGATACATTGCAATCTAGCAACAAGTGTTTTAAGAGAATTTTAAATGAAGTGCTGTGGAAGACCAGAAGAAGGGTGACTACGATCTGTGGTTGTTGAGAAGTACTTCACAGAGAGGTGACACTGGGCTGCATCTTGAAGGCTGAGTAGGAGCAGAGTCTGGTGGCTACATGGTGCTCAGTTTTATCTCCCCAGGGGCACATATGTTGGAGATTCATTGTCACTAACATATCCAGCAATTGCAAATAGAGCAAAGTAACATACTAACCACCTCCTAGAGATGAACCATGATAAAACATAGAAATCGTTTAAGAAAGTGATTTAACTGCTTTTTGTATTCTCAGTCATGTTCAGCAAAACAGATATTTAGAGTAAACCAACCTACAGTGTTTACTGTGAACATCTAGTTGAAGAGAAGCAATGGTGGAATTCAAACACTATTATTACACTACATGAAAAAGATAATTTTTCTGTCACAGAGTTTTTCATGTTGCTTAAAATGAACAAAATTATTTAACTCTTAATATTTCTAATTTACATGTATAATAGAGTGAAATTTAGGTTTTCAATAAAAAAGATGAAGAGAGAAGGAACAGGGGAAGATAATAGCTATGCTGAGTTGACAAATAACATTGAAAATGTAGCCTGTTCAGTGGAATATTCAAATGTGTATTTCTCACACATGGGAATCAGCGCATTCCTTTTCAGCAGTTTCTTAGCTCCAGTCCCCTTTTCAGATCATTTCTCTATTGAAGAGGTTTTAATGAGTAACCTAGTTTGGGATCCCTTTTGTTAAAAAAAATAGTGTTTGCAGATTCCTCCTCCATGAATCCCACATGCTTAATATCAGACTGTAGCAGGAACCTGAGGGAGCATATGTGACCCAGAAAACCTCTATACCAAGTCTATTTAGAAATCATAGACTGCAATGCCCAGTCTCTTTGCTCCAATGGACTTTGCAAATAAGATGAAGGAATGAGGGTCAGAATAAATGCCTAAGATTCTTGGTAAGGGGGGAAAATCCTATACTGAAATTGTCATCAGAAAATCTTGTATCAGAATTTCTTTCCATTCTGGGTAAGCTTGAGCATGTGTGCAAATGTATTGCACAAGGTGAGCACTATGGACTTAATTTGAATGAGGTGGACTCTGATGATTTTCTTTTAAATTTTTGGCTTATTTAAAGTGTACTCATAAGCAGTGAGGTAACACTCAGCTTGTCAATTATTTGTAGCATTTTGAAGTGTAATGGATGTTTATTTTATGACTAAATGGCAAGAAGTAATTTACAATGATTCAAGGATCCAAACATGGGGACTTCCATCACCTTTCCTCTTATGCAGCTCCAGCCTTCCTCAAAATACCCCTGAAGAAGTAGTTAAAACCCATTAAAATAGGAAAATAATATTTAATATGAAAATTACTTTATTATGAAAAGAATAGAACTATAAAGCCCATACCTTTCCCCCATTTTTTTGCATTTTTTGTGTGTAAGCTGTCTGAAATGAGGATATGCTTTGCATCATTGCCATCAATGGCCAGAGGGGTAGCTTGGGCTCTCTACCTGTGATAAGAGTGATCAAAACATTACCCCCTTTTTTTTTTTTTGTGAAAAACTGAAAACCTTCCCACTAAAATCCAGGACAAGATAAGGTTGTCCACTCTCAGCACTCCTATTCAACATAGTCTTGGAAGTACTAGCCACAGCAATCAGGCAAGAACAAGAAATAAAAGGGACCAGAAATTGATAAAACAATACCCCTTTAACAGGCTTTTCTCTCTGGAGAAAAAGGATAAGAAGATCCCAGAGGAAGGAGGCTGCCTGGGATGTGGGTTTGCAAGGAGGTTTAGCAAAAGAATTTCAAAATTTGGGGGCCTGGAAATGTAATTCAGAGAGATTCTTTTGCAGGAGATAAAGAGGAAAGAACTCTGGTGTCTATTTCCCATTCCTCCCTTCACTTTTAAAGGTTAAATTTGTTGTGAACAACATTTAGTAAGTACATAGTGAGTGTAAACAATTGGAAGGTACACAAGATTAGTAAGTCTCAGTTTTAAAAGTCATAGAAGATACTGGGAAGTAAGTCAACTTCCTCACAGGTTCTCATGGGTGAGGACTGGGGATCTAAATAAGGTGGAACAAACCCCAAGGAAGATGGTCAGGCTGGAGAACTGAGAAATTAGTCCAAGTCTTCCATAAAGCAAATACCAAGATGGGATCAAAAATGTAACACATTTATTTCTCTCACATCTGTGAAAGAAAATAGAGAGGGAGCCAGAAGATACTGGAAAAACCATCAGATTGCAGTGTAAGTCTGATTCAGATGCAGGCATGAAGTATATAGAAAGGAGTAAGAAAGACAAGGAAGGAAGGAAGGTAAGTCAAAAATAATCAGTATAGTTCTAAGGACAAGTTGCCAAGGTCTTTGGTGGGGGTGTGGGGGACACCTGAGGTCTCAGTTGGCCATCACAGTTGTCTAGCACCTCCCCGGAGTGGACATGTCTCAGTATCCCTGCTCTGCTCATTAGCTGCCTGGGAGAAATGTGGCCTTAACATGAACTTAGTGATGGATTTTTGAGAACATAGCAGCTGAAATCATTGGCCATTTATTCTCCCTGCATTTGGAAACCTGAAAGATGCATTCTCATGGCCACTACACCAATCTCTGCATCTGAAAATTCCATCTCACAGACTGAAGAAGAAAACTAATTTTATTTCTAGGAGGCGTGAAACCTTAGGCTTGATTCAGATGTATTTTCTGTCTTCCTTCTTCCTTAAAACCATTGACTGAGGACCAACTCTGACAGGTTTGCACTAAATACTTTGTTAATGTAGAAATTCAAGCTGGTACGTACCATAGGAAATGTTGAACAGGCAACAGTGCTTCAGACAGGCATCATTGACTATTTGAAGCAGTTCAACTGCTGCTTTTAGGCATATGAGGAATTTAATATATTTATATCCCAGTGAAGAAGAATGACTAGAAATAGCTAGGTAGAAAATCATGGGCCTGGCCAAATGAATTGTGGTTGGAGAGGAACTAAATAGCTCAATCATGAAACCAAAACAACAGTTTAATTCAGCAGTTCTGAAATTTTTTGGTCTTAGGACACCTTTACAGTAAGTTTACATTGCTATCTACCATGCTGTAAATTAAAATAGAAATTTTTACAATGCAAGAACATGTAAACACATACTTCATTGACCATCAGAATAAAAATGTCAGACCAATGATGTTACCACAGGCCTTGTAGCGTCTTCAGAACTCCACTGTATACTTGTGAGATTGAGTGCAAAAAGCAAACATGTTAATATATTTATGAACCTGAAAGTGTCTTCATGGCTCCCCAGATGTCTCCAGACTACATTTAGAGAAACCCTTTTCTAATTATACAGACTGACCACAAAATACTGCTGGGTTTATTCATGCCTATGAACAGTAACTATTAGATTTAGGATAAGCCCTTCCCCAGTGAGAATGGGATGATAGGGCTCCTAATGGATTATCTGTTTTGTTTATGTTTGAACAAGGAATTGTTTGGGATTAGAAGTCTATGGAATGACAGTTACCATGGGCTTTCCCAACTGCACCTTTTCTGCTTAAAGCAAGTAAGGGAGAGAACAATCCGGGAGAATTTGGCACAACCTGGGCACCAATCTTTCGGCAATGTGTAGGGTCTGATCACTCAGCTTCAGATATTTTGGGGACTACATTAGTTCTCAGCTAAGATTGGTAACAGAAAGGAATTTAAATAAGAATAAAACTTGTATTATTTTTAGTGATTGTTGTTTGATTAATTCATATATTACTGGTTAAATTGTGAGCTCCGTCTGGGTAAGAATCACATTTATCTTGTTCAGTCTATCTTGCTGAGACCCCAATGCAGTGCTCAGCACAGAGTAGATGCTTTTACTTACCAAATGAATGAGGAAATGAAATGCTCACTTCGGCACTGAACAAAATGTTGGGTATACAGTGGTGGGGGAAAAAAAAAGACATGAACCTATTTTTGTGTGAAGATTGCAGCCAAATGAGGAAACAAGAGAATAAGTAAAACTGACCATCCCTCAAATGGGCAAGTTCTTATTTATTCTTCCTTCTTTGAACATTCTTTGAATGTTTTCTCTGCCTGGATGTGCTTCCCCAAAAGGAGCTTCTGGTGAGAGGCTCCAGCTTACTGATTATAAAATTACATGTTAAAATGGTCCTGTGAGCAGGTCCACTGATCTCCTTTTGAATTGTTAAATTCCTCGAGGATAAGGGGTAAACCTGTTCCACTTTGGAACTTCTGGAGCTTAGCAGTGTTTGGCAAATAAAAGCAATTAATATTTTTGTTCACTGGATGAATAAATATATATATTTCAGGACAGGGTAAATGAGTGGATAATTTCAAGAAATATATGCACAATGAATACATATATGTTCGTGTATAACTGAAAAACCGTGTTCTACACTGGAATTTGACACAACATTGTAAAATGATTATAAACCAATAAAAAAAAGTTAAAGAAAAAAAGAAATATATGTAAAGGTAATATGTCAAAGAAGTGAATTGATGTTTATTACATTTTTCCCTGGTGTCCTCTCACCAGCCCACCAAAGTCTTTCTCAATTTTAATCATTGCCTTGATTGTGGAGATACTAAGTTAAGCATTTTATGAACAAGGGAGTCACAGACCACAAGAAGTAAGTTTTATAGGAATTTATAGACCAAAGCAGAGGAAAAAAGGAAGCTTTTTCTTTTCAGACTTTTCTGTTTCAAAAGCCTAGAACCAGACATAAAAAGCCACAAATTATATGATGCAATTTACTTGAAACTTCCAGAATAGCTAAATTAATAGAAACAGAAAGCAGAGTGGTGGTTGCCAAGGGTTAAAGGCAGGGCAGAATGGAAAGTGACTGCTTAATGGGGACAGGATTTCCTTTCAGGGTGATGAAACATTTTGAAACTAGATACTGTGGTGATGATTGCACAACACTGTGAATATACTAAATGCCACTAAATTGTACACTTTAAAGTGGATAATGGTTAATTTTATGTTATATGAATTTTACTTCAGTTGGAAAAAAAATTAGAGGGTCCAAGTTTGAGAGTTCTTTACAAAATTAGGTCAGACAGTTGTTTGGGTTTTTGGTTGGTTGGGAATACCCTTGTACCACATTTTCTGCCTTATTTGTTCCTTTATTCAGCAAATAAAAGTGAGTGCTCTGAACTGGGCACTATACTATGTTCTCAGCACAGTGTGAACCAAACTAACATGGTCCCTACCCTTCTGCAACTTACAGCCCAGTCAGGATCTATACATTAAGTGATTTTAATACAATCTCATCATTATCTTCACATGATTGTATGATTATACTAAATACAACTTTTAAAAACAGATAGAAAGATGTCATTTTTGGAGAAGGTACTCTGATCAGTTCTGATTAGTACTTGTTTGTGCCAATCCTATTGGAAAGAGCGTTAAATATATTTTTCCCTTTGTAAGTACAGATCTCTCTTAACCTGTTACTTAAATTAAGACACTTAAAGCCAAATATATCAAATATATTTTAATTCAATTTTTCTCACTATTGAACTTATTTTCATGCATGTATTTTAAAAATAACTACATTGTGATTATTTTTCAACTTCTCAATTATGCAGAATCAGTTGATTATCTAACTTGTGCAATCTAAAATCTGTAGCCATAAATATATTTCTAGTTTTATTTTTTTTTTTTACATTTGAACAGTAAAAAAAAAAAGTATGGGAATTTTAAAAGAGTGAAATTCAATATGGATTTATTAAACACATATTAAATGATAGGTCCAGCCCAAGGTCCTATGGTATATATTCTAAGAATAAGATTTCATCCTGTACAGATGACTTTCCAATCTCATGATCAAATGTGAGAAATATGATAACCACATAAATAAATAAAACAGGAAATGCAGGAAACAAAACATCTTAAAAAGTATGCAAGCCTGAAATATAGGTCGAAAAGAGAGAAACACTCATTCAGTGACATAATGACAGATTTCATGGAAGGAGTGATGTGTTTGGAGGCTGGTGACAGAATTTTGAGAGGAGATTTAGCACAGGAGAAAGAGGCTATTACAACAGTAGGGAGAACCATGAGCAAGTACAGTGATGAGAAAAATAAAGATGTGCATAGGGAATAGGGTATAATTTAGAAGTCTGCTACAGTATGTTTTAAATGTAGGTCATATGTGTCTTTCCTTATTGATTTTGCCAGATTTTTCATGTTTGCATATGCATATTTGCCATGTTTGCTTGTTACTTCTCTTTAAAACTATTTTAATATTATTAAACTATACAATTTTCTTGCTAAATATACTTACTTTTGAAATATACTTCTTATAATGATTTTCAAAACATCATTAATGGAATATAATCACAAAATTTAACTTAATTAAAAACAATGTTATTCAATCTAAAATAGTAAATTTAAGAATAAATGACAAGCAATAATCTGCAAATAATTACCAAAACTAATTGACTTATAAAAACAAATATATTAACTCCAGTTTTTTATGAGAAGAATAGAATATTTTATAGTTAGTTGGAAGCAAAAAGATATCTGATAATGCTTAGTTTAAAGCACAGGTAAAAGCTCATATCAATAAAATAACTCAGCAGCTGGTTGAAAAAAAGTAAAACATTTTAAATACCTTCCCTTTTCCTGGGATACTAAATATTGATTTTTACTAAAAACATTTATTGAGCACATTTTCTAAAAATGGCATCTTTTCCATAGTTTTTATAAGTTGATATGCTGACATAATTGATATTAAGACTGACGGAAAGGCATTAGAGCAAGCTATGTGATGTATGACTGGAGGGAAATAAGAGAGGCATCAAGGGTGGTATCTTTCTCTTGGGCTCCTTACAACCAAAGATTTGGGCCCCAGGTTGGTCTTGCCCCACAAAACTCACACTTTGATTTGAGAAACCAGCCAAATCTTGATAAACTGGTAGGAGACTGTAAGGGCAGGGGAGTGAACAGAAGCTAATTCTTTGGTTTGAGATCTCCATAAGAGTGTCATTAATAGAAATATTTGAATCAGAGTCTAGATACTTCTAATGGTTGTTATCTCAGGTTTTAAATCCAAGACCAAGCCATAAAAGTAGCACAAGTGAAAACACAAGGTCAGAATATGATACACGGAGTTAAAGTGTGATATTAGTATTTGCCAGATTCTTGTGTTTACTTCCCGTGTTCTGCACACTCATGGAGCCCTTGTTTTTTGCCTTGAAATAATGTCTTCAATTTCTAGATAAACTCTAACTGCATTGTATAATTCCATAGCTGACTTATTAAAAATGGAATCCAGTCACTTTTAACTGTGAGAGAGAAGGGGCAAATTAAAGTGATAGTCGCACACTACCTATTCTTCACTCCAAGGGGGACTGGGAGGCAGCAAGACTGAGTCAACATTGCTTCTTTTGCAGCTGGCCCCTCTTGCTGCTCATTCTCCTATCTCAGTCTCCTCCCCAACCGGATTATATGATGACAGAAATGTGTGGTTATTAAAAGCAGCATACCTACTGAAATACCAGATCAGACAGCCTGAAAGCAAAATGGGATAATTATCCAGGCAGGAGACAAAGGACACAAGTGTCAAGATGCAGCTGGCATCCCAAGTTAATTATTTTGACAATAAGGGAAAAGCAGACTACACCAAGCGTGTATTTAAAAGAACACTTACTCTTCATTCAAACTCTGGACTGAAGAATGGAGGCTGGGGCAGCTGTCAGATCATCTTCTACCCCCACAGAATTGTGTAACTGACACCAAGTTTTGTATCTGAAACTAAATGAACAGTAAGTCTAAACATCAGCCTACCTTTGGAGCTTGCTGCACATTGGTTTGTTCCAACGCTCCCTTTAAATTTATCTCACCTTCACCTGTGGTGTCATCACCAGGATTCCTCACCGCAGGCTGTTGATAGTATAGAACTCATAACCTCAAATAACTTCCATTGCCCCATAGATGTTAAAATATAAGGGACAGGAATTATGTAAATAGATTGCAAAGAAAATTGTAATTCCAGAAACCAATAGAGCATAATAGAAATCAACTCTAAGAGCAACTAAGAATTGTTTACATATTTTGTTACATATTTACAAATCACATTCATATATGTTATCCCATATGAAAGAATGACCATGTGAAGAAGATGATATTCATACTATTTTAATCATTTGAGGATCAGAAAAATTAAATGAACTGTTCAAAATATAAAACACTTGATAGTGACAAGGTAGGTCTTTTAACTAGGGTCTAATTTCCAGTCCCATGCTCTTTTCACTATGTTGTGGATCTGAACTGTAATTTAGATAGGAAGAGACAACAATACATACATTTTGGCAGAGCAAACCATAGCTGAAGTACTGCTTATATGAACGTTGTGTATGTGAACACTACTTCCCTACTCAGTTATGCTTTTCTGTGGCGGCTGGCTCAAATCTCAAAGATGACACCAAAACAAAAATGTTCATCAAGGAAAGGTGAGTTTATTGCTTACTGCAGAAAGTGAAGCCATAACCTTCAGAATATTAGTAACTCCTTAAAAGGGGCAATCAAAGGAAGGCTATTTATAACATTTTGATTTAAGACAGGTCTTTCAGTATGAAAGGTCTGATTTGAATTTGGTATATCATGTTATAATAGTAACCATATCTTTGAAGAGTAACCAGTTTCTTGATAAGCCTAGGTGAGCTATTTACTGTTCTGAGAAGGGGGGGGGGTT
Organism: Camelus dromedarius; assembly: GCF_036321535.1. Taxonomy (NCBI): domain Eukaryota; kingdom Metazoa; phylum Chordata; class Mammalia; order Artiodactyla; family Camelidae; genus Camelus; species Camelus dromedarius. The sequence goes on along the minus strand of NC_087465.1, from coordinate 23,355,239 downwards.
AAGTGATAAAAGAAAATTAAGCAGCCTGTTCTTTGAATAAATGAATTGCAAGAAATTTCTGAAATGGCAGTTTGTTTGTAACTTCATCTTCCTAGATGAGAATTTCCTGGAAAAGTAAAGTCATGTCAGGGTAGATTGTCTAAGAGAAAGCTGAGTGGATATAGATGTTTCATTTCTTTTTCACAAAACTATCGTGGCACTCAAAAATAGAATAGAGGTAATGTATCTTTAGCTCATTACCTAGCCCAAAGTAGAATTTAATATTTGCCTGGAGTAAATAAAAAAAACAGTAAATTAATGTGAATTGATAAACCAGGTCTTCTTAAAATATATTCCAAGGAATATTGGTTCCCACAAGATATCTTTTGGGCAAAAGGTTTACTCAGTCAAGAATAGGCTTGGCAAGTATAGTATCCTGTATCATTTTATCAATAAGTCATATAATATCCATAATATTGAAGTATTTGACTATGATGTCCTGCTGTAAAATGAAGCAGTCCTTTATGTAGAGTGATAAGGCCTGTGGCAAACTGAAAAGCACATGGCTTTCAAATTTGAAAATATAGCATAGGGTGAAACATAAGGAGAGGAAGGAGAGAGAGGAAGAGAGAAAGAGAGGAGGAGGAGAAAGAGGAGGTGGAAGCAAAAGACAGGAGCAAGGAATGAAACTATGAGCTAGATTCAGCCCTAGGGCTAAGAAGTAAGAAGGGAAGATTCAGAGTCTTGTAGTAAACGAAGCTATCTTCCTTTGTTAACCCTGTTTTTCAAATTTACTTGAATAGTGAATAAGATGACTATATATTTTATTATCTACACTAGGACACTTTGGAGTATGAAAGGAGGCTCTGCCAAATTACACCTGAACAATATGCATAAACTGGAATGATCTAGGGAAAACAACCCTACATGTTTTTACACACTACACACTCGGAGTCCATATTCCAAGTGACAGCTGTGAGAAATATTGAGAATGGTCAAAGTGATTTCTTAAAAGTGACCCCCATCAGAATTCTGTAAGAATTACTATAACTTTGATGAACATGGATTCAGTTTTGGTCCCTAACACCAAGTCACCTCGGCCAACCTAAAATTCTCCAGAAGAACTTCTGGAATACTTATTTAAGTATTCTCTGCATCTATGGGCAAAGAAAAAGGAGGTAAAAATTATGGTTTCTTGGCAATTGTATTATTTTATTATCCTCATAAAATGAAAGCCCCCCCCCCCCATAAACTAATGGCAACCTGTGAAATCACAACAAATAGCCAGATCAGTTAGGAAAGCTAAAAGATTTGGGTCTTTATTGACATTTCTTTAGCTTTTCTTAGATCATTTACAACAAAAATCATCAGATCAAAAGGCATCAGAGTGACTACTCTTTAGCTCCAGGTTACTGTTGTCATACAGGAATATGGTGCAAATACTTACAGATATTCTACATTTTCTGAAAAGATGGACATCTTTATTTTATTGTAATTACCTGATTTAAAAATAATGGCCCAGTTTTAACAACAAAGACAGCATTGGCCAAATAAAACATCTTTATAATAATCGGGGATTGTGGGCCTCTAGTTTTCAAACTTGTACGTAAAGATTGATTAGTCTTATCAAAAAAGTAAACATTTAATCATATATTACATTTTTATCAAAATTAATCTGGCTTCTTATGAAGAGAAGTGGTTGTTATCAATTGAATTTAGTGTAGTCATCATTTTGCAATATACACATATATTAAAGCACTATGTTGTACACTTTAAATGTATACAATGTTATATGTTAATTATGTCTCAATAAAAATAGAAGGAAAAAATATCTAATCAAAAACAAAGTTAGTCTTGCTCACCTTCACAATTATATTCTTTTTGAGTGCGAGGAACTGGTCTTAAACCGTTGTACCTGCCACACTGATAGATGGATATGTAGCAGGAACTGAATGAATATTAATTGAGTGATTAAGGTCAAGATGCAGTGTTAAAATTATTAAGGTAACACAAGATACAGATTGCCTCATTCGGGAAGAGACCTGATCCCTTCGAGATTTCTCTGTTATATTTGGATGTATATAAATATTGCCTTTCTTTATATGAGAAAACAGTACTATGAAAAAGCTGGTATTTCCTTTAGTAACACCAATTTGAAAGCTGGTTTTACATCATGAGACCAGCACATACTGCGACAACAAGCTTTTAGGTGATTCCACCTTGACCATTGTCAGGATTGCATACAAGTAAAGGAAAAATTGACAAATTTAGTGGTTCATAAAAAAAAATATGGAAAACTCATGGCTCAAAGTGATTATCTTAAAAGATTTCACGTTAGTTGTCACTTCCTGCTTGAATTCACAAAACTGCTAGGCTAACAATATTTTTACTGCCTTTGCATGTCTCCATAATTGTGTAGCTATTTGAGAAGAGAGACCCTGAATAATACTACCCTGTCTCAGTGCTACCATGTCTCAAAGTTTTGTTCACAAGAACTTCTGGACATACCACTGTTACTTGGCCTACTTTTATTATGTTTGTTTTTTCGCCGCTATAAACTCTCCTGTTCTGTGACCAACCCTCCCTCTTTTCATCCCTGTGGAAGTTGACCCAGAGAGTGATGAGAAAACCAGAAGAAAGCAGGGGGCTTATGCGGCAACAGCAGGAGATGGCAAATCACAAAGGTTTTGGAGAAAGTATCTTTGCTTTTTCTTTGATTTTCTTAATAATATATTACTGGCATGTAATCTACCCTGAACAACAGAAGAAGAGTTAAGGATATACTAAGGAAGGGCAATGAAGCAGGTTGTGGAAATGTCTTATATTCTCCTGCTCAATTAGTTATCCCTATAAAATATGCAACAGCAGGGGTGCTTTGCATTTGAGATTAATCCCACTGAATGTTATTGATGGGGCATAGCAATAATATTTGTTGTGTGGTCATTTATCTATTTGTATTTCAATTAAAAAAAACTAACAAACAACTACAACCAGGCTAAAGGAAGCAGATAGAGAAATTAAACATAAGAATAATGGCTTGAGTGCAGAGAACTGGATGCTGTGGTAAATGGGGTCTCCTGTCTTTATTTAAAGGCTTTAATTAATAGAATAAAAACAGGATTAATAACTACTTCATCTCATTCTAAATAAAAAAAGCAATTAGAGTTTAAGAAACTTCATTAAAATGTCCTGATTCACAGCCTCACATTTCTCTTTTTGAAATGTATTTTTTCCTTCCCTATGTGTGCTACATGTCATGTGTGTGCTCATGTGTATCATAGGACAAGGTTACTGAGCTGACATTTTTACACATGGCTGGGCCAGCTTGAAGGGACTTAGCCCTCATTTGACAAGTGCTACAAAAAGCAGCGAGTCCCGCTTGCATCAGCAGCTTGGTAAGGGGTGAAAGGCAAAGGAATGAGAGGTCTTCTGTTCTCTAACCAGAGCACCCTTAGCCATTAGGCACCTGCAGTCCAAAGTTGTTTCCAACAGAGAAAATTCTAAGCACTTAACAAATTGTTTTAGCTCCAATGATTTTTCTTCTCTATCCTGCCCCTACCTTATCAAGGATATATTTCACTAAATGATTTTGTATCTCAGTATTGTTTCAGTATATTTTGTTATCTTCATGCATGTTTCAGTATATTTTGTTATCTTCATCCATGTTTTTTTAACTGACTTTCCTTTGCCTCTTTTACTACATTTGACAATACATTTTTCTAGTTTTCTTGCTTTTAACATATTTTTATCTTATTTTGTTTATTTTATACTTTCAAAAGCTTATTCTTTCATATTTAATGATTTTGAATTATTTTTTCTGGACTGATTTTTATTATTCATTTTTCATCCAATTTACTTCTTTAAAATGCTTCTTTAAAAGTATTAAAAATTGCCTTTATTTTTTCTTATTTATATTTTAATTTTTAACCTCTACTATTAGTTTTATTCTCTTATTTTGTTGATTTTATAATAGTTTACACTTATTTATACTTCCTCAACTCAGTTTTAATTCTTATTTTAAGAACTTGTTTTATTTTTATTCTATTTTAAATTGTGATTGTCATTATGTTAATTTGAAAATTTTTAATCTCCTTTATTAAAAAATATATCTACTTTGTCATGCTTTCTTTTCTCAGTAGCCAGCAAGAGGCTATGGCAGCTAGGTGGTGTTGCAAAGTAGTTAGTAGGAATTCACATTAAAATAGGCTGTGGTTTGGCAGGGTAGGTTATAGCTCAAGTGGTATCATGCACACCTAGCATGCACAGGGTCCTGGGTTCAATGCCTAGTACCTCCTGTAAGAATAAACCTAATTACCTCCCTCCCCTCTGCTAAAAGACAAAAACAAACAAGCAAAAAATCCCCCTAACATGTAATGCATTTATTATTTTTTATTTTTTTATTTTTCATTTATTTTTTATAGAAACATATATATATATTATTGTCATATTACTTTTAACCATAAGTTACTACAAGATATTGAATATAGCTCCCTGTGTTATACAGTATAAACTTATTTATCTATTTTATATATACCAGTCAGTATCTGTAAATCTTGAACTCCCAATTTATCCCTTCCCAACCCCTTCCCTCAACCCTCAGTAACCATAAGTTTGTTTTCTATGTCTGTTAGTCTGTTTCCGTTTTGTAAATAAGTTTTGTTTTGTTTTTAGATTCCACATATAAGTGATATTATATGGTATTTTTCTTTCTCTTTCTGGCTTATTTCATTTAGAATGATATTCTTCCTGTTATTTTAATATTATTTCCTTTGTGTAGTACTTACAATGCCTTAATTTACTTAAGCATATTAAAACATTTATATTCTATGTATAACAATTCCAATATTAATCATTTTTTTCAAAACTGACTTTGAATGTCTTGTTTATGGCAATGCATTACATTTTATGTTTATGAACTCATAAAAGGCTATGAACTGATACTCTTTTAGAGTTTAATTATAGACAAATTTTAAAATGCTTACACTAAACATACTTGTGTTTCCTCTTGCAATTTCTGAGGGACACTATCATTTCAAGACCACTTTAAACTAAGTTTTTGGCTTAAAGATGTATAAGTATTGGCTGGTGTCATAAGTTCTCTGGGTAGAATGTTTTCTTTTCTTTCTTTTTCCAATTTTACAAAGACCCAAAACAAAAGACAAAGACTAACAATTATTCTTACTGTCTTTACCTTCAAGGCAGACCTTTTATACTTTTTTATTCCAATGTGCATATTTTTTCATCATCATTCATGGATCCTAACTTTACCTGGTGTTTCCTGATCCAATCTTCTGACTCCCCCCCACCCCCCACCAACACTGACCCTGTATACATAGATATACAGGTTTAAAGGGCACTCAAAATCAGCAAATAAATATCTCCAGATCAAAGGTCTAACCAAATGTTGCTTATCTTGTATGATTCATGCTTTCATTATTGTTTATAGACACAAGAAATCAATTTTTTTATTTTAACATTTTTCAGTGATGTTATTTTTGGTTAGGTTTTTACAAACGCCCACTTTATCACATTTCTGAAAAAAGAGATTAAGATTGTTTTACCATTAGTGTTCCTATTAATAATTAAGTGCCACTGAATGGTGGCCCTGATAATTTTAAATGTTTTATTCTGTAAGCTTTCTACAAATACTTTCCCAAGTATAGAAATTCACAATTTTAATAATCTTATTTTTTTAAAAAACTAATTCCTTCATTTCCCCCAAATATCAAATTATCACCTAGGATTATTAAACACTAGGAAGGATGTTCATTTGCTAAATTGATAGTCTGATTTCTCTGTTCTATACCTGGAATGCAGTTATTACTATTTCACAACTATTACATGCTTCCTTAAAAATTTGTATGGAACAATAAGTTGACTTTTTAATATATTCACTTAACTTTTTCTTGGATGTTAAATCTACTTGAAAGAACTAGCTGCGGTCTCAGCATAAACCTGTGGTTGCTGAATTTTATTTATTTATTTTTGTACCAAATGCACATTTAAAAATGACGATAGACACCAAAGGTCATCAAATACCTAAGAATATATATATATCTAACAAAGTCTCTGTAAGCCGTCTATGCTGAAAACCACAACATATTATTTAACTAAATTAGAGACATAATAAAATGGCATTTGTGCAGGGAGAAACAAATTAAGCAATGGGATATAACAGAAAGTCTAAAACCATATTTTTGTTGATAAATGATTGATGTCCTTTCCAATGGCTGCCTGAATTTGGCCTATCCAATAAGTAAAACTGTTATTTACTTTTTAAAACAGGACTATGGAGGCACTTCATTCACCTACTGATTTTTGATTAAACCAGTGTACAGCTTCAGTAATTTCCTGACAATGTAAGTAAAGGTATTGCTGTTATTATCAGTTTTATTCTGTGTCATTGTATATAGGGGTCCAATCTCCTTCATCTGCATTAAACTAAAGGGTTTGATTACAGAGTAAGTCTGGAACATGTCCCAAATCAGATTCAGTACCATTAAATTTCTCTATGTATAGGTAGAGGTTATCAGTAATGAAGTTTACAGTGTTCATGGGCCATCCTTGGACCCTAAGGCTTCTTCCCAGTGTCAGATTAATTGTCCAGTAAGTATTAATTGAATGGCCAAAGGAAGGATTCTAGACCTTTTCATAAAGCCAGTTTCCTGAATTGGTCATCCAAGTACATATAAGAGCTGGTTCTAATATTAATTGGGAGTCTTCCTGAAGGTTTAAATGGCTACATAACCAGTAATCATTGTGATTAGTAAAAGAAGCTGTTGTTGGATGGTGAACCTTAGTAGGTTGTTAGTCTAGATGAGAAAAATTCCCAACATAAAGAGAAACATAAGTTGAAATATTTGAATTAGTTTTCAAAGCAGTGATAAATAATTGTTATAAAATTAAGCCCTGGAAATAAGTGGCGACTTCGGTAAAATTTTATTCTGTGACCTTGGACAGAAGCTGTTTACACCATGCTGTCTTCTGCTTTGGGGGAAGACTTTTTTCTGAAAGTCATTAATTTTAAGCCAGGTCAGCTATAGGTTGGTAAGTCCAAGAGTCTGGGGACCTCTCTTTAACTGAGAGACATGGGTCCATGTTTTAATATTCTGTAACTTAGTTTTTGTGTAAGGAGATAAAAGAACCTTGTAGGGCTGTTTCTATTGAGGTTCAAGCATCATTTTTTTTTTTTTTGATATGTCTTCCAGAACAAAGTCCTCATTGTGTTAAGGGGTGGGTACAAAGTCCTCATTGGGTTAAGGGTCTCTGAATACCTCTTTGCACTGTAGAAAATAAGCTTTAGAATATTGTATTAGAAGCTTACGGTTTTAGTTCATACTAGAATTGACAAAGGCAGCGTGTGCAGGGAGTTCCATCTCAAGGGTATGGATTGCCCAGTGATGATTTCATAAGATGTCAATTTATGTTTCCCAAAAAGGTAATCTTGTGGTTTTGGTTAGTTTTTCCAGTTTCAATTTTGGAATACCATTGGTACATTTAACTTGCCCTGAACGCTGGGGATGATAGAGAAAAATGATAGAGAAAAATGGCATTAATGATAGTGCCAGTGTGTCTGAATAACCTTGTTTAACTGTTTTATAACCTATTCATTAAAGTGAGTCCCTTGATCACTTCAAATTTGGCTTGAAATTCTCCAAAGTGGGGAAATGTTTTCTAATGATTTCTTTGCTACACTAGTGGCACCAGCTTTCTGACAGGGGAAAGCTTCTGCCCATCTAAAAAGAGTCATATCATTATAAGTACATAGTGATAACTCATAGAAGGGGGCAAAATAAATTAATTCCCTTTTGATGTTTGAATGGTGTGGTTAATGGAGAAGCAACCAACCCCTTGAGCTACTTCAATAGTTTTACATGGCTTATGTGATTAACATGTTAAACACTGATTATAAACTTGTGCCAATTTAGGGTAATCAACACCAACATTTTTTCACAATTTGAATCATTTTTTCAATTCCGTGGTGGGTAGGCACTTGAAGTGCTCACAAGAGTGAAAATCTGAGGCATTCAGAAAGCTATAGATGGCGGTTTGGCCTTCCCAGAATCCCTGTTTTATGTTAAAGTTGGATCTTTTCTTTTGCCGTTTCCATTTTCACTATCTGACACAATTTTTTGTCTGTTACACAGACATAAGTAACCTCATTTGGATCTATGCTATGAAGTTCATTTAAATTATAGTTTCAGCACATTAAGAATTTCTTGAGGGCCCTGTCTACAGCTGTTGCGCATGAGCGGGAGGATGTCTGCGTAGGCGGGAGTCCGTCAGCATGCACAGGAGTGCCCGAGTGAGTCAGCATGCGCAGGAGTGCGCAGGCGCACGTGGGAGTGCGTCCGCGTGCATCTTGCCTTTTAGGAAGCAGCCAGCCAGCCCTGGCGTGTGAGGGCCGAGTGGGCCGCGGATTTTCAGTTCTGACGTGATTCCTAGTGCAAGCGCCCTTCCTGGGCTGGACGGCGACTTAAGGAGGCTCCTCGGAACCGGCTCCTGCATATGATTGACCGGAGCCATGCTTGTAAGAACTGTGAAGAAAAGCATTCCCACCTGTCTGGCCTAACGCCACCCGGCTTGGCGCCCATCCCCGCGGCGCCTTTGCGTCTGAAGTCGTGGAATCTGACCCACTCCAGATGCTGCAGACGCTGAACCAGTGAGTCAGCCCTGCCGAGGGTGAATGATGCGTTTTATCGTGAGGTTCCACATGTAAGATGTCCTGTGATATTTGTCTTTCTCTGTCTGACTTACTACAACTAGCACATAATCTCTAGGCCCATCCATGTCACTGCTAATGGCATTGTTTCAGTCTTTTTTATGACTGAGTAGTGTTCCATTATGTATATATACCACAGCCTCCTTATCCAGGTGTTTGTGACGGGCGTTTAGGCTGCCTCTGTATCTTGGCTACTGTACGTAGTGCTCCTGTGAACATTGGGGTGCCACCTACTGATTTTGAAGGTGTGCTTTTCAATCCTTGGGAAGTCAGACGAGCTGAGCCTTCCTTCCTTGCACCCTCCCCTGTTTGAATGCCCTTCATCCTCATGAGGCTCAACTTGGACTGGACGCATCACGCTTCCCTTTCTCCTTCCTGCAGCAGAGAAAACAAAATCTACAGCAGAGCACAGGAACACCTGTGAATCTCCTTCTAATGAGCTGGGCCCGCAGGCTGAGTCACAGACGAAGCTGCTGTTCGCGTTGTCAGCATCTATTTAGAGGCTGCTCACTGTCGTCGGGGGCAGCGGCCAGGGGTTGGCTCCGAAATGCCATATCTGTGCCACCTTTACCACGTCCCAGAAGACTTTGTCAGGATCCACAGAGTTTCTGGGATGGTTTTCTTTATCTCACACACAAACACACACACACACACACACACCCCTTATTTGTTCAATCTGCTGCATCATTATACATCTTCAGCATGACACAAATCATTTTGATTTTTGTTGCTTTAGCCCCCTAAAAGGGTGAGTTTCAGTTTTCTGGCAAACTCAGATATATAAGACAACATGCAGATGTGTGAGTGTGGATGTGTGAGTGTGTATGTGTGTGTGAGTGTTACAGATGAAGTTCTACTGGAGGCCCGGGTCTCTGATAGGAAGAGGCTTTTTTTTTTTTTTTAAATTTTATTTTATTTTAGGGGGAGGCAGAGATAATTAGGTTTGCTTATTTATTTTTTAGTGGCAGTCCTGGGGATTGAACCCAGGACCTGGTGTGTGCTAAACATGTGCTCTACCACTGACCTCCACCCTCCCTGCCAAGGAGGCTTTTCTGCTGTAAGTCTGAAGTCTGGGGTCATTTCAGCCTGGCTGTGAGATCTCAGTCCCCCCTGCTGGGGCCCGCAGACCTTTGTGGCTGTGTTACCTAGATTGGTGGAGTGCCCTTTAAAGTATTTACGTGTTTTTACTTTCCCAGGCCCTGCCAGTAACAATTGGATGTTCTCTGGTTTATGTTCTGGCAAATGTTGAAAAAACAAAGCACAGGCAAAAACTGCATTCCTGAGGCATCTGAAGAAGGGAGAGGAAAAAGGGAGTGTCTGTGCTGTACATGTGCTTAATGGGTGGAGCTTCATCTGATAGTTATGCTTCAGAGAGAAGCAGGAGACACTTGTCAATGCCTTGGGACAGGGTGGCATGTGCCCAAGAGCAGGACGAGTACACTTGGACTTGGGGGTATGAGTTTGTGCACCTCTGTGCCCAGGCATTTTGGACCTGAGGCATGAGGAAAATGCAGTTATGGTGATCCTGTTTTCATTTAAAATTTCTATAATTTGTTCATCGTGGATTCTTTTGCATTAATTTTTATTTTTATGATGTTGCATTAATTAGAGTTTTTTTGTTTGTGTGTCACCTTCAATTTTGTGCCTGAGATGGTGGCCTTGCTCTCTCACCCTAGTCTGGCTTTGAGTCTATGTACAAGTCCCTGACGGCCACAAGCCTGGAATCTTCAGATACTACAGATGGTCCAAGGGATGATGGGATGATGGGTAATGATGTGATGCTTTGGGTCATCCTTTATGATGGTACCAACTTAATTTATGGAGCACTGTGTCTCTGCTGGGCTTCTCTCCTGCACACTCCACGAGAGTGGAAGTTATCTGGTGTATTCGCACTGTATTCTCTAAGTCCCTAGTACCTCTTGGACAGTCAATAAATACTTGTTGGAACAGAAGAATTTTCTTGAAGTTGGCATGCAAGTGACTCATACATATCCCTGATACTGAGGGTCTGATTGGTGGGTAGGAGCCTAAATTTTGATAACAGTCATTGTGTACGTAATAACAGTGCAAAGAAGTCCACTTTTTATAGCTGCATCATTTGATGCTGAAAGTCATCTCTGTTTCCAGAGTATACACAAGTCATGGACCCTCTGAGAGCATAACTACTGTGAGTGTAAATATTTTCAGTTTTTCCTTTTGCTGATTTACAGGCTTGAGTGAGGGGAAATGTACAGATTGAGCTGAGTTAAATTGAGGAAGGACTCCTATTTCTAACAATTCATACTGAATAGTTGCAAAACATCCAGTTTGATATTTTCCTTCAGAATTTTTGCCATGAAAGTCTTCAACATAGAGTATTAAATCTGCATTGGTTATTGAAGTTTCTTGTAAGTCTAACCAGGGAGTCAGATTTTGAGAGACCAATAAAATTATGAGCTTCTCCTTCATCAGGTAAGGATAGGAGGGTAGTAGAGTTTAAGGAGTTGCAGCAGAGAGTGTGCAGGTTTGAAGGAACAGGAGTAGAATCTCATAAGATGTTAGTCTACTAGCTGAGAAATGCTGAGAGCTCTCAGTATTTAGCTAACTTTCTGCAGCATCAGGAACTTGCAGATTTAATATACTTCCTTGAACAAGTTATGAAGAGGATTCTACCATTTTAGCAGCTGCAACAACTGCCCTTAAGCAATTTGGACATGCCCTGGCTACCAGGTCAAACTGTAAGCTATAATCAACTGTAGATCTAATTTTTCCCTCCATGTTCTTGCCAGGACTCCCAAAGCCTGATTACTACACTCATGAGCAAACAATGTAGAAGGTTTGGTATAGTCAGGGAATCCCAATGCAGGATGATTTTATAAGGCTTGTTTGACTTAAATAAAGATTCTGTCATATTTTGTTTCCAAAGGAAAAATTTCCTGGATATTACTTCTAGTCAGGTCATAGAGTGGAGAGGTCAATAAGCAAAAATTGGGGACCCTGGAACAGCAAAACTCTGCAAGCCCAAGGAGGCCTCTAAATTATTTCTTAGTTGTATGCCGGGGGTAATTGCATAGTATTTGATTTTTTGGGGAAAGAATCTTTTTTTCTGATAAGTCATGACCAAGGTAGTATACTTTTTCATGTATAAACTGAGGTTTACTTTGAGAGGACTTATGTTCTTATAAACTAGCTGTGTAAGATATTTTGAGTTAATTTCTGAGTTCTTTCTGGATGAGCAAAGAAGGAAGTCATCTACACTTAGAATAAAGTTAGAATTTCAGGGAAATGGTAGTGTAATTTTATTTTTTCCTTTTTTAGTAATTTATTTTTATTGTAGTGTAGTTGATGTACAATATTATATAAGTTATAGATGTACATGAGAGTGAATCACAATTTTAAAACATGATACTCCATTTATACTTATTATAAAATACTGGCTACATTCGATGTGTTGTACAGTATATCCTTGTAGCTTATTTTATGTATAATAGTTTGCACCTCTTAGTCCCCTACTCTTATATTGTCCCTTCCCCATTCCTTCTCCCCACTGGTAACTGTAGGCCCCCGCCTGAAGGCTCTAGAGAATAAGCCATGGGTTGAATGGATAAACAAGCTGTGAGAAATGTCACGTAGCTGGCTGGATAAGAGATGGCCAAAGTAATGTGTCCAGTATGGATGACTGGATGGCCAATGACGGGTAAGCTCCTCAGAGGAGGACGACCTAAGACAGGTGCAGCCGGCTAGATAAGAGATGGCCTACTTAATGAAGTTTCATGACGAACTTTAAAACAATCTGTCCTTGATCATGTAATATCCTGTGCTTACTGCAGGAGCCTGGGAACCTGGAGCCTGGGAACCTAAATAGCTTAAGATTATTAACATCATTATAACTTAGATGGTATGTGAGGCATCATGCATGTCCTATATAAACCCTTTTACAAGAATCAGTAAACAGAGAACTGCTTCGCTTCTCTCCGCGCGGTGTTCGGTGTTCATGTGTACATGATATCGCGCCACCGTCAGTAACCACAAGTTTGTTTTCTATTTTAGTGAGTCTATTTCTTTTTTGTTATTTTCAATAGTTGGTTGTACATTTTAGATTCAACAAATAAAGGATGTCATACAGTCTTTGTCTTTTGCTGTCTAACTTATTTCACTTAGCATAATACCCTCAGAGCCCATCCATGTTGTGGCAAATGCAAAATTTCTTTCTTTTTGTGGCTGAGTGAGTACTGCACTGTGTGTATGTGTGTGTGTGTGTATACACACATTTTCATCCATTTGTTGATGGACGTTGTTTGCTTCCATATCTGACAATTGTATATAATGCTACTATGAACATGGGAGTACATGTGTATTTTCAAATTAGTGTTTTCATTTTCTTTGAATATATACACCCACGAGTAGAAATTCTTGGTCACGTGGTGGTTCTACTTTTAATTTTTTGAGAAACCTACATGCTGTTTTCTCCAGTCATTGCCACAATTTGAATTCCCACCAACAGTGACCTAGGGTTCATTTTTCTTCACATTGTTGCCAATATTTGTTATCTGTGTTCTTTTTGACTCTGTGAGGGGAATAGCTCATTTTAATTTTGATTTGCATTTCCCTGATGACTAGTGATTTTGAACATCTTTTATATGCATTTTGGCCATTTACATGTCCTCAGAAAAATGTCTCTTCAGGTTTTCTGCCCATTTTTTAATTTGATTGTTTGATTTGATGCTATTGAGTTGTATGGGTTATTTATATATTTTGAACATTATCCCCTTATTGGTCATATAAATTGCAAATATTTTCTCCCCAAATCTGCAAATCTGTCTTTTTGTTTTGTTGATGGCTTTCTTTGCTGTGCAAAAGCTTTTAAGTTTAATTAGATCCCATTTGTTTATTTTTGCTTTTATTTCCTTTGCTTTAGGAGAAAAATCCCCACAAAATGCTGCAATTTATGCCAAACAGTGTTCTGCCTATGTTTTCCTTTAGGAAATATAATATTTCCAGTCCTATATTTAGGTCTTTAATCCATTTTGGTTTTTTTTTTTTTGTATATAGTGTTAGAGAATGTTCTAGTTTTATTCTTTGACATTTGCTGTCCAATTTTTCCAGCACCACTTACTGAAGAGGCTGTCTTTTGTTCTTCGTAAATTCTTGCCTCCTTTGTCACAGATTAATTAACTATAGGTGCGTGGGTTTATTCCTGGATTCTCTATTCTGTTCCATTGATTTATATGTCTGTTTGTGTGCCAGTACCATGCTGTTTTGATTACTGTAGCTCTGAAGTTGGGGAGTTTGATTCCCTCAGCTCTATTCTTCCTCAAGACTGTTTTGGTTGTTTGGGGTCTTTTGCATTTTCATTAAATTTTAAAATTATTTGCTCTAGTTCTGTGAAAAATGCCACTGGTATTTTGAAAGGGATTGCACTGAATCTGTAGATTGCCTTGGGGAATAGGTCACTTTAACAATAGTAATTCTTCCTGTCCAAGAACACAGTATGTTTTTCCAACTGTTTGTATTATCTTCAGTTTCTTTCATTAGAGTCTGATAGTTTTCTAAGTACAGGTCTTTTACTTCCTTATGGAGGTTTATTCCCAGATATTTTATTCATTTTGATGTGATAGTAAATGGGAATGTTTCCTTAATTTCTCTAATAGTTTATCATTAGTGTATAGAAGTGCAACAGATCTGTATATTAATTTTATACCTTGCAATTTTATCAGATTCTTCCATGAGCTCTAGTAGTTTTCTGTTGGCATCTTCAGGATTTTCTATGTGTAGTATTGTCATCTGCAACAGTGACAGTTTTACTTCTTCCTTTCCAATTTAGAGTCTTTTCCTTTCCTTTTCTTTTTACTTTTCTCTTTCTCTTTTTTCTTTCATTCTTCCTTCCTTCCCTCCTTTCTTTTTTCTTTATTTCTTCTCTATCTCTCTCTGTCTCATTGCTCTGGCTGATTGTGGACTTCCAATACTGTTTTTTGAAAACAGTTGCAAGAGTGAACTTCCTTGTCTTGTTCCTGATCTTAGAGGGAGTGCTTTCAGCTTTTCACTGTCAAGTATGTCAAGTAGCTGTGCATCTGTCGCATGTAGACTTTATTATGTTGAGATAACGTTCCCTCTGGTGCTCACTTTCTGAAGAATTTTTATCATAAGTGGATGTAGAATTTTGTGAAAAGCTTTTTCTGCATCTATTGAGATGATCATATGGTTTTTATTCTTTACTCCATTAATATGAAGTATCACACTGATTGATTTGAGGATGTTGAAAATGCCTTGCATTCCTGGGATAAATTCCTCTTGATCACGGTGTATGATCCTTCTAATATATTGTTGGATTTAGCTTGCTACTATTCTGTTGATTTTTGTATCTCTATTCCTCAGTGATAGTGGTCTATAGTATACTTTTTTGTGATATCTTTGTCTGGTTTGGGTATCAGGGTGATGCTGGCCTCATAGAATGGGATGGGAAATGTTCCTTCCTCTGTAATTTGTGCAGTACTTTGAGAAAGGTAGGTGTTAACTTTTCTCTAAATGTTTGGTACAATTGACCTGTGAAACCATCGGGTCCTGGATTTTTGTTTGTTGGGAGTTTTTAAATTACTAATTCAATCATTATTGGTAATTGTTCTGCTCACATTTTTTTTTTAAATTTTTTATGGATTTATAATCATTTTAAAATGTTGTGTCAAATTCCAGTGTAGAGCACAATTTTTCAGTTATACAAGAACATACATATATTCATTGCCACATTTTTTTCTCTGTGAGCTACCATAAGATCTTGTATATATTTCCCTGTATTATACAGTATACTCTTGTTTATCTATTCTACAATTTTGAAATCCTGTCTATCCCTTCCCACCCTCCACCCTCTTGGCAACCACAAGTTTGTATTCTATGTAAGTGAATCTGTTTCTGTTTTGTAATTTATGCTTTGGGGGTTTTTTGGGGGTTTTTTTTGTTTGTTTTTTTGTTTATTTTTTTAGATTCCACATATGAGCAATCTCATATGGTATTTTTCTTTCTCTTTCTGGCTTACGTCACTTAGAATGACATTCTCCGGGAGCATCCACGTTGCTGCAAATGGCGTTATGTTGTCGGTTTTTATGGTTGAGTAGTATTCCATTTTATAAATATACCACTTCTTTATCCAGTCATCCATTGATGGACATTTAGGCTGTCTCCATGCCTTGGCTATTGTAAATAGTGCTTCTTTGAACATTGGGGTGCAGGTGTCATCCTGAAGTAGGGTTCCTTCCGGATATATGCCCAGGAGCGGGATTCCTGGGTCATACGGTAAGTGTATTCCTAGTCTTTTGAGGAATCTCTATACTGTTTTCAACAGTGGCTGTGCCAAACTGTATTCCCACCAGCAGTGTAGGAGGGTTCCCCTTTCTCCACAGCCTCTCCAGCATTTGTCATTTATGGACTTTTGAATGATGGCCATTCTGACTGGTGTGAGGTAATACCTCATTGTAGTTTTGATTTGCATTTCTCTGATAATTAGTGATATTGAGCATTTTTTCATTTACCTATTGATCATTTGTATGTCTTCCTTGGAGAATTGCTTGTTTAGGTCTTTTACCCATCTTTGGATTGGGTTGTTTGGTTGTTTCTTATTAAGTTGTATGAGCTGCTTATATATTCTGGAGATCAAGCCTTTGTTGGTTTCATTTGCAAACATTTTCTCCCATTCCGTAGGTTGTCGTTTTGTTTTACTTATGGTTTCCTTTGCTGTGCAGAAGCTTGTAAGTTTCATTAGGTCCCATTTGTTTATTCTTGCTTTTATTTCTATTGCTTGAGTAGACTGCCCTAGGAGGACATTTTTGAGATGTATGTCAGATAATGTTTTGCCTATATGTTCTTCAAGGAGGTTTATTGTATCTTGTCTTATGTTTTAAGTCTTTGATCCATTTTGAGTTTACTTTTGTGTATGGTGTAAGGGAGTGCTCTAGCTTCATTGCTTTACATGCTGCTGTCCAGTTTTCCCAACATCATTTGCTGAAGAGACTGTCTTTATTCCATTGTATATTCTTGCCTTCTTTGTCAAAGATTAGTTGACCAAAAGTTTGTGAGTTCATTCCTGGCCTCTCTATTCTGTTCCATTGGTCTATATGTCTGTTTTTGTACCAATGCCATGCTGTCTTGATGACTGTAGCTCTATAGTATTGTCTGAAGTCTGGGAGAGTTATTCTTCCAGCCTCTTTCTTTCTCTTCAGTAATGCTTTGGCAATTCTAAGTCTTTGATGGTTCCATATAAATTTTATTATGATTTTTTCTAGTTCTGTGAAGTATGTCCTGGGTAATTTGATAGGGATTGCGTTAAATCTGTAGATTGCCTTGGACAATGTGACCATTTTAACAATATTGATTCTTCCAATCCAAGAGCATGGGATATCTTCCCATTTTTTAAAGTCTTCTTTAATTTCCTTCATCAGTGTTTTATAGTTTTCTGTGTATACTTCTTTCACCTCCTTGGTTAGATTTATTCCTAGGTATTTTACTACTTTGGGTGCTATTTTAAAGGGGATTGTTTCTTTACTTTCTTTTTCTGTTGATTCCTTGTTAGTGTAAAGAAATGCAACTGATTTTTGAACGTTTATCTTGTAACCTGCTACCTTGCTGAGTTCTTCGATCAGCTCTAGTAGTTTTTGTGTGGACCTTGTAAGATCTTCTATATTATAGTAACATGTCATTGGCATATAGTGACATTTTTACCTCTTCTTTTCTGATTTGGATCCCTTTTATTTCTCTCTCTTGCCTGATTGCTGTGGCTAGGACTTCCAGGACTATGTTGAATAGGAGTGGTGATAGTGGGCATCCTTGTCTTGTCCCAGATTTTAGTGGGAAGCTTTTGAGTTTTTCACCATTGAGTAGTATGCTGGCTGTAGGTTTGTCATATATAGCTTTTATGATGTTGAGATATGTTCCCTCTATAGCCACTTTGGTGAGAGTTTTCATCATAAATCAGTGTTGAATTTTATCAAATGTTTTTTCTGCATCTATTGAGATGATCATGTGGTTTTTGTCCTTTCTCTTGTTGATGTGATGTATTACATTGATTGATTTGCATATGTTGAACCACGCATGTATCCCTGGGATGAACTCCACTAGGTCATCATGTATAATCTTTTTTATGTGTTGTTGGATTCTATTTGCTAATATTTTGGTGAGGATTTTGGCATCTATTTTCATCAGTGATATTGGCCTATAATTCTCTGTTTTGGTAGTGTCTACCTGGTTTTGGTACCAGGGTGATGGTGGCTTCATAGAATGAGTTTGGGAGTATTCCCTCCTTTTCAATCTTCTGGAAGAGTTTGAGAAGGACTGGTATGAGTTCTTCTTTGTATGTTTGGTAGAATTCCCCAGTGAAGCCGTCCAGTCCTGGACATTTATTTGTAGGGAGGTTTTCTTACTGCTATTTCAATTTCATTTCTAGTGATCAGTTTGTTCAAGTGGTCAGTTTCTTCTTGATTCAGTCTTGGTGGTCTGTATGTTTCCAGAAACTTGTCCATCTCCTCTAGGCTATCCAGTTTGGTTCCATATAGTTTTTCATAATATTCTCGTATTGTATTTTGTATTTCTATTTTATTTGTTGTAATTTCTCCATTTTCCTTTCTTATTTTGCTGATTTGTGCTCTCTCTTTTTTCTTCTTTGTGAGTTTGGCCAGAGGTTTGTTGATCTTATTTACTTTTTCAAAACACCAGATTTTGGTTTGATTGATTTTTTTCTATTTTTTTTTTTAATCTCTATTTTATTTATTTCCTCCCTGATGTTTATAATTTCCTTCCTTCTGCTGCCTTTTGGGTTTTGTTTTTTTTTTGTTGTTGTTCTTTTTCTAGTTCTTTTAGTTGGTGGGTTAAATTGTTTATTTGAGGTTGTTCTTCTTTTTTGAGGAAGGCCTGTATCGCTGTAAACTTCCCTCTTAGCACTGCCTTTGCTGTGTCCCATAAATTTTGTGTGGTTGTGCTTTCATTTTCATTTGCCTCAAGGTATTTTTTAATTTCATCTTTGATTTCCTCACTGACTCATTGGTTTTTTAATAATATATTGTTTAATCTCCATGCTTTCCTTTTTTTCTCCTTTGTTTCTCTGTTGTTGATTTCTAGTTTCATGGCATTGTGGTCAGTAAAGATGCTTGAGATAATTTCTAACTTCTTAAAATTGTTGAGGTTTCTTTTGTGCCCAAGTACATGATCACTCCTGGAAAATGTTCCATGTGCACTTGAAAAGAATGTCTATCCTATTTTGGGGGGGTGTAATGCTCTGAAAATATCCACCAAATCTAATTTTTCTATTGTATTATTTAGTTTCTCTGTTGCCTTATTTATTTTCTGTCTGGAAGATCTGTCTAGTGATGTTAATGCAGTATTAAAATCTCCAATTATGAATGTATTCCCATCAATATCCCCCTTTATCTCTGTTAGTAATTGTTTTATGTACTTAGGTGCTCCTATATTGGGTGCATATATATTAATGAGTGTAATATCCTCATCTTGTATTCCTCCTTTAATCATTATAAAATGTCCTACTTTATCTTTCTTTATGGCCTTTGTTTTAAAAGTCTATTTTGTCTGAAATCAGTACTTCAACACCTGCTTTTTTGGCTTTTCCATTTGCATGGAATATCCTTTTCCATCCTTTCATTCTCGATCTATATGTGTCCTTCTCCCTGAAGTGGGTCTCTTGTATGCAGCATATTGAAGGTTCTTGCTTTATTATCCAGTCTGCCACTCTGTGTCTTTTGACTGGAGCATTTAGTCCATTAACATTTACAGTAATTAATGATAGTTGTGTGTTTTTTGCCATTTTGAACTTATCTTTGTAGTTGATTTGGTATTTCTCCCTTGTTCCTTTCTTCTTCTTTTTGTGGTTTGGTAATTTTCCTTTGTATTATCATGGATTTTATTTAGTTTTTGTGACTTCCTTGTAAGTTTTTAGCTTGTGGTTACCCTTTTCGGTAAGTCTGTTAGCCCTTTACTATATCTCAAACCCATCCTACCAAAAACAAAAAAAATTTAAAAAGAAAGAAAAAAATTCTCTATATTTTCTTGCTTCCCTCTCCCACTCTTAATGATTTTGATGTCTTCTTTTACAATTTCATGTTTATTTTATTTGTAATTCATAAATTACCACCTTTCTAGTTATGAGTTTCTCATTTCTGTAGCATCCTGCTGCTTTTCTATTTAGAGTAGACCTTTCAATATTTCTTTTAGCATGGGTTTAGTGTTGCTAAATTCTTGTAGATTTTTCTTGTCTGTGAAATTCTTTATGTCTCCTTCTTTCCTAAAGGATAGCCTTGCTGGATAAAGTATCCTAGGCTGCATCTTTTTTCATTCAGGACTTTGAATATATCTTGCCACTCCCTTCTGGCCTGTAGTGTTTGTGTAGAGAAATCAGCTGAGAGCCTTATGGGGATTCTTTATCCTTGACTCTGGCCATCTTGATTATGATATGTCTTGGTGTGGGTCTGTTTGGGTTCTTCCTGTTTAGGACCCTTTGAACTTCCTGTACTTGGATATCTGATTCCTTCTTTTAAGTTTGGGAAGTTTTCAGTCATGATTTCTTCAAAAACCTTTTCAATCACCTTTGATCTTTCTTCCCCTTCTGGGACCCCTATTATGTGAAGATTGGCATGCTTTATATTATCCCATAGGTCCCTTATGTTGCTTTCATTTGTTTTTATTTGTTTATCTTGCAGTTGTTCTGATTGGGTGCTTTCTGTTGTCCTGTCTTCTAGGTCACTAATTTGTTCCTCTACATTATCTAGTCTGCTTTGCACAGCCTTTAGAGCCATTCTAATCTCAGCCAGTGATTTTCCAGTTCTACTTGGCTCTTCTTTATAGCTTCGATTTCATTTTTGACATATTTTATATCTCTAAACACTTATCTCTTTTAGTTCCTTCAGTACTTTGATCACTCCTTTTTTTGAAATCTTGATCTAGTAGGCTATTGATGTCTATTTCATTGATCATTCTTTCAGGGGATTTCTCTTGTTCTTTTAATTGGGAATGGTTTCTCTGCTTCTTCATCTTACTTATATCTCTCTGGCACTGTGGCTTATTGAGTATCAGTTATTTACTGTGGTCCTTAAAGGAGTTTATTTATCTATCTAATGCCTATGTAGAAATGAAACAGATTTTTGGCGTCTTTGTCTGTTGAAGAGGATAATGTTCTGTTGGAGTTCTGCAGGTGCTCTGGTTGGCTGAGTCGGTCTGTGGATGTGAGTCTTGGTGTATCTGTGGGAGAGGGTGAGCTACAAGTGTCCTACTACTCCGTCATCTTGGACTCTTCCCCCTTTGCTCACATTTTTTATTTCTTCCTGGTTCAGTCTTGGAAGATTGTACTTTTCTAAGAATTTGTCCATTTCTTCTAGGTTGTTCATTTTACTGGTGTATGGTTGTTCATAGCAGTCTGTTATGATCTTTTGTATTTCTATGGTAGCAGTTTGTATCTTCTTTTTCCTTTCTGATCGTATTGATTTGGGCCCTCTCTCTTTTTTTCTTGATGAGTCTGCTTAAAGGTTTATCAATTTTGTTTATCTTTTCAAAGAACCAGCTTTTAGTTTCATTGATCTTTCTTCTGCTTTTTTTAGTCTCTATTTTACTTATTTCTGCTCTAATTTTTATAATTTCTTTCCTTCTACTGACTTTGGATTGTGTTTGTTCTTTCTGTAGTTCCTTTAGGTGTAAGGTTAGATTATTTATTTAAGATTTTTCTTGTTTGCTGAGGTTAAGTTTGTATTGGTATAAACTGCCCTCTTAGACCTGGTTTTGCTGCATCCCATATGTTTTTGATTGTCATGCTTTCATTTTTATTTGTCTCTAGGTTTTTTTCCTAATTTCTCTTTGACTTTTTTCAGTGATTCATTGGTTTTTTAGTAATATATTATTTAACTTCCACATTTTTGTGGGTTTTTTTGGCATTTTTTTCCTTGTAGTTGATTTTTAGTCTCATAGCATTGTGCTTGGAAAAGATGCTAGATGTGATTTCTATTTTCTTAAAGTTTTCAAATTTTATGTCTTTAAATATGTTCTCAAATTTCCCTATTTTCCTTCTGAAACCTTTGTAATTTGAGTATTAGTGCATTTGTTTTTGTCCTAGAGGTCTCTTAAACTGTCCTCATTTATTTTCATTCTTTTGTCTTTTTTTCTGTTCAGTACTGGTGATTTCCACTACTCTGTCTTCTAGTTTGCTGGTCAGTTTTTCTGTGTCATTTAGCATACTGTTGATTTTCTCTAGTGTAGTTTTTATTTCAGTTATTGTATTCTTCATTTCCATTTGATTGTTCTTTATATTTTCTTAACTCTTTGTTAAAAAATTCTAACTTCTCATTCTGTACATCCACTCTTCTCCCAAGTTTTTGATCATCTTTACAATCACTAACATGAACTCCTTCTTGGGTAGACTGCCTCTCTCCACTTAGTTCTTCTTCTAGGGGTTTTATCTTGGTCCTTCATCTGGAACATGTTTCTCTGTCACCTCAAAGTGGCCTTCTGTGGAAGATGCCCTATGCGTCCCAGCTGTGCACTCCCCTCATCACCCAAGCTGTTTGCTCTAGGGGTTCGCCTCATGTGGGCTGTGTGGGTTCCTCCATTGTGGTGGGCTGACTGTGTGGGCAGTCTGGCTGGCTTGGCTGGCCCCTGGTCCAGTTGGTCACCAAGCCCTGCCTTATGCAGAAGCTGCCAGCTGCTGGTTGTCAGGGCCAGGTCATGAGGTGACTGAATGTGGAACCCCAGGATGCCCCAAGCCTAGTGCTGGCTCACTGCTGGGTAAAGTCAGGGCCCAGAAGATTCCAAGGCTGTTGCCCACCACTGGTGAAGCCAGGTCCTTGGGTTAGTCCTGGACTACTGGCAGGCAGAGCCTATTGTGGAGTCTAGTTGCAGGGCCCAGAGGTCCCAGAGCTGTTGTCAGATCACTGGTAATGAGTGGTGTTTTCTTACACAGTTGGTATGGTGTCTAGTGTGTCCCAAAGCTTGTATTGATCTGCTGATGGGCAGGGCCAGGGCCCAGCTGGTCCTGGCACAAGTTCTGGCCTACTGGCGATCAGGCTGGGTCCCCAGGCTGTGGGATTTTGGTTTTCTTGCATGTGTTGTCTGCCTATTGGTGGGCAAGTCTGGCTGGTCCAGAGGCTAGAGCAGGCTAACTGGAGAGTAAGGCTGAGGCCCAGGTTGTTTCATGACTGGTACCTGCCTACTGGAGGGCAGAGCTGTGCTCCGGGCGCTCTGGTGGGCAGAACCATGTCCATAGGCAGCTGTGGGCTCAGAGTGTTTTAAGGCAGCCTGCCTGCTGATGGGTGAGGCTGTGTCCCCACCAGGTTAGCTACTCAGCCTGAGGCCTCCCAACACTGGCGCTTGCAGGCTGTGAGGCCTGGCCAGGGTAGGCCCTGGGGCTAATAACCTCGAGGGACGATGTGGTCAAAGGGGTCCCCAGGAATGGCTGTCACCATGTCTGTGTCCCCAGGGTAAGCTGTAGTTGCCTCTTGCCTTTCTGGGAGACTCTCCAAGACCAGCAGGTAGGTCTGACTCAGTGTCTTAGCAAATGACTGCTTTTACCCTTGGTCCCATAGTGTGTGAGGTTTTTTGTGTGTCCTTTAAAAGTGAAGTCTCTGTTTACCCCAGTCCTCTGGGACTCCTGAAGTTAAGCCTTGTTGCCCTTAAAAGCCAGCTGCTCCAGGGGCTTGCATCCCGATGCAGGACTCCTGGGCTGGGGAGCTCAGCATGGGGCTCAGGACTCTCACTCCTGTGGGGAGGGCATGTGCAGTGTCCTTATTCTCCAGTTTGTGCGTTTCCCACTTGGGGGTGTGGGACTTCTTTATATTGAAAGTCTGCCCCTTCTACCCATCTCATTGTGGTTCCTTCCTCAAGTCTTTAGTTACAGAAAATCTTTCATGGTAGGTTCTAGTATTTTTCATGGATTGTTGTTTGCAGATACTTGTGATTTTGGTATGCGTGTGAGAGGAGGTGAGCCCAGGGACTTTCTATTTCACCTTCTTAGGCAATCACTCAAAAAAAAAAGTAGTGTATTTAAAATCCTGATGCAGATCTTGTGAAAAATGTGAAGGGGACTCAGAGAGTAATTGAGGCATAACTATCCAAGTATACTCTTATTTTTTTCCATGTGAAAGCAAACAAATAGTACTTTCCTTATCTACTGATATGCTGAAGTACGCAGAAAAAAGGTCTGCCATCACAGACTGTTCAGATTTGGTTGGAATGTTGCCAGTAAAGTGTTTGGGTTGAGTACTGCAGGAAACCTTGGAATAAGATTTTTATTTATGGCCCTGGGATCTTGTACAAATCCCCATCTTCCACCATGGGGCTTTTTTAATATATAGAACAAGAGTGTTGCAAGGACTGGTATAAGGAATATTTTAGTCTCTGATATATTAATTTCTTTTTATTGTGGTAGGGAGCCCTTGTATGACCAGGTTTTAATGGAGACTGAAGCAGTTTTGGAAAAGATTTCAAAGGATCATTCTGATTTTTAGTTGGTTCAGCCTCACTTTTCCCCATATCTGTGGAAAAAGAGGCCCATAGACTGTTAGGGGCTTCAGGGGATTTGTTAGCCTTTCAGGATGATCAGTTTGGGCTTACAGAAAACATAACCCTTCAGGCAGTTGCTGAGTCTGGCAATTCCAAGGTAACTTCTCCTGCAGCAAAATTTATTTGGCCTCCTAATTTATAAACTAGATCTCTTCCCAGGAAATTTACAGAAGCAGTGCCACATAATAGAAAAGGTATGGTGTTCACAGAAGTGACTAAGTGAACATTTATAGGCTCTGATACAGTCACCCTTTGAACTTGACTGGACATTCTCACCATGAAACATGTTTATTATTCCAAGGAAGTTACTGATGTACCATAGTGGAGTTCAAAGTGGAAAGAGTCATTATGGTATCTTCTAGCACAGTACAGATTTCTCCATTCATTTCAAGTTTCATTTCACCCTGATGATTTATAAAAATTATTGCGAATAGCTTACCAGGCAGCTCCTTGGAGCCCCATCAATGTTGAAAATTATCTTGGAGATCTGATGGTTGAGTGTTTCCCTCTTGTTGGAGAGTTATATTGTTTGAGAGGACCATCTCTTTTCCCATGTTCCTTCTATTTATAATATTGACAAGTATGCTTGTCAGCAGGGGCAAATTAGTTCTAAAGTTTGGTTGAGGCAACTACAGTTGCTGTAATCATAGAATCACAAGTTTATTTACTGAATCACTCTTTTCCTGTTCTTAACTTCTTTAAAAAGGGTCAGCAAAAATGTTGGCACACAGAAAGGGGAGTCATCTCTCATTCTAATTTATTCTTCTTTATTAAATTACTAAGCTTAGAGTGAATCCCATTAACAAAATGAACAGACAAGGCAATATTAGCTTCAGATTCCCTGAGACAAGAATGCTGTCCAAATATTTCTTCTCAGTGAATTAAAAATGCAACTAATTCATTCCATTTTTATTTACAAGTTTGTATTATGGCCAATTCTCACAGGGAAAATGGTATAACTTCAAGGAGTGATTGACCTACTTTTCTTCTGAGGCATTCTTGGTAGGATCCTCAAAGTCTGTAGAGGGATAACTTTGAGCCACCTTTGAGCATCTCCTAGACTTACCACCACATAAATGAATTGGTACAAATTAGGGAGACCAGGGACATAAGCTCCAAGAATCTTAAATTCTTCTATAAATTTAGTTCAGTCCTTCTTTGGGATTGAAAACTCCTTTATAATTGCTCAGAGCTCAGGTCAAGACCAGAGTTTACATTCTGTTGCAGCTGGGACCCAGGTTTCATGGAAACTCTTTCTCTCAAGAAACATCTGGTGCTTAGGAGACTGAGGGGAAAGGGTAAAAGATCAAATGGATTATTAGAATCAGAAAAGTCAGGTGATGGAGCATAACAAGGCACAGAGGGGCTTGTTGGAGGGCCTGACATGTACTTCATCCCAGTCAAGGCTTTCGTCTTAAGTTTGTCATTGGCTCTTTATAATGAATCTATGAGAAAGACTATTTTTAGAGTCACTCTGTCTTCTGGAGGCCTCTGTAAACTAATCCAAAAATGCTTTCCATTGTTTTTGAGAGATTTAGGATCCCTCTTTTTCAAGGATGCTCTTAAGATGGATCATCTTTTCTAAACTGTGTTCCCAATGTGGCCACTGCAATTCCAGATTATCTTTTGTAAATTCACCTATTTTTTTTCAGAAAGGCACAAGAATATGGTACACAGTATGTATACATATAAGAGGCAATATTGTTTATGGGAGGGGGAGGAGATTGAGACCACGTGGAATCCATCTCTGTCTTTAGATTCCCTAAAACAAATAATCTATGGAGAGCCTAGTAATTCTACTACTGCTTAAAACCCAGGGAATCATGGGTTTCTCCCCTTACAAACACAGCAGTGAGTTACCAAGAAGATTCAACAAACAAACACAAAGCGAGTATGCACAATAAAGTTGAAGAGCTTAGAATGCAGAGAGAGCCAAGCTATGATCCAAGAGTCACTTAACAAAGAATTCTTCAGGTGGCAAGAAATCAGTGACCCCGAAGGGCTCTGGATACTGGCACATGGTTTGCTCACTGGCCTTGGGGTTGCAGGGGGTTGTCCTCTAAAGTATCCTGCATCTGAAACCATTAACTGTCAAAAATTCATTAAAAAACAGAGGTAAAACCACTCTGTGGTACTAATCACTCACTTAGTAAAAGTTTATTGTGCATACACCAAAAAGACAGTTTGCAAACTAGAAGCACTCAGACCAAAACACGGGATGATGTTCAGAGGTGTATTGTTTTAAAGCTGCCTGTATAATGTAAAGGCAGTGAGTGTCTGTTCTTTATAGTGATTGGTTACACTGTGAGGATTTTCTTAAACAAGAGGGAATTGGTTAGTGGGGTTAGCACATTATCAATTTTGGAGAACAATTTATGATTTTAGAGGCATAAGCAAGAAGTGACACAGGTCAAGTTAACCTTGCTTATTTTGCAAAATAAGCTAAATTAAGCTTTACTTGTATGACTATCTGGTAAAATAAGCTAAATTAAGCTTTACTTTCATGACTATCTGGTTTTGCCTCCTCAGGGAATTTTCAAGTCTGGTCGCTCTTTGTGTTTGATATTAACTACTATAATATTTTATTGTCACAAACTAGATTGAGCCTCAGTGGATCATTGTCTCACTCTTTATTGTCAGAAAGAAATGTTCAAAGAATTATGTGTTAAGCCCAAATTATCATTTTTGAATAATGGCTTTCATGATTAAGTTGGCCTGTATGCAAAAAAAAAAAAAAAAAAAAAATCTAGTAAATCAGATAATCCAATTATCTTGTGATATATTTTGCAACTAACTTGAAGGGCATTTCAGAAATATCCCACTAATACTTCTGAAATTTTGGACTTCTTGAATACTTTTTGGAGATTTATTATCATCAAGATGAACACTTGGGGCTTTATGTGTTTTGAGGGTTATTTAGGCTAAAATTATTTTGCCCGTGGCTTATGGTGTAGACTTTTGGGACCTTTGATTACCCAATTTTCTTACTTTAGAACAGTACTACAAATGGCATCTGAGAGAATTATTGATGTTGTCTGCCATAAGCTCCTTGAAGAAAGGGGCTAGGTCTTACTACCTAACTCATTACTCTGTTTGTCAAAATCTATATGCAATAAATATTGAATAAAGAATAGGTAAGCCATATATTTAGGTCTTTATCTGAGAAGATTTCTAATTTTTAAAGGAGATTTTTATTTTTCTCTAAGTGTGTTATCCATATATAATTTTTTTTGTCCTCCTAGACTTTATAGCCTAGCTTCTTGAATATATTTATATTCCTTGATACCTACAATGTCTTAAACACAATAGAAGATTATTTTTGCTTACATTGTAGTTACAACAAATGACTTGGCTTACAAGATCACCACACATGCCCAGACAACTAGAAGGTGAATAAAGCAAAGAAGAACCTGCCTAGAGATTTTGTCCTTGTTTTTTTAATGAATGAGGCTTAGAATACTTTACTTTTATCCCATTCCATTACCTATAACTTAATCACATGGCTGCACTTAACTGCAAGGGAGACTGGGGATGCAGTCAAGCTGTGTGCCCAAAAGATGAAGAGAATATGGATTTTGGTGAATTTTTAACAGCCCCTGCTCCATAATTATTTCTCAGACTATTCTAAATTTTACTCTTGAATAAGTTCAGATAATATAAAAGTTCTGAGCTTGTAGGATATGATTTTAGCTTATCAAAGTTTTCTTTTAGAATCATATTTTATTTCACTTTCTCTCACTGAAGATTTTTACAAGAAAACCTTGAAAATAATTCACCATTTAATTTACTTTAACAATATTGGGAAAGAGGTTCTGTACAACATACCTGTCTCCTCTATCACTCTCCATGTGAAAAATTTTCTCTCAGATTTCAGCCACAGAAAAAGATAAATTTCTCTTGAGCATGTGTTTTAGTTTTACCTCACTTTTTTTTTTTGTGCACATTTTAGGACTATGTTTTTCTCTCTTCTTACAACTACAGAGAAGTTGGCATTAAAGCTTTGCTCTTTCTCTAACCACTCTACAGAATTTCCTCACATTCATTCTCATGTACTAGCTTTATTTATCCCTTATCTTCCATTTAAAAAAAAAATTCTACTTTGCAAAATAGCACAGTATTTAAAATAATAAAGGGGAATTCTTAAGGAAATAACTTATTTTAGCCTTATTTTGTTACATTTGAAATATGAATATTAATAAGGTGATTATAAATAAGAACTTTTAATTAGAGAGAAAACAATGCTGGAGAAAGGGAGTCTTTAAGAGATGCTAAGTCAGAGAGAGACAAGGGTGTTCTGGAATTGGATTGTGGAAGAAGAAATATGCAGAAAGCAGTTCATTCCAGTTATCAAGAGGCTGAATAGAACATAAAGAACATGAAAAAGAAACCAAAGATACAGGTTTCTCATTTGAACATTTGAGTGGATGAAGGAATGATTTATTATGATAGGGAGCATTGGTGGAGGAGCAGGTTTTGTATGGTAATTTCCAATATGATGCTAAGGAGAAAGGTAGAAAAAGCAGATAAATATTTCAGTGACTTTAAGATCTATGTTTTAGAAATTTTTCCATTTTTGTTATTGGAATGCATCTCAATCAATGACATCTTAGAATTACAATTGCTCAAGCAACAGTTTCATTGTAGTTTCATTGTAGTTTCATTCCTGGTGTACTGAACTTAGTTCCTACTGCTATGAAAGGACATCTGCAATCCTGTAATGTTTCAGATGACAAAACATGTAGGGGCCACATGTGATAGGGATACAAATTCTGATCACTGACTGTCTTAAGAACTGTATAAAGGCATCTTCTTTGAAGTTCTAGAATGTGTCAGCATCAAACTTGGAATACTGGTGTCAGCAGTCTGGAAGATATTTTTGAGATAATGCTGGAGCACTTAGACATTCTGTATTTCTAATAATTTTGATAGTACAAAAGATGATGTGTGGAAAACTCAGACATTGGTGATTGTGTAAATATGATTTGGAAGTGTCTTTAATATAAAGATGTTTTAGGATCCTTTAATCAATTAATTTCACCAGAAATTTTTGACATATGCTCAACATTGGTAAATAATAAATATTTAATAAATAAATCTAAAATGTATATTAATAAGTATAATAAATATTAAGAAAGCTTCAGCATGGTTATTTGGAAGACACTTTTTAAGTTATAGACAAAATAACAGTGAATCTTAAACTACATAGAATATTGGATTCAAAGAAATGCAATATATAAATGTAGAGCTCACAGGAGAAGTTTGGACTAGGCTTTGGGCTGGATAGCATACAGACAGTAAGTTTTAGTAGGTGACATCTCTTAAGGGAAATGGAGGAGCTAGATTAGAGCCTTGAGGAACAGAGACATTTAAGGGATGGGTAAGAAAAAAAAAAGAGCAAAGATGCCTCATGTAAAGGAGACTAGAAAGAGATGATCAGAGAAGTCAAAAGAAATTAGGATAGTTATAAAAGC
Organism: Camelus dromedarius; assembly: GCF_036321535.1. Classification (NCBI taxonomy): domain Eukaryota; kingdom Metazoa; phylum Chordata; class Mammalia; order Artiodactyla; family Camelidae; genus Camelus; species Camelus dromedarius. The sequence goes on along the minus strand of NC_087465.1, from coordinate 23,325,551 downwards.
CAAGGAAAGAGAGGGAGTACGTCAACAATGTCAGATATCCCTGTAAATTGTATCTGGAAAGGATAAGGGTGAAAGAAATTTGGCTGAAGTGATACAGAAATAAAAATCATTAGACATGAGATTAAGAAACGTAAAAACTATCTATTGGATTGATTGTTAACTTGGACATTAAAGTCACCCAAGATGAGTTTGGGGTAAAGAGGATGATTGTGTGTTATATGTCAGTGTCTTGAGAACTGATAAAGATGGATTATGGTTCAACCAAAGTGTTTTCTAGACAGTCCAGGTACTCTCCTGGAAGTGGCAGTGAGAAAGTGACTGATCCCAACTCTAGACTCTGGTCGTGTGTTATCTTCAATGATTTATTCTGCAACTCTATTGATGAAGAAATCTATTGTGTTTCTGTGTGTATGTGTGTGTGGGGGGAGAGGTATGTCTATAGACCAGTGCTATTATATTCCATGTGTCCCAGTGACTTTGTGATAGTCAGTGCTTTTTGTAAAAAAATGTGGCTTCTTAGAGTTTTTCTCCTTTCCTGAGGGTTACTTCATAATGTCAGGAAATGAAGTGAGTGTAAGTAGAAACACCTCACCCACAAGTTTGAAATGTATACAGCGTTGAGTATATCCATTTCCCTTCATTCAAATATTCACGAAAGCTACCTTTTAAATATCACATTACTTTTAATTGTTTTAAGTTAAATTGCTACATTTCATAGGAATTTATTTAATAGAAGTGAAAATGAGAATTTATTCATTCCTATTCATATGTATTATTTATAGCAGATTTTACTTTCCAAAGTGACTTCCACCAACCCCTCAATACCTTGTTACGGAACGTGTGTGCATGCGTGCCCACATACATATGCTGGTACGTGTAGATGTAATTTTCCATACCAGTGTTAACTCTATGGAAAAAAACTCCCGACATTCAAATGATATGTGCTCATTTGTAATATTGATTACCTGTGTGTTATTTTCCTCTACTGGCATGGGTTATGATGAGTTGATTTTATTTAGATTTCTTTATTCCTTTGAGATTTCAGTATTCAAATAGTTGTCTGTTGCCTAAGCAATTTATTTATTCTAGTTTCATTCAGTGGGGCATAAAAAAAAAGTCTTTTTTTTTTTTTGGCACTTTTTTCTATATGCTTTGTGAAAGATTTGCCATGTTGAGGTTTAAATACCGGAGATGATGGAGATGGTAGTGGTATTTAGACTGTGTTCAACAATTTTCTTGATCTTTCTGTCCACATTTACAATTACCTACAGAAAAGAGGCAATTATTATCTCACTTGAAAATACTTAATAAGGCTTACTGTAAGACAATGGAGTAAATGCTATTCTATCCATGCTGTCAGCACATTTTACTGTGATATTTGTGAGTGTTTCAGGCAAGAAGCTGTCTCAGAAAATTTAATGGGGAGAAATCACCCAACAAATAGCTCTCCATTGCTTGTAATTCATTACCCACTCCCCTCTTCCTACTGTAAGATAGTCCGACACATATTTTGTATCCTTTGAAAATTGAGTCTTGCATTTGGGGGTTATTTGTAGCTGTAGACAGGTGGGAATAAGAGAGATTCCTTAGTCTCCCTGTCTAACCCATTGCTATAGAAATCTGTCCAGAGTTAAACTCCAAGTGTCTCCTGTCAGGTTACATTACAGAACCTAGTACCCAGACAAGGAAGATGAGTGTGACATTGTGGACTGGAGGTGGTGAAATATAAATCAAGTTCAATTGATCACTCTTATTCCAGAGGAAAAACTAACCCCCCATGGGGGCAGACAACTGGCTCATGTTGCTCCAGTGTTTACAAAAAGGCATAAATAGACTGTGGGGTGTGTGTGTGTGTGTGTGTGTGTGTGTGTGTAGATAAGTGGTGTTGCTTTAGGGCTTCTGAACATCAAGATCTTTTTTTGGCACAGTTTAGAAATTTATTCGGATATCCTGTGTATATATATATATATATCCAGTAGGATCTGGGTATTTCCTGAGGATAATGTGAATGTTGAATACACTCTTTCAAAATCTGTATCTTGATTGAGCCCTTTCACACTTCAAATATTTAAAATTTTAATTTCAAAACAGTCTAATCATCCTGCTTATATTTTGCAGACAGCATTTAGATGTATATTCCACAAAATCAAATGCTTTATCATGGTTTTCTTATCTCAGCCTTTTTTTCCCCATCCACTACAGACAACTAGTGTAAATAGTCTGGTACATTTACCTCCACTGCTTTTTAAAAACATGCTCAGATAATCTTTTATATATACAAATACAGATATATTTCTTGCTTACATTGCTTCATGTAAATTGTTCCATATTGTAACATATTTATCTCCATATTGCTTTTGTCACTTAAAATATATTATAGACCTATTTCAAGCTAACTGGTATAGTTATAAACCATCTTTGGTGTGAAAATTTCCTAATTTATTAAACTATTTCTCTTTTGGTAGCTTTCAACTTACTTCTAGGTTTTTTGTTCTGTTTGTTTTGTCCCTACAACTTTGTTGTGGTAAACTTCCCTGCTCCCATATGTGACAACACTTTAATTTTATGACCTCTATTTTAAGAATGAGATTATTGGATTGAAAGTTACGTGTATTTTTAATTTTTGGAGATATTACTAGATTTATTTTCCCCAAAGCTGTCATGAATCTTATTTTTACTGGCAATATATGACAGCATAATTCCTCTATATTCTGTTAGTAGTTAGTATTAGCATTTTATCTTTTACCAATCTCCATGGTAAAGTGATATCCCATAATTACTTTAATTTGCATTTTACCAATTATTATTGAAGCTGAGCCCTTTCCTAATCCATGAATTACCTTTTCAGCTTTGTTGCCTATTTCACTGTCTTGTATTCCTGTACATTGTAAGGTCTCTGTATACTGCAGATATAAATTCATCTGTTACATAAACAGCTATTTTTTCCAATTATCCCTCTACTGTTTTTTGTTGTGTTTTTGCCATACAAAACAATTCCATTTTTGTATACATTCAAATATGCCTTTTCCTTTTCTCTATAGCCTCTACATTTTCCTGTTTTGCTTCAAAAGGTTTCCTTGATTCTTAACTTTATATCTTATTTTTGAAGGGAGCTTATTGAGAGGTGAGGCCTCTTTTCTCTCTTCTCTGAGAAGCTCCATAGTAAATGAACAAGTCAATAGTGCTCTGATTTCTCAGTTACTACTTGAATATTTATAGATGTTCTCAATATGCTAAGAACTGGGGCATATAAAAAGGCAAATCAGATGAAAACCAAAGCTGCCGAGAACTTAGCGTTAAGGAGGCATAAAGGAAAACATAAAATAAGACTGGAAGTGACAAGTACCACAAGAGAGGCATAGACAAATCATTGGCCTCCCAGAAAGAGCCTCCCTCTCATTTATGTTTCAGTGACCTGGTGGGTTGTGGCAGGAAAAATCAGTTGTAATTTGTTGTGAAGCATTCCCTCAATTGTAAAAAGTCGCTTTTTAATCCAAAGCTCTTATTACAAATCCATTGCATTATTTTTTATTCTATTGAATATCATTAAGCCTATGTATTTATAATGATCTTTCTCTCATACACACACACACACTGTAGTTGTATATTTCCTTAAAGATTTTAGCATTAATATCTTAATGAGTCAAAAGATGATTTTATATTGAATATGTGTGTATTAAAAATGTACACAGAAATTAGAGACAAGAAAACTTACAAGCAATAGAGATATACATTTATGATAATTAAGATCTATTCTTTGTCTTACAATTACCACATGCCAAATTCTCTCTATATGTTATTTTATTAATTCCTCAGAGAATTCATATGAGAGGTTTTGTCATCTGCATATAATATCATAAAACTGAGGTATAGAGTAACTTGTCCTTAGGCAATAGAAAATTTAAGTGGTAACCAGACCTGGGATTCTGACTCAAGCCATTTGACTTTGTGTCCTGTGTTTTTAACCACATGTGGACATTTGGTCATGAGCTGCCCAAACCATGGGGTATGCAATAGAGTACTCCAGATTTGGACATTTCATTCTCTAGTCTCCTTTTAGGAAAATAACTGAACTGAATTACAAAAAAAAAAAGATTACATCACATTTACATATGTCATAGCTTACAAACTATTGCCTATTATCAATTTAATTTTCAAATTAATACTAGGAAAGATCAGACATTTATATGATCTTACTCCAAAGAAATGAGGCCTATTATTTGGTATTTTCAATGGTGTTTTTCAGTCTAAAATCCACTTCAGAAAATATAATACAAATTACTGATCAGAGATGGATCATAGTAAAAATTTACTCTCTTCTTATTTTTGTTGCTCATTCTTATTTGTACATTTGTACAATATAATAGGTATTATGACAACCTCTCTCTTTTCAGAGACCCTTACATATTTTTCTGATTTTTTTTTTGTTATAGTGGCTAACACAAACTTACTGCTTGTAAGATAAACAATGGATGTCTAGCATGAAATTAGGTTGAATATAGAAAAATTGCTTACACTATAAGTCTTTACTTGCAGAGCTTTGGTTTACCAGACAAGCAATTAGAGGTATAATACTTGTACACACTCCTGCTGGAATATGCTTCTTTGAGGTGGAGGTGGTGCCAGAAATTTCACTCAAAAATTCCATTTTCACTTAAAAGGATTCAAGTTTCCTTAGTTCCCTGATGAATACAAATACTATCTCTGAGATGGTAAACTAAAGTTACTTTCTACTTTTAAAATTTCAACATGAATTTGATTTTTTTCCCTTACAATGCTTATAAAGGAAGGACCTTGAGTGAATATACACAAATTGGTAAATTTCTAAGGATAACCAAGGCCAGACTCTAAGATTGCACCGTGATTTTCATCTCAGGGAAAAAAGGTGGAGATACCATAAAGCAGAAGAAAGCTGCTGATAAGAAAAGTGGGACACAGAAACACACACCTCTCAAATCTATGCCGATTGCCCAACTGTGCTTACAGTCTGACCCCAGGGTTTTTAGTGGTTGGTGCTCTCATATTCAGTTTTCTAGATTATTTTGTGTCTAATAGATAACCATCAACAATGTAACTTACTGATGACCTTCATCAACATCAATAGTGATGGGCTATTTAGTCATCTAGGAAACATGTATTTAGCAGTTTTTATAGAGTGAGTACTGAGAGAATCAAAATTATCATTATTCTCAAGTTGCCCATGGCTTCTGGGAAAGAAGCACTGTATTTTTGCCTTTTGTCAGTAGTGGTGGCAGTGGAACAATAGGAATATTCCAAAAACCAATCCAGTGTCAACTGAAAGAAAATTACACAATGCGAGAGTTGTGGGTTAAGTTTTATTTGGGGCAAAATGAGGATGATCACTTGGGAGAAAGCATCTCAGATAGCTCTGAGGAACTGCTCCCAAGTGGGGGAGGGGAGGGATTCAGTATTATATGAGTTTAGTGAAGGGGTACCTGCAGTCAAGCACACACTTAGGCAGAGGCTTGCTGCTAGTCACGAGGAGCAGATGTCACCATTAATGACTTTAGTGCTTTTCTAGATATGAGGAGACACAAGAATCTGGACTCATAAAATCTTCTGAGAATATCTAATTATCTGAAGGCCTGCTCTGCCAGTTTTCCTGGAGCACAGAGTGCCTCATACCTGACCTCCACCCTGAACTCCTTTCTAGATGTGTTGGAGGTCCACGGCTGCAGCAGCTCACAATTTAACCCAAGCAGAGGTAGATAGCAAGTGCCAATTTTTAGTTGGAACAGGAAGAGAAAATCAGCTATTTTGGAATACACACACACACACACATATATATTTTTATATATTTAGTATATTCAGCAGCTAAAATTCATAGGGAAAATGCCCCATCTAAAATTGTCAACAATTAAGATCAAGTGCATGCCAACATCTGCATTTTTGAGAAAATGATAATTGAAGATAGATTAGACAATAAAAATGCAAAGATTTCAAAGAAATTTCTTCTTGGAAACATTCATCTACCAGTGAGGGAGCTGCTATTGTGGTCAGAAGCCACGTTAAAATATTAGCTTCCAAATATGTGTAATTGACAAAAAATTCAATTTTAATTTTGGTTGAAAGCTGTGCTTATTTTGACATTGCCAGAATCCCTATTGCCATGGAGTTGAGATAGAAGAAAACAGCTCATAAATGACATTTTGCTGAAATTTTTCTAAAGAGATTTTAATCCCCAGTGAGTTTTTCTGCCAGGTGTTATGCACATTGATTTTGAACAGATGTTCTGTGACCTGTTCTTCTCAAATGTCAGTTACTCTGGGCATCCTTCCCTAAAATTACTTTTTTCTTTGTTTGGGCCTCCCAGTTGGGATGTGGTAGAGACAGGGTTTAAACCTATTTTTGAAAAGGCTCAGAAGTCTTTTCACTGGAGCCTAGTGAATTTTCCAAATAATATCAATGGCCACTTTCCTTGCCCTTGGTAAAACTGATTCTACTTTCTTTCTATCCACTTTAAAGTGGGGGTAATGCATTATTTCCAAGGTTATTGTAAGGATTAAGTGAGCAGGAGTATATTTATATTTATATTTATTTATATTTATGTAATACAAATGCATATATACACCAACATGTAAAAGCACATAATAGCCCTCAATGTATAATACATTTTCTAATATCATCTGAAAAACAATCTGGGTTATCTGGCAGTGTTTTGTCTTTTTTTTGGTGGGAGGTGGAACTAATTAGGCTTTTGATTTAATTATTTTTAATGGAGGTACTGGGGATTGAACTCAGGGGCCTCATGCATACCTAGCACGCATTTTACAACTTGAGGTATAACTTTCCCTCCCAGTATTCCTTGAAGTGATAGCCCTTTTTATTCTAAGGATATTGGAAGGAACCTGAGAATCAGGTTAACTTGCTTACTACCATTTCTCCTATGGAGAGTGTAACATCTCCCAAGACACACAGTTCCATTGATAAGGACTGAGTCTGTCTCAGTCAAGATCTGTTTCTGAGGACTTGCTCAGAATTATCAAAAATTTTTGAGCTGTAATTGAGTGTAATTTTCATTTCTATAATCCTATTATGGAAAACATTTCTTTAAAAGGAAGAATATTAGAAGTGATTTGGGTCAACCGCATCGCATCCTTTAATACTGGTCAGAATTGGTGAAAACTTCCTGAATTGCCCATACTTTTCCCAAGTAGTTTCATTGCTAACTTTTGACTGAGTTACTGACAAATAGCATATAGTCCTTGAGAAGCAAGTTTTTAAAAGAATGCCCCAGTGAGTGACCAATTGAGTTAATTTTTACATAAATTATTTTATAAATAAGCTTCTGAAGCTTTACCAAAACTAATAATAAGAAATAATATTGGTGACATATCAGTTAAGAAAGAGGAATTTTCATTTGGGATGACTTATGCATGTAAGAAGGGAGGCAAACTACCTGTCATTTTGCCATCATATTGCTAAATTGTATGATTCTTTCTATTTAAGTAAGATTAAAATGTGTTATATTTATGGTAAATAACCAAAATTATCTTGTAACTTAATCCCAAGTCATATCTCTATATGATTCAAAGAAAATCAAACTCAGGGGAGTGGCCAAGATGGCGGAGTAGAAGGACTCTTTAGCTCACCCTCTCCCACGAATACACCAAGAGAGACATCCATACACTCACCCATTCACTCAGAACACTTGCTGAACTTTAACAGAACATTGCCTTCTTCAAAAGACAAAATTCATCACAAGTCTGGTAGGACAAAAAGAAAAAAGAAGAAAAAGGAACTTACTGTGGGACCAGTCCTGCAGAGAGGGAGAGGCAAGGGAGGAATAGCACTCATATACTGGGTCTCTCCCTCTCCAATGGAGAGGTCAGTGGGGTGGAGGGGGAACCTCTGAGGCTTGGATCTGTACGGAACAGCCCTTGACTGACAGAACTAAATGAAACAGGCACAAAGGGTCCTTGCAACCCCCATCCCTAGACACGAACTGGTGGGGGTGGGATGGGACAAGCCACCTGAGCCAGGCAGAGGACTGGGGATGATGGTACAGTGGCAGCCTCAGGGGATGTGGAGTGTCCTGTGCTCTGTGGCTGGGAGGGTATATGGAACAGAGCAGCCTGGGTCCCCCATTTAAGAAAAAAAGAGCAAAGCAACACTGCTGGTGTGCACTGGGGGTAGGGGCTCTGTAGTCTGTCTCTGCAGACCTGTGGCACCATTGTTGACTAGCTCTCAGGAGAAGAGAGGCAGGGCTTGGCCACAGCCACCATATTAGCTGGTATGTGGCTCCCAGATGGAGGCCAAGTTGAAACCTGAATCCTTAGCCAGGGGCTCTGCAATCTCATAAGCAGGACTGATTTGTTTACAGCATCAGGCAGAGGGGACCATTCTGCTTTTGTGCCTTTGTGGATGCTTGCCTCTAAGACAAAGGAGCAAGGAGTGGAGTTCTGGCACACAGCAGGGATGAGGGCTGGTGTGGCCATTTTCTGTGAGCCTGCCTATGGAGCGATGACATGGCACTGAGTTGGGTGACTCACGGGCCTCTGGAATGAGCTAGCAGATTTTATTCATCAGGATGAGGGCAGGAGCAGGGACAACCACAGAACCAAAATGAGGCCCTGATCAATAGCAAGGCAGGTTCTGTCCACCACAACACAGGCCAAACCCCAATTAAAAGGATAACAACCAAAAGACAAGGAAGGAAGACTTAGCAACCATCCATTCTTAAAACAGACCTCAGGACAAAACTACTAGGAACACAGAGTCTACACAGGAACACATCCTCCATTTTTTCTTTCTTTCTTCTTTTTTTTCTCTTTTATTTCTTCTTTTTTGATTTTAATTTTTAATTATTTTTACTTTTTAATCTTAAATTTTTTCTATTTTTCAATGTTTTTTAATTTTTCTTTTTCTTTTTAATTTGTTTTTGTTTGTTTTGTTCTGTTATTGTAATGTGTTTTAAAATCTTTTTTCTTTCTAAATTTTAAATTAAGAAAATAATTTGTTTTTTATTTTAATTTTCTCATTTTTATTTATTTTACTTTTTTAATTTTTATTTTTTTAATTTTTAAGTTTTTTTACTTTTTAATTTTTCTTTTTATATTTTGCTGTGGTTGTTTTGTTTTGTTGTTTGTTTTCAACTTTTACTTCTGAATCCTCTTTAAAAAAAAAACAAAAAAAACCCTTTCAACACCACAGTAGGTAACTGACACTCCATAATCCATAGTGCCAGAGAGATAGAAGTAAAATAAAGAAGCAGAGAAACCACTCCCAATTAAAAGAACAGGAGAAATCCCCCGAAAGAATGATCAATGAAATAGACCTTGATAGTCTACTAGATCATGATTTCAAAAAAGGAGTGATCAAAGCACTAAAAGATTATGAATAGAGACAGAAAATTATTTAAACAGTAAATTGAAACTTGAGGGAGAAGGCCACATATAGATTGAAGGTGAGAGGATAGAATAATGTAGTTCATGCAAAAAAATTGACTATAACTCAATTAAAAATTGAAACATCAAAAAGAAAGAAAGGAAAATGGAGAAATTACAACCAATACCACAGAAATACAAAATATCTTAAAACAATACTGTGAACAACTATATGGAAACAAACTGGAAAATCTAGAAGAAATGGACAAGTTTCTGGAAACATACAGTCCACGACGATTGAATCAAGAAGAAATTGACCATTTGGACAGACTGATCACTAGAAATGAAATAGAATTAGCAATAAAGAAACCTCCCTGCAAAGAAAATCCAGTACCAGATGGCTTCACTGGGGAATTCTCCCAAACATACAAAGAACTCATGCTGCTCTTTCTCAAACTCTTCTAAAAGATTGAAAAGGAGGGAGTGCTCCCAAACTCATTCTATGAAGCCACCATCACCCTGATACCCAAACCAGGCAGACATTATCAAAAAAGAAAATTACAGGCCAATATCACTGATGAACATAGATGCAAAAATCCTCAACAAAATATTAGCAAACAGAATGCAACAGCTCATAAAAATATCATACACCATGATCAAATTGGATTCATCCCAGGGACAGAAGGATGGTTCAACATAGGCAAATCAATGTGATACATCACATCCACAAAAGAAAGGACAAAAACTACATGATAATCTCAATAGATGCAGAAAAATCATTTGATAAAATTCAACACCCATTTATGATAAAAACTCTTACCTAAATGGGTATAGAGAGAACATATCTCAACATACTAAAGGCTATTTATGATAAATCTACAGACAGCATAGTACTCAACAGTGAAAAATGGAAAACTTTTCCACTAAAATCTGGGACAAGACAAGGTTGCCCACTCTCACCATTTCTATTCAACATAGTCTTAGAAGTCCTAGTCACAGCAATCAGGCAAGAAAAAGATATAAAAGGGTCCAAGTTGGAAAAGAAGAGGTAAAATTGTCACTGTATAAAGATGACATGATACTATATCTAGAAAACCGTAAAAGCTCCACTCCACAAAAAAATTGCTAGAGTTAATAAAAGAATCCAACATGGTAGCAGGATACAAGATTAAAGTACAAAAGTCAGGTACATTTCTTTACACTAACAAGGACTCAACAGGGAAAGAAAGTAAAGAAACAATCCCTTTTAAAATTGCATCTAAAACAATAAAATAGTTAGGAATAAATCTGACCAAGGAGATTAAAGACTTATACATGGAGAACTACAAAACACTGACTAAGGAAAATAAAGAAGACGTAAAGAAATGGAAAGATATCCCATGCTCCTGGATTGGAAGAATCAGTATCATTAAAATGGTCATATTGCCCAAGGCAATCGATAGATTTAATGTGATCCCTATCAAATTCCCCAAGACATTTTTTTTACAGAACTGGAACAAACAATCCTAAGATTTATATGGAATCACAAAATATCCAGAATTACCAAAGAGATATTGAAGAAAAAGAATGAAGCTGTAGGAATAACCCTCCCAGACTTCAGACAATATTACAGAACTACAATAATCAAAGCAGCATGGTATTGGCATGACAACAGACATATGGATCAATGGAACAGAATAGAGAGCCCAGAAATAAATCCACAGATGTACGGTCAATTAATCTTTGACAGAGGAGGCAAGAATATACAATGGAGAAAAGACAATCTCTTCAGCAAGTGGTGTTGGGAAAATTGAATAGCAGTATGTAGATCAATGAAGTTAGAACACTCCCTCACACTATACACAAAAATAAACTAAAAATGGCTTAAAGACTTAAATATAAGACAATGCATAATAAGTCTCCAAGAAGAAAACATAGGCAAAACATTCTCTGACATAAATCTTAGCAATGTGCTCTTAGAGCAGTCTACCCAGGCAGTGTCAACAAGAACAAAAATAAATAAATGGGACATAATTAAACTCATAAGCTTTTGCAGAGCAAAGAAAACCATAAGCAAAACAAAAGGACAACCTATGGAGTGGGAAAAAATATTTGTAAATGATACAACTGACAAAGGATTAATTTCCAGAATATATAAACAGCTCATACAACTTAATATCAACAAAAAAAAAAATACAACCCAATCCAAAAATGGGCAGAATACCTAAACAAGCATTTCTCCAGTGAATACATACAAGTGACCAATAGACTTATAAAAAATGCTCAGTATCACTAATTATCATAAAAATGCAAATCAAAACTACAATGAGATACCACCTCACACCAGTCACAATGACCATCATTCAAAAGTCCATGAATGATAAATGCTGGAGAGGGTGTGGAGTAAAGGGAACCCTACTACACTGTTGGTAATAATGTAGTTTGGTGCAGCCATTATGGAAAACAATATGGAGATTCCTCAAAAAACTAAAAATAGACTTACCAGATGATCCAGCAATCCCACACCTGGGCATATATCCAGAGGGAACCTTAATTCCAAAAAATGCATGCACCCCAACGTTCATAGCAGCATTATATACAATAGCCAAGACATGGAACCAACCTAAATGTCCAGTGACAGATGACTGGATAAAGAAGTTGAGGTATATTTATATAATAGAATACCATTCAGCCATAAAAACAACAAAATAATGCCATTTTAGCAACATGGATGGATCTAGAGATTGTCATTCTACATGAAGTAAGCCAGAAAGAGAAAGAAAAATACCATTGATATCATTCATACGTGGCATCTAAAATAAAACAAAAACAAACAAAAACCCCACTATGATCTCATCTACAAAACAGAAAAAGACTTGCAGACTTAGTAAACGATGATTCTGAGGAAAGGGGGTGGGAGGGGATAAATTTGGGAGTTTGAGATTTACAAATGTTAGCCTCCATATATAAAAATAGATTTAAAATTTTTCTTTTGTATAGCACAGGGAACTATGTTCAGTATCTTGTAGTAACATTTAATGGAAAAAATATGAAAAAATATATGTATGTATATGCATGACTGGGACATTGTGCTGTACACCAGAGATTGATACATTGCAATTGACTGTACTTCAATTAAATAAAAAAAAGAAAATCAAACTCAGTTTTACCCATCCAGTGTCAAAAGATGAAATTTGTCACTATTATTAAATCTTGCATTATATTTGATTAAGATCACTTAATTCAGTAGTAACTTAATTCAATCAATGTGAGATGAAGGCAGTTCTGTTGTTAGGAAATGTGCTATTTTGTACTCCAAACTAAATTAATACTTAGGCAGTAGTGCCAGTTGATTTTAGTTGCATGTAGAGGTAATTTAATTTCAAATAAGATGCCAACTTTATTTGCTAAAAAGTTTCTCTTCAATGCAGAAAGGCTAAGTCTTGGTACCAAGGGTTCCTATTTACCAATGTGGATTGCGAATATAAAATAATATTTGTATTTGGTATCCTCATATGGTGAATAAAAGTCTTCTACTGGTTGGCTAATGGATTAACTCCAGAAGGCATAGTTTTTCTCTACAGATGCTAATTGTTATGAGCAAGGGCTGTAAGGCTGTTAGGCAGTTAGACAGAAATGAGCACTGGGCAAGGGGAGAGGAAGAGGGAGGGAGCAGCCTAGAAAATAAAAGCAGGCCAGTAAAGAACCAGCTTAGAATCAAAGACTGTGGCTCCATAGTAGAGAGAAGAACCCAGCTTAACTTGACCCAATGCTCATTAAAATGTAATTAACATTGCAGTTTGAGCCACCTCCCATAGGTTTCTCTGTGTGCATAATGTGTAAAAAACATGCCCCAAAGAGATGGGCATGTCTGAGCACTGGAAACATGAGTTGTCAATCAATCAATCAATCATGAAAAGGCCCCCTAAGCCAGGATATAAGACAAGAGGAACACAGGAGTGGCGTCATTTTGTCCTCTCTTGGGTTGACCTGCCCCCAGTAATCAAGGATGTACTATATGTTACTACCTTTTTACTTTACTAATAAAATCTTCTGTTTATACCATGCTTTCTGTCTCTTGTTAAAAAATCATTTTTTTCAGGTGACAAAGAAGCAGGGTATCTTTTTCCCTCCTCTTCCCCGTGACAAGATCAAATAATAACTGTCCCCTTAACAACTGTCTGACCTTCAGACAGTTCAGAGACATCGGTCTCCTAATTTATAAAATGAGGGTAATACCAAGGCCAACTCTATAGAATTATTGTAAAGAAAAAAATGAGATCATTCATGTAAGGCATTAGAATAGCAGATAAAAATACTCAACAGATGTCTGAAATGATCTTTATGATGGAATTTATCTTAGAGCTCATTCATGCTTCTAGTTTCTGTATATGTAGACTTCTAACAGATGCTACCTGGAAACAAAAAGTTGCGTTTGTGTGTGGTGATGACAGGGGTGATAAGGTCAATTCTGTGAACCCAGTTAACACACAGGATCCAAGAATATTCCAGCTTTTTAGAATTTTTTTAGGTTTTTTTTTTCTTAATTCAGTGCCCAGGTAGCTTGCTACCTTAGGAAATCCAAATTATTTCCTAAATTTGCTTAGACTGAGTTAGCGCCCACAGAAAAGATGCTTATTCTGAAGACTCTTTTGTCCATGTCCATAGTACTGAGTAGTGTCGATATCTCTAACAGTTGCCCTGATTTTAGGACCTATATAGGTACAAGTATTTGTGTCACCATGCGAGGTGTCTGTTAGCCTCTCTGTTACCTTGAACTGCAGAGTTCAGAGCCGAGACCTCCCCTTCCTATATTTCTCCACCAATGACTGCTAAATACTTTTTCCAAAAGTTTGTTGAATTGTAAAGGTTAAGTTGAAACAATATGAGAAGCAGAGGAAATGAAACTGAAGTGAAACAGGGAGAGCACTTAATTTATCTTCTCACAGCAGGTAAATTCAGCAAGAGGTTGGGTGGTTAAACTAACAATTTCTTCTTTCCTCCTTGCCTGTGCAATAAAATAGAATTACATGTTTTATCTTTGTGTAGGTTTTAGCACTTAATATATAAAACAACCAGCTTGTCTCTCTGGGCAAGCAAAATGCATCTGCTCCATGCTTGGATAGCTCCAGGTACTGGAGAGCACAGGCAATTTGTTCCTGGAATCAGTCAAAAAGCTCACTGATAAGGCTAGTCTTTAAAGGAAACCATCCCTTCAAGTGATACTGCTCATAGGTTTTTTATTCAAAAATGCCTCTCTAGAAAAAAGAAAATTCTCATTCTTAAATACAGAGAAGAGCCAACTGTATGTTATCAACAAAGTGAATAATAAAGATGTTGGAAATAAGTAATGACCACACTTTTATGAATTTTTAAAAATTTCTATTTGCATCCAAAGCATCTAGTCATTAAAGACAGACTTGAAAGGGAAACTCTTTCCTATTACAAACAGAAATTTTTATATTTTGCTAATAAGTAAATGAAAGTCAAATAATATTTTGTGTTGAAAAAACTTTTTTGGACCTATTTGGAGGCCCAAACCCATACACTCTATAAACATATTTTCTTGGCAAAATAACTTCTACTTCCATCACCTTTCATAAATGCCAAGGAGGGCTGAGGGCAACTTTACAATTTCACAGCATCATCTGAACATCTACCAGTTAAGCAGAATTATTATTATCTTCCTTAAAAATGTCATTTTCTATTATTGAGCAGTTTGATTATGCGCATGCACAAAATTCTTCCTTGGAAACAACTGTGCTATTCTTGTACTGAATACAAGAAGAAAATTACTTTGAGCATTATGAAAATGTTAAAAGTAAGCAATATTTGTTAAAATCTAAAACCTTAAAACTTCTCAATTTAAACATAGGGGTAACCTCTTTGTTGTTGGTCTTGGCAAAAGTGTTTTTAATTTGACCCCAAAAGCACACACACACACACACAAAGGCAAAGCAAACACATAGGACAACATCAAACTAAAAAGCTTCTGCACAATAGAGAAAATCATGGACAAAATGCAGCCTATGGGATGGGAGAAAATACTTACAAACCACATACCCAAGAAGGGGTTAATGTTGAAAACATACAAGGACTAATACAACTCAGTAACAACAACAAAACAACAAATAATCCAATTAAAAATAGGCAAAAGACTTGAGTAGAGTTTTTATTTTCCTCAAAGAAGACATACAACTGATCAACAGATACATGAAAGAGGGCCAACCACAAGGGAAATACAAAACCACAGTAAGATATCACCTGTTAGAATATCAGTTATCAAAATGGTGAGAGAGAGCAAAGGCCAGTGATGATGTGGATAGAAGGGAAAAATTTTACACTGTTGGTGGGAATGTAAACTACTATGGCCAGTAAGAGATGACAGTACGAAAGGTCCTCAAAAAATTAAAAGTAAGAGCTATCACACAGTCCAGCAAGCCTACTTATGGCATATAACATATCTATAGGAAATGAAATCATTATCTAGAGGTGTCTGTACTCCTATATTCATTATTCCATTGCTTATGATATACAAACAACCTAACTATACATTGACAGACAAATGGATAAAAAATGTAATATACACACATACACACAAACAGTGACATACTGTTCAGCCTTAAAAAGAATGAAATTCTGCCATTTGCAACAACATAGGTAAACTTGGAGGACCAGGTGAAATAAGTCAGACAGAGAAACACAGATGTGTGATCTCACCCATATGTGAAATCTGAAAAAGCTGAACTCACAAACAGAGGCTAGCTTGGTGTTTGCCAAGAGCTGGAGAGTGGAGGAAATGAAGAAATGTTGGTCACAGGGTGACAACTTCCAGTTACAAGAGAAATAGGTTCTGGGGATCTAATGTACAACGGGGTGAGTGTGGTTGGTAATACTGTGCTGTGTAATTAAAATTTGTTAAGAGTGTGGAACTTAAGTTTTCTCACCAAAAAAAAAAAAAAAAAAGGTAGCTATGTGAGGTGAGGTGATGTGATGGATATGCCAATGAGCTCAGTGATGGATATGCCAATGAGCTCAGTGATGGATATGCTAATGAGCTCAGCAGAGGGAATCTTTTCACCGTGTACACATGTGTCAAATTACCACGCTGTCCACCTTAAATACATTGCAGTTTTATCTGTCAATTATACCGCAGTAAAATGGAAAAAATAACTTTCTGCAGTAATTTGTTTAACTAAAATATTTGGCTGAAAATTTTACATTAAGATTTTTTTCTCTAATTTACATTTATTGTCTTAGACATGTCTCTTGAGTTACAGGGAAAGGAGGGCAAATTATAGTTGGTCATTCATATCTTCAGGTTCCACATCAGAGGATTCATCCAACCATGAATAAGAAAAAGAAAGTTCCAGAAAGTTCCAAAAAACAAGACTTGAATTTGTCACATGCTAGCAACTATTTACATAGCATTTAAATTGTATCTACATTTCATACATCGACATAACATTTTCACTGTATTAGGTATTATAAGTAATGCAGAGATGCCATAAATATGGGAGGATATGTGCAAATTATATGCAAATGCTACACCATTTTATATAAGGGACTGAGCATCTCTGATTTTGGTATCTGGGGGGATCCTGGAAACAGTCCCTTACAGACACCAAGGGATGCCTTATTTTCTGACAGAAGGTTCATTCAGGGCAAAGCTATTGATATCAAAAAAGCATTTGTACAGATCTGAGATCCTTTTGCTTTGATGGAAGTGTAGGGCACTGGGGAAGTGTTGTTGGTGGCAGGACATGAGGTTGGAAAAGGAGAAAGACCAAGCTCAAGGGCTTTGATAGTCCGGGAAAGCAATAGAGGCATTTTTATGAAGCCAGAAAAGCTTTCTAAGTAGAAAAGTAACAGCATCAAGTTTAATTTTAGGTCCCCTACTCAGTTGATGACAAGGAGAGTGGAATGGAACAGGGAAGAGCAGTTACAAACGTCCAAGACACAGATATCAAAATTTTTTTATTAATTTTTATAATTTTTTTCTGAAGAATCAGGAAGAATCATTTCTCTATCAACAAAAAATTTGGCATCCCTTTTTCTTTCTGGGGTCTTATACACCTTGAGAGTAAGTTGAGTAAGAACATATGTATCTATGTGATGAATGCCAAAATTAGTCATATTTTTTTCGTGAAGAAAACAAAAAAAAAGGGGGGGAAAACAAAAAGCAGAGAGAAAGAGACAAAAGAACAAAGAGAAGCAAAAAGGAGAGAAAAAGAGCAAAAGAGAGGGAAAAGAAGGACGGATAAAATGAGAGGGAAGATAGGAGAGGAATGAAGGAAAGCAGGAGGATGAGAAAGATAAACCCCACTCTGTCTCATTTCAATAATGTCAGCATTTCACCACTGAAAATTAATTGCTTTGGAGGAAAACATTTTCTGCCTTTAAATTATGGTAATTCATATAAGGTAGTATGCTATGTCACATCCCATGAACTCGTTTTTAGGTATAGAGGTTTTACAATTTTTTTTTTTAACAGCAGCAGCAGCTTAGAACCACCCTCCTTTTTTTTTTTTTTTTTTTTTTTTTACCCCCGGTAAGATTTTAAGTGGAGCATCTCCAAATTTAGTATATGAAAGCTGAACAAGTGTGTTTGAGCCAGAATGGAAAGCCTGGAGCCTCTTCCTATTGGTTTCACTCTTATTTTTCACAGCAGTCCTTGAAGTAACATGTGGAAACTTGGGCTCTGGAAGCATCATTTATAAATTTCTTCCTTAATGTTAATGATTCTGTTATTTAGTTTTATTAGAGTAACTTTAGGTACAGATGAGTCAGAGTGTGAGGGCCTGGCCAACGGAGTGAAGTTCACTGGCAGGGTGGAAAGGTGAAGTGGCTCAGAAAAGTGGACAAAAAAAAAAAAAAAAAAAAAAGACTTTTTGTGTTAGCAGCATTTGTTTTATTACTTTGCATTTTTGTGGAGGTTTACTCTGGGTTTGTGCTCAGGTCAAATACAAAGGGTTATTGAATGTCTCCTGTAAGCAGAACAATAGTCTCACCTCAGATTTTATTTTTATAATCTGAAAACAAAGCATCTTGCCCTTTCCTCCATTCTTACCCAGAAATTTCCCCTTGAAAATATTTGATAAATAAGACTGGTAGAGACTTGATCACAAAGTAATTATATTTAAATCAATGGACAATCTTTTATGTCTCTGTTTAACTATTAGATGATATGCAGCATCTAGATGCATGTTTCTGTAATTTGTAGTCAGTCTTTGTTTCTGTTTATATCATGCAATGGATTTTCTCTTAGAGCAAATAAACACCTTTGGCAGTGAGCCAGAGCAGCAAACTACTAATACAGCACAGCAGAATTTTGATTTTTCTCTTTTGTTGCTTTTGATCTTTTATTTAACAAAATCACATGCTGACATTCAGTGGTAAATTAACTTTTAACTGGTTTGTTCTTCCAGGAGTTTTCTTTTCTCTCTCTCTCTTTCTAAAAATTTGTTTCCTTAAATGTAAAGCATCATGGTTTATTTGAATTCTTATGGCCCGTGGTGTATTTTTGGGAGACTCAAATGCTCATTTTAGATTGTGGAATAACATATGGCTTTGATGCACTGATAAATGTATGTTTCCTCTGGTGTCTTAAACAACTGTATTGAGGCTAAAAATGTATCTTAAGCCTAAGTCACTTCCTGTTAGTAAGTTAGGCACCTGGAAAGGTGCTTTTTTATTTGCCTGGACCATTTTAGTTGCCTGTGACGGAAATCAAAGATGTGTGTGAGAGGGAGAAGGAGAGAGAAAGAGAAAGGGGGCAGTAGGGGAAGAAATGAATGTATCTACTGACTTGTGGAACCACAAAGCTCAGAAGCAGAACCTGCTTCACATCACTGTCTCAAATGGTAGTGTTGGAACACAGTTTGCCGCCATCTTCCAGCTCTGCTTTTCTCTGTGTTAGATTTATTCTCAATCAAGCTCTCTTTGGTGAAAGCATGTCTAGAAGCAGTTTCACATTTACATTCTACCAGTTCAGCATACTTAGTGGAATGACAGTGCATCTTTCTTACAGATTCATGAATGGTCTTGAGATTTCTCTTCTTCAGCCCACATAGGGTCACATGTGAAGGACTGAACTATCAAAGTGACCAGGCCCTGGGTCACACATTCCCTCTGAGAGCTGGGAGTCAGATTACCCTACCATGAGATGCATGGAGTACGGGACTGGGGGACACATTCCAGAGAATTCAGGATTCTCTTGTCAGAGGAAAGGAAGTGTTGGACTTGTCTTTTGCAGCTGCCTATATAGTGCAATACCTTCTTGCTTGTTATTTTTCCTTCCTTCAAATGTCTATTTGCTCATGGCATGTCTTTTTCTTGTCATTGTCCAAGAAAATGGAATAGAGGGATATTAAGCATGTGTGTGTTTCTAAGTGATGGATAATCTCTAATACAATTAGCCCATAGCAGGAATTGGCATAGGCCTACCAGTTGAAGAGAAGGAAGGTGCTTTGTTCCCTTAAATGCTAGCTTCCAAGAAGCCACATGTGCCACCCAAGAAGACATGAGACACTGACTATCGAAAAGTCATACATGAACACAGACTTAAGGATCAACAATCTTAGGAAATATTTCTAGGTCATCTTGAGATACAATTCTCACTGTGATGTCTGAAAAATCACCCATATTTTGAAGTATGGCGTTTGAAAACCTACTGAATGACACTTCAGAAGTCCTTGGGCTCATTCTGTGTTCTCATATTTATATGCTTTGTTACTAAAGACTAGTCATATGTATACATCTGTTTTGTATTTTCTCTTCTGTGAATGGAGCAAGTTGTAATATCTGCTATCTCCTGTCAGTTCCAGACTATGAGTCCGATGGTTTTACTCTCCGGGAATGACTTCAGAAATCAGGAGTAAAGAGATCAATTTAATCACAAAACAACTTTGATTTATAGCCATGTGTGAAATGTACATGCTTCAGTGAAAGAATATAACATAAGAAATCATGCAATAAGATGGATCTTTATGGTAGAAAGAAAAAGGAGGACAGGAGAGTGAGAATACATAAAAACACTGTTTAAATAAGACCTTTAAAATATTTTTTCTTCTCCTTTCTTCTCTTTCTGTCAACATTTTATAAATCAATTCTTTATATACTTACTTGGTGTTAAATGTTTGGTGATACTGAATTAGTTTATATTGGTGATATTTGATTAATACAATTAAAATAGTGCTATTTAAAAATATTATTTGGAAATCCCTGAGATACTAAATGCAAGCCAAATTACTTATTTAAAAATAATAATTGTTAGAGACATTAATAATGACCATTTAGTAACTGGTTAAAAATCTCCAGAATTTTATTCTCACAATCTATGGAACATTAAATGACCACATATTAATAAGTACATAAAATGCATTTATGATTACCTCAAGTAGAAAAAACAATATTTAAAACTCTCACTATTTCACCTAAATTTTGACTATTAGAAAATGCATTAACCATAAGGTTATATTACTGAATTGCTCTGTAGCTTATCATTTTTCATTTCTTTCTTTGGTAAAAGAAGTAGAAATTGTTACTAAATTTTCAAGTGATTTTATCAATCTTATAAAAGCGATTGTGAAAATAAATAAATGAGTTAAACAACCTTGGCAGTTCAGAGTATCAGAGTCAGAGAACCCTGTAAGAAAATACTTCAGATTTCACAGACTACTTAAAATCAGTGCTTATATTCAGTGAAAATAGAAATCTCAAAGTCACCAAAAATGTTTTATTTTGGTACAATCGCCTTGTCAGCTAAATCTTCTCAATTTCTAGGAGATAGCTATCTGCCAAAATTAGTCCTATTTAAATATCTAGTTTTATTGTTTAAATTTAAAGAAGAAAGTATGGCAACTTTCTTTCAGGGTCTTTCTTTTATATGTATTTGCTGTATAGTATAAAGTTGTGTATAGTAAGTGTTGTCATGTTGAGGTACTTCCATTATGAATGAATGAAGACATATATTTTGCATGCTCTCTCTGTTCACAGTGTTTATTGAGACATCATCTCCTTAAAGCATTCTTTAGAAGAGACCTTCTCTCATTGCAGTACAACTGTGAATGTGCCCCCAGAGCTATCTGAGCTTTGTCATAGATGCTGTCTGCTTGTATAGGTCATAAATTATTTTCATCCACTGGTACCAAAATTGTTGAGTTTCTTATACCCCCAAATTAGTACCATTTATTCAGTCAACACATGATTATTTAACTTCCACATATGTACATGGGTAGCTATGGTACTGTGTCTATTGAATTACCAAAGTTGTAGATGAGTAATTACTATTCTGAGGAATGATTTCATGAGATAACTGCAGGAAACTGTGATGAACCCCAGGATGACAATCAGAAAACACCAAAAGCTTATGTGTGCTTAGTAGAGTGCCGTTTTGATTTCCCTTGTGGCTTCTCTATTTTGTTCTCTTGGGTTCTGCTTACATATAGCTGCTATGCCATCCAAGTCCCCTGTCTGTGATTTTCTCCTTTGGTTTAACTTTTTGATGCCTCTCAGCACATTACTTATTTCAGGCGCCCAGATTAATATGCTCTACATTCAAGAATTTCTTTCAAGAACTCTCCCACTAGTAGATATCACTACTTTTGGGGGGTTGGGTCTCCCCACAACTTGGTATCTGAGACATACTTTAAATTGCCCATTAAAATCATTTTTTTTTTCAGGTAGTTAGGTAATATTCTAAAACAGAAAACACAGAAAATCATAGGATCAATAGAAGGTATTCTATAGGTGTTACTTTCACTGTGGGAGCTGCAGCCACTGCCTTGTCTTGTGACAAAATATCTGTTCCAGAATATGGTGACTTGTATTTCCATTAAGTTAAAGTTTATTTTGCTTTACTTTAATTTGGTAAATTCTCCTCTGTTTGGATAGTTGCATCATCTTCAAACTATTAAATAATTTGATAGGGAATTATTAGTCATTAAGGGGCAAGGACTGCTAAGAATTTTCAATACAGATGGCATTGTCCACTTTTCAGGGCCCTTGGGTTTGCATGTCTGCCACAGCTTACTCTTCCAGCAGTGAGTTAAACCCATTTTATAAAAGCAATACCATTATTCTACTGTAGTATTTTACACATCAATTAAAAACTGAAGTGCTGATATATCTGACATTCTTATACCTATATGTTATACTTAAGCAACATGTTCTCTCTGTATATGTTGTGATATTTACATATACAAGTGTTTTACTTATCAAGTTGTGAAGTAATCTATGGTGAAAAGGGAGGTATTAATAACAGGAAGCTTGTTTTGCATATGAAATGGTATATACAGTCTGTAAACATAATCCTGTCCATTGGAGGGGCTGCTACTTGAGACTCATTCTAATATGTCCATGTGAGAGTCGATGCTTTAATAAATGAATCTTATTGTAATTTAAAACCTTTACATGATAAGTGGGTGCCAGATGCTATAATCTGCCTTTGCCAGTTGCAAAATTATGAGCTGTTTCCAGGCTTTTACTTTTGCCTCTTTTGAGAGCAGGTAATGGATTTCCAAAATTCTATAGCAGAGCACAGCATGTCCCAAATCAAGTCTATTCTTTAATATAGGACACTTTTATTTATAAAAGCAATGCATTAAGATCTATACATGACAGATTTATGCAAATACATAATAGGGTCACTAACTCCTGTTTTATAGAAAAAAATGCTTGCTGACTGTATTTGGATGGTGAATAGAAATAAATTATACATAAAGCATGAAAAGCCCTGTTTTGGAATTCTGAATGTTACCAATTTGCTAACTGGCAGAAAGGTCTAACTATACATCTTACACTGAGTTTGCCTTTGCATTCATATATCGTATTTACAAAAAACGTGAATTCCAGTTTCCATTAAACAGCATGACACATTGTCCAAAGCCTAGGCATGTGGGGATGATATACTCTAGAAGTAGACCAGGAAATAAGTTAAATTCTGCCTCTCTGAGATGTTGTCTGAGCAGAAAGCAATACTTTTTTATGTTTGTCCCTAGCTTTTATTTAATTTCTTACCAACTTTATTGACAGTATAATTTGTGAGTGACAAACTGCATCTAATTATGAGGCTCTTATTTATCTTTAATTTATTCAAAGAATAATTATTGAGAACCTATTATGTGTAAATATCAAGTTAGACAAAGGAAGACAAAGATGAAATGCCAAGTCTCCTGCTCCCAGAATGTAGCAGATGAAAAAATAAATGATTACAACATATGAGATAATTCTAAAAGTGTATTGGGAATACAGAATGGACCTTTCCTTCTGAGAAGAAAAAAAGGACTCATTGAGTCCCTACTCCATGCCAGTTACTCTTCTAGTTATTTCCTGTATACACATTTATCTAATTTTCCCCTACACTCTTCCAGTTAAGCAGTTCAGTTAAGCACTCTCATTTTGGTTTTACATAGTTTACAAATCAAGAAAATTCTCAATTATTTTCTTCCAAGCTCTAAGATTCTGCATAGACAAAATCTTTTTGCATGACTCTCCTCATTATTAGTTTCAGTGATGTGTCAGGCAAAAATAATAATTGAGTCTCGTAGAGGAAAGTGCTCTTGTCTGGGGAGAAGTGTATGGTTTCATACACCTTCTAGGAAATGAGCTGGAATCTGCTGCATATCTTCAGTAACCTTGCACAGTAGGGAAGACACACAACAGAGAGCTTGGCCCTTTTACTCAGTATAAAATCAACATGCAAAGAAGTTTTCAAGCAACTGGCTTATTCAGCTCATCTTCTATTTATCTCAATTTTCAAATAAATTCACAGTTGGAAAATGGGAATGAGGTTAATTTGCCTAATCTAATCAAGGCAAGTCATCAGTCTGTTCTGTTATAAGAAACCAAAACAATAAAGCAAAACAAGTGTGACTGAAAATGTGTCTTACTTTGTCTTCTTTTTTAAGAATTTTCTTTGCTCCAAAGAGTTCACTGCCTGGTGATTGAGGCAAGAGGACATTGTGGGATCCCAGATTAGTGTTATAACCATTTCTAGAGCTTTGTACTGATAATATATTCTTTTTTTTTCTTCAATGAACAAATTTTGCATCAGCAAAATTTTACTCAAAGATGGATGAATCTTTCCATGCGTCAATGAACGGAAGTCAAGATCACATTTGGAAGAACTAGTGCTTAACTATTAGTTAACTTCCTGAAAATACTGAATATTTCAGTTCTTTTAACTCATTTGAGGATCAATGAAGATAATAAGACAATATCTTTTGGATCAATATTGAATTTTTTTTCTAAAAAACACTTAAAATTTTTGTTAGGTCCTCACAAATTATACTTTGGCAGTAAATTTGGTAACTACAGAGAGTTACTGTTTTAACAAATGAAAAAAATAAATTTTTCTGAACTTCATACTTTTTTATGAAGATGTATAATGTGTTTCTAGAAAAAAAATTTAATAAAGCAGAGAAATCTGGTTTTGTGTTCCACTCTATTTACATATAGGAAGAACTTCCAGTCTGAAATAGGTTTGGATCTCAGATCAAACACTTCTTATCTCTGTGAGTTGAAACAAATACTTTATCTTCTCTGTCTCAGTTTTATCATCTGTCAAATGAGGATACAGTTAGGTAACCAATAAGGCTACTTATAGATCACTACATGGGTTATAATACCAGGGAAAAGAATCAGGGAAGAGTTTGTTTTTCCCCCTAAGTTGAATGTACAGATAATAGTAAGCATATACATGCTAAGGTAGTCTGAAGAAAGTGGAAAATTGTTTCTCCATGAATAAGGAGGTCACTGGTGGAAGTAGTCCCTATGTACAGAGGACTCTCTAAGGGGCTCATTTTCCTAGATCTACCTTCACTACTATTCTTGTATTTCACTTAGTATTTTCTCCCAAACTGGATTCAGTTCCTTACGATCTCAATTCAGTTTGGAAAAATTTCCCATGACTCATATCCCTTACATTTATCATAGAATGTGTGTGTTCAGGATCACCAAGCTTGACTGAAAAGCAAGAAGATGCCAAGATAAAAGAAGTTTAATGCAAAAATTAGTAATAACTATCTCAAATGTAGAAATAAAGTTACTTTGTATAAATTTTCTTTTGAGCATTGCCTCATTTCTTCCTTTTTCTCCAAAGATTAGTAATTCCAGCTCCAGTGTGTGCCATGTCAGCTGAAACATTCCTTGGGCTTGTTGAGTTTGAAAGGTAGAGTACTTACTTCAGCTGGATGTTAACATATAAGCTCTCAGTGAACTATATAAAAAAAGATAAACACTGATCAGAAACATCTGGCAACACTTAAAGAGTCCTATCTACTCAGCATCATCTGATATATGATGTGACAGTGCCAATTGTCATTTGATATTTGTAATTTATATGAATTCATTTTCTTTTGTATAGGCATATAATTTGGTTGAAATTGAAAGATACTTTTTCTCTAAACAGTTAATCTCTGAGCATACTTTCACTGTTTTCTGTCTACTAATTTTACAGGATTTCAATTTAGTTCCTTATAACCATGGTGATTGAGATGCCAAAATGCCTAGAAAGATTATATGCATGTGTGTGTATGTGTGTATACATATATGTACATTGCAATTATGTATAAACATCACGTCATAATTTATATGCTCTTTTTCAGATTCTAAATATCAAATAGAGTTACTAAAATATCAAAATTATTAAAGCTCTTAAGGTTTGCTAATATACTTCTATATCACATCTTAATATCATTCATACCTTAAAAGTAGCACTGTTAATGAAACTAAAGTATCGTCCTAATATTTATCGCTGCATAATGAATGCCTGAAACATGCTTTTTGTTCAGTTTCAACAGTTACTGTTATTTCAGTTTTTTCTTTGTTTTTTTTGTTTTACATGATAATCATATATATAAAAATTGTCTAAATATCTTATAATACTGCTTTTAAAAGTCTGTCACTTATGTTCAGTGTTTTTTCTATGAATATTCTGGAACAAATTCCTCTTAAAAGTGAGTCCTAGTGAGACAGGAGGGAAGGGGGGCAGGGCACAAGCACTGAAGGAATGACACAGCCATTGAGGACAGGATGAACTGGTTAGAACCAAGATGGTGAAAGATTTGACTTCCAGTAGGCCTTGAGCCTCATGATGCGCCCACGGGGCCATGACAGTTCCTAGGCTGACTATAAAAGGTCAAAAAGTGAGTGGGGCCCAATTCCTGGAAATCCCTCCCCTTCTCCAACATAGTTGGAATAACCCTCCTACTTGTTAGCATATGAAATTACTGAGCCCATAGAAACTAACAACCCTGTACCACTCCTGACTTCTGAGATGGCCTGCACTCTGTTTACCAAGTACGTATCTACTTATATTTCAAACTAAACACCCCCACACCCCTCGGCCTCTTCCCACTAACCTTTTGAGATTGCTTGCATTCTGTTTATGGAGTGTCTCTCTTAAGCCGCTCTCCCTTCTGAGTGAGATGGATTGCATTCTGTCTATGAAGTGTGTAGCTCCCTAAATAAACTTACTTTCACTTTACTATACCTTGCACTTGAATTCTTTCCTGTGGGAGACAAGAACCTATTCTCCGCCAATACTGGGAAAGTGGTTTTTGCTGAAGGAATAGGCATACACCCTATAAATAGACAATGAAAAGTATGAGAAACATCTGTTTTCCTTTTTACATTGGCTGCCAGAAGACCCTGAATTGAATGTGTGATTCCATGCATTTTGCCTAGTGCGTCTAGCACAATAGATCCTCTCTGAATTTGTTATTCTCTTTACAAATCTTTCCTGTTAGACATTTTTCTTTTTACTGCCTTCCTTCTTTTTTCTTATTTTAATGTTTTTACCTCCATAGGTCTGTATTATAAATGGTCTCTAGAAGTAAGAAGGGTATAAATAATTGATAAATAAAGGGCTGCATAAATAAAGCTTTGTTATAAAGAGTGCCTCATACTCTTTATCAGCTGTAGCTCCCAGCACAGGCAGCAGGGCTGTCCTGCATTGCTTTAAGTCATATTCATGGTGTCCCTATGATATTTATTCCATTCACATACTCAGTTTAATACTTTTACTTGAATCCAGTAATACACAAGCACCTGTGGATATAGTCATGATTCACATGTGCCAAGACATTATTCTTTTTTATCAGAACAGGATTTTTGATGTAAGCCTTTTAAAGTGCAGATAATGAAGAAACAAACTCCCACTCACCTGTCTCTTCTACTTCATAACAACAGAAAGTAACTATATTTAGGAGATGTGTGTAAAGCAACATTTTCAGTTACATTGTCTAAGGTAAGTCTAGACTTTGACCCTGGCAGAATGTAAAGGGTAAAATAAAGAACACTGACAAGAGAGTCAAAATAAAAATAGAAAACAAATTTTGAGCTACTTCACTGCAGTGAGAATGACTGAGCAACTGACTAACCTGAGCTTTCCTGACTGAAAATGGAGTAAACATGGGCAGGTAATTTCAGCTCTTAGTGCGCAGGCACCTTATAAATCAACTGAAAAATAGCACTGGCTTACATTTTAAGCCCTCAAATAAAATGATTTTTCAGCTAGCAAAGATCTGATGATATGCCCAAAGAAAGGCCTTGCAGGTAAGGCCCTAAAATACATGAAAGTTGCCCAGCTCTGTTAGATTACTCTTTCCTTTTCTGAAGATTTAACTGGAACCCTTTGCAAGGCAACTAAAGTCCATGTTTATATGGATTTAAATGAACATTTTTGATGTGGGTAAGTTATGAAAAATATTCTTGAGAACCAGTGTTTTAATATCTGAATGGCAAGATGCCTTTCTTGAAGATATGTCTTATTTTCAATGGTCATATTTAAATAGATATATGTATAATTTTTGCTCTTAGGGTTCAACCCAACATTTGAGGCCCATTTTCAGTTTTCCATAAGAATCCTCAGTTCAAGGTGTCACTGAAGTGGAATTCTAGTGCAATATGTAAGCAGGGAAATGCACTGCTTTTTGGTAGATTCAATGACAAGACTCAAATGTATTTATATAATGGGGTTGACATTATCAAAGAGAAAGAGATGAAAGGTTAAAGGAAGCTATAAGCACACCTTACAATAATAATTATTTTTCTTACTATAATTGTATCATCACCCATATTTTATTTCACTTCTACACACCAAGTTTTCATGTTACATATTCAATTCTAGGCTTTATCTACATCTTACATAGTCCAACCCAGTTCTAAATCGTCTTTCATGTGCAGAATTCAGTCTCATACAATATGTCTACACAGGCTGCTGTAAGCCAGTGTTGCTTGCTGGCAGTGCTATGAAGGTGGGGTGTTCTCATCACCTGCCAAGTTGCCATGGTCCAAATGTTGCGGAACTACAGAAGCCTCAATTAGGATTTTATAACAAATTCATTTTCTAGATATTGAATCTGTTACTCAAATTTCAGATTTGATTTTGCTTGTATATTTTCTAAGATAAATTAGGTAGGAAGCTTTGTTTTTCGTGTATGGCAAGGCAGCTGATTTCTGTGTATCACTTTTGTGTCCTGCAACTTGTAATTCATTCATGAGCTCAAGTAGTTTCATGGGAGACTTTTTAGGATTTTTATGTATAGTATCATGTCATCTGCAAACAGTGACAGTTTTATTTCTTCTTTTCTGATTTGGATTCCTTTTATTTATTTATTTTTTTCTTCTCTGACTGCTGTGGCTAGGACTTCCAAAACTACTGAATGATAATGGTGAGAGTGGGCATACTTGTCTTGCTCTTGATCTTAGAGGAAATGCTTTCAGTTTCTCACCACTGAGAATATTGTTAGCTGTGGGTTTGTCATATATGGCTTTTATTGTGTTGAGTTATATTCCTTCTATGCCCACTTTCTCAAGATTTTTTTTTATCATAAATGGATGTTGAACTTTATCAAAAGCTTTTTCTACATCTATTGAGATGATCATATGATTTTTATTCTTCAGTTTGTTAATGTGGTATAAAATATTGATTAATTTGTAGATATTGAAAAATTCTTGCATTGCTGGGATAAATCCCACTTGATCGTGGTGTGTGATCTTTTTAATGTATTGGAGTCAATTTGCTAGTATTTTGTTGAGGATTTTTGCATCTATATTCATAAGTGATATTGATCTGCAACTGTCTTTTCTTTTTTCTTTCTTTTCTTTTCTTTTAATACCTTTGTCTGGCTTTGGTATCAGGGTGATGGTGGCCTCATAGAATGAGTTTGGAAGTGTTCATTCTTCTGCAGTTTTTTGGAATTGTTTCAGAAGTATAGTTAACTCTTCTTTAAATGTTTGGTAGAATTCCCCTGTGAAGCCATCTGGTCCTGGACTTTCATTTTTTGGGAGTTTTTTAATCACTAATTCAATTTCAATGCTGGTAATTGGTCTGTTAATAATTTATATTTCTTCCTGATTCAGTCTTGGAAATTGTACGTTTCTAGGAAGTTGTCCATTTTTTCTTGGTTGTCCATTTGATTAACATATATTTGCTTACAGTAGCCACTTATGGTCCTTTGTATTTCTGTAGTGCCAGTTGTAACTTCTCCTTTTTTATTTCTGATTTTATTAATTTGGGCTCTCTCTATTTTTTTCTTGATGAGTCTGACAAAAGGTTTACTGAGTTTGTTTTTCTTTTCAAAAACCAGATTTTAGTTTCATTGATCCTTTCTATTTTTTTTTTTTTTTTTTTTTGGTCTCTGTTTCATTTATTTCTGCTCTAATCTTCATGATTTTTTTCCATCTACTAACTTTGGGTTTTGTTTGTTCTTATTTCTCTAGTTGCTTTAGATGTAAGGTTAAGTTGCTTATTTGAGATTTTTCTTGTTTCCTGAGGTAAGCTTGTATTGCTATAAATGTCCCTCTGAGAACTGCTTTTACTGCATCCTATAGGCTTTGGGTTGTCATGTCTCTAAGCATTTTTTGATTTCCTCTTTGATTTCTTCAGTGATCCATTTGTTGTTTAGTAGCACATTTTTAGCCTCCATATGTTAGTGATTGTTACAGGTGTTTTTCCTTGTAGTTAGTGTATTTCTAGTCTCATAGCATTGTGGTTGGAAAAGATGCTTGACATCATTTCAATTTTCTTAAGTTTACTGAGGCTTGCTTTGTGGGCCTATATGTGATCTATCCCGGAGAATGTTCCCTGTGTGCTTGAGAACAATGTGCATTCCACTGCTTTTGGATGGAATGCTCTGTAAATGTCAAGTAATTCCATCTGGTCTAATGTGTTATTTAAGACTGTAATTCCTTATTGATTTTTTGTCTAGATAACGTGTCCATTGATGTAAGTGAGGTGTCAAGGTCCCCACTATTATTGTGTTACTACCAATTTCTCCTTTTATGTCTGTTAACGGGTGCCTTATATATTGAGGTATTCCTATGTTGGGTGCATATGTATTTACAATTGTTGCTTCTTCTTGGAATGATCCCTTGAGAATTATGTAGTGTCCTTTTTTGTCCCTTGTAACTGTCTTTACTTTAAAGCCATTTTGTCTGAAACAAGTATTGCAACTCAAGCTTTAAAAAAAAAAAAACAACTTGTTTGTGTGGAATGCTTTTTCCATCCCCTCACTTTCAGTCTGTATGTGTCTCTACATCTGAAGTTAGTCTCTTGTAGGCTGCAAATATATGGGTCTTATTTTTGTATCCATTCAGCCAGTCATTGTCTTTGGTTGGAGCATTTAGTCTGTTTACATTTAAGCTAATTATCAGCATATATGTTCTTAATGTCATTTTGTTAATTGTTTTGGATTTGTTTTAGTAGGTCTTTCTCATCCTTTTCTTCTTCTGTTCTCTTGTGATTTGGTGACTCTCTTTAGTGTTATTCTTGAATTCCTTTCTCTTTTTTGTGTGTATATCTATTATAGATTTTTGGTTAGCAGTTACCATGAAGTTTTGCTAAAACATTCTGTGTATACTTGTGATTGCTTTAAGTTGCTGATATCTTATTTTCAGATGCATTTTAAGTACCTGCATTTGTACTCTCCTTTCACAATTACTGTTTTTATTGTCTCATTTTACATTTGTATTGTGTATCTCTTAACTGCTTGTTGTGGAAACTGATGATTTTACTATTAATGTATATTACCCTTCCTACTAGTTTGTGCAGGAATTATTCCTACCTTTACTGTATGTTTGCCTTACCAGTGAGTTTTTCCACTTTATAATTTTCTTGTTTCTTGGTGTGGCCTTTTCCTTTCAGCCTAGAGAATTTCCCTTCGCATTTGTTGTAAAGCTGGTTTGGTAGAGCTGAATTTTTTAAGCTTTTGCTTGCTTGTAAAGCTTTTGATTTTTCCATCACATCTTATTGAGAGCCTTGCTGGATGGAGTATTCTTGGTTGTAAGTTTTACCCTTTCATTATTTTAAATATATTTCACCACTCCCTTCTGGCCTGCAGAGTTTCTGCTGAAAAATCAGCTGATAGTCTTTTGGGAGTTCCTTTGTATGTTATTTATTGCTTTTCCTTTGATGCTTTTAATTCTTTTTTTACCTTTAATATTTGACATTTTAATTATAACATGTCTTGGTGTGCTCTTCTTTCAGAAATCCTGTATGGGACTCTCTGTGCTTCCTGGACTTGGGTGATTATTTCTTTCCCCAGGTTAGGGAAATTTTCAGCTATTATCTCTTCAAATATTTTCTCAGGTCCTTTTTCTCTCTCTTCTCTTTCTGGGACTCCTATAATGTGATTACTAGTGCACTTCATTTTGTCCCAGAGTTCTCTTAAAATATCTTCATTTCTTTTGATTGATTTTCTTTTTTATATTGTGCAGTAGTGATTTCTATTACTCTGCCTTCTAGCTCACTGATACATCCTTCCTTATTTAGTCTATTCTTCTTTCCTTCTAGTATATTATTCATTTCAGTAATTGTGTTCATCAACTTTGTTTGGGCGTTATTTATATTTTCTCTTTGCTGAAAACTTTGCTCTGTGATTCTATCCTCCTCCCAAATTCTCTGATCATCTTCACAATCATTACTCTAAACTTTTTTCTCAGGTAGATTGCTTATCTCCCCATCACATATTTCTTCTGGGATTTTATCTTGTGCCTTTGCCTGGAACATATTCCTTGGCTGCCTCATTTTGTTTGAATTTCTATTCATATTTTTTGTTGTTTAGTTCCATTGCTTGACCTTGGAGAAGTGGCCCTCTCTAGGAGATGTCCTATGTGTCCCAGCAGTACTCCCCTCTTATCACCTAGGGGCCCATGGCCCACTGGTTCCAGGGTAGATTCTGGACTGTGTTGCAGACTTGTTTTGCATATTAAGAGATCAAAGTTTTCTAGCTTCTGATATCTGCCTCCTGGTGAGTGAAGCTTGTCTACAGGCTGGTGCAGGCTTCCTGGTAGGAGGGGCTGGTATCTCCCCACTGGTGGGTGGACCTGGGTCTTGGCCTGTTGGGCAGGGCTATGTCTAGAGGAAGCTGTGGGGTCAGTCTTAAACAGTGATGGGTGGGGATATGTCCCCTCCTAGTTAGTTGTTTAGCCTGGGGCATCCCAGCTTTGGAGCCTAAAGCTTTTTGATAGAGCCATGTCTAATGTCCAAGCAAGATGTTAGCTTCCTGGAAGGAGAGTTCATTCAGAGGAACATCCCTGAATGTCCACCACTGTGTCCATACCCCCAGGGTGAGCACCAGCCACCCCACACCTCCTTGGGAAGCCCCCAAGCCTAGCAGGTCTGTCCGGCCCAGGCTTCTATGAAATTACTGCTTTTGTCCTTGGTCTCAGTAAGCATGAGATTTTCTGTGTGACTCAAGTCTCTGATTCCTCCAGTACTGTGAAATTCCTGTAATCAAGCCCCACTCCCTTTCAAAGCTCAACAGTCTGGGGACTCTTCCTGGTGCTGGACCCCTGGGCTGAGAAGCCTGATATGGAATTCAGAACTCTCACTCTTGTGGGAGAAATTTTGCAATATAATTATTCTCCAACTTGTGGGCTGCCCACCCAGGAGGAATGGGACTTGACTATATCATGAGTCCATCCCTCCTACTGTTCTTGTGGTGGCTTCTGTCCTCAGTTTTTAGCCATAGAAGATCCTTTCTGGTGTTTGACAGTCATTTTTATTGCTAGTTGTTTTGCAGGTAGTTGTGGTCTTGGTGTGCCTGTGAGAGGAGGTGACCTCCAGCTGTTTCTACTCTGCCATCTTGAAAGGAAGGTTGATCATTTTCTGATGTATTAAAATATTAAATAACTACATTGTGCACCTGGAACTAAGGTATTGCTGTAGTATTGTAGGTCAGTTGTACTTCAATTAAGAAAAAAATAGGGGGAAAAAAACCCCACAAAGTCCTACACCATAGTGCGTAATGATTTTCCCTCCATGATGCTTTACGGCTTTCATTCTGTCCCATCACTGTCCCCTTGCTCACTTCTCTGTGGCCACACTAGCCTCCTAGATGTTCTCTGAACTTACCGAGCACAATCAGAACCTTTGAACTTGGTCTTCTTTTTGCCTTTTACAAAACTCTCTATAATGCTATGTAATAGTTTATGATGATGATTGATTTTGGTGGCAAGGGGCAATAGAAACAGGCAGAGAAATTTTAATCTTAGTTTATATAATTTCAAAATTTAAAAAGTCTATTGGTGATTCAAATTATTTTGGTTTTCTATATTTCTTATACTAACAATATAGAAAACTTATACAGTAATAATTTTATGTATGACACTAATGGGTAATAAATATGCAGAAGTTTATACAGATGCAAATGAGCACCCAGAAAACATTTAAAATTCACAAATCTCACAAAGATGGTGTGTATCTTATTAAATTGCTTAATGAACTGTGCATGTAGTATATAACTGGAATGCATATGACTCTGGTGGTTAGCTTTGCACAGAATCAACTGAGGAGAGTTTAAAAATATGAACACGCAAATCATACCTCAGACAAATTAAATATGCACCGGTGGAAGTGACACTGAAGTACCAGTATTCTTTTTAAGGTTGAGTCCTTTATTTAGCTAAGGTTCAGAACTACTGATATAAGAGGAAAAGGCTAAGGATGTAGTGAGTGTGGATGGTAAAGAGGAACTTAATTAGGGCATATGTGGTGATTAGGATTTAGTGCTGGAAAAGATAAAGAAAACAGTAAGAAAATATTATGAGGCAAAAACCAAAATGTTTATTCTGGGTTTCAAGGGATGAGTCATTTGACTGTGCCACAAAAGTTGTGTAAGAGAGAGACCCAGAGAGCTTGTGACAGTGAAACACATTAAATGCCACATAAGGAGTCCCCAGATCAACCTACAGATGGCTAAGGAGTAATCTGATCACATTCTGATGTCTAGTGATAGTGTAGAATGACGTAAGAGGGGAGGAAATGCACCTAAGAGATAAAACAGGAATTTATTGCAGTTGTCCTAACATGGAATAGTAAAGGTTTGAATGAGAGAGAGAGCAGAGAAAATCAAAATGAATGATTGTGCAATTACAAACAAAGGGGAAAATATCAAATCTCCACTTTACTCTCAGCTAGGTAGACAGAGTTTAAGAACACCTTGCAAGTAAAGATCTCATTTACAAGGCAAGCTCTTTGCATCTCATTCTTAAAAGCTATATGGGGCCACTTAGAATTGACATCACAGTACATTAGCTAGGCAAATGAAGATTTTGCAGTTAAACATTGGGAAGTTCAGCCATGTAATTCAGAACAAGAACTCCACATGAAAAGGCTCTGAACGCTGTGCTTGCTGAGTATTTGTAACTTCTCTTTGGAAAACTGTATCAACAGAACCCTCAACTTCTGAACTAAATGTTTCCTCCCCTTAAAATTAGAATGGATTTATTTCTATCATCAGGGATATGTTAATTGTGGGAGAAGAGGAGGAGGTAACGTAAAGCACAGAGAATCCTGGAAGTACATGAACATATTCATAAGATTAGATTTTTTAAAAAATCTTTATTAGCTGTTCATTTTGACATTTCTGATGTCCTGTTATAATACACTCAATTTAAATTTCAGGAAATGTTGAGGCTTTGTTGTCATTGAAGAGTTGAGATTCTTTTAAGGTAGATAATAAAGTGAATACAGTCAGTGTCTGTAAAATGTTACAGAATATGGAATAAGAAGGTAAATAACATTAATTAGCTCTGAGTTAGCTACTTTATATCCATTTCCATAGAGTTTTCCAAAAGACAAAACTATAAAGAAGCTGTGATTATTCCAACTTTACAGATGAAGATATGGAGTTTAAGAAAAGTGATATAACTTGATCAAGTATGCAGGAAGTGACCAAACTGGACTTAAGTTCTTACTAACTATTAAAATTTAAATGTTAGAAACAGTCATTACTCTTTGACTCTTGAAGGACAAATGGATTGAATTACAGTTAACTTATGTATCAGTTATATCTTAATATGACCCAACATGGAACTTTCCCTGTTCTTATGCCAAGTAAATCTTTTATCTCCTAAAGTATAATACTTAAAAAGAAGTATTGGTCACCAGAAATTTGGAAGTTATTGTCTGTTCCTATCCCTCCTCTGCCTTTATAATAACTACATAGTACAGTTCATTCATTACATTACATCTATTAAACATATCATGGAAGAAAGGATAAGACAGTATCTTGCTAGTTCATGGAGATGACAGGAGAAATAAGATATTTTTCCCTTAATGGAAAAATTGTAACCATGCAACCTTACTCATAAAAGAGGCTTGAAAATAATATTCAGATGGTTTGAATAAGCTTCATGTTTCAGTGTGTTACACTTTACAAAATTTAAAAATAGATATATTATTACTATGAGGAAATCAACACAAACACAAAAACACTGTTAAATCCATTATTAAAATATTGCATATGAAGTTCATCAGATTTAGGAAATACATGTGTGTAGATAGGTGGATAGAGAGAGTTATTTAAATACACACATATATACATACACATATACATTTATATATATGCAATAATTCACCTTTCCATGCCTCAGTTTACTAACCTGAAAAACCAGGGATTTAAATTTTATAATCCTTACATTTCTACCCACATCTGAAGATCTATAAAATTTTCCCTGGTAGTAAGTATATCGTTTCTCTTTCCAAGCCCTTACCAGCATTAAGAATAAGCTGATGTTCCAGCCAGCTGCCACAGAGGCTTGGGCAGTAAATGGAAAGAATCACAAAAGAGGATTTATTTTCAGGTTTGGATTTGCATCATGACGTTCACTCTAGACATACTTATATGAATAGAATGAAGCTACAAAGTTCAAATATGGCCTCGACATTTGGAAAGCAGCCACTGACTAAAAGTACTTCAAAGTGTAAAAGTACTTAGGCATTTTTAAAGGTCTTTATTAAAAAAAAAAAAAAAAAAAAAAAAAAAACTAAACCAAAAGTGGATTTTGGCTTAATTTAATTAAGTTTAATAGTAAAACATTTGATAAAATTGCCAAATGATGATATAAAAAGAAGTAAACTTCTCTTTTCACATATTCATTCCCCCTCAGTATAAAGCCATGGAAATTTCTCAAACAGCATACATAATTACTTAAATAAGTGGTCCCTCAATTTTTACTACTTTATGTTTTTCCAGACCAATCACTGGACTGTGGTTAATAAAGACTTCAAATACTACCACTTTTATTGATTTATTCAGTGACATCAACTGATATCTAAACAGATAAATTGAGCAAGTTAAAAAGTTAAGATTTTCCCATCAATATGGTGCCATGAAAAGCTGTTCCCCAAAATGCATTGCCTTTGAATTTGTGATATATATAGTAATTTTTTGCAGTTAATATATTTTAAGCATATATTGGATAAACATAGGAAAAAATGCTAGATTTTGTTAGCATCTGAGTATTTAAGTTTGAGGCAGTTTTTTTTTTAAATAAAAAGTTTTTTTTTTTTTTTATTAGATAGGCAAAAATTCAAAAGCTTGAAAACAGAATCTGATGGTAAGGCTGCAGAGAAATCATTGCTCTCAAATATTGGTGTGAGTTCCAGATGTTACACCACTAATGAAAAGAGACTTAGAAATATCCCACAAAATTATCTATACATTTATTTTTTGAGTCAGCAAACACATTTCTAGGATTCTACACTGAAGATACACCTCCATAAAAATAAAAATCTGTATGTATTTGTTGTTTTGAAACCATATTGTGTTTATTACAAGATGAATAAAATAAGTAAATGTATTAGTACTGTGAGAAGTGAGGTTTTTCAGTTTAAGAGAAAAAACATAAAATCATATTGGAGTCCATAAGTGTGAAGTATTTTAATATATATAACTTTCCTCTAAATTGCTCTGAAAAAAAAGAGGGCACATGGCAAAATCCTAATAATTACCAGTTCATGTGAAAGCTACATGGGTTTTCAGTGTGCTATTCTATTTTTTATTTGAAAAAATTTATACTGGAATGTTGGAAGAAATAAAAACAGGAGTCATATGTGTCTCATGCTAATGTCATATTTGCATAGATATCCAGTTGAACATAATTTTCTGTATTCTTATTTTTGTAAGCTGATCTTTATTGAATTCTCATATTAAATAGAGTAACTAAATCAAACTTTTGGGGCAGTATGAATAATAATAAATAAATAATATCTACTAGAGGTCACCAAATTAGAATACTCTTTTCTTATTCATAATAATCATCTGAATCAAACTGTTTATTTAAACTGGTGATTGTTATCACCTTTGGCGGTTTAACATTCTGTCACTAGAACAACATTTGTGAATTTGGCAATGTGATCCTGTGCATGGAGACAGTTCTCCATGGGTCACTCACGTTTGTACATGCTTTACAAACAAGTACAGTTGACCTTTGAATAATTCAGGGGTTAGGACCCTGACCCCCTAGCAGTTGAAAATCTGCACATAACTTTTTGTGGGCCAATTTATAGTCTGCTGTCTGTATCTGCAGATTCTCCAGATTCTCCCAAGGGTGGATGTATTATCACAGTATTTATTATTGAAAAAAATCTGCATATAAATAGACCCCTGCAGTTCAAACCTATGTTGTTCGAGGGTCACTTATAATTAACTGGCTGTTGTTAACAAACTGTATTTTCAAGGATTTTGATAGAAATGGTGTCTCCCTCTGGAGCAAAAGCAGGCTTGCTTACTGTGCAGTAGAATAAAGAGAATCTCTTCCTGCAGAGCAAAGAGCGGCAGGCTTACTGCCCATTCAGAAACATTCAGGTTGGGTAAGCTCAGAGTTCCTCTCCTGCACTAGAGCTACTGCGTGAGCAGGCATCCATCTCCCCTCATTCACACTGTGTGTGAACTTGGGCACAAGGGGAAATGACACAAATATGTGCTCATGCTGCTTACTTTGCCACAAGTGATCAGGTCCTTTCTTTCTGATCCAGGTGTCTTGTCCGTTTTCAGTATCTATGAAACTGACAGTATCTATGAAACTTGCTAACTTGCAAACAGGACAAAATCTCAGATCTTTCATGGCTCTTGACAGTATCCTGAAGGCTAATTTAATTTACTGAATTTTAAAGAGCTCTCTAATCATGATATCTAATGATAAGTTAATAGACACAGACATATACACACATTTAAATATGAAGAAAAATATTAATATAACAGCATATAGAGACATTGGTAATTTGTTGAAAAATATATCTATAATATATAACATGTATATAGGTAGTGTACATTATATATGTATATATAAAACTTATTTACAGAAAATATTTCCAAGCCAAAATTAGTCTAAGCTGTTAGGATTTTTACATTGTAGAAAGTTGAGAAATAATTTTATAGTATATTTCTAAATGCTATATTGATCTAGACAATTAGGGTAGAAAGCTCTAGAAAGAATAGTGCTTGCTATAAATAGATAACATTTTAAATACTCTTTTAGTGAAAAGTAAGTTATGTTTACTATGTTAGTAACGTTGATAAAAACTTTACATTTATATTTTGCAATACACTCTATAAGAGATTTTGCATGTATTACTTTACTCATCTATGTAGTTATGTAATGAAATATCAATACTTTGAACCTCTTCCACCTAGACGAAACAGTTTGTGAGAGCTCAGAGGTTTGT
Organism: Camelus dromedarius; assembly: GCF_036321535.1. NCBI lineage: Eukaryota > Metazoa > Chordata > Mammalia > Artiodactyla > Camelidae > Camelus > Camelus dromedarius. Next base: position 23,286,266 of record NC_087465.1, on the reverse strand, counting down.
GTTGTTAAGGAAGCCTAACAGTAACACCAAAAATTTGGTTAAAAAAAACAGAAATGCGCAACTTACCTTTAACATTACATAAAAGAAACTTGACATCATCTGGGCTGACATAAATATGCTAGCAATATAGATCCATCTTAATATTGCAATAGGTACCAACATTATATGTTATTTTTTAAAGATTAGGCTAGATAATTTATTTTAAAATGATTCCAGACTAGATAGTGAAACCAACCTGCATTTTGTTACCCATACACTTCTTTTACCTTGCACAGTAGAAGTTATATTTTATGTACATACCACCATGATTAAGAGGTGTTTTCTTAGGTATTTAATACAAATTAAATAAATCAATTATTTTAGATATATAGTAGAATTTTCCAGATTCATATATATTTATATCCACACCCTCATCTCATTTGTATGTCCTCCTATTAGTTTCTGAAATCCAATCCCATTCCCTGCCACTGCCTTAATTTAGGCCTGCACCCTCCTTTCTCTGACTTTTCACCATCAATCTCTATGCAATTTTAACATTTTTTCTATACCACTTTCGTAATTATCATCTAAAAATTGTATTATTATTGGCATTTTTCTTTTTTAGATATAAGAGTCATTTCAAACATTTAAGCTTGACTGAAGTCCAGTCTTTCTTTCCAGTTTCCCTCTGGCCACCGGCCACTTTCTTAATATCTTTTATGCCGTGTGTTCTGTGCATAATTTCCCATTCCCATGTATGGAAACAGTTGCCCCATCAGCTGTGTTCCCCTTGCATGTCAGTCATATTCAATTCCATCCTTAGGGTTCTAGTTTTCCATAAGCATTTCCGAGTTCATCTCGAGACTAAGGGTGGTGTCTGGATACCAGCATTTTGATGAAGGTGGTTTTATCTGGAAATGGAATGAAGCTGTTGGTGGGGTCAAATGACACTTTGTTTCTTTTTTTTTTAATTTTTTCAAAAGAAAATGCAATAGTGTATTTTTCCAGGATTGGTGAAAATAATATTTTTAAAAGAGGGGCTTAACTCAGTCCACAGAGCTTTCCTGGTAACCAAAAAGGAGGAAAACATTAAACCCAGAGGGAACTAAAAAGAGACATGTACCAAGCAGAGATCTGATGAGACTCCTCTAAGACCACATCCTTGAAAATGCCTGCTGCCCAACCTTCCCCTAAAACTTTTCCAAATTATTTTTTGGGAAATATCTAATCTAGAGGAAACATCCATATCCAAATACAATAATTTAGAAAAGAATCAACACATGTACTGTGTTCCAAGCACGATCCTTGACTTGCGTTAACTCAATTTTCACAACATATCTATGAGACAGTTACCACTAACTGGTGATAAAGCCACCGAGTAACCTGTCCAAGGTCACAAAAGAAGTAGCAGAGAAGAGATGAATCCAGACAGTCTCGTTCCAGAGTCAACAGCTTAATCTCCAGATTATCCTACTAACAGGTAGAATAAACTTTGCTGAAAACACTGTCAGGGTCAGAGGAGAGAGTCTTGAGAAAATTGAGCAAAGCAAAATAGAATATAATAGAAGGTAACAGTATTCTTTTCTTGGCAACTTTACATGTAAGCATTTAGACATATCCTATTCTTTATAAAGAGCCACAGAATATTCCATTGCCTGTGTGAATTATAATTAATACAATCAGTCATCTACTGGTGGACACAGTCTGTATACTTGTGTAGATACTCTGTCAGATAAATTACTGAGTGAGTGGGTATGAACATTTAAAACTTTAGAACACATCAATAAATTATCTTCCCTTAAAAAATGAACCAAATGAACCAATTTACATGTTACGAACAGTAAGCAAGTCTCTTTTCTCCACACGTTATCAAGAATAGTCATCATTAACCTTCAATCCTTGTCAATATGATGTGTAAATAATTATTTCTAATGTTTTATATTTTAAGAATTATGAGTTATATTAATTATCTATTGCTGTGTAACAAATCACCCCCAAATTTAACAGCTTTGAACAACGAGCATTCATTATCTCACAGTTTCTGTGGAAACAGGTAGAGGAAGACAGGTGCAGCTTAAGCTGGGAGCCTCTGGCTCAGGGTCTCAGGTAGGCTGCCATCAGAGTATTGGCAGAGGCCACCATTGTCTCAAGGTTCAACTGGAGGAGAGTCTCCTTCCAAGATCACTCAAGTGGTTGCTGGCAAGTCTTGTTTTCTTTGTAACATGGGTCTCTCCACAGGCTGCCCAAGTGTCCTCATGACACGGCAGCAGGTGATCCAAGGGTGTGGAAGCCAGAAAGAGAGAAAGCTGCAGCCTTTTGTAACCTAATCATGGAAGTAACATCCATCATTTTTTCTTTTTCTATTTGTTAGAAAGTAGTCACCAGATCTAGCGCAAACATAAGGGGAGGATAATACACAAGGATAAGGATCACTATGAACCACCTCATAAACTGTGTACCTATGAATGATGCAGAGCAATCTTTTCTATGTATTTGATTTGGTGCATGCATCCCATAAAATGTTTATATTTTCAAGTTTATCTTCCATATTGTCTGAATTTATTACTATCCTCAGGCCTTCCCTATTCTTAGAATACTTTTAAAAAACTAAAGTCTAGGATGTTTTCTTACATTATTTTATGGATTACTTTTATATTTAAATATTTTACCTACTTGAACAATTTGGATGTTGCAAAGAATGAGGTAGGGATTTTGTTTTATTTCTTTTGTCCAAATAGTGAGCTAGTTGTCTCAAAAATATTTATTAAATAATTCAACTTTCCTTTCCCTGTTTTGAAATGCACAATGGCAGCGTTTTACCCCATTCTGGTAAGAATAAACAGATTGTTTCTGAAATTTCTATAATTGCTTGTTATTATAAAATACATATGCCCTATAAGAACAAAGCTTGTTTTGAAAAAATTCTCTAACTCTATATGCCACTGAATCATTACTCTCAGTCTTTAAAAGGAACAATATATATTGTTTATGCCATCATGTGTCATATGACGAACTCTTCAGGATGTAGTTATGTGATTCATGTGGATGTGAGTTTTCTATCTACTAAATGAAGCAGTACTCTGAAACCATTAGCAATCACTTGATTTTGGCACTGTGAACATATACTCTATAGTCAAAATGAGAAATTAATATTTTCTTAAGGAAATTAAAAGTGTTTATATACCCACATTCTTACTTCTACTCATTCAAGACCTAGGACTGTTGAGGGGGTGATCTATCAGGGTTTCTTGGTAGCTATCAATTGCCAATTACATACTTAATAAAGTAATTCTTAAAATCCTCCTCTATATAAACCCCCTTTTAGTTGAAACTTTTCCAAACAATAAAATGGGTTCCATTTTGTCTGTAGGAACATGATGGGCTAACAATGGCATAACAGGTTTCATAATTTCTTGGCAAGCCCTGTTTCTACTGCTCCTCTCTGAAATGGGACAGTACCCAATACCTATTGTATTGTTCTCAGCTTCTTATGAAAATCTAAGACTTAAGGAGTTTTGTTTGCTGCCCAGTTTAATTAGATGATCTGCATGATTCTTATTGTTATTATAATTACTTTGCTGTATTTGTCTTGCTTTCTGGCTGTCAACCTTTATGTCATTTCATCTATTTGACTGTTACCACCTTGAGATCAGAGTGTATTTCATAAGTTTTGTATGCCCTGCAGGGCTTAACACAGTGCCTTGCACATGACAGATAATGAAACATATATTTTTAAATGAAGTAAATAATAATGCACTGGTTAGCACATTTTGTCTGTGACTGGAAAAAATATTCTTTTTTCTATACTAAGCATATGTGAGGTTTGTCTGATGCCATACATTTTTCACTTAATTTATTGTCTATTTTAACCAGAAATACATTGTTAGAATCTAAGTTAGTTTAAACTTTAATTTGGAAAGAGATATTAATTTCTTTTTGTAGCTGAAGACTTCAGTGATTTGCTCATGGTAGATATTACTTGCCTAGTATAATTATGCCAGGTAGCTAGGAAATGTACAGTAAGAATTACCATGCGGAAGTCCCTTGCTTATGTCTTCTTCATACATTTCCTCTCCAATGAAGTAAGGTTATGATATACTTCAGTGTAAAGTTTGAGAAATGACTACATTGTAGAGCTTCACTGTTGGTGACAATTGTCAATCACTTGAAATTTTTTAGGGATCTAGATGAATTCAAGGAGTTCATCGAATTCCAGTTAAATCTAACATTTACTTCCAAAATTGTGCCTTTCTCTCAAATTTCATGACCACATCCATAGCGTAGCATTAACTTTCATCTTATGGGCAATTGCAGAAATTATGCATGCAGTGCTCACTTGCAGTAAAAATTTAGAAAATAAAGCTGAGTAAAAAGAGAAAAATAAACTATAATTTGGTCATTTAGGGATAATATTTTAGTGTTTCCTTCTGGATGTGCTTATTATATATAATAAGAATATATCATATACATATTCAACTTTTCACTTAGTGTGTCATGAACATTATCTTATGTCAACTATGTACCATGAGCATTACTTTATGTACTAAATATATTTCTTAGAAGTCAAATTCAATGACTTCATAAAACTGGATTGCAGCATAATAATTTTACCAGTCCCTGATTTTTGACAATCTAAGTTCTTTCCAAATATTTGTTATTATAAAAAACTCTTGCAGTGGAGACTCATGTGCCCAGGTCTGCACACACACATAGACACACATTATTATAATATTCCTGATGTGTATATGGCAGTGTTTCTTTTACTTACTATGTTTATTTACATTAAACCCCCTTTTCCTGACTCTACCATTTCGGTCTCTTCTCACGTTACCATCAGAGTGACCATTTTATAATGACATTTATGAAATTCCACTCTTCAGTTTAATAATCTTCAGTGGTTCCCCACTGTCAACTTGCATGTTTAAAAGATCTTAGGCATCTTTCTAGCCTTTGTATTCTGCCTTTTCCCAATTAGGGCCTCTTGATTTTTACCTGTAGGCTTAGTTCTTCTCCAAATTCCCAGAGCAAATCCTGGTGGTTTTATGCTTAAAAGTATGTATCCCTCAATAAATGCTATTAAAATTCAGAATCCTCCTCCAATGACAAAAACAAAAAGATGTAGAAAACTTCATGATGAAGCAGAATTTGGATCTCACTTAACCATAAATTCAAACTGTTTTATTTCAAATAGACATGATTTGGCTGATGTGAGCATTTCACAAAATAAGTGGTAGGAAACACTTTTGATAAAAAAAAAAAAAGTAGTGCCCAGAGGAAGCATTTAATATTATCTTTTAGATGTAAAAGCAAAAACTAAGGTTCAGAAGAATAAACTTACTTTTCATATTGCTTAGCTATGCAGTCTCTTTCTATGGAAAGCAGTAAATATTGATTATAGGTTAAAGGCAATTAAAATAATGGACCTGTAGCTGGCAGCCATGCCAGATAGTTCTTGGCACTGACAGCATTTACCACATAAGCAATGACTGTCAAATTTAATGAGCAAACACATTTTCCAGGAAAAAGCATTTAATATTCATTTGCCAAGCACAGGCTGTATTCAATTTGTGGGTTAACACGTAAAAAATACAGACAAGAGGCAGAAAATGTTGATTGTAAGAGAAGAAAAGGGGAGGATATTTAGAAATCCATTTAAAATTAAAACTTTTGACAGAATCTATAAAGCAGATTATATATAAAGCCTGTGTCTCAGTATAAGAAGCAGGCTCATTTCTGCTGTCTCAGATCATTTTGCTGACCCTTCTTTTAGGTCATGACAGCTTTGCCAGTTTGGCATAAACTAAAGGAGAAAGAAACCCTTGCTTATACATTTCTTCTAGAATCTAGATTGCTGTTATTTCTTCATACAAAATCTATTTTTAAAAATGTCTAGTATTGTCTTTATGCAGCCCACCTTACAAGAGGCTGAAAAATACTCCCCCAGCCCAACACACACAAAAGTGAATAACGATTGACATGAAACAGGGTCCATAATTTGTGAAAGCAAGGACCTAGCTTCAGCTTGGATCAAATCAGGATAACATCCCTCTCATCACCACCTGGGAAATAAACTGGAAGTATGAGAGAGAGGGAGAGAGGAGAGAGAGAGAGAGATAGACTATGAAGCTACATAAACAGAAGGAGAAGCCATTGCCAGTCTAGTAATACTTGGATAAAGACAGTTGACAAACGTTATCATAGGAATTCAGCAAACTATACACGTATGATGATTCTTTTGAAAACATATACTGGAAACAAGTTCAGACTATGAGGAAGTCAATTTTATAAAATTACACAAAGTGTTATTTCTGTAATGGACAGAACACCGTGGTATAAGCGCAATTAAAATTATAACTAATGTTTTTGAACACTGGCTTGAACAAACATGACATATATTACAGTTTTTAATCCTCAGAGACTAGGTTTTATTTGCACTCACTTCTCACATCCAGTTAAGCACAAAACCCTGTTGATTTTAGTCCTGTAATATTGCTGGAGATTTCCTATTCACTTAGTCCTCTCTACCCAGTTTCTAAGCCAGGCCTCTGTCATCTCCCATTAAGAATATTAAAATAGCTTCTTAGCTGAACTCCTTATCTCCAGTTGTGAGCACTACTAACCCATTCTCTACATTGCAGCTAGAAAAACCTACCTAAAACTTTGTATCTTTTCATATGACACTCCTCCTTAAAATTTGTCCGTGGCATCTTGTTACCTTCAGGATGAAGGACACCATCTATGCTATGGCATCCAAGACCTTTCACAATCCAGGCCTTGATTACTCTGCCAGCCTCATTACTCATGCCCATCCCAGATTCACTGCCCATACGCCATCTCTGCCAAGTCACCTGCAGCTCCCTCAAACCCCCCAGTTCTTTCTCCTCTGAATGCTTTCTTATTCCATGACTTCTGACAACATTTATTTACCTCAACATTTTGCCTGGATACCTCCAGATTATCACTTTGGCCTAACCTGAGATTTCTTCTCCACTAGAAAGCCTTGCATAATGGTTTGCTATTTCCTTTAAAGAGTCCCATAATACCATCCTGTCCAAGCTATCATAACACTTAGTACAAGTATTACAGTGATTTCACTTGAGGTCATGGGCATAACTGGTGATCATGCATGAGGAAGGCAGCAAACATGCAAAGATGTTTGAAAAGTATGCACAAAGGGAATTTGCCAGATAAAGGCAATCTCTCCCTATATTATAACCTGCCCTAAGCATTGCCTCTGTGGCTAACATAATGGTATAGGTGGGAGGTTTTGAGGCTTAAGGACGAGTTAGTGGAATAGGAGTCAAGAGAGGAAGAGATAGTAAACAATGTAAAACAAGGAGAAAAACATACATAAGTCATGCAACTGTGAGTTAAAGAATGAAGTGTGGACTAGAAGAAAACCCTGACAGATTCTGCTGTGGTGAAAAGCAGTCCTGTTTGTCTTTGCAAGCTAACGTAACTACACAACTGCCCCTCATGCATCACTCTTGGGAGAATAGACTGTTTTCACGTTAAACACTTTAATGAAGTGAGTCACTTGTTCTTCATACCTCTTCAGTTACCTAACCAAACTTGGGTCTACTCACCTGCACCAGTAAAGCCAATCTACTGACATGGAGTTATGGTGAAGGAAAGTGCAGTGTTTATTGCAGGGCACCAAGCAAGGAGTCCAGGGACAGCTAGTGCTCAACTCCCTAAAGGGTTTTAGGAAAGTATTTTTAAAAGCCAGGTAAGGAAGTGGGGATCTCAGGGTATGTGATCAGCTTTTGCATAATCTCTCCTTAGGATCCCCAGCACTTCTGTGGATCTCAGATCTGAAAATGGTGGTTATTCTCCATTACATGTTAAGTGTCCTGGTTGGCTTTACTGGAAGAAAGCTGAGTCCAGAAACTTGTCTTTGGAATGTCAAGAAATAGCCATGGTTGATATCTGGAGATCTTTCAGTTTTTCTCATGGTCAGAAATGTAAAGAAGCCTGAGCTAGTCACAGGAGCTATGAAAGTATAGGAAGGAGTGAAATGTCAGATGACTCTATCAGATCACTCAAGAGGTTTGATGAGTGCTTAAGGCTTAGGCTAAATAAAAGTTATTTCTTATTTCTGGGAGTAAAGAGCATAGCACGTTCACTCAGGAAAAGTGATGGGGATTGGGAAAAAATGGGCTGTGTCCAGAGAAAGATGAGCAATTATCTGCCAAGAAAAGGAGTGGGGATCATTCTACATCTTTGTTTGCTTCACCTTGTCTTATTTTTAGCTGGTCTCTGAGTAGAAGTTTTTTCCTTAATGTTATAAGGGCAACATTTGGCTTCCTGGCAAGCTCTTAAGTCTCACCCATCTGAGATCATTAGCTATGGCATCATCCATCATAAATGCACCCAAGTCTATTATAGCTGATGTAATGACAAAGGGGTGCCATCACATAGACATACACACACACATATTCATATCTATGATAATTCCTTAGTCACCCAATGCATGGTCATATCTTCACTCTGGTTTACTGCAGTTGTTGGCAGCTTGGCATTCAAAACTATAGACTCAGTAGAAAGTAATGGAAAATTGAAAATTGACTGTAACTCCATGATTTTACCTCTCCACTCCATGTTTCTCTATCTCCATTTGCTTTCAGTGTTGTTTTTCACAGTTGTAAAGTCTATGAAGAAAGAAACAATATTATTTACACTATTAAATTTGAGCAGTTTTAGCTCTAAAATTTGAGCCTAAAAGCCCTGGATAATTCTGCCTTTGCCCACCCTCTCTAGCCTCATCTTACACCACTATCCTAATTTCTATTTCTACTAAAGTTCTAGATTTTCTGACACATTGAGCCCTGATTTCTTCTAGTTTGAGACCTCTAAATATCTTATTACTTCTGTTTGGAACATTCTTAATTTATTAAAAAAAAAAGATACCCATTTTTTATTTTTGTGTATGGTGTGAGGGAGTGTTTTAAATTTATTGATTTACATGTGGTTGTCAACTTTCCCAACACCACTTGTTAACGAGCCTCTCTTTTCTCCATTGTATATTCTTGCCTCCTTTGTCAAAGATTAATTGTCCATAGTTGTGTGGGTTTATTTCTGAGCTCTCTATTCTGATCCATTGATCTGTATGTCTGTTTTTGTACCAATATCATACTGTTTTGATTACTGTAGTTCTGCAGTATTGTCTGAAGTCTGGGAGAGTTATTCCTCCAGCTCCATTCATATTTTTCAGTATTGCTTTGGTGATTTTGGTCTTTTGTTATTCCATATATATTTTAGAATTATTTGTTCTGGTTCTGCAAAAAATATCCTGGGCAATTTTATAGGAATCACATTAAGTCTGTAGATTACTTTGGGTAGTAGAGCAACTGTAACAATATTAATTCTTTCAAAAATAAACTCAAAATGCTTAAAGACTTAAACATAAGACAAGACACAATAAACTTCCTAGAAGAAAACATAGGCAGAGCTTACTCTGACATGAATCTTAGCAGTATTCTCCTAAGGCAGTCTACCAAGACCATAGAAATAAAAGCAAAAAATAAATGGGACCTAATTAAAGTTATAAGCTTATACACAGCAAAGGAAACCATAAACAAAACAAAAAGACAACCTACAGAATGGGAGAAAATATTTGTAAACAATGCAACTGACAAAGGCTAAATTTCCAGAATATACAAACAGCTCATACAACTCAATAATAAAAAAATAAACAACCCAACAAAAAATAGGCAGAAGACCTAAACAAACATTTCTCCAATAAAGACATACAAATGGCCAATAGGCATGTGAAAAAATGCTTAATATCACTATCCAAGAAATGCAAATCAAAACTACAGTGATGTATTACCTCACACTGGTCAAAATGGTCATTGTTAAAAAGTCCACAAACAAAATACTGGAGAGGGTGTGAAGAAAAGGGAATTCTCCCACACTGTTGATGACAATGTAGTTTGGTGAAGCCTTTATGGAAAACAGTATGGAGAGTCCTTAAAAAAACTAAAAATAGACATAAAATCTAGCAGTCCCACTCCTGGGCAAATATCTGAAGGAAACTAATTTGAAAAGGTACATGAACCCCAATGTTCATAGCAACACTACTTACGATAGCCAAGACATGGAAGCAACCTAAATGTCCACTGACGGATGGATGGATAAAGAAATTGTGGTATATATATATATATATATATATATACACACACACACACACACACACACATATATATATATGCATATACATATATATATATATCACATATATATATACACACACACACATATATATATGAATACTACTCAGCCATAGAAAATACTGAAATAATGTCATTTGCAGTAACATGGATGAAGCTGGAAAATGTCATACTAAGTGAAGAAAGCCAGAAAGAGAACAATATATACCATATGATACCATTTATAGATAAAAAATCATACAAATGAACTTATTTAAAAAACAGAAACAGACTCACAGACATAGAAAACAGTTATGGCTTCCAAAGGGAAAGGGTTGGGGGAGGGATAAATTGGGAGTTTGGGATTTGCAGATACTAACTACTATATATAAAATAGATAAACAACAAGATCCTACTATATAGCACAGGGAACTATATTCAAAACTTTGCAATAGACTATAATGAAAAAGAATACAAAAGAGAACATATTTATGTATAACTGAATGGCTATGCTGTATACCAGAAAATAATGCAATGTTGTAAACCAACTATACTTCAGTTAAAAGTAAATAATAATTAGGTAAACAAAAATTTTTGAAAGTTATACAAATTAACTCCTACATTTCATCATTAGCCTTAATGTGTCTATGATGTGCTTCTTTAAGTCACTTTCTTCAAAATCCTTCAATCTTTCAATGTCCTGACTGAGATCTGAGAAAGTGGGAAGTATGTCTAAAATTACTCAATAAATATCTGTTAATTGATAAATATATTCTGATTTTCACTCATTATATTAACTAAAATTAGGTTCACTTTTTGTATGCTGATTTTGCAAGAGGTCCTATTTCTTCCTCTTTTTTTAGTTACTCCAGTGGTAGTGGCAGCTAAAGACTATTTTATAAGTCAATTTCCTGATTAGAAGTTTCCTCAGCCACAAGTAATACAAACTCAAACTTAAATTTATTTAACAACAAAATGGTTCATAGATTGCAAATTTTCAGGGGAAATATTTTCTTACAGAGTCTAGGACACAATAGGGAATCATCCCTCTTATGAAACCAGGAGTACCAAGTTTCTGGAAAAAACTTAGTTCTAATTTCCCTCCTCCTTGCTCATTCTATAATGGTCATTAAAATCCTTGGCTATTGTCATTTGTTTGAGGTAGTCAAGCTACCCAGGATAGGTCCAGATTCTGTTGGTACCCACTGTTATGGTTTTAAGGCAATAAATTTGAAAGTTCAGATGAAATAGCAAAATTTCCAGAAAAATAAAATCCACCAAAACTTATAGAGAAAGAAAATTATGAATTTATTGAAATCTATTAAATGAATTTAATCTACTATAAAGCACACACTATTATCAACATTTCTGGAAAGAGAACTCCAAGTTGAAAACAAATCACTTCACTTCTCCCACAGATTTTAATCAAAACAAATTTAGTACTATTAGATACAGATTTTTTTTACCTAAATATGATTTGTGAAATCTTAGAATTGTATCTGATTTATTTCAGAAATTTTGGTTATCACAGTAATGTTACTTGCTTTACCTCTTTAGAAACATTATTTCTGTTATTTACCAGAAATTGAATAGGGTGGAGCAAATAAACAAGAAGACATTATCAGTCTTAAATCCTATATCCCAGTTAATTCTAAATCTATCATTTGTGGATCCAAGTACAGTCAGCCCTCTGTATCCACAAGTTCTGCATCCACTGATTAAACCAAACACAGATCAAAAATATTTGGAAAAAAATTCCAGAAAGTTCCAAAAGAGAAAACTTGTGTTTGCTATATACCCAGTAACTAATTACATAGCAGGTTTCATTGTACTTGCAACTATTTACCTATAATTTACATCGCATTAGGCATTATAAATAATCTAGAGATAACAACGTATATAAGAGGATATTCCTCAAAAAACTAAAAATAGACTTATAGTATGATCCAGCAATTCCACTTCTGAGCATATATCTGGAGGGAACTCTTATTATTAAAGATAAATGCACCCCAATATTCATAGCAGCACTATATGCAATAGCTAAGACATGGAAGCAATCTGAATGTCCATCAACAGATGACTGGATAAAGAAATTGTAGTATATTTATACAATAGAATACTACTCCCTGATAAAAAATAATAAAATAATGCCATTTGCAGCAACATGGATGGACCTGGAGATTGTCATTCTAAGTAAAGTAAGCCAGAAAGTGAAAGAAAAAAATACCATGTGATTTAACTCATATGTGGAATCTAAAAAAAAAAAAAAAAGAAAGAGAGAACACTAATGAACTCATCTTATGGTTACCAGGGGAAAGGAGGTGGGAAGGGATAAATTTGGGAATTTGAGATTCATAAATGTTAACCACTATATTAAAAAAAATAGATAAAAAATGCATTTCTTCTGTATAGCACAGGGAACTGTATTTAATATCTTGTAATAACTTTTAATGAAAAAGAATATGAAAATGAATATATGTATATATGCATGACTGGGACGTTATGCTGTACACCAGAAATTGACATATTGTAACTGATTATACTTCAATTAAAAAAAAGTATATAGGAGGATATATGTAGGTTATATGCAAATACTCTATCATTTTATATAAGGAGCTTGAGCATCCATGGCTTTTGGTATCTGCCTGGGAGCAGGGTTGAGGGGTCTAGAACAAATCCCCTGCGGATACCAAGGGACAACTGTAAATGGTTTTAAAATCCAAAGGGCTCCAACTAATTATTCTTTCCCAGATTCAAATTTTAAAATCAGTTGTTTATAAACTGTTACTTCTCATTTTAAAGAAGTTGAGTTCTGAGTTTTTTTTTTTATTTCTGAAACTCAAAAGTAAACAAAGAGCTCTAAAATTTTTGCTTGTTACACTTATGTAAAATGAAATAAGTTGACTATTAAAAACTATAATAATATTTTCCCTAGCCACAAGCTACTTTTTCAGCCACCAAAGGTGTCTGTTACAGAAATAAGTGGAAAGAAAAATACCTAATGATACCGAGAGACCTACAGCATGTATGTTCTTTTCTTTCCACTGTGTCATTGCTAACAATTTGGCAGTTAACATGGGACCGTTTGCTGGTTCAGTCACTAACTGGAGATTTGGGGTATTGGTGCCATTTACATACCAGCAGTTTCCAGGATCCTGGACAATGCTGTTTAATGCTTCAAAGGATGGTAATGGACATTTTGGTCAATTTAAACATTTTAACAATGAAATTTCTGTCACTTTTATGCTTAAATTGGATAAAATAAAAGCACCAGAAATTACAATCTAGAGAACAATTTTCCACAGCATCAAAGGAATGTCTCAATAGCTGAACATATTAGAACAGGCATAGGTTCTTGGAGTAAATCTATTCCTTTTATCAACATTAATCCTTTTTCTTTTTCTTTTTTTTTTTTTTTTTTTTTTGACTCATCATAGGATATATTTTCTTTAGGAGCAAGGATCTTCTAAATAGGATTATTGGTATAGGCTTATTAATTTTAATAGGATAATACTCAGAAATTCTAAGTTATATGCTCCCAGTGTTAACATTGAAGCTGCTTGTCTAGGCTTCTAGGTCATTATACAATCAGACCCGTGCTAACCCTAACCATTAGTGCTAATCCTAATGGCACAGAAATCAGTTCAAGTTTTGCTACTCTTCCCTTTGAAGACTTTTATTTTCAATTTGACAAAAGTGTTGTTTCACACAAATTAAATTAGTGCTTCATCCAGCCCCTAAATCAATCCCATGTGATAGTTGTGCTATTGATAATAACAATTAACATCTGAACAGATCTTAGTGATGTTTAGTGCTTTTACACATGCCATGGCCTTTGAGCCTAACACTAATGGCATGAGGCAGAAAAGGCAGGCATGTTAATTATCCTCAGATGAAGGATAAAAATGTTACCACTGAGAACACTTAACTGACTTGTCAAGGTCATACAGCTAACAGGTGACAGAGCCTGGACCCACGTACTTTACACTACACCGCACCATCTGTGTTCTCCTGGGCTCTCTTTTTCTCCTGGACTCCCGTTGCCTATGATGGTGTTGACATAGTTTCTGAAAAAAAAAAAAATGAATGACCCTTATAATCCTACTCATTTTCACACTTAGGCTGGAGTTTCAAAACTGTAAGAAGTAATACTTAAGTTTTCTCGATGTATTGAAGGTCACTAATTGAGTGTGGAGAGACTGCCAAAAGTAAACTTTTGACCATTAAGGAGTGGCATTATTCCATCTTTGTTCTTTTCTCCATCTCCACCTCCACCCCCCACACAGTGTTTGGTATAGAGAAAACATAGACCACTAGCATAAACAGCACATGTCAATAGTAATAAATCAGCATGAAGATCTTTGTAAACAGACTGTCTCTGACTTAAAAGTAATGCTATAAGTAATCTTTGTACGTGATAAAGATTCAACTGCTAGAATTTTTTTTCTGAGAATAACTAAAATTTTTTGGAAAATCAAACAATTCTAAATATCTACCTAAATTTGTTGTTACTTAGAATCTCTTCTGCTTGAGATGACTGTTTTAGGTAGACCTAACTATTAGCATGTTATAATACCCAGGGAAGTCACAGAAATGCTGTGTTAATAGGTAGTGGGTGGTGTCTTTTGTTTAGATCTGTATTTCAACAAAATGCATCCTTTTTACTAACTTCTCTGAACTCTGTAATTATTAATTCACAAGAGCCTAAATTGGATAGATACGTCTTACCTAGCTACTGGTCCATAGAAATTCAACCAAAGGCCAGCTATCAAACACAGAAATGTAAACAAGGTCACAGCTTTCCTTGGGCTAGACAACTCTGACCTAGAATTCACATCTGTATCCCAGATAAATGTGACCTTGTCGACTGTTCTGGAACCTGCCACTATCACTGCTTCTAAGATGTCTACTATCCTGGGGGGAGACAGAAAGGAAATATACCTCATCTAACAGGATAAGTGCAAACTGCTATTGAGCCAACCTATTTCACTGATGCTACAAAAATGAAAAGCTTGGGAAAAAATTCAGGTTACTCGTGGAAGGATTTTCAGAGGATGGCTGATTTGAAGACTAGGCGAGGCTATGTGGAAACATAATGAAGCAGTTTATTGCCCTGCCTTTAGAAACTCATACTGATTACAGTATCTTTCCTCTTTTATGGAGGGGGGTACACATCTTCAGTCTCTCATTTGGTCAAGAGGTTGAAAATAGGAAATTATCCCTGTTGGTGCTCTGTTAACCAACTTGACATTCTGAAAGAGCCAATACTCAGTTGAAAACATTTATTTAGCATTTGAATAGATAAAGCCAGCACAAGACACAAAATCTCAAATGTGGAAATATGAAAAAATTATTTTCTCCGTTTTAACTCTAGGTTATGTAACTGAGCAGGGCCCTATAGGGCCTTCCTGAGATAGACCCCTCCCACCATGTTCTCATCCTGCCTCATCTTTGTAGAAAAGCTGTAATCTTCTAGGTCTCACCTCCCTCACCTTGCCTTTAAAAAATGCTTCCTTGAAACCCTTCAGTGAGTTTGGGTTTTCTGAGCATTAGCTGCCTTGGACTCCTTTTCTGGTGCCCTGCAATAAATGGTGCACTTACCTTCACTGCAACTCAGTGTCAGTACATTAGCTTTACTGTGTGTGGGTAAACAGACCCAAGTTTGGTCCAGTAACAGTTACTGATTTCCCCTTTGTGGAAATAATCATGATAAACAGTGTTGAAGATTCTTCCTAAAGTACAGTTTATATTTTGTGGTATATACATTCACAATGCATTAGAATATAGAACATTTGTTTTATAATTCTGCACTAGTTAAAACCCTCACTTATAAAAATTCTAATGTCCTAATATTTGTGAACATTTTTTATCTAGTTTGGAGTGCAGTACACTCCAACTTTAAGTCACTCTTGTTAGCAGTTATTGGGAACAGAGGCCTAGAAATGAAATTAGAAAAGATAAGTAAAATAGGGGAGATGGAGTAGGAATTTTGGAATGAAGATCTAGGAGAAATAAAATAAAATGAGGAATAAATAAATCTAAACCCTAAAACTGCACTGCTGTACCTGGAAGGAAAGAAGCTGAAATACAAGGGCTTTGGCATGGGTTTCCTGCCAAAGACAATGGGGCCACTGATAATGAGCAGAGGTTGGAAAACACATACTGAGCTGTATCAAGTCTTTTACGTAAAGGTTACTTATGGCCTTTTCTACCCATATTATTATTTCTAATTCTGAAAATTGGAGATATAGAACTCTATATCATAAACTCAAGTATTAAACATAAACAAGTTCATAAATAAAATGCTTATTATCTTAAAGCAACACAAACATTCTCTTCACTGAAACTGTAAGAGAGGAGTTAGAGTGTCTGAGTATCAAATCCTGTGATGATTAGCTTCATGTGTTGACTGGGTTGAGGGAGGCCCAGATTTCTGATAAAACATCATTTCTCAATGTGTTTGTGTGGATATCCCTGGAAGAGATTAACATTTGAATCAGTACACTGAGTAAAGAAGATCCCCCTTCACCAGGCAGGCATCATCCAGTCCCTCCAGGGAAGGAACAGAGCAAAAAGGCAGGGGAGGGCCAAACTCTTTCTTTCTCTATCTTTTCTCTCTGCATCCCACTTTCCCACTCCCTCCTTGAGCTGGGAAATCCAAGTTCTCAACAAGGAAAGATTCTCTTTGGAACCTCAAAATTGGCATTTAATAAAGCCATACAGATGACAAATACAGAATACTACTATGACACATTTAAGAAATTATAATTGTGCAATGTTTAAGAACATATAAAACACCTTTCCTAAGATTTTCATATACTTGCTGAGGAAATCTGCATCTCTCACTATAATTTCTTATAAAATCTCTTTACTGCCTATTCTTGTGGTAGAAGAGTTTTCAGAAACTTATGTCTCTTGATTCGGGTGGGACTTTTTTCTTACTGGTAGGATCAGGACTAATGTACAAATGCTTTAGACACTGCTTACTTTTGTAATAGGGAAGAACAAATCTGACTCCATGTAAGATCTGTTCCTTTAGCTCTAACCCTGTGCTCTGTTTCCTGGGCTCAGTCATGCTGGTTCTGCACCTTTTGTAAAAGAATGTTGCCTACATCCTGAGATAGACAGGAGAGCTCATTCTCAAGGCTCTGACCTTTAATGGTAAACACTTTTCCATTCACGTAAAGATAAAAAGTTGCAGAACAGAGAATAACATTTGTCCTGTTGGAAGTTGATAGGAACATCATGGCCTGACCTACATGGACAGCTGAAAGAACAAAGGATTCTGACAGCAAGAAGTTTGCAACAACCAACCACACCCCCTCCCCTTTTTAGTATGAAAGGAGCCTGAATTCTGACTTGGGGAAATGGTTCTCTAGGACATTAGTTTCCAATCTTCTCAGTTGGCCAGCTTGCTGAATAAAGTTGTTATTCTTTGCCCCAACACCCCGTCTGCAGATTTATTGCCTGTTGTGCAGCAAGCAGAATGAGGTTGGACTTGGTAACACTCTGGCAGTCAGTACAGTTGTGTATTAAAGGAACCTTAGTTAACAGATTAATGCATTTACATTAGGTCCTTAATACACACCAAGCATTGTGATTTTACTCAGAAGTAAAATAATAATTATGAGATATCCCTATTTCAAAAGGATTTAGAGTCTATGAGGGATATAAACATTGAAAAAAAAAATTGTACCAACATTATGGACACAGAGCGAGAGTATCTGATAGAGTCTGGAGGAGGCAGGTGTCAGGGAGCCCTCCTGGAAAGTAACATGTACACATGGCTTTCTTATCCAAGCAATGGTAGCAAAAAGGAGGTGCACATGAAGTATATTATAGCCATAAGAAATAGCAGGAGTGAGGTATTTGTATGCATTTAGTATTCCAAAATGTTTGATGCTGAGTGATCAAAAACAGAGTAGGCTCCCCTCTTAGACAATTTTGAGAGATAAAAAGAGAGAGTTCATGAAAGACTTTACATTGGTTTTATTATTTATGTATCCCACTGAGAGAAATGAAATACAAATTTTATTCAAGCCAATTTTGAAACAGATTTGTTTGTGGGCTGGCTGAAGGATGGTCTAAGGCAGAAATAGGAAGTGACAGGTGCTAATAAAAACCTGTGAGCTGTGTTTACCAACACCCAGTAACAGTGATCTTTAATTACAAATACACGTGAACATTACTAAAACCATATTTTTAGCATTGAAAGATTCATCTCATTTTCTAGCAAATGTAGCAAGAGTGAATTCCACAAATGTCAACAAGATTAACTAAAGCAATGTTTTTGAAACTAAACAGACTTAAAGCCATCATTTTAGAATGTAAATTATTACTTTGAGTGTCAAAATGTAATTTCAGTGAAATGCCTTTTAAATAAAAGAAAAATAAGCCATTATTGGTTAAGTAGAATACCAGTTGCTAATGTAAGTTCAACTTATGGCAGAGTTTGCAAAATAAAATAATGGAGTAGTTTACCTGGGGAGAACATATAATTCCTAACACTATGTGGACGTATCTGAATATAAGACAGGCAGCCATTTGTTTAAACTGATTCATGTATATCACTATCTAATACAGTAAACTGGAGAAAAATAGCTATTCTGTTTTCTTTTTTTTTTTATTATCCCCCCCCCTTTTTTTTTGAGAGTAAGCCCATTTTCTCTACTGAAGATCTTTGAATATGAGTTTCAAAAAAGAACTAATGTTCTTGGAAGCCAACCATATAGCCAACACTGGTTTTCTAGGTATAATTCTATGTTTTAATGCCACCATGTGTAGGACAAATATTTTAGTGATGTGTTTCTGTAGAAAAGAAATATTTATATCAAAATGCTTATACAAGATACTGCAGTTTTCCTTCACTACTTTATTAAACCTTTCAATAAGAAGTAATTTTATATGAAAACAAAGCACATACAATTTAATTCCAAAATGCATTTTGGACAATCTGATGATAGGTCCTTGGCTTTGAATAGGAGCTGAGTAAAGGAACAGAAATACTTAGTAATTCCAATTTAAATACTGCCAGGCAGTTTGTAACAGAAACACAGCAGCATTAGCATCGCTGAGCCCAGTGCAACAGAGAAAGAACTGTATAGAAGGAGGAGCCAACGACAGAAGTGGGTCAATCCCATACAATATACCTTTGGCGGATTAAAGGTAGAAAAAAATGCTGTGTTGTAAGAATAGATGTATACATGGGCCAGGAGCCTATCCAGGGCACTATAATAAAATCATGAAATCAAGGTCAGATCATGGGGAAGATAATTAGATATTGTAGAACTGAAGATACACCTATTTATAAATAGAACAATTTTGCCCAAGCCATCTTTAGCCTAGTGTTTTAGCTGTTACCATTTAAATATACCATTGGGTATCTTAAAGCTGCTATTTGGTTTCTGACAATTATTTTCTAAAGGGTAAATATTCCTTTTCCACATTTAAAGGTCCAGGTTTTGACATGATTGAACTATTCTAATTCAAATGCTTTTCTTACTTGACTATGATAGTTAACATAGTATCTAGAACCATTGATTACATACTTAGCATTCTCCAGGCACTATACCAAAGGTTTCCAGGCATTACCTAATTTCTTTTTTACAATAATCCTTGCAAGTAGGTATCACTGGGGGAAAAGAAGTTATTTCCACAAGATCACAAACCTCATAAGTTACAGAATCAAGATTAAAACCAGGTCTGGCAAAACTTGGAGCAGAATAATTTAATTTCCAAGATTTCAATCCTCTGCTAAACCTCATCCTTTAGGAAATAATATTCCGAAGTGATTTCAAGTTTTCCTTGAGTTGCGGGATTGAGAGCATTAAATAGGGAATAGACAAAATAGAGAGCCTCAAGGAGAAAACAAGCACCCAATTTTAATAAAATACATTTGACTCTTTTTCATTAGTAATCACATTATCTATGATATAGTAAACATAAACGAATATTCAACATTTGTTATTTTACCTGTGGCAATGGGCAGGATTCTAGTCCAAGATGGTAATCCACTGGTTATATATTAGCTGCCTTTGATTTCTTAAATCACACTGAAATGAAATGGATACGGAAAAAAAACTGTAGCACTGCTAGAAAATAAAGAAGAACGATATCCATAGAAAGTCATATTTCAATATTTGCATGTGTGTGTGTCTTACAGTAGTTATTATGCAAGTGACCTGGAAATGAAGGCAAAGATCCAGCATCACAGCCCTTGTGGAGGAGTAGGCTGCCACAGATCTGAGTATCAGAGGTCGACCCAAATGAAAACTGGAAAAAAAAATTCAGCCTCACAGTGAGCAAAAACTGGAAGTAAGGGCAGGCCTTAGGGCAAGTAACCAGATAATTAATTGAGAGACAGCTAGATCTGGGCGAGCACAGGCTCAGTGTACACAGTGAAACTGCTGAGACGTTGGCTTCAGGAAAAGCTTAGTAAACACTGCTATATAATTAATGGCTGGTGCATTCTACTTTCAGGGCATCTTAGGATGTGCATCAGATGGGAAAGGGAAAATAGAGTGTTAAGCCCTTGAGGTACACACATTGGGATAGAGAGGGACCGATGCAGTATGCCGAAGGAAAGTTCACTAAAGTTCTCTGTTTTTACGTAAGAACTTTGCTTAACAAAACAAACTGTAGGGTTCAGTTTTGCTTGAGTTGACCCAATCCATTTATTCTAAAAGAAAGCCAACCTGTTGGTACAACCTGTCTATATATTCACGGAGCCATATGGTTAGAATCTCCATTCAGAATTCTAAAACAGAATCAGTCTCCATTACTAGCAGTAATTACATGTTAGTTACTCATGCAAACAAATTTTATCTGTCTATCTATCTATCTATCTATCTATCTATCTATCTATCTATCTCTCTCTCCCTCTATGTATTGAGTCTATCAAATCTCTCTATACCAACATTAATTGAAAAACCAACATCTATATATAACTGTATATGTAAACATGAATACATACACACATACACACAAAAGAAAACAAAATCACCAGACACATATGGTAATACAATACAGTGAAAGGAAAGCATCTCAGGAAAAAAAAAATGAGTAAGAAAATAAAGCTCATGTGAAAAAAAAAATGAAAGCTTTAAAAAATTCAAATTAGTATCCTCAGAGAGATTCAAGGGAATAATTTTTTCCACAAATATAAGGGGAAGATGCTTATCTAAAATAGAAGTTGTATAATTAAACAATTATCAGAGTTAAAATGTTTACAAAAATTACAAATAATAAGTATAATTGAATAGCAGAATAACAGAGAAAATATGAAATATGACTGAGAATTCAGCAAGCCTGAACATGAACTCTTCTTTGACCTTGTTCAAAGTTAACAGAAATTATGATGAAAAAGGGAAAAAAGAAAAGGAAGTTTCATAATAACTAGTACTTGCTAGTAGTTAGAAAATTTAAAAATATGGCATGGGAGTAATAATCTAATAAAAAACATTATGTGAATTGCACAGAAAAACTAACTTTTCTATTTGAAGGACTCAAGAGAGATCCAAGATCGAATAGATTTTTGAAAATAAATGAATATGTTGATGTGATCTCATAAAGATTATAAATACTAATGAAAAAGGTAAAAATTCAGTAAGATTCCAAAGAGGAAACACAATAAATCTATTATAGAATAAAAATAGGGTTGACAGTGGATTTCTTCTTATGACATTAATTCTAATGAACTGTCTCTCAAATTTTGAAAGAAAATGACCTCAGCCTAAAAATGCATACCCATTCAAGCCATTATCCAAGTATCAGAATATAATCAAGACATTCTAAACATTAAAAAATACTTGGAAAGAATTCCATTTACACAGTTTCATTTTTTTTGAGTACACAGTTTCATAAAAATTAAGTACATAGATATAGCCCCGAAGGCTTAAAATACAATCCAATAAAGAAGAAACACTGGTGAACAAGTAATCAGAAAATGTTGGTGAGCAAGAAACCAGGAAATATATACTGCTGTCCAAGTAATTATTAATAATGTGGTTATAATATTAATGCAGGTTTTAAGAAAGGATTCTCCAAATTAAAGAGGTATATGTAAATAATAATAATAGCAATATTCCATGTAGCTTTTATAATCCACAATTGCAGGCTTTCTTGTAAATAAAATAGAATTCAGTGAAAATTTTATACACTTCAAAGTCTTTATCAGGGGAAAGAAGCAACTTCGTCATGGCAGGGACACTTTTGTGATTCTTTAATCTTGAATCAGTACATAGAAACAGACAGAATAAATAGTGTATCAAATCAAAAACCACAAAATAGCATCTTCACCAAGACTAGATGCAAGTATCTTCTGAATGTCTCAACTGGGAGGAGCCAGTAGTGTGGTCAGACTCAAATCAAGAAGACACAGAAGAAAGGATTATGGTGGCCCTGGGAACCATACATCATTGACAAGCACTTACTCCCCAAAGCAGGAAACTTTGTTCATAAATTGAAATTCAGCAGGCCAAAACAATATCAACAAAATTGCCAGGGGACCTCTCAGGCTCACAGTCATGGATGAGTGCAAGAAGATTGGAAAGCACTGAGAGGGTCTTTTTTTTTTTTTTTTTTTAATAGACTTTATTTTTTTAGAGCAATTTCAGGTTTACAGCAGAACTGAGCAGCAAATACAGACTTCGCACATAGCCCTCCCCACTCACACATATATACACCCCTACCTTCAACATCCCTCATCAGTGAGGTATATTTGAACCAACATGGACACATTATTATCAGCCAAAGTCCATAGTTTACATTAGGGTTCACTCCTGATGTTGTACATTCTATAGGTTTTGACAAATACATGATGACATATAGCCTTGATCTGAAATATCTAAAAAGTTATCAGCCCAAGTTCCTTTTGACAAAGCTTACTATGAGATGATGTGAGTAGAGTGAAAATTTAGCATGGTGTAGAAAATATGAGAAAGGAAGAAAAAAGTTCACATTAAGTGAAAAAGAAAAGAGAAGTAGACTGTTAACAACAAAAGGAGCCTTCAAACTATGACACTGGAAATGCTGTACTTGCCCACCCCAGTTGCTTATGAATGTGCACCTTCCTAGGAGTACAGGAAAATCCCATCTTAATTAGTGTGATCACCAGAAACGAGTTGTAGTCAAAGGTCATTTAAAATTATTATTAAAAGAAACATAATGAGAAACATAGCAATATAATTAATGAAGACATGCTAGAAATATATACCAACAAAATAGATTATAATTATTCAAAAAGCTGATTGAAATGCTAAAATGTATTCATGAATTCATAATGATATTAAAAAATCCCTCATCTGTCACTTAGGAGAATGCCATGAAACCAACTCATTTTTTCTGAACATTGGTAAATAGACAAACTACACATTTATCCTGCATATTGTACAAAATCTCAGAGCTGACAATAGTTGATGATGCAACATTCCTCTATGTTGTAAAATTCCAACAAAAAATGAAGAAGAAATACTAGAAAGAAAATCCATTTTAAAACCCCAAGGATATAATGAATCTAAGCAATAATCCTGATGACTGCTGAATAATTAAGTAAAAAGCTGAACTGTCACTTTATAATGAATGAAACAATTATAGCTGAATCCACCAATTAATTATGTAGACAAATCACAACTATGCATTATATGACTCCTTATTTATGCGAATACAATGTAAATACACAGTATGCCTTATAAATTATTCTTGCCCCAAATAATGAAACCCTCTATATTTAATTACTAGTTTATGGAAAATACAGGGGATAGACGAACCTTTTAAATCACACTATGGGATACAATCAGCAAAATGCAAAATGCAAAATAATTCACATTGAAAGGTGATCTAGTTTTTCAGTAGATGGGAAAAATAACATGCCCAGGAAAAAGAGGAATGGGGATCTACTTACTAAGAGTCATAAGAGCCGTATCAACTAACTACCATGTGCGGATCTTGTTTTGGGTTGTGGTTTGAACAAATTAACCTTTAACATCATTTAAAAGACACTCAGAGAAATTACAATGTTTAATGAAAATCACAGTAGTAAGGTATTTCCCTGGTAAATTTAATATATTAATTAAAAAATAAATGTTTAGTAATTCTTTTATGTTACCTTTTAAAGGGAAGATCAATTCTTCTTTCTACAGATACATGTCAGCTTTGCCATGTGTGACTAGGTTAACACAATAACCTTCTGGATCTCAAATTTCTCATACCTAAATGAAAATTTGGATCAGGTTATCTATAGTAGTGTTTTTCAAACTTTGTGGGGTTTTTTTTTTTGATGTCTACTTATGAAGTAAAATAAATTCTCACTCTGTACACACAAATACACACACACGTATATATTCACATGAAAAACATGCTAATATTATACAACCAAAATAAATATTTTATGAAATAACATTTACTCTTGCCATATGTAATGTACTTTATTTTCATATCTTTTTTTTCTACTTTATTTCTTTATAAAAAAGATTTCTATCATGCTTTAAGTTGTTTTCCCCTTGCCCTAATGAATTATAACCTGAGACTGAGAAATGCTAGCAATTACATTTTCTCCAACTCTTAAAACTTATAAATAATAATCTGTAGTATAAATTGTGTATTTTTCAGTCAAATGAGTTTAGAAATATTTAGAAGTAGCAGAATATGTATTTATCAAAAAAAATTTAAGATAAATGAAATAAACTAGGCCTACTGAATTCTGGAAAGAAATTTAGGCAAAAATGCCTGTATTGCAAAATAAGGGGAGAAACAGAACTGGTAAACAAAATCTAATTGTTTATTTGGAAAGCATTAAGATAATTAATTCACCATTGACACAATAAACCTGTGAATACTACACCAAATAAAACATTTAGAAATAAAAAAACATGGCAATCAATACAAATCTACTTCTCAATTATTTTGAAATACAATGCAGCTTTGTAACTACCGAAGTGTGTAATTCTTAGAGAAATAAAAACTATCAAACTGAAACAAGATATCAAGAAGCTGAACAAATTAACTCAGGGAAAGACAAATGAAAAATGATCAATTCCTAAAAATGCCAATGCGACTGTATAACCATGTGAGAAATTGTCTTCAAATTCCTGATAACTATTTCTTTTATTAAACAAATCTGATCCTAAATAGAAGGAAGGATAAGATGTCTCCCAAGTACATTACTGATGCTAAAACCTGATGATGACAGCAATAAAAGCAAAACTATAGTCCAATGTTCTTTTAGAAATGAAAAATGGAACAGTCAGGTAAGATCAGAGTAGACAGCAGTCAGGAACACTTCAATGAAGATTTTACTTCAGGAAAGTAAAGTAACTGACTTGATATAAGGGAAATCTTAAGTCATAATATTATATATCAACATGATTGATCAAGGTAAGCATATCATTTTTGCAGTGCCATTTAATAACTCTCACTTAATTAATTTAATTTTATTGTATTTTTTATCACAAAACTGAGAAAAAACAAAATATATATAACCATAATCTCACTACAGAGATAAATGTCCTAAATACGTGTATTCTATATCCTTCCAGACCTCTTTATGGACAGTACATAATGTATAATAATAGATACAGTATATCATCATGCCTTGCACCCTATGTTTGCCTCACCAGATTAACTGCTACTGTTCCACATCTTCCTGTCTATAGCTAGATCAGCTAGAGGGAGAGAGTGAGGTGAGGAAATTGTCTCCTCTGCCTTCCTTCCTGTGTGGGCTTGACTGTGGCCCCTCAATGGTTGGTCACTGCTCCTCTCAAGGTCATCTGCTAGACATGGCTCTTCTTCATGGGCTCAGAATATCTCTTTGGCAATATCTTCGCATAATGAATTACCCCAGTAAGCATTAGCAAAGAGTAAAAACTCATTAACTCACAATTTACATGACTCAGGAATCCAGGATTGGTTTACGTGGGTGCCTCTGGCTCAGAGTCTCTCGTGAGGGTGCAGCCAATCTGTTGGCCAGGACTTCAATCACCAAGAGTTAGAGGCTGAAAAGTCCTCTTCCAAGTTCACTCCTGTGGTTGTTGTCAGTCTTCAGTTCCTCACCAGCTGCTGGGCTGAGAGTATCAGCCCCTCACCATGCCACATGGGCCTCTCCACTGGGATGCCCATAATATGGTACATGGTGAGAGAGAGAGTGAGAGTGAGAGTGAGCAGGAGAAAACCAAAATGAAAGCCACAGCCTCTCCAAACCTACCCTTAGATGGGATAGCCTGTCACTTCTGCTGTATTCATTCATTAAATTCAGTCACAGAGCACAGTCCACATTCATGGGGAAAGGGATTCATTACATAAGACGTGAATACCAGGGGAGTGAGGATTATCGGGGGTCATCTCAGAGGCTGCCTACCATTCTCTCTCTTTACAGCCCGCCAGTACAGTAGGTAGTAGTGACAGCTCAGGTGATGCCATTCCTGGTTTCCTGGATTCTTCCTCCTGCCTCAGCTATATTTTACATTTTTAAAATTAAATTAATCTGTGTTATTCAAATAGGACATGCTATTTATTTCCTGGTGGATCCTGACTGACAGAGTAAAATATTGTATTTTTACAAGGGGATTTCTGGTAGGATCTCCTTGTATTTTATTAAATATACATGCAGAGTTTTATAAAAAGGAGCCAATGAGATAAAACTATTTATTAATAAGCTATTTATTAAAACTATTTGTAAGTGTATAAGTTTATTCCATCTAACTACATATTGTAAACTTTTTGCATGTCAATTATTATTAATTTCATATTATTCAATAGCAGTATGGTATTTCATACATGTTCAGATGTTAATGTAACCCATCACTTCTATTGGGCATTTAATTAAGTTCCAGATCATTGCTTATATAGTAAGTAAAACATTTCTCCGGTAAATATGGAAGTAAAATCACTGAGCCAGAGGGTATGTGCATATTTAAAGCTTGTGGTATGTAGAACCAAATTATTTTGAAGAAAGACTTTTCTATTATACATATCCACTAACAGTGTAAGAATGATTGTTTTCATATATTGTTATAGAAATGGTATTACATATTATCCTTTAATATTTGTCAATTTGATATTTCAAACATTTTAACTTGTGTTTGATTAGGATGAGGTTGAAAAATTTTTGTATAATATATTCAGATGTTTTGGATGTTAGAAAATTGTTTATATTTTATTTTTCTTATAGATTTGTAAAAGTCTTTATTTGGTGAAGATATGTTTTTATCACATTTTTTGATAATACTTTCTTCCAGGTTTCATTTTATCTTGATTTTATAAGTGTCTCTGTCAAAATGTCTTCGAAATTTTTGAAGGTCAAATCTGTTAATGTATCATTTATAGTTTGTACCTCATATCTCTACTTCAAACAATTTTTTTCCTTTACAAAATTATCAAATGATTCACTTATGTTTTCTTCTAGTATGCTTATGGTTTAATTTGGGTAATCTACACTTTTAAGCTTGTTCTTACTTAAAATCATCACCAACAACCCTGTTGCTAATGCTAGAGATTTGGAAGTTTTTGCAAAAAATTAATTCTCCCGTCATCCCTCTTTCCTGCATCTGGTAAAGCTCAGATGTACTCAGATCTGTAGTAGTGTTTCAGTTTGTTTGTTTGCTTTTTTTCTTTTTTCAGTAGAGTGATGTCAATATAAGAAGCTGATGTGAAATTGCTTTTTAACTTGTGTGGACTTCTAGCATGAGTGACAAACCTTTACTGTGTGAAACCACTGAAATGTCTGGGTTGATTGTTACTGCTACATAGCCTTTCCTATCCTGACTAATTTTAGGTAGCAGTTTAATCAAAGGGCAGTTTAAAGCAAAATCTCCTTAAATGTTCACATAAAAAAAGTGGAAATTTGTTTAAAATTTTTTTAGGAATATAAACATATAGCTGATGAATCAAAACTCTGCAGGCTACTAATAAATCAAAATGAATGTCACATCTTCCACTGAAGCAAATTGCCTTAAGGAACATTAAGATTAATTTTATAAGTTTGTCAATCAATTCTATAAGTATTCATATAGCAAAAACAGTGTGATCAGTTATTTTTGGCACTCTGTGGTCCTGACTTCACAACGTGCAGTTGAAGTCAGTTCACAGCTATGCTTTGTGTAAAGTACCGTTCATCTCTTGGCAGCTGGTGTTCTTTCCTGTTACATGTACTGAAGCACACACCACTCATCTGAGAGATGGGTTCCTGCTGAGGGCAGAGGCTTTCCTATCTAACACCAACAGAGAAAGTTCTCAGCTATTTCAGTGAAGCATGAATATAAAGTTCAAGTTCGCTGTCTGGGACAGGAACCAATGTAAAAGAATGAGTCGGCTTTGCTCAGGAAGAGCTCTGAGGTTATCATGGCTGTCTAGTAACTTCGGTCTCCTATGTGGCTAACTGCTAATGATTTAAATGGTCACAATAGGTAGTAATGGTGGAGTGTCTGGTGATGTTATATCAGGAATACAGATATGATAATAATATCTAAAATATCTGGGCTTAACCCAAGAATCAACATGATGATTAAGAATGGGGACAGCAGAGTTTAATTACCGTATCTACTTGTAAACTTGAAATCAGGGCAAATTTCTTATGTACCTTTTGATCTCTGATAAATGGCAATTCAATGTAGTTAGTTTTCATTATAATACTATTCATTTTATTATGGAGTATCTGAAAATTAGAATTAGTATCTAGTAAGAGTTTCATATTTTATTGCAACACAGAAAGAAAGTAATTAAGTTTTCCTCTTTCATTTAATAAATGATGCTATAAGGAAAATGCTGTGATGCTAAATATTAGCCTGTATAGTCCCAAATGACTCTCTGAGTAGCTTAAATATTATTAGTTTTGGTGAACTTTGCTGTGACTGTATTTTACTTAGCTAATTTTTAATTAATTTATTTTTAAAATTTTTAATTTTTGGGGGGGTAATTAGGTTTATTTACTTACTGTTGTTATTTTTTTAATGGAAGTAGTGGGGATTGAACCCAGGCCTTCATGCATGCTAAGCACTTTCCCACTGAGCTATACCCTGCCCTCTACTTAGATAATTGATCTAGCTGTTTATAGATTTTCTCCCCATAATAACACTGTCCTATATAAATAAAACGCAAACCACACTTACAATCATAAAATTTTAAATGTTCCAGTAACCATACTAAGAAATATAAAAAATAGGTGGTTAATTTTAATAATATATCTTATTTAACTCAATACATCTAAAATGCGATTTTAATTCTTAATATAAAAATATTAATAATGTATTCTATTTTAAAAAAATTGGAAGGTGGAGATTCATCATGTGTTTTATAATTGTGGCACATCTCAGTTTGGGCAGGCTGCATTTCAAGTGCTCAATAACCACACATACCTAGTGGCTACCTTATTGGACAGCACTACCTCATCTTATCTTTATTTTATTCCTTCCATTATTAATCCATATGAGTCAGCCTAAACTGACATTTATTTTCTGTGTTTTCCTGAATACCATCAATATGTTTCTTGTCCATACAGCTGCCCTGCTCTACAGTTTTTTGGGGGATATTTATTGATTATTTTAGAAATGTATTTCTAGCATTATTGAAGAATTAACATACAATAAACTGAACAAAATCCAGGTGTATAATTTCATAGGTCTTGACATACTTACATACCAGAGAAACCATCACAAAGATCAGTATCTCCCCCTACACCATTCTCTCATATCCCTTTGTAATCTACTTGCCTTTCCATTCCCCCCGCCCCAGGATCTGCCTCCTGTTAGTACCCATTACTTTGCATTTTCTACAATGTTATTTAAGTGAAACCATACATTATGTACTTGTTTTTTGTCTGTCTTATTTTGGATTAATCGAGTACCTTTTATGTTTCTGCTTTATCTTCTTTTTTTGGCTTCCTAGTTATAATGTACTTTTGTTATTATTGTGGTTGATACTGGTTTACAGAATATATCTTTAAATCTCAGAGACATTATATAACTTCATGTATAGTGTAAGACAGTTACAACAGTATACTTCTATTTCTTCCTTCCCAGCCTTTATGCTATTATTGTGGTGTATATGTATATAATATTACATCAAAGCATTTATATTATTTTGTTTAAAAAGGTATCTTTTTGAAAATTTTGAATAATAAGAACAGAATTATATAAGTTAAACCATGTCTTTGCCATTTTTTTGTGCTCTTTATTTCTTTAGATAGATCTGTAGTTCCATTTAGTATCATTTTGGCTCTGCCAGAAGTAGTTTCTGTAACATTTTCTGTAGTGCTAGTCTGCTGGTAGTGAATTCTTTCAGCTTCTGTATTTTGGAACATATTTTTATTTTTACCTTTGCTTTTGAAAGATATCAGTGTAGAATTCTAGGCCAGAATCTATTTAAGTGGTTCAATAATGTTGCTCCGGTGTACTCTTGCTTGCACTGTTTCTAACCAAATCTGCGGACATCTTCTGTTTGTTCTCTTGTATGCAATGTATCTTTTCTCTGGGGGCTGATGTTAAAAAATTTCCCTTTATCCCTGGTTTTGAACAATTAAATTATGATATTTTCTGACGAGATTTTCTTCAAGATTCTTGGGCTTGGGGTTTGTTGAGTTTCTTGTATCCATGGACTTACGTTTTTCATTGAATTTAGACATTTTTGGCCACTATTTCTTCAAATGTTTTTTCCGCACTAATGTCCTAACTACCCCTCCACCCCCCATATACTTTCCGTCAAGAAAGAGATGCTAAGTGGGTTTATTTCTTCCAGGATACTCACTTTTCGGACTGCGTTTTTCAGGAGAGTAGGGCGAATACATAGAACTCAACATTCTTCCTCTCTTCCCTCCCTCCCTCCTTCTCTTTCTTTCTCCCTCTTTTGTGCAACCTGGTGCTCTCATCCATAGGTGGTCAGTTAGTGGTAAGCCTGGGACTTTCAGATAAGGAGACAATCTGCTTGGGTGTTGAGCTTAAATTAATGATCCAACTCAGCTTCACTAGTATTTCTTGTTTTAGGAGTTACTGCCACACATTGTTCTTTGTGTGTATAACTTTATTGATAACCTTGTGTGTAAGACGTAAGTCATATTTGAGAATTTCTGAATTTTCCAGATAAATATTGGTGACATTCAGTCAACAGCCCAAGGAGAGGATAAAGCGTAAATAGGAAATAAAAGAGCACGGAAGAGGATATTAAATTTCAAAAATTAAATTTACATTTTTGCTTGAGAAAAGGAATATTTGGGGAGTTGTTTAAAATGAAATTGAAGGGTAGAGGCCGGAGCGGCGGCAGGCGCCGAGCCAAGGCGGTGGGTGGAGCGGGGCGTGGTGGCGGGGTGCGGAGGCCGGGCCGCGGCGGGCGAGCAGAGCGGCTGCGACGGGCCAGGAGGGGCGCCCGGAGGTGGCGGCCGAGGCGCCAGGGGTCCCCATGGGCGGGTGGGCGCCCAGCTCGACTCCTCGGGCAGCCTCAGCGAGAACTCGGAGGGCACCAGAGTTGCTTTAGGTCGTAACCAGCCTTTGAAAGAGGAGAAACCCAAATGGAAAAGTGATTATCCCATGGCAGATGGACAGCTGCGCAGCAAGAGAGACGAATTTTGGGATACTGCACCAGCTTTTGAAGGCCTTAAAGAGATTTGGGACACCTTGAAGGCTGCAGCACATGCTTTTGAGAGCAACGATCATGAACTGGCACAAGCAATCATTTATGGTGCAAATATAACGTTACCACATGGTGCACTTACAGAGTGCCATGATGAACTGGGGAATAGATACTAGCTTCCAGCCTGCTGCTTGGCGCCACCAATCAACATGATAGAGGAAAAGAGCGACATAGAGACTGGATACTCCTGAGCCACCGCCCAGTTCTGGATGTGAATCTCAGCTCCGCTTGTGCCTTTCCGCTGGCAAAGACCTCAAACTCGTGGCCCGCAGCACAGACACAGTGAACCACATGAAGAAGCTGCTACATGCAGCAGAAGGAGTGGAACCGAGTGGTCAGCGGTGGTTCTTCTCTGGTCGACCGCTCACCGACAAAATGAAGTTGGAAGAGCTGAAGATCCCAGAGGACTACGTTGTACAGGTTATAATGAGCCAGCCTTTGCAAAACCCGACGCCAGTGGAGAAGTGAGCTGGCCTGTTGGCTGCCCCCAGGTCCCTCCTGCTCCTTTTCGTTGTTGTTAGCGTTTCCTACTCTACAGCATGAAATTTATTTTCCCTGCACTGAATTCCGTATGATTGAATTTAGTTCTGAGGAATTACCAGTGAAAACTTCCATCTGTGATGGAGACCAACAAAAATAATTAATAAAACACAAAGAGCCAGCCTTTGAGACTCATGTAATTACAATTTCTAATTCGAGAGGCAATTAAGAAATAGATAACCATTTATTTTAAAATACCCAACAACTATGTAATGGCTAGATTTAAATGATTTGGACTGTGAATAGAACATCGCATCCATGAAGAACAGCACCAAGCACCTTGTGAATACAGAATTCTTACAAAATAGAATACAGTTTCCAGGAATCACCCATAACAGTTATAAAACTTGAGCTTTTTAAAATGGAAACAAAAAGAGCAGTATTTGAGATTCCCTTCTTTTCTGGTCTTAATTCTTTGCTCAATTAATATTTAGCCATAAAGGAGGAGAGACTGGCAAATTGTGTTTCAGTATTGCTTGCCCCATCCCATATGTTGAGCTCCTTTCTTTACATTCACACTAAATTTTGGTGCCTTCCAGCACGTTGGTGCGGCACCTTTCTGGAACACTAGGCAATAATTTAGTCAGTGCATTCAGATCTCTGATTTTTAACTGGTACTTAGTTGAAAAGTCTCTTGTCCTCTTGCTGCATAAGTATTTTGAAATGTCTTTGTAATGAAGTTGTATTGATAACCAGATTAAGAAGATCACTACTATATAATACCTTCATTGATTTACCCACTCTGTTTAGAACTTCGCAGAGCTGACTGTGCCCCCCGCTGCATGGATCCTAGGCCAGGGAATGCAGGGAATCAAGTACGGCTTGTTAAGAGGATAAGAAACTATCTCTTCTCCCTGAGTTTGCAGGAGAGGGTGTAAGGAGAACCCATTCTATCTGTGCCTGGGAGAATTAAGCCTATCTTCAATCTTTTGAAAAAAATTTCAATTACAGTTTACTTGTGTGAAAGCTCACTGTCATCACTTAAACATCGGCAGTGAGACCAGATGATGAAACGTGGCTTCTGTACTTCATTGTTTCCCACAGCTCTCTGTGACCTCTGGTTGTAGTGGGTGCGAGTTCTCCCCTCTCATCTTTCCTAGCAAAGAGGCAGGTTAAGAACCATATGCAGACTAGATTAGAGGACTGACAAATTCAGTGAGTTAACCTGATACTTCTGCACTGTGACTGCTAAAAAGCTGCCAAGGATTATATTTAATTTGGAGCTGCTTCAGAGTTAATTCTATAAGTGAGAAGAGGGCTCCCACCTGCTCTGTGAACCCCTGAAAATCCACAAGATGGAAAAGTAGAGGCAAGAAGTCACTTAATGTTCTCAAATGGGAAACAATCAACCCCCCACACCTATTTTGGATGTGAAGCACCATTATTAATTTTAATGGCAAAACAAAACTGCTAATTAGTTTAAATGTAATGTTTACAATGGTATTCAATTTCCTATAGCCTGATTAGACATAATATCTGTAATTGTAATGTATGTTTCTGAGAACTTTAACTACTTCTCTTTTTTTATACAATCATTTTAAAGATTGTGGCTACTTTTAATTTAGGTTTGCTGATAATTGAATCTAAATTCAACAGGAGATAGCAGCAGTATTTCAGATGAGAAATAATAAAGAAAACAATAAAAGCAGAAGCAGTGAAAATTAAAAAAAAGAGGCACTATATGAGAATGTAAGAGATATTAATGAAGTAGCATTTGTCATTTTGACGTGTGGATAGTATGAGAGAAAAGGAGTCTAGAATAATGCTCAGCTTACTGACTTGGACATCTGGGGGTATGTTGATAGCACCGGTGGTCAGAGCTGGTACACAAATATTAGGCAACATTTGTGTGTGTTCCAGAGTCATATGGGTGTACAAAAGTTCATGTACAAGTTTGTTTTATTAACTGTAATAGTATCCATTTGCTCCCACTCAAGAAAAAATATTTTATAATGTAAGAGAATAAGATGATTTTTATTATAAGGATTTCCTTGAATCTCTTCTAAACAGTTTATAAATTTCAGTACTTTATTGTTAACAAATGACATTTCTTTTAGCTTATGGAAGCAAACCAGCATGTTATTTCACCACCAAATTAGAAGTGATGTCTCCTAATTGTCTCTTTACATCCAGCCTAATTTGATTCAGGACTGACCTCTATTGTGGCCAGGCTTGTCATCCTAAAAATGCTGATGACATTGTAATTTTCTGTTGCACTTTTAGGCCAATAAGCTAAAATAATAACTTATCTAGGTATACGTGCACCTGCAAAATATTCTCAGTCTAAAATTACAGCCTCATTTGGGAACATCTTCCTCTTCTTGTGCAGCATTTTCATGACATTACAAATCCCATTGCTACTCAGTTTGTTTGTAAATGCTCTTACTTTTGAC
The DNA here is from genome assembly GCF_036321535.1 of Camelus dromedarius. NCBI lineage: Eukaryota > Metazoa > Chordata > Mammalia > Artiodactyla > Camelidae > Camelus > Camelus dromedarius. The sequence goes on along the minus strand of NC_087465.1, from coordinate 23,251,591 downwards.
TGGAATAACCCATCCTACTCCTTTAACTGCTCTTGTCCTTAAAAATATCTACTCAACTCCACTCAAATATCATCTCCCCAATAAAATCTCTAATTTCCTTAATGAGAATGAACTGCTGTACAATTAACTGTTCACACTTATGCACCAGCTTACATTAAAATGTGCTTAAATTATTGAAATATGCAACAGCAAATTAAATTACAATTTATCTGTTTCCACCTGTGCCTTCTGATTGAAAATTTGAGCCTCTCAAAAAGAATCTGAATCATCAGTCATTGCAATTCAGAACATAACACATTTATCAGGTTCAATATACACTCAGTAAATTGAGTGGAAGAAATAAAATAGTAATTCACAGTGTTGTTGCAGTTTTCTACATAATTGCTGATACATTTGGTTACAATATCTATGAATTAGTGAGAAATGTTAAAAGTCCCAAAAAGGTAGTCATTGATGCATTCTTTTTCTTTTTAGTTCTGTCAATTTTTGCATTTTGGCACTCTGGTTTTTTTTTTTTTTTTAACATTTTTTATTGATTTATAATCATTTTACAATGTTGTGTCAAATTCCAGTGTTCAGCACCATTTTTCAGTCATTCATGGACATATACACATTCATTGTCACATTTTTTTCTCTCTGAGTTATCATAACATTTTGTGTATATTTCCCTGTGCTATACAGTGTAATCTTGTTTATCTATTCTACAATTTTGAAATCCCAGTCTATCCCTTCCCACCCTCCACCCCCCTGGCAACCACAAGTCTGTATTCTCTGTCTGTGAGTCTATTTCTGTCCTGTATTTATGCTTTATTTTGTTTGTTTGTTTTTGTTTTTGTTTTTTAGATTCCACATATGAGCGATCTCATATGGTATTTTTCTTTCTCTTTCTGGCTTACTTCACTTAGGCACTCTGGTTTTAAGTTCTTTGTATTTTGTATTTTGAATAACTGTGTCTTCTAGAGTAATTGGCCTTGGCCCATTTCGTAGCTTTGAAATATGTCTTCCTGCCTTAAAGTATACTTTTTTCTGATAGGAATACCAACTTTCTTATGATCTGAGTTTGCATAACATATTTTCCCATGTATTTACTTTCCATATAATTCCCCATACACTTACTTAATATTTAAAAGTACTTTTCTTATAAACTTTAGAGTTAGAACTTACATTTTTTAACACAGTCTGACACTTTCTGCCTGTTAATTCAAATGTCTATTATTTTTATGTTTAATATAACTAGTGATATTGTTGGTTTTGTTTACTTCTGTTTATTTTCTTCTATTTTCTATTGCCCTTATATTATTTTTATCTATTAGCTTTTAGCTATATCTCTGTGATTTGTGAAATAAATTCATGTAAAAAAAGCCTCATCCTTCCTTATGAGTGAAGATAAATATCCTTATTGTGCTTGAAACTGTAGACAATTTCCTGACACAAATATTCTTTTGATTATGAACATGCTTCTCCCAAAATCACTCATAAACATGTCTCCAAAGAGGTGAAAAGCACTTTTTGCCCTAAAAGCCTTAAAGTTGTAAACATGTAAGTCCATGTACTGCTAAGCATTAAGTTGTTAGTAAGAGCCTTTATGCTGGTGCTGAGATAAACAAGTGGCTACCTTGTCCAAAAATGTGTCCACTGTAACCCCAAGGTTATACACAATTTATAAAACCTGATACACAATTTACATACATGTAATGTATGAAGTGACTTTGAGTACAACCAATCAGAACTGGATGATACGATTGTAAGCTAACAGAATAGGAGGGTTCATTACTGCCCAAGCATTTCAGTCAGCATGTAAACCCAGGACCAGATCATACTGAGCATTGACAGCACAGACTCCATGAGCATCTTTCAGGTGCACTGAGCTGACTGATGGGCCAGAAAACAATCAAAAGGTGACTGCAACTGCTCATGCAGCTCTAGGTGACCCACCTGCAAGCAGAGGTCTCCAGACACACCAGAAATGATCAAGAGACGACAAAGAGTGAGAGAGATTTGCAGGAAAGGCACCATATGCATTCTTGCCCTTCGCTTTACTGGCTTGCAGTTGACATACAGCTTATTGAAGAATTTATTTAAGCTAAGGGTTAGTGTGTTCAGTGCAATTTTTTCTCAATACAGCTTTCTCAGGGACACATTAAAACCAAAGTTCAAATTTGATCTTCAAGTGCTTTTACTCAGAATAAAATGACCTCATTTATACATCTACTTAAAAATTATTAATAGTTGCTCTCATGATTACAATATGCATCCATAACCCATTGCACTTATCTTAGAATTAAGATTTTACCACTTCAAATATAATGTAAAGCACTTCCATTTATTTCCCTCCCAATCTTTGTGCTAGTGTGCTAAATATTTTACATCTATTTCATGAACACCATAATACATTTTTATTATTGTAGCTTCAAGTATTCTTTTTAAAAAGTCAAGTTTATTGAGGTATAATTTACATATATTGAGATTCACCATTAGTTGTCTTTTAAAGATGTTAAGATCAGAGAAAAAATTTAGTTTTTTGTATTTACCCATATCATATTTCTGGTGGTTTTCCTTCCTTCCTGTAGACTGAAACTTCCATCTGGTGTCATTTCCTTCATCTTGAAAAACTCCTCTGCTACTTTCTGAGAGCAGGTCTGCTAATGATAAAGTCTCTCAGCTTTCACTTGTCTACAACTTTTTTGTGTGTGTGTGTTACACTTATTTTGAAGGATGGTTTTAATGAATATAAAATTCTAGTTTTTAGTCTTCTTTAAAAAAAATTTTAGATATGTAATTCCACTGTCTTTTTAGCATTGCCTTTAATGAGAAGTCAACACTCATTTTCATCATTGTTCATCTTATTGTAATATCTTTTTCCTTTGGCTTCTCTTAAACCTTTCTCTTTGGTTTTCAGGAGTTTGATTGTGATGTGCCTAATTGTGGTTTTCTTTTGATCAATCATACTTGAGCTTCATTGAGCTTCTTCAATCTATACTTACTGCTTTTGATTAAATTTGAAGCATCTGTCCATTATTTGTTCAAATATATATTTTTTCTTTTTTTTTCCTGCACCATTGAAGCAACTGGTATAGCTAGACACCTTCACATTATCTCATGAACCATGGTGGTCTGCTTTCAGGCACTCTGATCTCAGCACTCTTACTCCTAACTAGTATCCATACTTTTTGTGCCAAATACACTGTATCTTGTAATATAGTTATTACATAATCGTAAATATTTTTCTATTAGTCTGTAAGCTTATTGAAGGTACAGGATTGCATCTTCTTTCTTTTAATTAAAGTTATTTTTAAACTGTTAGTACTCTGTAAAAACTTGAAAGAATATCAGATGGGTTTTGGGATTAAAAGCTGCAAAAATTCTGATAGAAAGTTCTCTGTTTAGAATAAAATGCAGCAGCTAAAAACAATTGAAAATCTTATTGCATAATAAATCTAGAAAACACATGTGAAAATCATTTCCTTCTGAGGTTATACATAAATTAAAATGACAATCATTAACATTATTTTTTGAACCATATATAATAGAGACTCAGGGAAAAATTTTCTCCTCAAAGGATATTGTAAATAATGTTTTTTTTTTTTTTTCGCCAAACAAATCACATTTGCCACAGTGATCTATGGTTTACCCTCTCATGTCAGATAGACTCTCCATAGGATTGAAAGGTTTACTAAAAATACAGTCATTCATTTCCCACCAGTCATGAGCCTCAGAATTCACCACCTGGAATTTGTTCTAAATTACACAACTTGACACTAACCTCAAGATGTATTGAAGTGACTGTCAGAGGTTTGCCACTTTGAGTAAGTGTACTATTAGTGTGTAAAGATAACAACAGTGATTTATTGGTATGGAATCAACCTGAAAAATACTGCTTTCTTATTTCCTGTTTTTGATTCTTGAATTTTCTTGGTGATTCCAGCATATTTTCTTCAACAAATAATTTATTACATGCAATACAAAAAAATAATGCATCTTAACACCAGGCCTAAGTTATTTTTGTGCATTTATGAACAATTCAACAACTTCAACATCTATGGCATTAGCTTACATTTATTCTGTAAATTACAGCATCAGATTCAAATCTTACAAATATTGAGGATTCTTTTTCCCACAAATTGTACCTCTTTACAGGAATCATGAATAATAAATTTTGATGCAATATAGTATGCTCATCTGACACATTTGAGAACATAATAGGAAAATGAAAGCTAAATTTATAAATTGGTTGAGAATGGGAACAGAGAAGTGCTTGGGTATATATTTTGTTTAATGTGTAAAAACTACCTTAAATTCTCCAAGGAAGCTTCTTTTTATCTCTGCTGCAGGAAAGAGGTACTCAGCTACTTATGATAAATAGAGAATTATTTTACCAGGCATTTTGAGATTCTCTGCACTCACATAATTTTTATTTTGATTTACCATATTAGTACAAGAGGAATCTGTATGAGAAATACTAAAAATTGCAGGTCTGTTTCCTTTATAGTAATTATTCCTTTCCAATTATCTTCCTTATTTACTTATTTTATTCATCTTGTTACCGACAATTAGAATTTAAACACAAAGATGCAAATACATTTTACTATTTGCTTATTAGTACATTCTCTTACAGTAGCATTTGCAAAAAACAGGACTTTACAATTATACGTTAAATGAATGAACAAAATAACTGGCACAAATTGATTTCTTTTTAAAAGGGAGTAACTGTCTAAATCTTCATTAGGATATTACTCATGGAGTATTTGTTCCTCCAAAAAAATTCATTAAGTCAGTTAGAGTACTATAATTAGTTTCTAAGATAATTTTCTCTGCGCATACTGAGCACACAGGATTTCCTGTTTGGTAAGGGCTGTGAGAGGGACACAGGGAGAAATATGGAAAGTAACATAGCAAACAACATCTTCTGCAGAAAGCAAAACTCAAATTACTTTTCTTATGAACTCAGTGCTTATTCTTACTGTGTGTGTTGCTCACTGAGTTTACTGCCTATGTCTTTTCTAAGCATATATTAATCCATGTCACTAAGACACCATTTAGTAAATTGCTATTACAGTGTGTTTATCACATTAAATGTTATTATAGCTTCTTAAAGTGAAAATTGCCATAGGATTAACATTATAAATATGTATGTGTGTGTTGCCTGTGTGCTTTGTGTTTAACATATATTTAAATTTTAAAATAGTGTATTTGAAAAAATATATATACACAGATATATGTGTGTGTGTATATATATATATATATATATATATAATTAAAATAAAAATTTTAAAACTGCTAATAACTGTCCTAATAGTGCTCATCTACCATCTGTAACCTAGGGATAATGTGCAAAAAAGTGACTTGGATATGCTTTATTTAAATGTTTGATAAAAGAAAGTGCTACTAATTTTTTTTTTCTTTTTTATTTCTTTTGTGGAGAGTAGGGAGGAGGAAAGTAAATCTAATGTATGCACATCATAACCTTGAATTCTGGACATTTTCCAAATTTATTAATATTCAAAGAAATATTCAAAGGGAGTGAGTTAAACCACTCTTGTCAAAGCCTACCATCTCATAGCTCTTTGGCTCTGGGAAAACTGCATGAACTCCCACTTTCAATTTACTCAATGCATAAAATGGAACTTATAATCCCTACTTCAAAGGTTTTTGATATAATTAAATCATCTTATGCATATAAAGTAAACCAACTGATAGAGATACTTAATAAATATTACCTAATATATATTAATATAATAATAGCAATAGACTAATGGTTAAGCCAGGGACCAAATGACCAACAGTGAATAGGCAACAGTGACTAATGGACCAGCAATGGCTGACAGATTAATTAACTCTGTTTGGCTTTTAGGCCATAAACAGGCTAGAGCATCTATAGAATAAATTGATTATGATGTCCTTGCACAGTTTACCAGAAAGGTCACTGATTACTTATGAATATGTAGCTGGCAACAGATGAAATTTGATTGTAGGTAACAACTCTCTAAATTCATGTTAGCACATGCCATAAGCAACAGGTGATACAGACTCTTAGGCATAAGCATAATATGCTAGAACTAAAATTTTTGAGATGGAAGTTTCTGTATCTCACTGCTAAACCCTGGAGCCATTTCATCTTCAGCCAAATCATAAATAATACACGTTTCCCTTGGAGAAACTAAAGACAAAATTGCTGCAGTAAAATGCAGCTGATATAAATCTGTTACAAAATCATTCCACATTCATTATTATAAAACCTAAGTGCCTGGATCCTACTCATGCCATAATTTCCTTGTCATTTAATTCAATGTAACATCAAAAAAGAAGTATGTAGGATTATTTCTTGGCATACTTTCAAGTGTTAATATCTTAATTCAAAATATTAATTTTTTAATCTATGATTAAATAATATTCCTTTAAAATATATTTGATTGATTATATACTTGAATGTTGTAATTATATTGGCCTTAGTGACATTTTAATTATAGAACTGTGTTTTAGGGATATAATATAAATTGTGTAAATGTTAGTGACACTTCATGGCCATTAACATGTACACTAATTCTATTAAAAATTAAAAGTGCTTTCACAGGTGAATTCTACCAAACATTTAAAGAAGAGTTAACATTTATCTTTCTCAAACTACTCCTTAAAGTTACAGAGACAGGAATGTCTCTAAACTCATTCTGTGAGGCCAGCATCACCCTAATACCAAAACCAGAAGAAGATACCACACGGAAAATAGAATTAAAGGCAGGTATCACTGATGAACGTAGATGCAAATATTCTCAACAAAATACTAGTAAACCTAATTCAACAACATAGTAAATGGATTATGCACCATGATCAAGTGGGATTTATCCCAGAAAGAAATGTTTCAGTATCCTCAAATCAATGGGATACACCACATTAACACATTAAAGAATAAAAGTCAGATGACCATCTTAATAGATGCAGAAAAAACTTTTCACAAAACTCAACATCCAAAAATTGAGATTTTTATCACTTATCATGGTGATCATTTTGTAACTGAAATATAGTTAGTTTACAATGTTGTGTCAATTTCTGGTGTGTAGTGTAATGCTTCATTGTACATGTACATACATATATTCCTTTTCATATACTTTTTCACTGTAGGCTACTACAAGATAGTGAATACAACTCCTTGTGCTCAACTTGTTGTTTATCTATTTAATGTATAGTAGTTAGTATCTGCAAATCTCGAATTCACAGTTTATCCCTTCCACCCCCTTCTCACACTGATAACCATGTCTGTTTTCTACATCTGTGAGTCTGATTTTTTTTTTTTTTTGGGAAATAATTTCACTTGCATTTTTTTTTTAGATTCTACATATAAAGTTATAAAATATGGTATTATCTTTCTCTTTTTGGCTTAGTATGACTATCTCCAGGTCCATTCATGTTGCTGCAAATGGCATTATTTTATTCTTTAATATGGCTGAGTATTTTTTATATATATCTCACATCTTCTTTATCCAGTCATCTGTTGATGGATATTTAGGTTGTTTTCATGTCTTGGCTATTGTAAATAGTGCTGCTATGAACATTAGGGTGTACATATCTTTTCAAATTAGAGCTTCCATTTTTAAATATATAGAAATATCACTATCCTGTGTACCAAGAACTAACATAGTTTTGTAGGTCAATTATACTTCAAAAAGAAGTAGAAAAACAAACAAACTCATAGGAAAAGAGATCAGATTTGTAGTTACCAAGGCAAGGGGTGGGGGAGTGGAATTGGATAAAGGTAGTCAAAAGGTGCAAACCTCCAGTTATGAGATAAATAAGTACTAGGGATGTAATGTATTACATGATAAATATAAATAACACTGCTGTGTGTTATATATAAAAGTTGCTAAAGAGTAAACCTAAAGAGTTTCATCATAAAGAAAAAATTTTTTCTATTTCTTTAATTTTTAATCTATAAAAGATGGTGGATATTAACTAAATTTATTGTGATAATCATTTCATGATTTATGTTAGTCAAATCATTTACTGTACACCTGAGCTAATAACAGTGTTCTGTGTCAATTATATCCCAATAAAAGTAGAAGAAAATTTTTTTAAAGAACAGTTAAATATTTAGGCTTAACTGAAAAGAATTTAAACTGTGTATATGTGTATTCATCTCTTCTAAATGTCTCATATTTCAATTGTATGAATAAACAGAATGAGGAAAGCAACTCATAAATGATAGATGCAGACATGTGTCTTTAATTATTGATCTCATTTTTGTCCAGAGTAGAAATTAGAAAAAAAAATTACTACATGAAATAGCTCTCATATAAGCTCTGGAGGAATTTGTAGTGCAATATCCGAGGGCTTGAAGATAGAGAAACAAGTTAAAAGAGAATATTCAACTTCCCATAGGAAAATTAACTTTAGTTTTGAAATACATCTTACTACGTATTTTCTACATATTTTGGAGATGTGAGCCATCATTATTTAGCAGATATTAACTCAACTTTGTTTTCCTGTCCCATTAGCCCTCCCAAATACAACAACCCGATGGACTAGCTTAAACAAAGTTGCTATTTTTATTACCAAATTTAGCACTCTAAGTAGATAAACTGTTACTATTTTGTTTCTGTAATACCTGGGGTATCTTTAGGGAAGATAAATTGTCCTTTACAAGGATAATTTTAGTAGTCTAAATTTATAACATTTTATTAAATAAATTTTAGGAAAAAATATGCATTCAAATGAAGTGAACTAAGGGTCCAAAAACTGGGTATAACTACATAGAGCTATGTAAGCAAGGCTCCAGTAGAGTGATTCCCACTTCCAAACTTGCTTTCTATTTCAATATTTCTGGCTGATCACCTAGACACTAAGGTTGATAGGCACCACAAAATGCATGAGTAGATTTATTATCAGAAGTAGTGTACCAGATTTGGCACAAATTAAAGCAATTCAAAATCTAACTGAAAGTTCCAGCCATTTTATAAAGTGATTAAAAGAAAATGGCTAGTACCAGAGAAATTTCACTGGGGAGTTCCTATTTCCTTGCAGCCTGGAAACACTGAACAGAAGAGTCTTTGCGAACGGTGGTTCTAAAGATACTCTGTAGCAACCAACAGTTGCCTGAACAGAAATCTTGCTCACGGGGAGGACCAGAAAAGGGCAAGAGAGGCCCCTCACTGCCTCCCCTCCCAGTGATTTCTTTTCTATTGATATTCATAATGGCAGCTTTGGAGAGGGCTTACTCTTAACTCTTGTCAAGAAGAGTTATGTATTTTTACCAATTTAGAACTCATTTAGTTCAACTGAACATCTTTCTGTGTTCATTGCATTTTAACAGATAATTATTTGCAACCAAGTTCTGTAGTCTTGAAAATGTTCCAAGAACATTCCCAGGTAAGCTAGTTAAGTTAGCAGTTTAGGGATCTGTGTTCTACCCTACCAAACCCCCACTGCAATGACCAAGTGACAACAGTGTAGAAGAGAAACACGTAAGGATGCCAGGAACAAAGAAAGCATATACCACCTGCCTCAGAGAAACTTTGAGGGATGGCTCTTAGATTTGAGGCAGAGGAAAACGGGTTGGAAAAGGCACCCCCAACTCACAACTTCATCTCCTGGTATTTCCTAGTCATTTTTGGGATAATTAAATGACGACTTCTGTAGATTAAACTTTAGTTTGGAGACATGAAGCCTAATTTTTTTTAAACTGCTTCCTCATTTAAGAAATTGAGACAATGGATGTTTTAAAATAATATATCATTTCAGAAAAGTGAGATGATAGAATAATTTTGAAAAAGCCAATAACATGAGATACATCTTTAAAAGTTCTCAAAGTACTACATCCAAGGAAAGTGCCAGAACAAGATGATTTAACTGTCTTCCAAAGGTGCAAAACCATGATCAGGGGATGTTGAGAATGCCAAAACACTAATAAGGTGGAGGAAGAAAAGGAAAAGGAAGAAGAGAGGATGGAAAAGATGAGAAAAAGAAAGAAGAAAAAAGAACTAAGTTTGAAACAAAGCAAGACAGAATCAGGAACCAAGATCTGGCACATGTACTGTGCTCTCATAGGAAAATGAACTCCAGTTTGCTTTGAACTTTTCCCTCTTCTCATAAATAGAGATAAGACTCAATTTCAAATCTACTTTACAGGGCTGTTTTGAGGATGCAGAAACATGAAATAAGGGTAATCCTTGCGTCAGGTGATGCAACTGCCCTCTCAAATTGGAAGACAGAAAGGAAGCAGGAGGTATGTTGTTCCTTTGTCAGTGGCATTGGATATGTGGACTTCAATAAATACGAGTTTTTCTCCTTCCAGTCTCTTGCCTTGTTGCTGCAGTGATTTTGCTTCCTGACTTCTCAACAGTAATAGCAACTTCTGGGTTTTCTAGGTAGCACCTAATTTGGAGATTCTAAAAGTCACAGGTGGCCTCCCTTAACTTTCACCCTTCAAGTCATTTCAGAAGTTTTATAAACACTTAAATTCTAACATTAAATGTCTTCCTGCTTTATATACTTAAACTGGTTTCCGACTTTTGAATGGAAATGACTGACGTAGTTATTTCTGATCTTTGTTTCCGATCCTTTTAAAGGACTCTTCTAAAAGGCATTTTATTAAAGTGCTGTTTACTTTGGTGTGAATGTTTAGAGAATATCACCATCCCTCATGGCCTCCAGAATTCTGTAAGAGACCTACGTGCAAGTAATATCTATGTTCATAAAGCTACTGAAGTGGAGTCTGGTTCACAGCCTGAGTCTGAAATGATTTGGGATATGTGTTATCAACTGGACAACAGTGCCCCTCAAAAAGGCAAAAATTAGTTCTTAAGCAGGAACCCTCCCCCATTTTAATGTAGAAAACATAGATATACATTAGTGGTCATAAGTAGATTTATAGTTTTTGGTATTAAGTCTCATGGAGATGGGGCAATTAGGAAAAACAATGTTTCAAAAGTCTCCTTAAGGGAGTGATAATGGACAAAAAGGATAAGAAACACTGTTTCTAGAAAATTATAGGCTAATTTAATTCCAAGAGGCATTGGAGTTTATTTCCATTTCACCTCAGGATTTCAAAGCTACCCATGGTCTATACCATGGGTGTGTTTGCGTCATCCAGGGAAATTCTTCAGTCTATTTTAGATCTTTGAATTCCATACATGGCATGTAAAATCGTAACTGCAAGACAATAGGGTACAGAAATCTGTTACAAGGGCTCAAGGCCGTTCCATAACCAGCCCAGGTTTGATGTAATTGCTGCTCTGCTCTAACTGTGACATCCCATAGCTTCTACAGGGACAGCTTGATATAGCTCCCTGGTTCTGGGTAGAAAAAAAAAGTGAAGGCAGTAAACCTGACTGTTCTCTTTGGCAACTGTATCTCTCTGATATGTTCATTATCATATTCCAGAAACAATGATTCCTTGGATTTAGTGTTTTATAATTTCTTCTGTTAATCCCACTTTTATCTAATACTATTCGGCTTCTTACTCATAGTACTTTTTCCTCATTATGAATATCTGCTAAAAAGTGCAGATGATTTCTAGAATATTCAATCTTACTGATTTTTTTTCTCTTATCCTTTCCTCCATAGGCCACCAGCATATTCAGAAAGATAACATGATGTGCTTATGATAAAATTAGATACAATTAAGTCCTAAAATGCTCTCCTTAAATAAGAATGTGTTAGTCCTCAAAGAGAATGATAACACTTCTGTAGTAAAGCTTTTGTTAATGACTGTCAATATCATACATTTAAAAACGGGTAATGTTTCTTATTAAGAAATTTCACTAAACAGGAATTGCTCTATTGATTTTTCTTTTTTACCCTTCTGTGTCAATACATCTTGAATATGGAAATATTTACGCTGTGAGGAGATAAATCATTTTTGGTTTGTAAGAGCTCTGTTAAAGGGGGAAAAAAAAGGAAATCAATAGATTTGAATTTACAACCTAAATTACTTAAGTAACAAGAGATACAAATGAAGAGGATTTAAATGAATAATATGATTATATTTTGTGTATATTTTTTCAAGTAAATTGATAGAGAGCCCTAGATCCTATTTTTAGGGATATACAAAAAACTAAAATCAAACATCAGAAGGAGGAATCCAGGCACATCTTCTGCTCACTTTTTTTTTTTTTTTTTGGTCTAAACATCAACAGTACATTGTACTATTTTTTAAAATCCTACTTTATTGTGTAGTTAGAATTATTAAACAATGAATCTAGATGGAGTCTAATAGATCATTTGGTCCAATCTTACTTTCCTGATGAGGAAACTGAGATTGTAAAATGTTAAAAGGAAGAGTAGATCCAGGTGTTCCAAGTCGCACTCACTGAAGTTACCTGTCTTTCTTGGAAATTGCCTTCTTCTAGAAGAATATGAACTCTAAGAGAGGAGAAATTTTGTTTATCTTGCTCACTGTTACGTCATTAGGGTTTATGAGAGTGCTGCCATTTAGGAAACATTCAATAATTATTTGTGGCAGGATAAAAAAAAATACATGTACTGTATTGCATATGCTACATGTATGTTACTAAACTCATTCAGAACTCAACTTTTATTAATTGAATGTTTTAAAACTTCCATTAGAAGTTTAATTTAAAAATTCTTGTTGTAAAAAATCATCACAGATATTTTGGCAGTCACATCATAACACATGCATGGATGTGTAGAGCAGGTTAGTTTTCTAAAAGCAAGACCTATCTATATGCATACAATGTGTACTTGCATAAAGCTTATCCATTCATTATTTTTGATTCATGTAACATTTTGGGGGGCAGTGATCAGTACTGATGGAGAGAAGACAGGCAACAAGGATTCAGTGGGCAGACTTTAGCCCTTTTTTCTGAAGACCTTACAATCAGAGTCGGAAGTTTTTACTGTGATAATAAAATGGAAATTCTGTCATTCACCCCTGTGCCTTCTAATGAATTGCATCATGAGGAAATGAAAGTCAGTTGTTGTAAACCAAATACAACAATTTGTATGTTCAGGAGGGAACTATTATATATGAAAAACTATAGCAAAATTCAGTCTTTATGTAGTTAAACTCCCCTTCTTTTTATTTACAAAAAATAAATTATTTTAGAGGTTAAAACTCATTATCACTTTATTCTGTATTTATTATCTTAGCAACATTAATTGCACTAACAATTCCAGGCACAATACTATGCTCTTGAGGTAAAAAGATGAGTAAGTTTTGATTCCTTCTATCAAAATGTTAATAGCCTAACAATATAAATACTGCTTTACATCAGGTCATGGAAAACTACAATTCTGGTCCTAGATTTACAATGATAAATTTGTGAACTTGAGGGAAAAAAAAAGTTTTATTGGCTTTAATTTTTTTAAACATTAAAGTTGAGGATAAAAGTAACTTCCATATAAATTCACATAATTGATGTGTCAAAGGGGGTAATAGATATAAAAGCAATTTCTAAATAATAACAATAGCTTCCTTTGTAAAGAATGTTATAATTTATAGATACTTTGTTTTACACAGTCCCATTAATGTGTAAATTCTGATGATTAACATTCTTTATCCTGCTGCAGTTGGCCTTTTGGAATCCAGTGTCTATTATATTATAGCAGGATCTCAAGCATCTCAGATCTGGAAGGGGCCAGAAGTTCCCTTTTCCAGTTTTCTCTAACACTCACCTAAAGCTTGTCTGTTGAATGCATTTCCATGAGGTTGACCAGTCATAGTTGAAATAACTTTGGACCCCTGAAACTAATAACCTGCCAATATTGAAGTTTTATTTTAAATCATCTTAATATCTCTTTCCCTTTATTATTTTTTATCTCTTTCCCTTTAATTCAGAGCCATTAATTCTAGTTTTGTCTTCTACTGTCATTCCGAAATCCTTCTTTTTCATGAAATAGTAAAGTCTTTTCTTTTAATCTGCTCCTTCCCCCTACTAAAACTCTAAACATTGACTTTTCTTTGCCTTGTTGCCCATTTAGGATAACACATCTGTCTCTTGCTCATTGATGATCTTCAGATGAACAGTCAGGGCCAATTGTGGGAGTTCCCTTTAGAGCACTTCAAGGGGTTGATTTGAGGGATTTGAGTTGAGCCAGATTCTGTCCCCTCACAGCTCCACAGAGCTTGGCTTCCCAGCTTATGCCATGAGAGAAAGACCACAGCCATGAAGGAACAAACACACGTTAAAACAGAAAGAAGCTCCAGCAGTCTTTGACCTTGAACACTTCCAGCTGGTTAGTGTCTGTTGACCTCTTGTGTCCTTCCTCCTCTCACCTCTGCAAAGATGTGTCCCAGCTCCAGTCCAAGGCCTGCTGTTGGCCATGTCTGCTGTGCCTCACTCCTAACTCTTACTTCTTCAGTCCTTCACAGGGACCGCACTCGTGCTGGTAACCCTCATCTACTGGATCAATTTCTCCCATTCTACAGAATTGTCCCCATCAGTCCATAAGTGCAAAATATGCCCTAGTCTCAGTGACTTTATAGAAAAAAGGGGAAACCAGCAACCTCTGTGTATATAGCTGTGGCCCATTTCTCTGTCTTTCAAATAAAGCTTTCGATGAAATATCTGTGATGACTATGTACTCACATTTTCTCCTCAAAACCTACTCCAGTCAGACTATTTAATTCATATTAATCCACAAATTGCCCCTCTAAAGATTGCCAAGGACATATATGTTTCTGAATTAACATTCTCTCTCTCTCTCTTTTTTTTTTTTTCTTTTCTAATTTCCTTCTTTGCTTCTCAATAACTTCTGACACAGTTGATGATACTCTTCCTCAGGAAACATTCTTTCTTTCTTGCTGGAAACCTTGACTCCTGTAGTTTTCCTTCCAATTCTCAGGCTGCAATTTTTAAATTTCATTTTGTGCTTGACCTCCAAGCTTTGGAGTGCCCCTGAATTCTGCCCTGTACTGCCTTCTCTATCTAAATATATAAGAACCATCTGTAAGTGAACAACTCTCAAATATGTTTCTTCAGTCTAGGAAACCCCACTTAATTCCAAACTTATACATCCAGCTACTGATTCACACCTCCTCCTGGGAGTGTAATCTGCATCTCAAATCTGAAGCTTGATCACCTTCTATCCTTGTTCAGTTCTAAGCCTTCTCTTTATTATGACATGGCACTACCATATACCCAGGCACTTAAGCCAATATCCTAGAAATTGCTTTGATTCATCTCTAGCTCTTTCCTTCACTCCTACTGTCATTGGATATTTTGGACACTGCCCACAATAAGTATCTCAGACCCATCAACTTCAAATATGTATCTTTCCACTAGCACAGGCACTGCAGGTGAGGAAGGACTTTCTCATCTGTGTTCACTGTTGTATTTCTGCTCCTCTTAGAGCAGTAGATGAGACTTGATTGGTGCTCACATACTGTCTGTTGACTAAATGACTGATGAGTATATTTTCCAAAAAAATGTTGCTAGGCAGGGACAGAAAGTATTGTCACTAGGGAGATGGATAGGCAACAAAGGTGTTCTCTGTTGTCAGCCTTCTTTTCATTCTCTCCTCCAGGCTCCTTTCTTCACCTTGGCCTCCGGTCTCTGCACCATCATCTCTTTCAC
This sequence comes from Camelus dromedarius, assembly GCF_036321535.1. Classification (NCBI taxonomy): domain Eukaryota; kingdom Metazoa; phylum Chordata; class Mammalia; order Artiodactyla; family Camelidae; genus Camelus; species Camelus dromedarius. Next base: position 23,236,067 of record NC_087465.1, on the reverse strand, counting down.
TCTGCCCTCTTCGTGTTTTTTCTCTCACCCGGCTGGTTAGTGCTCTGTCACTGCTTTCATTAAGTTTTCAATCCATATGCTGCTTGTCTCAGAGGAAAGAACTTGTCTGTAATGTTCATCAGTGGGATGGGCCCCCAGGGAGGGGAGCAATGTGTCCTGTAAACTGATTTTTAAAACACAGGATACTTGCCAGAGAACTGAGCACATAATTCTCTTTTCAGCCATTGCCTGTTTTTCACACAACATGGATTTGAATACCCGTATCACTGAAGTCACTCCTGGGGCCAGCCTGTCAAAGAACTCTTAAAAGCAGGGTACTCAGGTTTGAACCCCAATTCTCCAGGGATTAGAAATGACTTTTGTTGTCAAACAGATATTTTACTATTACAGCTGAATTCTTTATTGCATGTTTTGACAAGCTCATGACATTTTTGGCACATGTGGGCCAAAATCTATTTTTCATACACAGTGTCATTATATGAGGTAATACATGTAAACCACTTAGCACAGTAAATGATACATAGCAAACACACAAAAATGTGATATTTTAATAATTATTAATTTAGTCTATTACTAATAGAACAAATATTAGACAGTTATCTTTGGGCACTTTTCTTCTATTCCCTACAGATCCAGTTAACTGTGACGCTGTTCTGTCTGTATTTCTCCATTTCTCCATTTTATCACAAAGATAAGGTCTGTTACAAGCCTTGCTAAAACTCAGACATACTTTATTTGTACTGTTCCCCTGACTGGTAAGCTAATTTCCTCTGTATATTATCTCAAGGGAATTAGCATGAGTTTAGGAAATCATTTTAACTCTGGAACATGCAGGTTCAGGCAGCTTTTAGAGTTGTAGATCATTACAGGTGACTGGAAAATTGGATTCTTAAGGGAAGAAAAAAAAAAAAACAACCTCTGCTTCCTTGCCAAATATATTAAATTTCCACAAATTATTAGAATTGCATAATGATGAGCACTGGGAAGTATTACTAGACATATATCTCTTCCAAAATTACCTAAAGATAGAAATTTTCCTGTTTTGGAATTCTATTACTATTCAGTTTACAAAATTGTTTTTGTCCATATGTACAGTTAGTCTATGTTTCCTTTGGATGTTCTGGAAAAATTAATAATGACAATAATGATAATTTTAGACTATTATGCTTTACTGGCAAATTTTATGTGTATGATTTAATAGTGTTTGCTTTTATTATTTCTACTTTTATTTCAACAAGAGTTGGAGAACTGGCAAAAACATTTATTAAACACAATCTGAATACACTGATAATAAATTCCTCATGAAAGAGAAAGTTCTATTTAAAACAAATACTCAGGAAATAACTGAAATGAATACTATTGAAAAAGAGCAAATAAAATATGTGAGTAAGTATTAGTAAAAAGAAGTAAGAATATGATCAGTTGGAAAAGTAGGTAAAAAGAGAGTTCTGAGCAAAGGGCATCTTATTATAAAATAAAAGTCTGAGTAAAACTTACATGTGTATAGTATTTTATTCACTTCTTGAAAATTTGCCCATGAAATAGTTTTTTCTTCCCTCAGACCTGTGTCCTACAGTCTTTTCTCATCTTCCTCAGTTCTCTGAGATAATGTGAAAGCTTCATTGCCATTGTGTGCTGCTGATGGCTAAACTGCTATGCCCCACTCAGCAGAAACTAATGAGGCTTTATAATTCCCTATTCAAATTTCTAGCGGCCACTTCCTTCCATGTTCCCACAAGCACCACCAACACATGTGTTCAAAATAAATTCACCCTCTCCCTGATAAACCCTAATGTGTCCTGGACATGCCATGCTCCCTGCCTAATGGGCAGGACTTCTCATTTCCAGTCTTTGTTTGAAAGATAATTGGCTGTTCTTTTTGTCTTAATTCCAGCATATCTTCAGGTCCCCAGTTAGACAAAATGTCTTCCAGGAAATCTTTTCTAGATCAGTGATACACTCTAACCTCTGTGCTTTCAATCACATGGCACTTTAACTGGATTCAGGAAAACCTTCTACTGAAGCTGCCGAGGTCATTGTCTACATCTCAGAATGGTCTGGTACCTTGTCTTTTGTGTTGACCTGTGATGTCCAGAATTTAGCACAGTGTCTGGAATAGAGTAGGCATTCAATAAATTACCCATTTATTGAACTTTTCCTGAGCATCTATTACATGTAACAGAAACTATGTTAGACATCAAAAACCATACAAATATTAGTAAAGGGTATTCTTGTTCTCACAGGCAATAGGAGAGAGTACTGGTAGCCAAGTCATTGTACTAAAGGATGAAATGCTGTTAAAGCCATAAGATGAGCACACACTTACTGGTGAGGGAGTGGTGACGGAACAGAGAGCAAGGTTATACCAGGGTCAGGATTCATAGGAAACAAGATCACAGGTGACTGGATGAGAGAAAAATAGTTTTTAAATTCTTCAAAGAAGCATTTCTGGAACTATTTTATTGAGCGTTTGCTACTGACTAGTTGTTTTGCGGCAGGGTATTTTATACACGTATCTCGTTGAGCTCATTTGATTCTCTTGATGGCTTGAAACACCAAAGCACTTGGAAAAGACAGGTTTGCAGTTATTATGACCTGTGTGTACTGAGAGGGCGTTTTGTAGCATTATAGTTAGAATGTTACTGCTTCATCGTATCTATCTTGTAATGAAAGTGAAAAACTAAGAAAACATGCTCAGTGGTTCTAAAGACAAAACTAAAGCTAATGAGTGGAAATTATTAGTGAGGTAAACATAGACTCTATGCTAAGAATAAACTCCCCAGTAGTTTTAGTGTCTAATAAGGAAATAGTATCCTTTGCAGTGTTGTCTATTGTAGATTCAAATTAAGGACAGGAGATGTTCTGTTAAGAAAAACATAGAAAGGGTTTGTACTTCAAAAAGGAGAGCAACTATAGCGTGCTTCTCAAACTGGACATCAGAGTCAATGGGAAAGTTTGTTAATAAGAATCTCTAGGCTTCCAACTTCAAATTTTTTAAATTAATATGTCTGGGATATTGACATATTCAAACTAGGCTTTGAAGAGCCATGGACCTGTCTTCTAGAATGAGCTTCAGTGCTCACCACCAAAGGTGCGTGATGGCATGGCCTGTGAGTGGGGCAGGGCTTTGGGCTACCAAGCTATGCTACAATCAAACAACTCACTTTTTAATTTAATTTCAGGAGCTTTTTCTCAAGTAGATAAATGAGTTCTTCCCTCACAAGAGGTTAAAATTCACCATCATAGACCACCTTTACATTTCCTTGTAACGTGAAATTTCTGTATGACACCACTTACTGTAATACCATCATCAATTAATTTGGCTCTATGGTTCCATTCTAACTGTGATGCGTGAATCTGACCACTGGTAAGTGTTAGTTGTTTTTAACTGGGTATTGGATGCAGCTACTTCAGGACTATCTCAGAAATCAAATAATAATTTTTGCTCTATAGCTGCTATTGATTTGATAGGTAGAAATCACTCATCTTAAACTGAACAGAAAAGCTGTCTCCCTGCCACTGTGCCCACAGTATATGGTAAGAAGTGAATAGATTTCTCTCCCAGGAATTCCTTTTTCTGTCATCGATTATTTCAGTATAGAAATGTTTCAAATAAAACAAATAAGCAATGTTAGTTCATCATTTTGGAAAAATTTAGCTGCTGCATCTTCATGTATAGAGAAGAATTTCCAGTAAGAAACCATGTCCAATAATTTTCTTCCTAGCAACTTGTGTCTTTAAAGTGGCCACTACAAATTCTCTAGAAGGTCTCTAATGTTCCATTCAATCTTTTGCAAAAATTGTGGCGAGGTAAGGAGTGAAGGATTTTGGAGATCTGAAGTGGAACTTGGTACCTGTTTATAGGGCCCCTCTAAAATCCAAAAATGAATGCCAACATCCAGTCTTCACTGGATTATTGGCACAGCATGCCAACTTTCAAATCCCTAATGTAGTAAAAACCATTTACATCTTTTCACATGAAATTAAAAAAAAAAAAACTGCATCCTAAGATACTTAATTCTTCTACAGATACCTGCACACACAACTTCTATTTTATTTTCTTATTTTGCCTTCTCTTTCTCTATATTATCTGCCATGAATACAAAAAAGGAAAGAATAGTCTGAAGATCTAGAAGCAATGATTTCTGCTTTGGAGGTAAAGTGTAGATTACCTGAGTCAAATAATTTGCTTCTTGAATTGACTCAGTCCATCAAGAGGAAATTGATATGGGAAGGGAAAATAGAAAATAAAAAAAAAAGTAACAGCTTATAATGTATTTTTAGCTCTTCAAGGGCAAAATGAAATATAATACTTCCCAAGTTCTCAATTCAACCTTTCCTGAAAAATTGTATCATTAAAAATGTCAGTAATAATATTAATGCTTTCAATAATTCACCATTTGTATAATTTACAATGTGTAATACAATTTACATCCTGACTACATAAGTCTACTTCTTTGCCTCCCATTTAAAATAAAAATATGTATGATTCCCTTTTTCACAAAACTGTGTAGATTATAAAATATTTTTGTGTGATGAAAAAATTCTATAGGCAGCCATTTCATGTTGATAAATAATTCACAAATAATTTGTAAAGTGTGACATGTTTTAAAATCAATATTTTAATTATAATTTTAATGCTTTCAATTTGCCTACATAAGATATTAATAAATTTAGGATTGCCAAGTAATAAAAAATATGGAGCACAGATATCTAAATATTTCAGAATATCATTAAAAATTTATTAGATGTTATAGTAGGAACACAGTTTTAACAAATTACATTGTCTAATATTTTTAGTGTAATCTTAATCACATACAAGTAAACCTTTATTTTAAAAGTCAAGTGAAATAAAATATCAGGTTTTGTCCACAATAGAGTGTTGTATTCTTCCACTTGAAGCTTTCATAGCTTCAAGAGAAAATCATAAATGATAAGACATCAAAAAATTGAGTGTTGATTATTTGGAGATATTTAGTGAATTTCAGGAACCATATAAAATGATTTTTAAAGCTATGTATATTTTATTGCAGTTTGGTGTTTCAGAAATAGCAAGAATCTATTTCCCTGGTTGTCATACAGAACCACAAGTCTATAGGGAAAACATTGTGGAAATACTGGGAATTTTCCTGCATAATAATTTAAGAATTGTCCTTTAGAAGGGACAGATCACCTTGGCTCCACTACCTCTTCTTGTATAAACAGTCTCATGATAATGATCCCTGTGCTGGTAATACAATTTATGTTTTAAATGTATCAGTTGATACTTTGTGTCTTTAACCATATTCTTGTGACTCATTAACTGGAATTTTTAGGTAAATTTGCAAAATCAAACAAGGGCCAACCTTGTCCAGAAAGCTGCCCTGAATATGGACAGGCGTTTTGGATTCGTTCCTGCCATATATCCCAGGGTTAAATGACTTTATGGACGATCAGCTCCTATTTTGAAAGGATTAAAAGATTTGCCAGAAATGGATGTCTCCTTGAACAGTTTTGCCCGTCTTTGCTGACAGTCAGCTTCGTGGGGTCAATCACAGTTAGGACACGGTGGTGAAGTGGACTTGGTTATTAGAAATGCAGACAAGGAGCTAAGAGAAGAGGGTAAGAAGAGGTGGAGAGGAGCAGTTACCATTCCTTGGTGGCTTTACAAGTTTATTAATGGCTATATATCTAACCTGTGCAGCTTCCTGGGATCTGTCAGTTTGAGGCAGCAGTTTGAAAGCTATTCTCTGAAGAATTACAAACTTTTGAGGATGATAATATCAGTTTATATCCATTAAGATCAGAAAACTAGACAAACTGAACGTTCTAGAAACAAGAGAATTCAAAATTTTTTTAAATGCTATATTTGAAATCAACTTTTCTTTTTTAAATGTTTTCCTAGTGTCTCTGACCTATAATATTATTAATTTAAAAAAGAACAAAGGACACTAAATACTATATTTTAGGGAGAAGTCCAGTAGCTAAGATAAAAGCCAACTACATTACATTTGTAAAATACACCTAGGTTAGTAAGACCTTGATAAAGTTTCAAAAAATTAATAATAGACTCATTATTTCTAACTCTTTCTTTTATGTTTGATTCACATTTAGTTGTGTTTTCATGATAACATCACATCAATATTTTTCTGATCATATGAATGCTTTTTGGTTACATAACATTTAATTAATATTCTTGATAATTTATTACAGACTTTCTACTTTGATTGATATACACTGGTTTTTAAAATAAAATATTTCCTAATATTCGATAACTTTCCTACTATTCAAGAAGTTGAACATAGTTGATATTGAGATTAGTAAACATGACAGTACTATAACTAATAGCAATATATACTTAGTGATAGAATAGGACAGCATAAATAAAGCATGACATGATAATTAACTATACTAAGCTTTGATCATATAGTTTGTTTTAATGGGAAGTATATGACATATATAGTGGTTAGTCTATGCCTATACTAATAAACAACTTTGTATTTACATAAGTAATATTATGTTTATTTATAATTAATATAAATTGTGTCAAAACTGTCATCATAAGTACTTTTATGAAAATAAGTTGCAATGAAGTAAATGAATCTGTAAAAGGATGACCCATAGCTACCAGACACTCCTAGGCCAAGCTTCCAGTGACTGAGATAATGGACCGGATATACACACACATAAATATAAACTTAAATATTTGCAGTGAAAGTACACAAAGAAATATAAAAGTGAGAGCTGTGTCCAGATGGTGAACGAGCACCTGTTCCCAACTCTTATCCTGAAAACTTATTTTGACATTTCAGAAAATAAATATTCCTTAAAAGAATAGCACTAGGAATCCATAAAGATTGAGAAGAAATGCCACTGTACTAGGATGTTGTTTAGAAATACAGGTTTAAATGCCAGTAGTGACTACCAAAGAGTTGAAAGTGGTCACTTCTGAGATAGAAAACAATGAGATAAAAATGCAGAAGGCTTATGTTTTTTTCTTGTAATGTCTTTTATTGTAACAGAATTATTTTTTAACTGTGTGGTTCTGTATTTAACAAAGATGAAACATTATATAATAGTAGTAGTAATAATAATAATAATAATAATAATAATAATAATAATAATAATAATAATAATAATAATAATAATGATAATTTCAAAACTTCTAAAAAGAGCTTAAAAGAAAAATGAGTATATGACCAGACTAGGGACCTGAGAATAGAGGATAATCAAGGGACCAATAAATATTTAAAAAGACACTCAAAAGCAATCATCATCTAGCAAGCACAATGTGAATCTTTAACATCCTCCAGAATGGCTGACAACAACAATGACAAGACAGAACCAACTCCTTAAACTGAATTTTTCTACACAGTTGGTGAGGAGTATAAATTGGTATCGCCACTTGGAAAGCCATTGGCAACATCTCCTGAAGGTGAACATATACGAAGACCATGATCCAGCAATTCCTCTCCTGTGTATATGCCTCCCAGAAATGTATTTCATTCAAATGTCTAAGAAAAGACATACCCTTAGATGCTCATGGCAGCACTATTAATAGTAGTCCACAATTTTAAATTACACAAATGACAACTAAAAGTAGACTGAATGAATGTGTTTTGATATATTTGTGCAATTTAATGTTGCACAGCAATAAAGGATGAAAAAATTACACTTACATACCACAATAACGTGGTTGAACATCACAAACTTAATGTTGAAAGGAAGAAGTTGATCACAAAATAATGCATACTATAAGATTCCATTTATATAAAGTTAAAAAAATGACCATAACTAATATATGGTGTCACAATTCAAGATAGTGGTTGGTTCCTTTTTGTGGGTTGTGACTGGTTTGGAGTTCTGAGCGGGGCTGCTGGGTGTGGGTGGGGTCTCGTTTCTTTGATTTGGGTGCTATTTACATGGATGTGCTAGACTTGTAAAAATTCACCAAATTATGCTCTGAGCATTCTTTTATATATATATGTTATATTGAAACTAAGCAGAACCCTGAACTCCCCGATACAAAGGTCCCTCCCTGTCCCCTGCCTCTTGTTTGTAGAAAAGCCAACGTTTCCCAGGCCCCCTTCAGTCACAAAAGAGCAGGTTCAAGTGGTTAATGATTAGGACAATAGTCACAGAATGTTTCTGATGCACATTCCTGAGTTGTTTTACAGATAACTTCAACTGCCACCAGAAGGAAGACGCTAACTGCATGTTGACCAGACTGCAGACTTAAGCTGCTCCATCTTGAGCACTGACTGAGTCTATGGCTAGCGCAATTCCCAGAGCTGGGATTAATTCCCAGGAGAATGGGATTAACACTATTGCTCATTCTGTATCTTTGTGAGCATCAACGTCATTGTGGCTTGTTCTGCCCACTTGTGTAAACAGGGAACTAAAAATTGTCAGCAAAGCCGTGCTGCAGACCCATGTCAACATCTTCCATGCTAAGAATACAGCGCCCTCTGTCAGCATGAGGAAGTTATAGAAAATGGACCTTTGCCCATAATCCCACAGAAATGAACTGATGTCTGACAGTGGGGATTTGTAAGCACCTCTTTGCGGGAAATAGCTCTTTGCAGGAAGCATCTCTTAGCAGGAGGCTCTTTTGTCTTGTCACTTTGGCAAACCCACACTGTAACTAGCATTTAAACCAGGAACCCTAGTGCTCTACTCATCTCTGGTCCAAGCACATCTTTCAAATCTTTTGATTACACAATAACTTGTCTCACCTACTGATTCTTTCCTTAGATCAAAAAATACAAATAAATACTAAGTAATTAATGGATGACTAAATATTTCCTTCCAGCCCCTCTTCAGTATTCTTATGAGCAAACTATGTGAATAAGGTAACTTTAGGGAAAGATTACAAGGAGTCAACAAGTCTGCACGTAATGGGGAGATGGTGACCCCTTACCTCAATGATTAACTGAAATTACTTTCCCCTTTTCCCTTTAAAAATGTTCATAGCTGAGCAGAATCTTTGGATTTGGTTCTGAGATACGAATTCAACTTCTCCCCAGGTTGCCAGCCTCCTGATAAAGCAAACTATCTGTCCCTACTAAAACTTGTCTCTTGATTATTAGCATTTCAAGTGGCAAGCAGCTAAACCTGAGTTCAGTAACAACATTTTAAGATATAATTTAAAATAAATGAAGAATAAAAAGAAGAAATATTTTCTAAAGCTGAAGAAATGTTTAAATCTTCGGACTGAAAAATCTGACTCATTGACAAGTCAGTCAAATGCTCATTTGAATTGAGGCCTGAATCAGAAGTCAGTTTTATCAACTGAAGAAAGAGCTTTCCAGCCAGAGATAGAAAGGACCAGAGTGTCAGGGCAGGAGCACGGTTAGTATATGAGTAAAAGTGTACAGAGGGACATCCCATTGTGAAGGTCCTTTTTGTTTTGGAGTTTGGGTTACATTTAATATGAGGATTTTAGGCAAAGAAGTAACATACAGTGATTTACATTTTTAAAAAATTACTCTCGTTATTCAGCAGAGAATGCATGGGCACAGAGGCTAGAGATCATTTAGGAATGGATTATAGCAATATTCATGGAAAAAAATTGATAGTGGCTTGAACATGTATTTTAGCAATGGAAATGAACAGAAGTGGATTGAACCTAGATATATACTGCAGATAACAATGATAAAATGTGCTTATGGATTCAATAGTTTGGGTAAAAGGGTCAACTCAAGAATCATTCCCAATATTTGAGTTTTGTGAGCGATGGTGGTTTTTACTGAGTTGGACTTTCATAGGAGTATCAACAATTTTGAGTGTCAAGGAGTTAGAATTTGTTTATGTTAGGTTTGAGACCTCCAAATAGACTTTCAGATTCTTACTTAAATTCTCTATGTAACGATCAGTCCTTTTACAGCAGTGATAAAATTAACCCATGCTTATACATAAAAATCATTCTTAGATTATTAACTGTGCTTTTAAAGCGGGCCAATTGTCTTTATCAAAGTCTTTGCTTAATTCAGAGGTATATAGATTCACTATTCATGCATCCATACAATGAAAAAGAATTTCTTAGTCCTTTATGTTAACATTAATTAATTGAACAGAGTGCTGACATCCATGGTGGCTCCAGTCTATCACTAAGTAATTGTAAATATATTTGGTTTACTTCAAATTTTTCTTTCCTTAAGAGTTCTTTACAGGAGTTTGCCAGAGCCATCCTATATGTATTCCCTATATCAGCTTACTTAACCAGTCCTCCAGATCCACACAATCATAACTGAATCCAAGGAAAACCAAGCCTGGGCCTATGATAGCATACCTGGTAACTCTCACCCCATAAACTATGGCTGGGGCTACAGAAATCTAAAATAACCCAGGAAGCTCTTTCAAATTGCTGTCAAAATGAATAACCCCTTACACACAAGAATTTGTTGTTTCTAAAGATCTTACTTCTCATTGAGAGTCAACACCATTTCCATCAGTGAAGGAGGTATATACATAATAATCCTTCTACCAAACAACCAGCGGCTGGGCAAGATAAGCCAAATTTCACAACTCTAATGAAAATAAGTGCTTTACCAATGAGGTTAGAATTTCATTCACTAACATTAGGTCTCCAGGTGCGTTCAGGTCTTAGCAAGCTTAATTGGTAGAAAAACAGGTTCAAAAATCACTACAAATGCTCATGACATTCCTCACAGAGCTAGAACAAACAATTCCAAAATTTATAAGGAACCGCAAAAGACCCCAAACAGCCAAAGCAAGCTTTTGTAGGTCTCTCTCTCTCTCTCTTTTTTTCTCTTTCTTCTTTTTCTTCTCTTTTCTTATGGTTTCATGACTAGAGAAATTCCTTTAACATTTGTTGTAAAGCTGGTTTGGTGGTGCTGAAAGCTTTTAGATTTTGTTTATCTGGGAAGCTTTTGATTTCTCCACCAAGTCTGAATGAGAGCCTTGCTGGGTAGAGTGTTCTTGGTTGTAAGTTTTCCCCTTTCATCACTTTAAATATATTGTGCCACTCTCTTCTGGCCTGTAGAGTTTCTGCTGAAAAATCAGCTGATAATCTTATGGGAGTTCCCTTGTATGTTTTTTGTTGCTTTTCTCTTGCTAATTTTAATATTTTCTCCTTATTCTTAATTTTTGTCAATTTGATGACTATGTGCCTTGGTGTGTTCCTCTTTGGGTTGATCCTGTGTGGAACTCTCTGCACTTCCTGGACTTGGGTGACTGTTTCCTTTCCCAAGTTGGGAAAGTTTTCAGTTATATCTCTCCAAAAATTTTCTCAGGTCCTTTCTCTCTCTCCTCTTTCTGAGACCCCTGTAATGAGAATATTAGAGTTGCTTCATGTTGCCCCAGGGTGCCCACATTGGTTCATCGATTGTACCAAATATGCCTCACTGATGAGGGATGCTGAGGGTAGGGTAGCATATATGTGTGGGTGGGGAGGGCTATGTGCGAACTCTGTATTTTCTGCTCAATTTTGTTGTGAACCTGAAACTGCTCTAAAAGAATACAGTCTATTAAAAAAAATCACTACAAATGAAACTTCTAACAGCATTGAGAAGCTAGTCTATTTATTTCCATAAAAGTTAATTTGTGGATATGCATTAGTCAAATCCCTAGGCTACTTTATAAACTGCATCTTCTTTGTATTGTGACATTAATTGACCCCTTGTTTTCTTTCCATAAGAAACCTAAATGATGTTTAAGAGTACCATCTCTCTCTCTCTCTACTTTGACATACAGTAATAGGGCTAAGAGTAAGAAACTTCATCCTTCATGATCGGTGCATTAAATCCATGGAAAATAATGATCTGCTGTTGATTTTTTTTTTCTTTATTTCTGGAATCTAAGGTTTCTCATTATTTCAAGCTCTCCTGTAAAATTAAAATACTTTTCTTTTGCTATTTCAACATGCCTAGCTCTGCATTTGTATCTAATTCTTTGCGTCTATTCCTTAATCTTCAATCATTGTTTGATGTAATCTTTAATCGCTGACCTAACATGAGTACATCTAGAGAAACAGCCTGACAAAAATTTCATATGATAAAATCACTGTAAAATACACTACACATTTTTCTTTGCAATGCTAAATATACAATTAGATTATTCAAATACTAATTCATACATTGTAGTAAAAATCAGCTGAAACTAATTGGCTTATTTTATTGTACACATTTTTCCATCAATGCTTTTAACAGTAGTTGATCTTTAAGTGTTGAAAGGATTCTATTTTAGCACATTTTTAGTCATGGCTTAATATATAATTTTATTCTCAAAGAGAACATGGGTTGTGGCAGAGTGAGATAAATAAGATAAGAATTTAAAGGCAGCTTGACTCCTACATTTAAGTTCAAAACATTTTATAAGAAGAAGTTGGATAAATGTGCAGCAGACAATTTATAAAGAGACTTACATGCTATACTAGAGAACTTACACATACATATATTTATTTCCCTGGCTGAAAGTTTCCCTTTTCTAACTCATTCTGCTAAGCTTCTGTTTCTATAGTATAAACAACACTAGAAGAAATAATTAGGAAATAATAAGGAATACCAACATAGATTTTGAAATTTCTAAACAATGTTTTGAAAAGTAGAGCTGCCTTCTGTTAGGAGTAGTTGTTGTCATGCTTGGAAATGTACTCTATGACAACATGACCTGAATTTCAACTTGTAGTGTCTATTCTAAACATAAAACATGTTAGGGAGAATCAATTTGCTAAATTTCTCAAGGTAATAAAATAATTCTACTATGTAATTGTTGTGAGTAGGGAAGTTTTCTTCTTTCTCTTTCCCAGGAAACCAAATTTTCAGGAAGCTTGAATAGTTGGACCATGAAGCTATAATAAAGTCACTTCTATCCACTGATCGACCAGTCAAGTACATATGAGGAAATGAACTACCTCCTTTAAGCTAGTCTTTTAAAACCTAATCTTACAATGTGTTGGAAAATGTCACACTCTACTTCACGTTATCAGGGCTCATCAGCTTGTAGATATGGTTTTATTAAAAATTAGGAGGCCAAATGATGTATTTTGTTATCATATCTCAGCATCCTGGCTGTTACTCTGTATCAAATTCCCGTAAAAGTACAGAAAACTAAATGATAAATAAAAGCTATGTGACCTATTTTATTTCCAACAGAAAAATTCAATTTCTGAGAAATACATTTGGGGAAGTTGGTCTTCACAAATATACAAATTAAAGACAGGAAATAAGCAATGTGGTAAGTTAATCAATTACTTTACAAGGAACCTCTCATACATCTCAAGGAAAGGAAATTATCTTAGTATGTGTAATGCGATGTCAGCTGGTTCATATCTGACTTTGGTAAACCAGAGAGAAACCAAGGGGGGAAAGGTAGGCTAAAATTATATGGATTAGGAAGAAAACTACAAAAAGTACTAAGGGATAGTTTGACTATTTGATTCATTTTTTAAAAATTGCTTATGAGAATTAATGAAAATACATTATACAACCCTCTAGGACTGAAATCCCTAAGGCTGGGACTTTACATTTACTGTGTACTGAATAGCTGGCAGACACATGCATTATTATCTTTTTTTTTTTTTAATTGAAGTACAGTCAGTTACAATGTGTCAGTTTCTGTGTGCAGCACAATGTCCCAGTCATGCATAAACATACATATATTCATTTTCATATTCTTTTTCATCAAAGGTTATTACAAGATATTGAATACAGTTTCTTGTGCTATATAGAAAAAATATTTTTTAATCTATTTTTATATATAGTGGCAAACATTTGCAAATGTCAAACTCCCAAATTTATCCCTTCTGACTCCTTTTCCCCCAGTAACCGTAAGATTGTTGACTATGTCTGTGAGTCTGTTTCTGTTTTGTAGATGAGTTCATTAGTGTTCTGTTTTTTCTTTCTTTCTTTTTTTTTCCAAATTGTACATGAGTGATATCATATGGTATTTTTCTTTCTCTTTCTGGCTTACTTCGCTTAGAATGACGATCACCAGGTCCCTCCATGTTGACACAAATGGTGTTATTTTATTATCTTTCTGGCTGAACAGTATCCCATTGTATAAATAAACCACAGCTTCTTTATCCAGTCATTGGTTGATGGACATTTAGGCTGTCTCCATGTCTTGGCTATTGTAAATAGTGCTGCTATGAACATTGGGGTGCAGGTGTCTTTCTGAAGTAGGGTTCCTTCTGGATATATGTACAGGAGCGGGATTGCTGGGTCATATGATAAGTGTATTCCTAGTCTTTTGAGGAATCTCCGTACTGTTTTCCACAGTGGCTGCACCAAACTGCATTCCCACCAGCAGTATAGGAGGGCTCCCTTTTTTCCACACCCTCTCCAGCATTTGTCATTTGTGGACTTTTGAATGATGGCCATTGTGACTGCTATGAAGTGATACCTCATTGTAGTTTTGATTTGCATTTCTCTGATAATTAGCAATACTGGGTATTTTTTCATGTACCTATTGGCCATTAGTATGTCTTCATTGGCGAATTGCTTGTTTAGGTGTTCTGCCCATTTTTGGATTGGGTTGTTTGTTTCTATTATTAAGCTGTATGAGCTGTTTATATATTCTGGAAATTAAACCATTGTCAGTTGCATCATTTGCAAATATTTTCTCCCATTCTGTAGGTTGTCATTTTGTTTCAGTTATGGTTTCCTTTGCTCTGCAAAGGCTTATAAATTTAATTAAGTACCATTTGTTAATTTCTGCTTTTATTTCTGTGGCCTGGGTAGACTACCCTAGGAGAACATTCCCTCACACCATACACAAAAATAAATTCAAAATGGCTTAAAGACTTAAATATAAGGCAAGACACGATAAACTTCCTGGAAGAAAACATAGGCAAAACATTCTCTGACATAAATCTTATCAGTGTTCTCCTAGGGCATTATTATTTTAATCTCCATTAATTTCTGTCTCTCTGTATATATTTTTGGCTATGTTTCCAGTTCAGATTATTTATTGTTATTTTATTTTTTTTTCTGAGGATAAGCCATAATTTCAGTTTCTTTTGAATTAATTAATTTTCCTGTTCTGTTATCAGTTTAAATCTATGTTTAAGTTCAAAACATTGTTTTAAATCATCAGGATATATACGTGTATATCAGCATTGATTTCTGCTCTTCTTGGGCATAGGAGATTTTCTTAATTGGTTTAAGAGATTGCCATAATCTCTGGGCATGATCTCATGAGATTTAAAACCAATACAAGTTTATGTTTCAATGAAATGATCGTATTTCATCATGGCAAACAAGTATTATCCTTGTCTGACTTAGCTCATAAGTGTTCTAGATGGACCCAGTTGGTTAGTGGACCCAATCTGAGACTGAGTCTCCATTCCCCAAATCATAAGAACAAGAAGGATCCGAATGCAAGTTGAAAGCTGTCCAAATGAGTATGTTCTCTGCAGAATGAAAGTTTCTTAGGGAAGAGAATCTGCCTGCTTCAGCTTTGAATTTTTAAATCCGAGTACAATATATGACACATAGAAAGGAAGTAATAATAAGCCAGAAAGAGAAAGAAAAATACCATATGAGATCGCTCATATGTGGAATCTAAAAAAAAAAAAAAAACAAAAACAAAGAACATAAATACAAAACAGAAACAGACTCATAGACATAAAATACAAACTTGTGGTTGCCAAGGGGGAGGGGGATGGGAAGGGACAGACTGGGAGTTTGAAATTTGTAGACACTGACAGGCATATGCAGAATAGATAAACAAGATTATACTGTATAGCACAGGGAAATACATACAAGATCTTGTGATAGCTCATGGTGATAAAGCATGCAACAATGAATATATGTGATTTCATGTATAACTGAAAAATTGTGCTCTACACTGGAAATTGACACAACATTGTAACCTGATTATAACTCAATAAAAAAAATAGAAACCAAAAAAAAAAAGGAAGTAGTAAGTATTTCAGGAGAGAATTACAACATGATTATTGGAATGAATGATTTAATTGATTTTTGAACCAATACATAAAGTAATCGAATAATCTTCCATGCTTTTCTATTGGTGTTTTCTTAGGCAAGCCTTGTGTTTCCCTTGATCCCCTTACAACTTTGTAAGTTTATTTAATTATTGTTATTTACTTTTTACAAATGTTAAAACTGAGGCTAAGAGACAAGATATGATGTATCCATGGAGAGAAAACTAGTGGACAATGAAACTGGGATTAAAGTGCAATATTCTGCCCTTAGGATATAATCTTTTCACTACCTCCTAGTCCCTTGAAGCTTTGTACCTATAAATGAATATACACCTGATATATAATATATGACCATATATAAATATATATTCATTTATAGGTATAATATAGAATATACGAACATACATTGGTAAAAACATGTATTTATTTTATAGGTATGTAAGTATGTATGTGTATATATGTATCCATGTGTATGTACAGCTGTAGGCATATCTTTGACCTCTCACAGGTGAGACCAAAATGTGTCAACAAATATCAATATACTTTGAGTATTAAAAACCCTGTTAAACAGGAGAATGTTACTATAATTACTTACTGCCTTTATACCTGCTATGTGTTGGCATATGCCTATCAGTCTGTTACAGTCTTCAATATCCTATAAGAAAATCCCAAATACCAAATGATCTCCCACTTTGATACAAATAAACTTCTCCAAACAGGCAAAGCCAACTCTAGTTGGCTTATCTCATTTCCAAAATTACCCATACTGCTAGTTTCTTTTATTAGATACTGCTTATTTCTTTTTGAACACATCTGCAGGTTCTTGGAGGAGAGAGAAGTTACTTCTTAGAGGTCACGTCCACCGCCCCGTTTCACCTAGCCTTGCATATGATACATTGTCTATAAATAAGTATTCCTCAAGACAGTTTTAAAAGACTCAATGATATGGCTTTTTATATTTTGTATTAAAAATAAAAATGTGTCTACTCAGTTGCACAGTTTCTTTTTTTCTTTGTTTTGAAGCAAAGAGCAAAGCAGCTGAAACAGCCATGGAGCACAGTGCTCGTTAAAACAAATTGTAAATCTGAACTAGTATTGTGCATTTTTATGCCCAGTAAAAAAATCTCCATTCTTTATGAAGTTCTCAGGCAAACACAGAAATGTAATAGTAAGCACATCACAGAAATATACTGGTGTTTTGGGCTGTCTCACATCATCTTTGCAAACTTTTTATGAGCACTCAACTGTGTATGGTGTTGCACTACATGGTGTCATGAGAACTGAACGTAACCAGTCCTAACATTGCAGGAATTGGAACAATTCTGAAACCTACTTGCCAAAGAATATTGATTCTAGTAACTTGTTCAAATTTTATGGATATAAATTCTAGAATCTTACAGATAAAATATACATCTTATTAATACTAATGCTAGAATATTCTCTCTTCATCTAATAAACCTTAGGCAGAAATGCCAAAAAAAATTCTCTTGTTTTTAATTTATGAGATATACAACTCTTTACATAAAAGTTTACCCCAGCACATCTGCTCCCAGCATTCTCTGTTGCACTATTAACTCCATTAGTGCTAAAATCCTAGAAGACACTTTTGTACAACTAAAGATAATATAGTATTGCTTCCCAGGAAGAAGTGGCAAGGATGCTATGTTTTGCTTAATAGTTGCATAGCTGATAAAAAGTCTACTGGGCCAAAGGGATGGATTCTTGCCTGAGGAGAAATGATATCCCACAGATATTCTATAGCCCTGTTTTGGTTGCTACGGAAAGTGCCCCCATAAAACTAACACTGCAGGGCTCTCAAATTAAAGATGCCATCAGCCATTATCTTAATGCTAGCAGATTTTTACTTAATGAAATGCATTTCATGCTGTTCTCACAAAATGCACTCGCAAGAAGCAATATGGTATTAATACAAATGGCAACAAACAAAAATGCCTTATTCATTGATTTAAAAATAACCGTATTCTCTATGTGCATAAACATGATGAATATCAAATTCAGTTTCTCAGTAGCACTCATACCTGTATACTCTTTTCTGCTGCTTTCAATTATTGTCTCACAGGGTGATTTTGCAGGTAAGCTGTGTTCTGGATGAAATATGGATTCCATCTGTGAGGCCTTTTGATAAACATTTTTGACGGATCACTAAGTGGAACCAGGTGATGATGCAACAGGATCAGGGTTAGTACTCAAAACTAGCTGGTAAAGTATGGCCCCTAAACTAGATTCACTTATATTTCAGTGTGTTAAAGATTTAATACTGTTCCTCACATTTTTTTTAATACTGCAAAGTCCTTAAGTCAAGGAATCCTGCAATACTTAGGTTACTGGAGTATCAGCAAAAAATTCCATCATGGCATAATAGTTGCTGTCATATGCATATGAAGATGGTACTAAATGCATGTTATATTCAATGCATCATCTGAAACCCCTTCATGACTGCATCACTAAGGGTACCACAGTGAGAGTCAGTTTGAGCAGAGGAGGGTGAACAGAAGCTGGAAAAACTCCAGCACTTCTAGGCTCACGATTAAGAGGGATGACAGTTAGTGAATCTGCCATAATTTAAAATAATGAGAGCTCACCCTAAAGTCATATGAGAAGTGAGTCTCAAGCTTCTCACATGATGGAGAGGTGAGCATAACCCTGCCAGTGAACTATACTGTGCTCCCCGCTTTAATAACATCCTGCAAAATCTTGAGCTACTCAAAACATTTCTTGAAGAGATTATTGGGAAACTAGAATGGAAGATACTTTCCTGAGTAAATCATACGTCCCTTAGGTATTTTTTAGACATTGGAATACTGATTACATGAAGAAGTCAAGAGTTGCTGCCAAGGTGGTATTCCAGATGAAGTCATGTGTTGAGGTTGCAAATGAAAACTTGACTTTGTTACATGACTCTGGAATGGTTGGGTGGTCTTTTGGGCACTTGGTGATTCACTCCATCAGACTTCCCATCCGTAAAGAGTGGATAACAAGTCAGTTGACACAGATATGAAGGCCTCGAAAGGGGTCTTTACAAAGTAAACTTAAACTGCATTTAAGCAGTAAGAAATGTCCAAAATAAGTTGACTGTATTGCAGAACTGGCTAAGCAGGCAGATCCTGTTGGCAAAAATTGGCAGAGGGTGACCACCATTAAAAGGCTGTTAGTCTCCTTGCTCCCATTATCCAGTCTACTTACTAAAGACAGAAATTCTGAATGTGCTTTAAATATCTTTCAGGTGATCGTGATGTCACGTTTGCGAACAATAACATGGCACAGTTTTCCACCAAAATATAGCCACATTCTTGATGCCTCATATCCCTAATTTTGCATGATAAAATACATGGTGAGTTTATTGATAATCCCTAATTTCTAGTCAGTAAATC
Organism: Camelus dromedarius; assembly: GCF_036321535.1. NCBI lineage: Eukaryota > Metazoa > Chordata > Mammalia > Artiodactyla > Camelidae > Camelus > Camelus dromedarius. The sequence goes on along the minus strand of NC_087465.1, from coordinate 23,216,789 downwards.
ATTTGACAGCCTGCTGCCGAGCTAGTGGTGCTTGATGACAGCCTTCAAATGTGTATTGCCAATATAGACTTTTCTTGGTGATTAGAGTTCTTCTGTTCAGACAAATGAATGGCTTTAATCCTTTTTAAGTTGGCTGTAAACTTGCCAGACTTTGCTGACTCTGTAAAACAATCTATAATATGTTTTGCAACTTTTCTTATGTGTGCGTGTTTCCAGGATCCATGCATCAGCATGATGACTCACTTTCTTAAAGACTATTTTGGGGTTTGCAGCTTATTGCAATGGAGGGATTTGGGAGCGTAAAGAAGCATTTCACTGCCAAATGCCTTGTCTTAATAAATATGTATTTTGATGCTGTTTTCTATTTGTTTTGCAAGTACTATGTCAGCTTGAGTTGGTGGTCATTTCTGGCGTTTCATTGGGTGGCTGATCCTATCTGTGGACTAAGAATGCCATCACCGTATCAGCAAACAAAGGACGTGTGGCCATCAAGCCATCAACACTGCAGCTGACCCCAACAGTTCACCCTGAGGTGACGTGGGATAGGAAAGAACCAGACACAGGACCTAGATAGTTAAGGTGCACATCAAAAGGAAGATTTCAATGAGCCCAGGCTCTTGAATCTTCCCACACACAGAAAGTCGTTAAGTGTATTAATTTTAATGTCTGGTTTTCTTTAATTAACAGTAATCTTTTGATGTTCCAACTACCTGGTTTTTGTTTCAAAACTCCTGTATATCCTGATTCCTCCCTTACCTCTCCAGAGCAGTCCCTCAGAGCTATCTGAGAGGCTGCTTCTGAGGCTTGAAGTCCTCAGAAAGATCGCCAACTAAAACATAACTCGCAGCTTTTAGGTTATGCATTTCTTTTTTCAGTCAACATATCTGAATATCAGAAGTAGTTGGACTTTGTTGTTGGCATTTCTCTCCCACTGAATCCAGAATGAAAATACTCCTTTGACAAATTAGGAAGTTCCCAGTAGCACCGTGGCTATAAATCTTTCCTCCCTAGCAGATCTTACCTGACCCCATGTTTTTTCATTTCCTTATAACTCCACTCTTTGTTTTTCAGGAAAAAAAAAATTCTGACAAATCAAAGAAGGCTCAGATGATAAACAGCTTCACACACTGACCTCCCAAGTGTGATTTCATGTTAATAGCAAGTCCATGGAATAAATGCCTCAAATTAAAGGGATGAATTATTAAAAGTAACCTTCATAAAGCGTGTCTGTACACTTGGGAAGTACTTCTAAAGAAGGAATCCCGTTCTAGTTCTTTCACATACGTACAGGTACATGGCTCTCTACTCCAGGTGCTTATAAGGGCATATACCCATGTTTAAGAAGTAGTACTGAATTTGTTTCTCTTTCTGATATTAATGTTTCATACATGAACGAATGCAAAGTTAGTGCTAACTTTTGATATGTTGGGAGAATTATTCTATATTAGGATTTTAAATATGGGTCTTCACTTATAGTGGAAGATACCCCCCAAATTAAAGTTATTTGGGCATACAGACCTGACTTTCTACTGTGCAATCAAGTATGCATTTAAGAAAATATTTGTAAAGAAATGTGCCCTAGTTTTAGGATTATATGTGTATCTATATAGATAGACATAAAAATGCTGTAGTCCATAAATATTGAATTGTATAAAACTCTAAGCATTTGTCAAGTAAATCTGCATATATTCCAAAATAATTATATAGATTTTGCCTAAATAAGAATAATAAATTATTATTTTATTGATTGAGTTTCATTCTCACACACATACCCAACTCCAATGTTCTTATAAAAATTATAAATAAAGCAAAACTCTAGCTTACCCTTAAAAACCCTAGCATTATTTATAGCATATGGATAGATAATTAGTCAAAATAGTTATATATAACAGCTACATGTTTTTCATGTGGACAGATTCAAAGTAGTTTGCTTGGAATTTCCCATAGCCTGCTATTTGCCCTCTTCAAAGAGAGTTATTTTAAAGGAAACTGGGCTGTCATGATATTTCTTGAAAAGTCAAACTACCCTAAAGAACAATATAAATTGTGACAAGACCTCAGAAAAAATAAATAGAATACCTTGAAAACTTAGACCATAAACACCTTTTGCATATTTTACAACCTTTTAATATATCTTACTCAAATGGTCCTTTCAAATAGACACTAAATGGGTTTGTAGTGAGTGTTTTTCTCCCGTACTCATTTGTCCCTCGCAGCTCTCGGTGCTCCTCAGAGGCAGGCATGTTTCCTGCTTTGGCAGCAGCACTGTGAGCACACTGGTGTCCGTCAGGGGCCCCCTGGCTGTCACAGAAGGTGCACGTTGTAGCACTGACTTTGGCATCCCTCGACAATCCAGGAGAAATCTCAAGTCATGGAGATTTCCTAGGAGAAAAGAAAGAATACCTCTACATTGAAAAATTTAGCAGAAAATAGCTAACCCACCCAACACCTCCTTATTTTTTTTTAAAGCCAAGGTGGTAAGTGCAAAGTATGAAATCTGCATCTATGTGGCACAAACTGGGACTGTTGGATCATGTGCCTAAATTTTGGTATGACATTGCCTTTCTCAACTACGGACACCTTAGTAATTTAAGTAATTAAACCTTAAGTGACATGGCTGTAGCATTCTAAAAGGAGGTCCAGTAGGTGGAATACACTAAAATTAGCTCATCCATTGGGTAGCATAATGTAAATTAGGAAGTCCATTGCTGAACTTATTTAATAACTGGAGTAACAATTTAGTAATTTTTATTTCTGTAACCCAGCTACATTGTTTAACTAATATGCACTAAACACCTACCATGTGCAAGGTGCTCCAAAAGACAAATACTAAAATTTAATTTTTTAAAAATTAAAGTATGGGAATGTTGGCGCCTGACAAGATAACTATTCTTTCTCCTTATTCTTCCACTGAATACTATTATAAAATCCAGACAGATGCATGAAGCAACTAATAAAAGACTCCCAAAATTACATAGTAGCAGGTGAATTTGGAAGCACATTAGAATGTGAAATACCACTGAAATGACAGTGAATTTACAATTTATGTTATTCCCTGTGGTTTTCTCCAACCTCATTTCAGAAGAGCTTGAAACTTGGAGGTGGATATCAGTGTGGAAAGATTTTCAAGAGAAGTTCTCTAGTTTTAGTTTGAGGACTTTAAATATAACAATGGTGGAAGCATGAGCCTGTCATCACCTAAAACTAAAGAAAAAGAAACTTTGATCAAATTTTCTGGTTCCAAGAAGTAAACCCCATTAGTTTTTTTTTCTTTTGGTCTCTGGGCTCTTGCCATTTGGCCCCAGACTTGGTCGCAGTAGTGTTAAGAATTCAGCAGAAATGTTAAATAAAGGTCCAGCTAACTAGAAAAATTAATAGGCTAGCCATAGTAGAATCTGAAAGAATGACTTGAGTATGTATGGATCTGATTTTAAATAGCATACTTTGAAATCTGAACAGAGAATAGACTATAACTCAAGTTTCAGAATTTCACTGGATGACTTACATACAGAAAGGTACCGTAAAACAGGATAAATGTTGAAAAAGTGTAACACAGAAAAAGCATTGAAAAGTGAATTGACATTAGAACCAACAATAAATAGATTGTTTAGCTTGTGGCCAGACATGCATCTCTCAATTGCCTGATAAAACAAAAACATCCATAGAATTTGAACAAAACCAATGGACTCATACATGATATTCAAAATATATGACACAATTGAAAATTATGAGGCATATAAAGAATAAGGAAAATCTCAACCAACATGGAAATGTAAAACTCAATGATAGAATTTTCAATATATGTAGATATATTATATAAGACAACTACAACATAATATAGGTAAAAGACCTATGTGGTGGTAAGCGTCTATCTTCCACCTGAAGAAGTAAAATATTAATTTGAAGTAGATTGAAAAAAGCTAAATATGTACTTTGTAAAACCTATATTAACCCTAAAAAAAAAAAAAGCCATGCAAATAGATATGGTCAAAGTGAGACTATATAAACAAGCAAAGTAAATGTAGGCAAGGAGAAAGAAAACTGAAAAACAGAGGTTATAAAAAAAATTTAAGAAGTGTAGACCTGCATCCAAGTCTACTGATAATCATACTAAATCTAAATGGTTTGTGCAGACCAATTAAATGATAGTAAAAATATAGCAAGTAAACATATGTAGGATGACAGTAATGAAATATTGAGAGAGAAGTTTGTATTAAATGCTCATATTACAAAAGAAGAAAGGTCTCAAATAATAACTTAAGCTTTCATCTTAAGAATCTATAAACTAAGCAGAAAAAAAGGAATGATAAAGATAGAAATAAATAAAATTTAAAACAGAAAATACATAGAGAAAATTTAAAAAATCAAAAACTAGTTCTTTGAAAAGATAAAGAAAATGGATAAAATGTTAGTGAGATTGTCAAGGAAAAAAGAGAGAAAACAAAAATTACCCATGTCAAGAATAAGAGTGGATATTACTACTGACCAAACAGATATTGAAATAATAAACAATTATATTCAACAACTTTGAAAAATGGACCGATTCCTTGAAAACTTTGAACTACCAAAAATCATCCCAAATTAAATAGTTAAGTAGAAGGGGCCTATAATTATAATATGCATTGAATTTATTCTAAGAATGTATCTCTGCAAAAGAAATCTTCAGGCCTGAATGGTTTTACCAGCAAGTTCATTCAAACATTTAAAAAAAAAAAAAAGGTTTTAATATCAAGTCCTCACAATTTCTTCCAGAAGGTAGAAGAGGAGTGAATCCATCACAACTCATTTTGTGGAACTGTACTACATGGAGAGTAAAACCAGTGAAAGCTCCTTTAAGAAAAGAAAATAAAGACAAATATCATTCTTGAACCTAGATACAAAAATCCACAACAAAATATTAGCAAACTGAATCCAATAATTTGTAAAAATAAGAATATATCATAATCCAATGACATTTATACTGCATAAGGGAGACTGGATCAGTATTCAAAATTAGTTAAAGTAATTCACCATATTAAAAGTCTATAGAAGAAAAAGCATGTGACTATACCAATTAATGCATAAATGGTACCTGACAAAATTACGTATTCATTCATGAAAAGCTTCAAAAGACCAGTAATTGAAGGGAATTTCCTCAACTTGAAAAAGTTGGGGAAAAAAAGTACCACTAGCATCATTCTATGTGTTGAAAGACAGCATGCCATCTCCTAAGATTGGGAACAATATAAAAATGTTTACCTTCATCACTCCTACTCAACAATGCCCTAGAAGGACTTGTCAGTGTGTTATAGCAAGGGGAAAAAAAAGAGATATACAGATAGGAAAGGAAGAAATTAAACTGTATTTACAAAAACTGATTTTCAATGTAGAAAACCCCAAGGAATCTATTTTAAATATCTGTCAAGGATCAATCAATTTATTTGCAGTCACAAAATGGAAGGTCAACACATACATGCAAAAAATCTTATTTCAACACACTAAAACCATTAGAAACAAAGGTTTTTTTTTTTTTTAAGTGACACTAACTCTCCTAAAGAAACAAAAATATATACATAGATATATATTTACCAAAACACGCACAAGATCTGCATATATGTTGAACATTAGAAAAACTGATAAAAATTAAAAGAAATCCATCCTGTGTTCAAGGATTGGAAGACTCAATATAGTAAAGTTTTAAATTTTCACAGTATTGATCTCTATATTAGAACAATGCCACACAGATCCTAGGAGGAACTTCTGTTGTTACAGACAAGATGATTTTAATGTGTATATGGAAAGATGATTGAACTAGAATAGATAAAACAAATTTGGAAAATAATAAAACAGAGGTATTATACAACCTGCTTTTAAAACTTACTATAAAGCTACAGTAATCAAGACAATGCAGTATTAGTGAAGAGACAGACATACAGATCAATGGACTAGAATACAGAGTCCAGAAGTAGACACGGTTGACTTTTTGGTGAACATTCAGAGGCAATTCAACAGACTGGGAGAAAATATTTGCAATTCACGTATCTGATAATGGGCTTTTATCTAGAATATATAAAAAATTTTCAAAGTTTAAACTTAAGAAACCAACTCAATTTTAAAAATGGCCAATGACTTTACAGAAACTTTACCAAAGGGGTGTATGGTCAACAAATGAGCATACAAAAAGATAGTCACTAACATGACCTAACTCTTATGCATTGATGGAGGGAGTGCAAATTGTATACTGCGGGAAAAAAAATCTGGCAATTTCTACAAAGTTACAATTCCTTCACCTAGTGAATGGTGGTAATCTATACAATGCAATATAATTCAGCAATAAAGAAGAACAAGTAGCTTGGATGAATGAATCTCAAGGATATATGTAATTGAAAGAAGTCAGTGTCAAAGTTTACACGGTTCCAATTACATGGCAGTGTCAGAAACACGAGACCATTATGATGAACAGAGTAGTGTTTGCCACAGGGAAGACTGCAAAGGGACAGGACAAGGGATGTTTTGGGGGATGGAAGTGGTTTTTAATCCAGATTGTAGTGATGGCTACACAAATATATACATATTTTAACGTTCATGTAACTCTACAGTAAAAACTAAAATCATTTTACAGTGTTAATTTGAAATTTTTTTTAATTTAAAAAAGTAATGAAAAAGAATTACAATGGTTTCATGATATTATTTAAGTATGAAAGATTTATCAGAGACATGCTTTAGGACACAAGGTAATGGTGAAAGGGCACTGGATTATCTTTCAACAGACAGGGATTGTAGTCTAGTAATAGTTTTAATAGTCTAGTTTGACCTATTACTAAATCTAAGGTTAAGATAAGGAATACTTCCCAACCTAATTAAATATATAAATATAATATGTATTTATTATTATATGAAAATATATGAATATATTGTGTTTAGGTGTATATGTGGTCAAGTATTATGTTAATTATTCATCATTAATATACTATGTGCCTATGTTATATATAATATGAAATTTTCTATAACATACAGATACATATTTATTTTACATTCACCCCTTATACCATAGTATAATATATAACATATATTCATTATATATGTGTGTGTGTGCGTATACATATGGCATGGTATTCTAGATGACATCTGAAGTCCTTCAATATCTAAGCACATTTGATAAATATTTTCTCATATTTAAATTGTAAATGAATAAAAAATATATTAATAATAAAAGTAGAATATGTTGGAATGGGGAACACATCAAATAAAAATTTATGGTTAGTCTACGAATCTATTAGCCTGACTCTTATTAGAAACATTTGGCAAGCCAACCTTCGTGCTGTTCTGCAGCTGTTAAGTTTGGAAAATCATTGATCCAGCCTCCTTCAGCCTGGGATGCTGAGGCACGCTCAGGCCTGAGTGTGCAAGACTTTACTCAGCTCTTTAGTCATAATGTACATGGCGTAAGTCTGAGAACACGTCTGGCTTAGATGAGGTCTGTCTTTATATGCAGAGCAGCTTCAGCTTGGAGAGACAATGAATTTTCCTAAGGTCTGCCTTGACCTTGATTCATTTAGACAAGTAATCTGCATTTGCGGGATGGAGAAGCTTATACCTCCACATCACTGTAGCGTATTCCTGCCAGTATCTTGACTGCCCTGACTTTCTTTGGAATTTTTTGAACAAATAAACCACCTGTATGTCTTTTCCTTCCCATCATTCTGAACCTGTTCTTTATGTGATTATGGTGGTCATAAATTTCCTTCTCTTGTTCCATCACCACAGCTTCCTGAGAGAGGGGAAAAAAAGACTGAGTTACAAGAGAGAACACCATTGCAGAGAAAATAATTCTACTGAACAAGTGCAATTAAGGTAAAGCAAGTAAGAAATAGAGAAGACAGAGAAATCTTGAGAAGGAAAGGACTGATGTTCACCTCCCATTTACCTATTTCAGGGCATCACAAGATTTGAGCAGTAGAAATAGTAGGAGAATTAAGACAATACTATTTGGGAGCTAGAAATGTGGCCAGATTTTCATGTCTTATTTCTTCTCTACTCTTGGACTTTGCCTGAGAAACTTTTTCAGAGAAAGCATGTTTATCTTTAGAGAACTAAAGAAGGAAATACCCAGGGGGTGTCAGTGGAAGATTTTGTGTAAGTTGCTGACTTTAAGCAAGTAAGTAGAGACTGTAAAGATTTCCTGTAGAGTTGCTCAACCGAATTCATCAGTGTATAAAAAGGAGGAGTCCAGGGTTTAATTCAAAGGTTTGTATAAGAACTGATTTTCTTTTGAATTGCGCTTTGTGCTTAATATCTTCAAAATCTGTAATATTTGGGGCTGAAGGAAAGTGTCATACACCAAGATTCTGTTCTTTCTCGTACAGTCAGAGGACATATGTGTCATATGCACCTTATTGCTTTCACTTTCTGAGGTCAATGGTTTTTATCAAAAACAAGCATCAGGGGCTTAAAGTTGGTCTCATCCACATGCGCCCTTGGCATTGTGGCCTTCTCCCTGATAGCTCAGACACAGGACTTAGATCATTTGAGGCCAGACACAGGACTTAGATCATTTGAGGCATGTTTCTAAAAAAGGATACTTCAGTTGTAATTATGCATGAACTTTATACATATTCACCAATAACAGTCTGTCCTTCAATTTTTAATAAACTAATTGTCATTTAGGTCTCTTGGGTGTCTCAGGGTAGGCTGTTTAAGCTGTTAGCAGAAATAATATGATAAAAAAATCTCTGTATCTAACATACAGACAAACTTTCCACATAGAAATAACAGATAGAATTCCAAATAGAAATTAAAAAACGTCATAGTTTTTAAGCTGAAGATTCCAATAAATTTACTTTTTCATCTTCCTATACCTTTTTTTTACATTACCTTAAGTCCAAAGCTTTATTAATGTTTCCTGCTTTATTGAGGTATATTTGACAAATAAAACTGAAATGTATTTAAAGTGTACAACATGATGATTTCATATACATATACATTGTGAAATTATTACCATAGTCAAGTTAATTAACAAGTCCATCACCACATGTTTAGCTTTATATTTATTTCTTTTGGGCAAAAGGAGAATGCTTAAGGTATACTCTCAGTAAATTTTAAGTATACAAAACAGTACTGGTAGCCATAGTTATCATGTTATATATTAGGCCCTCAGACCTCGTTCATCTTATAATTGAAAGTTCGTACTTTTTTAACTAGCCTATACTTTCTTCCTCCAAGCCATCAGCCCCTGGCAACTACCATTCCATTTTCTCTTCCTATAAGTTTAGCCTCCTTAATTAATTAATTAACTAATTAATTATTTTAATGGGAAGATCTCTGAGTCCATAGAACCCTCCTCCCTGTCTGTGTCCCTGCCAAGGGGCGCAGGTACTGAACTGACTGCTTCTCTTTCCTCCTACCAGGTTCTGTGTGGATATTTCTTAAGGGCTTGGTTGTGTAAGTTTTCTGCCCACCTCCAGTTTCTTTGCAGTGAGACTTTCTCCACATTTAGAAGTAGTGTGTTTGTGTGTGTTGTGTTTGTGGGGAAAGATGAGTGCCCAGTCTTCCTAACTCCACCGTCTTGATCTCTTTCCTTTACCTACCTACACCTTGAGTGGCATGTTTGACAGCAAAGGTTTACCACTAGAAAATGACTTAGACAAAATATTTTACTTAAAAGTACCAAGTTTTGAAGTTACAGACTTTTAAGTCTTTGAGACTTTGAGTACAAGATACTATCAAAGATTAAAAATTCAGTAAACTGAATATCAGATTCATATTTTAGAGATGGATTAAAACTAGAGGTGGTTTAAATGTGGTAAGAATAAGGGGTAGGTTTTTCTGTGATGACTCTGCTGCTGCACACACCACATCACATTGATCATGTTAACATGTCAGAAAATGTGGAGCCAGATTTTCACTTATCTATTTCCCTGAATGCACTTATCTTAAGTTTTGTATTGGCAAGATTGCTATATTTAGAAATGCAGTCAAGATGTAATAACCCAGTACAGAGGAGCATTACTAAAACCTATAGCCTCAAAAGTGAAACTGTGCGACAATAATAACTTACAGAGATCCCTAAGATAAAGATTCAAGACAAGAGTAGGCTCATATAAAACAGAATTTGGTAGTCAAATTTTAACATTTATTTGGAAAACATATTTTGGACTTCAAAAAGATAATTGAATAGCTCTAAAATTTTAACCCAGGATTTTTGGAGCACCAGTTCACTGCTTTCTATAGCACACAGATTTGTGAGCAGTCAAAATTTGCTTTGCAATTCATTTTGTAAAGTTCAAATTGCTTATTCGGCACTCTGTGAAAAATTATGCTTTATGCTGCTGGAAATGTTACGAAATTATGTCCGCTTGAAACTTCACACCACTGTAATTAGGTAAAGCAAGCCGTTTTGTGCCAGGGTACAGTGCAGTGCAAAGCAGGACAGTATCACGGATGTACTGAAGGTGTAAGTTTGTCTGATCAGCAATCCCACATTTGGGGAGTTTGATCTGATAATCTTTCAGGAAGCTAGTGGAAGTTACAGTAGTCAAAATGCATATAGGATATCTAAAATGTGAGTTATCACACTTTGAAGTCATGCAAAAGAGAGTATCTCTCGAGTTTAACATTCATTCATGCATCTATTTAAGCCGAACAGAATAGATGACTCTCCCAGCAGCAGAGGTGTTCACACGCTCCTCACGCAAGGGCTGTTAGGAAGTTTCCCAGATCAATATATACACTTAATGTATATTTCTTCATTATTTGCTTAAAGCTTACCATTTATGATAATTATTATATTCCAAATGAATACAGTAAAGATCTAAAAAGTAACATTCCTTCCATGTGTTGCAGATTAGTGGTAAAGTCAAAAATCAGACTTCAAATAATTTGAAATATCATTTTTTAATCAATTGTTTGGAGGTTGAAACTTACAAAATTAAGTCAATTGCAAGAAGAGTAGATGTTTTAAAAATGTTGTTATCTACATATTTTAATCTTAAGCTTTGTACATATGCTTAACTATATGTACTTAAGCACATATAAAAAGATTTAGAGAGTAAAATTATTTAAAATACTGTTGTTCATTTTTCTTTATGTTGTTAAAAAATTGTTACTTAAAACCAAGAGTCCTTTAAGAAGTCTTTAGGTCTTTAAGAAACAATTCAGAAAAATAATTAAAATTCTTTGCCAATACTACATTTAAATTTGATAGTTTTGGAGGAGTGGCCAGTACAGTGGAGTAGAAGGATGTTCTTAGCTCACTGTCTCCCATAAATACACCAAGAGAGACATCTATGGACCCACCCATTCACTCAGAACACCTGCTGAACTTTGACAGAACATCACCTTCTTCAAAAGACAAAATTCATCACAAATCTTGTAGAAGAAGAAAAAAAATTAGTGTGGTACCTGTCCCACAGGGAGGGAGAGGCAAAGGAGGAACAGTACTCTTACGCTGGGTCTCCCCCTCTCCAACGGAGAGGTCAACAGGACAGAGGGGGAACCTCCGAGACTCGGATCTGTGCACAGCAGCCCTTGGCCAACAGAACTAAGTGAAATGGGCACAAAGCATCCCTGCGACCCCCAGCCCTAGACGCAAACCATCGGGTGTGGGCCAAGACTGTCTGCCGAAGCCAGGCAGAGGACTGGGGCCAACTGCACAGAGGCAGCCTCAGGGGACAGGAGTGTGCTGTGCACCGTGGCTGGGAGTGTACGCAAAACAGTATAGCCTGGGTACCCCTTAAGAAAAATAAAGAAAGATGAAGGTAGGGGGCATACCAGCACAGGCCTCAGCGAGTGGAGTTCGTGGAGCAGGACGAGTGCAGGAGCAGCATTTGGTGCTGGGGATGGTGCTGATCTGATAGCGCACCGCGATCCAGGTGTGCCATCCAGAAGTCAGAGGAACTGCACTGGTAGCCCTGAGGGCAGAGAATCTGGGGGACACCAGAGCAGTGCACTGACACTCCCACAGTTAACAAGGGAACAAGGGCAGGGTCAACAAAGACTCCTTAAAGCACTCCGACCCCACCTGCTTTGCATCACAGCTCAGAAGTGGGTCTGGAAGCCTGCATTCCAACAGAAGGGGAACAGACTCGGCTCCTGACACAACATTGTAAGCTGACTATACTTCAATTAAAAAAAAGTTATGAACAACAACAAAAAAATGTAAGTGCAGCCAACACTGTCTACAGATGATTTAGCTTAATTTATTTTTTGCAAAAATCTAAGAAAATGTTATATTCATACTAACAATGAGTGCCAAGAAAACTTTTTATTAAATTGCTGTTAGATTTTCTGTTTGTTGAAGCTCTGACTATAGAGCTATTTGGGAAATAGATGAGCAATGCATAGTCAATAGGAAAAAAATGTCCACGTTGTACACCTTTTTAAATGCTTTGCTTTTGAATGAATAACAAAAACAGATGCAAGAAATATATTTTTTTTGTTTTGTTCAAGGCCATGGGTAATTTTCTTGAAAATTGAAATGCACTATAAATACAATGTTTTTAGACTTTAAAAAACATCAAATACATTGAGCTAAATTCACAAACACCCTCATTTTAAGTACACATTTTCATGAGTTTTGACAAATTAATTTGCCTATGTAACTACCACATTCAGGACATGTCATTTTCATCATTCAAATATACCATTAATACCCTTTGTAGTCAACCCCAATTTTTACCCATCTCTCAGGTAACTATGGATAAATTTTATAATTTTATATATTGGACTTTTGTTTTCTGGATTATTTATGACTTCTTTCATTCAGTATATTATATTTGAGGTTCTTTCTATGTTGTTGTATGTATATACCAAATTTTTAGTTTGGTTACTAATACAATTTTTTCAGAAATTTTCTAGTTTCTTCACAATACTCAGTTTACAAGAGATAAGAATTTAATAGGAAAATTAATTAAACTGCTTTATTTTGATCAAATAAAATCTAAGACATGATAAGATTATACAGTTAACCCTTGAACACAGGTTTTTTTAAAAAAATTTTTAACAACTTTTTTTGGGGGGAGTGGAAGTAATTAGATTTGTTTATTTATTTTAATGGAGGTACTGAGGATTGAACCCAGGACCTCGTACGTGCTAGGCACACACTCTATAGCTGAGCTATATCCTCCCCACCCACAACCACAGGTCTAAACTGTGTGGGTCCATTTATGAACAGCATTTTCTCAGTGGTAAGTACTACGATACTCCATGATCCATGGCTATTTGAACCCACAGATATGGAACAACTGTGGATAAAGAGGGGCTATCAATTATATACTGACTTTTGTGCAAAGAGTTGGTGCCCCAACCCTCGTGTTGTTCAAGGCTCAACTATACTATTAGAAAAGACAGTTACAATGAAACACAAACCTATTCATTGAATTTTGAATGTTAATACTGGTAGGGAAAAATCTTGAAATGTAAGAGTGGTGATCTTAAAATATATTTAAAAAAAGAGTTTTATTCAGAAGAAAAGAAATCTATAGAGATTCTTTTCTTAAGAAGGCTGCATTATAGTTGGACGTACCTGCATTTCAATCTTGGCTCCATCACTTGTAAACCAAATGATTATTCCCAAGTCACACAATCAATCCAGACCTCCAGTTCCTGCAAAATGGAAAAAAAAATAAGTAAATACTTATTTCTTTTAAGGTTGCAGTAAGATTAAATGAGGAAATTTATGTAAGGCAACTGGCACACACAGTACATAGTAGGTACTCAATAGGTATAAAGTTTTCTCAACAATTATTATAATAGAGCCCATAAATTCCTCCACAGCCTTATATTATTTTGCCTCACTACAGCCAAAAACTGCATAATGCCTCACCTAGAAGTTTTATAAACCAAAATTTGATGAACTATCGACTCTCCCAATAACAAACACAAGCCTATAACATACTTTTTTTTTAATTGAAGTCATACCCACAACTACTGCTCTTTGCAACTTTGCCTTCAACAGCAGTCATAGTAATTCACACATTCATTCATTCACAGTATTCAGCCATTATGTGTGGGCACTCCCCTGAACACTCATTTTATTCAGATCTCTGCTGGGTTTCATTTAATCGGATAGGCTTTGGGGAGAGCCCAGTCTGACATAGTTCTACTTTCCATCCTCTTTCCATTTGCTTTTATTTCCTTTGTTTCCCTTACACACACACACACACACACACACACACACACGAGTTTGTGTTCCCTTACTAGAATGTGTGCTTCATAAGAATAGGGATTTTGTTTTGTTTGCCGCTGTATGCTCAGCACCTGGAAAAAGATTCAGGGGCAGAGTAGAGGCGCAATGAATGTGTATTGATCAAATCAATGGGAATACAGTTTTGACAAAATCAAGAAACTCACCATGACTCAGGGCTCTGGAGTCACGGATCTTTGCCTTTAATCTCAAGACAGCCCATGGCAGCCCTCTCTGTTGACCTCTTTTTATTTCTTAGTTATTCACAAAGTTTGAATAGCTACTGCTGCTTTTCTTTCCTCTGCTCTCTGAAGTCCTTCAGTCTAAGCTCAAGCTGCCATCTTGTTCTCTCTTTCTTTTCTCTACAGAGCAAGTCCAAGGGCTTATGTCCAGATGGATCCACTACTCATGAGACCATTAATCGTAGCCTTTGTTCATATTTTTGCCACTCTTGTTGTATATTTTTCATTTGGAAAATAAATTATCCTAGATCAAGCTTAGTCAAGGAAAAAGATCCAACTGAATGTAGCCAAAGTTTCCAATTTAGATAAAAACACTAGGAGTTGGTGAACTTGAAATAAAAGGTCTTGGAAAAAATCACTTGTAATCTATTAGTTTTCTCCAAGATAGTTTTAGTCCTCTAGAAATAACGGCTATGTTTAGGGAAAATAAACCATTTTAGATGTCATGAAATATTTTGTAATATTATGTTTTTAAAAATAGAATTCAAATAAATTCATTAACTCAGGGTAGAAGTGTGTGTTGTAAAGTATCATGGTAAATAATTTTTTCTACAGACAATATTATTCATATATATTCATACATATATATGCTAAAGTTACTACTCTAATTTTTTAATTTTTATTTGGCACAGTGACCATGAATTTTATTCTGATTTTGTCTAGACTGAAGTTGGTACCATATTCAATTAAGAAAAATTCTACCTTACTTTAAAAATTCTACTTTACATTCCTATTATTATTGTACCAAAATTTTAACAAGCTTAGAAAACATGTTACACTCTTCTTTTCAGAGAAGGAAATGACACTCATGTTTTCTGAATTCCAAGTTTGTATGTTATTTTTTGTTTTTCTTTACTTAAGTTATTGAGTTTTGGACCCAAGAGATAAATGATTTTTATCTCTGTATCCTCACTGTTTGAAAAGGAAAAGAAAAAAAATAAACTAAGATACTTTTTCTTGTACTAAACAAACAATTTTACTCTGGATTTTAGGATTGTCAGCAGGCTTAGAGGAAGGACAACAAATAATTCCACTTTTTCCTTTAGGAATTAGTTTTAATCTTTATAGATTCCAAGTACATCAAGTTTGTCTTTATGACAAGTATTACTGATGAAGAACAATAATTGTGATTTGTTTTCTTAAACCCAGAATGTGTTAGCTGTATATTCCTTTGTTTTCAAATTGAATATGAGTTTTTTACTCTGCTTTCTGACAGTCCTGTTCTAGATATAAATGGGTGAAAATCAACACGTCTATGATGAGTACTATCTATCTTTGCAGCTGTAGAGGAGCCAGAGAAACCCTTGAGGCATAAAGGTAAGGTGAGTTGGGGGAGACTTCACAGAGAGGTGATTGTGTAGTTGGCATGTGAAGGCTCATATAAATGCTTCTCAGTGAAAACAGATAAGTAGTAGAGAAAGATGCTCCAGATAAAGGAAACATCTCGTATCAACACAGAGCCCTGAGCTTATTCCGGCAATGATAAGAATTCCTGAATGGCTCTCAGGATGTATAAATATTAAAGGATGCAGCCAGAAGGATAAATTGAGGTCACATTGAGAAAATCCTTATTTGTGCAACAGCTATATAGAATTTGAACTTTCCCTTCTGTAGTAGGTATCTTTAGGTAGTGTTAGGATCCAATATGTGTTAAAGAAAAGTCACTTGGCAGAAGCTAAAGAACAGAATTTAGTAGCATATAAAATTCATATTAATACATAACAGATTATCCCAGTCAACTACCACAGTTCGCCCTCTGTCTTCTGGTGATTTGTGTTCTTTCCACATTCAAAATATACTTAGTCTTTCTTAAGACCTCCAAAAGTCTCATTCCATTAAAGCATCAGCTCTCAGTCCAAAATCTTATCTGAGTCAGATCTAGGTGCAGAGAAGGCCCTTGGGGCATAGCTCCTTTAGGATAGCTCATTTAGTACACTTCCTCTTGGCCTGTGAAAATAAGAATATAAGTTCTCTGTCTTCCTCTACCCATTACTAATGGCAGGACTAGCATAGGTTAATCACTCTAGACATACCTGTTCAAAAAGTAGACACATTTGAAGGCACAAAGAAGCAACCAATCCACAGTAGTTCTAAAATCCAGCTGGAAATTTTATTGGTTAGGACTCAAGTTCTGGGAAAAATTATCTATTGCTTTAAGCTTCATTCTCTGGGCTCTTGGTTCAACCCTTTGAGTTATCCTTTTTTTCATTAAAAAAATACCACATCTGTGGAACTAAGTAGCTTCTTTACCAGTCAGCTTTTTGCCATTAAAAATGTGGGGGCCAAAGTCCTCTTTGCTTTTTCTTTTACTATCTTATCCTATTCAGTCCAACCTGGTGCTGTTCTGCATATATAACTCTTAAAACCTTTGTGGATCTTCTATGAACCTCATTCAGATTTAATACACTAGGCAGATTCCAGAGCCACAAAACACTTCAAGATAAGCCTGTCCCTCCCTTGAGCTCCTTCTAAGATGGCTACAGAGCAATGCCCTTAAGCTTCCTAAAACTCCTATTTTTTTGATTGACAGGCTCCCTGAGGCACCCTCTTGCATCTAACTGAATAATAATCAGACTGGATATTGTCTTTCTGAGATCTTAATAAAAGATGTTACAGTTATACCCTTGACATCATCTTTGGACCATATTTTTTTCCAGCAGATCCTGGACTGAACATTTGCTTAGAAGTCATTTCTTAATTTTTACACCATTTGACATTTGCAAAGGATTAACATTTGCAAAACCATCAAGTCCTGACTCGCTTTTATTTTACAGTCTTTCTTTTAGTTTCTCTCTCTCCTCTATTAACACCACGAAGAAACCAGATGTCACTTTAAAACTGGTTAAAAATCTCCTTAGCTATATTACCCAGTTAATTAAGTGTATTTTCAACTTTCCACAGAATTGTAAATAAGAAGGTTACTAAACTTTCTGCCACTACATGAGAAGGCTCTCTCTTCTTTCAGTTTTCAATAATTTTTGACTTGCTTTCCTATAAGCACTTATAGAAGATTGTGTTAAATGTCACCCACAGCCTTATTTGAGGTTCAGAAACTCCTCCAAGTCATTGCAGGCTTTCACCAGCACTATTCTCAAGAGTTCACTACCTGATTCCAAAGCCATCTCCACATTTTAGGTATTTTATTAGGAAGACATCTCACTTCTAGTCATCAAACCTATATGTATGTCTTTTATTGCTGTATAATAAATTGCCTTATGCTTTGCAGTTTAAAATAATTTTTAAAAAACACTTTTAATAGATTTTCTGTGGGTCAGGAATCTGGGAGTGGTTTTGCTGGATGGCTCTGGCTCAGGGTCTCTCATTAGTTTTTATTTTTTTTTTGTCTAGGAATTTAGTCATCTGAAGGGATTGGAAAATCTACTCAATAACATGAATAGCTCAATAACATGACAAGGACACTCAATTCTTCATCACATGAACCATTCCCTAGAGATATTCAGCCAACATGGAAGCTTTCTTCCTTCAAAATGAGTGAGAGTGTGTGAAAGACAACACTAAAGACAGAAGCTTCAGCTGCGTATAAACTAATTTCAGAAGTAACATACCATCATTTTTGTTATATGCTGTTGGTGACACAGTCCAGCTCTGGTAAATATGGGAGGTGACTACACAAAAGTTGTGAATCCTAGGAGGCAAGGATCATTAGGAGCCATTTAAAAAACTATCTACCACAATAAGACACTTATAATGAGCTAGGGAAAATCAAAATCTGTTTTAAAATTTTAAGTCTAATGAATAAAGTGACAGCAGTGAGGATTAGAGAGGAGAAATGGATTTGAGAATTATTTCAGAATTTGAATAGCCTGTACTCTACTTATTAACAAAGTACTTATTAAGAGCCATAGAAAGGGAAGAGAAACAACCACGTGAACATTCATAGACGGGAATGTGATCAACTGATTGAATTCATGGCCCTAATTTTCCTACCCACTTACTTCCATGACTTTCAATAGTGCCCTCCCACATAGACTCTGGGATTGGTCATATGACTCCGTTTGGCCAAAAGTATATAAGCAAACTTGGTTCACCATAGTCTTGAAAAAACAGATTTTCTGCTTTTTCTTTTGAACCTGCTTATTTTTGTGGGGAACTAGAGTTCAATTTTGTGGACTGAAAGTCAATTTACCAATAAATATAGGGATTCTCTTAGTAGATTGCCAATATGATTCCCTAAATTGAAAAAATAAATTTGAAATTATTTGGATTTGGGGTTATCTTTATTAGTGTCTCTAGAATAGTCATCTGTATCCTTCACTGTCTTTCTCAGGCCTCTTAAAAACACTGAGAAGCTTTACTGTCAAAACTTGATCACTTCTAATGTTCTAGGGAAGTTCTCTTGTGTGTCTGGAGCAAAGAAAGGAAAAACATTCTCCTGTTATTTGTGTTTCTTTGCTAAAGGATGTGTCTTTGAAATAGGATAACTTAATGCTCAAGTTTTATGCTTTAGTACTAGTTCTCATAAAACTAATAGCATTTGTACCACTATTGTTCCACTAACAAGTCTTTTATCTTAAATTTAATTCCATTTTTTTTTCCAACAGCTGGGAAAACTGCCTCAACTGCAAAACCATAAATGATTAACTTTACCTGTTTCTTAATTTGAGTTTGGTTTATGAAAACAATTGAGATCTGTTGTCAGAAAATGCAGAAGCTACAAAGTCTTTAACTTAAGGTATGCATAATTTTAATATGACTACAACTTAATGAAGTGAGTAGTAGGTACATTACTCATTTTTATTTTTGAACTTCAGACCCTCTTTTGTATACTTTTCTCTATGGTACTCAGTCAGGGACTCAATAAAATACATTTTTTCTTTGCCTGCTAGATCGTTGTTAGGTTCTGCCAATGGAGAACACTAGAAGAGATTGGGTGTAGGAGGAAGACAAATTCTTCTGTGTGATGATTAATTTTACATGAGAGCCTGACTGGGCATGAGTACCCAGCTATGTGTTTGTGTGGTGTTCTGAGTGTGCCTGTGAGAGTGTTTCTGGGTGGAATTAACATTTGAAATGGTAAACTGTCTAGAACAGATTGTTTTCCTGAATGTAAGTGGGACTCATCCAATCACTTAAAAGCCTGAATAGAACAAAAGGCTGAGTAAGAGGGAACCTCTCCTGTCTGACTGCTTTCAAACTGTGACATAATTATTTCCTTTCTTGTGTTTGGGCTCATATGGAAACTTCAGCTCTTCCAAGCTCTTATGCTTGCCAGCATTTTAATTAGATCTACAACATCAGCTCTCCTGGGTCTCCAACTTACCAACAGCAGATCCTAACCTCCATAATTACTTCAGTCAATTTCTTGTAATATACACCTTTACTGTATGTTATATAATACATATCATATATTACAGATATACACAAACATATATATGACCATAAAGAAGACAAGCATGCCCACTTTCACTGCCCCTATTAAAACACAGTAGTGGGATTCCTAGCCTGTGTGATCAAGCAAGGGAAAAATAAATAAAGGCATCCAAGTTAGAAAGGAAGAAGTAAAACTGTCTCTGTTTGCAGATGACATCATCTTACATAAAGAATTTACTAAAGGTCCCACCATGAAACTGTTATAACTAATAAACCCATTCAAGTTACAGGATAAAAACTCTACATACAAAAATCAGTTGTATTTCTATACACTAACAATAAATTATCTTAAAAAGAAATAAAAAAATAAAACAATTCCATGTTCAGTAGCATCACAAACAATAAAACACTTAGGAATAACTTAACCAAGGAGGTGAAATATCTGTACACTGAAAGCAATGAGAAATTGATGAAAGAAATTGAGGAAGACACAAACAAGTGGAAGATATCTTATATTCATAGATTGAAAAAATTAATAGTGTTCAAATGTCCAAACTACTCAAAACCATCTATAGCTTCAATGCAATTCCTTTCAAAAATACAATGACATTTTTTAC
This sequence comes from Camelus dromedarius, assembly GCF_036321535.1. NCBI lineage: Eukaryota > Metazoa > Chordata > Mammalia > Artiodactyla > Camelidae > Camelus > Camelus dromedarius. The sequence goes on along the minus strand of NC_087465.1, from coordinate 23,196,438 downwards.
AGAAATTTAAAAAAAAATTGTAAAATTTATATGGAATCACAAAAGACCCCAAATAGCCAAAGCAATCCTGAAAAAGAAAACCAAAGCTGGAGGCATCACACTTGCTGATTACAAACTACATTACAAAGGTATAGTAATCAATGTGACAGTATTGGCATGAAAACAGACAAATAGATCAATGGAACAGAACTGAGAGCCCAGAAATAAATCCATGCATATACAGTCAACTGATATTTTATGAGGGAGTCAAGAATATTCAATAGGAAAAAGATAGTCTCTTCAATAAAAAGTGTTGGAAAAACAGTATTGCTACATGTAAAAGAATGAAAGTAGATCTATATCTTATACCACTCACAAAAATTAACTCTAAATGGATTAAAGTTGTAATGGATTAAGATCTGAGACTAAAACTCCCAGAAGAAAACATAGTCAAAAATCTCCTTGACACTGGTCTTGGCAGTGGTTTTATGGATATGACACCATAGGCACAAGGAACAAAAGCAAAAATTATCAAGTGTTATCACATCAAATCAAAAAGCTTCTGTGCAGCAAAAGAAATAATTATTAAAATGAAAAGGCAATGTACAGAATGGGAAAAAATATTTGTAAGTCACATATCTGATGAGGTGCTAATAGCCAAAATATATACGAAACTCATAAAACTCAATAGCACAAAACAAATAACCCAACTGAAAAATCATAAGAGGACATAAATAGATGTTTTTCCAAAGAAAATATGCCCCCATTCTTTGAGTTGTGTGTTTACTTTTGGATATTGTCTTTTGATGCACAAAACCTTTTCATTTTGATCAAATCCAAATGTTTATGCTTTCTTCATTGTGTGTTAATTTACATATCTAAGAAATTGTTGCTTAATCCAAGGTCATAAAGATTTATACTTGTGTTTTCTTCCTTCAGTTTTATAGCTTTATCTCTTACATTTTTATCTTTTATAAACTTGAGTTAATTTTTGTGTATAACATGGGGTCCTACTTCATTCTTTTGCATGTGGCTATCCAGTTATTGCAACACCACTTTTAAAAGACTATGTTTTCCTCATTGAATTGTGCTGGCATCCTTGTATAAAATCAATTGATCATAAATAGAAGGGTTTCTTTCTGTACTTTCAATTCTATGTCATTAATTTATATCTGTCTTTATCATATTACCAAACTGTCTTGATCACTATAGCTTTGTAATAAGTTTTGAAATCAGGAAGTGTGAGTCTTCCAACTTTGTTCTTTTTTCAAGATGAATTTGACTATTCTGGATTCCTTAAATTTCTACATAAATTTAAGGATCAGCTTAACAATTTCTGCCCAAAAAAGACATCAGGGATTTTGGTAGGAATTGCAATGAATTTGTAGATCAAACTAAGTATTAGATCCTTAATATTAAGTCTTTCATTTAGTGAACATAGGTACTTTCCATTTGTTTGGACCTTCTCCTTTATTCTTTTAACAATGTGTTGTAGTCTTCAACATATGTCTTGCAATTTTTTAAAAAATAAATTCTTGAGTTTTCTTCTTTTTGATGCTATTATAAATTGAGTTTTTATTCCATTTTTTCTGATTATTCAATTTAAGTGCATAGAAATACAATTAATTTTTGTCTATCAGTTGTGTACCTGCATAGTTGTTGAACTAATTTATTAGTTCTAAGAATTTTTTTAGGGAATTCTTTGGGACTTTTTGTATACAAGATAATGCTAACAGTAAATAAAGGTAGTTTTTTTTTTTTTTACTTTCTTTTTCCTATGAGTACACTTTTCATTCCTTTATTCATTTTCACCTAATTACCTTGGCTAGAACCTCTAGTATAATATGAACAGAAATTTCAAGAGTGGATATACTTGTCTTATTCTTGATCTTAGAGAGAAAGCATTCAGTGTCACACCATTAAGTATGATAATATCTGTGGATTTTTCATGATGCCATTACCAGATTGATGTTTATTTCTTTTCCTAGTTTGTTGAATATTTTTGTCATTAAAGGGTGTGGCTTTTTTCAATTTTTTTTTTTTTTGCCTGTTGATATTATCATGTGGTTTTTTGCCTTTTAGTTTGTTGATACAGTGTGCTACATTGAATGATTTTTCAATTTTAAATCAACTTTGCTTTTCTCTGATAACCCTACTTGCTTGTGATGTATAATCCTCTTTATATGCTGCTGAATTGAGTTTGCTAGTATTTTGTTGAGTACTTTTTTATCTATATTTGAAAGGGATCTTGATCTGTAGTTCAATTTTCTTGTGATTTGTGATGCCTTAGTCTAGCTTTCACATCAGGGTAATATTACTTTGTAAAATGAGTTGAGAAATGTTCTTTCCCTCTTATATTTTTAGTAGAAGAGCTTTGTGAAGCACTGTTAATTCTTCTTTAAATGTTTGGTCAAATTCACCAATGAGAACAACTTGGCCTGAGATTTTATTTGTGGGAATTTTTTTTTTTTTACTATTAATTTAATACCTTTATTTGTTAGTTATTTCTGATTTTCTGTTTATTCTTGTGTCAGTTTCAGTAGTTTGTGTCTTTCCAAGAATTTTTAAATTTTACCTAAGTTATTGTTTGTAGACATTGCCTGTTTTTAGTCAGTCAAGGTAAAGTTTTGACAATTTTATTTGTTGTTTCATAGAACAAGCTTTTGTTTTCATTGATTTCCTCTATTTTTTTCTGTGTCTACTTCATTTATTCTTACTCTAATCTTGAACATTTGGTTGTGTTCTCATTAATTTATTGAGAAGTATATTTTCTCTGCCATTTAAGCTGACACAATCTCACAAACCTATACTTGCAATAAAAAAAAAATTATGTTTACTCATCCTGGCTACACTCAGCTCTCAACTGCCTAGATAAGAGTAATGTATCTCTGACATCTATCTCCCATTTATCAGAGTTTCAGCTCATTATTTTAGGTACACAGACATTGCCTTTTAGTAATTTTTCTATTTGTATTCCCTCTGTAAAGGGCACACCTATGAAAAATACTACTTTCCCAGGTCTAGGAGAATTAATCTTTAGTCAAAGCAATGAATTACCTACTTCCAACTCTAAACCTAACTAGAAAATTCTTTTCTGTAGTCCACTATAATATAGAGCAAAGTATAGTATCTTTGAAGTCATATATAACTGCTTACTATTTCATTTATTAGCCTTTCTACTTATCAAATGTGTAAAATTGTTAATATATATGTGAATTACCATATGGATTATTAAATGAGTGAATGGGTCTATAACATACTTTGTGAAGAATGTGTAAGTTCTTAAGAGTTTAACATGAGTTATCTCACTTATATATCATTTGTGCATAGCACATTGTGTGATATTATATAAGTAAGAGCAACTAAGATTTGCTGTGCTTTTAAGCAAGAGAGGGCTTTCGAATATCTTATTTTGTGTACCCAGTGTAATACGCTGTAAGGACATTATTACTATTATTATTATTATTATTATTATTATTATTATTATTATTATTATTATTATTATGCTATCTAGAGAAAACTTTGGTGATATTAATTTACAAATCAATGCTCAGGGTCCAGGTTCTGAATACAATCCCAGACTTTTTTCCATTTCTTCTCACCATTCTAAATTAGCTTGTTTATTGACTGCTTGATAAATTGATTATGTAATGAGTACATCAGTAAATTATATATAAATTTGAATATCATAAGATTTTACAAGGTAGTTCTATCTAACCCACTTTGAGTTTTTGATAAAGTTTGTAAAGCTTAAACATGCCTGAAACATGTAGAATAATAACATACTCTTTTTTGAGGTTTCAGGAAAATAAACATGAACCAATGCCTTGACAGCATTTGTTTCTCCCTATTCACAACATATAGATTTGGAGAAGAATTCAATTGTATTACCTTTTTGGTTCAATACAATTTAATAAATTTCTTCATATCCTAGCATTCTGTGTGCAGGATTATAATGAGGTATGCACTACTAAAGATCAATGTAGGGGATCAATTAACTTAGAATCAAACCCAGCACTAGGAATTGGCAGTCCTGGTGGAAAGAACCACTGTGCTTCAATGTATCTCTAGTACCACTTTCTAGCTCAGAAGTTATGGCATTTTCCCCTGCTGTGGATCTTCTTGCTACAAGGGCTAGTGTGTTCTGCATATGATTTGGCTTGTTCTCAAAGACATGTTTGCTGTCTTAATGAGTTCTCAAGAGACAGTAAAGAAAGTGGTCTTCTCATTTGCAGGGCTCACAGTAATTTAAAGCATTCATTATAAAGCTACTTCATATGAATTCATCTTTCATATAAAGTTAATTTGGTCTGAAATTGCACACAATATTCAAAGCCTAAGCCCCAAGTCTTATGTCTTAAAGAAAAATAAATCAATTGAGAATGTACACAACAATGGAACTATGATATAGTATTCCTGGTGTAATAGAGATATTTCCAATTCAATAATATTTAGAGTTAACTTTCTGAAAGGTTGTGACATTGACTTTCTTATTTGCACAGAATTGAAAACAACATGCAATTGGCTATCTGGGGTAAATGTTTCATTTGTTGAGACAAAATTTCTTGCTTATTAAGTGTTAATCCTTACAAAACTTGGCTCAAACTACAGATTCAAATATATGCAGAATGATGTCAAAATAAATGTGAATGCATTATATTATTTTACCTACAAGCTAATTGTCAGACAAACAAGAAAACATATGAAATATTAAGTGATATCCGTAAGGGGAAAAATGACCATTATCTACAGTTGTTTCACAGTGGTTATAAATATTGTACATCCAGAAAATAAAGTTTATTTTTGTTAATATTTTAGAGGGCTTTGGGTCCTTTCAGTTCAATCTCCAATGTCTTTTTTTTAATATGTGCATAGTAGTAGACTCCTAATTCACACTTTACACATGCAGAAAAGATAATTTCTTTGAAGAATCTTTTCCAAAGAATTGTCTAACTGATCCCAATGAATATCACCAAAGTTCTTTATTTAAAATAAAATAGGAAAAGAAAAAAATATATATGTTTATGTGTGTAATTTTGATTTATTTGGTTTAAGTGGATTAGAAATTATTATATGCTATACAATTTTGGTTGTTTTGCTACTGTGAGGGATTAAATGAGTTTTATGTATTTCTGAGTAACTTAATTTTTTCAGCCCCTGAAGCCATATAAATCTTTTTTTTTAATAGGAAAGCTTTAAATTCTTAAAAATTTCAGCTTACCCGCACCTTGCTAGTTTAAGAGGATTTTCTGCTTGAAAAAAAATCTCAGTCTTGCCTATGAAATAGCAACAAAATATGATGGGAAAATGTTCAAATAACTCAGTTCTAGTCATTTTGCTTACTTTTCATGTAAAATATTAAACATATTACACAGCATAGTGGACATCTAATATACTTTTTGACCACAACCTTTTTTACCTTCGTATAGCCAGGCTGTATTAGATCTTTCCTCTCTTGCATCTAGGCAGTATCAGCTTTCAAGGTCTGAAATATTATGCTGCTAGAAATGTCCCTGTCAAATCAAAAGACTATATTGAGCCTGAGGCAAACTCTAATAAAATACTCACAGTAGGAGCAACCAAAGTGTATCCTGCTTGGCAACTAATGCCTCTGCTTTAATAGAAAGAGAATTTGGTTTTTTTCTTCTGCCCTGACCAGCATACTAAATGCTCTTGCAGACTGAATTGCACGTTATGATTGGGTAATATCTCACACACTGCTCACAAACCCAGGTACACCCAGCAACAGTCTATCATCAGGTGAATATAAGTATGTGGTCTTGTGTCTGAGCACATTCCGTTGTACAAGCCAGTTTTGCAAACAGGTTGTGCCCCCTCCTTGTGAGACCACTCACGCCACACAGTTGAGTGTCTCTTACACTCTTTCACCTCATGGAGTTTCCCTGTGACTAGTTTTCCTGAAGGAAAAGCAAAAACAAAAGCAAAACCAAAACCATTCAAGCCTGGTTTTTTGATAAATTGTCATGAAATGATGGCACCAATCGGAGTTAGACTGCTGCCCCACTGGGGGTGTTTCTAAAAGAGCATAGAGAACGAAGTCCTCCTGTGTTGGCAAAATTTCAGATGCCACGTCTTGTTTTCCAGTCTCTAGAAAAAGGACAGAGGAAAAAAACAGACAAACTATTTTCAAAAGTTGACTTTTCTGTTCCACTTTTATCACAAAAATACAGTGATTTGCCTATAATAAAATAATAACTTTTCTTAATGTGATTTATTTTCCTTGCCCACTGTGCTTGTGCCAGTACCATCATTTATGGAATAACCAGTTGCTTCAAACATTGTCAAAATACGGTGCACCACATTGCTTCTGAACAAGAATTCAGTTTACAGGTAAAAAAAATAATAAAATAAAACAACAGGCCAATTCCTGTGGGGTTCACTGGCCATTCCATTGGCTACATTATCCAGAAGGACCTGACCTTAAAGAATGTTAATATAGCTTATCAGTAATTCAGTTATAATAATGCCATCTGACAAGGAACATTGTCTGGGGTTGGGATGTTATCCTGAAGGAGGCAGTATGTGTGTGTGTGTGTGTGTGTGTGTGTAGCAGTTTCTCCCATTGCTAGAGTATGTAGCTTTGAGAATCAATGAGAAAATAGATGTGGAATTATTTCTCACAATTACCCGTAATGACCTAATCACAAGAATTTTGCTTCCCAGCTCTGCTAGTTTTAACATATTACAAACCTACAAGGATATGTTTCCATTAGGAAATATAAAAATATTTTTAGGCTGTTGAAAACTATGACTTTTGATCTTTTTAAAAAATTTTTACTGTGAAAATAAGTAATAAGCCAATGAACCAAAATCATTAAAAATCAGGGAAAAAAGTTGAAATGGAAGATAAAACTATAATAGCATTAAAAGCTAAAAATTATTTGGAAATAACAGGATTTAGAAGGTGAATAATAAAAAATTTTACTGAATATAAAGAATATTTCTTGGGCAGAATGACAGCATGCCAAAGCTATTAATATTTAAAATGTATGTGTTTCTTTGCATTTTCTCTCAGTTTTGTTTCATTTTTTACAAAATATCAACTTTTGGATTTTAAATGAAACATTTCCAAAAATATATAAAAGACTATGAATTTTAAGACAAGCGACAGTCCCCTGTACTTCACAGCTAATAAATTATATTCAAAAACCACTGTGATCAAAATTGTGGTATTAACTTAGATAACCAGAACAGTTGAGTGCAAACAGATCCGTGTATTTATGGAAACTGAGTGTATGAATGGATTTCTCAAGAAGAAATATAAAACCCAAATATAAATATTACTGCAGAAGTGACTAGAAAGATGTGTTGGATGATTGAATGCCCCTCCCCTATGGGTCGTTTTGTTTACTCTGAAATTTCTATTATTTACTTTTAAATCTTCTCAGTTCTTCTCAATTTGACTCTAAGTCTCTTACCTTTTCCCTCATGGATTTTTCTCTTCCTGTTCCTATCACTTTCTTTTAAATTATGTTTTGTTTATGGAAGTCCATTGTTCAGAGCTGGACAATGCTGGGTCATTACAGTTCTTACTACATTGTTATCATCTATCCATGAAATGTCTTTTTAAAATTTATCTTTACTTTGTTTATTCACTTACTCATTCCTTCATTGTATATTTATTTATTTATTATTTTTACTTGGTGATTACACCCAATGTATTGTGAACATACTGTTTTTCCTCATCCTCCTGTATCCCGTCATCCAGATCATTAGAATAAATGTTGCTTCATTATTTTCTTATATTTTAAAAATCATTTTATTATACATATATGCCTAAACGCTCTCTTGTTTTGCTTGTTCTTAAACTTAAGAAAAGATCATATTATATATACATTAAGATTTCTCCATGTTGTTTGTGTATGTAGTTAATTTATTTTCACTATTATAATATTTAGTTTGTATAAATAGTCCATATATTCCCAGTCTCTTCTGTATAGTCATTTGATTTTTTTCAAACTTTTACCTTTATACTGGTATCTTTGTTGTTATGAAAATGCTTTGTATACATTTCTTGGTGCACGTGTACACAAGTATTTCTTGGATGTATGGACTAAGAATGAAATTGTGAGTTATGGGGAATGTGAATATTAAAATTTCCAAAGTGGTTATAAAAATTTCCACTTATCCCACACATTTATGAAGATCCCATCTATTCTCATATCTTCAACTCTTCGTATTATTATACTGCTTAATTTTTGCCAAAAGAGTGAGTATAAGAAAGTATCTCATAGTCTTCATATGTATTTCCTTGAATTATTGAGGATGAGCATCCCTTCCATATGTTTAATGACCACCAATTGTTTCCTCTTCTTTCTTATAATTTCTATCTTCTTGTATATATGCTTTGTGTTTTGTCATATTTCTTTCACTCCATCTATTAGACCTATACCGTGCAATACAATAAATTAAATTGAATTTCATGGTGGAAATAGAACATACCTTGCATAACATCTATTACTTCATACTTGTTGGTTTTAGTTATAGTCTAGAATAAGATCTATGTTGTTTCAAGTTCCATGTACACTTGCAAAATGTATCGGTTCTGCTGTTGTTAGGTGGCATGTTTTAAAATTACCTTAAGAGTAGTTAGTTGATGGTGCCTGTCAGCTTTCATTTATCCTTCCTGACTTTCTAGCTACTTACTCTATCAGTTGCTGATAAATGGGTATTGAACTCTTTCATTACAACTGAGGAATTTTATTTTTCTTCCTTCTCTTCTGTCAGTTGTTTTCTCATGCCTTTGAAAGTGATTACACATTTAGAATTATTTTGTCCTCTGGGAGAATTGACCCTGTTGTCATTATATAATATCCCTTTTTATTCCTGATAATATTCCTTGCTTTGATGTCTCCTTGTCTAATATTAATGAAGCTAGTTCAGTTACATTTTCTAGTGTTTGCATCATTTAACCTATATATGTATCTTTATAAATAAGTATTTTTTAGACAGCATTGGGTCTCACTTCTTGTTATGTGAAGCCAATCTGATAATCTTTGCCTTTAAATATTGTGCTGAGGCCATTTATACATAAAGTGATTATTAATGAGTTTGATATGGTAGCTACCATCTTACTGTTCTCCATTCGTTCCTTCTTTCTTATTTTTCTCTTTTCTGATTTCTCTTGTGTTAATTGAGGATTTTTATAATGCTATTTTCTCTCACCTATTATGTTATACTTTATACCTTTAAACATTGAGTTGACTTAGTTTATGCAAAATATATCTTTAATCAGAATTTATCTTCAAATAATATTAATTTATATCACTAGTAGAGAAAAAAACCTTACAACAGTAAATTCTCAATTCTTACCTCCTTTGAAATTTTTGTCATGTATTTTACATTTTCATAAACTATAAATATACGTTGTTATTATTTTGCTTTAAACATTCACTATTCCTATAGAGTAATTAAAAATAAGAAGAAATTAATTTTATTTTCCCTTCATTTATTTGATTTCTAAGACTATTCATTTCTTTGATTCAATCCAACTCTGTCTAGTATTATATTCCTTCTGTCTAAAGAAATTTCTTTAACATTCCTTGTATATTATTGTGCTGGCAAATATTTTTTCTCTGTTTGTTTATATGAACACATCGTTTTTCTACTTAATTTTGAAGTATAAATCCATGTATATCAAATCTTGTTTTATAATTTTTTTCTTTCAGAATTTTCAACATGTCAGTCCATTGTCTTCTGAATACTGTGTTTTTTGGAATAAATACTATGCTGTTACACTTACTTTTCCCTCTATATGTAATGTGTCTTTTTTTTTCTTCTGGATGCCTTAAAGATTTATTCTCTGTCTTTCAGTATTTTAATATGACATGTCAATGTACTTGAACTCATGCATATGTGTGTGGCATATGTATTTATTATGCTGACATTTACTGAATTTGTTATCTGGTGCCTGCCGTTAATTTGGGGAAAAAATTAGCTATGAATTTTCAAATATTTATTCTTTCTCATTCTCTTTCTTCTCCTTCCAGCTATGTATTTTTGGAATGTTTTATATTGTTCCACAACTCTTGATTGATCTATATAGTTTTTATCACCTTTTTCTTTGTATTTAAGATGGGCAGTTTTAATTGACCAATATCTAAGGCCACAGATTCTGCTCTTGTCTGCATTAAATCTACTTATGAGCTCATTGAGACATTCTCAGCTATGATACTGTTTTTCATTTCTAGTATTTTCTTTTCTCTGCTGGAAGTATTCACCTTAGCTTGCATATTGTCCAACTTTTTCAGTAGATCCTTTAATGTATTAGTCATAGGTAATTTAAATTTCCTGTCAAATAGTCCCTACATCTGTGTCATATCTGAGTCTGACTTTGATAACAGCTTTGTCCCTGGAGAGTATGTTTTCTCTTGGCTACTGTTATGCCTTGTGACTTTTTAGTTAAAAGACGGAAATCTTGTGTAGGACAGTAGAGATTGCGATCTGTTGTTTTTAATGCTTGGAAATAGGGATGCTTTTTCTTCTTCCGAGTCTATTCTGTTAGGAGTTGAGCTGGTTTTTGAAGTTCTTTGTTGCTGTGTTTACCCTTAGTGCAACAGTGGCTTCAAATACCTGTAACCATACCTTACGTTTAGGATGGAAGTTGCTTTGCCAGAGTGATGTCTAGTCAAAGTTCAGCTTTAAGTCTTCTGACAGCACTTTACCTTCAAAAGGTATTTTTTACTTTTTCCTTGTTCCTCTCCTGTCCCTTGTCTAGTTTTCTCAACCAAGCACTCGGACCTTGTTAGCTTGGCTGTGGGGGAGAGTTGGGAGTGTATCTTTCGTTGCTCTAATTCTACCTTGATCTCAGGCAGACAACATGCATCTCTGTCCCAAGGATGTTAGCAGTTTTTCCAGCTGCAGTTTGGGGCCCCATCTCTTCACACTCTTCCCTCTGGATAGACTTTTTGTTGTTGCTTTTTTTTTTCTTTCCTCTCTTACTTTCCCTCAGATATAAGGAGTTTTCACTTGCCTTGAGGGTCACAGATTTTTTGGTTTTATTTTGCTGTTCCCCTTCTCTCTCCATCTTGAGGCTTAAACTCTGTAGGAAGATAGCATGAATGAATATGGGTGGAATTCTGTGCCTCCTTGCACACAACTCCTGCTTCCCTCCCTGGGGTCTGCTCCATAATTGACACTTAACTTTGGTTCTCTACAATCTTTTCTGTAAGCTCTTCATGGAGTTTATACAGAAAAAGCCTACAAGGGTTTTACAGACTCCATCAACTTCTGTGGCTTCCAGAGCTTCATACTGTTCACTAGCTGACATGTGCTATAGAAAGTCCATGCAGACTTCACTAATTTGTCAAATGAACTCTTTCTTCTGGTGGGTAGTTCAGTCAACTGCTTGTAAGTGAGCTCTTGTGTTTCCCCTCTCCCTACAGTTGTCTGTCTCGCCTAAGATTCAAATGATTGATGGTTCTGCAATGTTACTTCTCCATTCAGTTCAGAAAAATCTCATGAGTCTGACATTCATACAATTTTTTGTTTATTTGCGAGTATAGAAATGAAACTCTTTCCAGCCCTCTGCATCCTGGACTAGCAACCAGAAGTTGATATCCAGTTTTAAGATTAAAAAATCAGTTTAATTCTTAGTTTCTATGAAGTCCTTTTAATACTGTATTTGAAACTTCTTAAATGCTTCTTTCCTTTTTTTTTTATTTGAAGTTATCATGTAGTTCTATCACATTTAGTAATTCACAGAGCGACTAAGAATTCTTCTAGGTTCTAGTATATCTCATTGCTAGGTCCTTTTTGGTGCATTTTATTTGCCTGTTTCCCCTGTTAACCATCAAGAGATAAATATACGGTGGGATCTTCCATCCCAACTCCATCAAAAGGCATAATCCTAGCTGCTAATCCTCTGCTGGAGTGCTAGGAAGAGCCCTGTTTGCATTCTCACTTTTAAGAGAGATGGCCCACCTCTGCTACACCTATGGCTCCTTTAGGCTCAGGAAAATCAGTTTTGGGTTACATACTTGGAATTTCTACCATCTCTGAGAAGATACCCAGGTCTCTGACTGCCAAAATCTCCAGCGTGCCAAAAATCCTCATTTTTGCCCTTTAGTTTCACTACTTCCTCTCCAGCTCAGAGAACAAAGGCAGAGTCTGCTCTCTCTTCTAGAGACCCAGAGTCTGCATTAGGTTTCTATTGTTGTGTAACAAATTGCCTCCAAACTTAACATACAAAGATCAAACATTGAATCTTTCACACAATTCCTGAGAGTTACGAATCAAGGTGTGGCATGGCTTGGTCAAGCTGTGAGTGAAGACTGTGGTCATCACAAGCATTGATTAGGGATACAAAATTCACTTCCATGCTAACATATATTTTTGAAAGTTCTCATTTTCTCAGTAAATATTGGGTTAATTTCTTTCCTATGTAGGTCTTTCTGTGGAGCTACTCATGGCATGGAAACGGGCTTATGTCAGAGCCAGTCGTGAAAGCGGGAGAGGGAAAGGAGAGGAAATACTCGACACAAGCAAGTCTAGAACCCAATCTTGGAACAGGCAGCAGTGATACAATCACCTCTGTCATATTCTATTCATTTGTAGTGAATCTTACGTCCAGTTTATACTTGAGTGAAGAAAACTGAGCTTGGCTAACCCTTTACATGCACATTCTATGCTGTACCACTCACCTGCAGCAGCATTTGTTCTGCTTTATAGAAAAAAATTGAAAGGGACATGGGAGGTATTGGGCATCATGGTCACTATCTTCCCTGAATTTACTTTTCTCATAATGAGCCATTTTGCAATTTTAGTGACATTGTCAAATCATACTACAGGCCACTGGTAAGTGTTCGTCATTTATAGAGAAGGAAGACAAGATTTTCAAAAGAAATGAGATCAATATTGGAACCATTTGAAATGTATTATCTATTAATTTGGAAATACAGTATATACATCTTTCAGCTGCAAAAACCAAAAATATAGCTTTCTGGGATAAACCAGGATGCTGTGCAAAAAGCTTAGATACACACAACAGGATCTCTTCAGTACTGGTTTTCTCATGAGCATGCATGAATCATTAAATGCATGAATAACTGAATGAGGGAAAATTAATATATTGTTACTCAAAGAGATATTATATCCTCCAGTAAAACCGATACTAAACTTTAGATTTATCTTAGAACAGAGCTTTATGATTATTAAATGTAACTTGTTTAAACCACTAAATCTATTTGATTTTCCAAAAAATGTGACTGCAACTTTACTTCCTGAAAGAAACTTATGCCCCATGAGACTTAGGCTAAATTTCTTGACTCCTACATTCAGAGAAAAGTAGCAAGCAAAACTATGCCTCAAATTTTCATACCTCTAAGCAAGTGTCTTGCTCATGAGCCTTTTATGTGTACCGAGTCTCATGTAAAATTAAGAATTAGGAATATCTGATTATTCGGAAGCCTCTTTTCTAAACATAGATCTGTTCAGTGCTACAACTCAGTGTTGAGCATTTTAAATGAAGTAATCATTGTGATGCTGAACATTATTTTGAGATTTTAAAAGATCAGAAGTAATTACTAAATAATACTTTTGGATTCAATTTAATTTCTCTTAAATAGGGCTCAATATATTTTACAAATCCATCTTTATCCATAATCTTTGAGATAAAAGCATATTTATGGACTCTGCATCATTTTAACAGGTGAATAAAATTAGAATTTATTTACATTCTGGGAATTGCCATCAATTTATAAATAAAGGAGAAATTTACTGAAGATTAACAGATTTCAATTGGATTGATTTCTGCATGTGACCAAATAACTGAACAGAACTGATCTCAGGAGACATTCTAGCACATTGTATCACATCTTGGATAAAACTGAAATCCCATAGATATGCATAGTCTTAAAGTTCTAATGAAAAAAAAGTGTTCCTGTCTATATTTCAATAGTGAGAAGAATTGGGGAAGGCAATTTGACTCTTTCCCAAGAAGACTCACAAGATGCAATTACACTGGTAAATTTACCATTACTTGACATTTTCCTTTTAGTCTTACTACCTCATCAACTTTAATTTTGCACACATATTGAGAGTGGACATAACTCAAATATCTATCAACAGGTGAATGGATATAAAAAATGTGGTATACCTAGACAATTCAACACTGTTCAACAATAAAAATAAATGGGACATTAATACATTCCACAGAATGACTGAATCTAAAAACAACAACAAAAATAACCCTGTGCCATGTGATAGAAGGCAGACACAAAAGACCACATATTGAATGATTAAATGCCTTTTAAGACATAATACCTGTGTTGTTTCCCTTTCATCTTACTCATTAACTAAATGAAAACACCAACCAACAGGTTGGTTCCTATGTCAGAAGTTAACATATAGCATGACTTTGTATACGGGAGTTTGACAAATGTCAATAAACAAATTTGTGAGAATCAATCAGCTGTATGAAATTTATAATGATGAGAAATATAATTTTTATTATTTTTGTTTCTCAGTAAAACTTATAGTGAATTTATGGACAAACGTATGTACATGCATGCTTTTGTTTGACAGCCAGTTACTAAACTTCCCATCACTGGATGGAGGAGACATCCCCTGTTGCCTGGGACAATCCACTGTGTGTTTTTTACTGCAAAGTAGTAGCACAAAGGACTGTATCTGGAGATGCCAAGACTGTCTTTAATCTTGTCATAGAACAGTATACCAAAATTAATTAATTTTATTATACATAACATAAAAATAAAATTTAAAAATACAGTTGAAGTTTGAACTTATAAATAGAATAGGGCTAGAGGGTTCAGTTTTCTGGAAAACCTGAATACATCAGAACAGCATTGGTGATAAGAAACTCTGGATAATTTAGGGACTCTGTGTGACCATTGGCCTTTATTTGTACAGTTCTATCAAAGCACAAAGCCATTGTTCTTTTTATCATCATTTTGTTTACCATCTTCCTGAACATTCTTTAATGATTAGAATCTAGTATCCTGGGGTTTGATTGGTGAAAGAGCTTTCCAGAAAAAAAAAAAGTCAGAAGAGAAAATGTATTTTAGCTCCACGCTAATCTCCTCCCCCTATTTTAAATTACTTAGTTCTTATTAATGTGCTGCTTTGAAGCAACCCACTGAAAATAATACTAAATTATAAATTATATTTTTTAATAAGGTATTTACATTCATGCTTTCCAACAGAGAAGTAATGCCTTTGTGATTTTCAAATATTCAGAGATACAAAATTGCATGTCTAGGTCCTGGGTGATAGGTAATCTGATATAAATTGCCTGGCCCTTAAATTTTTGTGTGTGAGTCTTCTTAAGAAATAATTCTCCCAGAGTAAGACAGCAATAGAAAAATTATCTATATACTAGCCAAGGCATGGAGACAGCCTAAATGTCCATCAGTGGATGACTGGATAAAGAAGATGTGGTATATTTATATGATGGAATACTACTCAGCCATAAAAACTGACAACATAACGCCATTTGCAGCAACATGGATGCTCCTGGAGAATGTCATTCTAAGTGAAGTAAGTCAGAAAGAGAAAGAAAAATACCATATGAGATCGCTCATATGTGGAATCTAAAGAAAAAACAAAAACAAACAAACAAAGCATAAATACAAAACAGAAACAGACTCAGACATAGAATGCAAACTTGTGGTTGTCAAGGGGGCGGAGGGTGGGAAGGGATAGACGGGATTTCAAAATTGTAGAATAGATAAACAAGATTCTACTGTATAGCACAAGGAAATATACACAAGATCGTGCAGTAGCTCACAGTGAAAAAAAAATGTCACAATGAATATATGTATGTTCATGTATAACTGAAAAATTGTGCTCTAAACTGGAATTTGACACAACATTGTAAAATGATTATAACTCAATAAAAAATGTAGAAAAGAAAAGAAAAATCATCTAAAGGGTATAAGATTAACAACATGATTTGTGACCTTAAAAACATACCATTCTAAACTGCTATTCCCTAACTCTGGATTTGTTTATTTTGTATTTTATTTGCCTAACAATGCCATGATTTCTAAATGTATTTGATGGCTATTGAGATGATTTAAAGCAAGTTTTTTGTTTAATGTGGTTGATTGTGTTGACTTCTTTCTTTTGTTTACCCAAGACGTAGATTAAAAGAGTGGGAAATAGATTAGTTTGTATTTCCATTTCCTTCATTACTAATTCAAGTCAGAAAAATAATTTAAGCCTCACTTGACACTTCTCCTGTTATTTAAACATAACTAAACACTTGAATGTTGGGATTCTACTTAAGTCAGGGCCTTTTCTGGACTTAATTCAAGAGTCTGACACTGTCAGCCACATGGTTTATATTAGCACGACGTGTCAGAGTCAGGCCTTGGTATTTTTGCTTACTGCCTCATCCCAGTAGACAGAAAATGGGGAGAGAGGAGAGAAAGAAATTTATGGTAGCAGATCCCAAGCGTACAAGATTATCATCTCATTTCACAATACCTGAAAATGAGTAACAATTAAGAGGGAACACTAGACAGAAAACTCTACCTCTCCTGCTTCCTCTTCCCCTCGTATCAGATCTTTACCCCCAAGACTCCAGGGAAACAACTGTGGCAAAAGTTTCCATCGTTCTTGTTTCCAAATTCAATGTGCCCTCTGAGTCCAATTGCTCAATGCCAACGCAGCTTAAGGCCCTATTGACAGTGATTTCTTTTGTTTGTTTGTTTGTTGTTTTGTTTTGTTTTGTTTTGCTGGGTTTCTGCCTATATGAGAGATTTAGGAAGAGATCCAGCAAACTGGTTTGTTCTGTTTCATTCTGTTTTTCCGCAGAGTTCCTTTGCCAGCTTCTCTTATTCTACAGATACAATAAAAATGTTACAATGGTTGTTACCATAGACTTCTTTTCTTCTTTAATATACTTTCTTGGATAGTCTCACTCATTCTCCTGATTCCAATTTCTACCCAAATATCCATGATTTCTCCTAATGTATATATCTAACCTCTTTCTTCAAAATTTCAGGACCATAAAGAAACATCTAGATGAAAGCATACTAGAAATTTCCCACCAGATACTCAAAAGGCAAGTGAAAATTAAAATGATCAAAAGTTACTCGTTGTTTTTCTCTTTCCCCTATCAAAAAACAAAAAACAAAACAAACAAACAAACAAAAAAACACAGATAAATCTCCTTGAGCCCATCTTTCTTTCTGAGTAAATACCACTGTAAGCTACCTCTCCCTTCTCTCCCAAGTCACCAAAAGCAGTAAAGTGATCTGAGAATTGTTCTGTACTGTTTTCCTATTTTTTTTTCCCACTTTTAGTTGGTGATAAAATCCTATTACTTCTATTCATTAACGTATCTCCCATCAGTCCTTTACACTTTTAAATTTTTATTTTTCCCTACCTTTCACATTTCTGCTTATTTTTCACATATATATGAAAATATATATATATATATATGGGATATATAATCCCATATTGCTGAGAATGCTTTGTATCCTTACCACTGTTGACATGACTACTTTGTATAAATATGGAAACAATCTCCTCCCTCAAGACACCTTATTCCCGTTGACCATTATCTTAGAAACTATCCAAATCTCTGATGACTATGAGACAAATGGCACTCTTGGAAGGCAGTATTGGCAAATAAAAGCAGCACCGGCCCTTTATAACATGTGTCTGTTCATGTGGATGTCATGTTTGAACATTTTTACTCTCTTCTATTATCTATCACATTAAACTAACTCTCTGTAAAACAAAATATTCTTTAAGATTTGATTTTTCTAAAGATCTCTTCTATTGCTGGTCTCCCATGGTTTTCCATTCCCCAAAATCTTCATTTCAACTTTACATACAGGCCCATGCATGCTTCTTCACCAAGTCCAAAGTTCTCCTTACATCACTTCTCCAATGAATATTCATTTGATCATTTCTTCACTCTTCTTAGTAGAATTAATCATGTTCTTTTCCATACTCTTTTTGAATAGTCCCTCTTTAACATCTATAATAATGTACTGAATGTGTGTGTAGATTTTCCTCCCTGTAAACATCAAAATCCTTGTGAGTAAGTCCTAGGTCTTATTTGTCTTCCATCTCCATGGCATGGCAACCCCAAGCAGAACTAAGTATATATTTGTCAGATGAATGAATGAATGAATGAATGAATAAAACTACTAACTAATAATATTAGACAAAGAAAAGGTAAGGTAAAAATTAAGATATTTCCAGTGTTTATCACCATGCTCAGTGCCTTACATATACTAAGTTAATATTAAGAGAAATCATACAGAGTTATTTGTATCCTTATCTTTTTGATAAAATTTCAAAATTTTTTGGTGGGGGAGGTGATCAGGTTTATTGACTGATTGATCTTGAATGGCAATACTGGGGAATGAATCCAGAACCTCCTGCATGCTAGTCACGTACTCTACCACTGAGCTACACCCTCCCCCCTGGGTATCCTTATCTTTTTCCAGGAAAATAACAGACTCAGATGGTCAAATAGCTTATGCAGGGCTTCTCAGTCAGTGTATTGCTTTGAAATCTCTTTTCTTTCAAGGTATGCCCAATGCTGTTGCTCTATGTTGAGAAACAGAGCAGAGTTTCTCACACTGAATGAATATTTCATTGTTTCTTGGTAAAAAAGAAGAAGCATATTTTATAAGTTCTCTAAAACCTTTCCAGTACACCTAGTGAATACTTATCAATGGTAATACATTGTCCGACACAGCCCAATCACAGTAATGAAGCAATATAAAAGATCATTTTAATTAAAATAGGTTAAATCTACATTACTTAGTTTGTATTAATCAAAATATTAGGTAGTGTAAAAAACTGACTTTCCAACTATAAGAAGTGTTTTCATTAGCTGTTAAGATCTAACTGGGTTTAAATCATCAGCTATATTTGTCACTCTAGACTTTTATTTTAAGTATGTTTTAAAAAGAAATTCTTCAATCCTGTAGATACATTTTTGAGCCTAATTAATATTTGCTCCTTGAAGGTAGGATGTCATCTTGATTCACCACTGGTTTGTTTCTTCTCCATCACAGTGTTGTATTTGGTTTACTTATCCCTTGGAGCCACACAAAGTGATGAAAATGCCTTTAGTTATATCTTTATTATGGTGATGTATTAAATAAAGATTGAAAGTAATTGAATTTTTTGAAGTTTTAGACTACTAGACATCAAAGAAGCAACTATTTTTTTCCCACAACTGAATGATGATTTATTGTCATAATATGGGTACTCTTGTTCAAGGTCTGTCTTTCCAAAATGGATTTTCCAGATATACGTAAGACATTTCTCCTGTACCTACACTGAAAATAATAGCAAAGTGAATTACTTGAAATCTCTGCAATTTGCTCATTCATTCATTTATTCACTAATTACTAAAACTACTAAAATGCCTCCTTAGGTCCCTAGATTTATATTAGGAACTGCCTTTGCAATAGTAAATAAAAGGTTGTTCAGAAATAAGTGTTCACAGTTGAGGAAACTGTCATGAAAACCACTAATTATCATATGATATCCTATGGAGCACATGAATAAGCAACCCCTGAGGAGATGGTTAAGGGGAAGAAGGATGGAAGGGAATGAAACAAACAAGCAAACAAAAATCGTCTTGAATTGAACCTTAAAGGATCATGCCTGTATGACCAGCCTCCACTACTTACTAAAAAAAGAGAGAGAGTGAGAGATGCTTGAATATAAATTTTAATTTGTGCAAATTCAGAATGATTCTTTAAACTTCTAGATTCTATAAGTTTTGCTTTTAAAATTCATTAATGTTTTATGTTTTATAATTGTTATAATACTTCCATTTATAGGTATTTTTTCTACATATAGTAATCTAACTACATTTTACACCCATGTCAGAAATTCATAAAATACACTATTAAAGTTATATGGGGAGGATACTAAAATAAGTAAATGTGTCTCATTTTCACTGCTTCAGAGATATAACAAGAAAACTAGTGGGAAAAGATACATTCAGCAAATAAGTTTCACTAGTTTGTATTTAGTGATTTGCAATCCTGCTTCTCAGTCACCTTAAATGTGTGACAGTTTAAACAGTATACAGCTAAATTACTCACTACTTTAAAAATTCTTCATTAATTTTATACCTATATTTGTTATATATACTATATTACTGAATTTGTTTTTTATTGAGGATATCGCTTTCGGTTCTTTGTTACCTCTTCAGTGGCTTCTTTTAACCTGAAGCTTTGCCAGATTAAACATAATCATAGTGATGGGAGGAAAAACAATGTGGGGCATGAGAAGGGCTGTGTCCCAGGTCTCAGTTGAGCCCCTGGGACGTGCCCTGCCAAGTGTGGGTCCTTGGCTTCGTGCAGGAAAGAATTCAAGAGTGAGCCACAGTTGAGTAAAGGTAGATTTATTTAGAGAGATACATACTGCATAGAGTGTAGGTTGTTTCAACAGGCAAGAGAAAGGCCATTAGGTGTGTGGTTAGGTACTCAGATTAGAGTAAAAGTAGGTACACACTCCATAGACAGAGTACGGGCTGTCTCTGAAGAGGAGGGAGAAGAGAGGGGGTGGTGGCCATGAGGTGCAGTGTTGCCAGTTTTTATGGGCTTGGTAGTTTCATATGCTAACAAGTGGGAGGACAATTCCAACTACCCTGGGAAAGGGGCTGGGATTCCTAGGAAATTACCCATTGTCCACTCTTTGACCTTTTATGGTTAGACTTGGAACTGTCATGGCCCCTGTGGGTATGTTATTTACCATGCTAACATATTACAATGAGCATATAATGATGTTCAAGTTCTACTAGAAGTCAAATATCCTGCCATCTTGAGCTTCAAGGCCAACTGGGAGTTGACTCTTCCACCATTTTGATGTTAATTGCTGTGTCATTCCTCAAATGGCTGTGCCCTGCCCCCTTCCCTCCTGTCTCATGAGTATTTTATCTCTAGGGCAAGAATCTAAATATAAAAGTTCCCCACATAGACAATCTTGCATCCAATTTTTGTGCTGTGCACTCTGAATGTTAATTTTCATCTCTTTAATTTTATCTGTTTTCATACTAAGCTTGGGAACACCAAAACAATTGATGTCTCATTTCCTCCATGATGTCCTTACACTGATGTTTGAGTTGTTGGATCTTACACCATATTCTTCTCCCACACTTATATAGAGGCTCAAGGTAAATCATCTATAATCTGACATTTTGGGTTCAGGAACCTCACACCAGACTTCTTTTCTAATCTTCTGAAGACCATTTTTCAGTTAACAGAACTCTTTCATGCTCCCAATTATCTTTAAAATTTGGTTTCAAATATAATTCTCTGTAATAAATTTCTTCAGATTCTTTTATATTAAAACATTTATGGAAATGTAAGCAAACCTTTTGGATTTTATTCAATTTTGTGAATCCATTTCCATTCAAGAGGATGTTTGACAAACTACAATTTGGGAGAAAAATTAAAATTATGTCTTAGTTTCCTAAACATGCTTATATTTCTAATATATAGACAAGTGTATGCAAATTATTAAAGATGAAAAACCTTTAATAGTCATTTCCTATATGAAAATAAAATTCCTAATGTTTAAAAAATTCAGAATGCCAGAATATTTTTGCTACATAATGTTGTTACTGATACAAATATTAGTATTAAAATTAATAGAAGTATTAATACAGATTACTGATACTATTAGATAATGTTTTGAGTGCATACTAGTTTTAAATCAATTTTTTCATTTAATCTACTCAAATATCATAGGTAGTTACTATTATTATTAACAATCTAAAGATGAAGAAGTGAAGATTTAAGTACGTTGTCTGAGGTAACAAGTAGGAAGTAGTGAGACTGGCATTTACATTTAGGTCTATGTTACTCATAAGCCTTTTCTCTTAAAAACTCTCCAAGTTGTTCGTATTAGTCATATATCATCTACTCTCTGAATTAGCAACCTGGTATATACCACAATGTAGTTATAGAAAGTCTCAAGATCCTGAGATGTGTTTTATCCCAATAAAATGAAATAAGTACAATATTTAGTTGACATATTCATTCAAGCCCAGTTGGAAGCAATCAATTCCATGGTAAATATTATAAATAAAATATTGTATGTATCTGCCCCTTTTTGTTAAGGGCATCAGTGTTCAGTGAGTTGACTAAGTGGTAAAACTGAGAATGTCTCTCTACTTATCCCCTGCTCCAAGTAACGTTTCCAAATGCCTGCCAAGTCATTCCCTTTGACTCTGACTTGTAAACCTGTCCACTCTGTTTCTGTTTTTCTGTCACCGATGCCGTAACTTCATCAGGTCTTGTTCAGATCAATGCACACATGCCTTCCTGGTGCCTCTGCCCACAGTTTATTCCCCCAGGGATTTATCCCCTACATGGCTGGATCATTCCTAACAATATTCATCCTGTAAGGATTATTTTTGAGTGAACCCTCTCTCCTCCTGTCATTCCCCACTTTGAATGTCTCCCATAATTTTCAGTCAGGTTCTGGGGATGTCTTATGTCCCTACCTATCACCACTTTCTGAAACCCACCCAGTATCGGAACACTCTTGTCTTCCCAAACCTCTAGATTACTTCATGTTTTGGAATTTGACTTATATTCTGGTTGCCTGAAATGTCCTTAAACCCTCTTATTCTTCAAGACTTCAATATCAAGTTAGGAAGCTTTTTAAAAACACCCAGGGGAAAAGTAGCTGCCAGGTTTTCCACGTCATCATCGTACACAAAGATTTCTGTCGGTACATGTTTCAATTTTTTTCACAATTGTTTTTCTATTTATTTATTCAGTGTTTCAACAAATATTTATTGGAAATCCAGTGTGTTTACATCACTGCACTGAACACTGAGGTTATAATTTGTTCTGTCTCCCTGTTGGACTCCACAGGGGCAGGGTTCACACAAACGTTTAATAGTGTTTATAGTATTAATAAGTCTTGAACTACTACACAATAAAGTTCTTGCTTACATGAACGAAAGCATTGATGACTATAACAGGGACATTGTGTGTGAAGGACACAAATATTTTGTGTGTACATCATATCTATAACAAATATCAAAGGAGGTGTAAAGAAATCCATATTGAATTATGAATACTTTAAGTATTAGTTTGTAGAAGATGTGTATGGGCTAACGTATTTAAAAAGGGATATTTTCCATTCATATTGAATGAAATATTTTTCTCTCACAAAAACCTAATAGCAATCTCTATTGTTGATGTGGGGGTTTAGAGGTATTTATTTATCTATTTATTCTTTACAAATCACAGTCTACAGAGTATATTCTGTAGTTTTCAAAGTAAAAAAGAAAAAGCCTTATTTTTCTAGCAGAAATTTTAGTTAGGTTGAATAATAAATTCTCCATATCTTTATATAACACCTAGGGCAAAACTGTCTAAATCTTTTGGAATCTGAACATGCTGTGTTCATGTAGAGAGAAATAAACAATTGTCATTTATCTGTTTCTTTCAAGTCAGAAACAAAGAACTGTCTGACAGGAGTTATTTCTGATTTCCAGAATTACTAGGTTTTTCTTTTTTTTTTTTTAATTTCTATTTTGATTTACAGATAAAAGACCCTTCAAGAAATTCCAAACAGCTTCACATAAGCTTCAGAGTTTGGGAAAGCTTACCTCACTGAATTAAACATTAGACACTTTTGATGTGTGCCTGCTTTTTCCCTCTCAATCTTAGAAAAAGCCTGTGCTTAAATATGTAAGCCACAGTCTAGTGTGTCAGAGTTAAAAGAGGAGAGCTTTTAAATCAAACTTGGAAATAGTACATTTAAGTTTAGATTTGCACTTGGATGGATTTGGGAAATGTCACAGGAGTTCATGCTGGCTAGGAGAACTGGAGAAGTAATAATGTATTTCCCTTTCTGCAGAGCTTTGCAGTAGACATGAGGCAGAATCAGACTGCTTTCCTCCTAGGATTCTTTGTATCAACTGCTGTTAGTCACAGCAAGCATATGGAAATAGAAATGTAAATTTTACTGTAGTATGTGCACATTCATAGAAGATGCACGGGATATGATAGAAGCACGTCTCCCTTTACCTATTATTAAGACATTAAATAACATGCTTGTCTGGTGTTCAGTAATTTCTCATTTCCAATCTGATCTGTCTCTTAAATGGCCCATTCACATATTCACTGGGCCATTCCAGACGAACTTACTTTAAGTTCTTCAAATAAACTCATTTTCTTCACAATACTTCATTTCCCACCTTCTCTTTTTCCCATGAATATAACAAACTAGAAATTTTGAAGACATCTTTGATATTCTTTGCCTTTAATATACCTATCTGTTATCAAGTCTTGGTTTTCTTCTTTAAAAAAAAAAAAAGTTGATTCGTTCATTCTGCCCCCTTCTCCATTATCAGATTCCTACCACCTAACAATTGTATTATTAGAACATCCAGCTAGCTAGACTGATTTTTTTCCCTGTTTTCTAAATGAGCCTAATAGTATTAATACTAGAGCAATCATTTTACTAACTACTGTAGTAGTTCAAAGCTTCCTTGGGAAAGAAAAATGACCTAAGTACATAACATTTTCTAACTTCTGATTTTTTTCTTGTTCATGGTAGCTGTCAAAGTCAAGTCTTCCCAGGCCCTCACTAACCAATCTCAACACTTTGCCTCTGAGATAGAATTTCTTTTTAATTGGAGTATAGTCAGTTTACAATGTTGTGTCAATTTGTGGTGTACAGCGGAATGCTTCAGTCATACATGAATATACATATATTCATTTTCATATTCTTTTTCACCATGAGCTACTGCAAGATACTGAATACATTTCCCTGTGCTACACAGTATAAACGTGCTTATCTATTTTATATATACCAGTCAGTATCTGCAAATCTCAAACTCCCAGTTTATCCCTTCCCGCCCCCCTCCCCCCCGGTAACCATAAGTTTGTTTTCTATGTCTGTGAGTCTGTTTCTGCTTTGTAAATAAGTTTACTTGTCTTTTTTTAGAATTTTTAAATATTAGAAATAGTGGGAGGATCTCCAGTGGAGTTACTCAAAAGGATTCTAAAGTTCAGGGATTGTTAAAGACATTCAGATAGGACTCCTATTAGTGGTAATAAAATCACGGCCGTCAATGTGATGGTACGATAATTATGGTGATGATTAGATTGCTTATATGGAATCCTAGGTGGTTTACATGAACTACCTTTGTGGCTTTTAGTAAATTACATAACCTAAAACTAACTTACATGGTCTTCAAACTGTGATTATCCATGTACTGTGGAAGTCATGTTTAAATAAGATAACCCATACAGATAATTTAATATCATGCCTAGCACACATTAAGCACCTAATAAGACACTCCTTACACTTTCAGAAGCCTGGCCCTGTTTCCTGTACTTGTATATCCATCTATTTTTTCATCAAGGCCCATAATATTTAAGGCTTATGATAATATCTTTTCTATAATATTCTTTCTAGCCTGTATATATTCTACTCTCCTTGCTTTATACAAGTTATGTGCCTGTGATCACATTTTTTTTTTAGAATACTCTTTTAACTACTTTTACCATGGCTAGGTTCTTTTCTTCAACCTTTCCATCAACATGTATTACTCCCTTTTACAGCCCTATTCTGAACCTTCAATGCAAAGTAATATCCTCACAATCCAGGTAATTGCTGCCTGCTGTTGCCTATCATTGTACCCTGTGTTCCTTTTCAATACTTACCATGGGGTATTTGTTGGTTATTTCAGGAACAGTTAAATTGTTCTTAGATTATAGCAAATGCTCAGTAATTTTAGTAATTTTAAAATTTGTTTATTTCCCTTTCCCACAATTTTGTAAGCTCTTGAGTATAAGGGACATGTTCATTTTTTCACCACTGTATCCTGAAGGCCTAACACAAAACCAATGCTTTATAAGAGCTCAGTGCATATTTGTTAAATGAGCAAATGATCGAATGAATGTGATCCATAAAATAATGTGGTTTTCTCATAGTATTAATGTAACATGATTTTCATGCCTTAATAACATCTAAATCTAAAGTTAAGGTCACTTAAATTATAATCTCTTAACACTTTGCTGTGCTGCAGTGTGAGACTTTCACTGTGTAAAGTAGCGTAGTTTTGATGCTGTGTTTCTTTCCACTGTGGGAAATCACTTCCATGTAATAAACCGACTTTTAGAACTAGCTTTTGGAATCTATACATCCACATGGAAGTATTCAGGGGCTATCTGATTGTATATGCCAGTGTGACATTGAGGATGCAATTATCACATGGCTGTTAATGTTTTCCAACAAATTGATTACTTAAGGACCTGTGTAAGCAATTTTTGACAACTGCTTTAAGGATGAAAACAGTTTCATTTCTGAGAAATATGGGGAAGTTTAAAATAAGTTAGTGTATTAATTAAATTGCCTCTAAACAGCTCTTCAACATGAATTTATTGGACATAAGACTAGAAACCTAGCTGTCTAACACATTCCCTGATGTAATTATTTCACACATTGGACTCAGCCAAGGCTCTCTAAGTCATAGTCTACTATTTGAACACATTGTATGTAATGGAAAACATAGCAGGGTTTTTTTGGTTTGTTTTTTAGCTTTTTTTTTTCCCCTTAGCTAGGACTTAGATGATAAATACTTCTCCTTACAACATAGCATTTAATTCTGAGTTCTACTCTCTTATGTTCACTTGCTGAGAATGAAAACAAAGATTTATTTAATTTCAAAGCAGAGTTTGATAATGACTCATTCTTCAAAAATGTAGGTTATAGGTTATATGCATTACTCCTTATAAAAATAGACATGTAAATTTTCTTTTCCCTCTCTTTTTCTGGATATAAAGTATTTAAGTGTGAAAAGTTCACATTCTAACTTTTTAAATAAACTTTTGGGGAATAATTTTAGATTTTGAGAAAAATTGCAAAGATTGTACAGTTTTTATAATCCTTTCACCGAGTTTCCCTTAATATTAACATTTACATAACTATGGTATATTTTTCAAAATTAGCAAATTAAGGTTGGTACAATACTATTAACTAAACTCCAGACTTTATTTTGATTTTACTGGTTTTTCCATCAGTGTCTTTTTTTTTTTTTTCCAAGTTCCAATTCAGGATAACAGGCTGCATTTTGTCATCATGTTGTCTTAGTCTCCTCTGGTGCTGGGGGTTGGGAGTCATCCAAGTGTACAATCTTTTTGTCTGGGCCAAAGAAAGCCAGGACAAGATCAAATCCTTATAACCAGACTATGGATTAACTTAAAACAATCTTTTTCAAATCCTACCAAGACAGGAAGCTTGGGCAGATTGATAGGGGGTTTTCATTTTCTGACCATGCATTTGAAAACATTACTTTTCTCACAGCAGAGGAGTTAAGAAACCAGTGTCAGTAATATCAAATTTTTATATAATATCTTTATTTTGTTTATTTGAAGTATAATTGACTTACAATATTATATTAGTTTCAGGCGTACAGCAGTCATTTGATATTTTTATAGATTACACACAGTATGAAGTTCTTATATTATTGACTGTGTGCCTTGTGCCATACATCACATCCCTGGGACTAAACTCTTTGAACTAACATGTCTTTTCTTCACTGCCTTAAAAAAAATTTACTAACTAATGAGAGCCTGTGAGGGAAAGGAATTTTCTCTGATTTTCAGCAAAGTGTTTCCCATAAAACAATGTGACAATAATTTCATTCTCTAACTGCAACTGGGCCTTCTCATTCTGCCCAGCTGGCTT
Organism: Camelus dromedarius; assembly: GCF_036321535.1. Lineage (NCBI taxonomy): Eukaryota > Metazoa > Chordata > Mammalia > Artiodactyla > Camelidae > Camelus > Camelus dromedarius. The sequence goes on along the minus strand of NC_087465.1, from coordinate 23,168,775 downwards.
CCATGTTTCTCCAGGCACCTCTGCACTCAGCTAGATCTCACTGTTTACAACTCCCTTCACTCATCCCAGGCCTGGGAAGGAACTACATCACCTGCTCCTTTGCTAGGAAGACATCCTCCCCGTCTTTCCCAGAGAGGTAAGAGAGCCTGAAAAAGGAACTCAGCTCTCTTGAGTATTCTACACAATCTGCACCTCTCCTTCTCTTCCCTACACTGAGGAGAGAGAATACTCCTTTTTGCTCATGAAGGTCCTTTCCTTAGAGACAACACAAGGTACTTACTCACTCAGTAGTTTTTTACCTCTAGAGTAACACCTGCACTGTTGGTTCTCTCTTGTGAGGGGTTTATCTCACTTTTCCATCTAAGACTCAAACCAAAATGCAAAAGGAAATCTGCCTTTTATTTTTTTCAGACTCACAATCTCTTTCTCTTGCTTCCTTTGTGAATATTTTAGATCAACATTTGACAGCTGTGGTCACTAAGTCTTCATCTATTCTTACTTAGGTTACTAAGAATGTGCATGTTGCTAATTGTGATGTGCACAGTGCAGAAGTGGTGGAGCATCCTGGCCACACGTACACATGCTCAGCAACCAGGTGGCTTGCTTTTGAATCCCGATTCTACATCTTGAGTTGTGAACTATGGAAACCGGGGGAATTTTATTATTAACTTCTTTTTAAATTCAAATTACCCAACTGTAAAATGAGGGAAATAAGGCAGTTTCCCAATTAGTATGGAGTTGCTACAAGGCTAACATGATAAATATATATAAATTATTCAGTCTAGTGCTTTGTACACTGTGATATCTAATTTAATGTCAGATATTATTATTTCTTGATATCTTTACAGCATTTAACACTGTTGACCTCTCCCCACCCTTGTTTTGTTTTGTTTTGTTTTGGTGGTATCTTTTCTAGGCTTTGATTAGGGTAAAATCTCTTGATTTTTATCCTTATTTCACTAGCCTCAATAAGCCTCCTCAATAAGGCTCCTCCCACCAAGATCACCAATGTGAATTATTTTTAGGAATCTATCTTTAGCTGCTTCTATTCACATTCTGTACAATTTATATGAGAAATCTGTAACTTCAATTATTACCTATGTTTAGAGAGATCCCAAATCTATATTTTATATCATATTATTCTCTAGACCTCCACATCTTTATAATTAGTTCTCTTTGCCTCTGAAGGTGGGGTTAATAAGGGCATAAATTTTAGAACCAGAGTGACAGACTTTACAATACAGTTCTACCATTCCCTAGATGTGTGAGTTTGAGGAAGCTACATCAGCTTGACATGGCTAGAGCCTGCGTTTACAAAATGGAGATGATTATCGTAATAGCCAGCATTGCAGTATTAAGTGAGCGAGCACATGGAACAATGCTTAGAATGGTGTCTGTACTCGAGTGCTGTATTTGTTTACTTTTCATGCTCCCTTGAATGTTCCAAAGGCTTCAAAGTCAACAGAGCCCAACTTGAAGTCACTTACCTTCCAACCAGCCCAAATTTCCCCCTTGTTAAGGAATAGCACACTATGTCCTCATTTGGCCGAATTCAGCATCAGGCTTTTTCCTTTTCCTCATCCTCGTATTATATCAGTAACCAAAAATGCTGCCAAATGTATCACCCTGAGATCCAGGAAACAGGGCGTGCTGCCCTGAGTCCTGTGCTTTAGAGGGTCGGCTAGGCTTCCTCTGGCTTTTCTTCTCCTCACTAGTAAAGAATGCCTAGAGAAAGTGATCAAGCCATCCTGGAACCTAAAAGCACCCCTCCTTCACCCCCAGGACCTTTCTAAGGAGCTACCCCCCTGGATTCTCTGCCCAAATGGCATCTGATTTGCTCAGTACAGGTTTCCTGCATTTTGTAAGGTAATTAGCTAGACTTCGATGGGGGGGTAGGGTTGGTTGGGTAGGAAGAAACAATTAAGTTGGAACATCTTAAAATGCTAAACAGGGAATTACAAAACCTTCTATTTCATTTTTGGTATTAATGTCTTATGTTTTTTCTCCTTAAGTCTGTCTTGCTGTAGGCTTGTCATTTTTATTGATTTATTCAAAGAACAAGACCTTTGTTTCATTGATTATTTCTATTGTTTTTCTGTTTTGAATTTCATTGATTTTTATTTTTATCTTCATCATTTTCTTCCTTCTGCTTGCTTTTGATCAATTTGGGTTTATTCTTCTTCTTTTTTCTGGAGCTAGAATTTAGATTACGGATTTGAGATTTTTTTTTTCTCTTTTTGAATGTAAGCATTTAGTGCTATAGATTTCACTGTCATTACTACTTTAGCTATGCCCCACATGTTCTGATATGTTGTACTTTCATTTCATTCAATTATACATATTTTTAAAATTTCCTTTGAGACTTCCTCTTTGACTATTGGTTATTACGAAGCGTGGTGCTTAGTTTCCAATTGTTTGAAAAATTTTCTATTATCTCTTAGTTGATTTCCAGCTTTATTTAATTGTGGTCAGCAAACCTACCACATAAGGTTTAAGTTCTTTTAAATTTTTTTGAGGAATGTGAGGACATCCTTGTAAACTAAACTCATGCCTTCTCAAAGGCATCCACCAAAAAAAAAAAAAAAAAAACTAAATGACAACAGCAAAATGACAAGAAAATACAGTGAGCATCACACTTCATGGAGTGCTTTCTCTTTAAGACTGGAGACAAAGCAAAAATGTTTGTTTTCACCTCAATTTTTCAATATGTTACTAGAAGTCCCAGATAAGTGCCATAACGCAAGTAAAATAAAAAACATATATATTGGAAAGGAGGAAGTACAACTTTCTTTGTTTACAGTTTTCTCTGTAGAAAGTCCTAAGGAATATGAAACAAACAAACAAAAAACCAAGGAGTATCAAATGAGTTTAGCATTGTTGCAGGATACAAGATCAATGTACAAAAATCAACTGTATTTCTACTTTTAATAATGAGCAAGTGTAAATTAAATTTTTTTAAATAAATAAATCATAATAGACTACAAAATATGAAATGCTTAGGAATGAATTCAAGAAAAGATAGATACTTTTATTTTGTTATTGCTTCAGTTATTGTGGTATTAATCTTTGTTCTTGCATGTATTTATCAAAAGTGGAATTCCTGATGCAGAAGTTGAGCCCATTTTAAATTTTAGATAGATTCAGTCAAAATGCCATTTTTAAACATAATTTGCTGATACAAGAATTCTACCAGTATATGAGTTTAACCCTTTCTTTATATTCTTGCAAATACTGGATATTAACAGTGCAACATTTTAATGGTATTTATAAATATGAGAAGTGTCATGGGTTGAACTACATCCGCCCAAAATTTATATGTTTCTGTTCTATCTCCCAGTACCTGGGAATGTGACTTTATTTGGAAATAGGGTTATTAAAGATGTAACTGATTAAGATGAAGCCATACTGGAAAGGGACGGTCTCCTAATCCAATATGATGCTGTCCTTATAAAAAGGAGGAATTTAGATGCAGACATATACACAAGGACAACATGATATGAAGATGAAGGCTGAGATGAAGGTGATGGAGTGGAAGTCAGGGAATACCAAGATTTACACCAAAGTAGCAGAAGTTAAGGGAGAGGCATGAAACAGATTCTCCTTTATGGTCCTGAGAAGGAACTAAGCTTGCTGACAGCTTGGTCTTTGACTTCCTCCCTCCAGAATTGTGAGAAAATAGATTTCTGTTGATTAAACCACTCATATTATGGTACTTTATTACTGCAGCCTAGGAAATGAATACAATGAGTAAAAAAAAAAAATCCTTTAATTTATATTTTCCTATAAGTAATTAGTTGACATTCTTTTGAAATGTTATACATGAATATTTCTTGTCCTATGAATTGCCTGTTCATATCATTTCCACTGATATGTATCTTAACCCTTCAGCAAACTCTGTCCTTAGTTTTAATAGTTGACTGAAGTATCTTGAATTTTGAGACAGGGCTGCTGGTCTTTTGAGTGTAAAAACATTCAATTTGCCTTTTTGCCTCCTTCTTTCAAATATTTATACTCTGCACTCTCACTCGGATAGCACTTGCCTCAGTTGAGTTATTCGTGTCTTGATTTTGTTTTGTGCTTCAGTTTCATGGTGGCAGCAACATGGTCTATCTTGTTTAGCGCCATATCCACAGTGCATAGCACGTGCCTGGCATATAACAGGTGCTCAAAGATATTTGCTGAATGTAATAATACACTAAGAAAGAAGCCATTCCATTTACTCTCAGGAGAACCAACAAATTGCAGGGCAAAGAGTTGTGTGACTGGAGCTGAGTTTAACTCCACTGATTCTATGGTTTATAACATAAAAATAAAATCTCAAATATATCTAATGCCTAACTTAGAGTATAAATCTCAACTCAGATTGATAATGTTCTTAGATTTTTGAGTAAATGTAAAAGCAGAAAATGAATCTTCACCCTTTCTTCATATAATATTAAATGTCTACAGGAAAATATAAAGTTATATCAAACAAAAAACACAAAATCCAAATATATCAGCCTTTTTTTCCTTTTTTACTAAATGTTAGCTATTTATCTTCTGCATTTGTGGTTATTACTCTTTTCTAAGGGATTATGAATGAATTGTTTCTCCACATTAAAGAGGGCTTTTCAAAAGCAGTGACAGTGTATTTTTCCCTTGGGGTAAATAACATGCATTTGGGATGAGTTTTGCTCATTCCACAGTGTTGAGTTCACCCCACACCTACTGCAGTGTTCAGTATCATGAGCTAATGGCAAGGGAGCGTTGGGGAGGAATGTGGTGATCAGATGAAATCACCTAAGAGTGTGACAAAGCACACCATATGTTACAGTTTCCGTTAGCTCATTGAAAATACCAGGAATAGGAAGCCAAAATGAGATTCCCAGGCCTTTAGTTTGGCCAATTCTTAGAATATAAATTAAGGGTGGGGTGCAGATGAGAAGGAGTACTTGTCTATCAAAATAATTATTTCAAAAGGACTGCAAAGTCATCATTAGGAAAAGAGCATGACTAATGACTCGCCCATCTAAAGGCTTCTCAAACCAGGGGAATAATGCTTTTAATATTTACAGCAGGATATCATCCCCTTTTCATTTCAAAATCATGTAGCAAAGGAGTCTTTTCTTGGGCACAGAGTATTTTTCAGAAAGACTCTCAAAGCACAGTAATCTTTTTGCAGAGGAAATTATACTCTGTCTAATGTCTGTTTTTCACATCCATAACTTGTTATATAAAGAATACTTCTGGAATGATTTGGTGACAAATAACAGGCATATTATTGGAGAAAAGATACGCAGGTCCAAGTTTTAGTGGATAATTGAAGGGCTGATTATTCTAGAGGATAGGTAATGTTTATTACCTACAGATGGCTGGTTGCAGCTCATTTTATAATGTATTCATTCTTAATTGTGGCAGAATTTGTCCTGCTGTTTATCTGTCAAATGATTTAAAATAATGCCAAAAAGATTTTTCTTTTGTTTCAGCCAAGGGATTAAAAATGCTCAAAAATGCTGTGAGAACAGTATGATTTGAATCCAACACAATATATCCCAATTATGGTAGAATTTTTTAAAAGGAATACAGAAAATTATGTTCACTTACTCAGAGTAAGCTGGAAACTATATAATGTCACAATATATTTAGGGAAGAAACAGATGTAAGTGATATTTCTTCTTGGTAACCATCTCCTAGTTTGGCCAGATGCAAAAGCAAATTCTACTCTTGAAGCCTGATTATTTTGAATATTGTAGGGTACAACTATCGGCGCAATTATGACTATTCAAATAAACCACAATTTTGTGTTGGTTCATTGTTTTGCCCCTGAGTTTGCATGTACTTGGAATAGGTGAATGAACATCTAACTGTAACCTGGCTTTGGGACACACGCAATAATGATTAAACTTGAAGGGTGTGGACAGTGAAGAACTTACAAGCATGAGTTTTAAGAAATGGAATCCAAAAAAAAAGATGGAATTGTTCATCTTCCTGGCAATCATGAGTTTGCTATGAGTGAAAGAAATAACCATTAAAAGTAGTAATACAGAGGAGTTGACATCGAATGGAAAGATAAAGCAGAGGGAAAAGAGCAGTTTATGTTTAGCTGGTATCATAATGGGCAAAACCAAGTTTATTTTCAAATTCCAAGTGACCTTAACTAATGATGGACACTGACTATCTTCAGAGCTGGTAGTTATGAGTAATTGTGACATTTTATTGAATGGGTTGTTTTAGAAATTCTCTAGATTAAAAAAAGCAAAACTAACTAACAATTATAATGTTAACTTAATATTCCAAATATAGGACTATACTTACTTCATTTGTTTTCTGTATTTGTTTTTACCTAATTTACAAACCAGAAAATTTAAGGCATATTTGTGTCCAATGTTATTAAGCACATAATACGATAGCAGTTTATTTTATTAGAAGGGAAATTTTTGAATTAAAATTAAATTCAGGAAAAAGGAATCAACATAATTTGGTATAAATCAACTGATGGTGCTTTGTGGTCCAATCACCCATCATCTTTTTTCAGCCTCTGCTTCTTTTCCTCCATGGGTTATACTGTCATTTTGACATATGTGAGCTACATCCATGGATTTAGTGATTTTTTTTTTAATAAAATCTTGACTAAAGATGCAAGTGCTTTATGAGGTTTTTACTGAGGTTTTGGGAGAAGCTCCTGAAAGAAAACACATTGAAAAAGCAAATAGCTTCTTTGGTGACTCTAAACATGGTGAATATATTCTGATACAAGACAGAAACCAAATGGAACACACCAGCTAAGGTTACTGAGATCCTTCTGAAGTGTACGGGTCAAAGTAACTGCTGGACATCCATCATTGCCAGAGTTCCCAGGAATTAACAGGCAGCACTTAATGACATAGCTCTATAGCTTTGACTTCCTTATGTTATCAGATTGTTCTCAAGGTTGAAAGAATTCTTATTATTTATCAAATACTCCGGAGAAGGAAGTGTTTGCCTGACTGTGTGCAGTGATTATTTTTTCTTGCAAATCCCATAGAACTTTATTTTTTAATTGGATAGATGCATTTTTCACGGCAGATGAGCATATGCCATTTTTTAGTGCAGCTTCATTCTAAGTTATTTTTGTTGTTATTTTGGTGTGAGGAAGATACTGTTATTTTTATTTATGGTTTGTTTGGCCTAAGAACATAACAGGTTGAAATTAAAGACCAACCATGAGTTTTATTTTGAGGAAAATCTCCTTTTCTTCAATTACCATCTATTTATCTTTCATATTTTATTCATATATGGTAAAGAACCTAATTTAAATTTGTAGTGACAAGGCTAGAATCTTATTAAAACCCTGAACAATATTTTCCAAGTTCCACTTTATTCCATTTCTAATCACAAAATTCCAAAAATATGTGGAACTTTTCTTTGATGCAAATTGAAAACCTCTATCTGGAATATGGCCTTTCACAAATAACATTTGAATCAATTAGTGGACCTGTGTAGAAGACTTTCCCAGTGCAATTATTGTTTTATGCTAAGACAATTACTGCTTTAAATACAATTGAGAATCATATAAAATCATGCCAATGAACTTAAAAAAATTATGATTAGTTCTGTGACTAGTTAGGTAAATTGGAAATCAGTTCTAATGTTCTCTCTTCAATATATTGTATGTTATTAATTATAGGGTTAGAGATTTTTAAAGGATGGACACCTTTTTGAAAACTTATAGATGTTAAAATTTAGTCAACTTAGTAATCAGATATCATAAGTAGTAAAAAGAAAGAGAAAAAACAAACAAAAATATTTACATCATTAAACAAAGAGCTTTCCTTCTAAATGCAGTTCCTGACTGTATGCTCAGAAAACATACTCCAGAGTCCATGGAATTATGTTTGCAACATTTTAATAGTATTTATATAAGTATGGTCTTCATTCCTTTATGTAATAATGACTTATTTAGAAGGGACTTGCTATGTGCTGTGTTCTTATGTGCTAATTATGATCTTCATTTATGGTAAAAACAAAAACTGAGGTTTAGAGATAAGACAACCAGTGTTCTTAATTTTCTCCCAGAAAATAAGTCTAGTAAATATTATTAAATTTAACATGTTATAAACTTGAATATTTTAATCTTTTCTCTAATTATATTTTTAATATGTCAATGTCTTAAGTATTAATTAAAAGCATTTAATTAATCATTCACAATGGAAGGGATTTTTCTAAAATTTGATAAATGTCAATGTTTCAAATATTTTATTTCTCACTTAAGGGTTTTCAGACACTGACCACCACTTTCCTCCTATAATCTTTGTATTGTAAGAATTTGCTCACAACATTGTAAAATGATTATAAATCAATAAAAAATGTTAAAATAAAAAAGAATTTGCTTATTTTCTTATTTCCGTAGAAAGTGAACATCACATAGATGCAAATGCACCTTGAAGTCCTTTCTTTTTTGCATAACAGTTGATGATAATCACGATAATAGCATATGCTTACTGAGTTCTTAAACTGTGCCAGGCACTGTGCTTTCTGTTTGAATATTTTAACTCATATAACCATGGTGCTATAGCTACAAATAATAATTCCATTTTATAGATGCATAAAACAAGGCAAAATGAGGTAGGTAACAGCTATGTTTAACCAGCCACTACTATGTGCTGTAGCCTTGAGGGTGACTTTACTTACAGGAATGTAACTGTCAGCTCTAACCCTTATCCCAACTCCCAAACAAGTGTGCATTTCCACTATCAAGGAAATGTAAATAAGGGGAAATATACATTGTCCCTGCAACCTAAGGATTACTTGAAGGTTCTTATTTAAATATTGTTATATTTAAATACTATTAGGCACACCAGGATGGAGAGAGCCATAGAGAATTGACATGTAGACTGCTCCTGAGAAGAGCATGCTCAAGTATTCCAAGTGAATATGGAAGAAACTACAAAGCACTACAGAGGCAAACAGCTTTGCTAAGAACTGGGATACAGGGTAGATTGTCTTTAACATTGATGGATGTGGTTCTTTCTCTCATTTTCTAAGCCTGCTTGCAGGATACTGAAATGAATCATTGCAGTTTTTTCCCTTATTACTTTTATTTGAATTTGGAGTTTTTTTTTTCTCTAAGAACTAGAGATATATTAAAAAAAAAAACCTATATTAAACAGGAGACAGTGATAGAACTCTAATCCTGATCAACATAGAACCATAATATATAAATAAAAATGACTAGACATAGAAGGAGAATTTGGTAGCAACACAAAGTTGGAAACATATTGTTCAATGCTTTTTCTGTGGCTAGATATGACCATATGGTAGTTTTCATTTGTTGAAGCAGAGAATTTTTAGGTTCTAAAAAAAACCCAAATAAATACTCAACCTTATACCATCTACAGGAATTACATTTTAAATAAAAAGATACAAAAAGATTAAAAGTAAAATGAAGGATAAATACATACCGTGTAAAAAATAGTCAAAGAAATTTGGAGTAGGTATATTAATATCAGATAAAGCAGAATTCAGAGCTAAGAAATTCCAATGGTTATTAAGGTCATTTCCTAATGAGCAATAAGTCATTTTCTCAAAAGGAGACAAAAATTCTAAATATTTGTTTACTTAATAACAGAGCTTCAAATCTGTGAAGCAGATACATGGTACATCAACACGGACACAACAAACTCCATAAATAGAAGGTATTCAATGTAATAACTTTTATTCAGTATATTAGTCAATATAATGTTTAATATATTTGACATAATATTCAAGACACTTTGTAGTTCACATGGGAAAAAATAAGATAAGATCCTGACTAACAGCATACACAGAAAATGTTCCACTTATATTAAGACCTGATTATAAAATTTGAAATTTTAAAATACTTAGAAGTTAGCCAAGTGGATAGACCTACATTGTAGGCCAAAATAGAAATAACAAATCTATGGCTTCACAGAGCCAATTTTGTGACCCAGTATGTCACTTCCAGTTTGGATGACTTAGTGTAGGCTAAACTGATAAAGAGACCTGCAAAATTGTAATAGTATAAACACAATAAGTTTGTTTCTCCTTCATGCAGTTTTTAAAAACAGGTGTTTGTCATTAGCAGGTGGCTATCCCCTCCTTGGTGATTCAGTGACCTAGGCTCACTCTGGAAGGAATCAACTGATCTACAGGTTTATTTGTTTATTTTTTTACAGTTGTCAAGTGAACAAAAACACAAGACCATTATTCTACTTTCAATATAATATTTTGAATGTAGTTTTCAATGGTATATATCAATGTTCTACATATTAAATTTTTAAAAAATAGCTTTTTATATAATCCTTTTATGATAATGATTACCTTTGAAGATTAATAATGAAGAATGGGACTAAGGAGCTCTTTAAAAATGGCTTTAAGTGTGCCTGAAACATATCACTTAATTATTAAAATAAAATACACAAGTAAAATATTTAAAATTATACATTTTCTTCATATTTTCAGAGTGGTTCATTAGCTGTTAACCAAAAGCTGTGCTCTCCCTTCCTAAAAAGAGAATAATCATTGGGAAGCTGCTCTTTAGTCAAAAATGGTTAATGTAATTGACAGTCCTCCTTTGAGTATGGATGTTCTCAAAGCATTGACTGAGTTCTATACAATGAAATGTAAGCTAAGGTGTTGTCCACACCTTCCAGAACTGGCTCCGTGTTCCTTTACCCTCTGGCTGGCTGGAGTGGAGATTATCTCTGATGACACCTGGGAAACCATAGCCTGCAGACTTTCCGTCAACCTATAGCCCTTCAATACAACCTGCAAAAGGCTGAGCTAAGGACAGCTTCACTCTTGGAATCCTCTTAGAGAAGCAAAAATACTCTTCTTACTTTTTCTGTGATTGAGACTTCATACATTTGAGGTCTTTTTTAAAATCATTACACAACCAGTACAATGTTATAATAACTTTACCTATGACTGAAGTCTTATTAAGTGTTAAAAACACAATTTTTTTCACATAATTTGAAGTGCTTTATTCTTTTCTGAAGAATGAATGAATGAATGAATGAATGAATGAATGAATGGGCAAATTACAATGATAGTATTTCAAAGGTAAAAATTTGAGGAACATAATCTGAAAAAGGCCATGCTGCTTCCTGACATGAAAGGCAAATTGAGAAATATCTATTTAAATAGTTATTTGAAAATGGAGACAAAATTGAAATCTAGACCATCCCCCTTCATGATGCACAAAGAAAGAGGCTCTTTATCCTCAAGCAGTTTAGAATACAGCACAAAAACTTATAGTAAGTTTGACACTTTCACTATTATTGTCACTTTTCTCATTTTATATAATTGTATATTCAAATTAATATTAATCATAAAATTATAAAGTTAGCTATAATTGTATTTTTCATTTGTGATGTTTATTCTTATCCTCATTAAAAAAGATTTGGATAGATAGATAGATAGATAGATAGATAGATAGATAGACAGGTAGACAGACAGATAGATAGGCAGACAGATATAACTGAATCTAATCTACTGAGTCTACTCTTAACCTCTTTCCCCTTTAATTAACAATCACGTTCTTTGACTTATCTCCATTTTTATATTTGCTCTAAGACTATCACTGCCATTAGCTCTTTGGTGCCCCCTTCCATCACAGCCTGAAATGATTCTTACTAATAACTGTGGTATATTTTATGATCTTACTCTTGGTAACATTGGACACTATTTATGTTACACATTTCTTGAAGATCTATTGACATCCATGACATCATCATATACTCATTTCCTTCTAAATTTCTAACCATTTCTTCTTGGTTTCTTTAATGGATTCTTTCCAGTACGCTTTACCACTGATATGTATCTTTTAGAATCCTACACGTAGCTATGTCCTTTATACTATAGAGGTGGACATATTTACATCCACAGCTTCAGATGATGGTTCCCAAGGTTTGTAGCTTTCAGTAGACTTCTTTCATGCTTCAGATGGTGTTTTTGCTTTCCTGTAGATCAGTCACCATCTGCATGACATCCAGATGCTTTAAACATCTTTACTCAGCGTAGCATCCTCCTCCTCCTGAATTCCCTGTGTGTGTGTGTGTGTGTGTGTGTGTGTGTGTGTGTGTGTATATATGTATATATATATATACACCTACCAATTGTTAAGTTATCCAAGACAAAACTTTGTTGAATACCTGCCTTCTTCAAACTTGAAATGACCTGTACCAAAGTCTTATTTGCTCCTATCCCTACAGTCTCATTCTCTGTGTCTACTGAAACTGTTGCTCAAACCATAACCATCTCATCTGTATCTTTTCAACTGCCTCCTCATTAGATTCCTTCTCTCCATTCTGATGTCACTTTAATCCACATGCTGCTCTGCAGAGCATTGTTTCTGTAATCCATCCTAATCCAGGTTGTAGAATATAAGTGAGATCTTGGACAAAGTAAATGACATCTCTAGGGAATTTTTTTTATCCTTTTGCTATTAAATGCTGTCTAGACTTAAAAATATAAATGATTTATTTTGTAAAGTAGTCCCTAGGAGTGATTTCCATGTGCCTCAAAACAATTCTCTTCCTAAATTTCAAGTCATTTGTCTTTGGTTGCTTCTTCCTTTGTGCAGCTTTGCTGAGGCTGTGCCAGCCGACCAAGAAGCCATGGGACAGCTTTCTTGTCTTGTTCTGTGTCTCTCTGTGTCTGCTTGGGACCAAAGCTGAGTTATTTCTGTACCCATGTCTTTAAAAATCCTTCCTGTGTATAAACCCTTAAGCTACTGCCTGCAATTTCAATCTCTCCAAGGCTGAATCTAGTTAATTTGTCCAGAAATAGAAGTAGACATTCCTTTCCCAGGCATCTGCACATACACCACTATTTAAAAAATAAAAATAAAAAACTCAACATTCATGCTAGACAGTACATGAACTTGGAGATGAGTTGAACCCAGCAATCTGTCAGATACACCTAATCCATGAATTTTACTTTAGGCTTAACTGTATATTCAGCTCTAAAAATATGACACTTACAATACTGCTCCCTATTTTGGAAGTAAAAATATTTAAGCATGGATATGGATATAACACATAGAAAGATAAAATAGTAAGAATATAATTTTTATCTGGCTTAGTATTTTTTGACTTATGTATTGACATAATAATGGGAAAAAACATAAACATCTAAACAGATGCTGCAAAAGCTTTTAACAAAATTTGACATATATTCATGGTAAAATGACCAGAAAAACAGTGATCGAAGGGAATTTTGTCAACCTGTTAAAGAATATCTATGAAAAACCTACGGGTAAAATCACACTTAATGGAGAAAGACTGAATCCTTTCACACTGAAATTTAAAATAAGACAAGGAAGTTTGTATTCACAACTTCTAGTCAATAGTTAACTAGAGGTTTGTATCCATGCAATAAATCAAAAAGGAAAGAAAATCATACTGGTTGGAAAGGAAAAAAATTGAGGGTGACATAATTGTGTAAAATTCCCAAAACCATTAAAATGACACAAAATTATTAATTTAGTAAGGTTGCAAAGTAAAAGTTTGATACACTTAAGTCAACTATTTTTCTATGTTAGCAGGTAACAAGAGAATATTAAATTTTAAAATGACATTTAAATAGAATTAAAATATGAAATGTTTAGGGATGAATTTAGCAAAATATATGCAAGACCTCTGTAATTAAATACATGAAAAATTGAAAGACACATGAATAAACGGTGAATTATACCAAGTTTATAAATCAGAAAACACTACTTTAAAGATACCTGTGACCTTCAAGTTAATCCAAAAAGTCAACACAACATCAGTCAAAGTCCCCATAAGTGTTTCATTTGTTGGTTTGTTTGTTTATATTGAGGTATAATTTACATATAATATCATATTACTTTCAGGTATAAATATAATTATTCAACATTTATATTTATTGCAAGATGATCACCACAATAAATCTAGTTAATATCTACTGCCATTTGTAGTTCAATTTTTTTTCTTATGTTGAACATTTAAAATTTAGTCTCTTAGCAATTTTTAAGTATGGAATGCAGTATTATTAACTAGAGTCACCATGCGATAATTACATCCCAAAGATTCATTTAATGTTAACTAAAGTTTGTACCTTGCATGCCCTTCATCCATTTTGCCCATCCCTCATCCCCTGCCTCTGGAAACCACCAATCTAAAAGCTTGATTTTTTTTGGTTCCACATATAAATGAGATCATATATTTGTCTTTCTCTGTCTAACTTATTTCACTTAGCATAATGCCCTCAAGATCCAGCTATGTTGTTGCAAATGGTAAGATTTTATTCTTTTTTTTAATATTCATATGTAAATAATCGTATATATAATATTATTTTTCATATTCGTATATAAAAAATAATGGTATGTAATCACATTTTCTTTATCTTTTCATCTATAAATGGACACCTACATCATTTCCTTATCTTGGCTATTATAAATAATGCTTCAGTGAACATGGGGATGTATATATCTTTTCAAGTTTCTATTTTTATTTACTTTGGATGAATACCCAGAAGTGAAATTATTGGATCACATGATAGTCTTCTTTTTAATTATTTGAAGAAATGCCATACTGTTTTCTGTTGTGGCTACACCAATTTACATTCCCAAAAAACTGTGCATAAGAGAAACCTTTTCTCCATATCCTCATCCACAGTTGTTATTTCTTATCATTTTGAGAATAGTCATTCTAACAGATGAGGGATAGTATCTTATTGTGGTTTGGGTTTTCATTTCCCTGATGATTAGTGATGCTGAGCATCTTTTCATGGATCTGCTGGCCATTTGTATGTCTTCTTTGGAAAAAATGACTATTCAGATCTTCTGCTCATTTTTAAATCAGATTGATTTTTTTGCTCTGAGTGGTATGAAGTTTTATAAATTTGGATATTAACCTTTTTCAGATAGATGAATTGCAAATATTTTCTCTCACTTAGTAAGTTGCCTTTTCATTACATTGATAGTTTCCTTTTCTGTGCAGAAGCCTTTAGTTTGATGTAGTCCCACTTGTTTTGTTGCTGCTGGTGGTGGTGTTGGTGGTGTGTTTTCTTTTCTTGCCTTTGCTTTTGGTGTCAGATCCAAAAAATCATCACCATGACTGATGTCAAGGAGCTTACCACCTATGTTTTCCTCTAAGAGCTTTATGATTTCTGACTACATTCAAGTCTTTAATGAATAATTTTTGAGTTAATTTTTGTGTATGGTGTAAGATGCTGGTCTTGTTTCATTCTTTTGCATATGGCTGTCTCTATAGGTTTTATGTTCTGTTTTTTCACTTTATTGGTTTTTTGTCAAAATTGTCATAGTGATTGTAAATTTTACATAGAAAAGCAAAGAATCTGGAATAGCAGAAACTCCTTTGAAAATGAAGAACAAAATTTGAGGACTTCATTCAGAGACTTTAATAAGTTTATATTAATGAACAGAATGTGATATTGGTTTGGTAGAAGATTAGAATAGACAGAGATCGATCAAACATAAATGCTAAACATGTATTATTTTTGAAGGAAAAACCCTCTTCAACTTCTGTGATGTTATTTTTGGTTGCTGTTCTTGTACTTCAGATAGAAGTGCCCCAAAGTGTGAGCCATATAAGAAAAATCAATAATTTGGACTTTTTCAAAATTTAAAAGTTTTCTCTTTAAAATAGACCCAAAAGAAAATGAAAGTGCCTGGTACAAACTGGAAGACAATGTGTACATACATGTGAAAAAAAAAAACTGGGTTTCAGAATAATGAGTTCAGTAATGAAATATAATCAAGTCAAGAAGAATGAGCAAAAGATGTGAATAGATATTTCACACAGAAGGTATAAATATGATCAATGACCACACAAAAGGATGCTTAATAACAGGAATGTGTTACAACAATTAGTTTAATAAAATATTAACCATGAAAATGCCTTAAAATTAAAAAAAATGGCAATATTAAGTGTTGTCAAAAATGTGAAGCATCTGGAACTTGTGCGTTACAGGTGAGGATGTAAAAATATACAGCTACTTCAGAGAAGTGTCAGTTTCTTATAAAGCCAGATATATACAGTTGACCCTTGAACGACACATATAACTTATCGTTGGGCTTCCATTTCTGTGCTTCCACATCCAAGATTCAACCAACTGTCACCATACATTATTGCAGTATTTATTATTGAAAAATATGCTTGTCTAAGTGGACCCATGCAATTCAAAGCAGTGTTGTTCAAGAGTCCACTGTACTTACCATATGACACAGAATTTTACTTCAAGTTACTTATCAAAGGGAAATGAAAGCATATTTACACAAAAAAGACTTGTGTAGAGTATGTTCATAACAGCTTTAATTACAATAACTAAAATCTAGGGGAAAAAAAAGTCCATCAGTGGTGAATAGACAAGGAACTATAGTAAATTAAAACAATGGACAATTGTTCAATAATATAAAGAAAGAAATTACTGACACACAAACTATTGTGAATAGATTTCAAAATACGCTGCGAGAAAGAAGACAAACCAAAAATGTATGTACTGTATGATTCCATTTGAATGAAATTCTAGACTAGGCAAAACTAAACTTTATTTCTTAAAGCAGATCAATGGTTGCCTGAGTCTAAAAAGAAGCAAAAGGAATCTGGGGGATAATGGAAGTGTTCTGCACTTTTATTGTGGTGGTGGTGGCTATACAGAAGTATGTAATTGTCAAAATTCCTTCTGTTGTCCACCTAGACTGGGATCTTTTGTTGCATGTGAGAAAGCAATTTTTACTCTTATATTTATAAGTGAAGAAAAGGAAAGAGAACTAAACTTCTTGATTTATAATACTATTGGCCACCATTTATTAAGTACTTAGCACGTGCCAAACCTTTGTGTAAACACTTTAAATGCACCATCCCACTTAATCTTTGCAACATCCCTAACAGGTAGAAATGATTACTCTCCCTGCCTGAGAGATGGTGGAAATGTTTCAGGGAGCAATCCAGCCAATATTTTTCTTAAGTTTAAGAACTCAAGAATTATTTAGTATTTTTTTTTAAGTTTCTAGAAAGTTAAAGAATTTCCTGTTTCTACTTTTTAAATTGCTTTTTCTTGGCATTGAAATTTAGTCTAGTTCCTGTGGAGTGAAACCTTGAAAATCAATACATCTGTTTAACAGTTTACAATCTCTGGAATTCGCATTGAGGCTTTCTTCCTATAGAAAAAAAAAACAGGCCAAGATGACTTCAACTATTATCAAATGTAAAATAAACCAAAAAATGGAAAAAGTTGTCTGGTTTTGAATGTGAGTTATATGTTAATATCTATGTTATGTACGTGCAGCTCCTTTCAAGATACTAGGTAATTTTCCCATGTTTAAATGTATTTTCTTAAGGATAAACTGAAATCAGATACTTTTGAAGTATTAATAATATTCTGAAATATGAGGCTAGGAAAGTTAACAAGATTGTCACTAGCTTATATTTTGCTAAAAAAAATAGCATTTTGATGGTAGCACTGTTAGATTTTTACACAGACAATATGGTATCAAAAAAGAAGTGTCCAGAGGAAATGTTTGATCTTCCTTGGTATATAGAAGAGAATTGAAAGGACATTTTTCTGTAGTGCCCTCAGTGTCTTCTAAGTATTCCTTCCTCCTGCATGTCTTATGTACTCTTTCACAATTAATTTTTATTAGAAGCAGACATCAAGCATGTAAATGATGATAAAATACATTTACTTCAGCAGTTTAAGATAGGTAAGTAATATTTGTAAAACTTGTAGCATGTCCCTGATCAGGAGGTTATCTCACAACCAGAAGTTCTACGTGCAAAATTCAGAATATCTCACCACAAATAATGAATTTCAGAGAACAAAAAAGATATGTTTTTATCTTTATGACCTCAGTTTTCTCCCTGCAAAATTAGGTAAATTATGTTCCTAGATACCTTATTCAAAGAAAAAAATATAAAGACACACACACACACCCCCATATATACACATAGATACATGCACTGTACATAAACAGGCATATATAATATGTATATTTTTATTTTATGTTT
Organism: Camelus dromedarius; assembly: GCF_036321535.1. Classification (NCBI taxonomy): domain Eukaryota; kingdom Metazoa; phylum Chordata; class Mammalia; order Artiodactyla; family Camelidae; genus Camelus; species Camelus dromedarius. The sequence goes on along the minus strand of NC_087465.1, from coordinate 23,150,800 downwards.
CTGGTAATATTCTAACAAAACTACAATATGAGCAATGATCAAGATTGTCCCTTGAGGTTCATACCTAACAAGTCATATTTTATCATAATGAATGTTGTATTTCTAAGAAATAAGGCATTCCATTACAAAGAATTTTTTTGAACATCCATGGTAAAGAAATATTTTTCATAGTGTATGAAGAGTTTTCTACAAAGAGTAATTTTGAACATGTTTTTCCCTGTGCTGCCTGGCCGTATAACTTGCCCTGTCATTAAGCAATAGCCATGGGTCTGTGTTCAGCCACACAAGCGAACATATATTCACAGAACAAAAGTAAACAAATAGCCACCTATTTCATCTGAACTCCTAAATTCCTGGTAATAACTGGAAAACTGAATTCTACAAGTTTTGACAATCAGAGGATTTAAAAAAAAAACGCAAGCATGATGTGGTATAAACTGCCTCTTTGTGTGTGCATGCATGTGTGAAATTCGATAAATTCAACAAATTGTATCGAATGTGTACTATGTGCAAGACATTGCGGTAGGGCCTGGGGAGAGAAAGAGAAGACTGACTTTGTTCAAACCTTCATGTAGCTTACAAAGTGCTTGGCTATTTTTATCTATTCACAAACACCCTCATTGAGTAATATCTATGATTCATGCTAACTTCTAGAAACAGAGTGATGAGCATTAAGTGAGGTCTTCAAGGATGAATAGACAAGTAAACAATTACAGTGGTCAGTACTGTGACACGAGTGACATGTGATGATGTGTGATGATTAAGGGGTAAGCCATGGGAGAGTATAAAAAAGAAACAACCACACAATTTCCTTTAGAGGCCGGAATCAGCACAGGCTTTCCTAGATTTGTAAACATGCTTGACACCCTAGCAAAATAATTGGGCTTGAGATAAATTCATGAAAATGTACCTTTCCTAATAGATCTTCCTTCAGTGTAAGATAGAGTTATGGTCCAATAAACCCATCTTCAACTGAAAATATTGTAAGCCTAGAATGCATTTAACACACCTAATTTACCAAACATCGTACCTTAGCCTAGCCTCCCTTAAATGTGCTCAGAACACTTTCATTAGCCTACAGCTGGGTAAAATTATCTAACACAACGTTGATTTTACAACAAAATGTTGATTATCTCATGTAATGTATTTAATGCTGTACTGAAAGTGAAACACAGAATGACTTTCTAGGTCATAAAGGTTGTAAGTGTACTGGTTGCTCACCTTAGTGACCACGTAGCTGACCAGGGGCTTCAGTGCTGCTGCCCAGCGTTATGAGAGAGTCATACCACATACCACCAATTTGGGAAAACATCAAAATGCAAAATTTGAAGTCTAGTTTCTACTGGATGCTATTGCTTTTGCACTGTCATAAAGTCAAAAAATTTTAAGTCTGCTGTTTCAACTTGACATGCATATTGCAGAGAGTAAGCTCTCTGTCAATTGTTGTTAGCCCTTTCGACAAACTACAAGGCAAACTGAAGCTTCAATTACTAGGTTACACAGTTTAATTTATGGGCACAGAATTAGAAATCGTGTTTATTTGTTTTTTCAAGGCAGACTTGACAACTAAGTGGCTGTGGTTCTGGCAAGTCACCTAAACTCTGTGCTTATGTTACTCTAAATGTTGAAGAGATTCATCTATTTTACAAAGTGTACATGGTGATGGGTGGGATAGATGGTAAAGGAGAAATGCAATTAGATTCCATGGAAGAAAATGGCATGTTAAGAACAAAACTCTCTAATGCTATCATTTGGCATTAAAAAGGGAGAGTGATAATAAATTTCAGCATTTTTACCTTTCAAAGGACACTTTTTTTTTTTTTTAAGCTGCCAGTGACAATGGAGGGCACTGTTCCAGGGGTACAATGAGGAAAGGTGGGGGTAAATTCTCACCAGCTCCAGACTGGATTTCAATTTTCATTTGGTAAAATAAGAGGACTGAACTCTTTTAAAGATGGTCAGGAAAAAAATATGACTGACACTCTTCCTTATCAAAAGTAGTTACTGAGCATTTTAACCACAGGGACACTCATTAGCCCAATTCATTACTGCTCAACTGTGCATCAAGCTAGTAACAAATGCGCCATTGAGTGTGAACTCCAGTGTCTCCTTATACACTCTTGCAAAAGAATAATTTATTATTGCAAGTTATTGCCTTTGCTGTGCTGTTTTAGGATTACCAGTGAATGTGTATACACCAAGAATGTGCAACACACACACACACACACACACACAGAGGATTCATATTTAGATGGTCAAATATGGAAATATAGGTTAAAAGAAAACACTTTAAGATCACATTAGAGGTCCTTGAAAGACAGAGAAGAGAGAAAATATCAAATTGCTTCAACTGATACATAGAAGAATGCGGCACTCAGCCCTGACCCAGTTTCATGTGTATGCCTCAAAAGCAGCTTTGGTGCTTCATAAAAATTGTTTGGTGAAAATCCAAAACTAATCTGTCTGCCAATCTAAGGAAGCAAATTAAGGTGGCACATTAGTAAGTGGCCTGCCATTCAGTTTTTGAAAATCAAAACTAACAGTGGATTTGACAAGTAAAAGTCACTTTTATCTTTGCTGTTACAGATATTCATGCCGATGTTTATTTTGTGAACTTCACAAAATGTGAGAATGCGAGGCAGAAAGAGCCAGAGAGAGAGGGAGAGAGAGAGAGAGAGAAGGAGGCAGATTGAGAAGGAATTAATGTAGATAAAATTAAGTGATTTAACATTCCTTTCTCACTCTTTTCTAGTCATTCCACAACTCTGGCACACACGTATTGAATTTTTAGACTTCCACCCATCTCAAGTTCTCCCAATCACTTTATCCAAAGCTGTCCTCCCAGAAGTTCTGGGATAATACATTTACAAGTTAGAGAAAATATAAATCCACATGTCACCATTCCCAGGAGATAAGTGCTTCATCACAGAAGACTTTGAAGCTCATGAGAGAAATTCTTGGCACCAGCTGGGGGAGACTAAGAGGGAAGAAAAATCAGAGCGGAGATCCAATGCCATAAATTTGTTGCATTTAAAATAGAAAACTTCACCTTCTATGTGTGGCTGGTATATGGTGTGCAGGTCAACTTTATAACCATAAACATCTGTAAATCTCATTTAACAATTATCTATATAACAGCACTCAGGGTAGTTTAGTTTGGAGACAGTAAGAAAGCAAAAGGTATAATTATTTGCCTTTAAATGTGACTGATACAATCAAACAGACAGATAAAAAATATTTTAAAACTCCAACAAATGCATAACAATGAACTATTGATTAATTGCTGAATTTCTCTTTTTAGCACATACATGAGATTTTCTATGTGATAGAATATCTTTTCTTTAATGTTTAGGCTTATAAGAACTTTATGAACTATTTTTCTGTTTACTATGTTAAAAGTAGAAAAGGTCGTGGTGATTATGGTAATAAAAATAACAATGATTTTCTCCAGCAGTGTTGGACAGCCTCTAGTAATGTGAGGAATCATAAGGTGAACAAGTGAAAACACAGTTTTTTTTTCTTTAATGGGAAATGACAGATTAAACACTTTGTATTATGAAATCACAAGCAGTAACAACCCAGTGACTATTTATTTTGTAGCATTATAGGAAGGCTTGTGGGTAAACAAATACACTAAATTAAGACACTAAAGAACAAGATTCTAATTTAAACTTTAGGACTTATTAAATATGAGCTCTTTGAGCCTTAGCTGCTCATCTGTAAAACTGGTAAGCATCATTGCAGCTAGGAGCAATTAAGATAACCTATGTTAAACTGCTTCACTTTTAAAATTTTATTCTAAGTACATGTTTAATTCTTAGAAATGTATTTATAACACACAAAAAGTGACTCTAAAAAGAATTTTGTTTTGGGTGAGATTATTTTAATGTTAACTTTTGACACAGATGAAATAGAACCTCCTAGATATTTGAATTTTAATGGAAAAAAATAAAGAAACAAAGCTTTGTTTTAAATAGAAAAAAAAATCACATTCAAAACCTGTTCTTACCTTTTGCCTCTTGAATTCTTCTCTGAAAGCTCTTACTATGTCATCCAGGTTAAAAAGGATGAAGCATGAATATTTCCTAGGAATTCTGCACATTTTCTGTAACCGGTAATTATGCAAGCTTTGCTGCTGTTGGTGGTGGTGTTGGTAGAGTGGGCGTGTGTGCAAAGTGCATAAGAAGGGAAAATCTGTAAAGAATGGGGCCCCTGGACTTATGGCATACATTCTCCCCTTCTGGATCCTACGATGTTAGAGACTTGTGTGAATGGGTCATGTCTGGAAAGTCATCTTGCAAATAGCTATTCATTCTGTATCCTCAGTACTCCCCAAAATGCACAACAATAACAGGCTTCCTTTCCAAAAATCTTTAAAAACATTTTTGATATGTGTAGCTCTTGGATATACTGATTTATTGCTCCCTTCCTGCATTTTACTCATTTATTTTCTCTTATATTGAAAGTGTGTGGAAGAATGAATACAATTTCAATTGCTATCTTGTGTTCCAAGAATCTGACATCAACCAAAACACAGTGCACTTCTAATTATACTCCAGGGTGCTTCTAACATCCGATTAACCCTCAAAATCTCAGTGTAACATACTATTGAACATTTAAAATTGTGTCAAACCATTTGGAGGGCTCCAAAGCTTTTATACTCTTTATTTTAACTAAAACATGGTGTTAGGCTTTCCCCTGAAGGTATTTCAACCTCTAGGAAAATACCATGAGCTAGTTGGGAGAACCAATAGGAGCAATCTCCTCGCTAGGCTGCCACCTTGGAACTGGGCATGGCCAGAGTTCCCCGGAAAATCTCATGGATGCAAGTTATGGAAAGCCTCCAAGAATCTGATCTACTCCACATGAAAGCAGGTTGGAAATAACCCTTAGGGGGAAAAAAAAAGTACAAGGCTCATGTGGGCTGGGGCCTAGATGAGACCACCAGAACTGGTGGGGGTCCAAGTCACTAAAAGAGGGCTTAATTTTTTTTTTTTTTTAAGGAAAGGCATTCCAAAATATGGGAACAGGGTAGGAGTCTTACTTGTCAGTAAATAAGGGTGATACTACCTGGTGGAAAGCCTGTTCAAAGTTCAGTTGAGTCTATAACTGGATGAAGAAAACCACCAGCTCTCCTGCAAGCCAATAGGTAGGAAAAAGACTTTTCCTACCCAGACAGCTACAAGCAACAGTATCCACAGCAACACCAAGTCTTTGGAAGTGTGAAGGGCGCTCTCAGGCTGCATTTGGGGTGAGAGCATGGAAGGTCTTAATAACTTTACATATAAAAAAGAGATTTTTTTCCTCTTGCCTTCAAAGTGTGTAAATCAAAATAGTTAGGAAGGGAAAGTCTAGCAAGAAAAGGCAATCATCAAAGGATGTTTTAAAACAAGGATTTAAATTATTTTATGGTGCTACAAATAGTCAGAGGTTTAACCCTCTTTACTTTCCCTGCTTAGTTAGGAAAATATATAACACAAACTGAAATGAGTGAGATCTGTGCTATACTTGTATGTGAATATATGGAAAATCTGTCTCAAACATGCAAGACTTTAGCTTGATATTTTGTTAGGGGAGAAATAAGAGAACAGCCATAAAATACAATGCAGAGAACAAGAGAACAGAGACAGGAAGTATGAGAAAAAAGAGTTCCTAAAAATTCTAGAGCTCTTCTGGGATTCTGGGAAACTTTTTTTTTTTTTTTAAAGTAAAACAGAGAAAAGGAGGTTCCAAGACACACTTACTTAGATCTCAAGGGACAGAATGAACTCTGCTAGTGACCAGACTTCAAGTGTATCTTCCAGGCCCTCCTTAGGTTCTAATTTAGCATTTAAGTTTGATTTAGCACACAGATTATGCTTGTCAGATAAAATGCAGGAATCCATTTACATTTAAATTCTGGATTTTAAATTTTTTTTTAAATATAAATATGTCCCCCCAAAACATGAAACATACTTATACTTAAAAACAAAAAGTAGTCATTGTTTACTTGAAACTCAAATTTATCTCAGTGTTTTGTATTTTATTTGCTAAATCTGACAACTATAGTAAAAATGCAATTTATCTTCTTGTTTACCAAAGCATAACTTTTACTTGCTCGATTTGTCTCATCACTTAGCCTTATTCATACCATTTCTGTTCTACCAGAGTCATTCATTGTATCCATCAACTTGATGCTAGTAATATCTGTAAGTGAATTATATTATTGAATGTCATTTAATGTGATAGTTAATTCAGAGTTGCCTTCTGCTTCTGGTCAACTGAACATACATGGGTTCCTCTTCATCATAGAATAACTTTTGCTACAAAATATTTTCCTGAGCTCCAGAGAGAAAACTAAACATTTCAACTATTAGGGTTATGGTGGATACCATTTTAATTCATCTCCTCATTTAATTAATGCACTGTAGACCAAGCACTTTCCTAGGTAGTGAGAATAAAAAGCAGAAGCGCAAGACAAGATTCTTGTCCTTAAAGTTCTCACATTGCATTTGAGGGAAAGAGGAGTAAATGAGGAATTGCAATGATAGAATTAGCTGCAATGATAGAAGTTCATACAAGTGGCAGCTAAATGAAGGAATTTCTGCTTGAAGATGTCCTTTCTAGGCTGATAGTGAAAGATGATTAGGAGAAGTTTACACACACACACACACACACACAAACACAAACACACACACACACACACACACACACACACACACACAAGGTGGGGGATGGATGTTTCCAAGGAGGAGGAGGATGAGCCAAGGACAAGAAAATGTGGAAAAGATTGGTATATTATATTATATAAAGGTAGCTCAATACTAGACCAGTAATATACATGTCATTAAAATGATAAGCTGAGTGATAATTCTGAAAAAAAATTTACATAAGTGTCTAAAGAGTTTGGCCTTTATTTTGTAAAATTTACAGTGGTTACTGTCTCTTAAGCAGGGGTTTACATTATTAGACACTCTGAGGGTCAAAGAGATACCTCTAGTGGTGAAGTTATAAGGCAGTGATGAGAGGGCAAAGGAACCTGATGGAGGGAGAGATGTAAACATGCTATTTCATAATGTGAGGCCTGAAGAAACAAGGACATAGACTAAGTCAGGAAGAATAAGCAGGTCTGAGGAGCATGATGGGTTGAAGATATATTTAGTTGGCTGTATTAATTAAATTTATTGATCAGTTCACATAACGATAGGGAGAAGCTAAGGAGAAGATGAGAGCCTTAGATGATTCTGCTGTTTTTGAGTAAATGGCCAATCCATCTAATGAGATTAGAATGAAGGATCTATCTGGGCTAGAAGATTCATTTAATTGATAATTCATTCACAGATCCAGAGCTGTGGGGAGACAAGCTTGCCTCAGGCACAACATTTCAAATCTATTTTTTCCTGTTGCTTGATTTTCATTGTGAATCACCAATGCAGTAATGCTGACTAGTTACTCATAAACTTTTTTGTCCAAGTCCATTGACAGTCATCCACTACTGGAAAGAAATTTTGTTAAATTTATCTCTGACTTCAATTCAATATGTTTCAAATCGTAACAGGATTTTTTATAGAATTTGACAAAGTGACTCTAAAATTGATATGGACACCATTAACCCAACAATAAGCAATATACTTCTAATAAAAAATAATGACATGGGAAGAATTGCAGTATAATATATTAATACTTATCATGATATCATAGTGAATTTAGCAATATAAACAAGTAGGTCAATAGAGCTGAATAGAAAGCAAAGAAACATATCCACGCATGTATAAAAACTTGACTCAAACTGAGTGGGCACTGTGCTGGTACACTTGATTTATCCCTATAGAAAATACAAATTGATCCCTACTTCACACAATACATAAAATCAATTTCAGGTAGAATAAACACTTAAGCATTAAACACAATGTTACAAATCATTTAGAAACCAATAAAGGAGATTATCTCTGATTTTGTGGTAAGCAGTATTTCTTAAAGAAGACACAAAAATTGTTTATCTGAAGATACTAAACTAAACTAAGAGCAAAAGACAAACCACAAGTTGACAAATAAGAACCCAAATAATTGATAATGGGTCAAATATTGAGCTTCATAAATGAGTCCTGTAATCAATAAGAAAAGTGTTATCAATACCATAAAAAAGGTGGCAAAAAATAATCAATTTAGAGAAGAACAAATAATGGCAAAAATTCTACTAAAAGGATGCTGAGTATTATTATTAAACAGATTGTAAGCAGCTCTTTTGCTCCTCTTATGTTTGTTCTTCCCTGTTCTCCTGAGACCTTAATATAAGAGTGAGATCACTAGGCAACATTCAACCTGACTGCTGATTTTTGCTTTACTGGATGTGCACAAAGCCTTGCCTAATCAGTTGATTCTTTTCCTGGGCTAGAAGGAGTAAAAATGAAGAATTAAGTAGTTAAAGGGTAACTGACTCTAACCCCCCTAGCAAACCTGCTGGCAGACCATGTGGACAAGATAGCATCCAAAGGAGAATCAGGAGAAGCCAGCAGGTCTGCACACAATAAAAATAAAATGAAATAAATCAAAGAGTTAAAACCCCTTACCTTAATGATTAACTGAGATTTTTCCCCTTTTTCCCTTTAGAAATTGTCATGGCATAGCAGAATCTTTGGAGATGGTCTCTGGACATGAGTCCACCGTCTCCCCCAGATCGCCAGCTTTTCTGAATAAAGCATCTTTCCTTTCCACTGACTCTTGCCTCTGGATTATTGGCTTTTGCACAGGGAGCAACCGAACCTGAGTTCAGTAGCAGGATGAATAAAAATAATATACAATAAGAAAAAGTTATACTTTCCTGCAAGAAAAAATTAAGATGTGTGACAATATCAAGTGTTTATATACGCATTATGACTATTCATATACTGCTTGGGATATGACTTGGTGAATAATTTTTCAAAATATTTTGGCAATATGTAGTGAAGTTGCACATACACAGATTCTTAACACAACTATTCCACCCTAAGGCATATACTCTGAATGTGTACCAGGAGATGTGTACAAAAGAGCTAAAGTAGTAACTTTTGTAATATCATTTTTTTTAACCTAGGAAAATGTCAATTACTAGTAAAATGGGTAGATAAATTGTAGTATATGCATTGAATCAAATACAGCATAGTGAAAATGAATAAAATACCCAAATCATCAGGGATTAATTCTGGAATAGTATTTAACAAAGAAGGTAATGAAAGTACATAGACTCCATTTACATGCATTGCAAAAGAGACAAAAATATAGGATAATAGTTATCTTGAGAAAGAACGGGATCCAATTAGAGTAAAATTCAGAGACCATTTAATGTACAGGCAATGTTTTATTATTTTTAAAATAAATAATACCTTAATGAATGTTTATTTTAACTTTAAACATTTTTAATGACATGTATTGTTTTTATAGTGCTTCTTTCTGTAAATATAAAATTGTTGCTTCAGTTGCCATGTTGGGGATGTCTTGGATTTATGTTATGGTGCTCACCTTGGTAGTCTTCTGGAAATTCTATCTGATAATTGTTATTACACATTTCTAATCCATTTGTTTCTGGCTCCCATTCTGAATCACAAAACAATTCTGATGGTGACCATCTCTAGGAATATTATGAGTTGTCTATTAGTTGTATCATTTTCTAACCACAGATGTCTCTTCTCTTATCTAGTGTTATTAATGCCACCTGACTGGCTTCTTTGCCTGCCCTACTGCAGGCTAGTTATTGTCTGGGCAAAAGATTTGTGGTTTGCTCTTTTCAGGTCATAAAGTCATTCTTTCTCCCTACAAGATGTCATATGTCTCTGGAATAACATATTTGTTGATATTTACCTACCACCAATTGTACACTGTCCAGCTTTTTCTTTTCCTTCACCAAACATCTTTTTCTTGACTTTTAGGTCAATTGTAATCATGAAATTCCTTTCATTTTCACTCATCTTGTTGAAACTATTTTTCTCTAAACCTAGAGAATATTTCCAATCCTTAAAAGATTATTTTTTGCATCAAAAATGAGATACAGTTTCTTACCATAAGCCTAATAATTTTAATTAAGTTGCCAGTGTTCTTTCTCCAAGGACAGTTTAATGAAAGCTCAATGCATTTCTTCATAAAACTTGACACAGTTCAATACATGAAATTTTTAGACCAATAAAAGCTATTAATTTTTCCAGATAATAATGAAGATATTCTTCTACCTATTAATTATATTTGAAGTCTAGACTTGACTTTAGTAGAGAGAGCCAGTAGGAAGGAATTTTTATAAAGTGGGTTGAGCGATTTCCTGCCATGTAAGGAGGCTATGCTTGTGCCAGAGTGAGAGAGGTGGAGTCTCTCCTATTCAGGATTTTACTTCCCAGCAAAAGATGCTCTGATCATGGCTCTTCTCCAGAGAAGTCCCTGTAGAGGTAGTAACTTTGACAACTAGATTCTGCTGAGCCCTTGAAACCTAAAAGTTCAATCTGTAGTATACTTCTCAACCACCATCCTGTTCTCCCACAAATCATTCTTTAATGTATAATTTGTATGTTTTATTAGTGATAACTAGAAAACTATTCATTACTCATTAATCTTATTTGGATTTCTTAAAATTATAGATAAAAGAAAGGCCAAGTAAATGAAATCCAAAAACACATACACACACACAACCATACTTTGAACACAAACACTATTCAGAGAGGAAGGGGGCTGGGATCAGCCATTCAAGGAACAACACAGCAATTAACACCAGAATGGTGAAAGATTCAACCCCTAGTTGGCCTTGAGGCTCAAGATGATGGGAGGTTTGACTTTTAGTAGATCATGAGCTTCATTATACATCCATTGTAATACATTAGCATGGTGAATAACATGTCCCCAGGACCCATGACAGTCCCAAGGCTAGCCACAAAAGGTCAAAGAGTGGGAAATGGCCAAATTTCTGGGAATCCTAGCCCCTTCCCCTGGCTAGTTAGACTGGTCCTTCCACTTATTAGCATATGAAGCCACTGAGCCCATAAAAACTGGCAACAGAGCGCCTTGTGGCCACCTTCTTTCTCTCTCTCCCTCTTCAGAGACAGCCCACACTCTGTCTATGGAGTGTGTACCTACTTTTACTCTAATCTGAGCACCCAACCCCCATAACTTGTGGCCTTTTTCTTGCCTTTCAATGTATCTCTCTAAATAAATCTACCTTTACTCAACTGTGGCTTGCTCTTGAATTCCTTCCTGCATGAAGCCAAGGACCCATGCTTGGTAGGGCACATCCCAGGGACTCAACCGAGACCTGGGACATGTCCCTCCTCATGCCCCACATCCTTTTTCCTGCATCGCTACCACTATTAGCAGCAACTTCAAATTGGCCTAATAGGAAGGCAATAAAGCTATAAAAACACAGCATTTCCAAAACTGTTTAAAAATGATTATGTATGAGAATTCAGTTTCTCTTTCTTAATGTAGCTACCACTAGCAGCACTGACTCTCATAATTAACTGAAGCTTTTAAGAAAAGGAAAATAGAAGATGTAATTTTTTCATATTTTATAATCCCTTTGTAAAGTCATAGAAACATGCACCAAGTTTTTGTTTGTTTCTTTGGCATACTCAGAATAAATACTATTTGTTAAGGTTAACAAAGCTCACACAAAAGCTGTTTCAATCCAGGACTTAACAGTGTAAACTCAGAGGCATTACCTTGTGGATTTACCTTACATTTCTGAATTGAATATGTTTGCAACTGACTTTGATCAAAACTGAACTTGAGGCAAATCCTCCCCAGCCTGCTGAGTATCAAGTCTATCTGTAGCAGGGTGTTGCTAAATCTGCAAAGTCCTGTCTAAATCTAGGCTTAACAAGATAAAATGCCCATATTATAATCATTTTCAATTTCAATGCATGAGCTGTTCAAATCTAGTAGTATGCCCATATTATTAAATACTACTGTAAGGCTCTAAAGAATTCCTCAAAGCTAAATTATTCAAGAGGGAGAAATATATTAGAAAAGGCACTGGCTTAGAATTTAAAAACAGACTTGACCTCACGTTCTTTCTATAGCTTACCGTTTGTGTGATCTGAGGCAAAGCACTTAAATTTTTTGTATTTATTTCCTAAGCCTTAAAAGAAGACAGTATTCTTTTTTTCCATTAGTACTTTGCAAATTTTTCTATATATGATATAAAGATATAAAGGATTAAACTGGAGGTAATTTGTAGGTGTTTATATGGGGCTTGGTAAAAAAAAAATCTTTATATTAATTAGAATAATACAGAAGTATCAGATTCAATACTAGTACTTCCAAATAGTTTCATGAAGAACTTGAACTTGACATATAAACATGAGCATTTTTTCCAAGTCTTAAGCTTGATTAAATTTCTATAATAACCTTTTCAAAATATTGTTAGTTGTCATCAACACAGAATTTTTCACAAATGGTGAAGAAATGTAAATTCCTTTAGAACCATTTAAAAATGTACAATTGAATTATATTTAAAGATTTGTCTTCTTATATTAATGACTATACTATTAAATTTATTGTTATAATGTGGATATATTTTGAATATAACTAAACTTTTGATGTAAATAATTTCAAAGTAAGATAAAGTTTTTATTCGCAGAATTTTTTTTTCACTTTCTGAGCAATTAATTATTCTGGAGCAAGTTAAGATGGCACTATTCCTTCAAGTTATCTATTGCTACATAAAAAGCCATTCTTAAATTTTATGACCTAAAGCAACAATATCTGTTAGGTTTTCTCACAGATCTGAAATTTTGGCAGGGCTCAGCAGGATGGCTCATTTTGTCTCTAAGTAGTGTCAGCTGGGATAGCTTTGTGGGGATTAGAGAATCCATTTTCAGGAAGGATCATTCACACGGCTGACAGTTTGGTGCTAGCTTCTAGCTGGGAGATTATCCATGTCCCCTCAGCCAAGAGCCTTGGTTTAGTCCCATGTGGACTTCTTCACAAGGTTCCTTAGGTTTCCCATAGCAAGGTGAGTGGATTCCAAGAGCTAACATTCCGAGAGACAGGAAAAGGAAGTTTAGTCTTTTATTTCCTAGGCTCAAAAGCTGAGGATCATTTCTGTTCCAAACTATTGATGAAGCAGTCACAAAGTCATCCAGAACTAAGGAGAGGGAGCAGAGAGCCCACCTCTCAATGGGAGAAGAGTCAAAGAATTTGTAGCTGTCTTCAATCTACCATAATAATTAAAGAGAGATTCGAAGGTGCCCCACCCCCAAGTTGTGCCTGTGATGTGACAGCTCTCCTTCTTATTCCTTCACCCCACTGTGGCTCTCCCTTGGGCCATCCTCTCTGTTCTACAGACTCTGAAACCCAAACCCCTTTAGCAACATCACCAGTTCTTTGTGGACAATGGACAGCAGTGAATTCTGCATCTGACTGTTAAAGAATAATGTCCACATAATACAGCATCTTCTTGGCCGTGATCAGCATTGGCATTAAGGATGACCAGCAAGTACTTATCCTGCTCACTGCCGGTGAAGGTTACAGAGTATCTGTCTGCCTGCACCATGCTCTGCTTTCCATGGACTACTTCTCATTGACAGAAAGCAGGTCCAGGGGTTCTGGTAAATCTAGCTCCCTTCAAGTTCACCCAAGGATAGAGAGGTTACAACAAATTGCTGCATACTTAAAACCATTTGGAGCACAACAGATATGAAACTCTGATTTACTTTCATAGAAGAATTAATCATGATTCCTATAAAGGGTCTAGTAGATCACTGAAGATATTTAAATGGTTGTTGAATACATGGACTCTGTTTTCAGACCATCAGAATTCAAAATCAGGTTTCATCTTTTTATAGTCATGTGACTTCATAGTAGAGTTTAAAGTAGATATTATTTATGGCTACTATAAGGAATAGACAAGATAATGCAGATAAAAAATGTAGCACTGTGCCAGTCCAAGTATAATAGATGCAAGCTTGTTAGTTTAATTATAATAAAAATTATAAATCACACCACATTTTTCTATAAGCCATATCCAATCCCATGCTTTTCAGTAGTGCTTACTTCTATATTCTTCTTAAAACAAAAGTTTATAGCCTTTTACCTAATTTTATCAGTTTCTTGTTTTTACCCGCTTTGATTTACACACCATGTCCCCTATTTTTTCCTTTTGTTACCCCAACAGGGGAAGGGAAATAGCCTCAGTTCTTGCATTGTCCAAAAGAGAAGAATCCAGGCAGGAGATGAAGATGTTGTGTAGTGAAAGAATTTAAAGATTTTATTGGCAAAATGAAAGTACACCTCCAGGAGTGGAAGGCAGGCTGATCAGAGGGAGGACAGCAGTGGTCTTTGTTTGTCCCTTCTCTTATATCCTCACTTAGAGGTGGTCTCTTGATTGATGGCTCTTGCCCCAGGAGTGGAGTCATGTTTGTCCCCTTTTGCACATTCCCTTACCTATGATGCACACAGAAAAACCTATGAGGGGACTTAAACTGCAATGCTAATTATGTTACAATGAGCTATGGGTCATGTCTGGTTAGGTCTTTATCACTAACATGCAGTTGCGGCTGTCAGGTTCTAATCAGTATCTTGCTGGCACTAATTTAGAGAAAGTAAAGCCCCTTATACTGCAGGTGGGTGTATCACCATCTTCTGGACCCCTCTCCCTCTCCTTCACCTTATCTGCCCAGTGCCCCCACTCATCTAACTGCCTAATGCTTTTCCTTTACATTGCTTGAAACACCTTCTACTTCAATATTGCCTATGGTACATGATAATGTACTATAAATCTCATCTACTAAAATATTAATAAAAATGCTAAGAAAAAAAAACTTAGATTTGTTAGATCTGTAAGTTGAGGCTCCATATGCATCATTTGTTTATAGTCTTGATACCAGCTTTCAATCTACAGAAATCAACTTTTAGGAAGGATCTATTTTCTTAAAAATTAGAAAACTCTAAAAAAAAAAATAGAATTAAATTTCACAATTCAATATTTCATCCAACTCATTTTTAATTGTGTAAGTTAGCCTAAGGGAAAAGTTTTAATTCAAATAACAGAGGCAATCAGTAAAGATATAGCCCCACCCCCTGCCTTTCCACCATATACTTCTGTCAAGATTGGCATGCAGCAAAGGATTGACTTGAGATCACAATATGTAGTAACATCAGTCTTTTGGGATGTCAGGAGTCACTGAGGGCCAAGGCCAAGTGTGGCAGAGAGCAGAGTTGGGGGAAGAAAAAGCAGAGACTCAGGAAATTGGAGCAGAGTAATAGCCTCAGGAGGGTGAAATGGAGAAGGACGCTGTAGGGTCTTCCCTGGTACAGATGCTTTTGGTACCCCCATATCTTGTTTGTAGGAAACAGCCTTCATTAAGCTTTCTTGACCTTCCTTGAGTTCCAAAGGGCAGATTCAAACAATTGTTAATCAGGGGATGGAGGGAATGCAGAAGCAAGGTAGAGACAGTCAAGAAACAATAATGCTGCCTTGGGGCAGGGTTCCGTTTCTTCCTCAAGGAATATACGTAACAATACCTTTGAGTTCTTTTGCAGGAACTAAGCCCCCAACCCCCCACACCCCTTGGAGAATGGTAACTTCAGGCTGAACACAAGATTTCTGGAACACTGCCCTGTTACCTCACCACCAGCCAATTAGGAGAAAGCCACACACCCTGCAGCCCTCACCCCAAATTTTGCATTTAAAAACTTCTTCCCATACAATGACAATTTTATCTCTTCTCTTCCAATTTGAATCCCTTTTATTTCTTTTTCTTTCTAATTTCTAAGGCTAGAAATTCCAATACTATATTGAATAGAAGTGGTGAGAGTGGGCATCCTTGTCTTGTTCCAGATTTTAAGGGGAAGGCTTTCAACTTTTCACCATTGAGTGTTATGCTGGCTGTAGGTTTGTCAAATAGCTTTTATTATGTTAAGATATGTCCCCTCCATACCTACTTTGATTAGAGTTTTTATCATAAATGAGTGTTGAATTTTATCAAATGCTTATTCTGTATCTATTGAGATAATCGTATGATTTTTGTCCTTTCTTTTGTGGTTGAGGTGCATCATGTTGATTTGCAGCAAAATACAGAGAGATTGTCATTCTAAGTGAAGTATGCCAGAAAGAGAAAGAAGAATACCACATAATATCACTTATGTATGGAATCTGAAAAATAAATAAATAAAAAAGCAAATGAACTTATTTACAAAATGGAAACAGACTCACAGACATAGAAAACAAACTTATGGTTACCAGGGTAGGAAGAGGTGGAAATGGATAAATTGGGAGTTTGAGATTTGCAGATGCTAACTAATATATATAAAATAGATAAACAAGAAGTTCATACTGTATAGCACAGGGAACTATATTCAATATCTTGTAGCAATCTATGGTGAAAAACAATATGAAAATGAATATATGTATGTTCATGCATGACTGAAGCATTATGCTGTGCACCAGAAATTGACACAACATTGTAAACTGACTATACTTCAATAAAATATATATATAAAAACAAACAAACAAAAAAACCTTCTTCCCAAAAATCAGGGAGTTCAGGTTTTTGGAGCATGAGCCACCTGTTCTTTGCTTGCCCCTGCAGTAAACCTGTCTCTACTCCAATCTCTAACATTTTGGGTTTTTTGGCCTCACTGTGTGTTGGGCACATAAACTTTTGTTCAGTAACAAGGGCACTGATAATGGGTCCAAATGGGGGCATAGATAGAGCCAATCTATGTGAACCAGGTAATGTTAAGGACATTGGTTCTGATATAGAGCAGGCCCCTATGGGGTCCTCTCTGGTACAAATCCTTTCTTTGTCCCCTGTTTCTTGTTTTAAGGAACGAGGCTTCATTCAGCCTCCTTTACCTCCTCTAAGCTCCAAAGGGCAGATTCAAACAGTTGCTAATCAGGGAAGTGAAGGAATGAAGAAACAGACAGGAACAGTCAAGAAACAATAGTGCAGACTTAGGGCACTTCTCAAGGAACATACATAACAATATCTTTAAGTTCTTCCAGAACCAAGATTCTCCCAATCCCTGCCTCTTGTTTATAGAAAAGTTGAAGTCTCTCAGACATAAGATTTTTTTTTTCTTTTTCCTGGGATACACTGGGTCCACCAGCTTGCTCTCATTCTGATTAAAAGCAGCTTTCTTTTTTGTTACCAAGGCTATTGCCCCCAGGATCATACACCTGCCCTTATTCAAATAGAAACTGATGACATTTATCTATGTTTCAGGAAGCAGCTGCAATGAGATGAAATGAGAGTTGGTTAGAACCTGTGAAGCCCAAGGTGGTGGAGGATTTGACTCCCAGTGGACTCTGAGCCTCATTATAACATTAGCATGCTAAATGACACACCCACCAGCACCATGACAGTTGACAATTGCCATAACAACAACCAGAGAAGCCCATATAAGGATGGAAAAGAAAGCTGATTAGCTCTAGCACACCCAGAATGAGGACAATGTAGTGGAAGTCTCCCATAAGAGTCCACGTGGCCCTAGCCACAGCGGCACCTGTCTCTAGCACTGTGTCATCTTGGCTGACAGCTCCCTGTTTGACTGCTTTTCTTGCCTTCTCCATGCTCAAGCACTTTCTTTCCTCTTCTTTTAAGAAATAAAACAGCTTTTTCTCTTGTCCTTTTGAGACAGGAAGGGGGCAAGGCACAACCATTCAAGGAATTCAACACAGCAATTAACACTAGAAAGATTCAACCCCCATTTGGCCTTGAGGCTCAAGGTGGTGGGAGATTTGACTCTAGTAGATCTTGAGCTTCATTATACGCCCATTGTTATATATTAACGTGGTGACTAACATGCCCACAGGCACCGTGGCAGTCCCAAGGCTGGCCACAACAGGTCAAAGGGTGGGAAATGGCCAACTGCCTGGGAATCCCAGCCCCTTCCCCAGGCTAATTAGACTATGGCTGCCCTCTCTCTCCCCTTCTTCAGAGATGGCCCGCACTCTGGCTATGCAGTGTACACCTTTTACTCTAATCTGAGCACCCAACCACCATACCTCATGGCCTTTCTCTGATCTTTTGATGTATCTCTAAATAAATCTACCTTTACTCAACTGTGGCTCGCTCTTGAATTCTTCCCTGCACGAAGCCAAGGACCCACACTTGGCAGGGCACGTCCCAGGGGCTCAGCCAAAGCCTGGGACATGGCCCTCCTCAAATTCCACATCCATTTTTCCTGCATCATTTTTACCTCTGCTGCAAATTCTCTCACAGCCTGCAGTGAGGACTCACACATTGGTGGTTCTATTAATTTAGGGGCTCTGTCTGCCAACACAGTTCTGGTATAAGCAGAATCGACTACATATTTGTAGAGGTCCAAGCATCACTAGAAAGTCATACAAATCTAGTCATTTTGTGAACTTTTCCAAGGAATACAGTGAGAGAAGAAAAGGTCACTTTCCCTAGAAATGGGGGTTGAGAGGAAAATAGAATAAAGCTGGTTTGGGCCAGATGGCTGAAGTCCTTGATAATACTGTGTTCTCATGATATCAGTACTTTGGAAGGAGTTAGGAGATCAATATCAATCCTAGTGTGCCAAGAGCCCATGTCAGAACTGAATCTAAGAGAAACTCTGAAGTCTGACCAGAGAATTCTGATAGTGACCTATCTCAGTGAGTTTACTTAGATTTTTTTGGATGCACCTCTGATTTGAAGAGCAGAAAGAATTTATGAATAGTCATTGTATTAAGAGTCAGATGTCTGCTGGTGTTATTTTTCACCCCAATTAGTATACAAACTAAAAACAAACAAACAAACAAATAAAAAACAGGAAAAAAAGGAAACTAACAAATCTTCACTGAGTAAAGAAAAAGTGATTCCAAGAAGGGAAATGTAGGCACTCTTACAAAGGGATTGCATGCAATTCTGCCAAAATATGACAATATTTACTACAATACTGCATAAAAATTTTTATCAGGGTTTGATAATTAGTACTTAGTATTTGATATTTCTTCCTCATTCTTAGATCTTTCTAGAGGATTGTCTACTTAAATACTCTTTTCAAAGAGATAGCTTTTGGGTTTATTAATTTGTCTAGAGTTCTGATTTTTGCTTTGATAAAAATATGTAATGTTTACATCTACTCTATCTTTACCTGTTTTCCCTGTGATCTCTTTTGATACCTGGAAGTTATATATTAACGTTCTCTAAGTTGATTATGGATTTGTCAGTTTTCCCTTATGTATTTCAGAGTTACATTGCATTTCTCTTACATCAGTCTCAAAACTTCCTACAGAGCTTGGGGGCCTTCCTTTGTTGCCTTCTAATGTCTCTCCTCACAGCTGATAACTTCTCTTCCCTTAGAGCAGGGTAAGTAAACTTTTCCTACAAAGAGTCAAATAGTAAACTTGTGAGGCTGTGTGGTGGAATGACATCTATTGCAACTACTCACGTCTGTCTTTGTCATATGAAAGGAGCCAAAGACAATAGGTAAATGAATGAGTGTGTCTGTGTCTGAGGGAATTTTATTTACAAAAACAGGGTGCCTATGGGTCATAGTTGTAGTTGGCTGAGACTTGGCTTTAGAAACTAAATTCCCTCATTCTTCCTGAAAGAATTTAAAATTTTTGTTTGTTTTCTTTCATTTTAATCCTTGGTTTCACAGTTACAGCAGGATGGATCTACAATTCTATATTTCTAATATTTCTTTCATTAATTCAGAATGTCACTCAATGATGGTTTTCCATGCAAAGACTTAAGCTTTCATTCTAGAATCTTTTCTTTCATTAGATTGATGAATTTCTCCATCCATTCTTTCAATTCTATTCTTTTGTTTTCTATTAAAGAACAGTTGGAATTCTTGAAGATATTCATTATATTGTATAATTTTCCTATTTTATATTTATTTTTCCTTTGAGAATCAAGAAAAATAACAGATTCCTTTCTTTTATCTCATTAATCTTATATTTAACTGGGTCAAATCTACTATTCGTTCCTTTAAAAATGTTTTTTTTACAGTAGCATAATACAAATAGCTCTATTTTCTCCACTTTTGTGTCTTTGGGTGGTTGATTTTCTGTTCATTGTGTTTGGAGTTTCACTTTCTTTGTGAAGACTATACTAAAATCTTTATTCTTAATTACCTGTTCTATATGTAAATTATTGTACTGGCAGAACAGTGTTTGTAGTTGGAATGTATGAATGAAAATCAGAATAAGTGGGGATTCCTACTCACCATTCAGTGAAGTTTAGGTGTTCAGGACAGAGGCTTGTTTCTAACACTGGGGGAGGGCCTTGCACAACTGGGGCAAGGTGTGTAGACGGCTGTTCTGGGTGATGGGGATTTCTTTCTGTCTCACAGTCCTGTGTTACTCGGTATTCTATCACGAGTCTCTCTTTCAAGAGATCAGTCAGAATGTGTTCCATGTCAGAATTCTGACTTCAGAGAGCCATCCTTGTGGTTTAATTTAAGATCACATTAGAATAACATGAGCAAACACTAACACTGTACTTACTATATCCACAGCAGCATTCTAATCACTTTGCATATATTATCACTTTCAATCCTCACAATAACTCTCTATAAGAGCAACTATCATCCCTCATGTACCAAAGGGAAGTTGAAATTTATAAAGTTTTTAAAACTTGCCCAAGTTTACATAGTTACAAGTGGAAGATTTTATACTCAATCCCACATTTTGGCTGTGGCGACAGTGTTCTTAACCACAACTACCCACACTATTGCTATTTACTTGTTGACCAGTAGCCAAGTCATCCTCTCACATTGTCAAGCAATAGCTGGCTTCGTTCCAGTCTACCACAAGTGGTCCAGTCCTTGTCTAGCACTGGGTTGACTTGATCTTGAAATTCAATGTTTCTTCTGGAAAACTTAAATTGTTTTAGATATCTATTCTATTGCCTTTAAAATTAATTTTTCAGTTCTGGTGAGTTTCTCTGTCAATTCATATGATTCATATTTACCTGAAATCTTCAGTATTGGATACCACTTGTGGTTTCCTTTTACTTTTTCAGCATTTCAAATTTTAAGCTTATTTTTTTAATATTCATTTTCTTATTTTAATGAGATTTGGAATAAAAGGAGGGGTAAATGAGTTTAAACAGTTATTTTCAATCAGAAAATTTTACCTGAGATTTACAACAATATAAAGTACCCCCAAAATTGCATTGGATTTTGATTTAACTATCATTAATTATATATTTACTTAGGATATATGATACTGTCTCAGAATTTTCATTCAGGATGGGTGTTTTTGTGTGCACATGTGCATATCTGTATGAGTATCCAATTTTTTATGGTCTGTGTTCCTCAGAAGAGTTATGAGGTTATTATTGTGAAAAAAATTCTGATTTATTTTTAAACAAGAAGCATGACATTTTACTCTTAAATACATATTTAAATCTTTTGTTAAACAAATATTGAACATCTAGCAGGTTAAATATTTTTTGCGTGCTGAGACTATAACAGTGAAAATGACAGAAATTATGACCATGATGTAACTTCTAATGGAGAAATTCTGTAACCTAAATTTATATGTCTAGAAATTTCCATACATCCAGATTAAACAAAATTAAAGCAATGCCTTAAAATTCAATCCTTTAAAAACGTTGACAAGTACAATATTTCCTCATTATCTAAAAATCAATTCCAGATTAGCCTTTTTCAAATTTATGTAACCTTGACATTTTCTTACATCCTTGGAGAATGGGAATTCCTTGTAAATATTTAGAAATGTAGAGTTAGAGGTGATGAATTCAAATCAATAATTATTTGCTTATTAACTGTTATGTAGTCAGTATTGTGTCTACAAAACCATAATTTTAGACGCATTAACAATCATACAATAAATATATAGACAACACAGTTACTATAACAAGACTGTAAGTGATGAAAACACAAATGTAATACAAGAATAAGAGCTCCTACAAAAGTTCAAAAATGTGTAAAGCTGTATATTAAATGACATAATGCATAGAAGCATAAATAAAGATGTTTTAAGTATATAATGAATTAAATTTTAAATAAAACACATTTTAACAGTAACATTTATATCTTCTCACTTACTTATCCAAATATGTCTTGTATTTTCTTACTTTTAACACATGCCTATAAGATACTATATATTACTTAGCAAAATATTATTTTTTGTTAAAATAATAAAATTACAGTTCTTTTATTTTTAACGTTCATAATGCCTATATAATGTCTTCTTACATTTTCTGTGATGATCTCTAAAATATAATATGGCATTTTAAATGAAAAAAAAATTAGAATCACATACCCATATAGTGATGGCACAGTATATATGCTCAACTTATATATTCATGTTATCTCCTTAACATGACTTTCAATGCCATTCATGTTAGCAAAACATAAAGTTAGTCTTATGTTGAACTTCCAAGGCCTGGAAGGACTGTGCATATTGAATGTGAGTCAAATGAGAGTGTTACTATGAAATTACAGATTGTGTTACTATCAGACTATTTTCTGCGTCTTCCCACTAATGTTAGTAATACATGAGGGTGATGCTGGGTCACAGAAAAATTACTAACTCAACTATGACTACAAGATTTCTTGAACTATTTTTCAGCTATAATAATAAAATTTATATTTGGGTACAATAGGTAGTTAAATATGTTTTCTTTCAGTGTCACGAGTTTCGATCTCGCAAGACAAAGATAAGGATCCTTTATACTCAAGATCAGTTGTTAACTCCAATTAAAGACTTGGTGGAGAAAATCAGTCTAAGTAGAGATGAGCTTCTTTATCCTCAAAGCCTTTTCAACATCTCCAACACAAATTCTACCCACTAAACAGTAACTACTCATCCTCAGGACCCCCCACAATTTAGTTCCTGGTAACCTCTATTCTGCTTTCTGTCTCTATGAATTTGCATGTTCTAGATACCTCATATATATAGAATCATACAATATTTGTTCTCTGTGTCTGGCTTTTTCATATATGTTTTCAAAGTTAATCCACATTACAGCATATATCAAAATTATATTATTTTTACAGCTCATTAGTAATCCATTGCGTATATACACTCCATTTCATTTATCCATTTATCGACAGAAACAATTGTCCATTGTTTCAGTCTTTCTACTATTGTGAATCATGCTGCTATGAACATTGGTATACTGACATCTATTCTCTGCTTTGAATTCTTTGGGATATATACTTAGCAGTGGAATTTCTGGGTCGTATGATAATTCTATGCTTAACTTTTTGAAAAACTATCAAACTGTTTTCCCCAGTAGCTGTACCATTTACATTTCCACTAGCAATGCAGAAGGTTTCAGTTTCTTCACATCCTCACTGATATTTGTTCTTTTCCCTTTTTTTAGTAATAACCATTGCAGTAGGTGTGAAATGTCATTGTACTGTGATTTTGACTTGCATTTCCTTAATAGTTAATGATTTTGAGCATATTTTCATGTACTTATTGGCCATTTGTATATCTTCTTTGGAGAAATATTTATTCAAATCCTTTGCACATTTTTGTTGTTGGATTGTAGATATTCCTTATATAGTCAAGATATTATTCTAGATATTAATTTCTTATCAGTTACATGCTTTTAAAATCATTTTCCATTCTGAAGGTTGTTTTTCCACTTTCTAGAGCGTGTCCTTTGATGTGGACTTTTTTGAAGTCCAATTTGTCTATTCTTTTTTCTTTTCTTGCCTATACTTTTGGTGTCATATTCATGAAATAATTGTCAAATCCAATGTCATGGACATTTTCTCCAATATTTTCTTCTCAAACTTTTATAGTTTTAGCCCTTAAGTTTAAGTTTCTGATCAATTTTGAGTTAATTTTTCTATTTAGTATAAAGTAAGGGTCCAGCTTCATTCTTTTGCATATGGATATCCCGTTTCCCCCAATTTATTTGTTTAAAAGTGCCCTTTCCTCTGAATGAATGAATGGTCTCAGCACTCTTGTAGAAAGTCAATTGTCATATATATAAGAGTTTATTTCTGGGCTTTCTCTTATATTCCATTGGTCTATATCTGTCCATACTGTTTTAAGTATCATAGCTTTGTAGTAAGTCACAAAGTCCGGAAATGTGAGTCCTCCAAGTTTATTCTCCTTTTTCAAAATTGTTGGCAATTTGAGGCTCCTTGAAGCTCCATATGAATTTTAAAATCTGTTTTGTATCTCTGTGAATAAAGCTGTTGGAATTTTCATAAGAATCACATTACTCTTGTAGATCACTCTGAATAGAAGGTGGCTCTCCATATCCACAGATTCATGGATACAGAGGGACAAATGAATTAACATCTCAACAATGTTTAAGTCTTCCTATTGTAATTTTTTTCCTCATAATGTTATTATCTGACTTGGAATCATAGAATGAGTTAGAAAGTGATTCATTTTCTT
Source organism: Camelus dromedarius (assembly GCF_036321535.1). Lineage (NCBI taxonomy): Eukaryota > Metazoa > Chordata > Mammalia > Artiodactyla > Camelidae > Camelus > Camelus dromedarius. The sequence goes on along the minus strand of NC_087465.1, from coordinate 23,126,514 downwards.
CTATTTTTTGCAACAGTTTGAGAAAAATATGTTTTAATTCTTCCTTAAGTTGTTGTAGAATTTATTTGTGAGCACATCTGACCCAGAATATTTCTTTCTGGAGAGGTTCTTGTCATAGGTATTGGTTTAGATAATTTCTGTGTTTCAAGGAATTTGTCCATTTCTCCTATATTACCTAACTTGTTGGTGCATGGTAGTTTAATAATGTAGTTAACATATAATTGTTCTCATAATTATTTTCATTTCTGCAATGTTAGTAGTAATGTCCCCAGTTTTAATTCTGATTTTAGTTATTTGTATCTTCTTTCTTTTAATCTTCATCAGTCTAGCTAAAACTGTGCGAAATTTGTTGATGTTTTTCAAAGAACTAACTTTTAATTTCATTGATTTTCTCTATTGCTCTTCTATTTTCTATTTTATTTATCTTCACACTAATTTGTATTGTTTCTTTCCTTTGCTAGCTTTGGGTCTTTTTTTTTCTGTTTTTTTGTTTTATTTTGTTTTTTGTTTTTTGTTTTTTTTTTCCTTTGGGTCTTTTCTACTCATCTTTTTCTAGTTTCTTAAGGTGTGAGCTTAGGTGAATTCAAGATCTTTCTTTTTTAGTGTAGGCATACACAGCCATTTCAGTCTTCTTTGAGGAAGCTGCAGTAATAGAAATAAAATAAAATAAAATATTTCAAGAATTTTAAAGAAAAATCTTTTGGGGAAATTCCTCAAGAACACTGTGCAAAATCAACCTATTTGGTTTAAGAGATTTTGAAAAGTTGATTTTTCTGCTTGAATTTTCTATAAATATATAATTTTGATTCACTTTTATGACTCATGAAATTATTTTGAAAATAAAAATGGAGGTTGTTCTAAAAGCAACTGAGGAATATATTATCCTCCTTCTCCTCATTATCATCATCTTTGTCATTATTATTAGCCATTTAATCAACATGTCAAAAGATGTACCCCCTTTGGACTAGGCATGCTGTAGCAATTGATCAAAGTGAGTAAATGAAATTCCAAGCTTGGACGTGCAAATCACAGAAGTTAGAGTTTGAATGGATTGAGTCATTATTGCATAATTGTGAGAAAAAACACTTATCAAAGAATGAGAGTTGATTGTTGAAGAACGACAAGTTAGGAACTAAATGGCTCATAGGGTGAATCATATTCTAGTATGTAATCTCAAGATAAACTTGAATATATTTATATTTGGAATTGTAATTCATTTTATAAACTATTTGCCTCTGCTCATGATCTACAGAGGTGCTAATGCACTTTTCTGAAAAAACAAGTATGATGCCATATTGAGAAAAGGGCTTTTGGGTGCTGTCTGAGATTAGCCATCTGACCCCATAAAAAGTAAATCCTAAAATTAATTAAGGCCTAGTTGTTCTCCTTTATGACTTCAGTCATTCATCTTAACCTGTGTTTCCTTTTCCTTTGTCAGTGATGATACTTTTTTCCAAATCATTCAATGAGTCAAAGTCATAGAAGATTTACAGTGAAAAAGTCAGTTGTTTTTAGCTATAATCAATGTTCAAAGAACTTTCATCTATGTTTTCAAGATTAATGGTGTGATTGTTAATTAAGTTTACCTAAGAGAGACAGACTGTGTCACCATCAAGAATTCTGATATTTGGCAGGTATACTAAGTCAGAAAAGCTATCAATATTATTCTGTCACCTTCCTCATTCATGATCACTTAGTGACCTCTGATATTAAAGAGTCAGTGTTTCAAATCACTACTCATCTTTTCCAGTTGCCAAGTACCTGTCTGCAAAAGAAATGTATTTTGCAAGCTAGTCATCTGTTTGTGATTTTCTTATTCAATATGACAAAGTGTCATGCTGACTCAGAGCCAATTCAGAAAGCCACTTGACATGTAAACATTTCTAAATTCTCCAATCCTTGAAAACTCTGCATTTTAAGGAGCAACTTCATATGCTTTTGCTACTTTGTGACCTTCAGGCAATCACATGGGGCACAGTTCCTCAATTTCTTTTTCTATAAAATGAAGGGTTTAGACTAAATAACATGTTAAACTCCTGTAGACCTTGTACATTGATGGTTCTTCTCTTTCCCAGTTTCACTGAAGTTTGATTGTTGACTTTGTCAACTAAAGGAAACTCATTAAAGCTCTAGATGGATTTTGCTTGTTGTTCACATTAATTGAGTAGACTAGTTTCTCTGGGTATATTTAGTATAGTTGAGACTTCTGCCTTTCCAATGTTGGTTGAAAACAATGTATGCTTAAATTTAGTATGATCCAAGGCATCAGATTTACAGATCATAATGTTCTCCTGGTACCAAAATAAGTGTTATATGGTTATTTAAAAAGAAAATTCTATAGATTATTATTTATACCCTAACTTCAGAAGACATAAAAATGCTACTTTTAATTAGAAAGCCAACATTTAACTATGGCACTGACAGGGAATAGAAGTATGGACTATTAGAATGAGTGAGGATTTGGAATTAGAATTGAATATGAAACTCTACTTCTTAACAACTATACACATTTCAATAATTTTGTTTTTACTTATTCTCTCTAAGCTTCAGATAACTCATTTGTAAAAATATATAACAATATGTAGCTCATAATGTTACACAATTTAAAGCAAACAATACATGTTTATCAATGAGTCTTTGGTGCAAAAATCCCATACAACTCAAAGATCACAACAGATTCAAAAAAGTTAACATATCTTGTTTGTGTTACTGAGGGATACAGATCATCTGTGACTCCTTTGGGCATTGCTAGGTTTCATATATCTCCTCAACCCTCAATCCTGGCCCCAGACTCCATGAGTAGCCACTGCCTAGGTTGTGTTTTTCTCATGGTGAGGGCAGATGCAAGGGAGATGCAGTCAACCACATATACTTTTGCTGGAAGTTGGCATCATTCTTAACTGCCCACATTTGTTGGCCAAAGCAAGTTGTATGGACAAGTCCAAAGGGGCAGAGAGGAGACATCACCTACACAGAAACATGGAAAAAGTAGAAAAGGGTTTGGTAGCAATTAGTAGTTTCTACCACAGGCTACACTCTTGTTTACAGATATCTACTATTTTTTGACACACAAAAAGAGTGTATTCACCCTCTTCACAAGACACCTCAAAACTGTTGTCTAATCACTGCTTCAGCCTCAAAGTCTGGGATCTTGATCTACATTGTATTCATAAGATTTGGATTCTTTTAGTTTATGTGTCTTGTACATCAAACATGTGATTTTGAACAGTGACGTAAACATCAACAAATACTCCCATTTGGAAAGGGAAGTAATAAATTGGTCCTTAGGAATTCTGAAATTCTAGAGCACTGGTTAAAATGACTTCCTACTTTGGGATGAGGAATGATCCTTGATTATACCTTTGACAGTAGCTCCCAGTTCATTGTTCTCCATGGATTCTTCCCTCCCTCTGGGAGGTTTTTTGTTTGTTGGGTTGGTTTTTTTCCTGCTAGTATCTTTGCCCACCTGAAGAGAGTTTAGGAGAATATGCCCTCCTTAGTCCCTGAATGGCTTTTCCAGTCTGCTTCCTGCTGTTAGGAAGTTGGATGTTCAAGGGTTGTTTTAAATCTTAGTCACAATCTCTTTTAAATCCAACCTGGTAGCACTTAAGATACTTTTGTGATTTTTCTCTATTTGATTTAAATTACCTCCATGTGCCAATAGCGATACCAATAGCTTTGAGACATCTTTATCTTTCTAGACTAAGGTATATGTCTTAGAAACTTACCTAGCTTCTGTGAGACAGCACCATTGTTCTTTTTACACTGAGCCATTTTGTCCATCCAAAATATTTTTGAAGCCATGTTTACAGACCTTATTAGAGGATTTGGAGGTTACACTCTTGACTGAATATTTGTCCTCCGGCCACGCCATGGTTTGAATTTTGTCCTGAGACTATGTCACTGAATATTTTTCTAACTGGGAAGGAAAAATGGATGCAGCTTTCAAGTCTGAAAAGGCTCATAAATCCTAGATTTTTCCACTGGAGCTTCTATTCCTGCTCATAAACAAGTCAATTATTTTCTTACTAATCTCTTTCTTGTAGAAGCATATCAAGTGCAGCTAATGAGAACCAACTCATTCTCACATCTTTAAAAAAAAAAGAAACTCTATGTCCAAGGCTGCAAGTTCATTAGGTATATTTTTTATATTTCAAGTTATTACAGTTTTATCAGCATCGTACAACATTTACCTCAATGCTTACTCCAAATTTACTGACACATATTTTAGATATTTTTGTTATATATAACAAAACTTTTTGTTTGTGTGTTATTTAGATTTTGCTGGAACTACAATCAGTCCAAATATCAGGGACTTAAAAAAAAACCCAAATATTTACTACTTGTTCAGTTTAGATGATGGCTACCACTCAGCTGGGCTCCATTCATCTTCTTACTTTAGTAACTGGGCTTATTCAGTAGTCACTACCTAGTTGATGATAGTCTTATAGTGAAGAGCAAGGGCAAGAAATTTGGGGGAAAAAAACACAAATGCTCTGTTCAATTAGCCAGAGAAAGTCACATGTTCAAATCCGAATTGATGCATTAGAAGGTATATTCCACCTACAGGAAAGCATAGTAACAGAGGCAAAAAAATAATAAATGTAAGCAACCAAAACAATGTACCACAATGGGCAATGTAAACCATATTATTAAGGGCAGAAAGTACGTGTCTAATAAAGATAGCTATTATTATATTATCATTATTACATTAAGTTTTGTTTATTGGTACAAATGTGGCATGCATACTAAATTTTTAACAATTACACAGTAATCTACTGTGTATTATATATAAATTATTAGTAAAAGTAATTGGGCATTTAATAAAACATGATTTAGAGTAATTTTATTAATGAATCTTAAGTACCTATTATCAATGTTAAGTAATTTGTAAATGAATTTATCTTCAAAGTTGTGGATCATAGAAGTAATATCTGTACTTCTTAATTTAAAGAATGGCATTCTGGTGACTGTTGATAATACTGAATTTAAATGGAATGCAATAAAAAAAAACAGTAATAACTTTAGGATTTTACATAAGGAATTGGCACCTCTTTCCTTAAATGCATCAGTAGTCCTGAAGTTATATTTGTGTTTGAGAGATAAGCCAAATGCCATTACTTTGACCTATAGTGGTTTGTATTTTTAGAAAAGATGAAATAACCAACACTTGCATTTTTATATCTGCGATATGAACCAATAACTCCATGAAATTGGATGAGCACTAACCTTCTGTAAAAACTGATTAGTCCCATGTTCTAAGATAAAAATAATAAAATATGAAAATATTGAAAGAAAAAGTTTTCCTTCTAAGTTGTGAATTAAATTTCTCTGAAAAAAATGTTGAAAGCCACACGTTTACCCCAGAAGATGAAAAACTAAGTTGTGTGATTTATTGTTTTGAAGTTAGTAAAGAGAGTGCTAAAAAAAAGTTACACATTTCCTCCTAAAAACAGTTTACTCCCAGCACTTTATTTCAACCCTTTTCATCTTTATGTACAAAAAGAGCAATAACATAGAGGCTGAGTGTGTCACTGGTGATCTCAACCACACAAGAATGAAGCCCATGGGTTGATTTTGAAGTGTAGCTCACATACAAATCAATGCGTTCTAAGGGTTGTTGAAACCCAGATCAAATCTGATTTTTCTGAAGCAACGTGTTCCTTCATTAGAGACATCAAACATTACAGCATCACATTATTTTCCTTAAAGAATATTTGGAGAGAAATATGTTCGAACTTCAAAAATGAAAGTGTGCTCAGAAAATTTAATGAAAACAATTAAATCATTATCTGTCACTATATGAATATATACTTTATAATTTAAATTTTTCATTCTTATCAAAAATATTAATGAATACTGTGACACCTCATGTTTACTAAGTTAATTATATGTTGATAATTAGGAGACATATGCTCATTAAAAATTAAATGAGTCTATTTATACCTATGCAATACTGTATGTTGTGTTCTATTCTAGTAGAAGATACAAAATGAGGAATGATGCTACAGCTATTATGATTTTAAAAATTCTCATCCTTTGAATTTATTTTGCTTATTGTCTTATACAGAAAAATTATTGGAAAAAATGTGAAGAAACAAAGCTGAAAATTAAGATTATGCAAAATTATCCCAAGACCCAATAAACTTGGTTAACTGTTTAATAAAACTGCAAATAATTCTGCAGTTTATTTTATATACTGGCTTTTTCTTAAGAGCCAAAATAAAATTTAGACATATTCATAGCTAAATGAAACATTTTACATTTCTAATTAAGTAGATTAAATACATTAGTTTATTTATGAAAACCACATACTTAAATGACAAGGATGCTTCTTGAGAAGCCAGCAGTATGATTTTAGTTTATCAACTTCAAAATGTGGGTCTAATGAGATCTTAGGGCTTAATTTCCTCCACCCTTCATTGGCTCAAAGGTATTATTCAGTGTTAAAGCCAGTTTTTAATCAGAGGGCTGGGAATGAGTCATATGCATGAGGAGCCAAGAGAGCAGAATATGTTATGTTTATGAGGTGGTCCTTTCCCAAGGCTTGCCTCAGTAGACTGTATCTTTATCTTGAAGATGTCATGTGATTAGGGGTGCAGCGATATTGTGATAGGCTTTTACTTGGTTAGACACTTTGCCCTGGGAAAACCACAGAGTTGAGAGAAAAGGAGGCTTTGAGAGGCATCTTTAGTATACTGCTGTAAAATTTGGGAAGAAAATGTATTTTCAGTAGGTGTGTTTCTTCCTTCTGGCCACTGAAACTGTAAGATGCTAAGGGGCAATGGAAAGGAGTTGAAGAAGGAAACAGAAATTCTTCAGCTGCACATTGTTTAAACAGATTCACCAGAGTAGGAGGCTAGACAGAGCTTGTGTTTGGAGAGGGAAGAAAGCCTTGCAGTTCCTCTAGAAGCAAATACTCTTCAAAATGCTATTCTACTAACTTCATATCTCTTTTACTCCAAGGATAAAGAGTGATCAGGTCGATAAGTCCAAGGATGCTACAGGGCTGCAGAGAGGAGTAGAGCTTTAAGTGTAGAGTTTTAAAAAGTTGAAGACTGATCATGACAGGAGAATTCTATTTTTGGATTTCTCTCCTTTGCTTCATTTTCACTCAATATGTTGCCCAGTGTAGAAATATTTCATGAGATCTTTGGGAACTGGTCCACACTGGTAATTTCCATCTTATCTGAGTCTGACAAGTGGAGTCAGGTGATACAGCTTTATTATTTGCATTGAATTGCTCAGTATTCAAATTACTTTTCTATAGTATTGTTCTTTTGGTTGCTTAAAATAATTGCTTTGAGTGATCTTGCTTTTTTCTTCTATTATTTCTTCTCACGTTCTCATTTGAACTTTTTTGATAGATTTTATTTATTTAGAGTTTTAAGTTCACAGCAAAATTGAATGGAAAATAAAGAGTTTCTGTATGTCTTCTACCTCTGGAAGCACAGCCTCCCCTGCTATCAATATCCAACATCAGAGTGGTGCGTTTTTAACAATCAGGGAACTTATATTGGCAAGTTATTATCATGCAAAGTCCATAGTTTATATTAGGTTTACTCTTGGTGTTGTGCACTCTTTGGGTTTTGACAAATGTTAAATATTACTTTTTTTTTTAAGAGTTATTTGTTTTTGGTTGAAGTACAGTCAGTATACAATGTGTGTCAATGTCTGGTGTACAGCATGTTTCAGTCATACATATACATACATATATTTATTTTCACATTCTTTTTAAATTTTCATTATACATTACAAGATACTGCATAGAGTTCCCTGTGCTATACAGGAGAAACTTATTCTTTATCTATTTTATATATAGTAGTTGGTATCTGCAAATCTTGAACTCCTAATTTATCCCTTTTGACCCCTGTCATAACCGTGTTTATTTTCTGTGTCTGTGACTCTGTTTCTGTTTTTTGAATAAGTTCATTTATGTCTTTTTTTTAAGGTACGACAAATAAGTGATATCAATTGGTATTTTTCTTTCTCTTTCTGGTTTACTTCCCTTAGACGACAATCTCCAGGTCCATCCATGTTGCTGAAAATGGCATTATTTCATTCTTTTTTTATAGCTGAGTAGTATTCCATTATATATATATATATATATCTCACTTCTTTATCTAGTCATCTGTTGAAGGACACTTAGGTTGTTTCCATGTCCTGGCTATTGTAAACAGTGCTGCTATGAACATTGAGGTGTATGTATCTTTTCCAATTAGAGTTCCCTCCAGACATATGACCAGGAGCGGGATTGCTGGAACATATAATATATTTATTTTTAGTTTTTTAAGGAATCTCTATACTGTTTTTCATAATGGCTGCACCAAACTACCTTCCCAGGGGACCCCCATCTGGAAGCGAGATCTGGAGTGCATGAGTGAACTATCAGCCTTGTCCGCTGGGCCTGGGGACACCAAGGGCCTGGGGTCCCGCATCTCAGGAACCCACGGCCAGCACAGTGAGGTGGGCTTACTCAGATTTTGAACCCCCACCCCCACCCTCAACCCTGACAGCATCTGAGTCTCTAGCCTGATCCAAGCAGTCTCCCGACAGAACTCTGGCCACTTTGTCTGAATTCTCTGCGAGCCTGAAGACAGACCTTCCTCCACCCACCCCAAGTCTTGGAAGAAGCAGGCCAGGGCTGTGACGAGAGTCTTGGCGAGGGAGACGGCCGTGCAGACCCTCGATCCCGCCTTCACCTGCCAGCGGACTGAGGCGGCCGGCGGGGCGGCCATCGGGCCGGCCCTGGGAGGCGCCCACGTGGACCCCACGCCCATCGCCAGCCTTGTGGTCGGCGCGGACACCATCCAGGCGCCCACGGCGCACAGCCCGGCCACGTGCATGCTCGACCCCGTGCTGGAGCAGCGGCTGAGCCCGACGGAGCCGTTCATCGAGGCCAGCCGGCAGCTGCACGCCTCCTGCGCTGCCTGGACCAGGGCTCGTTCCACTTCCACACCCTGGAGGAGACTCAAAGTGTACATCACACAGCACAGGCCCGCCCCTCTGACCATGCAGGAGGCCCTGGAGGAAGCGAAGAAGGAGCTGGAAACTGCAGGAGTGTGCCTGGCACCCGAGGGGATGCACCCCAGGCCTCTGTCAATGGAACCCCGGGTGGAGTAGCCACCACTCATGGTGGGACAGAGGATGCCAGACCTCACGGAGCGGCGCCACCTGGCCGGATGCTGGCCTTCCCACGAGCAGGGGCGGATGGCAGGGGTGCGCAGCCCCGTTACTAATGAGGACCCAGGGCCAGGCGTCCACGCTGGGGACTCCCGTGTGAGACACCAGGGCAGAGCTTCTGATCGGACTCTGCAACTCGGACAAGGTCTGTGCTGACGATGCGCCTCCTCCCTACCCAGTCTGAGCGCTTCTGACTTAAACGCACAGAGAAAAAGATCCTTTTAAAAAAGTCTTTATTTGAAGGCAAAACAGTAAAATCCACAAGAAATTGTTAAAAAAAAAAAAAAAATTCCCATCCAGGTGGGAATGTAGCTTGGTGCAGCCATTATGAAAACATTGCTGTTTATAGTACTGTAACGACACTGATTCATATAATGTAGATACGTTAATATTCAAAATATTGTCTTGAACATTGTGATGAAAGAAATCATGGACTCCTACCGTAACTGAATGTACTATTCATGGAAAACTTTTCCTCTTGTCCTTTTTGAGGGGCTATTCCTAGGGTGAGAGGGAGGGGGAAAAAACTGGGTGGATTCTGTCAAAGGTAATGTAAGCTTTCTGTGAACACTTTCCTCTCTGGGCCAGGCTTGAACTGTGGCATCGTTTGGCCCCATGGATGTCATACAACCTATGAAAGATCTAAGATGCTGTGAACCAGAAGTCCTTTCTTTGTTCCCCTTTGAGTTACCCAAGACCTGTAGGAGTGATGGGCATTGAGGGAATAAACCCTAGTATTGGTGACACCCTCTGTCTTCCTTCCTTCCCTTATTCTCCTAAAATATTCTTACTCATTTTACAAAATTCAGCTCATACATCACTCTGTTGAGGAAGTCTTCTCTTACTACTCTACTGTGATGGAGTTAATCACTCCTTATTCTCTGCTTTAGATGTAATTCTCTTAGTGCACTGCATAGTCATTTATTTGTGTACGTGAACTCTCCTATAATAATAAATTTCCTTTATCAGAAGCAGGGAGTTCCACTCACTTCTGTATTACAGCACAAAGCACCATGTCTTGTCCACTGTAAGTGCTCAATAATAATTTTTATTTGAATTAACTAATAGTTCCATTACAGCTTGTTTTTTCATTCCCTTTAATTTAGACTTATCTTTATTTTTCCATATGGTTTTTCTATTACAGTGAATTGGATGACACAATCATTCACTGTTCAAATGGGCAAATGTGACTTTTAAATTTTCATATAAATGATCTAATATTTATCATAAGTTCTCCCTCAGTTAGATAACTCAAGAAAATTAAATCTAATTCAATTCAGTTAACTTAGTCCAATTTGGTCATTTAATCAGTTTATTGTGATAACCCAGAATCAGTTGCATGGCTCCACTGAATGGTAAGTCTGAGATTTTTACTATGGGTTTATTTTCAAGATAACGTTTGGTGGGGCTGTCTGGTGTGTCTTGAGCTTTCAAGACTTCAGGTTAATATGACCACACTATGACCATCTCTGCTATAGGGAGACAGTATTCTGGTCTTCTTGAATTAGTGACAAGTCTAAGCTGGTCTAATCAGTTTTCTGGGGAGAAAATGAACTAGAATCTGCAACCATGCTCTCTGTCCAATCATCAGTGCCACCTGTTAACTCCTCATTCACTTCAACTTCATCGTTGTGACCCAAGCCCTTTGTTGGTGCCATAAAATTATAATTGTCAATAAGTTAAAAATAGGATTCTTATACACCCACCACAAATGTATGGTAAACATGTGTTTAAAATGTCTTTAACTTATGAAATGAGGGAAACAGCAAGATGGTAAATCTTATTGAAAGGAGAATTAAAGGTATGGAGTTTTATATAAACATTCACTTAAAAATGCTGAAATAAGTTCTCTAATAGATAAAAAATTGTACATCATCCTTCCAAGCAATGAAATCAAAACCTCTGAGATTATATTTTCTACTTAAATCTACAATGAAACATATGACTTCTCACAGAGTCTGAGTCCTGGTCAAGAGTAAATAATGTAACAAGAGTGATACACCTTCAGAGAATTAAATAATCTTCCAGTGGGCATGTTAGACAGTACTTCCGCATGACATGAAAAAGGCATGCAGTTATCCTTTTGACTTATTTTCAAGTTTTAGATCATTTCTCTTAACAGTGCTCAAGCCCTGCAAGGATTTTTGCCTCCATCATTGGATCACAGCTGAATCTCTGGATTCTTTCTACACCATGCGCAGGGTACAGGAAATCAGAAAGTATACAAAAGTCATTTCTCAGACTCACCTAACAGGATCCTGACATGTCTGAGGTTGCTGCTGCTTTTTAACATATTAGAAGTGTCTGTTTTCAATGTTTCTTCCAAAAAGATTTTTAAGAGATTGTCGTCTTTCTCTTTTAAATCTTATGGAGAACACCATGATTCTCACATTTGATCTCTCACTCCCACTGTATCTATCTGCATGCTTCTATCATGTTATCATGCCTCTTCTGCTCTGCTGTATTAATTTGATTGCAGTTGGGAGGAAAGAGTGAAGGAAGAAAACTCGTTGAATTAGTATGTCGATTTTCTTCTATTGTGAGACCAGGGGGATACAGCTTTCTGGCTCCTCGTCATTCCTGGATAGGATGTTCTTAATATAAAATCTATAATCTTAGTCTTGGCTATTCGTATATCAGTGAAGGGAATTGTAAATTATTATTCCTTAATTCTCATTCTCTTCCCAAACTATGTCTTTAGAACTTTGTTTCATGAAATAGAACATAAATTGGCCTTGAGTCTTAATACTTTTTTTGAAGCATACATATTGTATAAAACTTTAAACTATTACCACATGTTTGATGCTTTTATCACAAAATTTGTAGCTTCTTATTCAACAAAAAGATGTGTTATGCTCTGGTCTCTCTTTAGACTTATCTCTTTTCTCATCATATTATATTCTCTAAACAAACTGAGATATTTCATGTCTTTTTATGTGATTCTGACTTTTTTGCCTGAAACATTCTTCCACTAGTGTTTCTGGCTAAATCTTTGTCATCTGTCTTGTCTCAGCTTGAGAATGGCTTCCAGGATGACTCTTGTGTGCCTCTATGGCATTCTGCACTTCACACAGTGTAACATACACTATTCTTCTGGTTGGCTATTTCTGTATAACAAACTGCCTTAAAATTTAGTGTCATAACAATTTGGGACCAGACACTGGCAAAGCATCTCTTATAACTTATTCAGTTGATCAAGTAGTCACCAAGATTCAGGAGAAGGGGACACAGACTCCCACTTCATTATGAGAAGAATATAGTTGTAACCATCTTTAGTCAGCCATCACTATATTATATGTCAACGCCTATTGACTTTTTCTGGTACCTTCTACCAGAATATAAAATATACTATTTTAGAACTCACTGTGTCTCAGCCTAGGAAGTTTTCATTCATCTATCTCCAAGTTCACTGTTTCTTTTCAGGATCTTGAAATTTCTCTAGTGTGATTTTTGTTTAACCTCTCTTGAATTTGGACTTTTCCTACTAAGTGCATCTCTTCAGAGATTGTTTGTGTCTTTCAGCTCTTTCGGCTGTAATCCAGTCTTACTGTCTGGAACCCTGTATGAGGCCATGGAGGCAAAGAGCACAAATACAAGACTAAAGATACCTCTAGGAACTTCTCAGTAGTCCAGTTTACCAGCAATCTATTAAAATTATCGTATATGCATTCCTACTGGTTTATGGCGATAGCAACTTCTGCTCCAGGAAAGCAGACCTGAGCTGTGACTCTACATTCACTTGTCTCTTCAGATTATGGGGTGATTGTTTGCCCTGAAAATTCAGTTCTCTCATGCATTCAAGAAAAGACATTGATTTGTTGTTTGATCAGACCTTTCTTTCTGTAAGGATGAAATTGATGACTTCTAAGCTCTTTACACGTCCAAGCTGAAACCAGAAGTCACCTCCAAATAGTTTACACATATGTCTAAAATAATATTTGGAAGAATGACTGGAACAATACACATTAACTACACTAGAGTGAATACTGTTGAGGTGAAAAAAACATTTGGATGGCACAGCATGAAGATGGAAAATAATAAAATGGAAGAAGACAAACCATGCTAAGTATTTTGTTCAACTATGGGCTTTAAAGAGGAACAAATAAACAATGTGAAATGATTAGCTTCTAAGCATATCTCAATGCTGGTTTATACATTAATTCAATGAGGTTATTAAGTACATGGAATCTTTAGGCCTCTCCTCTTTGCCATCCACATTTTTGCTTTCATTCAAGGGCTGGCTTGATCACTGTATTGCTACAGAATGTTGCCATTATTAATCAGCAACACACACTTTCTCAGAAATGTATAGAAGGCCTCCTATTTGTTTTATTGGCCAGATTTGGGCCCCAAAGAAGTACATGATGTTGAGTAATGGAGAAAGAAAAAAGGAATTTTGTATTGAACATCCCATTAGAATTAACCTCAATAATTCCCTTAGCATATGCCAAGTAACATAGACAAAAACCCAAGGAATTTATATATAAGATGCTTACCTGCATGCCCCACTCTAAATTCAAACTCAGAATGCCAAGTCTGAACTCATCATCTGACTTCTTAACATGGTACCCATGATCCAGTATTTATTTGTAGTACTAATATTGTCAATTTTCCAATCTCTTATATTACAGAATGATTATTCTATACTGTCTCCACTTTTTCTCATCTTCTGTACCCCAAATATAGATATAGGGAATATGAATACATATTTAATAATACATTTAATATTATTCTTAGGAGTGTTTTTCCCTGCTTTTCTTTTCCCATTGTCTTCACATAAGATCAGTTCTGCTTTATCTCAATCATAGACCACCCTCAAAGTCTTCTAGAAGGTCCTAATTCAAATACATTTTATACTCGATTTTTCTCTTTATATCCCCTTCTCAAGAGCCTAATACAAACTCTGATTGCCACAGTAACTGGCACAAAGTTCTTCCCTAGATTTTAAACTAATTTTCTACTTTTCCTCAACATGTAATTCCACTCCATTCATGTGACTCTTACCACTGTATCTGAAGACAACTTACTTATTTCTATATTCTGGTCTAGGACCTTTTTTAATACTTTGTTCCCAGAACTGTAGTAGCCATGTTTTCTCTTTTATTAATCAAAAGACTATTTATTTGACAAAATAAATCCAAGTCTTACTTATTTATAAAGATTTTTTGATAGTTTGTTATCCTTGTCTGCACCCCTCACCTCCTGTTCGTTTAAATATAATTGCATTATAGTCAAGGAGAAGTATAGAGAGCAACCAATTTTTATGAATTGCAGGGCTAGAACTCACATGTTATCCTATTTAGACTTAAAAACAGTCTTAATTGATATGATTATTTTCTATATGAACAAACTGCAAGATTGTATAGCAATTAAATAGTAGAGCCAGGACTCAAATTGTAGTCTGTCTGATTCTAAAACTTTTCTTTTTACACACACATGCACAGACACACATGTACACATGAAAGTCTCATCTCAGCATATTCTTCTCTGAATAAAATCTGGTTTTGATGCAGGAAAAATGGATGTGGGGTATGAGGAGGGCCATGTCCCAGGTCCCGGTTGAGTCCTTGGGACATACCTCACCAAGTGTGGGTCCTTGGCTTTGCACAGGAAACAATTCAAGAGTGAACCACAATTGAGTAAAGGTAGATGTATTTAGAGAGATACATACTGCATAGAGTGTAGGCTGCTTCAGAAGGAAAGAGAAAGGCCACGAGGTGTGGGTGTTGGGTGCTCAGGTTAAAGTAAATGTAGGTACATGCTCCATAGATAGAGTGCAGGCCATCTCCAAAGAGAGGGAGTGAGATGTGGCCACCATGTGCGATAATGATAATTTTTTATGGGCTCAGTAGCTTTATATGCTAACAAGTGAGAGAAACTTTTTAATTACCCTGGGGAAGAGGCTGGGATTCCCAGGAATATGGCCACTGCCTACTCTTTGATTTTTTTATGGTTAGCCTTGGAGCAGTCATGGTGCCTGTGGGAGTGTCATTTACCATGTTAATATATTTCAATGAACATATAATGAAGCTCAAGTTCTTCTAGAAGTCAAATCTCCCACCTTCTTGAACCTCAAGGCCTACTGGGAGTTGAATCTTCTGCCATTTTGGTGTTAACTGCTGTGACATTCCTTGAATGGCTGTGCCCTGCCCCCTTCCCTCCTGTCTCAGTTTCACTCTTGAATGATCTCAAAACATTTGTTTTATTTCTTCAATTGGATTAAGAGGAATGATGGAAAAAGCAGTCATATATCTGCTTTGGCATCCATCAATATTTGACAATTAGCTACTTAAAGATCTGCATTCTCTTCCAACTTGTGATTCTCTTAAGAAAATGGACCATAAATGACTACTTCCTCTGTATTCATTAGTCGTATGAATGAATGAATGAATGAATGAATTAAACAAATAATTAACCAAGGAAGAATATATTATTGGCAAAGTGGTGGCTTTAGAAAAGTGGCATTGACCCAGTATTAGCAATGAATAGCAGTTGATGATGACTTGGTAAACAGAAAGGTAGAAATCAAATCAGGCCTTTTCACTTAGAAGTGGAGGGGCTTCAGATTCAAAAAGTGAAATAAAAGGACTCAGAGCTCACCATCTCCCACGAATACATCAAAAATATATCTACATGTGGAATAATTTTCACAGAATACCTACTGAACCCTGGCAGATCTCATACAACTGGGGCTACGAGAAAAATCTCTGCGTAACTGAGTAAGATGAAAAAAGTTAGACGCATTCTTTTTCACACTTCGAAGAGTGGTAGTAATATTTTTAAACAATATTCCCATTTTTAATATGTCCATGCACTTACCCCATTCACCTTTGTAACTCCTTTTGAATTTTGTGCTTAAAGAATATCTGACTGCTTGAGGAAAAGACAAATAATTTGATAAATCTCATGGCACGTGGTTATACTCAATTTACCAGCAGCTCACTTGAGAATATGAGCCTTTTTTCTTTATTACTGCCTATCCATACAAGTGGCATGTATGAAACTCAAACTTTTTAAATCAGATTCTAAAAATTCATCAACTTATCCTATTGACTGATAAAGGTATAGCATAATATTTCTCACCCCAAATATTCAAACATAATCCCTTTGTCTCTCAAATTTTATTTTCAGAGAAAGTAGGAAACTGAAATTATGGTAAAGTCCTCTCACCCTTGGAGTTTTATTATTAAATCTTCATTTTGAATGAATAGCTGAGATGAGTTGTAGAGAATGTTTCTCTGTATGATCCAAATCTGTTAGTCAAATATGGTGTTGCAAAATTTTAAGACTATACAGAGAAGAATAATTTTCTAAAATAAATGTACCGTCATACTAGTAATAATGTCATAAAACAAGGTTTATTGCAATAGCATGCCTAATATAATTGCATACCAAGGGAAATTAATAACTAATCTACAAAATGTGTTTTGTTTTTATTAACATAAAGAAGATTTAAAGTTGTTTTAACTTTAAGTACCACTTGTGAAGTTGAGTAATAAAATAATAGAGAAATTATATAACATATTCAATCTTACTAACTCTCTGTGAGGCTCCAGGGGAACACCAATTTAGTTGTTATTTTGGAAGAAAAAAATACAACAAAAAAACCGCACAAACTTTGCTTAATGTTTGGGAAAGTATCTGAATTTCCCTTTGTGGAGTTCTAGAGTCCATTAAGACTGCGAGTGATAATACTAGATTCCAGACATGGGAGGTTTTGGTCCAGGGTCTCCTATGGGTGTGACCTCATGCATTCTGCTTCATTTGGGTTTTCTTAGGGCACTTCTTGCTTTCAGGCAAGTTTTCCATGTTTCTGCTAACTTTCCCCATTGTTTGAAGATTCCTGTATTAGAAGTAATGTTACACTGGAATTTAATTTTTACCTCCTGTGAATGAAAAATACTGCAAACCATGTCAGTAAACAAAGAATGCAGAAGCCATCAAGTCATCAGCGGCTGCCGCCACCCCCCAGTGAGGACAAGCCTGCAGCCAGGCCTCTGCAGCCATTCACAGTGGTGCCCTCTGAGGGGACTCAGAGCAAGAAAGGACAGGATGCTGGCCCTAGATAGCTAGGTGCTTGTCAAAGGAATGAATTCAGTGAGCCCAAATGTTTGCTTCCTCCCATACGTAGAAAAACACTAAATTCTTCAACTTGAGATGCCTGGTTTTCTTCAGTTAACAAGTAATCTTTTATTGTTCCAACTACCTGGTCTCTGTTGTAAAGCTTCTATATATCCTAGCTCCTCCCCTACCTTTTGGGAGCAGTCCCTCAGGGAGATCTGAGAGGCTGTCATCCCAACAAATAAAACATAACTCTTAATTTTTAGGCTGTGTATTTATTTCAGTCAACACTCCTTTGTGTACATATTATTATAATCCTAACTGATGTTTGCATCTGAGTGAAATATATTCCAATGTGAGTAATTCTTGAAAAAAGGTTTTGGATTTGTTAATGTTGTGTTGTATTTGTAACATTTAGAAAAATGGACATCTATATACTTTTTTTTTTGTTTCAAGTCACATTGGCAACACACCAAATGAGAAGGAAATCACGGTCAGCATTTAGACTTGGGTAATCAGCAGACATATGCACATGCATTTTAGCTTATTCTGCTGATGGTATCTTACCAGTACTCACAGAGCACCATGCATATAAAATGCATCTGATTTTTAAAAAGGATGCAAAGAAAAAAAAGAATGTGAGTAAAAGCATGGAGCATTTTCTTATTAGGAGCAAGGAAATAGCAGTCTGATTAAGAAGTATGATTTAGTATACAGATGTTAGATAATCTGACTTCCTTAAAATACTTTGAAAGCTCTCTTGGATATTCCTATAATAAGACATGGATTTCAGTGACAAATATTTCTTAAAGTTTGCAATCAGTTTGTCTCAACAGGCAAAGTTTTAACAATCTTTTAATTTTCTTAAGTTCCTCAAATTGCATTTCTTCAAAACTTCCTTCCTTCTTTTTGATATAAAATATTTGCAGGATTTTAAAGTTTATTCTCTGTTTGTTCAATACCAGTAATCAAAATTAAAGAAAGTGAAGCAAGTATAGTTTCTAAAAGCTATTATTATGTCTATAGCTAGATTGGGATCACTATCAAAAACTGCAATTCCAACAAACAACATTCATTTTTTTTTCCTTTTAAAATAATTCTGCACACCACTGGGCCAATTGCTGATTTTATAAAGAATAAATGGGTAGTAACTTTAGTTTTCATGGAAGTTTTTGTATTATAAAATAGAATAGAGGTTGAAATTATCACAAAAGGTAAATTCTACAAAAGGTTGATAAAACCTTGCATTTTGTGTTCTTTCATTCAGCCAACTGTTTCATAAAGAGGGAATGTGCTATAAAAATCTTTTTCAAGTGTTCAGCCAACTCTCCATTATTCCAGCAGTGATCACCTAATCGATGGACCACTGAAAATGGCAGAAGTTGCCCTTCCCCCACCAGTAGTTTGACTTTTTACCCATTATTTCCTTTAGAGAATTTACATAGCTCACTATGTTGGTTTGTTTCTGTCTGTAAGACATATTATAAATAAAGCAGAGAAAGATTTCTGAAACAAAACTCAAAAAGCACAAACTATAAATAAATGATTGAAAGAAATTGACTCTACTTGTTGGGCTGCCCCCCACAAGCACTTGCCCATCCTTGAGACCAAGAGACAGCTCAGAATCAGCAGCAGAGAACTTAATGGTTTAATGGATGGGGGGTCTTAGACCTCTGAAGCAAGGTCCTGGAGTGACACCCCGCCATGTGTGCTGGACGGTGGGCAGGACACGGTGGCCTTCTTCACTGAGGAGGAAGCGGGAGGCAAGGGCAGATTACCAGTTATCAGTTGAGCTATTGATTTCTAGTTGGCTCATGGGTTACCAGGGGAACTAGCAGAGGGGCTCACCCCTAACCACCCCTTTGATAAGCTCTCATGGTGGAGGTGTCCTGATCTAAAGGTGAGAACAGTCAGTAGCTGGGGCAAGTATGGAGGAAGGTCAGCCAGGTGAGTAGGGTGTAGGTGAAGTAGGCCTGGGCTGAATAGGGAATGTACAGAGAGCAAAAGAACACCCCTCTTGGATGACCTGATCATTCAGTACCAGAAATGCAAACAGCAATTCACAATGCCGTAACACCTTTCCCTCCCTTATATTAAGGGTATCACAGATTACCAAGCTTTTAGCTGACTTAGCTCAGAACTGTCTTCAAAAATATGTTTGCTCCCTCCATCCCTGTGACCCTAAGTAATTGGGAATTGCTTTTAGGCCCATCCAAGCTCCCAGATGATAGCATGAAGTTTGGTTGCAGCCCACTGCTTTAGGAGGTGTGTGTGTGTGTGTGTGTGCAGCACAGGTCAATTTTAATTTCCATTACCCCTGCAGAAGTTGAGTTCCACAGCTACATTAAACTCCACGGTGTCCAGTGTTTGATGGAGGTACTTGCTTATCTATCTGTTGAATGTGGCTATGTCAGCTATCTTTTAACTTTCTCTTTTTAATATTTAATGTATCTTTGCTATATGTTTTCATTAGAATTTTATCAAAGCATGTATTTACTACTTACATCATCTTTACTAACAATTTAATCCTAAGGTCTTTTTCCTAAACCATTTTATGTGTAATAAAAAAAAATGTCATGTCACTAATATTTAGAACATGAAAGATTTTAAGTAAAAAAGACTAACTCTTAATTACAATATTCATTTAAACTAATATTGAAATAGAAATTTTCAGTCATTTTACCCTCCTTCTGATCTGATTCTTTGTCTTTAGCTGAGTTTCTCTGGATCTGTTTAGCTCATGCAAAGTTGAATCAGAGATGTATAGAGAAATAATTTGGGTATGTCATCAATGCATCATTCCCTCCTGGAATTCCACTGCTCTCTTCAGCAATCATGGTCTCCCTGGCTTCAGTTCTGTGGTTTCTCAAGACTGAACGATTACCATTTACCTCCCACCATCCCTGACGTGTTTTAACCAAAGCCACTGCTGTCACTGTCATGTAATGGCAATTATGTTTAGCTCAGGCTAAAAACTGCCAGGATGAGAATTTATTTGTCCTTCTTCCAAGAAAGTCTGCACTCCCCACCAGAATATGTCTGTTTCTATTTACTCTAGGAACTTCTGACAATTGATTTATATTATATTCCTGTTTTATAGTTTTTTTCTGCAGATCTAGTGGTTACTTTTAAGGTCTGAGTCCATCACACTCATGAGTAAATGTGCTCATCCTCTTATTTGATCTTATGTTCTGTTTTATCATAATTTTTTTTAAGCTCTTCATTATATTCTATTCCCCCTTCTTATTTCTCCTTTATTCTCTTAATTAAAAACTACAGATAAATTGTATATTTCTATTTGTTAGTGATAATTTATCACATATATATAGAGCAATATACAGTTACTTAGTAATTATATTCTGCTCTTGAATATGGCAAGAATCTTTGCATGGTTTCATCAGTCACTGAATTACACAATCACATAGTTTTGAATATTGATGTCCCTAAAATTTCTATTTCATGGTTTAAAATAGATTTTTGTTATCATTTAATATTACATGGCTTTGAGATTTATCAAAATATTGCCTACTTTTTTGTTATATTTTCTACTTTTCACCTGTGTTCATTTTCTCCCAGTAGAAGTTGATGTCTCAGGAATTATCTCACTGAGGCAGTAAATATCCTTAATTATGCTTGTTTGTTTCTTTTCCTCACACTCAGTCTTGATGATAGTTGATCTATATAGAAGTCTAGAATGAATATTATTTTCCATAAGCTCTTCAGTGATGACAAGTTCTTTTTATATACATTCTTAAGTAGAAGCAGTTGAATACCTAGCTCAGAATTCACACCACATTTTCAGCCTGCTTAGTACTGTAAGTTCCATGTTCAGAGCATCTGTTTTATGGAGATGTTTATTTTATCTTCAGGAGAGCTCTCGACTTTTATGCTTTTTTATTATTATCTTAAAACTGATAAGGGAGTTGAGGCATGACTACATAGTTCCTTCTTGACTCAAAATGATCTTTGCAAGTCTGTTTCAACCAAGGCATACAGGATCACCATGTGGAAATTTAATGAATCAGCTTTTCTCCAAAGATTTTCAGGCTCCTCTGTCCCAGGAATTTCCTGACATTTTGGTTACTTCATTCCTTAATGAAGCTGCTCTGGACCAGTAGAAAATAAATTCTTTTCCTAATTTTCCTGCCTTAATTATGCCTTTGTACCTAGTATGGCAGAGTGGGGAATGTTACTAAAAATAGAAAGGAGCAACATATATTAATGGGCTCTCCTAAGACAGACTGTAGTTAATTGGTAAGACTTTTGCCCACAGGTCCCATATCAAAGAAATCAATTATGCATTCAGGCCCAGGAGCCATCTTCCAAGAAGGTAGCTCCATTATCTCTAATATCTGAAACATCCTCAGCTAAATTGAAGAAACATAGTTATAATGGGTAGATATATTTTATAAAATTATATGTATGTATTTTGAAGCATAAACGAGCATGCAAATGTTATATTTCATATAATTGAAGATCCTTTATGACTCAACATTTACAGAACAATATTATGACCTGGAGCAAGTTTAGATTCCTATATCATATTTAACAAATACATTTTAATGAAGGTTAATAATAAATATTACCTATCTTATTTGTAATTTTATTACATATTTTTATTGAAAAATCTTTTCCTACTATGTAATGAAAACAGCCGAAGAAAAGGAAAACATTATATCCCTTATTATACCATGGAGAATGCCACCCACACCTTACTTAACATGCCCATTAACACCTGCATTGGCAAAATACTGAAAAAAAAAAATTTGCTTTGCAAAGAAACATATTTGCAGGAGTCTTTCTTTCCTAAATATTATTTTATTTGGAGACACTTATTTTGGTGTCAAACACTACTTAAATTAAAATGTTTATTTCAATCAATATGACAAAACAAATGCTTGTTTGGGGTCCATTTAAACACACAAATGTTCTTGCAAATGTCCCCTAAGCCAGCTGCTACTAATACTCCTTTGTAAACTTTCTTTACAAGGACTCTTGCTTCTTACTGCTTGGCTTGCCTATTTGAAAAGATTTGTAAACTATTTATCAGGTAGACTCTTATATACATTTTCACATGCATAATATTCTTCATTTTTTTATTTCTGTGCATAAAAACATTTTCCTGTGTATGATTCCTGTTGACTAGTGAATGAAATTATTTAAAAATAAAATGCAAGGAAGCAAATATGTTTATCAATTCCTTTTAAAAAGGAACAAAAATAAAAACTAAATCAGATTATTTACATGATAAAGAGCAGTAAGAAGACTAGCACTTAAAATCATGACACATCTTACCCTGTAGAAGTTGATAATCTAAGTAGCTATGTCAGAATTTGTTAACATATAAATCATGAAACTTAATATAAAAGTAAAGAGATTTAATATAGGAATTAGATAGTTATGTTAGGTAGTTAGATACTATGGGGCACTGGGCAGATAGGTGGACAGCGAGGTGGTCTGGTAGATGGCATAATGCCTGGCTACAGCATAAGGGGTTCTACTTCTTCTAAATGAGTGCCACCAAGAAACCAGTAAGAATCTGACAGCTGCAACTCCACGGTAGCAAGAAGGACCTAACCAGACATTATAATATAATTAGCATTGTGTTTTAGCCACCCCCATAGGTTTTTCTGTGTGCATCATGGGTAAGGACATGCACAAAGGGGACAAACATCACTAAGCATTCCAGGGGCAAGAGCCATCTGTTAATCAAAAGACCACCTCTAAGATGTAAGATGTAAGAGGCGGGACAAACAAAGAGCACTGCTACCCTCCCTTGGATCATCCCACCTCCCATTCTTGGAGGTGAACTTTTCTTTTCCTAAATAAATCTTTTTAAATCTTTTAAAATCTTTTGCTGCACAATGCGCCATCTTCTGTCTGTATTTTTACCTTTCAGGTAAGCCAAGAACTGGGGTCTTTTCCCTTCCCCTTGTGGGGTAACACTTGAAAATACTTCAGAATAGCTCAGAATGAAGGTTTTAGGCTGGGCTTTCTGGACTGATTCCCAGAGTAACAGCATAGAACTGCCCTTCCAAGGAAGATCCAAAAGCCAGGAATACAGAAGCTGTGACCACAACTACTCACTCCAACTTTACCAGGATTCAGGGATCAGGAAATCCAGTTTAATCTGTGAGATCACAATTTCTCAGTTTCGACATTGCAAGCAAAATTTGTGTCTGATGCCCACTAATCTGGGGGTTGAATCTGGTTCCGTGTTACCACTGCTACTGAAATACCTCATGTGTCTGTGACAATGCTTGTGAATAAAAACAATGAGATCTCTGAATCTACATTTTACACCTGAAGAGGAAGTAACAGCGTGGCAGGAGCTAGGACAGACCATAAACTGTAAAAAGGTTTAGGAATTTTAGACTTGCAGCCTCTAAAATGTAGTAAGCCCTGAAATAAATGAGCTGGAGCTGCATTGATTGAGCCAACCTGAACTATTTGCCAGAATATTCATATAAAAATCCTGCTTGGTCAATTGCACAACCCCAGTTTTATAACTCCATGTGTCACCAAGTGCAAACTGGTCAGCGAATGATGCAGATTTTAATTTTAATTGTTAAGTGAGACTACCCAGTGGATCCATAGAAATGTATTCATAGGCTGCTTTACCTTGTGGATCTAAATGGTCTCTCCTTCAGTGAGAAAAGTTGCTGCTTTGCACTAGATAAATTTTAATTACTTTTAATAAATACTTGATTTGAAGTTAATTACAAAATGCTTCAAACATAAGCTCAATCAGCTTTCACAATTGTAACTACAGTTCTTCATACAGACCCTTCAACTGGAATACAGCCATGCTGCGTCTGGTACCTGGCACATGACGAAGAAACTGACAACTACGATGTTTGTTAATTTGTTTGTTTGGTTTTTACAAATACAATAAAAATTTACTGCTTATATTTTTTCACTCGACCACCTTGAATTAGATCACATAAACTCTTCAGCTCTGTGTCAAAATATTCACACTGCCATTCCCCCCAGTATCACATGGATCCATTATACTGATGACAGTATGCAGAAAGTTCTTGCACAGCGGGAAACAGTAGCTACCTTACATATTACAAAACACGCATACCAGAAGGTTGGACACAGCCTCACAAAACCAGGGGTGCTGCTTCACTGAAGTTTTCAGGGTTCCCAGTTGTGTGGAGAATGCTGTGATATTCTCAAGCTGAAAGGCAAATTGTCACTCACATCCCCTTCAATTAAAGCACAGTCAGTACTCGCCAGTCCTGGTTGTATACTTAGTGTGTTGCTGAGGTATATTTATTTATTAAGGAACTCATATAGCTAACATCTTTGAGTTTGACCCAGAGCCTAAGGACATTTTCTACCTGATTCCGCCCTCGCTGCAAGGAATTCTGTCTCTTTGTGATGACCCAGGTGATCCAACGATACTTGTCAAGTTTGTGGCAGATCAGGATGCTTCATGGAATTTGTCTAAAAGCCTGTAGAAGACTCTCACTCCTACTTTTTTGAAGCAAAAAAAAAAAAAAGTCCTTTTTGGAAGATTAATTTCCCATGCTGAGAAATCATTCTAGGTTTGTTACTGAGTAGTGATAGATCCAAAAACCTGACTTAGTACTCTGTGGGACCAAAACACCTGATCTCCTACTAAAAAATGAATACCAGTAGGTCCATGTATCATATTTGGGTGTATTTGGCAGCCTTTCAACATCTAGTGGAAAAATACTTATGATCTGGATTAGAGTAGGCACTCAGGGCTCAATTAGGTCGCTAAAGCTGCTGTCTCACACTCACAGTTCACCTGGCTCTGCCATCTACCTGCTCCTTTTCACAGAAAATCTTTATGGACCAGGGAAGCCAGGTTTATACATACTACTGTATGATTTGTTAACATTCATCATAAGTAGTTCTGTTGCATCATTTTAGACTCAGTCATATGAGGCCCTGAGGTCACTGGGGAATAGGGAAACTCCACAATTCAAATTTTGTATCTAGTTGTCTGCTTTACCAAAAAGAAAGAGGACACTAAGGTATGACTCAATCGTGATCCATGAGCAATGGCTAATAGTTTAGTCAGTACTCAGTGTCTTCGAAGGCATGGATCAGAAAACTGTTGCCAAGAAAGTCAGAAGAAGTTATGGATGAGCCTCTAAAATTCAAAATGTAAGAATACTTGTGAGCCATGTTATTTATCACCAAAGGGCCCCCATTGTGGGGTGTTCCTTCACAGTCAGGTGGACAATATGTCCCGCTCACAAGTGTTTGCTCAATAAGCTGATTAACCAAGTGGTCATGCGAGTAGGGATGGAAATGATGCATGGATTCAACAAATATGGATATCACTGCATGACACTGATGTAGTAACTAATATAGCTAAGTGTCCAATTGGCCAATAGCAAACTCCGATACAGTGTGCCCAGATACCACTATAACTGAATGGAGAACAGCTCAAAACCTGTGTTCAGCAGGGCTCTCCTTCAAACTCTGAATGGTGGCAACTCCAGATAAGTTAGCCTATTCTGCATTAAATTATTCTTTGAATTGACAGTTGCATTTATTGCTATACTGTATATAATTTCACAACCTCCAAAGAGAAAGTATTGCACAAAAGAAACCATAATACTGAATGTTAATAAATCCTACTTAGTAAACGTACTCTTTCTGAAGGACCTACAAGTACTATAAATTCTTATCTTTGCTTGAGACAATTAAAACTATAAAAGTATGGATATAAAACTGAACTGGGGGGGCTGGTTCAAGCTGGTTATGTAGAGAGATCCTGAGCTCACCTCTTCCCATGGACACACTGAATCTACAGCTACATATGGAACATTTTCTTCTGGAAAAAACAAAACAAAACGATGACAACAAAAAACAAAAACAAAACTAGCTGAGCGATTCCTACACATGGGGCAAAGAACTACATCAAAGCGGGTAGGAGAGTCTGGAAAAATTTCACCATAAACATCCCCCCTGGCAGAGTGTCCCATAATCAGGAAAGAAGCCAAAACAGAGTTCCTCCCTGAAGAAGGAAGGGCTTGATCTCCACATTGAGGACAACTTGTCACTGAGAAACAAGTCTTCAAAAGCATCCAGCTTTGAAAACCAATGGGGCTTGCATTCACTGGACACACAAGGCTACAGCAAACTGAGAAACAGGTCCTAACTGGCTCATGTGCTCAGACTTGCCCAGCCCAGGGACCAGCACAGAGACAGCCATCTGAAAAGTGGCCACATTTTCTATGAAAAAGGCCTATTTGCTTATCTAAAACTGTCAGCTTGAGGGGCAGGCATTCAATTCAACACCCACCTAGGGGCCTGCTGGGTACCCCCCAGGGACAGAGGCTTGCAGGTGGCATAGTTGCACCCTCCCTCTGCCTTACTCCAGCCAGCCAGTGTTCTCTCGTCCATCCTCCCCCACCTGCTGGGCACTATCTCTGTGCCTTCTACCTGTCATGCCACAAATGCCAGGATCTTCCAGGAGGGAGGTTTTATATGCATCTGGTCCCCTATTTTTATGTCTGGTGCCACCCAAGGGACACACCTTGATTTGCCTGGCTCTGGTGGCCAGCAGGGCTTGTGTTCCTGTGTCCCTTAATACTGCACCAGTTAGAGAGACAGTTATTAGCCATCTACCACCACCAGAGCACTGCACAGATAGATTGAAATGCACCTCAGTCTTTCTGTGATAATGGCCTTGTATGTTTATGCTGGAGCTTTGACCTAAGGGGGAGGCTTCTGGTTTGTCACATTTAGTTGCTTATTGAGGTATTGTCAGGGAGCAGGGGCTGTTGAATACAATCTTTGTGATTTCCTTCTATTTTGCTCCAGCTCACTGCTATCTCCCAGAAAGCAGCTTAGGCCCTCCCATGGCCCCTCAACTTTTGTGGCTGCCTCCATAAAACACCTGTAAATTGTCTGACTCTTGTGGCCAGTTGGGTATATGCTTATAGGTCCCATAAGACAGTAACCAAGAAGAAAGAGTTCTTAACTGGCAACCACCCCCAGGGTTCAGTAAGTGGCAGCAATGCAAAGAGACCAGCTTTTCTGTTAAGGAGGCCTATTCGTTTTCCTTCATAGCTGGGACCTGAAGTGTAGGCTTCTAATGAAACTCACCCCAAAAGACTGACTGCAATCCTTTCCAGAGACTTAAGACAGTGGGTACTTTTGTTGTATCCTCTCTGTATGCTCCAGAGTAGCAGCAGCTCCCAGAAGGGAGCTTTTACTCACATCTGATGCCTTGTTTTTTATGACTGGTGCCCAGTTTTTTAGGGCTGTCATGTAGGAGATGTCCCTTGATTGCTCAGCTCTGGTGTCCTGCAAGAGCTGCATTCCTGGGTCCCATCACACTGTAAAAGATGGAGAGACAGTTCTTGGCTGGTACCACCCCAGGGCGCAGCACAGACAGCAGATGGAAACACAACCCCAAGCTTTTGTGAAAGAGGCCTATTTGCTTGTCCTGGAGATTTGGCCTTAGGGGCAAGCTTCTGATTTGACACATATCTAGGGCCTACTGAGGTGCCCTCAGGAGATGGAAGCTGTTGGATGCTGTGTTTGTAGGTTCCTTCTGCTCACTACAGGTCGCTGGTGTCTCTAGGAGCTTAGACAGCCGTCTGGCACCCTGGTTTCTGGGACTGCTTCCTAGGGGATTCTTCTTTAGGTTGCTTAGCTCTGGTGATCAGCAGGACGTATGCTTGTGGTCCCACGGGAATGCATGTATTTGCACACCTTCAAAGCTGCTGTCTGATGACCTGGCTTCCAATCAACCTGAATCTAGATACTGGCTGAAATTCTCCTCTTTGGGACACTGATAGGTCTTGACACATAGTCAACTACCGAGAGCCCTAAAAATAAACTAGGGTGCTTGGACAATCACAAAGGTTTGAGAGACGACCAAGAGCTTGGGCAGGGTTGAATGATAAGGTTCATCTTCTGCACAAGGCCACTTTCTCAAGACTTGAAGCAGCTGTTTTATCTTATGTATAGAAACCAACACAGAGTCATGAAAAATTAAGAAACAGAGATATACATTTTAAAGGAAAGAACAAGATAAAACCTTAGCAAATGTCCTTAATGAAATGGAGACAAGTGTTTTACCTGATAAAGAGTTCAAAATAATGACTATAACATACACCCCAGTGTTCACTGCAGCACTATTTATGATAGCCAAGACATGGACATCAACAGATGACTGGATAAAGAAGATGTGGTACATATATACAATGGGACACTACTCAGCTATAAAAAAGAATAAAATAATGCCATTTGCAGCAATATGGATGGACCTGAAGATTGTTATTCTAAGTGAAGTGGGCCAGAAAGAGAAAGAAAAATGCCATAATACATCATTTATATGAGGAATCTAAATAATAATAATAATAATAAGGACACAAATGAACTAGTTATTATTTATAACTTAGATGATTGATTTCTTGAATATGTGTAAGCACATTTGACTGTCCTTTGTGATTGGATTATTGCATTGTGTTGATTCTTATTTTGTAGTTGGCTTTATTCCTTTGATAACTATGTAAGTTTAAAAAGCTAAAGAATAAAAATGATTGTATAGGAACTCACTTAGCTCAGGAGAAGAAGAGATGAACACAATGAGAACTTCAAAGAAGGGATAGAAAATATAAGAAAGTATGAAATAGAAGTCACAAAGCTGGAAAACACAACCGAGCTGAAAAATGCACTAGAGGATTTCAACAGCAGACCATACAAATAACAGAAAGAATCAATGAACTCCAAGACAGGGCAGGGGAACTCACCTAATCAGATCAGCAAAAAGGAAAAAGAATGAAAAAAGTGAATTTAGTTTAAGGGGCTTCTGGGCCATTAAGCAGAAACAACATTTGGATTATAGGGGCCCCAGAAAGATAGAGAGAAAAGGGAAGGAAGCTTATTTAAAGAAATAATGGCTAAAAACTTCCATAATCTGAGGGAGGAAACAGATACAGAAGCCTAGAGAGTTCTGAATAAAATGAACTCAAAGAGATTTCCATCAAGACATGTTATAATTAAAATGTCAAAAGTTAAAGACATGGAAAGAATCTTAAAAACAGAATGAGAAAACCAACTTGTTACATACAAGGGAAACTCCATAAAACTATCAACAGATTTCTTTTTAGCAAAACTTTTGTAAGCCAAAAAAGAATGGCACAGTATATTTAAGGCATTGAAAGGGGAAAAAAATTCCAACCAATACCCTACCTGGCACATTTTTGTTCGGAATAGACAGAGTTTTCCAGGCAACCAAAAGCTAAAGAACACTAAGTCAGATTTACAAGAAATATTAAAGGATCTTGTTTAAAATGAAATGAAAAGGTGCTAATAAGTATAAGAAAACATATGAAAATATAAATCTCACTGGTAAAGGTAAATATATAGTAAAATTCAAAGTAATCTAATATTATAAGGTGGTGAATTCAGCACTTATAAAACCATTAGGACAATTAAATGGCAGAAGTAGTAAAAGTAAGTGTAACTATAATAATTTGTTAAAGAATGCACAAAATTTAAATCATGACATCAAAAACATAAAACATGAGAGTGGGGAGAATAAAATATAAAGCTTTAAAATGTGTTCAAATTTTAACAATTATCAACTTAAAATAGACTGTTATAAATATGAGTTGTTGTGTGTAAACCTCATGTCAACCACGAAGCAAAAACCTTTAGAAAATTAAAAAAAAAAAGATAAATGGAAAGGAATATAAGCATACCACTACAGAAAATCATCAAATCACAGAGGAAGAGAGAAAAAGAAGAAAGGAACAGAGGACTACAAAACAACCCCAATACAATTAACAAAATGGCAACAAGCACATAACCTATTAAGAATTATTTTAAATGCAAATGGACTAAATTCTCCAACCAAAAGACACAGAGTGGCAGGATAAAACAAGATCCACCTATGTAGTGCCTGCAAGAGACCTGCTTCAGCTGTAAGGATGGAGACAGACTGAAAGTGAATGGATGGAAAAGGTATTCTCTGCAAATGAAATCCAAACATAGCAATAGATGCCTACTTCAAGAAACAAGGAAAATCTCAAAAAAAAAAAAAAAAAAAAAAAGAAAAAGAAAAAGAAAAAGACACCTAAATTTGCACCTTAAGGATCTGTTAAAAACAAAACAAAAACAAATTAAGCTCAAAGTTAAAAGAAAGGAAATTACAAAGATCAGACTGGAAATAAATAAGAGACTAAAAATATAAAATATCAACAAAACTTAAGAGCTATTTTGTTGAAAAGATAAACAATACTGACAAAACTAGCTAGACCAGACTCTCCAAAGGGAAAAAAATGCGAGGCGATTCAAATAAAGAAAATTAGAAATAAAACAGAAGACTTTACAACTGTTATCACAGAAATATAACAGGTCATAAGAGACTACTACAAAAAATTATACACTAAAAACCTAGAAAAAAATGAATAAATTCCTAGAAATATATAACTTACTAAAACTATATCATAAAGAATAGAATATCTGAACAGACTTGTTATGAGAAGACTGAATCAGTAATCAAGCATATCTCCACAAACCAAAGTCCAGGTCTCACTGGTAAGTTGAACAAAATATTTAAAGAGGAATTAATACCAATCCTCCTCAAAAAATAGAAGAGGTAGAAATACTCCAAACACATTTTATAAGGCCAGCATTACCTTGATATCAAAATTGGATAAAGACACCACAAGAAAAGACAATTACAGGCCAATATCCCAGATGATCATAGTTGCAAATGTCCTCAACAAAATGTTAGCAAATTAAATTCAATAACACTTTGTTTCCATGTCTGGGCAATTTTATATAGTGCTACTATAAACATTGGGGTGAGTGTGTCTTTTTGAATTTGAGTTTCCTCCAGATATATGTCCAAGAGTGGGATTTCTGGGTCATATAGTAAGTCTATTTTTAGTTTTTTGAGGACTCTTCATACTATTTTCAATAATGGCTGCACCAAGCTAAATTCCCACCAGTAGTGTAGGAGGGTTAGTCATTCTAAGTGAAGTAAGCCAGAAAGAGAGAAAAAAAAATGTATTATGTCACTCATATGTGGAACCTAAAAAAAAAAAAGAGAAAAGAAAGAAGACACTAATGAACTTATCTACAAAACAGAAAAAGACTGAAAGACGTAGTAAGCAAACTTATGGTTACTGGGGTTGGGGTAAGGGAGTGAGAAGGGATAAACTGGGAGTTTGAGGTGTGTAAATACTAACTACTATGTGTGAAGTAGATAGAAAGTGAGTTTCTTCTGTGTATCACAGGGAGCTTTGTTCAGTGTCTCATAGTAACCTATAATGAAAAAGATATGAAGACAATTATATGTATGTACGGCTGAAGCATTGTGTTGTGTACCAGAAACTGACACATTATAGCTGACTACACTTTAATTTAAAAAATAAATACAAAAAAAATTAAATTAAAAAATTAAATTCGATAACATTAAAAGAATATGTCATGATCAGTAGAATTTATAACAGGAATGCTTAGAGAATTCAATATCTGCAAGTCAACCAAACCAACAGCATGTTAGCAGAATGAAGAATAAAAAAAAATACATATGATCACTTTGATGCACACAGTAAAAGCATTTGACAAAATTCAACATGCACTAATGATTAAAAAAAAAAAACCTCTCAACAAAGTGGATATAATGGGAAATTGCTGCAACATAATAAAGACCAAAAATGACAAGCCCACAGATAACGTCATACTCAGTATCAAGAAGCTGACTGTTTTCCTCCAAGATCAGGAGCAAGACAAGGATACTCACTTTCTCCTTTTATTCATCATAGTACTGGATGTCCTTGCCAGAGCAATTAGGCAAGAAAAATAAATAGAAGTCATCCAAACTGGAAAGGAAGAAGCCAAACTGTCACTATTTGAAGGTGACATGCTACTATATATAGAAAACCCTGAAAACACCATAAAAACTCATTAGTCTAAACAACTAATTCAGTAAAGTTGCAGGATACAAAATCTATAAACAAAAATCTGTCACATTTTTATACACTAGTAACAAACTATCAAAAAGAGAAATTAAGAAAATAATCCCATTTGCTACTGGATCAAAAAGGAATAAAATACATAGAAATTAACTTAATCAAGGAGGTAAAAAAACTTTTACACTCTGACTCTGAAAACTCTAAAACACTGAGGAAAGAAACTGAAGAACGCACAAATAAGTGGAAAGACATTCCATTTTCATTTGTTTGGAACAAACAATATTATTAAAATGTCTATACTACTTAAAGCAATCTACCGATTCAATGCAATTCTTATCAAAATATAAATGAAAATTTTCACAAAATTAGAACAATGAAACCTATATTTTGTGTGGAATCACAAAAGACCCCAAATAGTCAAAACCACCTTAATAAAGAACAAAAATGGAGGCGATATCACAGTCCCAGGCTTGAAACTATACTACAAAGCTAGAGTAATCAATATGGTATCTGACTGGCACAATAATGGACACATAGATCAATGGGAAAAAATAGAGACCCCAGAAATGAATCCACTCCTCATATAGTCAATCAATCTAGGAAAAATTAGGCAAGAATATATAATGGGGAAAATAGTTTATTCAATAAATAGTGTTGGGAAAACTGGACAACTACATGCAAAAAAATAAAAACTGGACCACTTTTTTTTTTTTTTTTTACATTATATACAACAATAAACTCCAAATGAACTAAAGACTTAAAGGTAAGACTTGAAACCACAGAATCCCTAGTAGAAACCATAGCATAGCACTATGCTCTTTGACATTGGTTTTAGCAGCATCTTTTGGATATTTCTCTTCAAGCAAGTGCCACAAAAGTAAAAATAAACAAACAAGACCTCATCAAATGAAAAAGCTCTTACACAGTGAAGGAAACCACTAACAAAATGAAAAGGCAACACAGTGAATGGGAGAAGATATTTGCAAATAACATATCCAATAAGACACTGATAGCCAATATATATATTAAAAAACTCATACAACTCATCAATAAACACCCCAATTGAAAAATGGGCAGAGGACCTGAATAGATATTTTTTTCAAAGAAGACATACAGAAAGTCAACAGACACTTAAAAAGATGCCCAATATCTTAATCACCAGGGAAATACAAATCAAAACCACAATGAGGTATCATCTCAGACTTGTCAGAATAGCTATTGTTGAAAAGACAAGAAACACTGAGTGTTGGCAAGAATGTCAAGAACAGGGGACCCTGGTGCTGTAGTGGTGGGAATGCAAATTGTTGAAATCACTATAGAAACAGTACGGAAGTTCCTCAAAATATTAATAATGGAACTACCATATGATCAGCAATTCCTCTTCTGGGTATTTATCTGATTAAAACACCAACTCAAAAAGACCTATGCACTCCCACGTTTGTTGCAGCATTATTTACATTAGCCAAGACATGGAAGTAACCTAATTGCCCACCAATGGTGGACATTTTCTTTATATAAAATACAAATAAATTTTATATTATATGTATTTGTATTCTTTATACTAAATATAAATAATAAGGGAATAGTAAATTCAGCCATAAAAAGAAAATCTTGCCAATTGCAACATAGATGCGACTTATGCTTAAATGAAATAATTCAGAGAATGAAAAATACCATATGATTTCACTTATATGTGGAATGTAAAAAAAAGAAAACAAATAAGAGTAACAACAACAACAATAAAAAATAATCTCATGATTACAGATAACAGATTGGGGGTTGCTAGAGTTTGGGAGTGTGAGGTAGACAAAATGAGTAAAGAGAATTAAAAAGTACAATCTTCCAGCTATAAAATAATTGTCATGAAAGTGTAATATACTACAAGGTGACTACAGTTAATATTGTACTGTATATTTGTAAGTTACAAGGGAGTACATCTTAAAAATTCCCATCACAAGAAAAAATTTTTGTAACTATATATTGTGATGGATGTTGACTAGACTTATTACAATGATCATTGACAATATACACAAATATTGGGTCATTATGTTGTCTGAAACTAAAATAGTGTTATATGTCAATTATAACTCAATAAAAATGAACTGTGGGTTTGTCCACTGCTCTTTGAGGAAAGAGAATGTGCCTTTCTCATCATCTACAAGTGAGATGCATTTAGTCCTCATTCAATAAATTCAATTTACAACAGCTAGAGTACATCTTCTGGGTCTGACCTTGGATTTGTTGCAATTTATACTTGGAGAAGGAAACTTCAGTTTCATCATCTATATAGTGGGGGAAATAATGATTATCTCACAAATTTTTTTTTGTAAAGGGTTATCTGGATAGCCAAAAGAAAATTTTCTAAGTCTTTGTCTTGTACATATATTTTCTCTCTCTAAAGGTATCGATAGTTCTTTTGTACTTATCAAAGTTTATTTTATCTATGTGTTAAATTTAAAAATTGTACTAGTGCATTGGGATAATTTGTAGACTCCTATACCAGTGCTC
The DNA here is from genome assembly GCF_036321535.1 of Camelus dromedarius. NCBI lineage: Eukaryota > Metazoa > Chordata > Mammalia > Artiodactyla > Camelidae > Camelus > Camelus dromedarius. Next base: position 23,091,835 of record NC_087465.1, on the reverse strand, counting down.
TGAATGCAGCTAGAACAAGCTTTCCAAACACAAGCATCACAACCACCACCACCACCAGTGTCACCCCTCCTTGCCTTGGTGTCAACGTCTTCTTATAGCAAACTGCTTACATTGCCTCTCAGTGCAGCTTTACACTACCTACTTGTTGGTAGCTGCAGGTAAGGATTTCCAGTTTAAATTTTACTTCAAATCCCAACAACTATGAAAAGATATTTTTAGGGTGTGCCTTCTAGTACATTGCTACCTACATTTGAGATATGTTCAAAAGACTGTTACAGCTTCTGTTTTTATTGAACAATGTTACAGTTCTCTTTTTTTGCAGGGGAATAATTTCAGTCAATACAATTTCCATACAACTCTAGCTCAGAATTTTTTGTGATTGTCATAAATAAGAAATGTTTTAAAAAATGAATAGTTGAGTCTTCTGATGGGAGCTGTCTATTACCTCTCTGCCATTCATGGAAACTTGTTAACTACCCCAGTTCATCTGAGATAATCATGCAGAAAACCTGGAGCTACTTTTGCATTTACTAAATGAATTTAAGTTACTCCCTAGTTGTGTACTAATTACACTTGGCATTTCTTAGTTTGTTACAAATGAAAACCAACTATGGCTCAAAAGTGTCTTGAAAGCAGCCTTGAATAATTTCTTTTAATGACCATGGAATTAGATGCAATTTTTATTTTCATACTTTAAGTCTGAAGCAGGCTATTTCAGTGGATTATTTTTTCTCACTGTTCTTTCTTTTTTCTCCTAATCCCTAAAGATTTTGCCCCACAATTCACAAATTGCAAAGTTCTAAAAATAGTTTTTATAGTATTTACTTATGTTTTAAAAGTAAATTTTGACAACTCTGTGGTGAGCTTATGAAGTGTATCCTACAGAAATACTTGCATGCAAAATTACTTATAAACAAGAGTATTCAAAAAAGCACATTGACAATAGCAGAATATTAAAAACAAGGTAAATTTATACCAGTATAGCATGGAGTCAGTAAAGTATTGTGTATCTATCTAATTGAATATTATACAAGAGAGATATATTGTAAAGATATACTGTAATATATTGCTATGAAATGCTCTCAGAATATTAATTACAAAAATATAGTAATACAAGAGAACATTTAGATACACAAGTATAGGGATATTAAGTGTATATATAGGAAGATATATTATATATATATCTTATCCATTATATATATCCACATATATTTTTGTTTTATTTATAAAAGAAATATATTTCTCTTATTCCTTTTACCCATATACTAGAACATTTAGACACATTTTTGTACTATATTTTAGTACTTAATATTATTTATATACTTATATTATTTTACCTATTAATTTTTAATATTGTTATAATACTATATGCTTATAAATGGAATGACTGTCTCATAGGATACATAGGGCTTTATAATGAGTAAGCCTCTTTGAAGAAGAACTGAGTGATTTTGCACAAAGATCAGGGCAGTCCAGCTGGAAGGCCAAAGAACTTGCATAGTGCACAACTGTTACTTAATTATTAATTAAGGGTGTGGACTGAGAGGTATTACGAGATGTTAAAAGTCTTTCCCTAAGCTTTCTCTTGATGCTACAAATGTGGCAGAGTATTTTTGTTTTACTCTCCTCCCTTAAAACCGACTGATGATAACCCAGTAAAATAAAAAGGGAACAAAATGGCAGCAACTACAAATCACAATAAACAATACCTGCCACACAAAATAGAATTTGTGCCCAAGTCAAGAAGGTGAAATAGAACTATACATGCCATCTTGTCCTCAGGCAAGATGCCGATTTTTCTAAACCTAGTCTTGAAAGTCTCATCAAAGGTAGCTTTGATTTAAATCCAATAGTTCAGTTTGGAAGAAGACAAGCAGGAACATCTTTCTGTGCCTCAATTCAAAATGGCAAAAATTAAAAAAGAGCTGAAGGAGGAAAAGAAAACATAATATGCTTTATCAGTGCTGACCAGAGACAGCCTAGTAAGTACAGATAACAAATCATTACATATATGCAGAATGTGTAAGGGTTTCTCCATCAATCACATTAATCTATTACCCCAATGGAGGTGATTCAGTAAAATGAAGGAAGATATGCAACCAAGATAAAATTATCATAAATCTGTGGGAGTGTTATCAGAGAAGAAAGAAATAAAGTTTCTAACTCAAACCTCTGCCTGCATCCCCTTCTCAATTCTTCTCTAAAGTGTTGGCTTAAGTGGATCTGCTGTCTTTAAAGAGAAATAATAACCTAAAAGGATGATCCTTTAAACCAATCCAATAATATATTTTGATTAAATTATAAACATCAGTAGATTGATTAATCCCCCCCTCAATGTTTAGACATATAGTTCTCCATACTCTTAAAAAATTAATGATGACACATCAACTTCATGAAAAAAATTATCAAAGACAAAGTGCAGGATATTAAAGAGTAAATGATTAATAAAATAAGAAGAGTAGATGTGGTCCGATAGACTTAGATAAAATATCTAAAAAGAAAAATCAAATTATCAATAAAGCCAACATAAAAGTATTATCATCAAAGGCATGCAGATCATCTTTAAAAAGTTCTACAAAACAGAATAGGATTTAAGAAAAAAAAAAAAAACAGAATCAGAAAAATGATAGTAGATATAGAAGGAAAAGGAGATCCAAGTAAGCATAGTTTATATTCCAGAGAAATAAAATCAAATAGAACCAGAAGCAAATAGATAAATGAAAGATGTAATTTACTTAAACACACACATATAATCATGCATGTACATATATGGTTATCCCTCAATATCCACAGGGGATTGCTTTCAGGGTTCCCCTGCTATATACGAAAATCTGCAGATGCTCAAGTGTCTCATATAAAATGGCATTGCACAATGAATACATTGGCCCTTTGTATCCACAGATGTGAAACAGGTGAGTCCAGAGAGCCAACTGCATATTTATTGAAAAAAATCCACCTATCAGTGGATCTACACAGTGAACCTATATCGTTCAAGGGTCAACTGTACAAGTGTAAAGAGATAGCTGAAACTACAGATTAAAAGAAACTGTGTCCTAGGAAAACTGACACACCAGTAAAAATGATTCACTAGTAAACATATATTGATAAAAAGTCTTATGGAGAAATACATCACTTCGGAGGAAAAAAATCAATCCAGACTCAGAATTTTTAATATCCAAAATTCAATGGCAAAATAAAGTCAACCTTTGTCCAGAAATTCCTGAATGTCATGATACGGGATCAAGAAAATTGGCATTTATATATTTTTTAAAAACAAACAAATAATCTCAAATATGTAAAACTCAGATAAAGTATGGGGACCCTATGTCACAGCTGGACAAGAACGATTTATGCCTGTAGTTCTATATTTGTATTAAGAGTTTCCATTTTCATAATTAAACATTTTGATTTGGACAATAACATTTACAGTCACACTAATAATAAACCCTACTCTAAAAAAAACACTTCATGACAAAATTCAATGATCTAAAAGAGATACACAAATAAAGTATGCAGAAATGGCAACATAGAACTTCCAGCTTCAACTCTGACATGTAAAGATTTTGGATGTTTGTACTTGCATCATGAGAAGAAAAAAGCTAAACAAACTGAAAACCATTGACTTTTCTTGAACCTTTCAAAGAATTGTGGTTATAAGGCAAATCATCACCCTGCAATCTATGGAGACATGTGAACATAGTGAATTACAGTCATTAGCTTAACTGGGGTAGAACTTGTGGGGCATTAAAATGGTAGTCACATTTAAACAGTAACTGACAACTTGTAGGAGATATAGTATGGATTAGCATGAGAGTGAGAAACTCCTGGAGGCTGCTCTTTTAGTGGGGCCCGCATACTTTCATGGGTTTCAACTCCAGGAGTGCCCACCACGTTCTCAACATGGAATGTCAAGAAAAATTACCCTGTTTTGGAAGAGGGAAGGGAAAAGTAATTATTTAGAAGTTAATCCCAGAATATTCTCTAAAATAAAGGCTTACTCAGAAGAAAAGAATTTAACATAGCCTTATCCAAAATAGGGAAGGGAAACTGCCCAAGTTCATCTTCTTCTAAACTTCTTGTCTCATCCGAAAAAGGAATGAAAGCTGAGAAACCCTGTGAAGGTCACAGTCCAGAGACACAAATCCATTAAAAGACTAAAATTTCATTATAAGATTATAAATTTATTTTACCTACTGCAGTATCAACAGAGGTACAGCATAATTACAGTGAAGTGTAGTCGAGAGAGCTACAAGGTACAAATTCCATGAAAGAAGGAACGTCTTAGGGAAACTTAAAATAAGGGAGGAAAAATAAGGACACCTATATCTATAGCAAACATTAAATATAGCCCAACTCCTAATCAGATTAAGATAATACCTCACACTAAAGATCTATTTACCACATTTTATATTACCCAATATATCATATCCAGATTTCAACAAAAAATTACAAGGCATGAAGAAAAATAGTCTGAAGAGAGAAAGTATCATAACTAGACAGATATGGCACAGACTTTAGAATTATCACAATTTAAAATAACTATGATTAAATTTTTTGATTAGCATTTGTGATTTTTAAAGTTTATTTAGTATAGTCAGTTACAATGTCAATTTCTAGTGTACAGCATAATGTTTGAGTCATATAAATACACACATATGTATTTTCATATTCTTTTTCATTATAGGCTACTACAAGATACTGAATATAGTTCCCTGAGCTATACAGAAGAAATTTATTTTTTATTTATTTTATATACAGTAGTTAACATGAGCAATTCTTGACCTCCCTAATTATCTCTTCCCACCCCTCTGCCCCCTAGTAGTCATAGGTTTGTTTACTATGTCTGTGAGTCTGTTTCTGTTTTGCAGATAAGTTCATTAGTGTCTTCTTTTTTCTTTTCTTTTTTTAAGGGTCTGCATATGAATGATATCTTACGGTATATTTAGTTCTCTTTCTGGCTTACTTAGAATGATGATCTTCAGATCCATCCATGTTGCTTCAAATGGTACTGTTTTATTCTCTTTTATGGCTGACTAGTATTCCACTGTATAAAAATACCACAGCTTTTTTATCCAGTCATCTGTTGATGGACATTTAGATGGTATCTGTGTCTTGGCTACTATAAATAGTGCTGCTATGAACACTGAGGTGCATGTATCTTTTTGAATTTGAGTTCCCTTCAGATATACTCCCAGGAATGAAGTTGCAGGATCATATGGTAAGTTTTTTTTTTTTGTTTTATGAGGAATCTCGGTACTGTTTTGCATAATGGCTGCACCGAACTACATTCCCACCAACAGTGTAGGAGGGTTCCCTTTTCTCCACATGCTTTCCAGCAATTATTGCTTTGTGGACTTTTTAATGATAGCCATTCTGAGTGGTATGAAGTGATACCTCATTGTGGTTTTAAAATTTATATGGACTTTCAAAAGACTCAGAATTTCCAAAGCAATACTGAAGAAAAAGAACAAAGCTGGAGGAATAACCCTCCCAGACTTCAAACAACACTGCAGAGCTACAGTAATCAAAACAATGTGGTACTGGCACAAAAACAGACATATAGATAAATGGAACAGAGAGCCCAGAAATAAACACACAGATCTCTGGTCAATTAATCTTCAACAAAGCAGACAAGAAGATGTAATAGAGAAAAGACAGTCTTTTCAGCAAAAGGTGCTAGGAAAATTGGACAGCTGCATGTACAATCAAGTTAGAACACTCCCTCACATCATACACAAAAATAAATGCAAAATGGCTTAAAGATTTAAATATAGGAAAAGACACTATAAACCTCCTAGAAGGAGACATAGGCAAAACATTCTCTGCCATAAACCTTAGCAATAGTCTCTTCAGGCAGTCTACCCAGTCAATAGAAATGAAAGCAAAAATTTTAAAAAGGGACCTAATTAAATTTATAAGCTTTTGCACAGCAAAGAAACCAAAAGTGTAACAAAATGACAACCCATTCCCCACAGAATGGGGAAAATATTTGCAAATGATGGAATGACAAAGGTTTTATTTCCAGAATATGTAAGCATCTCATACAATTTAATAAGAATAAAACAAATAGGCACAGCGAGTTGCCCTCTGTCCACGCTTCGGCCACAATCCCCGAGCATGCAGGCGCTGCGGGCCAGCTTGACCCTGGCGCTGAGCGCGGGGCTGGGCGCAGCCGCTGAGGGCTGGCGGCGGCGGCGGCGGCGGCGGCGGCGGCGGCGGCACGCACCGGAGGCGCCGGGGCTGCTGAGCCGGCTGCCCGTGCTGCCCGTGGCAGCGGCGGCTGAGCTTCCAGCCGTGTCCGGGGCCCTGGCGGGTGGCAGCCCGGGCGAGCTGGCCAAGTACGGGCTGCCCGGCCTGGCGCAGATCAAGAGCCACGAGTCATAGTACCTGCTGTGTTATGACCCGCGCCCCCGCGGCGCGCTCTGGGTTGTCGAGCAGCTGCGGCCCGAGCGGCTCCGCGGCGACGGTGACCGCTGCTCCTGCGACTTCCGTGAAGACGACTCGGTGCATGCATACCACCGCGCCACCAACGCCGACTACCGCGACAGCGGCTTCGACCGCGGCCACCTGGCTGCCGCCGCCAACCACCGCTGGAGCCAGAAGGCCATGGACGACACCTTCTGCCTGAGCAACGTCGCCCTCCAGGTGCCCCATCTCAACCAGAATGCCTGGAACAACCTGGAAAAGTACAGCCGCAGCCTGACCCGCACCTACCAAAATGTCTATGCACGGGGCCGTTTTTCCTGCCCAGGACGGAGGCTGACGGGAAGTCCTATGTGAAGTACCAGGTGATTGGCAAGAACCACGTGGCGGTGCCCACCCACTTCTTCAAGGTGCTGATCCTGGAGGCAGCAGGCGGGCAGATCGAACTTCGCTCCTATGTGATGCCCAACGCGCCTGTGGATGAGGCAATCCTGCTGGAGCGCTTCCTGGTGCCCATCGAGAGCATTGAGTGGGCCTCGGGGCTGCTCTTTGTGCCAAATATCCTGGCACGGACCAGCAACCTTAAGGCCATCACTGCGGGCAGCAAGTAAGGGGCAGCCCCAGCCAGACTGTGGGGTTGTCGGGGCTAGGTCAAATTAAAGGTGTTTATTTTTGGAGAAAAAAAAAAAAAAAGAAGAAGAATAAAACAAATAACCCAATCCAAAAATGAACAGAAGATCTAAACAAGCAATTCTTCAAAGAAGACCTACAAATGGCCAATAGGCACATGAAAAAAAAATAGCTCAATATTGTAAATTACCAGAGAAATGCAAATCAAAACTATGATTAAATTGTAAGAACTTTAATGCAAAAAATAGACAATGTGAAAGAAGAAATGGATAATGTAAGCAGATATATGAACATTCTAAGAATCAAAATGAAATGCTAGACTCTAAGACAGTATAAGAGAAATGAAAATGGTGTGGACACAACTGATGAAATAATCAGTGAGCTTGAAGATGGCAAAAAGAAATTTCTCACATTTGAAATGTGAAGAGGAAAAAAAGCAAAAAACAGAACAGAAAATCAAAGAACTGTGGTATAATTTTAAAAGGTATAACATGTATAATTGGAACACCATAATAAGAAGATAAAAAAGGGAGTAAAATAAATATTTGTAGTAATGGCTGGGAATTTTCCAAAATTAATGACAGTCATAAACCACACATCCATAAAGCTCAGAGAACACAAAATAGTTATATATATATATGTATATGTATACACACACACACATATACACTACACCTATGCATATAATACTCAAACTGTAGAAAACCAAATACAAAGAGAAAATCTGGAAAGAAGTTAGAGAAAAATAATCGCTTTATGCATAGAAGAAAAATAATAAAATTATGGTGGATTTTTAATCATAAATAATGCAAGATACAAGACAATGGAGTACAATAGTTAAAATGGTGGTGAAACTCAGAATCTATATGCAGTCAAGTTACCCTTCAAGAGTAAATAAAAAATAAGGACTTTCGTAAACATACAAAACCTGAGGGAATTCATTGACAATAAGCCTGACTTGAAAGAAATGTTAAAAAGAAGTTCTTCAGGGAGAAGAAAATAATACAGGTCAGATACTTATATTTACAGAAAGAAAGAATCATGTTAAAGAAGAAATAAGTGGAGATAATTTTTCTTAATATATCTAATAGATAATGGTTCAAATAGTAATAATAACACTGTATAGGGTAATTAAAGTATATGAATAAATGGAAAGCAATATTATAAGAAATGGGAGGGAGAAATTGGGACTGCTCTATTATAAGCTACATGTACTATTCATGAAGCAGTGTACTGTTATTTGAAAGTGGACTTAGGTTAGTTGTAAATGTGTATTGCAAAATCTAAGGCAATGACTAAATTTTTTAAAAGAAGTATAATAGATATGCTATGATAGGGGAGATAATTGAATACTATGAAATGCTTCATTAAAACCAAAGAAGGCAAAACAAGAGCAGAAAGAAAGAAAGAAGAAAGAAAGAGAATGAAGAAGAAAGAAAGAAATAGTAATAGAATGACATAAAATTGTCAGGTTTTAGAGTTTGTCTTCCATATAATATGAATCTACTTTCTTTTTCATACTAAACTGTTAATAATTTGGAAAATGAAAACCAGTTCAGCTATATGTTCATAGTTTCAAATTAAGTGATGGTGATTGTAGTATGATTTTAGTATTTCTTGTTCACTTTTTTCAATCTAAGAAGGGTGACTTAATTTCAAGTAATTAAGAATAAAAAGTGATATTCTAGGGATAAATAAGGAAACAAATGGAAAGGACCACAGCATTCAGATTACCTTGCAAATGTCTTCAATTTTTCATCATTCATGTCTTCTCAGAACAAAAGCAAACATTTGTTCCTTTGCATAAAGTATCACGTATTTTCACTCGTACATGCCTGAAACCTTTCAACTGTTATCACCTAAGAGTCACTTATTACTGAATCAGCATATTCCCTAAGTTTTTGAGGTATGTAAATAAAGAAAGCCTAGCAATTTGTATATATGTAAATTAATGTATATTACACATATGTATAGAGGAATAAGAGTAAGAATTATAGTGGATTTCTCGTCAGAAATCCTGTGATCTGTCTATCTATCTGCTATATAGAGAGACTGATTTGTTATTAGGACTTGGCTTATACATGACTAGCAAGCACAACATTTTCTGAGCAAATGTCCCAGTCTGAGTCCAAAGATCAGCGCGCTGCTGTGGAACTAGGAAATTCAAAGGCTACCAGAAAGGAGAATTCTCCTATATTCGGGGGAGGATCAGTCTTTTACTCTATTCAGGCCTTTAACTTGCCTAGATGAGGTCGACCCACACAATGGAGGCTGATCTGCTTTATTCACTATACCGATTTAAATGGCAATTGTATCCAAAAACATCTTCATAGAATGAATATGTGACCAGATATCTGGGTAACATGCAGCCCAGTCAAAGTGACACACAAAATTAACAATCACAGATAAATAACATTCTTCAAAACAATTTTTTTAATGATACAGTTGGCTCTAGAACAATGTGGAGTTAGGGGTGGTCATGCGGTCAAAACTACGTGCATAACTTTACATTGTTATGTATTCATTGTTCTGTACCTGCAGATTCACCAACCACTGATCCTGTGGTATGGAAGTAAGTATTTAATGAAAAAAATCAACCTATACGTGGACTCACACAGTTCAAACCCAGGTTGTTCAAGGGTTAACTGTATTTAGTCAATAATTAAATGATTTATAAATCTCAGGAAAGAATTTCATAACATTCACAAGATTATAATTGTATATTCCTCAGGATTTACCCCCATGGGTGACTCAAGAGGCAATGGCTCTATTCTGAAAAAGCTTTTAAGTTACTTAAAAGTCAAAATAAAGCTGTCTATACAGAAGCATAAAGCCCCTTCAAATAGCTCATTCAGGGTAAGATAGTTTCTTATGGATGGATTTCATATTTATTTCATCTATCTCAAAAGCCAATATGTGGTATATGTCACCAAAAGGAAAGAAAATAATGTGATTTCCCTAGAGAAAGTTGATAGCTATCACCAATATTTAAAATAAAGGATAAATAATTTTTTAGAAATTGTCCTTCTGCTACTCCAGATAATGCTGTCATATTTTATACACTACAAACAACAATAAAGATAACAAGAAACAAAGCACTTTGAAAAATATATCAAAGAATTCATACATTTTCTTGTAGCCAGACTTGTTACAGGACACAGCAAAATAAAAAAAAATCTGAGAAATAGATACATAGGAGATAATTGCTATTTATTTCTCAAAACAGCTTTCACAAAACAGCTAACAAATGCTAGAATATGGAAGTTTTATGTAATCCTCCCTACCAATATAATATTCATTGAGATATCCTGTTGTATCTTCACAGCAAGTTTATAAGGTAGTTATCAATAGTACTATTTTACTGATGAGGAAATTACCCGTAAATAATAGAATAGTCATGACATAGCCATCATTAGCAAGACATGGAGCCAGAATTTAATACAGGTGTGTCCGTCTCTGAAACTTCTTATTCCCAATTCACATTCATTCCTTCCTTTGTAAGGAGTGCCCTACCAAGTAAAAAGTCAATTAATAAATAAAGATTGATCGTATGAGTTCATCTGGCTTTGGTGTCAAATGACATTTTCTATAATATCATATTTAAAATATCGTGACACCAGAGTTCCTGAAGTTCAAAGTTGGGCTTTATAGGTAATAATTTCATGAATTTATCTGAAATGTTATTGAACGAACTCAATTTTTAACAATTTCAATTAAATATCCTAGGTTTTTAAAATATATATATTACATATCAAATCTCATCAGATCTCTTTATAGAATCAGTTTGAAAGTGTAAAGCTTGCTTATTTCTGGTTTTTGAAGATTACTCTATAACATAGTAATATTAATGTATTGATACAAAATATCTTGATATTTCTTTGGGAAAAAAAAATGTTGGTCCTTGTTTGGGATATCAAAGAATTATGTTGTATATGACTATGTATTTTATCTCAGTGGGATTTGGCATCACGGGCTACATTCAAAAGAGTCATTTTGTAGCCTTCTCTGCCAAAGATTAGCAATGAGAATCTAGTACCAGATGTCTATTAGGTGTCCCTGCAGGTCTGAGTGTAGACTATGATCTCATTTTACACAGTATTCTAATATCTTTGTTTTCCTGTTGTTCAGCAGTAAAGCCTGTGGAGAAATGGAAAGCAAAATTATTTCCTGTAGTTCACCATCTGCGGACCAAGCTTTTTCTTTTTTTCCCTTTATGATGCAATGCAATGTTTATATTACCCAATTGCAGCCTACACACCACACCAAGTGTTTTTTTTTTTTCATTTTTGATTTGTACCTTGTTCAGTGTACAAGTGTAGATAAATGCAAATTTAATTTTTTTTAAAATATGAAGGAAGGAAGAAAGTCATAACAATATGAAATGCATGCTAAAAATATTCAACAACTGAAGTAAAACCATCATACAACTTTCATTTGTAAGTCAAAATGTCTAATAACAAAGGAAAGGACAGGATACATGGCAGAGATCAACACGGGCATGTAGCCCATGCCAGGAATGGTGCTTCAATTGTTACTCCAGATTCACATTAAGAGAATACAGGTTGAGATTTAAGGCAATTAAGATGGGATTTAAATAAATACAGAACAGAAAAGGGCAAAGAAAAAGTTGGTCTTGTGATGTGAAACTATGTAGGAAACTGTATTTCAGGTACAGCAAGTCACATAAATCCATGCACCAAGCCAAAAATAACTTCATGTCAAAAGCTGTTTATCAAATATGGGAGCATGTGGTAAGCACTGGTAATCACTGTGGCTTTAGTAGCATGCCAACTTGTGCATTTACTCTGTAACATTTGTCTGGGTTATATCATGTTCAAATAATGACCCATGTTGCAAAATCCTTGTCTGATTCTATGACAGTAAAGAAAAGTACATTTTAATTTTTTGCTGCTTATACACAGAAATAGAGTACCTGACTGAATTAACATTTCATGAATCATTTTTATATCACATATTCAACTGACATTCAGCATTATCAGGACCTAAACTCTATTTACTATAAGCCACCAAGCACATTTTATAATCTATTTACATATATCCATATGTGAGATTTTTATAGAGTCAGTGAAATATGAAGTTATAATCATTTTTTAATGCTGATGAGTGCTCACTAAAATTAGAGCAAGGAGTTGTAATAAAAATATCCACAAATATTAAAGCACACTTTGAAATGCTGCTACATTTTACTTAATGAATATAAACTTACATGGCTTTTTGTAATCCTTGAAATTTAATTTATGTTATGAATCTTAGAGCTTAATTAAAGAAACAAACCTTGAATTGCCTAATTTAGTCTGTATAATGTTAGGAGTGTTTTGGCAAGCAGTGAAAAAGTAGAAAACTTCCAAGGTACTTAGAACATATTTCATGTGAATATTTAGATTTCTACTAATTAAAGCTTACATATATGCACACACACACATATACACAGAAATCATTGAAATGAGAAAATTATGACTAAATTGAATATAATAGCCAAAGCTAAATTTCATCTTATATTTCATCAGAAAAAAATTTGTTTCCACTCTATGTTCACAAAAAATCTGCCAATATAAATGATCTGAAAGTGATGAATTCATAGAGTAAACATCAGTTCATACAAATAAGTAAGCTCATACAAAAGAGAACCATTTGGCATCCAAAAAGGAAGAGAAGCTAGCTACCACAGTCACACAGTAAAGCTTAATCTACAGATAAACCTGAGTCTTTACAGATCTCAGTAACTAAGAATCATGCACATTAAAACATATTTAAGTAGAGAGAATATACCTTTGAGTCTCACTTGAATTTGTAATAACAATATGGTAAAGGGAAACCCTAAGCTGGGAAATGGACCTGGTTTGACACTTGTCCATATACCCTGATAGAGTAAAAGTATAAGAACACAGAAGTGTGCTCATCCTCAAGTCAAGTATCCCAAAGTAACTTTGGGAAAAATTTCTATCAATTATAAGATCACAATTCAAAATTACAAAATACACAGAATAAGGCTCATAAAACAATATAATGTGGAAAACAAGTAGAGAACTAAATTTACAATTAACTGTAGTCATATAGGACTTCAGTCATGAAACATAAAATAATTATGTTTATAATGCTTAAAGAGGCTATTTAGAATTTGTGGGGAAAATATACTATAAAAACAAGAGAACAAGCAAATTTAAAAGACAACTAAAAAAATGTTAAGTGTAAAAACTGAAATTAAGATCTCAATGTTATTATGTCAAAAAAAACCCCCACAGAATATATTCCAAGTGCACATGGAATATTCTCTAGGATTTATGATGTACTTGGACACAAAACAAGCTCCAAGAAATTTAAGATGATAGATATTATTTCAGGCATCTTTTCTGACCACAATGATATGAAACTAGAAATCGACTACAGAAAGAGAAATCAAAGAAAAAAGGTTACATGGAGACTAAACAACATGCTACTAAAAAAAAAAAAAAACAAAAAAAACAAACCAACAACAACAAAAGAAAAACCATGGGACAATGATGAAATCAAAGAGAAAATTAAAAAGCCCCTTGAAACAAATGATAGTGAAAACACAGCAAAAGCAGTCCTTAGAAAGACTGGCCTTTCTCAAAACAAACATACAAACAAACAGACAAACAATCAAACAAACAAAGAAGAAAAATGTCAAATAACATAAACTACCACCTGAACAATTAGAAAAAGAACAAACAAAACCTGAAGTCAGCAGAAGGAAAGAAATAATAAAGATCAGAAAGGGAATAAATTAAAGAGATTTAAAAACAATAGAAAATATCAATAAAACCAAGAGCTGTTTTTTTGAAAGAATAAACAAAATCAACAAACCTCTGACCAGGCTTACCATGAAGAAAAGAGAGAGGACTCAAATAAACAAGAAATGAAAGGGGAGAAATAACAACCGGTACCACAGAAATACAAAAAACCATAGGAAAATACTATGACCAAATATGTGCCAACAAATTGGACAACCTGGAAGAAATGGACAAGTTCCTAGAAACATAGAGTCCACCACAACTGAATCAAGAAGAAGTAGATCATGTGAACAGACCAACCACTAGAAGTGAAATAGAATCGGTAATAAGAAAAAAAATCAAAAACCTCCCTGCAAAAAAAGTCCAGGACCAGATGGTTTCACTGGGGAATTTTACCAAATATACAAAGAAGAGCTTATCCCAATCCTTCTCAAACTCTTCCAAAGTTTGATGAGTGGGACCATTACTAAAGTCACTCTATGAAACCACCATTGCCCTGATACCAGAACCAGACAAAGACACCAACAACAAACAACAATAACAACAAAAAATTACAGGCCAATATCTTTGATGAACATAGATACAAGAATTCTCAACAAAACATTACCACACTGAATCCAACAGCACATAAAAAAGGTTATATGTGACGGTCAGGGTGGATTCATCCCAGGGTCACAAGGATGGTTGAACATTTGCAAATCAATGAATGCAATCGACCACATCAAGAAAAAAAGGACAAAAACCACATGATCATCTCAATAGATGCAGAAAAGCATTTGATATAATTCAACACCCATTTATGATTAAGAAAAAAATACTCTTAGCAGAGTGGGTATAGAGGAAACATATCTCAACATATTAAAAATAATTTAAGACAAACCCACAGCCAATATCATACCCCACAGTGAGAAGCTAAAAGCCTTCCTCCTAAAATCCGGAATAAGACAAAGACACCTACTGTCACCGCTTCTATTCAGCATAGTGCTGGAAATCCTAGCCACAGCAATCAGCAAGAGAGAGAAATAAAAGGGATCACATAGGAAGGAAAGAGGTAAAACTGTCATTAGATGCAGATGATATGATACTAGATATAAAAACCCTAAAGACTCCACAAAAAAACTGCTAAAAATGATAAACAAAGTTAGCAAGATACAAAATTAACACATAAAATTCTTACATTTCTTTATACTAACAATACAATATCAGAAAGGGAAAGAAAAAAACCCCTTTTAAAATCATATCAAAACATAAATAAAATACTTAGGAATAAACCTGCCCAATGCAGTGAAAAACTTACATGCTGAGAACTATAAAAATTGATAAAGAAAATTGAAGATGATTCAAAGAAGTTGACAGATATCCCATGCTTTTGGATTAGAAGAATTAATATTGTTAAAATGGCCAAGTTACCCAAAGCAATCTATAGATTTAAAGTGATCTCTATCAAATTACCCAGGAAATTGTTTACAGAGCTAGAGCAAATAATCCTCAAATTTATATGAAACTATAAAAGATCCAGAATTCCCAAAGCAATCCTGAGGAAAAAGAATAAAGCTGGAGGCATAACCCTCCCAGACTTCAAATAATACTACAAAGTTAAAGTAATCAGAACAACATGGTTTGGCATGTGCACACACGCGTGTGTGCGTACACACACACACACACACACACACACACACACACACATACAGACACATGAATCAATGGAACAGGATAGAGAGCCCAGAAATAAACCCACAAACCTTTGGTCTATTAATCTTTGACAAAGGAGGCAAGAATATATAATGGAGAAAAGACAGTCACTTCAACAAGTGGTGCTGGGAAAACTGGACAGCTGCATATAAATCAATGAAGCTAGAACACTCCCTCACACCACACACAAAAATAATCTCAAAATGACTTAAAGATTTAAACATAAGCCATCATACACCTCCTAGAAGATAACATAGGCAAAACATTCTCTGGTATAAATTGCAACAATGTTCTCTTAGTGAGGTCTACTGAGGCAATAGAAATAAAACAAAAATAAACAAATGGGACCTAATTAAACTTACAAGCTTTTGCACAGCAAAGGAAACCATAAGCAAAACAAAACAACAACCTACGGAATGGGAGAAAATATTTGCAAATGCTATGACTGATAAGGGCTTAATTTCCACAATATACAAACAGCTCCTACAACTCAACAACAAAAAAAACAAACAACCTAATCAAAAAAATGGGTAAAAGAACTAAACAAACATTTCTCCAGTGAAGACATACAAATGATCAATAGATGTATGAAAAAAAATGCTCAATATTGCTAATCGTCAGAGAAATGCAAATCAAAACTTTGAAGTATCACCTCACACTTGTCAGAATGGCCGTTATCAAAAGTCTACAAATGACAAATGCTGGAGAGGGTGTGGAGAAAGGGAACGCTCCTATACTGTTGGTGGGAACGTAAATTGGTGCAGCCACTGTGGAAAATAGTATGAAGGTTCCTTAAAAAACTGAAAATAGACTCACCCTGATACATATATAGATAAATAATCAGAAAACAGACCATCTCAAGATGTTACTCTGGTGCATTACAGAGATATTTTCTTAGATAAAAAATATGTCAGAGAAGTTAAGAAGGATGGGATGGGAATAAAAGGCTTAACATACATTTCATTGGATTTTCAGAATACTAGAATAGAGAAAATCAAGAAGATAGACTATTTTTTAATGGCTGAGAACTTCCTAGCCTTATGGAAATACGTGAACACTGAGATTCAGTAATCACAGCAAATCCCAAGAAATATATATTAAAAAGAAGAGGAAACCAAATGTAAGACTATTGTTGATATCAAAAATACCAAAATATCGATGGCTTAAACAAGCCCAAAATCTTATTCTAAAAAGTTGTCTTTCTATGTTGTTTGACACCCCAACGTGATGCCCTCATTCACTTGCTTTAGGCGACTGCTGTGTACATCTCAGATATTATAAAAAGGGTAAGAAAAGAAGAATATAAGTTGCACACATTGTGGTTTTTTGCATCCCGTTAACAAAGTTTAGTCTTCCTGGCCACGACCAAACTAGGCACAGGGAATCTGGAAATAGTACTGTCTTTCACTGGGCAGCCATGTGCTCAGAAAAAAAGAGAACCTCAATAATATAAATTATTCTGTCCAGTAAAATCACTACTAGTCACATTTAATCAGGATTAAGTAAAATTTAAAAATCAGTTCTCATTCCCACCAGCCATACTCCCAAGTGTTCAATAACCATATGTGGTTGGTGTTGAGAAGCACAGTTTAAGAACATTTTCACAAATCAATGCACAATGGATTCTCTAGAAGAAAGGTAGACTATTGATTGGAAGAAATTTAGCATTCTGTGTCATCAGCTTCACCTTTAGCCACTCAAATATTTACATGAATCCTACTTCCATACTCAAAATACACTCTCACCTTAAGACATAAGTCCCAGTCCCAGGACTTTGGGTGCAGTCCCCTCAGCTGTCTACTTATTCTAAAGATATCCATAATTAAAGATAATTGACCTGTCTCTAACTGCCCCATACACAGTGGTAGAGCAGGGTCAGGAAAACTACATATAAAGCACCCCTATAAGCAAGGAAGGAAGCAAAGCGCACAACATTCGCCCAAAATAATTACCCAATTCTCCTGGGCACGAAGTGTTAAATACTCAAGCTGGATTCAGTTTTGCTTAGCCATCAGCAGTTTTAGTTCTGCTGTCTGGGAACCTCTCATCCCTTTTGTTTTTAGATCTCTGAAAAATTCTTCCCTAGGGCCACATCTGAAGTGAGCACTGGAGAATATTCTTCCTGGGTATTCTGGTGCAGATTCACAGGTTACCTTAGAAGTTGAACAACCATAGGTTTTTGCATTACTTAAAGTCATCTGAAATAAAGGTTTTGAGTGGGAAGACAAGATTCTTAATTCATTGCCACTGGGCTGATTCCAAGTTTTCCGAACTTAAACTCTTAGTGGAAAATACTTACTGGAAAATACATAATACTAGAGTTGGATAAGGCTGCCTCTTCAAAGATACTTGTCAAAATCGCTTCTGTTTTGGGCTCAGAAATAAATGTATTTCTAAAAACTAGCAATTTATATTGCAAGCCATAGGCAAGGAGTGCTGGGGACTGTCTAATTTTTATTTAACAATTGCTTTATTCAAAATATTTTCCACTGTCTTCCTCTAATATTTCTGGTCAACTGTGCACTAAGGAAATGGGAGGAGTTAGGAAAACAAAATTGTAGGACAATAGATGAAAAGAATCTAAGATATTTTTCTGTAGTTTGATGTGTAAGTGGCAGTTAAGTCTATTTATAAAATTTGAAGAGACAAGCTACGTCGTGCCCTCTGGCATTTCTGTCAGATTTGATTGAACTTGCTCCAACAGCTTTAATATTGCTAAGTGATGGGCACACTTACAGGTAGACAGAGTGATTTATAGCAAGAAGACTTTCGCTATCTAGTCTATTAGTCATTCATTTGTCTCAAAAAATGCTTCAGCTAAGTTTCTTTAAAAAAAAAAAAAAAAAGACTGATAGGAGCTTGTGGGTGTAAACAGCCTGGGTTCTAGTCCTAGGCTGGCTACTGTCTTAGCTGTGACAATGCAAACCTTTTAATTTCTTAGTTGTAAAAGAGCATATGCATTTAATTTCTACTGTATGGGATTAAACTGATGATTTACACAATTGAATTAGGAAATCTCAAAATAATATTGAATTTTCTTTTTAAGGCCGAGCGAATGATTTTAAGCCAGTGGAGGAAATCCCAGGCAAGTGTAGCCAGGTGAAAACAAGTAAACAGAAAAAGTCTCCGGGATGGGTTATGAGATACTCCATTGTCTCATCTCACTAGATCTAAAGATAACTGTCACAGCATATTTGTATAATACCCAGCAGTGTGGGATATAGAACCTAGGGCCTTCTATGTTAAAATATCTGAAGGGTACTCAGCAGAAGCCCTCACCACAAAATATTCCTCTAAGCACCTGTCCAAAGGGCATACATTCAAGAATAGATAATGCTGCTTGTGCATTTTCAAGGTTTACAAAGTTCTTTTAAAACGGATAGTCTTAAGTTTACACTGAACTGTACACTTCAAAAGGTTTAAGATGTTAAATTTTGTTATGTATACTTTTCCACAATATTTTAAGAAAGGAAATCCATCAGATTTCATTCCTAGAGAAAGCACTTCAATAATGAATATGGAAAGTAACCTTATTTTTTGAGTGTCTACTTTAAGTTAGGTGATTTCTATGAGTGATCACATTTACTATTTACCAGAATTCTTACAGGTGTTGTTAACACTTACAAATTAGAAACTGGTTCATAAAGATCGTTTAGTATATCTGTGGGTGCAACGTTAGTAAGGGAAAGAGCCAAGATTCAAATACATTCTATTGACCCTTAAAGTCACTGTAAATAAATATGTCCAAAAAAGCAGATGCAAAAGGAAGGAGTGGGGAAAAGCCCACAAAGTCCATGAATTGTGGAAAATATGAATACAGCATCTCTGCCACATTCTGATCACACTAAGGGCTGCACTGTATCCCATTCCTGAGCAATTCTCCAGTGAACATTAAGATAGCAAGCCTAGATCAAGTAGTCAATGCAAGTAAAAGATAGGGGGGACTATAAACTGCTGTCTGTCTGTCTATCTATCTGTCATCTATCATCTATCTATCTATTATCTATCTATCATCTATCTACCTATTACCTATCTGTCTATCATCTGTCTTTATTTCTCTATCAACTATCTATCTATTACTAGTAACAGCCTTATTCCTCCTAAGGAAAATAATACTTTAGTATTAGATATGGCATCCTCTCCAAAATAAATTTCAAGCAATTGTGTCCCATGTTTTCTCTCAGGGAGAGCTGACTTTAAAAATGAAATTTCAAACTGATACTTCATTCAAACTATCATAAAAAACCAATAAATCTACCAGTACAAAAGGGTAAGAACTGAAGATAAATTATAAAAATAATTCCAAATATACACACAAGAAAAGGTATTTAAAAAAAAAAAAGACTGCAACTAGTGACTGCTTTCCCTACTCTGTGTAATTCTTCTCTCTATTCACCCTTTCTTAATTTTATAGACAACAGCACACAGGAAACATGAACTTTGAGGATCTCCATCTTAAAAATATGTCTAAAACTCAGAAAATAAATCAATGTCAAAAGTCTATGACACTGTTTTTTTTATAGGAACAGTAAAAAACATTCTTCATCAGATAAAACAGTTTTTTAGCATTCGGGTTTAGAAGGGGATGTAGCATTTTAAGAGCTGAAGACTCATGTATCATTTTTCTTTATCTACAGAAACCTCATAACTAACTAGTACTGTTTTCCTAACATTAGTGTGATCCAGGAGAAAGGGAAGCTGTGGACTAACATTGTCTTTGGGTTGCTGATAGAATTGAGAACTATACAAAAGGTTAGAAGTTTAATTAGCTCCCATTTGTTAATTTTTGCTTTTATATCTATTATCTGGGTAGACTGCTGTAGGAGAACATTGTTAAGATTTATGAGACTTAGGATGTGATCCGGCAATCCCACTCCTAGGCAAATACCCAGAGGGAACTCTAATCTGAAAAGATACATGCACCCCAATGTTCATAGCAGCACTATTTACAATAGCCAAGACGTGGAAACAGCCTAAATGTCCATCAACAGATGACTGGATAAAGAAGGTGTGGTATATTTATATAATGGATTACTACTTAGCCATAAAAAAGAAAAAAATAATGCCATTTGCAGCAACATGGATGGACCTGAAAATTGTCATTCTAAGTAAAGTAAGCCAGAAAAAAAAAAAAAGAAAAATACCATATGAGATCACTCATATATGGAATCTAAAAAAACTCCAAAACAAACAAACAAAAACAGACTAAGTATATTCTATCTACAAGAAACTCATTATAAGTCTAAGGCTTAAATAAGTTAAAAATAAAAAGAAAGAGAAATATATTTCACATATAAAATAAATGAATTTTTAACAAAGATGTAAAGGAAATTCAATGGGGAAAGAATAGCTTTTTTTAATAAAAATTTATCAGTTGAGTATCCATAAGGAAAAACAGAAACCTTGAGACATATCACAACTTTAAATAATTAAGTGGAAATGAATCAAAGATCTAAATGTAATATCAAGCAATTTTTAGAAAAAACATTTTAGGAGATAATCTATGAGACTTTGGATTTTGTGATGAGATTTATATATATATATATTTTTTTTACATTTGTATTGAAGCACAGTTGATTTACAATATTATGTTAGGTTCAGGTGCACAGCATAATGATTCAGGTTTTTTGCAGACTATAATGCATTACAGGTTATTATAAGATATTCGGTAAATTTCCTTGTGCTGTACAGTAAATACTTGTTGTTTATCTATTTTATGTATAGTAGCAGGTATCTGTTAATCCCACACTCCTAATTTGCTGCCCTCCATCTTTGGTAACCATAAGTTTATTTTCTGTGTCTGTGAGTCTTTTTCTGTTTTGTATATGAGTTATAAGACTCAGCCATTTGACCTTTAGGAAGTAGTGGAATGGTTAAAGCTCATGGTCATGGCAGAAACCTGGAAGTCATGCCTCAGTGTCTTGTTTGGGGCGTGCTGTTAGTCTTACTCTTGGTTATAGTGGTTCTCATGTGGCTACCTCCTGCATAGATAAGACTCATTTGCACTATTTTTTAGATATATATGTGTGTGTGTGTATATGTATATACATATATATATATATATATATACTTCTGCATTTCTTAAGCCAATCATCTGTTGATGGACACTTGGGTTGCATCCATGCCTTGGCTATTGTAAATAGTGCTGCTATGAAAATTTGGGTGCATGTGTTTTTTCAAATAAAGGTCTCATTTTTTTCCAGGTATATACCCAGAAGTGGAATTACTGGAGCATCTGGTAGTTCCATTTTTAGTTTTTTAAGGAAACTTCATACATCTTCCATAGTGGCTATGTCAATTTATTTTCCCATTGGCAGTGTAGGAGGATTGCCTTTTCTCCACATCCTCTCCAACATTGATTATTTGTAGGTTTTTTTGATGGTAGCCATTCTGACTGATATTAGGTGATACTACATTGTGGTTTTTATTTGCATTTCTCTAATAATTAGTGATGCTGAGCATCTTTTCATGTGCCTGTTGGCTATCTGTATTCCTTTTTTTTTTTTTTTTTTTGGAGAGATAGGCAGAAGACCTCAATAGACTTTTTTCCAAAGAAGATATACAGATTCCCAACAGGCACATGAAAAGATGTTCAACATCACTAATTATTTGGCAAAATGTCTATTTAGTTCTTCTGCCAATTTTTTTATAGAGTTATTTTTTTTTTTTTGAGATTGAGTTGCATGAGCTGTATGTATATTTTGGATATTAATCCCTTTTTGGTCCCATCATTTGCAAATATTTTCTCCCATTCCAAAAGTTTTTTGTTTGTTTGTTTTTGTCAATGGTTTCCTTTGCTGTAAAACAGCTTTTAAGCTTAATTAGGTCTCATTTGTTTATTTTGGCTTTTATTTTTTTCCTTGGGAGACTGATCTAAGAAAATATTAATACAATTTATGTCAAAGAATGATATGCCTTTGTTCTCTTCTAGGAGTTTTATGGTGTCATACCTTACATTTAGTTCTTTAAACCATTTTGAGTTTATTTTTGCATATGGTGTGAGACTGTTCTGATTTCATTTTTTGCATGCATCTGTCCTGCTTTTCCAACACCACTTGTTAAAGAGATTGTTTTTTAGATACAATATGAAATACACAACCATAAAAAAAAGAAAAATTGAACTTCTTCAAAATTATAATATTTCACTCAGTAAAATATGCTCTTTAGACAATGAAAAGACAGGCCTCAGACTATAATCAAATATTTGTAAATTACAAGGCTGATGGGAAACTTAAGACTCAACAGTGAGAAAACGCCAAGAGTAGCGTCAGCAAAATGGCAGACTATGAGCTCCTGATGCTCATCCCCCCACCAAAAAAATAAATAAATATATAAAGATTAATTCGCTACCTGGCAATGAAAATAGCACTAGGAAAGCTCTGAAATACAATAAAGAAACTGCAAAAACTCATTGGAACACAGAAACCAGGGATGACTGCATAAAAATACATAGAAAGCATTTTACATATGCTAACCCATCTGCCAGTCTGGCAGAATTCTGTGTAAAGAGGGATTCCCTAAGCTGTGATCACCCCATAGAGGAAAAAGAGCAGGAAGACTTCAGCAGCTTTTGCCCCCAGTGTGTGCACCCATAGCTTTCACCATTAAGGACACAAACAAACAAGTTCAAGTGATGTGCTGTCTGTAAGAGACTCATTTTAGATTTAAAGGCACACATAGGCTGAAAGTGAAGGGAAGAAAAAAGTTATTTCAGACAAATTATAACCTATAAGAAAAAAGCAAAGGTGACTATACTTACATCAGGCAAAATACACTTTCAGTCCAAAACTGTCTCTAGATGCAAAGAACGTTATTATGTAATGAGTCAATTCAACAGGAATATAAAACTATTAAATATATATATACTGACATTAGAGATTAAATATATAAAGCAAATATTTATAGAGCTGATGGCAGATATTAAAAGTAATGTAATAGGAGGGGATTTCAATATCCCACTTACAATGATGACAGAACTTTCAGACAGAAAAAGAAAAACAAAAATGAAAAGAAAGGAACAAGGAATAAATACAAAAGCAACTGGAAAACAAAGTTCAAAATGGTAATAAACACATATCTTTCAATAATTACTGTAGAGGGGAGGGTATAGCTCAAGTGCTATAGTGCATGCTTAGCATGCACAGTGTCCTGGGTTCAATCCCCAACATCTCCTCTAAAAATAAATAAGTAAACCTAATTACCTTCCCCCCACAAAAAAAATGTTTTTTAAAATAATTACTTATAAATGTCAATGGACAAAATGCTCCAATAAAAGACAGAGTGGCAGATTGGATAATAAGACAAGAGCTTATAATATGCTGCCTATAAAGACCCATTTTAGGGTGAAAGACACATATAGATTGAAAGTGAAGGGATAGAAAAATATATTTCATGTAGATGGAAATGACAAGAAAGCAGGAGTAGTAATACACACATCAGACAAAAATAGACTTTAAAACAAAAGCCATAGAGAGAGATAAAGAAGGACACCATATAATGATAAAAGGAGTAATAAAAAATGAGGATATTACACTCATTAACATACATGCACCCAATATAGGAGCACCTAAAGATATATATAAAAAAAATACTAACAGACAGAAAGGGAGAAATTGATGGGAATACAATAATAGTAGGAGACTTTAACACCCCACTAACATCATTGGACATGTTTTCCAGACAGAATATTAATAAGGAAATGGAGGTACTAAATGACACAATAGAACAGTTGGACTTGGTGGATATCTTTAGGACATCATATCCCCAAAAAACAGAATATACATTATTTTCAAGTGCACATGGAACACTCTCTGATAGACCAGGTATCCAGGCACAAAAAGCCTCAATAAACTTAAGAGGATAGAAATTATTTCAAGTACTTTCTCTGACCACAATAGCGTGAAACTAGAAATCAATCAGAGAAACAAAGTAGAAAAAAATGACAGTATGGAGACAAAACAACATGCTACTGAAAAACCAACGGATCAATAATGAAATTAAAGAAGCTGAAAAATACCTTGAGAAAAACGACTATGAAAACACGATCACACGAAATCTATGTGATGCAGCTAAAGCAGCCCTAAGTGGGAAGTTCGTAGAAATATAGGCCTTCCTCGAAAAAGAGCAATCTACCACCTAAAAGAATTAGAAAAAGAAGAACAAACAAAACCTAAAGTCAGCAAAAAGAAGGAAATAATAAAGGTCAAGGAGGAAATGAGTAAAATAGAGATTTAGAAAAAAAATTAGAAAAATCAATCAAACCAAGACATGGTGTTTTGAAAGAGTAAGCAAAATTGACACACCGCTGGCCAGGCTCACCAAGAAGAAAAGAGAGAGCACAAAGGTAAATAGATACGTTCATGGAGAGAGGTGAGTTCCACATCTTCTTACTCTGCCATCTTAATCTCTTCTCTTCACTTTGTCACTTTCTTAACTTTAAATTATAACAGAGTAAAAATATATCATCTTTCGAATTTGAATCTATTAAGGATCTATATCAAAATAACAGTCATGTATAAGATGAATTCAATATAAATAATCTTAAAATGGAATTGACTGAAGTTTTGAATCAGAATATTTAATAGTGTCTTCCAACTTGCAAAATTAACATAAGTGTCATCATTTTTTTTTTTTTTTTTTTGGTAACTGTGTTAGCTAGGATGTCCAAAACATCAGTTCATCTAAGTAAGATATAAATCTGCAGCTCTCTGATGTGGGGGTCTGAGCTTCAGCAATGCAGGACTGACCAGGGATAGCACATTGCCCTCACCCAGAGGGCCCAAGATGGCTTGCCACTATGCCCATTTTCCAGGCCACAAAATGGGAGAAGAAAGGACAGGAGAAGCACACCATTTCGCCTTAAGCACTTGACCTGCCAGGAGACTTCATTATTTTACACACCTCCAGCTGGCAGACCTTAATTCCATGGCCAGTTTTGCTGAGAAGGGGCTGGGGAATGTATTATTTAGCTAAGCAGCCATAATCCCAGCTTAAAAATTTATTACAATATGTAAGTAGAGGAGAACAGGCACTGGGACTCAAGAAAGGCAGCCCTCTACCACAGTCTGACAGTATTTTGAGATACTAGTCAACACTGATTTTCTTTCACATATTCTGGTACCATTTGCTCTCCATAAACTTCACCCCGACTTTAGTCTGTGTCAGTCATGGTCTCAGAGAAAAGATGACACTGTCCAATGTAGGAAAAATTCATGAGTATAATTTTTAAATTTCAAAACATACATCTTTGTATCTTATATAATGTTAAGTCAACTTTACTTCAATAAAAGACTGGTAGGAGTGAGGAGAGAGAGCCACTGAAGGTGTAAGCTTTACTTCCACCATCTGGAGTTTTTCTCATATTCCAGAGCTGGAGCCCCAGAAAGGGGGCTGGATAGAGATTATCTTGAAAGAAAACCACCAGGTCTAATGAAGAGAGCTTTTGTAGAGACGATACCACTAGAATCCAGGGCTGAGCTGATGCTGTGGGGTAAAGGAAGAACCTGGAGGATCATACAAACAAGAACCTCAGTCAACATTTGAACACATTACAATGTGTGAGTATTGATACCAGGAACAACTATTCTAGTCTAGTGGAACCTTTTCTGCTCTTTCCTCTCCTCTCTTCCTGGCTCTGGCCTTGTAGTAACCAGAGACAGTGGAGTTAACCCAGGAGAATCAAAGAGAAAGGGGAAAGGAAAGAAACCAGACACACCTGGCTTCCCCAACTGTAGGTTCCAAAGTTAAATTAGATGAAATCGGGGGTAAAGGAGGCAGGCTTTTTTTTCCACAATGTGAAGTTGAAAATTTGATATGAGATGTGATTAGATTTTTCAGAACTGTAAATACTTTGGTGCTATGATAGAGACTGATTGGAACAGCTAATGACTCTGTCTGCCATCTCCTCTAGCCCTAAGGAGAAACTAGGTGACACATGAAATTCTATCAGTTTGCCCTTTCTCCTCTATCTCCCTCCATGAGTGACCAACTAAGGGTGCATTTTCTCCCTCACCCCGCTTTGACTGCCACGTTTCACTCAATTCCATACGTATTTATACACACTACACTTATTTAAGGAAAGAGGTTTATTCACTGAGTCTTTCAAAGTCTCTGGCCTTAAAATCCTCTCAGGTACCTTCCTGGAACCACCGTTTTTTAAATCCAGTGGGAACACATTGAGTTCTCCATTTGTGCTCTCTTTTCAATTCTCATGTTGCTTAGGGTTGATGGAGCACTCATAGGAAAAAGAGGGAAATGTGCAGGGTATTTAGTTCTGTTGTTTCCATCTCACTAGCCTCTCTTCACGTGGCCTAGGTATGGACGGCAAGGGGACTGCAAAACCAGAGCTCCAACTTCTGTGCATGTCCTGCTTAGCTGATCTGTCAGTACAGTCCTCTTTGGCCTCGAGGATTACTCCATGATCTCTGAAATCTCAGAAAAAGTCCCATTTAACTTCTGTCACAGCAGTAGGAAATAGATTATTTAAGGCCTCTTGTATCTGAAGGATCTGAACAGTGTGCTTTGGGAAATAATACATTTTGAAAACTTCAAGTAGAGTATAATTATAAGAAAGCTCAAGAAAGTATCTCAATTAACCAAAAGTAGGAAAAAAACTGGCAAATGAGAGTTCAACAGGATGAAAAACTCTGGATTTAGAGGTTGTATCAATAAATGACTTTCTTACATCTTTCACTTTACTTGAGTGAAAAGAACAAATGAAATAAAGAGGCAGTCAAAGATCTCAAGTTTATCTTTACCATCTTGAAACTGTGTTTGCCAAAAAAAATTGACACGTTAGCTCACGTACTCATACTGGAAAATAGTTATTTAGGGCTTTAGTAAAGTGTAACCTACTGGAGACACTTCATTAAGATGGCTTGGAGGGGAAAAAAATAACTAAATTGAAAATACAAAGACTTGTATACCAGAGAGAAAAAAAGACAATCACAACAAAATTTCACAAGTTTCCTACAAAATGTGTGATGATGGAGACTAACATTTTGTTCAGGTTAAGAAAAACTGAACCATTGCCCAACGCGTATTAATATGCTGTTCTTTTTGCCATAGCTTATTTCTTATTTATGACAAAATCTTTATTGCCTTAGGCAGTTACTTAAAATCTCATTATAGTGAATGTTTGGAAGTTTCAGAAACAAACTTAGAACTTTAACACTAAATATTGATTGTAGCCCTAAGTGAATGTGCGTGAACTCCACTGCCTTACCAAAAAAAGAAGAAGAGAGAAAGAGAGATCATATATTCCATTAAGTCAGATAGAAATTACACAGAATTACACAGGTGTTAAAGTATTTCATTTAGCTTTTGATTGGAATGGTACTACATTATTCTTTTCATTATTGCTTATCTAGTTCTTACTCGAATTTTAATATGTATGTAAGGGTCAATCATTTTTTATTCATACTTTTTATGAATTACATTTGGTAATATATCCATTTGTTAAAATGGACTATAAACTAAAACATTATTATCTGCATAAATTGTATGTTAAAGAGAAAAATCAGTCACAATAAAAAGCAATTAGAAAATATAATATTACATCTTCTATTAATTGCCTTAGAAATTATGATACACTTTAAAAACTAAATTTGGTAATTTGTGTTTTATGATTTATTTGTGTGTTAAAATTTGGTCAACTATTAAGAAAATACTTTGTAAAGATAATTCATTTGTTTGATGTTGAGTACTGTTGAGTTCATTGTATCCATCTATTTCAGCGTATTATTATCGGTCATAGGCTGATTAGAGCTACCTATTTTATTTTGTTTTATTTTATTCGTAATTTTTTGTATCTTTTGTCTGTGAACCCCACTCCCATCCTACTTTTTCATCAGTACTCACAATAATATATTTAATATATATCCTTATATATGATTGTCTCCTACTATATATATTAGTGTTTGAGGGAAGAAGAAATATGGTCTAAATTTACATAAATGTTATTGTTTTATAAACGTTTCTTTCACCTGCTTTTATCACTCAACAACATTTTTGAGATTTGTGTTGCTCTATGAATAATTAGATTTTTGCTTCTTACTGCTGCTAAGTAGTCCATATTACAAATTCTCAGCACTTGACTGATCCATTACTGTAATGATTAACACCTGGTGTTGCTCCCAACTCCTAGCTGTCACAGATAATGGTACAGTAAATATCTCTGTACTTCTCATTTTAAAGACCAAATGAGAACATTACTGACCTAAATACCCAGGAGCAGAATACTGGAACTTAGGGGACACAAATATAAAATTTCATTAAATTCAGCCAGATTGACCTAGTAGAGCCTCAACAGTTTACATTTCCCATTTAAGAATTCCCAACTAACCACAATCTGAAGAGTACTTAATATTATTAATATTTCCAACATTTATCATATTATGAAGTAATTTTTATATTGTTTAATTTGTTTACTTTTCCTTTCTTTAATTTTACATTGCATTTCTCTAATGAGAGAAAGCAATCCTTGATAAAACTGTTAGCCATTTAGACTCCCCTTTCTCTGGACTCCTACACACCATCCTTGCCCATGTTTTCTCTTAGATCTCCACTTGTTTTGATGATGTGTAAGAGATCTTTTTACTGTATCTATATTAATAATGTGTCAATTTTAGACATTGCAAATGTCCCTTCTCTTTCTATCATAATCTGTCAAATCTGTCTATGGAATTCTTTGTTGAATAGATATCATTATAATTTGATGTTGTCAAATCCACCCATTTTTAGCCTTATAAGGTTATACTTTTAAAATCTTGTTTTAGAAGTCTCTGTTGACCTTTAGGCCTTAAGATTATTTTCCTACATATAAGAGAAGGTATTCTGCAAAGACTTTGAGGTAATCACGTGGCAGTTTAAGTCTGTTTTTAGTTTCCATTTATTTACATTATGTTAGTTCATAATGGTATTTATAAATATATTTTTACTGTATGTATAAAATAATGCAGTTAAGTAGGTAATACAAAATAACAATGAGAATAGCTTCTAAGATATATGAATTAAGGAGCATGAAGATTTTATTTAGGCTTCAGTGGTAGTTACAAGAAGGATTGGAAGAGACAAATGTCCAGCGGTATTTACTGAGCATTCTCTACCTGCTTTAAAGCTTCAAGTCACATTCTATGGGTTGAAAAGTAACATAAAACCTAAAATGAACCATTAGAATACAAGCAAATATTATGAGGAGTACTACGGAGCCTTTTCATATGTAAGTTTAAGGAAGAGTAAGAGACATTCATTTCAAAGAGATGATTCTCCTTGAGACCTTACTGATTGTCAAAATGTTCTCTCTCTAAGAAAGTGTGTACTTGAAACCAATGTACCAAAAACTACTACCAAAGTGTAGTGTTCATCACATTGCTCGTTACGAGACAATATTTTTTCTGACTAAAGGTCCAGATTAAGTTCTCACTACTTAGAGCCTTTTATTTTGAGATTTGTGAACAAAAATTGTTCCTGAATTTTTCCAGTCTTGCTCTATTCACTGTCCTTGGATGAACTAAAACACACCCTTAACATCAGCAGTCTCCCAGGCATGGTCTCCTAGGTATCAAAATTCTCTAGAATCATATAAGCAACATAGGTGGTATTTCCTCTGAAAAATATTTTTAAATTTTCTTTGCTCTTACTCTTGCTCTTTCTGTAACACACACACACACACACACACACACACACACACACACACACACACACACTTTCATTTACTCTTTTTCCCCAAATACAATCTCACCCCAGTTGGGTTGCAGAACCCCTTATAACTCACCATTTGCTTCAAGCAAAATATTTATAAAGTGAATTTGTAAGAGTTTTCTCCCTCAGATCAAAAACAAGTATGAAAAATATCACACAGATACTAGATATAGTTTGATGGTTAAGAATATGGTTTTTCTGGCAGTTGGGACATGGAGATAGCTATCAGTATGAAGGGATGTGAAGAGATAAGGAGGAAAATAAGAAAATTGCAGATTTGTAAATCTTTGTTTGAGTCTAACATTCCTGAAGAGAAATATTTTAATCCCAATCTTATAAATAATGCATTATTTTTAAAGACCTGTACTATTTTGAAAGACTGTATCATTTGAAGTACAACTTTTCATAATAAACCTTATTTAGTAACTCAAAAATTTTAAAACTTAATTCTCTTAACCTATGTTGTTCAAATTTTGAAAAAGAAGAAAAGAAGGAAGAAAAAGGAAGGAAAAGAAAAGTTACAAATTACAATGCTGCATTTCTCGATACTGTTCTCAATTTTTCGTGCATGATAGTGATTAATGATCCCTGACTTTGGCTGTCTCTTATCAAGTTTCTTCAGGTCCTGATTTAGAAACTGAAGGTTAACCTTTCTACTGTTGATCAAGGGTATGGGGAGCCTTCTGGAAAATAACAGATTACAAATGAAGACTCTTTTCACTGGAAAGATAAAGGCTGAGAAGTAAGATAAAGACTTCTAAAATCATGGAGCTTAGGGATAGGATAGACATGAATTCATTCCCCAAACAGTAGTGTGCTAAAATCAGGAGCAATTCTTGAGAATTACTTAAAAATGACGTTAGAATTACTAAGGTGAAAATAATCTATTCATATGGAGTGTAGATAGTAGCTCATACATGTAAATAAATTAAAAGTGTTTTAGGTATATTTGCAAATGATTAATCTATATTAATCATCAAAGTAAAATAAGAGAATGTAGAAACAGATGTCTAAATGTAGAAATTAATAAATTAGTCTATACATCAGATATCTGATTCTATGGGACATTTTATTAATCCTAACAGTGTATGTTTTATAAAAGATGCTTTTAAAAATTATCTTCGTGCTCTGGGTGTTAAGAATGAGACCTAGAGGTCTTAATGCTCTAGACATTCCCATCTGACCTTCACACAACCTCAGGGCTTCTGGCAAGAGACCCCCTTCCCACCCCCACTCCCATGATCCCTTCTCTAGCCTCATTTGCAAAGCTCACCCATTCACCACCAGCACTGGCTCCTGTGACTACCAGAATTAACCTTACTAGACTCTCTTTCGGGTTTTTCTGTTTTTTTGTTTTTTTTTTAATTTTATTTTATTGAGTTATAGTCAGTTTACAATGCTGTGTGAACTTCCAATGTAGAGCACAATTTTTCAGTTATAAATGAATATACACATACTCATTGTCACATTCTTTTTCACCATGAGCTACCACAAGATCTCATATATATTTCCCTGTGCTATACAGTATAAACTTGTTTATCTATTCTATATATACCTGTCAGTATTTACAGATTTCAAACTTCCAGTCTGTCCATTCCCACCCCCCTCCTCCCTGGCAACCACAATTTTGTATTCTATGTTATGAGTCTGTTTCTGCTTTGTATTTATGTTCGTTTGTCTTTTTCTTTTCTTTTTTTTACACAACTCTTAGAGCTATTAAAAAAAAAAAAAGACAAAGCTGAGTTTACTTACTTGTTCGTAAAGTAAACACATGTTAGAAAAAGAAACACACTGAGTAGTTCCCTGGGGGGAAATGTGAGCTTTTAACTACAAGAATGGTGGGGAGTTCACAGTGGCTGTGCTTATAAAGAAGTATAAACTAGCACTCTGGACAGAAAAGCATGTTAAAGATCTACATAGCAACACTAAGAATGTGGCAAACTCCAAATGACTCAATTTGTCGGGTCCTTTAATAACTATATCTGGGTAGAACCAGTTATGACAAACACAATATTCATCTGCTATTTCCTCAGCAAGGTCATTTTAAGCAAAAAATTTTCAAATTGCGTATTTATCCAGCCCATATTGGTCTCCAGAGTAAACCCTAAACTCTCAGATTACTCTTCATCACTTGGCCTTTAATCTAATCTGATCTCATTCTCAACTTCCAAAGCCTTCAGTAAATCTTCAGACCTTATCAAAACTTCCTATTGCCTCAACTTCCTCTTGTCCACCAGTTTTGGAAACTTCCTTTTTATTCTTGCTCAGACTGAAATTCGACTCTCCTCTGATGACTCTGTACTTCTGTGGCCTTGTTAGGAGGTAGCTGTTTTGTTTGTTTGCTTGCTTTTTCTCTCATACAACTTCAGGTCATTGGGCTTTTAGATTTTCTCTGTCCTTATATTGTTTTAGCCCATTCTCCTTGTCCTCCCCAAGGACTCCCACCTTTGAGTCTCATGTAACAACATATTGGTAGTAGACTGAGTAGTCTACCCCCACACTAGCTCTGGATTTCCCCAGGTGATTTGCTGTAGCCAATAGGATAATTGCCAATATAATACAAGCAGAAACTTGCAGATTTCTTGCATGTGAGTCTCGTTCCATCTTGGTATTTATGGGAATCCTGCAACCACCAGTATGTGTAAGAGTCTAAGGCAATCATGCTGTATAACAAAAGACCCTTAGTGAAGTCATCCCCATTGTCCACGTGCCTCCATCCAACTTCTAGACATATGATTAAACTCATCTTAAGTCACCTAATTACAGCCAAGTGAATATTGACCAGAAAAGTCTCCAAGTAAATCCACAGAATACAGGAAAAATGATAACCCTTTTTTTCTGTCTTAAAAATACTAATTATGCAGTGGTTTGTTATATGGTAAAATCTAACTAATAAGGATTATAAGTTAGTCAGATGCTAGATCATAAACTCTATGTGAGTTTATTTTGTCCCCAACTGCTATTGCTCCAATACCTGGAAAATATTAGATTTTCAATACTCTTCTTGACTACATAGAAATGTCAAGTATGTTTTTAGGTATATGTTGCCCTGAATTAAATATAAGGAGGAGATGCTTGTTTCATTTATTGCTCACAGATCTGAGATACTTGAATACACATATTGTTTAGACAGTTGTTTTGCTAAACCTACAGTGAAATTATTTTTCAAGCCTCTCTATTCTAAAATTAATATAATGAAATAGCAATAATGATAATGTTGCAATGGTTAATTGTAATTATTATAACATTAGCATAATATTAGATAGATAATTGTAATATTAGCATAATATTATATAATTATTATTTATTATAAAGCCCTTGATTTCTGGCATTGCACTATTTAATCTTCAAGTGAAACTTATAAGACAGACAATAGTTTCCCTATTTTATTAAGAAGAAGGCCTGATGCTCAGTAAAATTACTCATTGATCCAAAGTTTCACAGTTATATTTAAATCCAGAGCTGCCTTTTTCTAAGACATTAGTTACATTCATTTTTTCAATGTCTATCTTCTTTATATCCCTATTTTTAAAGTAGTTTTTAAGATAGAAGAAAACTTAGGATGTATCTGATTCAATTTCTTATCCAGTAGGTGAGGGAACAGAGGGCAAAGAGGTCAGCTACTGTATCTAAGAGGACATAAAGAATAATTTATTCAATAAATTGCACCAGGATCTTAGACACTAGGAATAAGGAAGGCTCACAAATGGAAGGAGGAAAGATATTTTCATTTATTGAGATCATATCACACGCTGGGCACTGGGTAGGCAGAGACAGACATATAACCTGGCTTATCCCTCACAAGAAGCCAGTAAGGGAAGCATTTTATTTCTACCCAAGAGGAAGCTAGGGTTCAGAATTGACTAGTACCTAAAAGACATGTCTGAAATCTAAACTCACGTCTGTCTGAATTCAAACAGCATGCTTTGTCAGTAAATACACAGCAATTTGATGTTATCTTACAGAAGTTACAAAACTTTTAACAGGAAAAATGGCTATTTCTCAGAGAAAGAATATTGCAAATCCGTTTTAGAAAAAAAGTATCTCTAGTTAAGGAAACTAGTATTCATTAATATTTTGACTTAAACTGGTGGACAAGAGGAACAGTATTTAAGGTAAATGCCAGGTCAGAGGGGGAGACATGTTTCAAAAAATGATTCAAAATGCAAATATTGTTTCTGAAACTCTATTTCAGTGAGCTTCATGTTGCTGATGAATATGTTAATACTATGAGGTAATTCACTGTTTTTGTTTTTTGCAGTAAAAATTATGACAAATTAATAACCTGAAAATTAGATCAAGATTCTATTATGTAGTACCAATAATATGCTTAATGATGTCTTTTGGAACATCGGGAAGCCCTTATCCTCAGCAGTACACAGTAAGGGCTGGCTCATCTAATAAAAATGAGGCTCACCACTGCACGTGGCCCGCTAATGGAGAAGGAAGCCATAGAAATGGGCAGCTCTTCAGACGGAAAACACAGTAATTTATTTGTCCAACTTTCACGTCCTGAACCAGACTGTGAATTTTTAATTGATGGCAATTAATAATTGATGAATGAATGAATGAATGAGGCAAGAGATGAAATAAAGTTACTGGATGGAAAATGCAGCCTACTGGAAAGATAAGATACACCTTGGTCAAAGTTAGGTACTGACACATTATAAATGAAATGTAAAAAATCCATTAATATATAACATTAAAATACATATTTGACACCCAGTGAATCTTTGCTTGAGATTCTATAAGTGTTAAAGAAGATCACAAGTTATTTTTAAATTTTTATGTGTTAAAATATTATTTAGAGTATTATCAAAGCTCAGAATCCCTCCTATTTAAATGGATTTAGAGTAGTGAAATGTTAAAATGCATTTTAATATACTAATTAAAACAGCCTTAAACTAGATGAGTTATCATTTTACATTAACATAATGTCAACATAATTTCAATTTAAATATATTTCCATATCTTTTGATCAGAATCTTGTTAATATTCCTGTTCATTACCTCTTACTAAAGACTGACTTTATTTAGAAGTCATATGCATACGTTAGTTGTTGAGCATGCTTACAACAGTTAAAACTTCTCAAATAAAATTTTTAATTGGAATATAAAATGTGCAGTGTACCAGTGGGCAAAGCAAGCCAAAATTCAATTCTTTCTTGTGTCTTTGGATGCTGTTGCGTCTCTTCTCATTACACTTGAGCACCTAGGAAAATAAGTTAATATACTCTTCAGTTCAATTTTAGTTATTCCCACAATTGTAAATGATTTTCA
The DNA here is from genome assembly GCF_036321535.1 of Camelus dromedarius. Classification (NCBI taxonomy): domain Eukaryota; kingdom Metazoa; phylum Chordata; class Mammalia; order Artiodactyla; family Camelidae; genus Camelus; species Camelus dromedarius. The sequence goes on along the minus strand of NC_087465.1, from coordinate 23,056,338 downwards.
GAAATGCCACTTTACCTGGGCTCAGTCTTTAAAACCTCTTCTTTGCATTCAAGAAACCTACCATTTATGCTTTCTGAAAAATTGTAAGCATTTTAATGGGGCCATCCTGACTAACTGTTGGAGGTGATTTCCTGCACAACTAGTATCTATGTCATGAAAAATGTATTTTAATGACTGTTATACAAGTAAACATCACTGTGGAAATCCATGACTTACGTTATTAATTGTATGCAATTAAAAGCATATACCAACATTCAGTAGTTTAAAACTTTATCTTTTGGTGGCGTACTGACAAGCAGTCAGGAAATAATTTTTTTCAGTTAGAATATGACCACCAAATACTGTCTTATTGATGAATTTAAGTGCAGGATATAAAGAGAATCAACTGAACTACACATTTATCACTGCCTGCGGCTATGGATGAGAGGGAAATAACTTGTTAACATGGGTGGTTGGAGGTTAGAGTTTCCAGAAGCTATTGGTCTAGTTCTGTCTGCAACTCAATTACAATTCAGGTGTGTGGGGGAGATGGACACTAAGGCAAAAACAAAACATCCATTGTTCTTAAAAATATAGAAAGTATATAGACTTTTTTGGCATTTGAGAGCCTAGATTTAGTCCAGAGCTACAAAGACCTGGAGCTGTCACTGACACTAACAAACAGATGTGTGATCAGTGGTAAACTATTTACATTTTTTAAGCTTCAATTTCTTCACATGAAAAGATGCTAAACAAAGGATACAGCATATAATAAGGAACTACAATAAAGCTGTTCCTAACTATTATTCGAGGGGACATGAGGCTATCAAAACACAACCCTGAAACTCTTTGAGCATTGACATTTACTACTGTTTTTTACTACCAATATTTTTAATTGATTTTTTTATTGAAGTATAGTCAGTTACAATGTGTCAATTTCTGGTGTACAGCATCATGTTTCAGTCATACATATACATACATATATTCATTTTCATTATAGGTTACCAGGAGATATTGGGTATAATTCCCTGTGGTATACAGAAGAAATTTGTATTTTCATCTATTTAATATATAGTAGTTAATATTAGCAATTCTCGAACTCTTAAATTTATCCCTTCCCATCCTCTTTCCCCCAGGTAACCATAGGTCTGTTTACTATGTCTGTGAGTCTGTTTCTGTTTTGTAGATAAGTTCATTAGTTTCTTTTTTTCTCTTTTTTTCTTTTCTTTTTTTTTATTTTAAGATTTCACATATGACTGATATTATATAGTTTTTTTCTTTCTCTTTCTGCTTTACTTCACTTAAAATGGCAATCTTCAGATCTACCCATGTTGCTGCAAATAGCATTATTTTATTCTGGATGAGTATTTTATTATGGATGAGTAGTATTCTGTTGTATTAATATACTACAAATTCTTTATCCAGTCATCTGTCAATGGACATTTAGTATGTTTCCATGTCTTGGGTATTGTGTATAGTGCTGCTATAAACATTGGGGTGCATGTATCTTTTCAAATTAGAGTTCCCTCTGGTTATATGATCAGAGTGGAGTTACTGGGTCATATGGTAAGTCTATTTCTAGTTTTTTGAGGAATCTCTGTACTGTTTTCCATAATGGCTGCATCAATCTGCATTCCTACCAACTGTGTAGAAGGGTTCCCTTTCTCCACAGCCTCTCCAGCATTTGTCATTTGTGGACTTTTGAATGATGGATACCTCATTGTAGTTTTGAGTTGTATTTATCTGGTAATTAAAGATACTGAGCATTTTTCAATGTGCCTATTTGTATGTTTTCATTGGAGAATTGCTTGTTTAGGTCTTCTGCCCATTTTTGGATTGGGTTGTTTGTTTTTTTGTTATTAAGTTGTATGAGCTTCTTATATATTCTGGAAGTAAGCCTTTGTCAGTTTCATCTTTTGCAAATATTTTCTCCCATTCCATAAGTTATTTTGTTTTACTTATGGTTTCTTTCACTGTACAAAGGCTTATAAGTTTAATTAATTCCCATTTGCTTATTTTTTATTTTATTTCTAGTGCCTGGGTAGACTGCCCTAGAACATTGCTAAGATTTATGTCAGGTAATGTTTTGCCTATGTTTTCTTCTAGGAGGTTTATAATGTCTTATATTTAAATCCTTAAGCCATTTTGAGTTTATTTTTGTGAATGATATGAGTGAGTATTCTAACTTCATTGATTTACATCCTTTTGTCCAGTTTCCCCAACACCACTTTGTGAAAAGACTGTCTTTTCTTCATTGTATATTTTTGCCTCCTTTGTCAAAGATTAATTAAACATAGGTTTGTGGGTTCACTTCTGGGCTCTCAATTTTGTTTCATTGATCCATATGTCTGTTTTTGTGCTAATACCATGCTGTTTTGATTACTGTAGTTCTATAATATTATCTGAAGTCTGGGAGGTTTATGCCTTCAGCTTTGTTCTTTTTCTTCAGTATTGCTTTGACAATTCTGGGTCTTTTGTGATTCCATATAAATTTTAAGATTATTATGTTCTAGTTCTGTGAAAAATATCCTTGATAATTTGATAGAAATTGCATTAAATCTAAAATCAAAGTAGATTGTTTTTGGTAGTATGGACATTTTAACAATATTAATTCTTTCAATTCAAAAGCATGGGATATCTTTCCAATTTCTTTAAGTCATGTTTAATTTCCTGAATCAATGTTTTATAGTTCTCTGTGTATAAGTCTTTCCCCTCCTTGGTCAGATTTATCCCTAAGTATTTTATTTTTGGGGATATGATTTTAAAAGGGATTTTTTAAATTTTCTTTTTCTGATATTTCATTGTTAGCATAAATAAATGCAACTGATTTCTGTATGTTAATCTTATATGCTGCTACCTTACAAAATTCTTTTATCAGCTCTAGTATTTTTTGTGTGGAGTTTTTAGGGTTTTCTATATATAGTATCATGTCATCCACATATAGTGACAATTTTACCTCTTCTCTTCTGATTTGGATCCCTTTTATTTCTTTTTCTTGCCTGATTGCTATCACTAGGACTTCCAAGACTATGTTGAATAGAAGTGATTAGAGTAGGCATCCTTGTCTTGTTCCAGATTTTAGTGGGAAGGCTTTCAACTTTTCACCATTGAGTATTATACTGGCTTTGGGCTTGTCATAAATAGCTTTTACTATGTTGAGATATATTTCCTCTATACCCATTTGGGTAAGAGTTTTTTTTAATCATAAGTCATTGTTGAATTTTATCAAATGCTTTTTCTGCATCTATTCAGGTGATCATATGATATCTGTCCTTTCTTTTGTTGATGTGGTGTATCACACTGATTGATTTGCATGTGTAATATCATTGATGAACATAGATGCAAAAATCCTCAACAAAATACCAGGAAACAGAATCCAACAACCATAAAAAAGATCATATACCATGATCAAGTTAGATTCATCCTAGGAACACAAGGATGGTCCAGCATACACTAACTGATTTTAACACAGATGGCATTTTTATGTCCCTCAGCATACCTTTTCATCTTATTTCTTGTATTCCTCCTCAAGCATGCACTGCTAGGTCTCCCTGTTCTCTGCCTTAAAACATATATTTTTTTTCTTCCAAATAGATAGAAGTCCACTAAGCCGATGTACAGGTGCTGCTTGTAATTGGAAGAGTTGTTAGCATCTCTCTGCCTTGGGGAACTCTCAGCCACCAAGGGACATGGTTGATGGATACACCACACCCTCTTTTCCTTCAGTGACAAGTTCAGATGCATAATCTGTTTGTTTCCTTTCCGAGTACCCTGTGGGAATGAGTCCACGGCTCCATGCCAAGACTGCATAGTGGAACTCTCTATTCTGCGTAAGACAACATCTAGTATACAATAGCCTCAGACTGATAGAATTTGAAATGGTATTTTGAATATTGTCTCTCCCACATCCCTAATCTATATAGACATAAAACATGCGTCACAAAGAAACTGAATAGTTTGTCAAATTTCAGTGGTAGAGTTCAGAACCAAGCCAGAATTCTTTTCATTATAAGAAGCAGAAGTATTTAGAAAAAATTTAAGCAGATTCACAAAATAGATACATTGAACAGTCATTGCCTTTACACGAAACTCTTCTTTTAAAGACATTCTCATCTGTCCAGATTTACGTTATAAAAGAACATACAAGTATTATGTTAATTGATCCAACATTAGTATTTCCCTTTGCCTTCTTAACCAGAGATTTTGGCATATATGTGATAAATTTGGCAGGTACATTTACACCTATTAAAACATGGTGGTTTGTAAGAAATTCACAGAGAGAGCAAAGATCTTACGTAGAGCATGCTTGTGCATCGGAGTTAAAGAGAAGACAGTGAAAAGGAATAAGCAGGTTGTCCATGGTTTGGCATCAGTCAGTTGAGTGTGGGATGTTGTGGAAAATGTATTAAAATACACTTGTAAGGCTTATGAAATTTTGAGAAATATTTAAAAATCTGTACATGAATTTACTAAAAGAGCAAGTTTATAAATATGTTTATGTTCATAAAATATGCTTAAACTTTAGCAAGATTTGGTGACAAAAAATGTCTAAGCAATGCAAGGTGGTTTATCTGTTTCAGTAAATTTTTTTAAGAATTAATTTTATTGTACTATGTAAATGTTAGATACTAAAGAACCGTATATACAAGAAAGTAGCAATATTTACTCTACAAAGGAGTGAATAAAACAATTATATGATATATTTTAACTCACTTGTACATATTTATTCTCTAGTTACACACTTAAATACTTTAAGATTTTTTTTAGATGCAAGTATGTAAAGAAAAATGTGACTTCTCAAACAGAAATAAGGGAAGGGAAGTGGATTTTAATGAATGCAAGTGTAGTGAAAAGCATTACACACTTAAATACAAAGTTTATGCAGTTTCCTACAAGCCTATTAACATGAAAATAACCAAAGATTGCATTTTATTATCAAGGTCTAAACTAGTGTCAAACTCATCTCTCTTTCCAGAAAATCGGAGTTTCCAGAGGACCCCTCTGGCCAACTCCCATAACCTTGAAATTCACAGCACCCTTATGAAAAAACAAGAATCAAAAAACAAAACAAAACAAAACAAAAAATATTGCAAGATATATGGTCTTCTCTTCAAAAACAGTGAGGGAAATCTCATATGGGATGAAAACTCCCTTCCTGCTTACAGATTTTTGCTATGATAAAAGGTGGAAAATCACTTTCATAAAACCAAAGTATTTAGGAGAAAGGCCTGAGCTTACAGAATAAGCCTACGGCTTTAAGAATTAAAGTTCTCAGATGAACAACAACTTTAGTAGAACAATTTCTTGCCCCAAATCACACAAGACTCTCTGGTTAACACTATTTCTGAAACAGAACAGAATTGTCTGTCTCATTGCCTGACCCAGCTTGACTCTTGTCATCTTCAGAGTAAAGCCTCCACTGAGGACATGTGCATTCCAGTATCCCTCAGAATCGTCCAGTTAAGTCGGCTTAACTCAGATACTTTGTCAACGCCATTTCATAGGCTTTGGATACACAGAGATGAATAAGGAATAATAACTTTCTTGGAGGACTTTGGGCAAGTTGGGGGAACAGATATGATTTTTAAAAAGTCTAACAATGGAAAATACGTAGGGTATCAAATCTTAAAGGTAACAGAGGGGAACTCAGGAAGCTTTGTCACCCATCGTAGCAGGTCTGCTCTTAGCAACCTTTAATGATGTTTTGTTTTAACCTCTGTGTAGTTGCCTTGCCACACTTCTTGTTTCCTGGCCAACACTAGAACCGTGCCCAGATATGTTACAAATATTATTCCCACATAGAGAGAGTCTTTAAATAAGTCAGAAGAGATTAGCAAAACTACAGATGATGGTTCCAACCAGTTGCAGTTCAAATTTTTTATTGAGCCTAACCCTTCAAATAAAAACATAATGGAAATTTTAAAAATGAAGGACCATAGGCCAGATACGGAAAGTCACATAAAGCATAGAATATGTCATATTGATTTGCTCTGATTTTCTGCTGTGGGTCACAAGGACACCATCATACAATCATCTAGTTTCCTGGAATAAAGAATAATCTTTCTACTTAATCACTTTGCTCAGTAGTTGGTGCCTTCAGCTTCTCTATCTAAAACTTTCGTGGTCCATTATTTTTCTTAAGCCTCCAGTCACTTTCTGTTTGAAATGTCATTAATTTTCTACAAGGGAATGTGAGCAAAATTAGTTAATATTCCTCATTCATCCTTGTATTTAAACACACCATTTTCCACTTGTATCATCTCATGCTGGATTCAATTCAAGCTTCTAAGAAACATTTATTGAACGATTTATCTGAGTGCATTTAACAATGTTTCTATCCACATAAATTTTCCTATTGTTATTATTATGATCTCCTATTCAAACCTCCCAATCACTTTGGATCTTTCTTCAACATTTCACTACATGTAGTTTCTAGAATTTTTTTTTTTTGAGAGTCCCAAACTACATATGTGTTTTTGCCTGACAGCAAAGACAACTGACTTTTCTACACATTGTATGTTTTCTCTCATTACTTTATACATAACTAGCAATCAATTTTCCCCTAGAATGATTTAATTATATTCTTGCAGTAAATCCAGTAGCCTCAGCTACAGTATTCTTTCAGGTTCTGAGAGCCTTCGAGGAGGACCACCACGTTACAGTTTCAGATGGAATGATGCCCAGAGGAGTTAGTCGTGCAAAGGGGTGATGCTCCCACGAATAGTACATCTTTCCTTTGAGACCACTTTTGTTTTTGGTCTTTTTGAATCTTCCATTTTTGAATTCTCTTATTTTTCATTTTTAGTAAATATTTTAGTTTTATACAGCTCACTTAATTTTTTTGTTAAGGTTTTTTTTTTTTCCAGAGCAGTCTTTGGTTCACAGCAAAATTAAAGAAGGTACAGAGATTTCCTATGTAACCCCTGCTCCATATGCACATGCACAGCCTCTCCCATTATTAATATCCCTAACTGGAGTGGTATATTTGTTACAATTAATTAATATACATGGTCACACCAGAGACACTCAAATCCATAGTTTGCATGACAGGTCATTCTCGGTGTTGTACATTCTACAAGTTTGGACAGATATAATGACATGTATCCAACATGATGGTGTCTCATAGAGTATTTTTCACTCCCCTAGAAGAAGTTCTGTGTTCCTCTTATTCATCATTCTCCCACCCTCAACCCCTGGCAATTACTGGCCTTTTTACTTTCTCCATACTTTTGTCTTTTCCAGAATGTCATATTGCTAGAATTATACAGTATGTAGCCTTTTGAAGTTGGCTTTTTTTTTTTTTTTACTTAGTAATATTTATGGAAGTTTCCTCCCTGTCTTTTCATGGCTTAACAGCTCATTTGTTTTTATCATTAAATAATATTCTGTTGTCTGAATGTACCACCATTTATTCATCAACTCATCTATTATAGGACATCTTCATTGCTTCCTAATTGCTAAGTTTTGGCAATTAGGAACAAAGCTGCTATAAACATTGTATGGAGGTTTTTGTGTGGAAAAAATTTTCAACTCCTTGAAGTAAATACCAAGGAGTGTGATAGTTGGATTACATGACAAAAATATGTTTAGTTTTATTAGAAACCACCAAATTGTCTTCCAAAGTGTCTGTATCATTTTGTGTTCCCATCATAAATGAATGAGAGTTCCTTTTGTTCCCTATCTTTTCCATCATTTGGTGTTGTCAGTGTTCCAAATTTTGGCCATTCTAATAGGTGTGTAGTGGTATCTCGTTATTTTAATTTGCATTTCCCTGATGGCATATGACATGGAGAATTTTTCATATGCTTGTCTGCCATCTCAATAGATGATGGAGGTAAAGAAACAGAGAGTAGAATGATGATGAACAGGGGCTGAAGGGTGGGAGAAATGGAGAGATATTGGTCAAAGGGCACAAACTTTCAGTCTAAGATGAATAAATTCTGGAGATTCGATGGACAGCTTGGTGACTATAGGGAACGATGCTGTATTATATACTTAAAAGTTGTTAAGAGAGTCGTTCTTAAATGTTATGACCACACCCACCAAAAAAAGTTAATTATGTGAGGGATGGAGGTGTTAGCTAACCTTACTGCGATAATCATTTCATGGTATATACATGTATCAAATCATCGTGTTGTACACCTTAAAACTGCATATATTGTATATCAATAATATCTCACGAAAGCTGAGGGGAAGAAGTGTCACATGTCATTAGCCATCAGGGAAATGTAAATAAAAACCGAAATGAGCCATCAATATATACTTCCCAGAATGACTAAAATGAAAAGGTTGTGATAACTCCAATTGCTGGCAAAGCAGAGAAAGCTCATCACTCATAGATTGCTGGTGAGAATGTAAAGTAGTGCAGCCCCTCTGGAAAATAGCTTGTGAGTTTCTTTTAAAACAAAAATGATCTTAATATAAACCCCAGTAATTGCACTGTTTGGGCATTTATCCCAGAAAAAGGAAACTTATGTTTACACAGAACTTGTACACAAATGTTCCTGTACGTAATAGCCCAAAACTGGAACTGATCCAGATGTCCATCTATGGGTGAATGGTTATATAAACTGAAGTTTATCTAAACCATGAAATACTACTCAGCAATTTAAAAAAAAGGTCACATAGCTTAAGCTCTGAGTTTTGTATTTTTTTTTTTTTTTTTTTGTAATGCAAGTGCTTGACTTCAGCTTTGAATGCTGAGGCATTCGCTTGAAAGAAGCATCCACTTCAAAGACAGCTATCTTGAAAAAAATACATGTCCAGCCTCAGGACCAGATAAAGAGCCAGGTGCCCCTCACCCTCTCCAGGTTCTTTTGTTTTAGAGATCTTGGTTGATTTAGATAACTGACCATTTGGGCAGCTTGCATTTATTATATTTCTTTTCATGCTTTAAATTCATCCTCTCATGTTTTAAATTCACAAGTAATAAGTGAACTCGTGAAACCCTAGGACCCCATCTTCAACATCAATAAAAGCAAAACCCCAGGGGAGATGGTTCAAGACGGCCATGTAGGAAGTCCTTAAACTCACTTCCTCTCATGGACACACCAGATCTATAGTTACATGGGGAACGACTCCATTTGAGAAAAACCTGAGAACTAACAGAACATAAGACACAATAAAGAGGCCACATCAAGATGGTAGGAGAGAGCCCCCAGACTCCACCCCTAGCACAACGACCCTGAGTTGAGATGGAGATCATAAAAATGGAACTTCTTCCTGAGGAGCAAAGTGTTTGAGGCCTATGTCAGGTACCCAACCCTTAAGATGTGCACCAGAGAGACAAGCTCTCAAAACAACTGGCTTTTAGAACTAATGAGGTCAATGTTCAGGATGCACAAAGGGCTGTAGAAAATGGAGATACTGCTCTTAAGGGGCACATGCACAGCCTCACTCATGCTGAGACCCAGCACAAAAGCAGCAATGTAAAACATGCCTAGACCTTTTGTGAAGGAAATTCACTCCGTAGTCCTAAAGCATCTGCCAGAGGGGCAGGGGTCTATTGGAACTCTCTCAGGGGATGGAGGCACTGGTGGTGCCATTTTTGCATTTACTTTCTACATTACTAGCACCACACTTGTGGGTGCCATTTTTGCATGCTCTCTCAACCTAATAAGGCCTGCTTTCCCTGCCCCTGCACTCTCCCACAACCCTGCTCCCCCAAACCTGATGGGTTGGCTCAACACAGCCTGACATTCCCCAATGGCCCAGCCTCACCAAAGCTGGTGGAAACACACAGTTCATACAGGGGACATCCCTTAAACATCTGGCTCTCATGATCAGTAGTCTTGAGTCTCTGGGCCCCATGGGACTAAAACAGTCAGAGATAGGCCCTGGCAGGCTACCATCTCCAGGGCACAGCTCAGATAGCAGATTGAAACACATGTCCAGTCTTCCTGTGACCACCCCTTCAAGACGAAGAGGGGTAGTTGTTTCATCTAATACATAAAGATAAAACAAAGACTCAAGAAAAATGAGGAAACAAAGGAATGTACTCAAAACAAACAAACAAACAAAGACAAAGCTGGGGGGAAGGGGGAACTAAATGAAACAAAGATTAAAAAAATAGAAAAAACTTACATGATAAAGAATTCAAAGTAATAAAGATGTTCACCAATTTCAAAAGAAGAATTGATGAACACAGAGAGAAATTCAACAAAGGGATAGAAAGCATTAAAAAGTACCAAACAGAAGTCACAGAGCTGAAGAACACAACTGCAAAATACACAGCAGGGGTTCAACAGCAAACCAGATAAACCAGAGGAAAGGATCAATGAGCTGAAAGGCAAGCAATGGAACTCACCCAAATAGTGCAGCAATAAGAAAATAAAATGTTAAAGATTGCTTAAGGGAACGTGAGATAACACCAAATAGAACAATATTTACATTATAGGAGTTTTGGGAAAAGAAGAGACAGAAAATGGGACAGAAAACTTATTTGAGAAATAATGACTGAGAATTTTCTAACCCAGGGAAGGAAACACACAACCAGATCCAGATGATATAAACCCGAAGGGAGCCTCACCAAGGACATATTATAAATAAAATGTCAAAAAGTTAGAGATAAAGAAAGGCTCTTAAAAGCAGCAAGAGAAAAACAATGTGCGAAGGAACCCTCATAAGATTATGAGCAGATTTTTCAGCAGAAACTTTGCAGACCAGAAGGGAGTGACATGATTTATTCAAAGTACTGAAGGCAAAAAGCTACCAACCAAGAATACTCTACAGGATGAGATTATCACTCAGAATTGAAGGAGATATAAAGAGTTTCCCAGATAAGCAAAAACTAAATGAGTTCACTACCACTAAACTGCCTTACAAGAAATGTTACAGGGACCTCTTATAATCTTAGAAGTAAGGGTACTGGTTAGTAATAAGAAATTGTAGGTAATAAGAAAACGTGAAAGAAAAATTCTCACTGGTAAAGGTAAATATATAGTAAATTTAGCAGAATAATCATTATAAAGCTAGTAACAAAGTTAAAAGACAAAAACAGAAAAAAAATAGCTATAATAATTAGTTAAGGGATACACACACACACAAAGATGCAATACATGAAATCAAAAACATAAAATGTAGGAGGGAGAAGTAAAATATAGAGTTTTATAATGTGCTCAAATGTAACTTACTAAAAACTCAAAATAGACTTGCATACATATATATATTATATGTGTGTATAATATACACTTAGTAACTGCAAAACAATAACCTAGATTATATACACAAGAATGATGAGAATGGAATCTAAACATAACACTAAAGAAAGTCATCAAAGCAGAAGGGAAGAAAGCAAGAGAAGAAAAAAGAAACAGAGGAACTACAAAGCATCCAGAAAACAATTAACAGAATAGAAATAAGTACATAACTTTCCATAATTACTTTAAAAGTAAATAGACTAAAAACTTCAATCAAAAGACACAGAGTGGCTGCATGGATTAAAAAAAAAAGCAAGAACAAAAACAAGATCTATCTATATGCTGCCAATAAGAGACCACTTAAAATGTAAAGACACACAGAGACTGAAAATATAGGGATAGAAAAAGTTGTCTCCTACAAATTGAAACCAAAAGAAAAATGAGGTAACAATACCTATATCAGAGAAAAAAAATACTTGACAAAATGATTGTAATAAGACAAAGATGCACACTGCATAATAATAAAAGGGTCAATTCAAGGAGATATAACATCTATAAATGTTTATGCACCCAACATAGGAGCACCTAAATATATAAAGCAAATATTAACAGACCTAAAGAGAGAAATTGAAAACAATACAGAGATAGTAGGGGATGTTAATACCTACTTACATCCAGATCATCTCGACAGAAATCAATAAGGAAACATCAGCCTTAAATGACAAGTTAAACCAGGTGGATTGAACAGATATGTAAAGAATATTCTATCCAAAGCAGTAGCATTCACAGTTTTCTCAAGTAAATATGGAGCATTCTCCAGAATAAATCATATGTTATGTCACAAAAAAACTTCCAATAATTTAAGAAGCTTGAAATCATATCAAGCATCTTTTCCAACCACAATGGTATGAAGGATCATGAAAATCACAAAAAGGAAACTAAAAATAGCACAAATACTGGAGATTAAACAACACAATACTAAACAACATAAGGATCAACAAAAGAATTTAAAAACTTTTTAAAAATACATGAAGACAAATGAGAATAGAAATACAACATGCTAAAATCTACGGATGCAGTGAAAACAGTTCTAAGAAAGAAGTGCATATTGATAAAAGCTTACTTCAAGAAACAAGGAAAGTTTCAAACAATTTAACTTTACAACTAAAGGAACTAGAAAAGGAAGAACAAGTGAAGCCCTAAGTTAGTAGAAGGAAGAAAATAATAACAGAGTGGAAATAAATGAAATAAAAACTAAATAAAAATAGATCAATTAGACTACATCAAGCTAAAGAGCTTTGCACATGAAGGAAACTATCAACAAATTGAAAAGGCCACTTCCTGAATGGGAGAACATGTTTACAAATAATATATCAGATAGGGAGTTAATATCCAAAATATAAAGAGAATTCATACAACTAAGCATCAAAAAAATAAACAACCCAATTAAAAAATGGACAGAGGATATGAAAAGACATTTTTTTCTGAAGAAAATATATAGATAGTAAACAGACTCATAAAGAAATGCTCAACATTACTAATCATCAGGGAAGTGCAAATCAAAACAACAATGAGATATCACTTCATACATGTCAGAATGCCTATTATAAAAAAAAAAACAAACAAACAACAACAACAAAAAAAACAAATAACAAGTGTTGGCAAGGATGTGGTGAAAAAGGGATCCTCCTGCACTGTTGGTGGTAAATAAATTCATGCAGCCACAATGGAAAATAATATGGACACTTCTCAAAAAATTAAAAATAGAACCACAATTAGATTCAGTAATTCACTCTTGGGCATTTATTTGAAGAAAACAAAAACACTATTAAGAAAAGATCTATGCACCCTCATGTTCATTGCAGCATTATTTACAACAACCAAGATATGGAAGCAACATAAGTGTTTATCAAGGGATGAATGGATAACTATAATGTGATTATATATATATACAATGAGATATTAACTATAAAAAAATGAAATCTTGCCATTTGTGACAACATAGATGGACCTAGAGGGTATTGTGCTAAGTGATAAGTCATATAGAGAAAGGCAATTACTGTATGATTTCAATTATATGTGGAATCTAAAAAACAAAATAAATGAACCATAAATGAACAGAAACAGAGCCATGAATACAGAGAACAGGTGGCTGTCATAGAGTATGAAGGTGGAGGGAGGAAAGAAATAGGTGACTAAGATTAAGGGATACAAACTTCCAGTTGCAAAATAATTGAGTCATCATTTTGAAATGTACACTGTGAAGAATGTGGTCAATAAGTATGGAATATCTTTGTATGGTGACATAGCGTAACTAGACTTATCATGGTGATAATTTTGAAATGTACGGAAATATCAAATCACTAAGTTGTAAAACATAAACTAACATACTATTGTAGGTCAATTATACTTCAAAAACAAAGAAACTAAAAAAAAAAAAAAATCAAATTTGTAGTTACCAGAGTTGGGGCAGGGGTGCAAAAATTAGATGAAGACAGTCAAAAGGTACAAACTTCCAGTTATAAGATAAATAAGTACTAAAGATATAAAGTACAACATGAGTAATATAATTACCACTGTTGTATGTTGTATATGAAACTTGTTAACAGAGTAAATCCTGAGTTTTGATCACAAGGAAATACTTTGTGTATTTTTTAAAATTTTGTATCTATTTGAAATGATGAATGTTCACTAAACTTGTTGCTGTAATCATTTCATAACACATGTAAGTGAGATCATTATGCTGCACACCTTAAACTTATACAGTGCTGTGTGCAGTTATATCTCAATAAAACTGGAAGAAAAAAGAAAAATGGAATGAAACTTAAGTTTTAGAAAAATAATCAAAATGGACAAAACTTGGTTATACTTCCTAAGTAAAAAAAGAGACAGAGCTCAAATAAATAGAAACAAAAACAAAAAAGGAGCAGTTACAACTGATAGTAGAGAAGTACACAGGACCGTAAGAGACTACTGGACACCAACAAATGAGGCAGTCTAGAAGAAATGGATTATTCCTAGAAATATATAATATTCCAAGACAATATAATGAAGAAACAGAAATTGTACATGGACCAATTACTATAAGGAAATTAAATCAGTAATAAAAAAAGTACCAGTAAACAGAAGTACAGGAAAGCTCCAATGGTGAATTCTACTAAACATTCAAATAAGATTTAATATTATCCTCCTCAAACTCTTCCAAAAATGTGAAGCAGAGGGCACGCTCCCCAATACATTTTAAAGGCCAGCATTGCTCTGATAACAAAACTAGACAAGGACATCACCAAAAAAAAAAAAAAAAAAAAAAAGGCCAACATCCCTGATGAGCATAAATGTAAAAATCCTCAACAAAATATGAGCAAACCAGTTTCAACAAAACATTAAAAGGTTCATATACCATGATCAAGTGGTATTTATATCAGGGATTCAAGAATGGGTCAATATCCACAATTAAATCAATTTAATGATATGCCACATTAATGAAATGAAAGATAAAATTACACAAGCGTCTCAAAGATGCATATAAAAAATCTGACAAGATTCAATATTTACTTATGATTAAAAAAAAAAAAAACCTCTCAACAAAGTGGATACAAATGAAATGTACCGAACATAATAGTCTTATACGACAAGCCCACAGTTAACATCACACTCAACTGTGAAAAGCTGAGAGCTTTATCTTTAAGACCACAAACAAGACAAGAATGTCAGCTCCCACCACTTTTATTTAACACAGTATTGGAAGTACTCACCAGAACAATTAGGCAGGAAAAAAAAAAATTTAAAGGCATCCAAACTGGAAAGAAAGAATAAATCTGTCATGATTTTCAGATAACATGATACTATATATAGAAAACCCTAAAGACTTCACAAAAAACTGTTAAAACTAATAAAAAACAAATTCAGGAAAGTTTCAGGGTACAAAATTAACACGCAAAAATCAGTTACATTTTATACAGTAAGAATTAATATCAAAGGAGTTAAGAAAAAAAATCCCATTTATAATTAATCAAAAAATAATAAAATACCTAGAAATAAATTTAACCAAGGAGGGGAAAGACCTGTATGCTAAAAATTATAAGACACTGATGAAAGAAATTGAAGAAGACACAAACAAATGGCAAGGTATTCCTTGTTCAAGGAGTGAGAGAAATAATATTGCTAAAATGTCCATTTTACCCAAAGAAATTCTACTATATGCAAGATGTTAACATTGCAAAAGTTTGCTGAAGAATGCATGGTATCTCCCCCTTACTTTTCCTTGCAATTTTCTTTGAATATATAATTATTTCCAAATAAAAATTAAAGCAAATTTACTCAAGACAAAAATAAGCCATGCATCCTTTATAAGATAGAAATATTGTCTGTTGCCAAGTGTTAGAACAATGCCTAGTATATATATAGACACTCAAGAAATAGTTCTTGAATGGATTATGAAAAAGATCTATAAATATTAAAAGCAGACACTATATTTTAAAATTCATTCTAACAATTAGCACATATCTAACATGTTCATGATGGTGTTCATTTTTATTGTCCATTTCTGACTTGTAATGGATGTGCACTTAATGCATCTTACAATTTTGCAAATGGGTTTCAAGCCATTAATAAGACTGACACATTAAATTCTCAATTCTTAGAGAAACCAAAGTACAACATATGGTAAGGATATAAAAGTGAATTTCATTTTTATAAAACAAGTGCCGTAGCAGCAGAAAATCTTGATTACATTAACAGTGAGGAAGAGACTCGAATCCCTCATGTTGCCCCAATTTTCAAACTTAGATGTGATATTGATTTTTTCACCTTGTTAAACGAAAGCTTGCTGTCAGAGACCATTTTTTATTTTGGGAGACCTTTTAAAATAAGAAAATTGGCTTCATTTTATCTTAATTCACCTGGTGAAAGCTTTCTCCTTCTCTCTCTCATTCCACTCCCTCCCCTCCACCTTTTTACTCTTTAATAGACAAGTTTTCACTTCAGGCACAGAAGAATCAATACAAAACTAAATACAGTACACTGCTACCCATCAAGGACTAAATGAAGAAGTATATAAAAAGTCTTGTACTTTGAGGAAAATCAGTAAAGCCTGCCCTTTTGTTACTTAACCTTTTAGCTAGTCAAAAGCTCATTTTATTAGAAATAAAAGAGTATTGGATACACTTTCTCAGAGTCTGATTCAGTTATAAAAGTAATACAGACCCCCCAGAACAGTGGCTTAAAGAAGACTGGAATTTCTTCCTCAGGGGAAGGAAGTATATAAGTAAACTGTTCAGACTAGTATGGCGTTTCCAAGAAGACAATGGGGACTAGGCTTCCTTCTAGATCATCTTTTGACAAACCCTAGGGTGCAGCTTTGATTCCTTTGGCATAAGAAGATTGATAGACTCCTAGCTCTCTCAGTTGCATTCCAGGTAGCAGTGTGGAAGATGGTGTACCACATCATTTTAAGAGTCCCTCAGAAGTCCTACACAGTACTTTCATTCATGTCTTAATGACAATAACTTAATTGACTAATTACTGCAAGGGAAGCAGGAAATGTTTCTTTTCAAGAAGGAAATGTACCCATTGAAAGTTGTAGTTTTCTGAATTTCAGACTGGAAAACAGAATGGTTCCTGGGAGGCAAATAAATGTCCCTTCTTTAGGTGATGGACATGGAGTTTATCCCAACCTGCAATTTCCTTACTGAATAAGGAATGTACTGAATATCAGTTCAAAAATAATTATTGTGGATCTGCTATGTGCTTATTGTCAGATGATTAGGGGTGCTTACAAATGTGGAGAAAATATTTGCAAATTAAATATTGGATAAGGGACATGTATTGAAAATATATAAATAATGGCTATAATTCAACAACAAAAATACAAATAACCCAATTTAAAAATGGGCAAAGGATATAAGTAGACATTTATCCAAAAAAGATATGCAAATGGCCAATAAACACATGCAAATATAATTAACGGTATTTATCATCAGGAAAATGGAAATCGAAACCACAATGTGACCCTACTTCATATACATCAGGATGGCTATCATTGAGACAGACAACACAAATGTTGGTGAAAATGTAGGGAAATGGGAACTTTTATACATTGCTGGTGAGATTGTAAAGTGGTTGCAGACACCTTGCAAACTAGTCAGGCAGTTCCTCAAAATGTTAAACGTAGAGTTATCATATGACTCAGCATTTCCACTCCCAGGTATATACCCAAGAGAAATCAAAACATATATTCACACAAAAATATGTACATGAATATTCATACTAACATTATTCACAGGAGCCAAGAGGTTGAAAAACCCCAAATGTCCATTAACTGTGAATGAATAAGCCAAATATGGTGTTTGTATATGATGGATTATTATTTGGCCATAAAAAGGAATGAAATACTAACACAGTCATCCCTCTGTACCTGTAGGGGATTGGTTCCAGGAGCCACCATCTTCACCAAAATCCCTGAATGATCAAGTCCCTCACGTATGAAGTCATGGTATCATCAGCCCTCAATATTCACAGGTTTTGCATCCTCAGAAATTTCAATCCAAAATTGCTTGAACCCAAAGATATAAAACCTGTGACTATGGAGGGCCAACTGTGTGTCTATTGAAAACTAGCCACGTACAAGTGGACCTGAGTGTGCTGCAACATGGATAAATCTGGAAAACATTATGCTAAGTGGTAGAAGCCCATTGCAAAGCATAGATATTGTATTATTCCAATTATATGAAATGGCCCAGAAAAGGCAAATCTATTGATACAGAAAGTAGATTTGTGATTGCCAGAGCTGTCGGGAAGGTGAGGCAGGAGGTGACTGCTAGGCAGAAAGGGGTTTCTTTGAAAATGTGATAAAAATGTACTGGAATTAGAGAGAGGGGATAGTTGCACAGCATTGGGAATATATTAAATTGGACAATTTAAATGGTTGCATTTTATCCTATATAAAATTATATCTCACTAAAACTGGTATAAAATGATAAAAAATGCTTAGGGGCAAATAAGGGCTATAAGACAAATCATCATTTCCTGTTCTCAGGAATTATATGTGGACTTGGTAGGTAAGTAAATAATTATATGTTTCATGCTCTAAAACTATTATTACAAGTATTAAGGAATCATATTACCACAGGCAAATATTTTAAAGCATCATATGAAAATAACATCAATGACACATTTAGTTGTCAACAGTTCATATGTCTCAGAGCACACTAACCGAAAACCCTCCCATTAATTACATAGTCAAATGGGATGTGCGGGTTTCGGTCCTTTCCTGTCATTCTAACCTCAGGCAGAGTGTTCTAGGCTTCATTTTAATACATGGCAAATCTCCTTATCGCAAATAGTTTCTTTCACTTAGTAAATTGTTCATCCAGTATTTATTTCAACCTAGGTTTCTACAGCTTTCTGAGACTATGGAGAACATTCATTTACCACTCTTTAGGAAAGAACCTTTTACATACAAAAAGGTGATAGAGTCCACCTTCTACTTCTATTTTTGTATGGAGAGTAGACTTTCTCCTGTTGCTAAGGTTAAATTCCTGAAGAAAATAAAAAGAAGAAAAGAAATTAAAGACTGAAGTTTTCAAATCTTGTTTGTCTTTTTTTTTTTTTTTTAACAAAACCAAATAAAACCTTTAAGAAGTGCTAAATCCAAAGTTAAACTGTCAAAACACTTGCCAACTAAAGAACATCATATGCCATCCGGTCTACAAGGATTGAGTCATTAGCCACTTGGTTGCTGGCCTTCAACACACCCTAGAAGGAATTCAAGTGGAGATCAGAAATGAAACACTATGCTCTAGGAAAGCTGAGAGGACAGACCTTCAGACAGTAAGGTATCTTCGGGAGAAAATTTTATGAACGTAAATTCTTTCATCCTCTCATACCTAGAGAAGCACTAAAGCCATTAACATCTTTTGTTCGTGACCAGCAGCAACCTTCTACTGAGATGTGTCCTTGATTGCAATGTACACCCTTCACCAAAATCACATATATACCGACCTCCCACTTACCTCCTCATAACAGGTTCTCAGAGCTTTCGGAGATGCTATCTCCGGGCCAAAGTCCTCAGTAAGACGCTGAATAAACTCAACTCACAGCTTTTAAATTGTGTGTTTTATTTCAGTTGACACATTTTTAAACATTTCATATTCATTAAAATATAATAGCTTATAGAAAAATTATTATTTCATTAATATTCATGCTTACTAAGATCAGACATTTTGCTAGATTCTTTGGTTGGATTTGACCTTAAACCAGGTAAATACTAGTGCTTGTTGTTACCATTTTGTAGTTGAGAAAATAAGATTAAAAGGCATTAAGTAACTTGTCCAAAGTTACAGCCAAGATTCAGATCCCAGGGAGTCAGAATCTTAGGCTTTTAATCACCGTCTATTTTATTTTCTACTAAAATATATAAGCTATATTATATTTACTTTACTACACTAGTCAAAAAAGACCAAAAATAAAACAGAAATAGTAGCTAATATTTAGTTTAACTCTGTATAGCTAATAACTCTATAGTATCATTTAATTAAATCAAATAAGGAGAAAATCATATTTACTAGGGCTTACATTAATATTAGTGAGAATTATGCAACTAAATTCTATCACTAATGATGGCATGATGATGGTGGTAATAAAACTGAAAAACATGCACACCATTGCGGGAGGAGGACTCTAGGTCCGATTCTGAAAGTTCAATTGCTAATTTAAAGACTTAGCAGGAAGCTTACTGTCTCTCAAGTATGTTTTAGTGGGAATGTAGCATGGATTATTTCTCCAACGATTTGAAGAAAGATCAAGTCAAGGCTGAGTAGTCCTTTTTTAAAAGGGTTTCTTTCAGCTCTTTGTATCTTGTGGAAAATCACTTAAGCCTTGTCTGAAGACCAAACTATTTGAAAAAGAGATCAATTTCCTTTTCTTCTAAGTTAGCCAAGAGATTTAAAAGTAGATTACAAAAAAATTGTTCAAGTGTTTTAAGTTAGTTTCATTCTGGCCCCTGTCTTCTCTTGTTTCTCCTTGTCGTTACTCAATGTGATACTTGGATATTTAAGATCCATACGAGGTATTAGGATGGAACCACGTAATGACTTTGCTTAGGTCAATGGTGGTGGATTCTATTCTCAAGTATTTTCCAAATGTTACAGTTTTGCTTGTTTGTTTGTTCTGTGTTTAATTTCTGTGCCTGTACTAAGAAAACCACCTGTGGTTTTATTCTGTAGTTAGTTCAATGTTGCATATTATCCATTCACTTTTTTTTTTCACAGTTGAATCATGAGCCTTTCTACATTCATTTACTATAATCTTAGGAATGATTTGATAAATTTTGCACTATGATATGACATGCATCTGGTATAATTGCTCTTGAAAGCTTTGATTATAGTTTGAATCATGGTGTTAAGTAAATGAAGTAAATGAAGTTTGAAGCAGGAGAAGGGGACAGACACTAACATTAGGACAAACACAGATGAATTGCACCAAATGGTCAGTTTTAAAATCAACACTGGTTGAGATATTATCTTTTTACTTATATATTATTCAACTTCATAAATGATGCATTATAAAAGGGCATAGCCATTACCCTAAATATTCTTCTATATAGTGAGAAACAAGAAAGAGTGCCATGAGAGAAATAGGTGAGGGGGATGGGCCTATTCCCCCTTTGAGAGCATAAAAATTTGAAACACTACAGTGCATCAAGGGATTTCTCCATGAAGTCGTATGTATTGGTAGAGTATCTCTCTTTCAGAAAGGACAGCCACTCAGCTCAAATTGGCTTAAACAAAGAAGTATCATCTTATATTTTCTTACTTCAGGCATGTCTGAATCTTGCTGCTCTGCTAAATCGGTCCATAAATTGAACATCATTGGTTCTGAATCATGTGATGGTTTCTCCCACAGATCTTTGATCTAATCACCACAACTACAAGAATGAATTCCTCTAATCAGTCAGCCTTAAATTCTGTGATCATTCCTGGACCCAATGTCACCTAGACCTCATGGACTAACAGTTGATAAGGTCTGGAGCCTCAAAGAAAATTGGGGTGCACTTAGCAAGAGGAAGATGAATGAATTGTGAGTAGGCAAAACAACAGGTGTCTACTAAACTATTTGAAAAATAAGAGCATTAATTTATTCCAAGCTTTCTTAAATATTATACTTTGTTTTTTGTCATTGGTAGAGAGAGTAAGACAAGACATGCCATGGCAAATCTCACTAGTACCATTTTAGTTTAAAATGTTTCTATGTGAATAAGCCTCTTTGTATCAGCTAACTCTGTAACAGAATGTCTTGGCTATAATCTTTCTTTCCTGACACACATCGCATTGCCCAGCATTAGGTCTTCATCTATTGATCAAACTTTTTTTTTTATCTTACTGTTGCAAAATAATTTTGTTAGGTACCCTATATTAAAATAACCTAGTTAACTTATTGTTTTTCTGTCCATTTTACTTTCTTTTATTTCTTCACAGGAAGTAATACATTTTGAAAGCAGAAGAGAAACACAATTGTACTTCAACATGTGGTTCTAATAATGTGTTTCCTAATTTGTTTATCTACTCAATTAATTTCATTTCAAATGGAATATAATCTAAAAGATTCTTTTAGAGGCTTTATTTAAAGAAATCACTAAATAGCAGTGTGGGCCTTAGTAAAACAGCATTAACAAAAGAAGAAATCATTAAGCCTTAAAAAAACGTGCTATTCATGAAGCTCAGTTCCAAATCATAAGATCTGGTTTACCTCTGCTACCACTTAGCAGGGGGAAGTCACTTCCTAATCCCTTTCTATTCAAAGTCTCATCAGTGCCCTGCTGGCGGGAACCCTGCTGGCGGGAACCCTGTGCTAACGTTCAGTGTGTAATCGCCTCTCGGCCTGCCATTTTCTTAATTGGTTCCATTTCCCGGTAAATCTGCAAACTGACCTTCTAAACGAATAACCACTTTGAAAGGGCTTCAAATAATATAACTGTTAAATACCTCTTTTTTTTTCTCTTTCCCTTTGTAAACTGATAATTTTTCTTTTGACAGTTCCTAGTGTTCCCTGTTACTAAAATAGCCATGCTGTTAATCCAATATTCTTTAGATTTAAATAAATTTACTTTGCTTATATGGATAGCTGGAAGTTCGACAAGAGAATATGTACCTTTGTGAAAGGCGTATATGGTGAAAACATCAAGCTGAGATTTATTCTGTTTGTTTCCAGCCCACCTTTCCATCCTTTTCTCCTGCCAGATGGTACCATATGAATTATATTCCACTCAGGTATGACTGCTTGCCATTCCCCTGTCCAATGTACTGTCCAAGCATGATACACAGGCCAGCATTTCCTCAGGAAAGCAGTCCTTGAATTCTGGTGGGATCCCTTTTCTAAGGCTTCTTGCTTTTAAAACCTGAGTAATTTTTACTCCTGAATATATCAATGTTTTTCATAATTTTATATCAGGAAATGCTAAGAGAAATAGGACAGCTGAATAGGGAAATGGGGGATTTGAGAAGGCTTGGAACAAATGCTCTCTAAGAGAGAGCTAGCCAAAAATCTCTTAAAATGTTCAATTCACCAGGGTTAGGTATAGTGATAGCTAAGCTAGGTTAGAGATGAAGAATTTATACGGTCATCAGTCTGTAGGCTATTATGGTTTCCTCAAGCAGGAGTCAGCTGCAGTAATGATTTGAGAATCAGCTAGAGAAATGCATCTATTCTTGATTTCACAGATTAAGAGAGAAAACTGGAAAAGCCCCCAGTGTCTCTAACTCCCCTGGTGTGTCTATGCAGTGGGCTATTGAAATGGAGAGTCTGGGGTACAGTCTTGAGACTGAGTAGATCTTTATAGCGGTGGTGGTGGGCATGTTTTCTGCATGGATGTTGAACTGTTTCCCTAATCATAGTCAGAACTGGCATCAAGGAGTTTAAAAGTGGAGACTCACTTCACTCTTCAGTACGTGGGAAAAAAATAATCCAAAGATTATATCCAATGGTTAAAGGAAGTTTTAGAATTCACCAAAGAGGTAGTTTGTGAATCTCAATTAAGGGGTGCTCTTTAAATGAAGAAGAAATACTGTTGATTTAACACCAGAAGAACCAGCCATTACCCCTGGCCCTGAGGTATATTCACTTGAGACTGAGTTGTTTCCACTCTAAAAGGTAACAGAACTAAAGGCATTTATTGCAGAGAACTAGATCTTGATTGGGTCAAAAGATGAAGGCAATTATTTTGATCCTGAAGGCAGATTAGTTAGCTCAAAATAGAAGAGTTTGGGAGTAAAACAGGGATAGGGGATCCAATCAGAGGGAAGAAATACTGATAGTAAAATGGTGAGTGTGGTTGACAAGATAATTGATTAGGTTAACTTGCTTTTTCACCCTGGACCAAAGATGGTAGAGGTGGAAAATACTGATAGTATGATAGAAAGAAAGGTTTTTGCTCAAAGTATTTATTTCTAAGAATATTTTCCTATATCTATGGAGGCATCTCTTCCAAAAATTTAGTTGGGAAAGATTATTAAGATTCCAATACATCCACTTTCTGATGGAAAAAGTTAGTCAAAATTCCTGGGAGAATCCACACTTCGTAAGGTGGTAAAAATGAAGACAGCCTTAGTTTGAGAGAAAACTCCTTTGATCAGGGTTTCCCAGGTGAGTCCTATAGTCATACCTTTACTTCCCAATGACTGTAAAGTGACTGTAAAGATTAATCATTACTGGAAAAACCATATGGCCACTGGGGAAATTGCCATCAGCTGGAATTCTTCCCAGGCCAAGTAGAAAGGAGTGGATGGTTATCCAGTAGGTCTCCTGCCAAGAGAATCACAGCAGGTGGCATTTAACCTTTATGTGGCAGTTTACTTCATTTTCTCACCATACTGTATATCACTAATTCACTCATCTTCTGTTTCTTCATTGCTACCTTTGGATTGCTTTTTTCAATATCTGGTACAGCATATTTACTTATATAAATGTTTTCTGTATTCAGGACTTCCAAACTCAACAGTGTATTTATCTTGTTAGAAATAAGATGGCTAAGAAAGTACATTTGAGTCAGAATATGATATTTTGGAAAAATATCTAATAGCATAATATGGGCCTTTTTTATTGTTGTGGTTCTGTGTGTCTATTTCAAGTGAATTCTATTGGTGAATTGTGAACAGCAGAGCAGTGAGTTGACAGCTCTTCAGGTAGATCATTCAACTTTATATGCAGAGAAATCAAAGCAACTGTAATTGGAAAACAGGGTGATAAGAGGAACACATGTTCTAGTCCCACTGGGCTCATGACTACAATACTGTTCACATCTGACTGGTACAAGACTCCCATCAGTTAGAGACCGAAAGCACTTGGCTGGTGAAAGCCATCCTGGCTGGTCTCCTTTCCAATAAATGATGGCTTTCTACTAGATTCTTACCACATAGCCATCTATTTAAACATTTCTATTAAAGAAATTACTATTATTTTTATTTTTTCTTTTTAAGCTATATGATTACTTTTAAAAAAGCATTAGTGATACCTATCATTATAACATACTAAGATTTTTTAAAAGTTTAATGTCACTATTTAACACAACTACTGTTTCTTTTAACTTTAAGTACACATTTGATAAACATGCCTTATAAGCTCCCTCCATGGGGTCTACGTAGCAAACCACTCTGGTATGGTTGTAAAATCAGCTACATATACTCCTAAATTCATTTTTACTTAGCCTTCATTTGCCCAGATAATTCAGCTCTTACAAATTACCAAGTGAAATATATAAAAAGAGAAAACAATGATTTTCAGAGATATGTAGTATCAAATAGCTATGGTGGAAGGTAATTTACTAGTTCAGGCACATAAATCACTAAAATACAGGAAGTTCAAAATTCGATGACAAGGGCAGTCATATGAGCACATTGTAGATTCAGACATCAGTGGAATGAGAAGAGTCATCTTAGCATTTACATCAAAATTAGCAATATGTCTAAAATAGAATTTATATCTTAAATGGAACAACTTGCAAATATACATATCAAATCCCAGAAGAAAGTGGTAGGAACCAGAATTCAGGGGAAGGGGCCCTAAACCTATGGAGATCTGGCAAGAAGAAAGTTTTGGAATTTAGGGATGGATATTAGAATCCAGCAGAAAATTTGTCAGAGGATAGATTTACTATAAATGTTTATTGAAATGAATTAGTAAAAATAGGAACAGAGTAATTTAACTGAAGTATAAGGTCAGAGACAAACTAAGAATGAAAATGTAACTGTGCTAAATCATAGTATTGCTGAATTTGCTGTTCTTTTTCACTTCTTTGTATAGGAAATTATATTGAACCCATGGCCTGAGCCAGGTCTATCTGCTCCTGTAGTTAGGACTTAATTTGATGGATTTAGGAACAAGGAAGCAGAGAGGTCATTACATCAGAATTTAATTTACTGAACTTGAAGAGCTAGTTTTAAATTGTTTCCCTGAATTGCTGACAAGTATATTTACAGAAAAATTTTACTTTTTGCTTTTGATTACCTCCCTATAGCATCTAGCAAATGACTGTCAAAATAGACCTATTATATAATACTTAAAAGTATAGAATTCTGGGTCTCCAACAGCAGTGCTCTAACAGAGCAGTGCTTTAGTTTTTTGAATAACAACTACCCCATAATTTCAGAAATGCTGACTAATTATACTTTTCATTTAAACCTTTTATATTCTGCATTTGAAAAAGTGCACTATACTGCAAGCTCCAGACACTGATTTCAAAATCTGAGTTTGCCAACAAGTGTAACTGTTAGACATAATTCAAGTCAGTCTTTCTGAGTCTCAGTTCTTTATTAAAAGAAGGTAGCGATAACTGGTCTACCCACTTCACATAACCTCGTAAGAATTACAATATATGGTATATGTGAAAATGAACCATGAAGAATGGAGAGACGTTGTTTGGTCTCCAGCCTATGTTGAATGTTAGTAAATGAGCAGCTAACACCAAGAGTGAAGAATTGTGACTGTAAATATTGCTTGGATCCATCCAGTTCAGAAATTTCTCTTACCTGGGAGGAATACCTGGAAATTTTCTTTTTATTTTTCCATTTCCAGTTATTAGTTGAGTAGAATAAAACTCCCACAAGGAATTAACCATATACAGAGCTTTAAATATTTAACATAAGCATAAAAATGATTATAGAAATGAGGGTGATAATGGTATTAAGTAACATTAAGTAATAATACTTATCATCCATTACATGCTGTGATAGATTCTACTATAAACTCTTTATAAATTTATTTTTATAGCACCATGCTTGGTGTACTGCAATCACCATTTTATTAATTTGAAAAATAAAAACCAGTAGTGCAGAGTTGGGTAGAACCCTCAAAAAGAAAAAAACCAGAATTGGATTCATGCTGGCCTGTCTTTAAACCATTAATAGCGACTATGTGTGAGCCAGTATATGGGAGTGAGATGGGTGGACAGGCATATTTCTGTGTGAACTGTCACATGGGGCTTTAAAACTAATGGGTAAGGATTAAAAATTTTTCATACTTGAATCCTTCATACTTAGCACATCATTTAGTACATTACTGAATCTTGTTTCACTACCAAAGACCATTCTTTTTTCAGTTAGAGCTTTAAGTAAACCCCAGGCAGAATGGCTTTGCATTAGCCTTATATGAACTTTAGTAACTTATAACATGGAAGAATGTTTTATCTTTCCTAGATACAGCCTAATAAAAACAAGCTACAACCACAAATGATACTTCCCGTACTCCAGACAAGCCAAACTTTCTCCACTCCCATTTAATGTAGTATTCTTGTATCTCCATGCCTCTCATTGTGGCTTTCACTGATCTGTATTTCTTCCATGACATCTATCTATACAATGTGTGAACAAAAAATACTGCAAACCACATCAGTAAACAAAGAATGCTGAAGCCATCAAGTTATCAGCGGCTGCCACCCTCCCCCAGTGAAGACAAGCCTGCAGCCAGGCCTCTGCAGCCACTCACACTGGTGCCCTCTGAGGGGACTCAGAGCAAGAAAGGACAGGACACCTGCCCTAGATAGCTAGGTGCTTGTCAAAGGAATGAATTCAATGAGCCCAAATGTTTGCTTCCTCCCATACATAGAAAAGTGCTAAATTCTTCAACTTGAGATGCCTGGTTTTCTTTAGATAACAAGTAATCTTTCATTGTTCCAACTACCTGGTCTCTGTTGTAACTCCTAGCTCCTCCCCTAATTCTTGGGAGCAGTCCCTCAGGGAGATCTGGGAGGCTGTCATCCCGTCAAATAAAACATAACTCTCAACGTTTAGGCTGCACATTTATTTCAGCTGACAAAAGCCAATCTAAGTTTTGTGGTTCTTGATGCTTATTCAAGTAAGGCTATTCACTTCTACAATAGAAAATTTCTTAAAAAACTTTCGACACAGATCTTGTGCTCTTCCCTGAAGTTCCACAAATATCTTCTTTATTTCTTTTTGGTTGAAGTTTAACTTTTGCTATGTTGCCTCTTCACATCTAAGCTTGAAAGAAATGAGTGGGAACTGCCTTTCCGAGTGGCCTCAAAGGGACCTGATGATGCAAGTTGGAGATGCAGTGAGTGAGGTTTCTGCAGGATCAGACTTAATCAGTGGACTATGTGTGAAGGGAGAGAGCCAGCAGGTAAATTCTCCAGCCTTTTGTTGTTCAGGAAATCAGTAAACAAATGATCACCCTTCCTGAGGGACCTGCTGTATCTTTTTGTGGCTCCTTGTGAAGTGAGTCATGCTTCCCACTGTTTTGTATCTTTCCCAGCTTTACTTTCCTCTTATTCCCTCTAACATTCTCTCTAATAAAGCTTCAGCATGTTAATCTTTGCTTAAACTTTGCTTTCTAGGGAACTGCAGTGATAACTTAAAATTTACTTAAGAATTTGTTAATTTTATTTTCATTGCCCTTGGGTCAATGGCTTTCAAAATTGTTCATTTTAGTCAAGGAACCATTTCTTCAAATGTATTTTAAGAAGGAGATCAACATACTTAGAAGAAAATTGCAAAATCGGAAGTAGAGGTGTGTGTGTGTGTGTGTGTGTGTGTGTGTGTGTGTGTGTGTGTGAGAGAGAGAGAGAGAGAGAGAGAAAGAGAGACATCTGGACTCCTACCCCTTTCCTCTCCCTTTCCTTTGGGAAGTTCTGAAGCACATCTATGAGCTCTTAGAGCTTACCTCTCAGAGCATAAATTGAGAATGATGCTCTATTTCTGTTTTTCTTTGTTACTTCACACCGCTGTAAAAATGCAGAGACTTCTGAAGTGCGATTCTCTTCCATTGTAAACTTAGCAAGAAGGCTTCCTAAGGTTGATAGAAATGCAAATACTGACTTCTCTTTTCTCATGTAGAGATCTCTCTCCCTCTCTCTCTCCTTAGATAGGAAGAGAACAGCTTATATTCTGAGTACTCAGTGAAAAACAGCATTCTCCATTTTTTAGAAGAGTTTTGGGTTTCCTTCCCAGGTCAAATTGCATGTCATCTGCTCTGCCTTTAGCAGCTGGAAATTTTTTGCTGGACTCTTACATTTGCACATGTATATTTATTATAGAAGTACTTCTAAACTATAAAGGAATAAGCAAATATGAAGTATACGAATTGTAAGAGTTCTACTTGTTTTTTTTTTTTAAATTGAACTATCTGGATGAAATTATACAAAAGCTTTACTGGAAGTCGCATGTCATGAATGCCTAAAATTCAACCCAATTAACATTAATAGGAAGCATACTTTATTTAAGATCCTTTACTAAAAACAGAACCACACAAACAGAAGTAAGATATCAGAGTCTACTAGAAAATACAAACACGTTTACATCAATAACACAATTCAGACGGTGATGCCTGATATAACAGATGAAAACAAAGCACCATGAAAGTACAGAGGTAGTAAGTGATTAATACTGACTGAGACGGTCAAGGAAGGATTCATGGAACAGATGACATCTGAGCTGAAACCTGAAACTAGTTAAACAGTCTAAGAGCACAAACGATGTGATGTGCTTGGATTACAAGTATTCTGAGAACTGAGGGGACTAGTTTTCACTTGTAAAGAAATTACCACCAGTAGTCAAAACATTTTAGGAGGCAGATGCTCTGTTATATACGATGCTGGAGGACTGCTCCACAGTTGCAGGGTTTGTAAATGCTTGACACATGTTCAGTACATTTTGTACTTGTAAACATTGTGCAATGTTCAACATAGCCTTATAGGGTGTCTTGATGAAGATGTAGAGAAATGTGAATGAAGTCCAATGTCTGATTTATACCTCAGATACTTAAATTTTCCAACTGAAAAACACCATTCCAACTGTGTAAATAATTCTGGGATCCAAAAATATCAAATGAAAGCAGCAAGAGTGTCACAAAGATTTTAGAAGGGGCTCTACTGCAGCTCGGGAAGCCACCCTAGTTACTTTGTACCTTTATGACATTTTGGATCGTGGAGTCCATGTTAAAAGAGCAGACTCTTCCCAAGGCTCCCACCTCCCATCAGCGCCACACAGAGAACGTAAAGGAAGCCCAGCTGTTCACCCCTTCTTGAGCCATCCTTGCTTCCCGACAGTCCTTGTATCCTCTCCACACCAACAGTCTTCTTCAAGCTGCATCAGGCCTGTTCAGAATCTAGGTCTATTTCGACTCAGAATCTCTGCTTCTGTGCTATTTTGAAAGTCAAAGGAGAGATTTCCCAATTAAACCAGAACATGTGCAGCTACGCTTGCAAATGTGTCACATTAGCTTGGATTCAAGTATAAGTCAGAAAACCTGTAGTCAACCTCCTACTTACATCTGCGAATGAGCCCATAAGCAACGGCGGGGTTGTTCAGGCTAAACAGATGGATGGTCCTGCCAGGGACAGATTGCAGTTGAGCTGGAATGTAGGATGCAATGCCACCCGCTCTGACTGAGAAACATATTCAGGAGCAGGAAAGCCATGCTTTTTAATGTAGATATTCTTTTTAAATTCTCCACAACTGTTTCTAAGGAAAGGTTAAATCATTTGTCCTCCATTTTTTTTTTTTGGTTTGTTTCATTTTATTTCTTTATTTCATTCTGCTGGATTCAGATCATATGACATCTAATTAAATTAATAATCACTATTCTTCATGCCTTAATGCTATACAATCATCAAAAATAATTAGCTTAGCTGATTAACAGAAAGATTGTAATATACAATATATTTTATATTGGACAGACCAAGTGGATAAAGCTATATTCTGATACTTTCATAAATAATCTGAAAACTTTTTATTTAAAATATATTTCATATATCTGAATCAGAAATATCTAAAACGCCATTCTTTTATGTGAACATATATATAAGATTTTCAAATGAATATGTTCATAACAGTAAATATAACATTATAATACTGGATTGTGCATGAAATTAGTGTTAGTATATTTCAAAGATATTATGTTACTGTAAATATAACCTCTGAGATAGTTCATTATAACAATTTTCTCAGTTCTGCTTTGAGATGCAAGAGATTTATTTTAAATAAGACTGTATTCCATAACTCCATTTCTAAAAACTGTATAAACCAAGAGTTAATATGAAGAAAAACTTTTAAATGTGAGCAAAAAATCTGACTGCATTATTTACTCTTCAGTGGGTTATGTGTTAATCTATTTTTTACATCTCACAGGCTATTTATTTTGTGCAGTAACATGGCTCCTCTATCCAGATATTCAGGATTTCAGTGGCATAAAGAATTTTGGAAGAAGCTTGTGTTTATATGATTTTACTTCTTAGCAGTCAAATAAGTAAATATCAACATTGATCAGTTTCTGAACAACTATGACTTTTACAGATGAAAGTCTCATATATATCACACAGACAGGTTTAATGCCAGTTTTTTAGCAGTTATATCATTTTAAATGGCACAATTTCCTTTAACAAAATGACCTCATTCTACATTTGATAGTGAAATTGTTATGTAAAGGATAGAGCATCAGGGAATTATCACAAATAAAGTTGTATTCATAGTGAGTAAAAGGATAATTTAGCTGACAAAGTCTGCTCAGTTGCATACTTTTCCTTTTTTTCTGAATGTTGAAATAATTCTAAAATATTGTTAAGAAAAAAGGAGAATAAATCTAGTTAGAAATTTAGCATTTTTTATGGGGGTAGCACAGTATGGTTGTATTGATTGAAGATTTCTTTATAGTGAGTATGGAGCATTTTCAAAGAAAGAAATTTTATTTTTCACATAAATTTATATTAGTTGAATAAAAATTATAGAGACTGCTTGGAGTATAACCAAATTTGGAATATTTATAATTACCTCTTTAATTGAGAACATACCCTTAAAACTATTCTCAGTTGAAATATTTACCTTTTATGATAGTCAATAGGAGAATGGAAGTGGAGAAAGGATTATTGAATAAATGATTTGTATTCATTTAACAAGTCTTTATTAAGCTCTGATACATGCCAGGAATGCAAAGATTTCTAGGGCCAATTATCTGTTCAAAAGGTGCTCACAGTCCAATGGAAGATGCAGATGTATAAATAAAAATGATAATAAAATATAATAAACGCCAGAGATGAGGAAATTTCCAAGCAAAGTATTGAAGCTGTGGCCTGGTTTATTCTTACTGCTCAAAATAACACATGAAAGAAAAAAGATAAATTGAAGGAATAACTATCAAACAAAAAGAAAACAAGACTCAATTATTTGGGAATTTCTCAGTCTGTTTACAAGGCAAAAGACTCTAAAATTGAGAGATTCACACTGGGGAAAGCTTGTCTTAGAGGAAGAATTGAGAGTATGGCTATACAACATTTTAATCCCAGAGGATCAAAACATCGGCATATTCACTGACACAAAAGACCCTTTGATGAGGTTGAAATTGTGACTGGGATCTCTTCAATTAAACAAAAGAATATCTAGGAAGCTTAAAGGCATTGCCTCTCAGCAATCTCAGAAAACAATGAACATGAATATAGGAAGGGAATTATCTAGGAAAAACTTGTGGACCAGCCTCTTGGTTAATGGTGTGAATATATGTGATATACATAGGAAACCACAAATTTCTTGAAAATGTTACATCAGCAGAAGCACTGCTAGACTGGACTGAGACAGAGAGAGAGTTTTAAAGAAAGAAGGGTGTCAGAAAAACAGGCTTATAAGTAATTTGCTTAAAACACATGATACCTTTTATGATAAAGAATGAATGGCTCAGAGGGTGGAGCTGTAGGCCCAAAAGGGACAGAAAACTATTCTCAGGCCTTGACACCCGACAGAGTTTGCTTGAATGTACTTTGAAATTGCTTAGTACTATCCTTTTATCTTTCCTTTCTCCCTTTTAAATCTGGGATATCTGTAAGTGTTATTCTATACACATCTCATCATTTGGGACCAGATAGCTTGTTTCTTTAATTTCACAGGTCCACAAATAGAGATTAATTGTACCCAATTATAACTGGATTAAAACCAGAGCCTCATGGATACCTAAGGTAGATCATGAGATTTGGGACTGTTGAACTGATGAGATTCAGTTGAGATTTTTGGAGCTTGAGTTGATGATGTAATGGGTTGAGAATTTAAGTGACTCTGGGCTGAGGTAAATATATCTGAGGTGGGTGCAGAGCTTTGGGGGCCAGAGGACAGACTATGTAGGCAGGATAGTGGTCTCTCAAAGATGTCCTCGCCATAATCCCTGGCATCTATGAGTGTGTTATCTCACATGGGAAAAGAGATCTTGCAAATGTAATTAAGGATAGGATCAAAAGGTTTACCTTGATTATTAGGGTGGGCCAAATCTAATCACATGAGTTCTTAAAAGTGAAGAAACTTTCTGGGCTGAATCTAAAAGATGATTGTATGAGAAGGATTAGATGCCCCATTCTATTTCTGAGATTTAGGGACAATGTGAGTGAACTGAAGAGACATCTCTGGGAGCTACTAGCAGCCCTCAGTAGACAGCCAACAAGGAAATGGACAGCTTACTCTCATAACTGCTTGAAAATGAATGCTACCAGCAACTCAAAGGAGCAAGAAAACAGATCTTCCCTGGTGCTTCCAGAGAGAAATGCAGCCAACATCTTGATATTAGCCCAGTGAGACAAGTGTCAGATTTCTGACCTGCAGAACTGTTAGGTGATAAATTTGTGTTACTTAAACCATTAACTTTGTGGTAATTTTTATGGCAGCAAAAACAGAAAAACAAAAACAAAAACAAAAACAAAAAAACCCCGTGAATACAGGTGTCATGAAGTAAGTGAAATTCAAGCATAATCTTAAAGGAAATGAGTAAAAATCTACCATAAAAGGGCAAAATAAAGACACTCAAATTGGCATCGTTTTCCATGTAGAACTATAAGTGTTCCAATCAGAAACATGGGAGATGGATACTGCTGTAGGTATAATAAGTAAATAAAATTCAGATAAGTTTTTTTGCAGTGCATTAAACATAATTTTAGGTAGTTTTTTTTTTCCTTATGTGGAAGATAAAATAGTATAATATTTAAGAAAGTAATATATAAAAATATTATAAACATTTGAAGTGCATTGGTAATTCAAGTTAGGATACATAAAGTGTGTTGGATGGATAAATTTTTACCACAGATGATATTTGGGAATAATCATAATATGTATTTAGTTAATATCATGGATGCAAACTAACTTAAAGGACACTGAGTTAGAAGAAAGAGCAAAAGATGGAACCAAGGAAATACTGTGTCTTAAGAATACACCAAGGAAGAGAAGCTAGTGATATAATCTAATAAAATCTCACCAAAATATGAATATTATACTAATATTGACCAAGAAAATAAAAGATAAGAATTTTAAGAACAGATTTCTCAATGGTCAAATACAGCAGAGATATTTAATAGATAATAACTAAAAAGGAATTAGTAGTTTTAGCAATTAAAAGATAAAATCAATCATAATAAAAGCAGTTCCCATAAAGCAGTGAATTCAGAAGCCAAATTTTCTACATAATAAAAAGCTTTTGGAAGATAAAGTAATGGAAAGAGTAAGTAGTCTACAATTTCAAGATGTTTGACTAAGAAGGCAAGAAAAGTCTATTGATGATGTGGGATGGAGTGTGAGTTTTTTCTATATAACTTAATAAGCATATTGGCAGAAAAGAAAAACATGGTATAGAGGATGATTTTAAATATGACTAAACTTCTGGGTGTATATCTGGAAGAAACACTAATAGAAAAGATACATGTACCCCAGTGTTCATAGCAGCACCATTTACAACAGCCAAGACATGGAAGCAACCTGAATGCCCATTGACAGATGACTGGATAAAGAAGCTGTGGTATATTTATACAATGGGATACTACTCAGCCATAAAAAAGAATAAAATATTGCCATTGGCAGCAATATGGATGGACCTGGGGATCGTCATTCTAAGTGAAGTAAGCCAAAAAGACAAATAAAAATACCATATGCTATCACTTACATGTATAATCTAAAAAAAAAAAAAAAAAAAAAAAAAGATGAGTGAACTTATTTACAAAACAGAAACAGACTCACAGACATAGAAAACAAACTTACAGTTACCAGGGGAGAAGGGGGTGAGAAAGGATAAGTTGGGAGTTTGAGATTTGCAGTTCCTAACTACTACATATAAAATAAAAAGCAAGTTTCTACTGTAGAGCACAGGAAACCATATTGAGTATCTTGTAGTAACCTATAATGAAAAAGAATATGAAAATGAATATATGTATGTATATGTAGGATTGAACTATTATGCTGTACACCAGAAATTCACACAACACTGTAAACTGACTACACTTCAATTAAAAATAAAAAAAGAATACCTCATGCCAAAAAGAAAAGAGCATAATATCATTGGGGAGGAGAGGGTTTGGGTTCATATTCCCTGATTTTGATCCCAACTCCACATTCCTGAGGGAGGAGAGATTTTTGTCCTTGTTTAATTTGAATCAGAAGTATCATGGCATAGGTACATGATGGGTACTTCTAATCTACAAGGCTAATTTTATTGAAATGAGGGCAAAATGAGTAACAGGTTACATTCAGACACTGAAGATTCCTGCCTTGGTTCCCAACTTTCTTTGTGGCCTCCAGGCCACTTGTCATCCAAAAATGTGTGACTGTTTATCAACCCACAGGTTCCTGCTTTTCTCCCTCTGCCCAGGGACCCCTGTTGTTTACATGATGTATGGTTTCCTGCATTTGGCCCATGCCCCTGCTTTTTGCCCAATTCCTGCCATTTGTCCTGCATCCCCTTTCTCTGCTCATATCTAGCTGTCTGCCTGCTCTAACAATGTTGTCTAATGTCTAATGAAGTTTCTCTGTACATAATTTAAACATGGTTGTTAAGAACAAACAAATTAAATAACTGTAAATAATATAAAAGTTTTTAGGTGCACTTTTTACAAATGATTGCTTTGTAATGTGTCTACTAAAACAGTTTCCCTAATTTCTTTGGTAACATACATACTTAGAATTTTGCTAAATTAAGTCAAATGATGAGTTAAGTTAAACTTATTGAATATCTTGATCATTCCTAAATAGAATAAGATACCGAAATATTAATATTACACATAAGTTTATTTTACAGAAAAACTAAAGATATTTGGGACTATTAGTAAATATGTTTGGTGGCATGCTGGGGAAAATTTTTTTATACAAAGCACATGTTTCTAGGAATTATAAAAAGTATCATAACTTTGCCAATCTATAGAATGCTAATGTAAAAGATAATTTATAATTGTTTAGTTTTTAGTTTTCACCAGAAATTAAAAGTTTCTATAAGAGTTAAAAAATTCTAATATATGTGATTAAAACTATTAAAACAGAAGGGAGACAGCTTCATACGCAAGGAGAATAGGATGTGTGCTTTTAGTAAAAGAAGATTTATGAAAAAGGAAACTTTGGGAAAGAATTTAATGTGTGTTCAGAACTGGGTAAGATTGGAATAAATTCAATTAAGTAAATTATTTGTTGAAATATAGTTGACAAACAATATTATATTAGTTTCCAGTATGCAACATAGTGATTTGATATTTGCGTATGTTATGAAATGATCACCGTAAGTCTAGTAACCATCTGTCTCCATAAACAGCTTTTACAATGTTATTGACCATATTTCTTATATTGTATATTATATCCCCATGCCTTATTTATTATATAACTGAAGGTCTGTATCTATTAACCTCCTCCCCTTCACCTATCAAAAATAAATCTATTATCTTGTCAAAGTAATCACACTGAAGTTTTATATTGTCTGTTTCAGGTCTTTACTTATATAAACCTGATTCTCTTGATATGGACAGAGCTACATTTTTCTCAGGACTATATAACCTTCTAATTTGCCTACGAAGTCTTTGTCATTTTGGTTACACAGATAACTAAGCATTGCCTCACAGTGACCCATGATCCTATTTGACTGAGTGTTTTAAAAACTTTTCGGTATTTTTGACAACCTTTCCAAAATTGAATACCAAATAAAGTCTTTTTGACTTAAAACTAACTTTGAGATATGCGATATTTCAGAGGGCCCCTGAAATATCTCAAGCTCTTAAAAAATAGAGAGATTATACTGACTTGGCACATTTGATAAGTTAGATTACATGTTAATCACTGTCCAATAAGATGTAACAATAAACCTCTCTGTGTTGTATCCGTATAGTGTTTGTTATAAATATTCCAGATATTGTGTGAAATTCCTGAAGATCTGATATGTCTCAGAGAAATACCTTCACTGACTCTCATGCAAAGGCAGCCACAACAGAATTTTGTCACCTGCATGTCCTTATAACATGGCAAAAGTCTGCATCAGAGACATTAAGAGGGATAAAAAACAGCTATAAACTAAATGAGCAATTAGAACTGTAGGAAACCCAAGATGGATGCTTCATACTTCCTGGCTCCCTGGCAAACGGCATTTTCATTTTTCGCATTCCTTCACCCATCATAGTGCACTTAAGATGACTCAAATTATAAATAACATTGGTGGGGGGACTTCTATAAAATTGTGAAAACAGTCTACCGGCAGTGTCTGACCTGTGATGTTCATAACCCTGAAAAAAACTATTTTTTTGTCTCAAAGGCCTCAGACCTCCTCCCTCTGAACCCTCTGAACACTTGTACCTGCACTTCATTCAACTACCGCCCAGTGCATGTTATCATAATATGTTCTTGTTAATGTTTGTGTGCTTTCCAGGTGGGTCGAAGTCTTCCCTTGTTGCAACACTCACGCCCACACAGTGACAAACTATTAGAAAATGTGCTTTCTACTTTGGCTGTATCTTCTACAGTTCCAGTGGTCAAGGCACCAAATTATATGAGCCTTAACAAAACCCTTGCAAACTTTTCACAGTCCCTGTCACCCTCAATTATCAAGGTC
Organism: Camelus dromedarius; assembly: GCF_036321535.1. Lineage (NCBI taxonomy): Eukaryota > Metazoa > Chordata > Mammalia > Artiodactyla > Camelidae > Camelus > Camelus dromedarius. The sequence continues at coordinate 23,018,896 of NC_087465.1, read as the reverse complement.
CGTGGAACTAATGGAAAAACGAGACTCAGCAGAACAAGAACTACATGGACTGAATGACCTGATAAATATGATTACAATTTTTCTGACTTTTTTTTGCCTAAAATAACATTTTTTAATCTTTTATTTTCCAAATATGAGAATTTTTTCCCCTAAGTTACCTATGACTTACAGCAATTTGGTAAATTTTACCTTTATAAGCAGAATTAGAACATTAATCTTTTTCTCCCTACTTGATCCCTCCAGAATTAAGACCCTCTTAGTGAGTGTTCTTATTTCATGGCAATGTACTTATTTCTACAAGTTCAGTAAGAATCTGTTCTTCTTGTAACAGGATACAATTCAAAACATTGGTAAGATTACCAGGGCTTTTTACTGGAATGTCATATTTAAGAGTACATGTAGTTCAGATAGGACCAGACGGCTTTAAGGAATTAGGGTTGACTTTATGGAGTCAGTATAGTCCCTTGGAAAAATAGCCATGTACCTTTCTTACATGACTTCTAGCATGTGTATGTAAAGATGGTCACTTTCCAGCAGGTGCAGGAACTTCAAGATATTTTGGGGACTTCAAAAAGAGAGAAATTCACCAAATATGTAAGTGGTTAAGAAAAAGTCTGAACTACTTAGCCTGGTTATCCTGGCCTTGAGAGTCCTTTAAATGTCCAATCTGAGATTTCTCATGAAAAGCTCCAGCAAAGCAAATTTAAAACAGCCTCTTTGATCAACACCATTCTTGTTACACTTATGTAAGTAATCATATCTATTTTACTGAAAACTAGACTTATTTTGTAAACATATTAGTCTTAACTTGGCTATCTTTAATAGAAATGTAGGGAATTTTAGAGAAAAAAAATTTTTTCACTAATAAACATTTGTGAATATTACATTCTCGTGCTGTTAATTTTCTTTGCACTTTTGCTGTTTATCTGTAAACCAGACTAGACCCTGAATTCTTCTAGTTTCCCCCAATATCTGGCTATGACTGCCCAAAAGGGTGCTCCCAGTTTTCTCCAGCCCTTTGACTTGGAAACACTGAGAACTAAAACTGTCTTTTTTTGAAGCCATGTAAGCCAAAGGAAGACAACTTAATAAAAGTTTCAGATAAATCACTGCAACAGCTCATGTGTGGACAATCTTCCTGTCTTTTTCTACATGGACCACTTTGAAAGATCATCAAAGGCATTTAACCTGCAACTTGGGAAAATCTGTCAGGTGGCCACTGTCTGCCTCACTCCCGCTGAGGATGCTTCAAGCCTGACATCTAGGACTTTATCCAACTGGCTACCCTCAGAGCTCAGAGACTGAGGTTATAGTCCATTCCTGTCACTAAGCACTGTCTTTCTTTCATTTCCATAGAAATGCTTCTTATTAAATGCCTGATTTCTTGCATTATGGGCCTAAGCTGGGGAGCCCACTGGCATCACCACCTCCTTAAATGAGACACAGCTGTTAAACTAGACTGCCCTACTCTCAAGGAGGAGTATGGGACTGGTTCAGGGAGACAGAGCAATCTACCAAACAGCTTCTACACCCCAACTGCCAGGGGTCAGAAAATGCCTCCCCAAGATGTGCCTTTAGGCACATGGTTTATTTTGAGCTAAAGGCAATGGGGCCCTGTGGACTCAAGAGAAACCACTGTTCCTCCCTTAACTACCTAGAAGAATTTAAATTAGGAATCTTCCTCAGAAAAAGAGGCTATTACCAAAGATAAATGTTATCTAAATCGTCTCATCTGTATGGCAGAGCAAACATCTGATTACCAAATATCTGCTTTTCTTATTGTTCTGCAAATGAGACTTCTGCCCTTGGAAGCCCCAGACCCCCAACCCATTCATGTATCCCATTCATTCATATATATCAGGATGGCATATGTACCTCATTTTACTTTTCTGGTTTCGAACCTCTCATATATGTGAGGTGTCCACACTTACAAATTAAAATTTGATTTTCCTCAATTAATCTCTCATGTCAATTTAATTCTTAAACCAGCCAGAAGAACCTAGAAGAGTAGAGAAAAGTTTCTTTCTCTCCAATCATACTTTTTTTTCACTAATCTAAGTTACTTTGGTTTGAAAAGTCAAAATGCTTTCTTTTAACTTTTTCCTTTGCTTTTTCACTAAGAATGCATTCTAACATGTATTAAAAGTTATTATAATTTTATTTGGAAAAATTCCAAATATAATAAAAAATAATATTTGTTTTCACTATTTAGTTTTGAAAGCTACAATTGATAATATTTGATATTGAAAAGGGTGTGGAAAAATATAAAATCTCCTATACTATTGGTAAAAGTTTGGAGTGCAATAATTTGATGGAATTTGACACTATATACCTATGATTTTATGTTTGAATAATATCCTATCTCTCAACTCATTTGTAGAAATGTACCCTATAGAACATGAAGATTTCAATTAGAGCATTTGTTTGTAAAAACTAAACAAAAACAAAGCAAAGAAAAATGTCTATTTATAGAGAACTGGTTAAGTAACTTTTGGTAAATCACTGTGCTAGAAAATTATGTCTCCATTAAAAAGACATTATATATAAATACTTTAAGTAAAAAAACATACTAACATATATTACTAATTGGAAAAATGAGAGTTGCCCCAAGTTATTTATATGTCATGAGCTGTGAACCATCTAAAAAGCTCTTACTTTCTCAAAGATGTTGCTCCTGAATTTTCTCTTTTATCACCAATATTATCCATTTTTTCTCTTTTTATGGATCAAATATCAGCAATGTTGAGAAAAGTAAGCTCTCCTCACCTCAGGCTTCTTCTAGGTATGACTGAGTTTCACTGCTCCTTAAGAGAAAAACACTTTGAAAGAATATCCTGTCTTCCTTTTCTCCACATTTACATTGCCAGCTTAATTATTTCAGATTGTTTCTTCTCAATTTTTGTGTGTGCTTTGTTGTAGTAATAAACAATTATTGAGTAACTGATCCCTTAAATTAACATTATATAAAATACATATAAATGAAAATACTTAAATATCAAGTATGTCTTTCAAATAACTTTTTAACACCTATCTTCTGACTGTAAATAAAAAGAGACACCAAAAAAACAAATGAAAACCCATTTTGAGAAATAGGACCTCAATACCATTCAAAGGTTATAAAATGTTGCACAAGTTGAGGAAAAAAAAAATGGGACAACAGTAGCTGGGGGTTGGGGAGGATGCCAAGCAACTGGTGAGTAGGTAAGTATGGTCTATTCACAAAACAGACACTGCTCAACAATACAGAGAATGAGTTACTGATAAATGTAGTAACATGGATGAACCTAAAAATAATATTGTGGAATAATTTTAAAAAAGACAAAAGAGTACATATTATATGATTTTGGTAATAGGAAATTCTGAAAATGGAAACGAATCTATTGTGAGAGAAAGCAGATCAGTTGTTTCAAGAAAAATGAGGAGACAGGCAGGAGCTGGACTATTGAGAGGCATGGGAATCTTATGGAGGAGATGAAGGTGTTCGTTGTCTTGACCGTGGTGATGGCATCCTGGATGAAATCATATCTCACAAGTTATTAAATTGTACACACTGTAAATATTTAAAGTCTATTGCATGCAAATTATACCTGTCTAAATGTGATTTAAAAAATCAAAATGGAATGCTTCAGATAGTTTACCTTGTTCTTTACACAGTCCTGGTTCACAGATTTTTTTTTTAACAGAAAGTTTCTTCTTATGAAAGTTACATTAATTATCACTATTTTATGATATAATTTCATAAGACAATAGCATAACAATTGCCATCATTTCACAAGGAATAAATGAGGGTACAAAGAGGGGGAAAAAGAAGGAAAAGCAGTTATTAAAATTGGGATTTGAGTGGAGATAAAAGACCTAAAAATGCACTTTATTATTTGAGAAATTGTGCCTTTTGATTTGGCATTTGAACATGCATAATCTTGGAGGAAAAGACGGGATGATACATGGGAAAGAAGGAAACAGAATTCCTAGCCTGAAGGTGACAAATTAATTGTTCATCATTCAGCTCATTAATTTTATCCCCATTATGAGATTAAAACAATGCTCTTAGAGGTTCTTTGTTTTTTGGTTTTTTTACTCTAAGACTATGATTTGTGACACTTGAATAGAATCTTTAAAGGCCAGGAGTTCAAAAATAATTCTGTGAGCCCTCTAACATAAACTATGTATGTCCAAACAATTAAATTGCATAACCCTTCATGTACACCATGTTGAAGAAAACAATTTATTGGCTCATTATAATGAATAATAATTTAAAATAGCCTACAAAACATAAAACGTACATTATAAAAGAATGACAAATTTCAACTGGTCTAAATTGTGAATTGAGAATCATTCATTGAGCATAATACTCCTAATTTATCAACTCAACTTCGTTATATTAAATCTGTATTCACATATGTGAAAGGAAAATAATCTATTTCAAACTTGTAATAACTATTATTAAACATAAAAGATGCATTATGGTATCTTGAAGCTGATCACTATTCATATTAATAATTTTCAGAATACTATTATGAAATGAAATATGAATTTTGTACACTGAAAAGAATACATGGGAAAACTTAATATAAGTGTCTTTGTTTCCTCCACTAGGAATTATACTGTGAAAAAAGAACAGTGTTGTAAAGGCATATGTGAAGGAAATGGGGATCAATATGATAGAAAGATCACTAAAGCTTCTCTCTCAGCTTATGGAAACACTATTAGAATGATGTCTATAACAGTTTTTTTGTAGAATCATTTTGAAATATCTAAGTTTAATTTAAGAGATTATTTTTTACTCTTATTTAAAAAAAATGCTATTCTTCAAAATGGGACTGCATTAAGCAGCTAAAAAGTAATCATTGCATGCAGGCTGTGCACAGCAGGCACCCTGGCAAATTTGTAAGAATTAAATGCTAGACTGTTCAACTACTTCCAAAAATCAGTCTGAAAGGGGGTCGATGAAGAAGAGCACAGACATTCTTGTGCATGGATGGACAATTATAAGCCAAAGGAAATATTTAAACGTTCCATGCTCCTTAGGGAAATTTTTGCCTCTGAATTCTCATTACTTTTAAAACAAAATGATTTCCTTTGAAAGAGAGCACATTCAAAGACTTTCTAGACTGTGAACTGGCAACAGAAGAAACCAGCTTCATTCTCTGGCTATTTACATAGCACTTACTACATAATAGGAAAATAAACATGGTAAGCCACGAGAAGGGTAAGGAAGTGGAAGATAAGGAAGACACAGCCCAGAAAGGGAAAACAAAACAGTGTAACAAGAAAAAGAAGAACTCAGGCTTGTGAAGAATTATTATCTCTCGCTTCAGCCAAATATTTTTGAAATGCAAATGATTCAATAATGAGTGTTTTATTTTACAATCTCCAACTCTCAGTTATACCACAGATAATTAGGCATTTCATAGATAAACCAGTGCCTAAGGTTTTCATATCAATTAACAAAATGATGAGAACACATTAATGAAATAATTCATATAAACTTTATCAAATCTTATTAGAACAACCTTTTGCAAGAATTGGCTCAATTAGTCAATTAACCTATAAATGCCTAAGCTTAAATTGTTGCCATTCTGCTGTCAACAATTTTAGTGATTTTAGTTTTTCAGACGGTTTACCAAAAGTTGGAGAAGGCTAGAATAGAAACTCAAATTAGTCAATTTTTTTATTTAGCAACTCCAGCCAAAGAGGTTTAGAAGATGGAGGGAGATTATGGATTAAATTATAATTTCTTAAATTTTTCTGGATTTTTAGCATCAATACTGCCTTTTTTCCTCCATAACTATAGATAATTTGCAGTTGTGGTCCTAAAAGCAGTTTTCAATGTATACATGTTATTTGACTTATATACTGGACCAGAATAAAGTTATATAGTACAATTCTACCATAATATGTGTGTAACAGATTGAAATTTATGATATCAAAAACCATTTGATGAGGTTTTAGAATATCCATTAGTCTAGATGAGAACCAAAAGGGAAAAACGTTGATCTATACTTTCATGATCGTTAAGAGATCCTGATGCTCTTTACAATCATTCCACACATTACCCCACACACCTGCCCTGATGCACTTTTGGATAACTCAACTTTCCTAACTTCATGACCTCTGTTTCACACTGCCCAATGAGGAACCTCAGTGTACTGTCTTCCCTTAATAAATTCCAGAGCGTGTCTCTTGTAGCTACTAGTTAGCAAACAGTTCATTGCAAACCCATTTGCTTTGTAAAACTGACTGTCCTAGTACTTAAAGAAAGATCCATAACTGAATGAAAGAAAACCACACAGAATTAAGAAGAAACTTTTAAGCGAATGCTTATATTTTCGCTCTTCTTTTTAGAGCTGTGTAGCAGTTTTTTCACAAGAAAGGCAATTTTCCTTCATTGAACTTGACTTAGGTATGAACCAGTTATTTCAAGTTTACTTCCTGGCTTTCCATTTCTCCTGTGAAATATTTGCTAGTGACTTTGAAGTGGATCTCAGTCACAGTTGGTCCCACTACAAGAAAGGATTTTTTCTTTTTTGCTTTATTTCTCAGTGAGTACTTTATCTCAAGAGCATTCGAAATGTGGAGCGGCAAGACCCCAGATGCAAGTAACTGTAGCTCAAAATGAATGATACTGGGAACCGCGATGGTTAGAAACCCAGATTGCAACATCTTTCAAATGTGGAAACTCCACTTAAAATAGGCTTTTATATTGAACAGCTATTCTTTTGACACAAAGACATTGTAAGACTTTTTATTACACTAACACTTCACAAGGCTGTATTATAATTGTACAAAAAATAATATCATACACATGATTATTAATGAATATATATGTTCACTGATGAACATACCTATGTATATGTTCATTTTCTGATGGGAAAACAAAAGGAAAATAATTCACTTACATAGATTTGAGGTGTATTCTTCTTTTTCCTAGCATTGCCTCAAATTGTCAGAATGGATTATTTTAAGGGCCTTTTAAATATAAAATATAACATGAAAGTTGTTGCTTTTAATTCTTTAAAATAACGGTGTTTGATTTTTTTGGGGTATAAATATCTCCCAGAGAACAAATACAACCGAGCAAGAAGTAAAAGAAGCAGAAAAAATGGCAAAATGCTTTAAGGGGAAGCTGCTGGAGAAAAGCTTCTGTTCTCAAACAATGATGTAGGTAACAAAAGCGCATTTCCTCCAGGGATGTGGCCAATCTGGGGTTTTGCTTGAGATGTTGGTTAACAAGACTCTGGCTGCTGACTCACCACTTGGAGTTGAGTGCACCTGATAGCAGCACTTAAGGCCATTAGTCTTGCAGGAGCCAAACAGAAGTAACATTTTTGCCTCCACAATAACATGTAAAGCGTATTAAGGATCCTGGAGTTTACTGTGTAGCTGCGTGTCACATGGGTATTAGTTTGCTACAGATGATAGAACAAAGTACCATGAATTAAGTGGCTTAAAACCATAGACATGTGTTGTCTGACAATTCTGGAGACTTGAAGTTCCAGACGAAGATGTGTGCAGGCCACCCTTCCTCTGCAGGCTTTAGGGGAGGCTCTGTCCCCAGGCTGTCCCCTCACTTTTGGTACTTCCTTGGTTTTAACTCCAGTCTTCACAGAGTGTTCTTCCTGTGTGTGTGTCTGTGTTCAGAAGTCCTCTTTTTATAAGAACCCCAGACATGTCAGGCCTTCCTTTTTCTAGTAGAACTTTATCTTAACCAATTGTATCTGCAATGACCCTGCTTCCAAACAAAGTCATATTTTGAGGTGCCAGGGGCTAGGTTTTCAATATATAAACTTTTAGGGAACACAATTCAACCCACAACAGCATATAGATAAATGTCTTCCTGTAGGCAAAAAATTAACATATTCTTACACTCAGACTTTGGAATAGTATCTATAATTCTCATTTTATTCATGCATAAATCACATTGTATTAAACTCTGTAGTGGTAAGCAAAGTGAAGCCCATTTGTTTGTCTCTAATGAAGTTCTATTTTGGGGGGAACCAGTCACTATCTGTAGATAAGCAGCAAGAATAATCTCAAAAGCTACTTTTATAAGATTTCCAAGATTTCAAGTCCAGTGCCTTATCTATCAAGAAAAATCTGACCTTGAAATGTACTGTTGCTGAATATTGATGGCATATATACTTAGAAGAGTTGATTTTTTTTGAAGGCACAAAGAGAGACAACCTGAAATGGCTGAAAGCTAATTCTTTTAGAACAAAAGTGATATAATTGACTCATTTTCACTTTATCTGATGATTTTCTAACTGACAAATCTCTGTGAAACCACTTCTATTAGGAGGGGTGAAATTCAAATGTTTTTCTTTTATAAAAATGTTAGTAAACAAGTCTGGCTAGGCTTTGAAGTTTATACTTGTGATGCGTATTTTCATACCTAGACTACGTCAAAACGAAAATAAAAGGCTAATGATTTTCAATTTTATTGTATCTGTATATTTCTTCCTATGTCTTAAGTTTCAAAAGGCTTAAAGAGCAAAATTACCAGATCTGCAAAGAAGAAGGACCAGACCTTTAAATATATATATGACCAGATATCCAGTAAACTTAAGCTGTCATAGACTCACAATTCATTTTAATAAACAAGCATTTGTGGATTGCTGACAATATGAAACATATTATAGCAAATATTATGGAAAGTGAAAAGGGGAGTAAGTTATGGCTGCTTGACCTTAAAGACTATAGTTCCTTTAGATAAGCTGAAACAATCAACCAAAATAGAAAACTAAAGATGAATGATTTCACTAAAGAACTAATTTTAAAGTATAAAAATTACAACAATACTTATAATAATATGATACTTGACAATGATACGGCACTTCTCATATGCCAGGTGCTGTTTTAAATGCCTTATATATATTTATTCAGTCTTAGAAATATTTTTATTATCCTTGTTGTACAGGTAAAAAGAAACTGAGGCAAAGATAGATTACATAAATTGGTTTCTGAAGCTGCAAAGCTAATAAGAGTTGCAGGCAGGATTCAAACCCAGCCAGTTTGTCTCTAGACTTCCTTTCTTGTCAGTTAACCTGTACTGCCCCTCTCCTCTTAGAATTCCTGGCATCAGATGGCAAACTAGGATATTTTTAGTCTACACACTAAGGCAACTCACCAAATACAATAAAAGTAATCAAAAAGATAAGAATGAGGAAAGACCTTTGTCACCAAATCAAAAATAATGAAAAATGTCCCACACATTTGTAAAGTTTGGACCCAATTAGATGAATATTGGGGAAAATATAAGATACAATAGATGTGGAATAAGAGAGGCAATGTGAGTCTTCCTTCTGACAAACACATCCCCAGACCTCATTTAAGGGATAGATTTTATCAAAAGTAAGTGAAAAATACAGGAACATTTTGCACTTGGAATAATGATTCTAAGGGAAGAGACATCCTTGAAAAAGCCAAATTCCAGCAGAGGCGCAGAGCTAAAGGAGAAATGCCATGCAAGCTAGCTCTACTTCCCACGACCCATCCTCCTAGTCAGAGAAAAACTACAAAATCAGGTGAGGGGACAAGGGAACGAGCCGTCACCCAGGCAATCGCTATTTAGAATCAGGTGAGCAGTGTCACAAAAAGAATCTGACACGTGGGGATTCACCGACTAATTTTTTTTTTTTTCTGAAGGAGGAAGTGCTGATAATTATGGAAGGCCTCTTTAGAAATTGTTTCCCTCCAGACTCGCACACTGAAGTCGCTGCTTGTCCTTTCTTACTTCCACATCTCATTTTAAGAATGAGTAATAAGCAAAAAGGAAGTAGCATGGGGCTGATGCTGAGAGGTTTGTTTTGTCTTTTTTTTTTTTTTTAATCAGGAAAAGAATATAACAAACATAAAAAATGACCCCCACCACCATAATCAACCCTACCAGGTCCTTCTGAGGAACAGACAGGACACTACATACTTTGTGCTTTTTAGTGCTTCTACTCCCAAAAGACCACACTATTGAGACCCAAAGGATGAAGTGGTCCTTCCCAAGCAGCCAATTGTAAAGGGACCCTTTCAACCAAGCTCATTATTAAGAATATGGCTTGAATGAATCACCCTCATCTGCCTGACTTCTCAGGATGAACACCGGCATCCGTGTTTATTTCTGGCAAGGTTAGAAGCCTCAGGTTTTCCGGGCATCCACTTTCACTGGAACTTTCATTATCAATCAGGGGTCTTTATGCTCTCTCTCACCTATTCCTCTAACACTTCCTTCCTTGTTCTTTGCCCTCAGGTTCTATAAGGTCTGAGCTAGCAAATCCTCTATATCAACAATCTTGTATTTGAACTTGTTTCAGTTTTTCTCATCTAGGCTGACATGGCTTTCCCCCAAGGACACCACATCCCCTTCTCAAGGGGAGACTACTTATCTCTCACTTCCCAAGCCTCCTTTGTCCTTTTGTCTCCCCTCTCTCTGCCCCTTACTCTCCAACTAGAGCAGCAGGAAGATGGGGCAGGAAAAAAGTAAACATTTCTTAAAATGCAGTGATGAATGCAAGGTAAATCAAAATCAGTAAACTTAAATACTTCAGAGGAATGAATGAATTTGGTAAATGGGTGATTCAAGGTGACGCCTTGGGAACCGGCCTGCTTCCCACCCGGACTCACTTTAGGGGCTGATCCTGAGCCTTCTTTTCTGTGATCCTTTCTCCTCCCAGATGAGCTCATTTATTCTCATAATTTCAAACACTGTTTCTGTGCTACGGACTCACGTATCCATGTCTTAAGCCTGAATCATTCCCCTTTAAACTAAACTCATGTAACCCAACTGCCTACTTAATATTTCCACCTCAGGGCCTTAATACGTATTTGTTCAGGTCAAAACTCTTGTTTTATCCTTACTGACTACTCAAACCAAAGCAATGCCCTCTCCTGGATGTCTCCTGTTAACAATTAACCAGGTGAACCACTATTCGTCTGGTTACTTCAACCCAAGTTGAGGTTCATCTCTGATTCCTCCTGTTCTTTCATCCACTTACACTGCATCTGTCTTCAGTTTCATGGGTTCTATCTCCAGCACATCTGAAATCTCTGTCTGTTTTGATACAGCTCCCCTTCCATAGCCCAACAGGTATAAATCGCTGTCGTCTCCCATTTGGATTGCTCTGCTGCTGCATTAACCCCATAATTAGTCTTTCTGCACCTGTGTACTTTCTCCAGTTTACCCAAATGCAATCCATTTTTTGCATGAACAAATCAGATTGCTGCTCCCCTGCTTAAAGGCCTCTCAGAACTTCCCGCTGAACTTCAAGTTAAACCCATTCACTGTACTGACTAGAAAATGCCCTAAATCAAGGGTCACCAAACCATTTTCTGTAAAGAGCCAAACAGTACAACATCTAGGCATTGCAGCCTCTGGGGTTGTGCCGTTGCAGCACAAAAGCGTCGCAGACAATATGGAAACAATAAGCAGGACTGTGTTCTGATAAAATTTTAATTATGACACTGAAATTTGAATGTCATATCATTTTTATATCATATTTTTCTTCTTTTGATTTTTCCCCCAGAAATTTAAAAATTAAAAAAAAAAAAGCAAAACATTTCTTAACTTATCCAAAATCAGGTCGGAGGCTAGATTTGGCCTGTGGGATATAGCATGTCAACCCATCTAAATTACTATCCCAGACTACCTTTCTGACATCTCCTTACACGTCTGTTCCCCTACCTCGGTGTGCCCAGCCTTATCAGCCTCTCTTCTGTTTTAGCATACTCCAGTGTTCCCTTGACCCACACCTTGCACATTCATTCTTAGCTTGACTTAGAATATGACTTTCCTTGTGGTATGAATGGCTTGTTACTTATCCTTTATCCTTCCACAAGAATACAACCTCTTGCTAGCATTGTTTCTTACTTTTCTTCTCTCAAGTGGCATTTTTACCCCATCCTAATACCATTTTATTGTTTATTTCTCCAAGAAATTACCTGCCCAGTTCCAAGCATGTAGTAGTTACTCAATAAAAGGATGACTAAAACAAAATAAGAACTTCCACACTCACAGACAAAACAATGGGAATGTGGAATTTTTGAAAGGAAGTGGCCCACCTTGTTAAATATCAATACTACAGAATAGTCACCCTTAACATGTTGGCAAAGTTAGGAACTTTCAAGGAAAAGAAAGGATGTATGAGCAACCAGGTAAAGGAAAACGTTATATAAAAAAGAGAAAGGAACAGTTCCAAGTTGTTCTCTTAACTTAATGCAACTTTCAGGGTTAGAAAAAAGTGCAGCAATGTTAAATTCTGGGAGAAAGAAAGCTTAAATCAAGGAATTATTCAAGAGCATAAGAGATTATAGGATAGGAATGACACAATGAGGAGCTCCGTAGACCCAATCTCCAGCAAAACCATAACTGGTAAAATTATTTTAAAAAAATTAAGTCTCTGAAAAATTTCCTTAGGGCAAACAGTTAGTGAATAAATTCCTATTCAAGAAAATGTACTAAATCTCACTAAGAACAATAAGAGTTGCAGGCAACTGAGCAAAGATTCACTTTCTGCCCAGCCCCGATTTCTCATCAGCCAAGCTCCATGTTGCAAAAGTTGCATTCTAGGCTGATGCAGCTGAGTGGGTGGGGAGTCCCTTCTGCCACTCAGTTCCACCCGGAGGGTGAAGACTCCATCCCAGGCACGGCAGGTCAGATACTAAGACTCTAATCATCCTCCACTCAGCTTGCTCATTGGACAGAGTTTCAACTCTCAGAAAGGAAAGTGAAAAAATCAGAAACCCAGTGCCCAACTCATAAAGCAGGAGAGTCACTTCAAGATAAGTGGGACAAAATGGAACTCATTCTTAATCTTACATTGATATAAATTTGAAAATAAAAGATTTGGCTATCAATTTAAATTCAAAGACATGTAACTGAGAAAATCTGATTTTACTCCAAATCTTCTAAGTAAAGAGGAAAATCTTTTCAACTGAAATAAATATGCATTCTTAATTATCTCATTGTACATTGCAGATACATATATATCTATTCAAATATGCATTTTTCCAATCCATTTTTATGGATAAAATATGTGCCAACTATTATATCAGGAGGATATTAAGACTAAATATCTTTGAGTTCAATAGTTAAAGACTTACAAATATAGCAAAAGCTCTCAGCTAGAGAGTTAAAGGAAGGGGGTGGTTCGGGTTGAGAGCGGCTATAGCTTAATGACTATTTCCGAAGGGTAATACATATCTCCTTTTTATTACCTCCTTTCTTATGTATTGATGCATTTGATTTGATTTGATTTTTAAGGATTTTTGTGTCTTGTTATTAGCCTTGCATTTTTTATTATCTGAGAAATGTTCACAGTCTACAGAAGTCTTAGGAGACATGATGGTTATGTATAATGTGATAAGCTGCATGGGATCCCAGAACAGAAATAAAAGACACATTAGGGAAAAAAGAACTAAGGTAATCTGAGTAAAGCTTTTAGTTAATAATAATTTATCAGTATTGGTTTATTAGTTGTCACAAATGTATCATGCTATGTACGATGTTACTAGTAGTAAAATTGGGGATGGGGTAAATTGGAACTCTACCATTTTCACAACTTTTCTGTCAATCTAAAGCTATCCTGAACTATTCTAGCAAATTCCATTATTGCTTGTGTTCTTTATTATCAACTGATTAGATGTATTTTTCTCTATGTTTATTTATAAAATCAAAACCTATGCAAATACTTTGAATTCTTTTAAAGACATTGACTATGTAATTCAAGGAATATTGCCCCAGTTTTAATGTTATTTCACTGTAGAAAAATTATACCTAGGGCATTTTTAAAGGTCACTTAGTATAGTTGAGAATTTATAACTTTATTTCTTTTCTCTTAGATCTGATTTTTTATTCCTATGCTTTTAACACTACCCTGTGTCATTGTCTTTCTTGTGTATGTGTAAAGCAACATGTGCAGGTTACTGGGCAATGTGTGGAAGCAAATCCCTTTCTGTTCATCCTTTTCAAAAGCAAAGAGCAAACAAGGTATCTGGCAGAACCCCAGTTCTTGTTTTTCATTTCCATTTCACCTTAATTTTATTCCTGAGTTGCCAGGCCTTAATTTTTTTTTTTTAATTTCAAAGTGAATTCTGCTTTTTATTCATTCTTCAGATTCAAAGACTACAAGCACTAAAATTTTTTGTACATTTCTAATGGAACTTTGTGATGAAGAGTAAATCTTTTCAACTAGGAACATTCTAAATTTAAGTGAACTCCGACAAGCAGCCAAATTTGTCCACAAAAATTTCCCCTGGAGGATCTCCCACATTGAGATTAGAGTAATGGCTGAAAATGGCATTATCATCATCATAATAATATCTTCTTCATCAAATTGTTGTGACAGTTAAATGTGGTGATTTTATAATGTGGTTAGAATGTTGGTGGTATGTAGATGTTGGCTAATATCGTCATTAGAATGCTTTAGTAAAAGCATTATTTCTTTCTGGACATATATGCATTATAAATACCAACCAATCCCAGGCCTAGTCTCTTAAAAAAAAACACACAGATACTGAAGATGTCATGAAACAGTTATATTCCCTACACGATTTACAGATTTAGCACTTGAGAGAATAGTCCTCTGATAAGTGAAGTTTTAGTTAAATAAGTGAAAGTCAAGTAAGTATATTTTTTAACTAAAAGAGTTAAAAATAACAATGCTTTCATTTTTGGAAAAGTTGTTAATTCTTTATTAGCATTTACCATTTTTAAAACATTAAGTCAATCATTTTTTGCCTACCATGTATCTGACATTGTTTTAGAAGTTGTGTTTGGTGCTGATAATTCAAAGTTTAAAAAGACAGATACTGTCCTTTTCTTTGGTTTATTATCTAGTTGGTATCAAAGAACATAAACACTTAATTTAAAGTGATTATGTAAGTAGATGGATATTTGGATCTGAAATTAAAATGAGAATATGATGTAAACGTAAACTTAATTGGAATATTATTTGCAGACGAATTGGTAATAGCCACTGAGGAAGTAGATGGAATTACCCAGGGAAATAATTGAGAAAGAGTTTATTAATTGGCAGGGTAGTGGAGTAACAGCTATTCTAAGCTCATTGTTGTCACCTAACATATCATGAAAACTGAATCTGGAATCACCTGAAGGCTTGTTCATTTATATGTCTTGCACATTGGTTTTAGCTGTTGGCTGGGACTTTGGCCAAGCTGTCAACCAGAATACAACACATAGCCTCTCCATGTGGCCTGAGCTTCCTCCTAACATGGTGCCCGGGTTCCAAGGAAAAGTTTCTTGATGGAGAGAGAGAGAAAGAAAGAGAGGGGAAGAGAGAGGAAGGAGAAGCTTTCAGAGTGAAGCTGTATTGTCCTTTATCACTTAAACTCAGAAAATACGCACTGTCACTTCTGTGGATTCTATTTATCAAAACAACCATAAAGGCCTACCAGTTTTAAGGGAAGAGGAAATAAACTTCATAGCTTGATGAGGGAGTGGAAACCTCTGAAATGCATACGGGAATAGAAATATTGCAATGCCATTTTTGGAAAATATAGCCTTCCACATAAAATTTCATGTAAAACCATTTAGATTTTGGTTAGGTTTTCCTTGGAGCCAAGTAAAAACTTGGAGAAAATTGGTAACACTAAAATATGGCGTTCTTATGCATGAACAGTTTATTACATTTATTTTATTTTTATAAAATAGCTGTTAATGAAGTTTATACATTTCACTGTAGAGATGCTGTATGTCTTTGTTAAACATTTTTACTATTCTGAGATGCTATGGTAAATTGAATTGTTCCTTCAAGTTATTTATTTAATTCTTAATGCTTAGTTGTAAATGACTTTTGGATACTAGCTTTTTATCCAGTCACAATTGCAAATTGTCACATTATTGTTAAAAACTGTCTATAGATTTTCTTCCCAGTACTTTTTTTTATTGAGCAAAATTCACATATTTGAGTACAGTTTGGCAAATTTTGGTAAAAAATATATTTCCACATAAACCATAATCACAATAAAGATAAAAAAATTTTATCACCTCAAAGAGTTCTTTCATGTCTCTGTCCAGCCAATCCAGCACATTCAAGTACAATTAGAATTTTTATTTATATAGTAATACATAAGTTTTGCCTGTATAGAATATTACATAAGTGGAATCTTGCACAGTATCTGGCTTATTCTTTTCAACATAATTATTTGCATTTATATTTGCTGTTGTATCTATCCCTTTTAGTTTTTGAGTTGTATGTCTCTTTAATTATTGAATAGCAGTCCATTGTATCAATATACTATAATTTACTTATCTGTCCTCTTAATGATGGACTGAAGTAGTCTGGGTCCAATAAAGAGACAGAAACCAAATAGTAAATTGAACAAAGAATATTTAATATTAAGAATGATTAACTCTACTTGATGGATGTTAATTAAACTTAATTGTGGTAATCATTTTACTATATATATATGCATATATAATATATAAAGTCAATTTCTTATGCTGTGCACTTTAAACTTATACAGTGTTGTATGTTAATTATATTTCAATAAAACTAAAAAGCATTAAATTTAAAAAGTGATTAAAAAGAAATTAGCCTAGCAATGATTGGCTAGTAAGAAGTAAAAAAAATTGAAAAAAATATAAAAACAGTGGTTAAAAGGAACAGCCACTACACTTGGGACTGCAATAGATTGTCCTCCTTGTGTTAATATCCAGACCTTGTTGGGGAAGGCATGGCTGTGGATTACCAAATGACAGGAGAGTCTGTGGTGCCACACTACCTGAACTTGCTAGAAATACACCCTTCAAAGCTTACTGGAAATTTGACCTCTAGGGTGCTGGGGAGAGCTGTTCCCAGGGAGGTATATCACCAGAGGCACTCTCCTACAAAGCCACCCAAGGTGGGTGCTGGGGGAAGCTGGGTGCTTCTGGCTAATGACTGCTCCCAGGGCTGTGCACTGGAGAAACCCCACACACTGCAATAGCCAACTGAGCAAATCCACTGGAATTAGGAATTAAAGCTATTTTCTCTCCTTCAATGTGTCTTCAGTGAATTCTGCTGGGCAAACTTCAGTGCTAGCTGGAACAAGAGAAAATATTTAAAGGGCCCAGGTCCTTTTTCACAGATTAGTCTAAAAGGGTGAATTCGGAGCCTAGAGACAATAAATACTTAACCAACATTTGAAACTTTGGGTATTTGGGGATAGAGCTACAATGAATGTATTTTAAAGTAACTCGTGGAGATGTTTCCATGTCTCCTGGATCATAGAGTAGATATATGTTCAACTTTAAGATACATTGCCAAAATTGTGGTAACATTTAGAATCACCTTGTAAATTTCTACAAATAAGCCAACAAAGACTTTAATTAAAATATATTGAAACAATCAGAATTGAGAGAACTGACATCTTAATAATGTTGTCACCTAATCCATGAACATGGTATATTTATTTATTAAAATCTTCTTTAATATCTCAAATAATGTTTTATATTTTTCAGGGTAAAGTCTTGCACAAATGTTGCTCATTTTCCCTAAATCCTCTATATTTTGAATGATTGTAAATGGGAGTTTTTGAAACTTCTTTTCTAATTGTTTGTTGCGAATATAGAGAAATATGCTGATTTTTGTATATTGATCTTATATACTGAGACCATGTTACATTCACTTATTGGTTCTACTGATTTGGGAGGGTAGATTCCAGGGGATTTTCTGTTTACATAATCATATCATTTATAAATAAACAGTTTTACTTTTTTCCCCAAACTTTTTGTCTATTGTGTCTGTCTGGCCTTCTTACATTAGCTAGCACCTCCAAAAATATAGAATAAAAGTGACATATGGAGACTTTTTTTTGCCTTGTTTGCGATCTAAGGGGGAAAGTATTCAATATTTTATCATTAAGTATAATATCAAAGTCATCTTCTGGTATCACAGCTATGCTGGACTCATAAAATTAATCAGGAATTCTTTTTTTTTTCCCTGTTTTTTTTCTGTTTCCTGAAAGTTTAAGATTAGTATAATTTCTTAAATATTTGATAGAGTTAATAGTAAAGTCAGCTCGGCCTGGATATTTCCTTATGGAAAAATTTTAATTACAAATTCAATTTTTAAATAGGGAAAGGTCTCCTAATATATATATATTTTTAAATTTCTTGTTGGTGTAAATGGTGTATTTGTTGGAGGAGGTCATCGAGAGGATGTGACTACCAGTTGACCTGTGAGTGAGACCTAGGCAATCAGAGGTTTCTCATCCCCTCCCCTGTCCTTGGAATTTATGTTTCACCCACTGTTCCCACAGCTAGAGTTGTTTTCAAGGATGCAGGCTTGAGAGAGCAATATGTTGCTGAGGCTGTTTAGACAGTATACCTAACTGAACCCAGCTAAGGCCTCTGTGTAAACTTTTAAGACTGGTGGGCAAGTGATGAGCTCTACTGTCTTCTAGTCACCAAAGGCAAGCCTCATAAGTAAGTTCCCTTGCTTATTAAACTTGCCACCTACAATCTACAATGTCCTACCTCTTTCTTGAGTCTCTCCTTGTCTTCTATTCATATACTAGATAGCTTCAGATTTTTTCCCAGGAGACTCTCAACCAACAGTATTTCAACTACTGTACTTTCTATATCTAGTATTTCCATTTTAGTTGTGGTTTCTTACCCATATTTTATGTTGGTAATTTCTTCCATTGTCTCTTTGACTATGTCTTTAAAGCTAATTTAAAATTCTTAAGTTTAAAATTTATGCTTTAGCATTTATACCTCTGATAGAATCTATAAATACTTAGTGTGTGTTATTTTCATAGAATTGTGCTCTTCAAAGATCTTGTTTATTGAGTCTTTGAGCTTGTTTTTTCCCTGAGTGTATCAGCTCCCCTGATAGGACTGTGGAATAGTGAAGGTTGGTCCAAATAGTTCAGGGGATGGGCAATGGGTGGGTGGTATGTTCAAGTGTCCTTGGCTCAGACAGCCACAGTCAGTTGCTTTTTTAACCTTACCAAACAAGTCCACAGGTCAGGGCTTCTTGCTTTCTAATATCCCCATTATAATACCCCTTAACCTCAGAATTAGAAGAAAACAATCCTCCCTGTTAATTCTCCAGTCCTGAGTACTTAGAGGGCAAAAGAAGGTAAGAAACCATCCACCTAAGAAGGTCACAATCTGTTTTCCTCAAGTTTTGTTAAGCACAGTTTCTGCATTGTCCTAATTTTGTTCCTGAGGACATTTGAGCAAGAGCTTTGAGTAGATGTTGTTGTCTCGAGGCAATGGATGGAGGAAAGGAACAAGAAGTTTGAATTTTTTTTTTTTCCTACATTATCCTCATGCATCCATGCTGTTTTCTCCTCCCTCAGGCGAAAGCCAGTATTCACAAACAGGCTCAAAGACCTGCCATCCAAGATTTTCTGAATTTTCCGTCTTGGTTTCCAATCATTTTAAGATGGGACTCTGGCCAGGGAGCCAGTTAAGGCATGAGTTTTATAAAGCTGACCTTCTAATTTTGAATCTCGATGTTAAAAATACTGAGGAAATTCTTTTCTTGGGTTCATATATAGTTAATCTTACACACTGGAAATATTCAAACACCACTGGTATCTGTACAACACAATTTAAATAAATATTCTGATACTAAAAATATTAAATTTTATCAGCTAAAATTACCAGAATAATATGGAAACTAAAATTATTTTGTGCATTGTTATATTTTATTGGCTTCAAATCATTCTATTTTTTTATGGGAAGGTTTTCAGAGATTTCTTATTCAGATTTGGAATGCAAGTGAGTTGTGTTTTCAAAAGCATTTTACATGAATGTATTTTGTAGTGTTTAAAAAGGCAATACAGAAAAAGAAAGTTCAGAGCCCATGTTAGCCAATTAGTCAGCCACTATACAAACTAGAGAATGAAGCAGGGATTGGCAGCTATATTGATATCAAATGATTTTTAAAAGTCACAAATTCTTTAACACCAATTAGCAATTCTTGCCTGAATTAATATATGCCTAAAATAGAATTTGCTACATCATAGACCATGAAAATGCACAGCCTTAGAATTGTTAACCAAAATTTCAGAAACAGAGACCTGATTGAAATAAAAAGGCGTTTATTTGCAGTCTGTTATGACTGCAGAATCAGGATGCACTTGAATTGCATTCCCCCTGACTGCAAAATAGAGGAGGCTTTTGAAGACACAAAAAAATGTAAAGTTACAGTTAGTTACATGAGTTGTTTATCAAGAATTATAATTGGTGCTGTCAAGAAGGGGTCCTTGTTAAATAAGGATTGGCTGGGGTCTGAAATGGTCTCACAGTTACAAGGGGAGAACTTGAGACCATAAGTTTGCAGCTGACAAGCGTTGTTCTGAATATGGCTGTTGGTGCCCTTGGGGTCTGGGACAGTTCAAAGGAAGTTCAGATTCTCAGTGGTGCTAAGACATGTCTGAGACCAGATTCTCAATGGTCAACTGACTCCATTTTTGTGTACCTGGACTGTGATTACTCCATTATAATTTTAATTTGTTAGCTTTTTTTTTTTTCAAGTTTAGTTGTACATTAAACATTGTCTTCAGCAATGGTGGTATATTTTCAAGCCCTTCATACCTATCCTGCTAAATTGCTGGAATAGAGTTCTTCTAAATTTCCAAATTTGGAAATCATACTTTTCAAGTCAGAGAAGTTCTTTCCCTTGATTCTTTGAGATTTTCATTACTTAAATTATCTTTTGATTCTTTCATTGGTTTTACCATGCTGGGAGCCAATAATTCTAATGATTCATCTTGATTTTTTTTTCCCTTCCATTTACTGAGTCTCCTGAAGTATGCTATAATTCATCATTAGTAATCTATGATTTTGTATTGCTGTAGCATCATTAAAAGTCGGGATTTCTTAACAGAACGAAATTGTAACAGTCTGGATGACCTGGAAGATTTTAATCATTTTTAAGTCATTAAAAATAATTCACTAGCAAATGAGCTAGTAAACTATTATCTTATTATTGAGGTGTGAGGAGGAGAGATCTGCCTGGTAATGACCTATGGGTAGTTCTTTTTGGCTACATGAATCAGAAGCAATCCCCTTTGAGAGTAATGTCCCCATAGGAGCACCAGAAATCTCTGGGTGGTGTTGTAGGAAGAAACTACACTCAATGAGCAGACGTGTGCATCCTTTCCCTCTGCACTTTCCTTAGCTCATGCCCAGAAATACAGGGAATGATATTTTCTCCCCCAAATCTTAGAGCTCTCAGATGAATATGTGGGTCTCAGATATAAGCTCGATCAGGTGCCCTTTGGGTAGAAAGAAAGCTGGGAGCGAGGTTCAGCAACTCAGACACCTCTTCTAAGCCATACATTTGATTTCCAAAGAGCTGATTCCAGATGATTATATTTTCCATTGTGACATCTATAACGGTCAGAAACCTAGCTGAGAGGATTTTAAATATCAGGTAATTTAATCTGAATCCTCTTTGGAGGATAAGAATAAACAAAGCTCAAACCTAAAAATATTTTGGATGAAGATTCAAAGGAAATGGATTATATACAATGATGCCCAAATGTCTGGTCATTTTCATCTTCCATTACTAAAAGCTTAAATACAGGGACAAGCACAGCTCTAAACTACAGGTGATAACTTTTTTCCTGTAAAATATTCCTGAGACTGAATAAAATTTAAAGAGTTCTTCTAGCCAACCTGCTTTTACTCATTAATATATCAACAAACTTTACTTCTTTATGTCTCTTATAATGACTGTTTCTGGACTCCCAGGTCAGGACTAAAAAGATCTCAGCATTAATGAATTCGCCAGGGTATCAAAACATTAGCACTTGATATCAGGTTTTTATAAATTACTGATAAGGAAGGCAAATGGTATACAACAAAGATAAGCACTTGAAATTTAAAAAGCTATACTTCTATCCCTAAGGCTGAAACTAAACTTATAAGTGACCTGATCCAAGATAACCTCTTTCTTGGCCCTAGACCCCTAATGGGCAAAAAGATAGGATAGAACTACATTAACCATCAGGTCAGGCTCCGTTTCAAAGTTTCACAATCAAGTCCAAGGTCTATGTTCTTCAGTGTCTATTCCTAGCTATAGAGAGGATAACTACTTTGGGAAATTAGAAACTTTCCTGGCACCCTCAAAATCACAACATATGTTTAGTCACTTCCTCTCCCAGGGAATAATTCATAAACAGCATTCTTCAGAACTAAACAATTCTCTTTATCATGCAAAATATTATAAAAAGTAAAGAAATATTTCAGACAGAATATTTGTATGTTATGTGCATGTGAATCCTTCTTGATAGCTGTTTTAACTCGGATAAATCACTTGACCTATCTGATCTTCAAATTCCTCACCTATAAAATGGAGATGATTCTGTCTATCACAGCATCAAACCTAAAGAATTAAAAAGACGGATGCACTTTACATTTCGTAAGTGTGCGTATGCCACCTGTATGCATTTTTACATAATCAGTTGTCAAAATAAAAGTACTTTCCTACTTTCAAATTTTCTGGGTTTTTTTTTTTCCAGTTCGGTTTTCAGGAGTATTTTATTTCTGCAGGATGCTCATTTTTCAACTGAGAGGGCAGCATATAATTTAATATATCATCTCATCTCAAATAGCCTGTTTGCAGTTGCTGTGTACTTTTGGCACAGTTGCACAGAGCTCTCCACTGTAAATGTCACCTCTGATAGATACCACTGGCTATCAGGCAGCTGGCATCTCTGGCCTATGGAGCAGGTCAGCAGGCAATTTTGCAGAGTGTCTGAGCAATCCACAGGAAGAACTTACTCAGCAGCAATACCAATTGCTTTTACTTAAAATTTAATTTGTATGATGAGTGCTTAAAGCGAGTTTTTACTTTTACCATCACATCAATAGCTTCCAAGAGGAAACTTCAGAGGCATAAACAAAAGGGAGATGAAGAGGCAGAAACTTAATAGGAAACAGGCAGTTTGGCTGTGAAAGTCCCATTTCTTCTTTAACTTTTGTGTCTGTCTGTGCAAGTTTGACTATGGCGGTGAACGTGTCATAGGTTCTTTTCCCTTAATGTTTTTCCTTTTAAAATGACATTCTTGGCTTAAAAATGACAAGGGATACTCTCTCTGATACTAAAAATATGAGGAATATGGAGCAAACACAGCCAGGATTAGATACTAACACGACTATGAATCAGAAGGCCCTTGGAGTAATCTTCACAGGGATAATACATGCTATTTATTTAAAGCTTTAAGAGATGTAATTGAGAAGTGAAAAATCATTAGGCGGACAACCGTGGAGGATTGGAAAGAGTAAAAGGAGTAATAATTCATTGAGGAATGAAACAAGTTATTGAGAGTGAAGATGTCAATGAAAGTGTCTATTTTGTGGTCATGGCCAAATTTTACAAGTATAGTTCACAAGCACGATGGTGGGTTTTGACAGTCAAGCCTATCTGAATTATTTTCCTTAGGTTTATTTTGCTACTACAGGATTTTAACTTGTATTTTTAAGGGCTGGAAATAACAATCTTTATAATAAGAAATTACTATAATATTTATACCATTTTCTCATAACCTTGGCTGGCAAATTGAGAGCTCTGTTGATAATTGATGTTAACATTTAGATCAGGTAAATTGATATGCATTAAAATACACAATTTTAATTAATCCCCTAAGTCAATTTCTATTTTTTTCTTTATTTATTGAAGTATAGTTGATTTACAATGTGGTGTTAGTTTCAAGTGTACAGCAAAGTGATTTGGTTATACATATACGTATATATGTATTCTTTTTCAAATTCTTTCCCATTGTAGGTTATTACAAGATATTGAAATATTACTATACACTAGGTTCTTACTGTATATCTATTTTATATATAGTAGTGTGTATATGTTTATCCCAAAATTCTAACTTGTCCCACCCCTGCACCCCTTTCCCCTTTGGTAACTGTAGTTTTTCCCTATGTCTGTGAGTCTATTTCTGTTTTGTAAATGTTCATTTGTACCTTTCATTTTTTACATTTCACACATAAGTGATATCATATGATATTTATCTTTCTCTTACTTCACTTAGTTTGATAAACTCTAGTTCCGTCCATGTTGCTGCAAATGGCATTATTTCATTCTTTTTATGGCTGAGTAATATTCCATTTTGTGTGTGTATACACACACACACACACACACACACACACACATACATACATGCCACATCTTTATCATTCATCTGTTGATGGACATTTAGGTTGCTTACATGTGTTGGATCTTGTAAATAGTGCTGTTATGAACTTTGGGGTGAATATATCCTTTCCAGTTAGTTTTCTCCAGATGTATGCCCAGCAGTGGGATTGCTGGATCATATTTTAACTTTACTTTTAGTTTTTTAAGGAACCTCCATACTATTTACCATAGTGGCTGCACCAATTTACATTCCCACCAATAGAGTAGGAGGGTTCCTTTTTCTCCACACTCTCTCCAGCATTTATTATTTGTAGACTTTTCAATGATGGCCATTTTGACTGGTGTGGTGATCCATTGCAGACTTGATTTGCATTTCTTTTATAATGAGCAATATTGAGCATCTTTTCATGTGCCTGTCGGCAGTCTGGTCTGTATGTCTTCTTGGAGAAATGTCTATTTAAGTCTTCTGCCCATTTTTTGATTGGATTTTTTAAAGCTCTATGAGCTATTTGTATATTTTGGAAATTAGTCCTTTGTTGGTAGCATCATTTGCAAATATTTTCTCTCAGTCCAAAGTTGTCCTTTCATTTTGCTTATAGTTTCCTTTGCTGTGAAAAAGATTTTAAGTTTTATTAAGTCTCATTGGTTTATTTTTGCTTTTATGTCTATTACTCTAGAAGATGGATCCAAAAATATACTGTTGCAATTTATGTCAAAGAGTGTTCTGCATATGTTTTCCTCTAGGAGTTTTAGAGTATCCAGTCTTAAATTTAGGGCTTTAATCAATTTTGATTTTTTTTTTTTTTTTGTATATGGTGTTAGAGAATGTTCTCATTTCATTCTTTTACATGTAGCTGTCCAGTTTTCCCAGGACGACTTATTGAAGAGACAGTCTTTTCTCCATTGTATATTCTTACCTCATTCATTGTAGATTAATTGACTATAAGTGTATGAGTTTATTTCTGGGTTATCTATTCCATTCCACTCATGTGTGTGTGTGCATGCATGCCATGCTGTTTTGTTCACTGTAGCTTGGTAGTATAGTCTGAAGTCAGGGACCATGATTCCTCCAGCTCTGCTCTTCTCTCTCAAGATTGTTTTGGCTGTTTGGGGGTCTTTTGTGTTTCCATACA
This sequence comes from Camelus dromedarius, assembly GCF_036321535.1. Lineage (NCBI taxonomy): Eukaryota > Metazoa > Chordata > Mammalia > Artiodactyla > Camelidae > Camelus > Camelus dromedarius. The sequence continues at coordinate 22,993,665 of NC_087465.1, read as the reverse complement.
AATTTAAAAGTGTTTTGTTCCAGTTCTGTGAAAAATGCTATTGGTAATTTGATAGGGGTTGCATTGACTTGGTATATTACCTTGTGTAATATGGCCATTTTAAGGGTATTGTTTCTTCCAATCCAAGAACATGATATTTCTTTCAATCTGTTTGTGTCATCTTCAGTTTCTTTCATCAGTGTCTTATAGTTTTCAGAGTACAGGTCTTTTGCCTCATTAGATGGGTTTATTACTAGGCATTTTATTATGTTTGATACAATGGTAAATGGGATTGTTTCCTTAATTTCTTTTTCTGATATTTTGTTGTTAGCCTAAGTCACTTTCTAAACCCAAGATTTTACTTTGCTTCTTTGAATGCAGGATTTATGGTCTAAAACAAGAACAGTTTTCATGAACCCAGTGGACATATTAAATCTATCCCAATGTTTGAAGGTGACAGATGCATTTTAATGTTTATTGTTTAGTGTTTGTTAAACTCATTATTGATCTTACAATATATTTCTGTTAAAAATGGTGGAAAATACTTTGCCTTTAATTTAGTTTATAAGCCTAAAGATATTAATTCTTCTAAATAAGAACTATTATGTGTGGCCATTGTTTAGGTTTGATTTTCAGAAAAAAAAAATAAATGATTTATTTTTAAATTAAGTTTTCTAGTTTTCATTTAAGGTTTTTGTTTAAAAAGACAAACATTATGTTTTTGGATTTTAGGTTTTTTTTATTTATTTCTTAAAAGAAAAATGATCCTCATACTTTGAATATTTTTTGTAGTCAATAATGTAAAAATTACCCCTTTTAGAGTGCATATCTTTAGTCATTTTTAAAAATTTATTAATATATATTATCTGTCCTTAACATAAGCTTCTTAGTGCACATCTAAATTAATGCTGACTCTCCTTGTGCTGCAAGATATCTCGTGAATTTTCGAACCTTTTTTTAAAATTGGTCTAATAAAAATTATTAAGTTATTACATTACAATCTATTGGAACCGATTCATGACTTGAAACAAAATCCCTACATTAATTTCATATTACTACATTAATTCTGATTAGCTGAACAGCAAAGGGGACAGAAAGTATAATAGGAAGCCAGAAAAACCCTTCGATTTTAATCTCTTATTAAAAATATTCTTAAATATAGTCTAGTTTCTGGCTTTAGGCAATTCTTTAAATGAACTGAAAATAATATATTTCTTCATTTCTTAGTGCCTTGGATTTTTTCCCCCTCTGGATATCATTGATCATACTGTGAAATAATACTAAAATTGTAGAAGATAGGATAATTAAACTGAATGCATATTGACACCAAGAATCTGTTCTAAAAATACTTTACTTCTGCTAGAGACAAATTGTTCTATTAGAAACTGAGCCCTTAGCCATGGTCTCATCCATCACACCGAGACCTGGCTGGCTGAGTGGCACTGGGCTGGTGGCAGGTGATGAACCTTGGGAAACTCACTTACAGATTCAGAAAAGTGATGATCTGTGAGGTGTTTGGTTGTCCAAGGGTGCTACAGCAAGATAAGGAGGAGGCCAAAGGAAACCAGAAGCTGTTAAGCAAAAGCCTGGAACAAAACTGAGACTTCCCAGAATAGTAGAAAAACATAGTTAGCTCTGCTCTGTTTGCTCCCAAGAAGTAAGCCTGCTAATTTGAACCTTTGGACACCTCCATTTGATCCCTTCAGGAAAAAAAAAAAAGAAAAAAAGGGTGAAAATTCTTCCTTGTTATCAGAGATTCTATCATGGGACAGGAAATGCTTATTCAATGTTTTGGGATGATAACTGCTGACTTAGTCATGGGTATTTTTCTGAGATACAGTGACTTGTAGCCCTCTGTTGAGTGACTTCAGTCATCCACAACTTTTACTTTTGAAGTATTTTCATGTTTACACTCACTTCATTATTGACCTGGATTCATTTGTTAAGGTCCGTCTGTCTTTTTCAGACTTAGCTCTGAGGTGTTAGGAGCTATCTTCGTTGGTTTTGTCTTCCTTTCTTAGTTTCTAGCATAACGCTCAGCTTTTAAATGTTACTGATATAAAGAAAGAATGCCTGACTCCAGGGGACTTCCCTGCTGTTGGAGCTATTAGTACGTATTTCTGAATTCCTAAAGAATTATATCTTGGACAGGGATTCCCTCAGTTGCAGATTTCTCTAGCAGAAAGTAGAAAATATTTTCCTATTATTAGCTCATTTCAGTAATGGTGAATTGTAGATTAAAACAAAATACAGTTTATTTAGTTGGATTCTGATTTATTGAAGCTTATTGAATTGCTGTAGCCTTATCTTTGAACATGAACATAACACCCTAAAATTAAGCAACAATTAATCATTCATACTTGATGACTACTCTTACTATTTAGTCACTCTTGGAATATTCTACATGCATTATCTCATTTAACTGAGCCACATCAATGCATTATAATTTGACATATAAAAGAAGTGAGTGATAAATAATGAAAATAATTATACTGATTTCACTCTTCAGTGAGTTCACAGTGCCTGGAAAGACTTGCAGATCCGTAGGTCATTATGAGAAATAAAACAATGCTATTTAACCACTAATTATGAGCATATGTGCATCCAAAATGCGATGCAAAATATTTCCTGTTCTTTCTAGCAAATCCCTTTTTTGTCCATAGAAACTAGGAATCTATTTTATTATCTCAATTCCTATTTCACAACTGCCACATTCACCCAAGTCTTTTCCTTCACTCCTTATTTCTCCCACCTTTGCTCAATCCTAAGCATGATCTTTTCTCATTTCTGGAAAGAAATAAACAGTTTTGGCAGAGCAAGATGAGAAGACGCTCAGAATGTCAAAGTCCTCTTACTGGAGCAAGGCAGCTGTTCACAGTCATTCTTCTTTGTTGCATTACTCTGCTAAAATCTTTTCCCTAATATTCTACCAAAGAATTCCTTTCCAGGAAGGTGAAAAAAGAAGGAACAGGAAATGAGGGCAAAAGAAAATTGTCCGTATCCTATCACCCCTACTATGTGCCCTACTATGTGACCCTTAAAGGAATGTTAAGGAGTCAATTAAAAATTTGAAAAGTCCTCTAACGAGCTTCATGGTTATTCTCAAGAAGAATGTAGCTACTTCTGAAAAAGCGGAGTCAACCTAAAATGTGTTTATGTGAAGTCAGTTAGCTCACACACAGTTGGCATGTGAGGGATGATGTCAATAGCATGTGTGTTGCATGTGATAACTTGTGATACCTGCCCCCACCGAATGCTTTAAATGCTTTATTCACCAAGTAACAGCCTTGAATACAAACCACACTAATACAAAGGGCAGAGAAACATGATATTGTAAAGCAGAAGTTCTTCCACTCAGATTATATTAGAAATTACCCCCCAAAACTTAGTCTTTTAAAACAACAAATTTCTCTTTTTGTTTTTAACAGTGTCTTTGGGTCAGGTATATGGAACTCCTCCAGCAAATGGATTCCTCACAAGTATGCAATCATCTCAAGGCTCAGGTGTGGGGATAATTCAACCCTAAGCTGTTGGCAGGTTGTCATTTCTATGTGAGCTTTCAGCCTGGGGAGCCCCCAATCCTCCCTGGTTGCTGACCCAACATCTCTTGCCAGGTGGCCAGCTCAGAATGCAGCTGTGAGCAAATGAGGGAACAAGAGCAAAGCAAGACAGAAGCTAATTTCAGAAGTGACACCCCATTACTTTTGTCCTATTCTCTTCATCAGAATCTAGTCACTCAGTCTGACCCACATTTACAGGGATTGCTATCAGGAAGTTGGGGAGTCATTTAGAACCTGCCTACATACCTTACATTTGTGTATTTGGCCTTTAACTCCATAATTTAACAATCTGAATCACTTGATTATTTTATTACCGTCTAATAATTTCACTTCTTTTTTTTTAAACTTTAAAAAGTGAAATCCTTTATACAGTGTACAGTGATCCACTAGCCTTAAATTGTGCTGCAGTCACCTGGAGGGCTTGGTAAAACACATTTTCTCAGCCCTGCCCCAGAGCTTTTGATTCCGTGGGCTAGGGATTCAATGGGCCTGAGAATGTACATTTCTAAAAACTTTCCAGGAGATACTGATACAGCTGGACAACTGCTTTTATTTTCTGGGAACCAATCATGTCTTTTGAATAGTATTACCATTTTAAATTAGTATTTATGTTATTTTTATTTCAGTTCTGATTACAAAATTGTATAAATATTGAATGATCTATACAAGTCTGTTTTACCCGTAAGCCCTGATATTTTTATGTCTGATTTTTCAAAAAGTAAGTTTTTTTCAAGAATGCATATATTTCATTATAGCATTATTGTTTGTATTAGGAGAATGATGCATTGAAATATTTTTGCAAAGAAAATATCTATTTTATGGGTGATGAATCATCTTTGGATGACTCTATCTTATGGCAATAAAAGACCATTTTAAACTCTAGTTGTGTGAGAATAAAATAATTAATTCAGGGAATGTCAATATCTGTCATAATGATTCTAGCAATTACTTTTTTTTTGCCCTTCAAGACAACAAAAACTGAGACATAGTGATTGGTGGCTCCTTACTCCTCTCAGACTTACAACTGTGAGCACTTTGGAAAATGAAAAGACTGAACAATTTTAAGGGCTTCCTTTCCTCTTATTTTGCTACTCTGTTTTATGTACAAGGCATTTATAATTGCACCTTAACGTTCTTTAAAAATATATTTTTAAAATGTAATACTGGACATACAAGTGCGAAATTTGAAAATGAGTATTTTCTAGTTCTTTGTATGTGGCCTCAAGTTACACTGACCCAGGCTTTTACAGAAAGTGGCCTCCCATAGCAGCCAAATCTTAGAGTGTGAAGAAGTCCTGCATTCATATCTCCATTCACTTTTTAAAAATTTGTTTTGTGATCCTGTCTTAGCCTGTTTGGGCTGCTATAATAAAATACCACAGACTGGTTGCTTATAAACAACAGAAATCTATTTCTCACAGTTGTAGATTCTGGAAGTCCAAGATCAGGTGTCAATGTGTTTGGGTGGGAGCCCTTTTCCAGGTCAGAGAGTCCCACTGCTCCCTCCCACGCAGGAAGGGGCCAGGGGGCTCTGTCATGTCTTTTATTAAAATGTCACTTTTAATCCCATTTAAGAGGGCTCCACCCTCTTGTAAGCTAAACATCTCCCAAGGGTCCCACCTACTAATACCATCACCTTTAAGAGTTTTGATTTCAACATAGGAATTTGGTGGGGGGGGCCGGTGCGCAAACATTTAGACTAGCAGGCTAAATTTGACTTTACCAGAATTACTTCTGTAGTTATGGAAAATAAAATAATAAAATAATCCCTTTTTCTTGACTATCTTATTAGCCTATAAAAAGTAAGTAGCAGACATGTGTATATTAATCAAGCAGGAATGTTTTTTTTTCCTTTCTTTTGTGAAAGCAATTGAGCTTGGTAGTCACAAAAGAGGCTGAGATGAGGAAGTCATCACTGTATGGTACACTGTTGTTATACAGTTCCCATCTGTGAGCTAGCAAATTATGAAATTTCTCTTTGTATGACAGTAAATAACTCCTAGTTTGCTGAGAATTATTGGAACAAGAAATTTAGAGTATAAAAAAAGCTTGCTGCCTCTAATAACATACATTATGATATTTATTTCTACAGCTAAACATAACATGAATATTTTTGTGAAATACCTTTAAGATCAATTAATTTTTTTCATATATCTGTATATACAATGGAATACTACTCAGCCATACAAAAGAATGAAATTTTGCTATTTGCAACAACATGCAAGAACTTGGAGGATATTATGCCAAGTGAAATAAGTCAGACAGAGGAAAGATAAACACTGATATTACTTGTATGTGGAATCTAAAAAAAAAAAAAACTAGTGAATATAATGAAAAGGAAACAGAGTCACAGACATAGAGAACAAACAAGTGGTTACCAGTGGGGAGAGAGAAGGTAGAACAGACAAAATAGGGGTATCTGATTAAGAAGTATAAACTATTATGCATGAAATAAATAAGCTACAAGGATAGATTGTACAACACAGAAAATAGCCAATATTGTATAATAGCTATAAAGGTAACATAACCTTTAAAATGTGTTAATCACTCTGTTGTACACCTGTAACATATAATATTGTATGTCAACCATATCTCAATAGAAAGATTACTTTTAAGGTGAAATCCTGTTCAGTTACAGGGTTACATTTCCTTCATGTAAAAGTCAATCATCATCATGTCATTTTATGGAGAACAAAAAACTGAAGTGTGTTTGAACAAATTATGGATTCTCCAACTTAATATCTTCTTTCTGTGCCATGTTTCAACACTGGAGTCTTAGGACAATACCTTTCTTAGCATACCATTATGACCAGAATCATGTATCTAGATAGAAAAACTATAAATTTAAATTTTGCTTTCTCTGGAGCAGAGTCCAACTGTATGTCCAGATACCATATCACGGAACTTAATTTTATGAGATATGAGAAGAATTTTGTACCACAGCTTCCTCTTGGCTTGAGACAATGAAAAAGTGAATCATATATTGACTTCTTGAATATGTATAAGCACATGTGACTGCCCTTTATGATTGGATTACCACATTCTGTTGATTCTTATTTTGTAGTTGGCTTTATTCCTTTGATAACTACATAAGTTTAAAAAGCTAAAGGTCTAATCTGTTCTTAGAAACTATAATTAGTACATATATGAAAACTAAATAAATGTGCAGTATACTGTATATATGTATTTACATGCAATGTAATGCGTATGTGCAGTCAACCTGTAATAATTCTACATAATAAAACTGGAAAAAACAAGAAAGAATGAAAGAAAGAAAGAGAGAAGGAAAGAAAGAAAGAAGGAAGGAAAGAGAGAGAGAGAAAGAGAAAGAAAGAAAAAGAAAGAAAGAAAGAAAGAAAAAGTGAAAGAGAGAAAGAAAAAGAAAGAAAGAAAGAAGGAAAGAAAAAGAAAGAAAGAAAGAAAGAAAGAAAGAAAGAAAGAAAGAAAGAAAGAAAGAAAGAAAGAAAGAAAGGAAGAGAAAAAGAAAGAAAGAAAGAAAGGGAGGGAGGGAGGGAGGAAGGAAGGAAGGAAGGAAGGAAGGAAGAAAGAAAGAAAGAAAGAAAGAAAGAAAGAAAGAAAGAAAGAAAGAAAGAAAGAAAGAAAGAAAGAAAGAAAGAAAGAAAGAATCATCTCTGTCTTTTCCACTATTGACTGATGTACAACAAATAGACTGAGGCAGATTATAAATGTGATGAGTCATGTGACCTTAGGAGCACATTTTGAGAATTTGAGGATTATAAAAGTAATGGGATACTTGCTTTTCAAACTGATTTTCACATGTACATACATAAACCAGTTACTTCGGAATATAATTATATATAACTTCTATGTATTGTTATTAAATATTATTGCTTACTAAAAACTTTGGAAGGTGGCAAAGATAATGTTGGCTTTAATTTGATCAATAAATGATCAACATTTACCTATCAGACTTCAGTAAAAATGTTCCTCATTCTCCTCTTGGCTTCTAGGTTTGCCTACTTTTTTCTGTTAATAACAGCTTTTATCAAACTTCTAAATGTAGAAAATCCTCAAAGCTTAGACTTTGCACTTTCATTTTTTTTCCTACAAATTTTCTTCTAATCCAGCTATATGATTTTAACCTCTATGCAGATGACTTCAACATTTTCATTGCAATATCTCTCTGCTGGCATCCAGCCCATACCTCTTAAATTTTTCTACATCTTAGTGTGTATATGGACGTTCCCCCATTACCCCACATTCAAAATGTCTGGGATGAATTTATTAATGTCAGTTCAAAATCTGCTGTTTCTCCTGATGTTTCTGCTCTTGCCCCAGCCACTTAGAGATGAAATATTATATATTTTTTGCATTCCAATTTCATAACTAACTCTTTTTTAAAAAATTCATTTGCCAAACTTGTGCATGCCTCCCCAGTCTGGACTAGATTATAATTATATTTTCTTAATGAGATAAAAAGTTCATTACCCCAAGTGACAGGGCTTCTAGGGTTTCAGATGCCCATTAATCCCCATCAAGGTCAATGTCCATCAATGTCTAGATGTTACGCCCACTCTTCTTATCCCTCTGCCTGAGGAGGACACTTGATTGTTCAAGGACAGTCTCCAACCACAGATCCAGAATTGCTCCCCCTGTAATTAGAGTAGACCAAAGAGAGGTGACCTAAGACTTATACACGGGCTTCAGAAAAGATGAGAATATTTAATTCTTGTTACCATTCTGCCTGGAGAAGATTTTGCATTATTTTGAAGTTGATAACTTTTTTTTTTTTTTTGCATCGTAGGGAATAAAAGAAATAATTTTTCCCCTAATCTATTTTGGGGGACTTACATATCCAGAGATAAAGAAGGCAAGATACCTCAGCAAAGGAATTAATGGCTGTTTCTCATTAATCCCAGCTAAAGACTCGCTGTGTGTCTCTCAGGCAAAGGCTTCAGAGGAGTTTGGTTAATTAAGGACAACAGTTATCATCTATGAGAATCTTCTTTTCCTATGAAATAAAAAAAAAAATCTTTAGGTGGCCAGTGTCTGAGGTTACAGGTCACCTTCGGGTACTTTTCCAATTATCTTCAGTAACATAGCCTGATGGTGTTTCTCCTTTCTTTCCACTCTGCTGCTGAAATCTGGAATTCTGTAGTATCCAAATGTTCTTGCTGCTCCCCTCTACCACAGATTTACTACACTAATGGTTTCAAATCGCACTTTCAAAATGCCTCTTCTAGCCTCAAAATCCTTTAGTACCTTCAGTCTTCCTACATTCCTGACAATTGGAATCCTCTACTTTGTGACTCCCTCCTTCTTGAAATCCTATTTGTATTTTTCTAAACTCTTAACTTTTACTAATGTAGCCAATTTTCTTTTCTTACATATTCATTGTATATCTTTCTTCTATGACTTTACCCCTGTTTTTGCTTCAAAACAAGCATTCCTTGCCCCATTTCCAAAATTAATCTAAATTTCTTAAGATTCAACTTAAGTGCCACCTTATCCATGCAGACAACCCTAATCTAGCTGATATAGACAGATAGATGAGTGGATAGACATACAGACAGACAGATACATAGATAGATAGATAGATAGATAGATAGATAGATAGATAGATAGATAGATAGATAGATAGATAGATAGATAGATAGATAGATAGACAGACAGACAGATAGATAGACAGACAGACAGATAGATAGACAGACAGACAGACAGACAGACAGATAGATAGACAGATAGACAGATAGATAGACAGATAGATAGATAGATAATAGATAGATATGTGTGTGTGTGTCTGATTATCTTTATTTCTCATTTTGCCCTTAATTTATTAGAACATAAAGTGTAAAAAGTGCTTCCACTAATCTTTAAGCTATTGGACAATAGGAAATACGTTTTATATTTTCTGTTAGTTCATAGCACATATGATTCTTGGCTAATATTTGTTTATTAGTTGATCAGTACTTAAAAAATTACAGATGGCTTCTCCTCAGGAATGAAAAACTGGGACACATTTGTTCCCCTGCTGTGTGTATTATCCTTATAACACACACAAAAACAGTGAGGGAAAAGCAAGTGTGCTTACATCCTCTAATAAGGTATCTTTTTAATTAATGTGTTATAAATACATTTGCATTTTCTCCTTGTCACAATGCAAAGGCCTTGGTTTTTATTTGATCTCTGTATACTTGTTAATGTAAACATATCAATAAACTATTATTGCATTCTTGTGTTTTTATATGGATTGCTTTTATCTCTGTATTTTTGGAAGTGTATTTTATATCTTTGCTCTTGAGTTAGCAAAACTTTCTTTTTTCCTACTTTGACCATCATTTAAGTGAATGAGTCTGCTTCTCTCTTACAGAGATTCTAAATAGATAATATTTAGATTTTCCTTCACCTTCTAACGTAACCATAAAAGATTTTAAATTTTGGTTATGATCTTTTTCTGATTTTGTGGTAAATATTAAACATTGAAAGCTAGGCTTTTTTATAGGTAAATACCTAAATTAACAATCTCAATATAAATCATATTCACATGTGCCATATCCTTATTTCTTATTTGGGTTACACATTTTCCAGAGTGAAAATTTTTTATAGAGTGGGGAGGGGGGTCTTCTATTAGGTCAAACAAAGGCAATGACAGAAAATATGAATGTGACCAAAGTATTTGAATATTTTAATAAATAAAAACCATGTTGGCTGCTTACAAGATCTGGATCATCTCTATTATTTGATTTTCAGGCACCAAAACACTAATGTAAACTCACTTGGATGATTATGTGGGAAAACTCAAGCAGTGTGTTATTATTGAGGCTAACAGTCAATCTTTGAGGTTACTCAGTTCTTAAGACTTTATTGTAATTATTTAAAAAAGAATTAAGTGATGTTATGAAAGAAACAATGCTCTTGAAGGATTGATTGTAGTGTTTCTGCTGTGGTACGTATAATATTTTTGCTATGTCACAGGTAACATGAGAATATTTGAAATAGTATTTGATATATTTTAAAATTTAAACATAACTTTATGTCTAAAGACTCCATTCTTCCAAATTAATTATTTACTATTTAGTGAGTATTATTAAATGCCTACAATACATCTAAGTCCAATGGAATAGTGTGAGTGATTTAACTGTCCCTCAAAAATGATTCTCTTCCCTTCAAGAATGGAATCACTCTCATATTGTCCAAAGTACAGATCCATGGACATCACCCAAGAACTTCTGAATGGAATATCCGAGTTGAGAACTGGAAATTCATCTTTATAAGAAGTAATTCAGATGATTCTTTGTACCCTAAAGTTTGAGAATTATTTGGCTAAGTGATTAAAAGCATGAGTCACTAGAATTACACTAACTTGATTGGAGTCCCAGCATTTTATTTATAAGCATGTCATCTTTGTTGGGCAAGTTAACTTAAGTTTAAGTTTCTTTGTTATACTCAATTTTAGTAAAAGAGAAAGCAATAAATTTTAAGTTATGTTGTTTTTATGAGGATTAGGGAGACAGCACAATGTACTACTAATCAGAGTTCCTAAAATGTTTTGATAGATATTGGTCCTAAGACCTGTGTTTATTAGCAAGAATATAATGGTAAGCTAAACATGCCAGTATCCTTTCATCTGGATTTGAAAATCTAGTGGAATTTTAAAATTTAGTAAGACTTCAATGAGTGTTATATTTTATGGATGATGATGAAGACAACGATGACTGAGGCCTAAAAAGCTAGATGAAAAATAAAAACTAAAATAAAATTACATGCTGTAAGAAAACTATTTTCTAAAGGAGAAAGACAGATAGGGGCAAAGAGAAGACTATTTCTAAGCTATGTTTATTTTCTATGCTTTATACTTTGTGTGCTTCTGGTGATCTCTTTTCTCCCCAGAAGCTTGCTGTTTATATTTAAAGGTGACTAAATCTCATCATAGTGACCCAGCAATGATGGATCTGGATTATGAATAATATCCTCCTGAAAAAAATAATAAAAGTACACAGTATCCACACATCCTCAGAGTTTTAAGCTTAACATAACTACATGGCTATTATTTTTCTCAGTAGAGATGATGCTCTACCTTTATTTGTTTTGACCTGTATAATTTCCCCTTTCCTACCTTTCTACCCCAAGGTTTGCAAAGAATCAGGAGTCATCCTCTCAATAGTAATTAATAAATGAAACAAGACATTTACTGTCATGAGGCTTATACTCCAGTGGCTGGGGATCAGGATGATACAGATGGTAACTAAATACACACATAAGTAAATGAATATGTAAGCAAAGAGACTAATTTCAGTTAGTTATAAATGCTAAGAACAAAATGAGATAAGATGATATCATTGAAAGTGACAGAGTAAATGACTTTAGATTAAAGCATCCAGGAAAGATTCAAAATAAGTACTATACTCAGAGGAATGACTTACTTAAAGAAGTTAGTCATTTAAAAGAATGGAAAATGGAATTTCAGGAATGAAATAAACACTTAAGTGGAAATAAGCCAGAGAACCTAGAGCAGAGTGAGCAAATGGTTCCAAGATCAGTTGAAGAGGTAGTCAGGGACTCGATCACGTGTGGTCTTGAAGACCACACAATAGAAAGTTCTCAATTATTTTCCAAGGATAAGTCATAGCCATTCAAGAGTTTGAGCAGCGGAGTGACATAATCTGATTTATGTCAACCCAAATGTCCATCAACAGATGACTAGATAAAGAAGATGTGGTACATATATACACAATAGAACACTACTCAGCCATAAAAAAGAATAAAATAATGCCATTTGCAGCAATATGGATGGACCTGAATATTGTCATTCTAAGTGAAGTAAACTGGAAAGAGAAAGAAAAATGCCATACGATATCATTTATATGAGGAATCTAAAAAATAACAACAATAATAATAAGGACACAAATGTACTAATTATTATTTTGATTTCTTGAATATGTGTAAGCACATCTGACTGTCCTTTATGACTGGATTACTGAATTCTGTTGATTCTTATTTTGTAGTTGGCTTTATTCCTTTGATAACTATGTAAGTTTAAAAAGCTAAAGCTCTAATCTGTTCTTAGAAACAATGATTAGTATATACATGTAAATTTAAAAAGTGCAATATACTGTATATATGTATTTACATGCAATATAATGTGCATGTGCAATCAAAAATAAAAAATAAATAAATAAATGAAAGAAGAGTCTGGCTGCTGTGTAAATGGTGAAATACAATGAAGCAAGGATGAAGGTGAAGTTACTATTAGGATACTATGCAATAGTCCAGGTGAAAGGTGATGCTGGTGTGGGTTTGGGTTTAACAGAGAAGTGGTTGGACTGTAGAAATATTTTGAAGGTGGAGACAAGGAGTTTTACTGATGGATTTTTTAGGCAGTTAGATAAGTGGGGGCACCAGGCAGCTAAGGTGGAGAAGATGAAGGATGGTCTAGAAGATGGTGATACACCCAGTTTCAGCATCAGGGGCTTTACTTCCTTTAAATGAGCACCAGCAAGAAACTGGTTAGAACTCCATGGCCTCGACTACATGGTAGTGACAAGGACTTAACTGGACATGACTCAGTGCTCACTGTAATATAATTAGCACTGCAGTTTAGCCACTCACCTCCCCCATGGGCTTTTCTGTGCACATCATGGGTAAGGACATGCACAAAAAGGGACAGGCATGACTAGCAGTCCAGGGGCAAGAACCATCAATCAGTCAAGAGACCACCTTTAAATGAGGGTATAAGAGAAAAGGACAAAGACCACTGTCATCCTGCCTTGGATCAGCCTGCCTCCCATTCTTGGAGGTGTACTTTTGCTTTGCTAATAAAATCTTTAAAATCTTTCACTACACAATGCTTTCATCTCTCATCTGAATTCTTCTCTTTTGGACAAGAACTGAAGCTTTTTTCCTTCCTCTTTTGGGGTAACAGATTTAGTGTGTCATGTGTGGGAAAGTGAGAAATCAAAGATGATCTAGGTTTTGGAAATAAACAAATGGTTCAAAATAGAACACTATATTTACTGATATGAGGAAGGCTTGGAAAAATAGTTCTGACCACTTTAAATCTGAAAAGTCTGGAACTCAGTAGTGAGTTCCATGGAAAAAAATATTAATTTGAATGTCATCTATGTATTAGTTGTAATATAAGTCATGAGTCTTGGTACAGTCTGCCTAGAAGAGGAAAGCATTTGGAGCACTAAGTACAGGTCTGGTAGAAGAGAAGCCACAAGAAAGACCTTGAAAAGACATTCATGAAGTAGGAAGAAACTCAGGCATCTTGGGCATCCTCGTAGGAAAGGGCAGTGTGTGTTTCAAGAAAGAACTGTAATCACTTATGTCAAATGCTGTTAAAAGGCAAGTTAAATAGAGCAGTGATCATTTGTAATCTTGAAAAGTGTCTTTATTGGAGATTCTACGAGAAAAGCCTCACTGGATTAGGTAGAAGAGAGAATGGGAAGTTAGAAGAGGGAACTAACAATAAAAATAAACAACTCTCTTATGGGAGTTTTGCATGAAAGCACACGAGAAAAATGGGGCAGTGACTGGAAGAAATGTGAAGATATGCAATGAATTTTTCTAAAAAAAAAAGGATCATCTTAAGTCATCTTGCATGCCAATTAGAATGACCCAGCAGAGAAAGAAAAAGAAGTTACTGGTGCACGAGAGAAAAAACATAATTGCAGAAGCAATATCCTTGAGAAAAATTAATGGGAATGAAATTCAGGACACAGAATGAGGGACTGACTTTAAATGGGGCCAGAAATTTCTCTTCTATTGTAACAAAAATTATACGGGATAGATGCAGGTAGCTTGTTGCAACTGGTACACTTCTTGTCTGCAGATGCAATGGGAGAGTAAGTTAGTAATGTAATGTGGGGAAATGTGGATTAAAAAGGAAAAAAAAAAAAAGGATCCTGCCCTTAAAGAGTTTACAACCAAACACTCAATAAATATTTATATTTTTTATTGCACACCATCATTATCAATAATATTTTAAATACAAATTTTGACAGTTTTTCCTGCTTTTGTTATCCAGCAAGATTTTTTTGGTCCTTGCCCTTAAATGGTACAGAAGCACAGGCATAAGTTTGCCTCATTACATTTACCTGTCCTTGTAGTCATATGTTTGCAAGCTGTTGGCATAGACTGATACTGCCTGTCATTTCTTCTGACACCATTTAAATCACAGCAATGGTTTAATAGTTTCCTAAAAATGGTGCTATGATTAATTCACTTCCTCAATGAGCAAGGTCTATTTTAAGGAATATATTGTGTTCAAATGATTAGAATATTTGCATATGAATAAATGAGAATTATGACCCCTTATATAAGACTCAATGATCTATTCTAGCTCAACTGAGACCGTATTAAAAAAAATACCCTGGAGTAGAGGTTAACAGCCTACTCTTAACACCAGGCAGATCTGAGTTGACAGCTCGGAATTCCCAGGCTATCTGAACTTGGGAACGTTTCTTAACCACTGTTTCTTAACTTTTTCATCTGAAAACTATGTTTTTATATATATATACATATGTATATATATGTGCGTATGTATATATGTATATATATGTGTGTATGTATATGTGAATATGTATATATATTTGTATATGTATATGTATGTGTGTGTGTATATATGTGTGTGTGCATATATACACATACATATATATACTGTCTCTTTCATGAAAGTGATTTCAGTGGTTAAATAAGACACTATTGTAAACCACCAAATACATTCAGTTCCTGGATCATTGTATGACAACCATTTCAAATTTATTCCTGTGATTATCAACATAGCTATTAGTACTAGGAAATATTTGAGTGTTTATGTTACCTATCATGTCATAGTTTAAACTTTTTAATATATAAGTTCCTTCAACTCCTACCAAAAGGCATATAAATATTTTATGAAAAAGAAATTATATACAAAGAAATAAAGTGATTTTATTTAGGGCCACCCAGCTACTAAGTGGCAGAGCATGGGCAGAATTCAGACCCTGCGGTCTGGTACCAAAGCCCAAGTTCTTATCCCCTTCACTCTGACTCTCACAACTACTGTTAATGAGTAAAAGATATTCCGTGTCCTTTATCTGTTAAATTGGGATATTTTCAGTAGCCTTAGTTCCTTATAGAACTCTCACTAAAGAAAATTGTAGCAACAAATATCTTAGCTACTGTTTTGTTCTGAATGGATTTTTTCCCCATTTCTGGGGAGAAAGAATGTTTCTGCATTCTGGGTCCACTCAGCATTTCATAGGAAGCGATGGTGGAAGTAATGGTACAAATTCTGCCAGAAACTGTTCAAAAGGTTATTTAATTCTATGAAGGATAAAATACAAATGATAGATTTTATCTTCCAGGGATAATTTCTCAATCTTCCCATGTAAAGGAATGCAAACTCAACTCCCTACAGGAATCTCATTTCATTGGTACCTCATTTATTCCTTACACAATGAAGAATAAATGTACAATGAAAAGGCAACACCACATGCTTTCTGCATATTATTTTATTTTTTAAATGAAGTGTAGTTGATTTACAATATTGTGTTAGTTTCAGGTGTACTGCAAAGTGATTCAGTTCTACATATATATGTATATATCTGTATTCTTTTTTGATTCTTTTCCATTATAGTTTATTACAAGATATTGAATATAATTCCCTGTGCTATTCAGTATATCCTTGCTGCTTATCTGTTTTATACATGGTGGTGTGCATCTGTTAGTCCCATACTCTGAATTAATCCCTCCCCTCTTTCCCTTTGGTAACCATTACTTTGTTTTCTATGTCTGTGACTCTGTTTCTGTTTTGCAAATAAGTTCATTTATTTTTTAGATTCCACATATAAGTGATATCATATAATATTTGGCTTTGTTTGACTTACTTCACTTAGTATGATAATCTCTAGGTCCATCCATGTTGCTACAAATGGAATTATTTCATTCTTTTTTTAAATTTTTGAGCAATATTCCATTATATATATGTACACTACTTATTTATCTATTCTTCTTTTGGTGGACACTTAGACTGCTTCCATGTCTTGGCCAATGTAAATAGTGCTGTTGTGAACATCAGGGTACATGTATGCATAATATTGCTTTATACAGATTGTATGCTTCTATTCTCTTTTTATCACACTAACTGCAAGAGTTCAGATTTATCAAAAAAGGGGAACTCTTGCTTCTCTTCTGAGCATTTTTCCTATGCCTGAGGCACTCCAACTGTCTCAGTAATATGATTTACATAAATACTTTAGCTCAAAAGTCTCTAAACAAACGTGGCCTTCTTGGCATCATGTGATAGCAAGCATTCTGGTTCTGAGGCACAGAACTGGATTTTAATAGCCAATAGAATAAGTAAAGTGCTCTTTTGCCTTCAAGACAGGAGTGACTGAGATTATGCCTCATATTTTCCACAATCAAAAAGTATTCACACAGACTCTCCCTCTGTATTTCCTCCAAATGTGCTAATATATTGATCACTGAATAGTGCTGAGATAAAACAACTTGGCAGATTTTGAGGGCAAACAGGTTCTGGTACAAATTCTGGCTCTACCACTTAGCAGCTATGTGATTCTGAGCTTTATCTTTAATATTTAAATTATTGTAATAGTTACTTCGTATTGTGTCACGTCAGATAACACATAGAACATATTTGGCACTCTTTTAGAATACTGAAAATAATCAATAGTAAAAATAGTCATATGTATCAGTTATAACACTTTCATCTACAAATAACATACAGCTCAAACTAGATCAAACTCTAAGGAAATGTATTTTCTGATGTAACTAGAGGACCAAGGAAAAGGTAGTCTTCAGGAATGGGTAAATCAAATGTCCTTAGTGCGATGTCTACAGGATTTTCCCAACTGGCCGGTCTTATTTGGTTTTATCAGGAGGGAGATTATTGTGGAAAAGGCTCTTGTAATCCGCACTCTAAACTCTCATACCACAATGTCCACAGAAAGAGGGAATATGTCTTTTCTCCATAGAAAAACATCAACAAATATGGTATGCAAAATTTTGGCCAGAATTGGGTAACTTGCTTACATATGAATCACTCCTGGTGGCCAGAAAAATGTCATGGACTGATCAGCCTGGGTCATGTGTAACCAATAGGTCAGAGAGAGCAATCTGAAACTAAAATCAGGGAACTTTGAGGGTGGGGGAAAGTCAAGGATAGATGCAGGAAAGGCAACAAATAATGTCCATTTGGTTCTATTTTCATAATGAGAATTTTTGTGATTTTCCTCATATGTAATTAATCAGAATTAGTATTTTAAAATAAATTTTCTAATTGTGTAACAAAGCTGAATACAAATGCTATTTCTCAGCCTAGTGATGGATAACATGATTAAAAAAATGAGGTCTCAGAATCATGAAATTTAAATACAGTGAGTTGTTTAACTACATGCCTGTTTCAAACTATAATAAGAGAATATGTGGTAATTCTTTTCATACAAGTCATGAATGGACCCATAGGTTTATACTGTTAAAAAAAAAAAAAAGCTTGACACTGATATCTGAAAATTCTATGAAATACACATTGATTACTGCCATCTGAAAAATGCTAAAGTTAGAATTAAAAAGTACATAGCCAAAAAATTATATATATACTTATATATAAACTGAACATGTACTACATATAAATTATATAATCAGCATTATATCGCATTGTTTCTACAAGTTATTTGGATGATTTTCCTTTCTTTCCCAATAGGAATATTGCTACATTAATTAATATCAAGTATAACCCAACTTTCTGCAAAAATCTAGTTACAAATGCATAGGAATTCTAATGGTCCACTCTTGGAGTGAATATGGCTGGAGTATTTCCAGGTTTTTTAACTGTACCATTTGACACATGATGAAGCTATAACCTCCAATGTGACTATGAAGTCTAACACCTTGATGATAGAAAGAATCCTTTTGCCTGTTGAGATTTTGACCCAATTTTCAATATTTATTCTCTTAATGTTAGGTGGTATCTGGACACCCAAATGTTGCTTCTTAACTTGTCTTGATTTAGGGGGTATATTGCTTTGATTCTATGAATCAGCAAAAATTGTAAAAAAAAAAAAAAATAGTAAAAGTTGTGAAATTAAAATTAGAACAAAGGATAAATTAAGGCAGCATTTGAGAATCATTAAGTTTATTTCTGAAACTTTTATAATATGGGCAGAATTTTGATAAGTAGGAAGAATCTCTTATAGAGAATTTTTTCAGTTACTGTAATATTTGTACGTCATATTTCAGAATATTTTTAATTAATTTGACCAAAGAGAAGAATGTGTACGCTTATGAATAAGATTAGGTCTAACTTTTCCTATTTGTAAATAAGGTTTATAATTTTCCTTGTTCTAGAGCTGTGCAGCAACCCAGCACGATTTTTGTCTCTGTGATTTACCGAGGTATGAGAATCTGAGTCAGCCTAATCAGATTGCTTCTTTTGGTGTGTTTTATCCTACATTTCCTCTACTCTCCTGATATTCTCCCCAAGGCCTTAAGAGCAGATAGAAATGCTGCATTTACCCTGCAGCTGGCAGAGGATACAATCTCTTCCAAGACTGCAGTTTTATTTCACAAACAGGTGTTAAAGCTGCAGAGATGAAAGACGGCATTCTCCACTAAAATCTGAGTCAGGCGATCATACTGCACTTTGTAATTGAGATTGGCAAACAAACCTCAAGTCTGGCTTCCCCAGAAGCAGATAATGATGATATCCATTTGGTTAATATAACAAGCTATGCCCCTTTTCCATTAGTCTGACAAAGCAAAAGACTACTTGAAATGACTTTATAGTCACTTGGGGATGATCACAGCATCTCACATTATCTGCCTACTTGTTTTCAAACAAAAGTTTCTGCTAGTCTGAAGTGTCTTCTCTCAAACCGAGTAGTCATCCTTGAAATAGCTGGGGAGTACTGGAATATAAATATTTACTTTCTTAAAAACTGTGAGATAAAGATGCTACACTGCGCTCCATTGAAATTAAATCGATCAGTGCTTCATACAACCCATGTGTACAGGCTGCGCACTGACAGTCAGCCGTGAAGCTGGGGCTGCCAGTGGCAGTTCCAGAAACACAGCAAGGGATTGATTAAAGTGAGCTTTCTACCATCTGTGGTCATGTTATGTTTGGGATAGTTCATATATTTGCAAGGGCAGCAGTAAATATGCCAGCAGAGACAACAGGTTTCCTTGAAGCAGAAAAGAAAGTGGAGTCAATCAAGCTAAGGCTGTAGCTTAAATCTGTTAGCAAAGGATTCATGGAAAAGTGCTGACTTTGGCATTCTGTGTGAAAAGACCATCCAGGATCGAAATATTATGCTAGAAAGACAATTCTTACTTGGAGGATTTATGATTAAAATTTTAATTTGTTCTAATATTTGTCCAATTAAATTGCTTATAGGCATTTTGGCTGAAAGTCAGCCTTTACATTAGGGAGCAATATTTTAAAAAGGGTTTGGCTGGAAATGATGGCTCCCATGTTTTATTGTATTTGGATGAGAAGGAAAAAATAGAGAAGGAAAAGATGGAGGAAGGTAAATAATTGGACAAAAGCTGATTTTTCCCTCCCTAAGCAAACCTGCAATCTATTGAACAATCTCCTGGTCCTATAAAACCCTTTTGTTGTTCATTCATTCATTGCTCATTCATTCATTCAAAAAATATGTATTGTGCAGAAAGTGTCAGTGATGAAGCCCTAAAGGAGACAAATTTCCTGGCCTCTAGGAGTTTACATTCTAGATTTAAGCAATGTATACAAATAGCTTTATAACTAAATTTATGGACATTGCATCTTCTTTGATCAGAAAAGTCTAGCAAAAGTAGCATACAGCATCTTACCAAAGTAACATAGTTTTTCGTCTTTGCAGTAAATACGCCACATCTCTGCTTTTCCAATGCCCTATATTTTTCCTCTACACTTTCTTATATTCATCTTGCTTTGTATTTCACATAGAGAATGGAAATCATTCACAAATCATCTCATGACCAAATCTACAATCCACCTTCATCTGCCAGTATCTTATTTCCTTTTTTACTAAAATAAAGGGGGAGGCTTTTTCTTTCTCTTGGCAGTGGTTGCTTTGTCTCTCCTTTATGACTTTGCCTCGTTGGTTATTTTCTCTCTTTTTGCATCATGGAACTCTGTCTCTCCTCTCTCTTTCCTAGATGATTTCCATATGTCAGAAATCACTCTTTCACAACATGTTTCACATCATGACACACGTATAAAGTTATAATAATTTTAAGTCACACTGGAGAAAACTGGGGAGACTGCTGGCCCTCTTCTCTGGCCATCTGGAGCGTTGCGGGCACAGCTGTGGGCCTGAGCACTTACGTAGGCACTCTACATAAAAAGGATGCAATGTCTTTCATCTTATAATCAAACAAATAAGCAAATAAACAAAACCCTCCTTTACCCCATATGCCTATTCAGTTCCTTTCTGGTCTCCTTTGTGTCTAAAATTCTGACAATAATTTTCTGCACATGCTTTTCCCAACCACTTCCTTATCTCTCATTTACTCTTCAAAAAAACTCTAATCAACTTGCCTTCTCTGAAACTACCATTGTCAAAATCAACAAATTTAATGCATATTTCTCTGCCTTTCATTTGAAAGCTTCCTTCTTTGAGCTCAATTGTTTCCTCAATTTCATGATTGATCTCAGAATTTCCTGGATTTTTTCCTATGCCTTCCTGATTACATGATTTCTCAGTCTCCATTGCTGGCTCTTCTGCCTCTTTCTGACCTGAGAATTAGGTTCCCTTCCTTCTTTCTTATTTCTCCTGAGATCTTCTCAACCAGCCACATGGTTTTCATTACCACGTATGCACTAATAAAACAGAAATTTAACTCCTCAGTCTAGCCTTCTTGAGTTGGCATTTCCATTTAAATGTTTCACTGTCATCTTAATCTTAACAAGTCTAAAATTAAATT
This sequence comes from Camelus dromedarius, assembly GCF_036321535.1. Lineage (NCBI taxonomy): Eukaryota > Metazoa > Chordata > Mammalia > Artiodactyla > Camelidae > Camelus > Camelus dromedarius. The sequence continues at coordinate 22,972,234 of NC_087465.1, read as the reverse complement.
TTTCCTTACTTTCTTCCTCAGCCTTCCCCATCCTGATAAAAATTTCACAAAGCAATCAGTTTTATAGTAAATAGCTCAAGAGGGTTCTGGATTCTTCTCTTTTTTTCACCCCTCATGACCAGTTCATCAGTAAGTCTCAGTAATTTAATCTTTCACCCACATATAGGATCTGTTTTCTTTCTTTTCTCCTCTACCGCTCATGTTAGCTCAGGTCACACTTGTCTCACTCACTGGAATTACTGAGACAAACTCTTAACATTTAGTCTTACCTCCCCACCTCTTCTCTCCAATCTCTTCTCCTCAGAAAAGCAAAACAATCTTCTTAAAATATAAAATAAATTATTTCATACCCCTGAATAAAGCATGTCAAAAAGTGCATAAAATCTACACTCTTCCATGGTTTGTAATACCCTGAATAATGTAGCCCCTACTTCTGTCTCTAAACCCTTCTTTGTCTACTGCCCCTCACTCACAGCCTCCTTGGCTTGCTTTCAGTCACTCATTTCTACTACATAAAGGCTTTTTCAAATAAAGACTTTTTTGCCTGTAATATTCTACCCACTTTCTCTTTTCATGATTGCCTCTTGCTTCTCTTTTAAGGCAGGACATAATTGCTTTCTACTCTTTTTTTTTCCCCCTGACCATCAAATCTAGAGTTGGTCTCTTTTGTCATTCCCTCTCACAGGACACTGTCCTTTTTCTTCATGTTATTTATTACAATTTTTAATTATACTATAAAAATTTACTTATCAATTGCCATTACCACTAGAAAGTAAAACTTAAAAGATCAAGAAAACATTTTTTTTCTGTTCATTAAAATATGGCAAAATGCTGCCACACAGTAGGTGCTCAGTACATTTTTGCTGAATGTGTACTTCCATTTCAATATGGCAGATGGGGCCTCAATTTCTCTCTTCTTTCTCAATAGCCAATTAAAATACATCAAAGAAATTAAAACAGAGAGAGCATGAGGATACTCTGTTATTGAACACATTTTTCAATAATGTCTGAAAAACGAGAAGGAAATCACTATTACAGATTGATTAGAGAGAGAAGAGAAGCCACAGTCTAGAATATACACTAAGGCAGGCAAGTTAAGGAAGCCAAGTTAAGCCACAAGTTCAGCAAAGGGAGAGGCAGAGATATGCACACAGTTGAAAGAAGAGGCACTAACTGAAGGTTTATAGATAGAACTCTTGGCTTGCTCATTCCTCTCCTCTATAAGCTATGTGAATACAGAGTATTCAGCTAGTCTTTTAGCCCAGGTAAAAATATTAGAACACTATTCTCTATGGAAATTATAAAAGTTATCTGGAAAGTTAGAGCTGACACTTGTACATTTGATCACACCAGATTAAAATTTCATTCTTTTTGGCATCTAGGAGATTTCCAGGGTAATGGGCAGAACCTCAACCTATTACCTTATGCAAAAGCTAACTGACTATATTTACCTAAGTACATAAAGGACTTCTTTAATACCTTAATTTAAAATATAAATAGATAATACAATATCACTTATCAATTAACATTAAAAAAATCCAAGGCATGTAGAAAAGAATGTCCTAGAAGAATCTAAAAATATATTAGAGAATATTCACAATTAACCAACATTTGCAGTAGCACTCTTCTTAGAAATATCATTGAAATGACTGGGGACAAGAAAGCATTCCAAGAAAGTAAACACATAATTGCAAATTTTAAAATAAAATGCAAGAAAAGGAAAATAATTTTGAGGGACTCTCCAAAAAATAGAACAGAAAGACAAATAACTGGCAAATGTAATTTTTGAAAACAGAAATAAAAGGCATTCAAGATCAAGGCAGGGTGTCCTATATTTTATTATTTAACAGAGAAGGAAAAATTAGGGGAGATGAAGAAGCCAGAGTTTTGGTCAATAAGAGCACCTAGAGAATTCTGAACAGAATGACAGAAGAGACTCATACCTAATCTATGTTGATCATATGTCAGTCTTCATAATATTTAAAAGTTATGAAATACTCTAGATTGACAGTAATCATAATAAGATATCCATTAATAAATGAGAATTGAATGACAGTAAACTTGTTAGTTATACTAAAAAGTTGTGAAGAAAAACCATCAGAGTAATTAAAAAAAAAAATTTATAGTCTTGATTTTTATACCCAGCCAAAAATTTCACTGAATGTGGACAAAATGAAGACATTTTCAGGCCCATAAATGTTATCTCCCATGAACCTTATTTTAGTAATTTGCTGAATTAGAGTCGTAGAAAAACAACTAATAGTCACAGAACATGGGTGGGGAAAATGCAGAAATATTCAATTTCTCTTAGAGTTCTCTCTAACAACAGTGCTGCAGGGCTAGGGGAAAGTTTTTAAATTGGAGAAGGAGGAAAAATGGCTGGCAGCCATGAGAGAGGACTTTAAGAAAAAAAAGAGGAGACATGATAGAACTGATATCAAAATAAAAACTTGGAAAATTCAGAAGAAAGAATAAAGGTACAGACTTCAAAAAATGTGAAAGAAAGCAATCAGAAAGTCCCTGGAAAAGTTAGATGTCACAGTCCAAATGAGAAATAAACTGATCTCAGCAATTCTGGATAAAATTGTGCTTAATGGAGGTTGACATTTAGTGGGTGGTGCTACTACATAATTAGATTTTACATAGTTTTTCTTAGGCAATGTCTCTTCACACAAATTAGGACCGTTAAATACTGATCTCAATTCACAAGCTTATAATTTCAGTTGAACACATTCATCTCTTGATAATCATTTACAGAATTCTATTGGATTCTTCTCTTGACATGCACCTTTTAGTATATCATTATGCTGAGAGTCACTTCTATTTGTAGGTTAGGTGGAAGTTCTTCAATTGTGCAGTTAACTGGATTTTGAAATGTGAAAATTTCTTTTTCACTTGTATCAAGGTCCAAAAAACAAAACTGGATCTGTAGTCTGAGTTCAGGAAATATATCTATCACAAATTTTCGTGGGAATGGAGAATCCCATTTCTTGGTTTAACTTTTTACACCATGAGAAGTGGTTCAAACATGAGTTGTTGAAATGACTGTAGCTGCACATGTAAGTACTACTCTGCCTGTTAATTTTAAGTTGATTTATTAAGAAATATTATTATGTCTATAATTAATAGTGGTTGAAGCAATTTTTTTTTCATTCGGAAAAAAAGTTTTGGTCTCATGTTCAAAAAACATTCCCATGACATTTTATTACTTTAAGTCATCCAACTTCTGTGAAGTAGGTCAGGTCCGATCATTTAGCTTTTATTTCTAACAAAAAACAAACACAACTGACAATAATAAAAAGTCATAAGAACAAATGAAGCTCATATTTACAATAACAAATGATAAATGTTTTCCACAAAGTACCTGCAGGACCATTACAGTGAATAGCTTTAACCACATTACATTCTCACAAGCTTTATAACTTTGTCCAACTTTTCTTATTTCTACGACACATGCATTTTTATCACCATCTGTTGTAATATATCTTAACAGATTCTTTTTCAAGTTGTACTGAATTCATATTTCCTCAACTTCTTTGAAAGTATTCTTTCTTATCCATAGAAAATATTCACATAAGTAGATTTTTTAACCACCTCCAAGTTGTCATTGGCTCCTCAGATAACAACATCTAAGCAGTATCAATATCATTTACTGACTTATCAAGAAACCACTTGAAATCAATTGCTCTGTTTTTTCTTAATCAGCTATCACTGTTTTACTCAAGTTCTCAAATCTTTGAACAATTATTTTCACCAAAAAGCTATTAGTCCTGACCAAGCTTATTTTTTCTGGGTACTTTAGTCACTACAATCAAACACAATTTAATTAAATGATGTTCCTTGTTTGGTTTGCAAATGAGCTATGCAGAAATTTATTTTGGTTCCAGTCTTCCAGTCTAATTTTTAGTTTTTTATTTGTGTGAAGAAATTCTGCCATTATTAAATATCCCATTTCAAATTTTCTATTTTTTTCCCTGTCACTTTCCAGTAAGTTAGGGATATTGTCATAAGCACTTACGTTGACATCAATGTGTACTGTATTCTTTTCATACAGTTATAATTGGATAATAAACATAATGTTTGCCAACTGATTCTATAATAAAATAAACTATACCTCATTCCACCTTAAAATCATGACAAAGTCCACTTTTATGGTTTTGATGTGATGAGTATGCCATGAAGTAAATAAATAACAAAATAGCACAGTACAATGATACAAGTGGCATTCACAACACTGTCTAGTTGTGACTGTGTCACTGTGACAGCAATAATCTGAGCAGTAATGCAAAGTTACGAGGCCACACACAGCCTTGCTGCAGTTACTCATTTCTGTCATTTTAGCGCAGAAGCAGTCATATACAATATGCAAACAGATAAGCATGACTGTGTTCTAATAAAACTTTACTGACACTGAAATTTGTTTCATATAGTTTTTAATGTGTCATAAATATTTTTACTTTGATTTTTCTGCCCCCAAATCTTTAATTATGTGAAAGCCATTCTTAGCTTGCAGGCCATACAAAAACAGGTAGCAAGCTGAATTTGGTCCACAGGGCATTGTTTGCTGATCTGATCAATTCGGACAACATCAACAAACTTCCTTGCTGGTTGAGTTTGCCAATGGCAGTACTGCTGGAGGATTGGTGGGAGGGAGGAGAGTGAGTTTGGGGTATTTATTCCTTTGTTGTTGACCCTCTCTGTGGAATTATTGCAAGTTGGTTGCATGTATCAACTGAAGGTTTTAAGGCTGTATCACTTCACCTGAAGTTTTTAATTCTTGCCAGGCATCTTTCTTCACACAGCTCTCTCTGTTTTTAGGTTTCATTAGCCGCTTCTTTCATTTGTTTCTTCAAGCTTAGTGTATTAAGGAGAGTCTAGAATTACCAACCCCGGCCTTATGCACTGTCCTTACAGTTTCCTACACTGTGATTTGATAAATGGTTAACCAAATTATCCTAATTTTGTGATATATTTTCTGCTGGGACCCTAACTGGTCCAGATATGAATACTAATTTCCCAGAGTTAATATATGATGACCTTACATCATTTCAAAAATATTAAGCACTCTCTAAGTGTAACTGGGATTGTGTCTCCTCCCTTTCCTGGTATACCTTCTTACTGCAACTATTTGTGTTAAGGATAGAGGAGGCTGGCAAGAGAATTAGAGTCAAGGTTGAGTGAGAGAGAAGAAGAATTGTTGCTCAGAGGGTTATCTCCAAATTCTGGTGAGTAAATTGTCTCTCAGTTTTCTCTAATTATGTTTCTGGTTGAAAATATCCTCTAGCTAGTCGTCTTTACACAACCTTTGCTAACTTTCCACTGGAATAGCCCCTAAAAAACACAGAATAAATATGGAAACTCTCAACAACACGAAAACATTTAGAAATGATTTTGATACTATGGCCAGAGTTGGAGAAATTTTTGCCACTTAGAAGGCAGATGGAATTGAACTGAAAAAAACAAAGTTGAGTTTCCCATGAGTATAATGTACCAGAGACAGAGCAAAACTGCCAGTCCAATTGATGACAAAAAGACCCTTTGCTTCTCTCCCCATCTGCCTCTTGCAACAGGAACTCATTAACAGTCATACCTGGAAAACATCAATGTTGTTTTTGAGACTACTCCCCATCTTATAAAATTAATAATTAGGTTATAAAGAAGGCATAACCCAGGCAAATTGCCTTCTGATGTTTAACAAAATTATGAATCCGACAAACATCTGTTGAACATCATCTACTATATGCCTTTCTCCTTTCTCTAGGGTAGGTGTTGGGAACATAAGACAAAAGTCCCTCAAAGAGCCTACAATTTGATATGAAAATAAAACAATTAGAAAGAATTGAGAACATGATGACCCATGAGAGTCTAGGGCTTAGGAGATCGGGGAAATTTTCCTAAAGGAACCAACATCGAAAAGATGTATGAAGGGTTATTAATGCTAGACCAACTACGGTGATGTGCATTAGAAAGAAAAGCATATGCTTCTGAAAGAAATATAGTTTTCAATAGAAAACACTGAGATAAAAAGATGAGTGAAATTTAGAAGAATCCTCTGTCAAACAAACTACAAGTCCAGACTTTATTTTTTTAAATAGGAGAGACTTTAATTTTAATGCTCATTTCAAGAGAACAGGAATTGGACGGTGGCAAGTAGGAGATTACTATTGCAATAGGGAGAGAACACTGCTACCATGGGCTCTTCAAGGTTCTCAAGGCTTAAGCAAAAGAGTTTTTATTTTATAGGGAGGAGTAAACAAGACTGGAGAGGGCCAGGTAGGGGGAGGTGGGATGAAAGGGTGGCAACACTGGAGCAGATCAGAGGCTGCTTCCTCCTGATACCAGCCTATGCTCAGAGAGGCCTCAGGGAAGCACTGCAATGCTGGCTCACGTCAAGGATTAGTCAGAGTCCAGGGTCCTGGAAGGAGTGAAGAAGCTTAGTCAATATTTGGTAACAAGCATTTTGTCCCCACTGATCAGGGACAGGAAGTTCTGTTCACCTTTTATAAATAAAGAATGAAATATGGGGAGTCTGTGTCTGACTTGTCATAGGTAAAGAAGAGGGGCATTCTTGAGCCTTATTTCAGGTGGTTCCATGTTACAAGGTGTTCTGAAACACAAAGGGTTGGGAGTGGGGGAAGATTTATTTAACCATCTCTGTTTTCCAGAATCATGGTATTCACTAAGGTAAAGCTCCACGTTGTCCCTTTAATGCACTGCATCTTCTCAGGAGTTGTAGCTTTACCATTAACTTCATTTGTACAAAATGCCAGCGACCAGTCCTTGTGGGTAAGAGATGACTCTGCTTGAGATTATCAGGGCCAAACTTCAATATACAGCTGATGCTGAGAAGTGAAGGATTTGTTAAAAGCTTACTCATGCACAGTTTCCATCCCAAGCTGTATTGTTGTCATCCGATCGATTTAGGGGCTCGTGCACTGCTACCAAGTTATCTTCACTCTGCAGGGTTTTTGATAATACTTTACTTGTGGAGCCACAGGTCCCAAAATACAAAGTGCTGTCAGCCCATTCTCCTTAGATATTACCCAGTGACATTTTGAACTTTGAAGATCCAAATGACTGTGTGTGAGGTGATGGAGTTGAATAAGGAAACAATTTTCTCACTATCTCAAAAAGCAGTACTACCCCAGGAGAAAGTAATATTGATTTTTTTTTTTTTTTTTTTTTTGCAGATCCTGCACTTTTGGGCTGGGGGACAGCTAGTGGGGGTAGGGTCAAGTAAGTTTTAATCCTCTCTCAGCTGCTGTGTGTCAGTGAAGTGACACAAGCTAAGAACACTGGTTTCTCCAATTCCTGCCAGATTCTGTCAGTAAGTAGATTACCTTTCCCTCTCCTTAACTGGAGTTGTGAGATTTTGTTTTCTCCCCAGCGTCTTAGAATTTCCATGAGATATCAGGAGAGACTATATTAGGGGGATTGCTTGCCAAATGCTATTTTTAATTCAAAGTCATAAACTAAAATCTTCTTTAAAGAGTCCATTTCTGATTAAATCAACAAACAAGAAGGGAATATGCATTCTCAACAGAACAGATATAGTTCAAAACAATCTATAATTAAATATGGCAATTAGATCAGCCTTAGAATTAAGCAATTAGACAATGTCCATAAGATTTAGGTGAAATAAAGTTTGGGTTAATGTAACTTAAGTTCTAATATAGAATTACAGCACATGAATTGATACGTATGAAAGCTCCCCATCATCTGAAAGCTGAAAGGGAGTTGACTAAGCTGGCCTTAACACTCTCCTCAGAGTGACAGAATTTTAGCAGGTATCTTACTGAATATAGACACCTGACTTCTCTTGTCTTAGAACATTTATGTTAGAAAACTTGGAATTATAAATTTTGTCCCCCGATCCTTTGAGAGTTAGTCTTTTTCAGCCTCCAGTCAGTTGCACAACCAAAGAATGTCTTTCTCAAAGTCCCATGAGCCATCCCTTTGAAATGTAATCACTAAGAGAAGAGTGCCTCCATCTCTCCTAGTCTCTCTGAATTATCACCCAGCAATCACTGATGGCCTAACCACACTGAGGACTTTTCTCCCCTAATGTCCTCCAGTGATTTTTCACTAGCTCATCTCAGCACTAAATACTCTCCTTTTATTTCAACAGAGTTGAATTTAATCTCTCTCTCTCTGTCTCCTGTTGCAATAGTCTTGAATAAAGTATTGCTTGCCGTTTAACTTTGTCTGACAAAATTTTTCTTTGGCAAAAATAAATATGTTTTTATATTTGTCTTTTTGTCCAAATTATGCAGATTGTGTTTTTTGGTAAATGTGGGCTTATTTGTTTCTCAGTTTATAATTGAGCAGTTACTGAAATGCATCATTTCATTTAATGTTCCAAAATACTAGGTAGTTTGAGAAACTTTTCTTTCAGGACTGAAACAATAGAATTCAGTGAAAGGAGGGCCCATGGACTATAAGGAAAAAACTAATGAGATAACATTTGAAAGAAAGACATTTTGTTTGATGAGTATGAAATTTTCCCATTTTATTTTTTCTTCTCTTCCTTCTTCTGTCCTTCCTTCTTTTCTTCTTCCCATTTTATAGGTCTCTCCTTTCAGGTAATTTCTGTGCCTCAAAGGACACAATCTGCTTTCCAATCTGTTTCAATTATCATTCATAAATACAAAAAAATTCAGTGAACTTTGGAAAATTTCACACAAATCATAGCATTTACACTAAACACAATTTCTGTTAAATTTATAAAATGTCTTGATCACATTTAAGGAAAAAAACGTGTGTCATAACCTGTTTTTCTTGCTTCATACTTTACTGAGAGTCAAAGAAGATGAGGGGTGATCTTTAACATTTGGGGACCCAGAAGTCTGCCAGACTGTACAGCAATTCACTTGAGCTAATTCTAATTCATCCTCTCTCTCTCTCTTTTTATTTTTTCCTCCTTCCTTGTTGTTATTATGGTTTTTGCCAAGATCAATGCTAACTCATATTGTGGAGAATATGGCTACTCGTGTTAATGGTCGGGCTGCCTTATCCAAAGACCAGTAGCAGTGATTCTAAATCTCAGATGTACATAAGAATCACAGTAGGTACTTGTTAGAAAAGCAAATATTTGGACCCTTTCCCAGCAATTTCAGTGTTTCTGATGGGGTCTGGAATTTGTGTTTTGAATAAGCATTTGACTTAGGTAGGAGATGGGAGGACCAAATTTTGAGAAATGTGAAGACAGAGTTAAACATACGAATCTGACAAAACTAGAAGAGTGAAAAATATTAATTGTGGGAAAGTAGGAAAATGGGATTGAGGATACGTGTCTGTTTATTAAAAAAAGACAACGAATAAAGGAGAAAGAGGCACATATCTGGCCCCAGTCCTGGGCCTATCGGCCTCCCATGAGACTTCATTTTCAGACTTTGCTGACTCTGTCTATCATGTATCAGAGAGGAGCTGTACTTCGGCCAACCCTATTCTTTTAAAACAAAATATATTAATGCTGAAGTAATTTAGTAAGTTAATTACCTATAAATAAAAATATCCCCCTTTCCTCTTTGCCAGCATACATTTATCCTCCCATCTGATCGTGTGTTACTGATATTCTAGGATTTTTATTTTGTTTGACCATAAGAAATCTGTTCACCAAATTCTTCCTTAGTGTCCTTTCTAGAATGCTAGGTAATTTTTTCTATAGTGCTTCAAATAAAATAATATATTCAATGTATTTCTTTTATTTCTCTTAGGTGAGAAAGCAATCAGGAGAGCTAAGTGATAAATGTGTTAATCACGTAGTGTCCAATAATATGGATTATTTACTAACTGGTCACTCTCCAAAAGACTAAAAGAAAATAATCGTGAATAGAAATAGGAAATGTTGTCTGAACAGGTCTTTGTGGTGAGGCAACTCCAAATTTAATCATTCTTATGGAGATTGCTCACAATCTTCGGATTCAGGGACCAGATCTAGGCTGTTCCCTCCTATGGGGAATAGGAAACATCATTTGAAATAGCATTTTCTAAGACATTGTAATGATAAAAGAGATGCCATGAGATTTGGTTTTCAAAAGGAATTGTATGACAACAAATTATTTCACCTTAAATTGTAAAGATTTAGCGCAGAATACCAACTCACCTTTACAAAGGGTTCAGTGCCATGGTAAGCAAGTGTTTGTAACCAGTGCTGGCTTTATACCCAATGGAACTGTTAATGGCTGCCTTCTGGGAACTAGTTTGAAAGACAGAACATTCATATTTTAAAATTATATTAGCAATGATTAATATTATGGGGCAGATATTATTTATTTTCCCCTAACATTTCCTCAGTTCTGTACTATTATAAAAAGTAAGCATAAATATATACCTACTTTCCTAAACACAGTTTTCATCAAAAGAAAACTAAGAGGAAGTACTAAGAAGAGGCAAAGAATGTTTTTAGGACTTTATTTGAATTTATAGTGGTTATATTCGCTCTTTTAGGTCATGTGGACAAGATCAGCCTACTGGATATTGGATTAGGTCCCTAACTATTGTCTCCCACCCCACCCCACCCCACCCTGCAGATGACCTCCCCCAATCCCAGTTCCCCTGGCTCCATCTCAGAACTACTTCCTGTCTAGCTTTTATTGGAAGCTTGAGTAGGATACTTGCCTACTCATGAACAACTTCTATATGTGGAGATAAAAGAGACAACAACACAGTATGGCGTGTCATAAAATATGCATACTTCTCAGAGATTCTATGTCTCAGCACACCTAAAGGGAGAGTCTTCTAATTAGCACACTTTGACAGTGAGTGAGTGAGGTGAAATGGATTCATATAGGTGGGGAATCAGACTTCTAAAGGTTTGTGGATGGGGATAATTTCCAATGCATATGTCTACTCATTATCCTGAGATTCAAGCTTTCAAACACAACATTCTAGCCTTGCTTATCTTAAATTCTTAATGCAGATGATTTCCTAACATTTCTTCTTTATTATGTGTTGTATGATATGTTTACTGGTAAGAATTTATTGTCCTCAGACCTAATATTGTGTGATTTGAATACCTTCTTGTTATTAAAATTATGGTATCTAGGAAAGTACAGTTTTTACATATTTGATCTCATTCAATTTATTTTACAAATCTTCCCTACTGCCCCACAGCACTCACTGACAGTGCAAACAACTTATCATAAAGTGATTCAATTCACTTTTGTTTTTCAGACTTCTCCGCAAGGTTCTACCCAATTCTATGCTAAGATCAGTATTTAAATATCAAATTATTAATGCATATCTATTCCTATCATGATCCTTTTTCCCCTAATTAACTAGATGTATACATCTTGTTGATGACAGTTTCTGGAGGTTCCATTAACTATTTAGTTAGTTGCCCCTAGTTTCCTTTTGTTCCCATACTTTAGCACAAATAATTAAGCAATACTTCATTTAAGAAATGTTAACAAAACATCTACTAGGGACCTGAAGCAGAATTGCACTGCTGCATGAAAATGTGCTGAGGCTGATTTATGTTGCCTCATGAAAGCTGACTGTGTGCACCCACTCCCATGTTTAAATCACATATGACATTACACTGGCAGCTTCAAAGTGGCCACAGTGGGAGTATTTACAACCTGGTAATGGGCAAATGTTAGGTAGATTTAGGGTTTTATTGTTTGCTTTTGTTTTTTCCAGCATGCACTTACTAACTTTCAAGATACTGTTGGGGTCGAGAGGTTCTTGTCTTATCGCAGAAAGAATTCAAAGACAAGACGTGGAGGTCAAGAGAGCAAAGCAAGGATTTATTAAGGGATAGACAGCATGCTCTCAAGGAAAGAGCGGGCAGACCCAGGTGAATAGCTGCCCCAAGTTTCCTTGGCAAGGTGAAAAACTGAATGGGCAGAATACTCATTGGTGGGGAAGGGTTTGGGGTTGTCTTTCCTGATCTTCATCTCAACTCCACCTCCCCAAGTAGGGAGGAGGGATTTTTTCATCCTTATTTAGTATTGATCAGGAAGTTGGATGAGGTCATAATGAACAAAAGTTTACATTCAAATGGGGGAATCAAAACAAAATATTACATTTGGACAGAGGTCATAGATCAAAAGGTTACATTCAGATGGTGGGGATTCCTGTCCTGTCCCACCCTTCTGCCTCCAGGATACTTATCAACCCAGAAGGTATGTTTTTTTATTAGTCCAGAGGATCCTGTTTTTCTTGGTCTGTGTCAAGACCCCTGCTGTTCACAAGATGTATGGTTTTCTGCCATTTGCCCATATTCCCCTTTCTCTGCTCATATCTATCTGCCTGCCTGCTCTAGCAATATCATCCTTGCCCTCAAAGAGCTCACTGACAAATAGCTGGAAAAGACTAGTAAACTTCTGGATTTTCTTACTGAAAAGATAATTCTGATGCCAATGTTGGGGTGATTAACATAAGGATGAGGCTGGAAGTATCATCAGAACTGTCTCTTAGATGTGCTTGAGGTGTTTAGGTGAATAATAATAGAGACCTTAAAAAAGGAACATGACAGTGGGGATGTAAGGTGCGTGTAGAGTTTTGTAGGAGATTGACTTAGCAACAGTATATTGGTCTTCCACTGCCTTCCATGACAGTTGAACTGCAACAAGAAGTGCTCTGCTAGATGAAAAAATACTAAACAAAATATGTGAAACAGCTTTCAGATATTGGACAACAGGTAGCACTTGAATTATTTTTATGTTCCTAATTGAATCCACACTAGTCATATTTTCTTATTTTTCATTTGGATTTTTTTAGATTAATTTTTGTAAAAGGCAGTTCTCACCATGTCATTCTTTTAAACTAAAATAGTGTCATTGAAAAAAATACTGTAACAATAATGAAATTATAGAATATTTTCTTTCTGAAGACATGTCACAGGAAGCTGTACCATGTTTGCTCTAAGCATGTTGTATGTATACTTGCATTTAATCCTCCCAACATTATGAGGTAGGTACTACTGTTGCTCTCCTTTAATGGGTTAGGAGATTGAGGCAATGAAAGATTAAGTAACTTGACCATGGTCTTAGAAAATAGGGGTACTGAAATTCAAATTCAGGAAATCTGTCTTTAGTCGTTATTTTTATAACCATAAAATCCACATATTTTTCAAGAAGATTGCAGATTTTTGCTTTTGCCTATTTCAAAGTCCCCCCATGTATGGATCCCAACATATATTTTCTAAGTCATCCTTTACCATTTTTCTATAGTAAAATTCATTTTCCTCACTTGTAAAATGTAATACTTAACTCAGAGAATCTTATATATATATAGGATGTGGTAATCACATGCTTAAATTACAGTAAATGTGCTGTAAATATTAGTTCTTCTGCCTTTCCCTTCCTCCCTTCTTTCCTTTGTCTGATTCTTCTTTTTCTTCTTCTATTATACCTATTATAATGATGATTATTATATTGTCATGTTAAACTGGGTAACACTTTAATGCTTTCATTTTCTTTACCTAAATCCATATGGTCCGTTGTGCCATTTTTGTGACATGTCTTGGCTCTCTTCTTTTATACTTTTATATACTTCTATATACTTGTGCACTTTTGTATACTTTTGATAGTATACTTTAATTCTTTTGTATACTTGTATAGTTTTGGGGATTAAGCTTTACATATTTTATATTAACTTGTGATTCCTTACAAAAGAATACTTTGCCTGGCATATTGTAGCACAATGCCATTCATTAAATAGATTTACATTGTGTCTACTGGGAAATGGGTGGTGTTTTAACTTACAGATTCTGAGGATGTATTGAAATATTAAAGGTTAGATGTTGTGAATCAAAGTCCAGAGTCATTATTTTTTTAACTTAATGGACTAAAATTCTAGATATAAACAATAGAAGGTCAAATATACTTTCTGACATAAACTGATGAAAAGAGCATAAAACTGAGATGAAATCCCAAAAAGATAAAGTAATTGGGTTAAGAAGATAGAACATTTTGTATAAATACAAATAAGCCATGCTTAGCTTTGTACAAGAGACCTAAGAAAAACTTGAAGACATTACGGATTACAAATTAAATATGTCTTTGCTATGGTTTCAGAAGAAAGAAAAAAAGGGGAGAGAGAAGCAAGATGGCAGAGTAGAAGGAAGCTTGTAGCTTACCTTCTCCCACAAATACACCAAAACTCACATCTACGGACTGACTCAGCCAACCAGAGCACCTGCCGAACTCCCACAGAACATCGCCCTCTTTGAAAGACAAAGATGACAAAAATCTGGTAGGAGAAAAGGAAAAAGGAAAGAAGGAAAAACCAAACAGTGCAGACTGGTCCCACGGGGAGGGAGCAGCAAAGGAGGAATAGCGCTCGTCCGCTGGGTCTCCCCCCTTCAATGGAGAGGCCGACGGGATGGAGGGGGAGGCTCCGAGGCTCAGATCTGCCCCGAGCACCCCTTGACTGACAGAACTAAGTTAAATGGGCACACAAGGTCCCCGCAACACCCAGCCCGAAATGCGAGCCAGCAGCTGGGGCTGGGACAGGCCACCCGAGCCGGGCGGAGGACAGGGGCGGCTGCACTGAGGCAGCTCCGGCGGACTGCAGGGTGCTGCATGCAGTGGCTGGGAGGTGATACGGAGCAGAACAAACTCAGTTCCCCATGAACTGAGAAAAAAGCAAAGCAACAAGGCTGGTGTGCCCTGGGGGGGAGGGGCCCCGTAGCCTTTGTCTCTTCAGACCCGGCGCCATTACTGGTACTTCTCACGAGAAGAGAGGCGGGGCACAGCCACAGCCACCATCTCCTGTGTGCAGCGCCCGGGCAGGGGCAGGGGCAGGGCCGTGCCCTGAATCCGCACCCAGTGGCTCACAACCTCCTGTGCAGGACTGAGACTTGTTTACAGCCTGAGGCAGATAGGATCTTTCTGCCCTCTTCTCTCAGAGAACTCACACCGCCAAGACAAACAAGGAGCTGAGATTTGGCACAGAGCAGGGGTGGGGCCGTTCCATGGTCTTCCCCGAGCCTGCCTTCTCACTTCTCATTTTTCAGTGGTCACCTTTGTCAGCATGCAAATGGTCTGGATCAACAAGAGTCTCAACGTAAGTCAATGCTTAATCTATGATTTCCCATAAGAGTTTCCCCCTACCTCAGGGAATTCTTCCCCAGAGAATTAAATCTCTTATAGCATTCAGGACCCATTACAAAATACAAAACAAAGTAAACCCCCTCAGATCTCATACTCTCATCTTCAAATGGATCTAAGACAGTCATCATAGCCTGCAAGAGGGGCTGAGCTATAAGACAGTCCAGTCATTTCCATTGTTCCTCAAAGAGCATTGCATGCCCTTCCCTTCCTTTCTGAAATGAAGTTGCCAAATTTTGTAAGATTCACCTGGTTTCTGCCTATGCCTCTTGTGGATTCCCCTCCTTCCAGGCTAATGTAGGTGCCCATTTCAGTAACTGTTGTCTGAGAGGAAGCAGAAGCCCTTCTGAACTTCTAGGATGAATCTTAGCACAAGTTACCACAATGGGTGGACCTGAGGCTGCTCACTGTAGTGACAAGAAACTCTTCCTTCCGTCCATCCTTCCCCTCCCTTCACCCCTGCCCCTACCCAGGGGAGAATTAACAATTCTTGCACCCTGTTCAGATAGCGGCAACCATTTCCCAATTTTTTTTCATTAACAGGCAATAAAGTTGAGGACCATTAATTTTCCCAGTTGACCATACAATTTGATCAACAGATTCATTACCAATTTCCATGGATTTCCCATAAATCCTATTAGCCAGCATGGCTCTCATTCTCCCTCTTCCAGAAATCCTTTTCTCTATCAGCATTCACTCTTCATTGTCAAAACATCTTTCAAGAACTGTGGAGAGTCTGAGATTTTTACCTAACTTGAGAGGTACTAAGTTAGACTGCCTCAAAACAGAGACAGAGTTTTGTGGATCCTGAGAGAAGATAAGGAATCTCCTGAGTTGAAGACAAAAGACTTTATTTCTCATGACAGTAGTAGTATCAAGAGTATCCAAAATTTTGCATGTATCAGATGAATCCTAATTCTCCCAGGGAGACATGAAGGGGGCCAGATGACCCCTGAAAACCTAGGGGGTTTCAAGAACTTGAATATTCTAAAATAGGAAGTAAGCATATCTGACCTTTGTTCCTGTAGGAATCAGTCTTATTATGTTGAGAAGCAAGGAAGCCTACTCTTTGTTTCAAATACACTATACCTTCTAAGTCTAATTGTTATGCAAACATTTTTGAAAAGACAGCCCAGAACAAAGGGCAATTAGTGACTCACTCATGAGACATGCAGACATACACAAGATCCACAAAAGATTATCTCCTAACAGTAACAGTAATATGAAATTATCACTAAACATAATTCATATTTTGATTAAAAATTCAATGACTTTTTAAAATTGAAGCATAGTCAGTTACAATGCGTGAATTTCTCGTGTACAGCATAATGTTTCAGTCATACATGTACGTATACATGATTGTTTTCATATTCTTTTTCATTATAGGTTACTAATACTGAATATAGTTCCCTGTGCTATATGGAAGAAAAATTTTCAATCTATTTTATATATAGTAGTTAATAGTTGCAAATCTCGAATTCCCGATTTCATTGACTCTTTTAGGGAGGGCATTGGAATCAAGACTACCTTTCTTCACGCAAATACTTCCCATATACGTTTGGTGCTGTTATCTATAGAATTACACACTGTCTCCGATTTAAGATGATTCAGCTTACAATTTTTCAGCTTTATGATGGTGAGAAAGTCATAAGCATTCAGGAGAAAGAGCACTTTGAGTTTTGATCTTTTCCTGGGCTAACCATACACATTACAACATTACAATACTCTCCCGTGACACCGGGCTGTGGAGCCACAGACCCAGTCGGCCACGTGATCAGAGGGGTAAAGAACTAATAAACCAGCTGAGTAGTATTCCTCTATGGGTGTGTGTGTGTGTGTGTATATATATAATTATATATTATAATATATAATATATTTAATATATATGAATATATATTAAATTATAATTTAATATATATATGTAAAAACAGAACACAAACTAAACTACAACCATTCTGTTTGTCAATTTTAATACTAATTCAATAAGTTACATGAGCCAGTCAACATTTTATTATAAAACAGGCTTTGTGTTAGGTGATCTTGCCCGACCTAATGTGCATGTTCTGAGTGTGTTTAAGGGAGGCTAGGCTATGATGTTTGGTAGATTAGGGGTATTAAACGCATTTTGATTATGGTATTTCTAATTTACAGTGAGTTGATTTAGGATGATCATCATCAGTCTAGGAAGATCTGTAAAGTGAATGGGTGACTTCTCTTGTAACTTACATAGTAATATACAATCAACCTCCAAGGTGTACATATTTTATTGAAGTTCAAATACTTGTTTCTATTCCCCAGATTAGCTAGTACTGTTATGGTTTCACAGCAACTATGTGTTCTCAGAAACAGTGCTAAAATGCTTGTTAAACAAGAAAGGATGGAAACAATTCATGTGGGATTGCGTGTGAGCTGGACAGGGTCAAGGGAAGCTGGCAAGTTCCTGCTTGAGGTATCTTGTTAACACTGAAAGAAGGAGGCAGTTGCTGATGCTCAGAGGGCCTTAAATTCGAGTCTGAGAAAGATTAATGCCTGTTTACCATGTAATAACATGCTTTAGTTAAGAAAGCTAGCAAGTATTGTATTTGGTAACATCTGCTTATATTTAATTGTAGTAGTGACTTAATGGGTTCCATATGAAGAGCTGCTTAACAAAAATGACACATTGAAACACTATTTTGGAGGGAATGGAGCAGTGCTTTTTTCCTCAAAGGTGGCACTTTACAGAAATTTACTTCTTGTTAGCTAGGAACTACAATTTTTATACAATTTGGATAGTGAATTCTGACTTACTGTAGTGATTTAACTAGTAGCACAAACATTTTGTAAATTCCTAATTATTTTTACAATTGTGCTCTTATTATATAAGACCATAATCAGGAAAATATTTTAAAATATGCAACATAAAAGGAATAATGGTGTCTGGATAGCAATGCTCACAGGTTACATTTAACAAACTCTGAGTAATAAAAAAAAAAGATTTAACATTTTTAAAGCTATATTCAGAATAAGAGTAATTCAAGGCTGGATAGAAACTGTTCTGGGGTGATTTTTGTTTAAGCCATCTATCCACAGACAAAAAGATTGTTACTCAAAATAAACTTTCATTCTATCTTCTCCAACCTGAAGAACTATTTCAATCTAGAAAAAGCAAGAGAGAAGAAAATCCATGATGGTTTAAGAATTAGCAAGAGTAATATCTTTACATATATTCATGTGTTTTATATCCCCAAATCTTTGGATCTAGTTTCTAAATGCAACACACAAATGATTTAATGGAAAAAGTAATGAAGTAAGAGTCAAGAGGTCAGTTGGTTTAACTTTGAGCAATTTACTTAAACAATCTGGAATTAATTTTCTGGGCTATGAAATGAGCCTCTCTCTTTGGATTAAGAAATGTATGGGCAAGTTAGATTGACGATCACATCTACTTTCTTACCAACCCATTATATTTTCTGTCTATAAACAACACTGCAGTTATTAGGAGGTGTGATAACAGTGAGTCCAGAGTCATGATGAAAGACATTGCCCAAGACATCTTTTTCATCACCCGAGATATCTTGAACTTCGACCTGGAGAAACACTGGGAAAGAAGACACCACCTTCTAATGTGAGTGCTTTTGAGACATGAACCACATGACATGGTGACAATTAATAGTCCAACTGATCATCACAACTTCCTATGGAAGGAAAGGGGGAAGAGACTTTGACTGACTGTTTAGTTTTTACCAGGGATTATACTAATAAAAATTCCCTACGAGCTAGCTCTTATTGGCCTGGTTCTGCAGACACAGATCTTGACATATACCAGTAAGTAAATGGAGAAGCCAGATGTCTTTGCCATTTATCTGATATCAAATCTTGTTTTTTAAGTCACATCACTACTAAACTAAAAATTAAGTGAAATAACATTGCTCTTCCTGGATGTCTCTTATCTCTCTGAGTAGTCTTCATAGCTCCTTGAGAAAAAGATCATGGCTTATTCATTATGATCCGTGGAGCTTCATGAATAATCTACACACACTAAGTGCTCATTAAATATTTTTGTGTATATATTTTATTGAAATTTGAATACTTGCTTCTATTCACCAGATTAGCTAGTACTATTGTGGTTCCACAGCAACTATGTATTCTCAGAAACAGTGCTAAAATGTTTGTTGAATAAGAAAGGATGGAAACAATTCATGGGGGATTGTATATGACTGAACAGGGTCAAGGGAAGCTGGCAAGTTCCTGCTTGAGGTATCTTGTTAACACTGAAAGAAGGAGGCAGTTGCTGATGCTCAGAAAGTTTATGGAACATAATAGTATTTTTTTCTCTTCCATGTAAAAGATTTTTATTTAATGAAAACTTGTGCCTCTCATCAGTTTTCTGCTTGATGCAACAATCCAGAACATTGAGACATTTTAACTGGTAGTAAGTGTGAAAATAGTTTTAAAACATAGAAAACTTAGATGAATTTCTGGAGACCCACACAACTGTGTCTCATGGATTATTTAGGGATTAATAGTCTAAATTATTCTTATTTGCCTGTTTGATTAAAAATAAAAAATTACTCTATTATGAATAAATGCTATATTAGAAGCATTAAAAAAAAGAAAGAATGGCATGTGTAAGAGGCTTGAAAATTGAAAAAAATAATGGGAAATAAAATTCAAAAAACAAATGGTTTAGAATGATTAAAGGAAAGCATTATATATGGGAAAAAAGGAACTCCAGGATGCACATATTTCTGAATAGAGAACAAAACAAATGAAAGAAAAAATTCAAAAATATGAAAGAAAGAAATTCATTGAAATAATGACACCTCTGAATCTTACAAGATTAAGCAAGTGTAACACTTTCTAGGGAAATTGATTAAAAATAATTAAAAAAAAAACCCAAAACAGTTAACAGGCTTCCAAAATCAAAAGCAAATGAAATAAAATACGTAATTATATGACAAGCCTCAGAAATCTCCAATATTGGAGTTTCATTACCTGATAGAATGATCTATTATTTTTATACTCAACATACTATTGAAGTTCAAAAGCAGGAGGTAGATTGTTCTAAACAATAGAAATAAGGTAATATGGGACCCAAGGGTCCATCTTAAAACACAGTAAAATTCAGACCGTAATACAAATATCGTATTTGATAGGCATTGGATTGGTTTATGTAAGTATCATTCATTCATTCTTTCAATAAAGATTTAGCATTCTCCTTTCTGAGGTAACCATTACACTAGATCCTGGTGATACAGTAGCAAACAATTTAGAGCTTACATTTTTTTTGGCTGGAAATTGGAGGAGGTAGGTAGAGATAAACTAATAATTTATCATAGTGACTGGCAAAGGGAATGGGATTGAGAGGCCTTTGAGATAAGTATTTAGAAAGATTCTCTAAGTAGGTGACCAGTATGCTGAAGATATTTACTAATTGCAATATTTGTCCATGTGCAAATGGTCAATAATTCATCAACATTGTGTACATTCTACATTCAGTTGTTCCCAAACTCTTCCAGTGATAAATTGCTCAGAATTCTACAATTTCATAAGTTTGTGGTTGTTATTCACCATTTAAAGCTAATCTTCCCTCTTTTTTCCTTTTGCTTAAAATTTGATAACTGATTTTGTTGTATTTCTTAAATGGAAATATTTCAATTTTGCATTCATTTTTTAACAGCTTTATTGAAATGTAATTGATATACAAAGAACTGCACATATTTAATGTGTAGTTTGATGAGTTTAGACATATACAAACACCCTTAATAATATCACCACTATCAAGGTAACAGAGTTTTCTTGTATATCTCTTTGCATGTGACTCAGTCCTAAGTATTTTCATATAAAACATTTTTGTCTTTTCCATTAGGATGAGATGATAATAAGGGAATTCTTTCATCTTTTCATTAGTTGGATTCTAAAACATAGTTCACTTGGGTTTGCTCTCCATGAATAAACTACCATGAGAGGCAACACTTCAATTGCATTATGTTTTAACTCATTTCTACCATAGTGACTCTCCCTCCTGGCCAAATAAATACATTGGTTGGTATGATAATTTTGCTAAGTGAAATAAATATGAGACTTTTGTTGTAAAACATGGGGTTGAATCCTGACTCTACTCTTTTACTTGCTCTGTGACTTTAGGCAAGTTACATAACTTCTCTCATATCACTGAAATTTGCAGATTTGTGGCAAGACAGATTCATATTCTTGGTGGCTAAACTGAACTAAAAATGGTTTTGCCATCACCTTCCTAATTTCTACTCTTAATATGCTGTAAGATTGGCCAAATGATAATACGGATTTAATGTGGTAACTGATGCTCATGGAAGTTCCTGAGAATGAAAGACTGACCTACTCCATCACAACTTCACCCAGACCAGTGTTGATTCAAGTCACTGGATCTCCATTTGTGTTAAGACTTCCACCCTTACTGACATTACTTAGGCTCTTTGTAACTCCCTTTTATCTTTTTTCCATCATCTATCTTTTATTCTTTTTTGCTTTTCTAATCTCTCTCCCATATAATTCCCAGCTTTTGTGCAATTGTTTGCCAATATAAGTGTTGCTTTTCACCTGGTAGGAAGTATACCAATTTCTGAATCATGAAGCATAATCCTTTTCTCTTATGTTCTGCTAGGTTTCTCTCAGTTGCTGGATGTTCACAGGTCACTTTTGCAGAGCCAGAGACATTCATTAGTTTCTTCTTCCTTCCCTTTTACTTTCTCTCCATTCCTCCTTCCTTCCCAATCTTCTTTCCTTCCTCCTGCCTATTCGCTTGTAATTCTGATTGTACTTCTTTCTTTCACCATAAGGAAGCCTAAAGTTTGCCTTCTAAATAACTGAGATGAAACTCTATCTCATATATATAGTTTAGAAATAATTTTAGTCAGTTGGACATATTTATACCCTAAGAAGAGTTTCTATGTAAATATAAGACACCCAGTCAGGGTTGAATTTCAGATAAACAATAGATAATTCTTTAGTGCATGTCCCAAATATTATATAGGATATACTTAGACTAAAAATGATTTGTTGTTTATCTGAAATTCACATTTATCTGTGAGCCCTGTATTTTTATTTGCTAAATGTGGCAACCTTAAACTAAGTATTTCATACAGGGCTAATAAACCTGTGTTTTTTAATCAATCAGTGTTAAAAATCATTTTATAATTTTGCATGTTACAACTATGTCAGTTGTCCATCAGGGAGATGTGAAAAAACATTTACATCAGGAAATTTAGAAATTGCTAAATTCTTTACGGATGAGTATCATACTTGTCATCATAAACCTACCTTTTTTCACTTTTATAATAAAGTATGATATACAATTATTTATTATAACCTATCTCTAATTCATTTTATTGAATTAAAAACAGGCATTTGTTTACAAATAGGTAGACACTTTATATTAAATCCAATATACTGACGTATTCTAAAATACCCGGAAATTTTATTGATATCCCTGAGCGCCTGATAATACAGAAGGGAAACTAAATACAGGAAGTTTGCAATGAGAAGAAGATGCTAAACTGGAAGCAACTGAAAGGGGGATGGGAAGAAAAACAGTTTTTTTTCTCTATCCAAGAAAGTTCTTATGGTAGAATAACTTCACATATACGTCAACATAAAAAGCTATTTTTAAATAGAGGTTCTCTTTTAAGTTATACAATCTATTAGAAAAGTGATTATCATGCATTGCTGCACCTAGGCAAAAAAGAAAAAAAAAAAAGAAAAAGAAAAAAGAAAGGAAAGAAAGCAAGCACCAACAGGCTGAAAAGCCTTCCTCCCCTCAGACATGCACATTATGATGACCCCTAGTGGTCGAGCCAGGCAAAGGTGCCACACGTACACAGACACACCCAGACACACAGGCACAGCACAGCTTTTAATCAAAATGTATTCCTTTGATAACTATGTAAGTTTAAAAAGCTAAAGATCTAATCTGTTCTTATAAACAATAATTCGTACATATGTGTAAACTAAAAAAATGTGCAGTGTACTGTATATATGTATGCAATATAATGTGTATGTGCAAACTTAAAATTCTACCTAATAAAACAGAAAATGGAGGGGAAAAAAGAAAAGAAGCCTCATGTAGAGACAGCTCCCTTAGTGTTCCTCTGAATTTAATTCAGGGTAATCCAAAATATACTTTCATCTACTTATTACAGGCAGGGTATGAAACTTACTAAATTAACAACATTTTAGGTTAGATTGTATCTAGTACAATATTATTATTTCTGAACTCTTAGCAAGATGGGTATTGATTATGACCTTGAGTTAACATCAATTTATACATTCTCAGAAGTTGAGAAATTTAGGCTACTTCAGAAATTATCTGATTCAAATTCTACATTTGGCAATTAGAATATATTAAGCAAAGAATGTTTGACAGGCTTGCTTAAATTCCATCAGCTACTTATTGACAAAGCTAGAACTAAGACGTACTCTCTAGACCACCATCTCGGTGCAGTTTCCAATATCCACCAGGGCCTCCTGACTGAAAGGTCACATTTACTCTAAGATGAAAAAAGAACAAAAATGTGTGGTTCTATATAGGGACCTAAAACTCATTAAAGAAAGCCTATAATATCTTTCCTGAAGGAAGGTATTAATCTTATTCTCTACAGATTATATTCATATCCTAAGAGACAAGAAATAAGGTCTTATATTCTGATTAAGGTTAAGGTATATAGCTAAGTACATATATCAATGACTAATAAAACTTGGAAAATTATTAAAATTGAATTTAATAACCTTAAGCCATTGTGTTACAATAACAGAGGATCAAGAAATACAATACTTTGAAAATACAGATTTCGTTTGCATAGAGAACAATTTACATTTAATTTCAGCATGAAATTTTAGGGAGCACTCATAAATATTTAAGTGATTATGATGTAATAATGGAGTTCTTTTCAATGAAAAAAAATGAGGATGTTGTAGAGAAGATTCAAATCCTGGACAGGAAAATAAATTGTCTAATGTCTTCAAAGTCTCCAGAAAACTTGAAATTTAACATTTTTATGGGAACTGAATTTATGGGTTATTTTGTTTAAACCAATTGTAGGTTCATAAGCAGATTTCAAATACATTTTTCTGCTCTTGGTAAGCCTCCCATATCATGAGTTTTCATATTTTTAATTTCATTTTTAAATGGAGATACTTGAATGACATTCCTGATTGGGTGTTATATGTATATTTTAAATGATTTTAGCCATGAAAAACTATGTAATTTTGTTATGAATAAGTTGATCAAAATCCCAAAGGTTGTATGAATGCTCTTGGGAGCTTCACTGACTATTTTACTTTGTAGACAAATTCCCATTCCTAGATATTGTGAAGAAGTTGCTAAATGACTATATTTATTGAATTTTTTTTATTGTGTGTAAGCATGGAATTAGCCACCCACTCCCTTTCCACCCAATGAAGTGTTTCTATAAATTTTAGACTTAACAGTTCAGTCCTCACAATCCTATGAAGTTTAGTCCCAACTCAATTTAAATGAAATTTTAAATTTTAGTCAAAATTTCATGTAAACAATATCCAGCTAACTACATTGTCTTATTTTCCAAAGTGAAACAAGCATCTGAGTAAGAGTCTTTTAAGGTAGAAAATAAAAGTTATCTTTAACATAACTGGACAAAGAATTTTTAAAAAGTAAAAGAAATTAAAAAGGTGCAAATGCAGATGTAACTTTGATACAGATAAAGTTTCAAAAGCATTATTGTTCATATATATTTCTGCTCTAGAATGTTTTTATAGTAACACTTAAATTCTATCTATAGGTAGTGTATTTGGTCCTATGAAAACTGTAAGAATTTAAGCCAAGGCATAAAAATTGTTTTTTGACTCCTTGGGTTAACAAGATGATGATTTACTTAGAAATATATGATGATAGTTGATATTGAAGAAAATATTGAGTGAAAAAGATTTAGATTTTTTTTAAAATTCATTTTTAAGATTTCTTTAGATGAGTAAGTTTTAATCTTGTAGAAAACAGTAACATATTTTACCAAGAAATAAATATTAAATAAATATTAATGTCAAGTTACAATTTACTGACAGTGACATACACTCATACTGAAATCACACTGTTTACATTTTGATGACATAAACAAAACTTCTGTAAGTCTTAGCTCATTTGAAATGACTAGCTATTTTTTCAAGGAAGAAATAATTTCTTATAAGTCTTCAGATTCCCAGACACCAATTACTTTATAATTTACAATGAATCACTTATTTTTGACCTTGTGAATGACATAAAAACCGAACTATTCCAATATAAACAAAATCAGATATCTTAATGATATTAATAAAACAATGACAACATGTAACATAGGATAGGGAAAGTGAATCTTTTGGGGGAAATTTTATAAATGCTTTTGAATAGTTACTTCCTATGAGACTATTAGACCATTAGAATGCTCTCCAACAAATGGGGAAAGACGAGTCAGATAGTGAAAGATGTAGTAGACAGCCAAGTTCACCATCATATCCAATTTCTTAATACTAAGAAGCAATCAATATATGAATGAATCTGCCTATTCCAGCATTAAGGGAATCAAAAGATAAGTGAGGTTAAATCATTTCAAAATGATGACATATACAATGAAAACACTAGATGTTGCTAGAACTAAGATTATCCAACATCTTTTCTCATCTTTCTATTACTCGCCTTCTTGTAATTATAACTATACTGTTATGGGTTAATTCACATTTATTTTTGATCTTATGTGTAGAAAAAGGACATTTCAAGTTAGATGTTTAGTTTCTCATTACTGTTGGAAATTAGCTCATAAAAGGTTTTCTGAACTCCATAAGTTTAGATTCCAATTCAATGCCTCTAATTTAATCTAAAATATTCACTTCTAAATCATACATTTTTATTGTGATCTTACAGCTTTTACAGATGTGAATCTCATTTCCATTCTATTTTCCACTTCCTTTTCTTGCCCATGAACTAATAAAAAGTGCATTTAATATGCTACGTAATAGTTCAAAAGGGACTAATTATATTTTGGTAACAATGTTAAAGACTGCCATTCTATAGCTCCCTTCTTTTTGCTAAGAAATGAAAACCTTTATCGCTTCTATTAATACCAGTTAAACACACAGCATTTGTTACTCTGCAGTATGACCTATTAGGACTGTTCTCATAGCATGAACATTTCTTACTCTATTTTCTTTTCTTTTTGTTTTAAACTTCTTTCATCCACCAGAGTCTCAAATGAGTCTTTGCTGCTTGCTTGCTGTATGCCTAGCATATGATAGTGCCATGGTATAATAATACCTTATGCTGTTTAGTATTTAAAAATTTACAGAAAGCTTCCACACATAATATCTCATTTAATCTTTGCAACTACCCAGAGTACGAAATCCCATTTTATAGCTGAAGAAAATGAAATTTAGAAATACAATGATTTTCCAAAAGCTATGCAGTTTCTAAAGGAATTCTCAATTCCTTTTCTCCATTTTACCAGCCACCTACAGAATATGTCCTTTCTCATTACATCTGTTACCACTCACTAAGCCATGACAGGTCTGATAATCTGCAGAGTATTATTCAATTTTAGTCTACCATAATTATTGATATGACATGGGCAAAATGGCAATTAAACTATCTCTTAAGCTGACTTGTTTGTTCATGGTGTTTTCTTGCATGTCTAAGTAGTTTATAATGAATATTTTTCTTTAAAAAAATGCAATCAGCTATAACATCTAAAATGAACACAACCTTGTAAATCAACTATATCTCAACAAAAATGCAATAAGCTATAAATCAGAATACATGTGTCTTTTACCTCTGTCAACCAGTCACATGACTTATTTAACCCCACTAAAGCTCCTCTTCAGAATAAAGAAGAATTCGAAGCAAAGAACTTTAAATTTCCTTCGAACTTGTAAATGCCATGTCTATGTGGAAAGTGATATAGAAGAACAGTAAAAGAGGGAGCTGTCAATGGACTGGCATAAAGAATAATTGGAGACAAAAAAGAACGTATGCACACAACATTGTAAAATGACTATAACTCAATAAAGAATGTTAAAAAAAAAAAGAACGTATGCGTTCACAACAGATTGGAGGCGACTGCAGTGGTTAGTCATGGGATGCAAGAATATGAATTTATAAGGGACAGTGATAAACGGCAGGTGCAGGTGAAGGAATGAATCACAGTGGCACTGGACGGAGACGTGACAGATACTGGTGACTCAGCAAGGAGCGCAGACTAGTATTAAAGTCAAAGGTGTGCTCAAGGTTGAGGGGAAAGGTTGGTCCAGATGAAACTGGGGGAACTAAGGGATATACCATCTAAAGGAAAAGGTGAGATGAGCTTGTTTGGGGAACATACCGAGTTTTAGGTGAAAGGGATGATATGAATTCTAGACCACGGGACTGAGTTTAAGGCTGAAGATCTGAGAGTCACCAGAGTGGAGGTAACAGATAAAACTTGAAAGTGAAGAGACATTCTGAGGGAGATGGTGGAGTGAGGGAAAGGCAGAGGTAGACTCTGAGCTTCTGCAAATCCTAGTATGTGTTAAGGCAAACCAAGGTCACTGGGAGGAATGTAATTGTGCTGGAGGAATGGCCTCATAGGGTGACAGACACACCTATGGGCACAGACAAGGCTCCCCCAACAGCCTAATGGTATAGAAGGATGTACACCCACTGTCACTTTTCTCCTCTCAGCTGGTGGGTTCCTCATGCTTCCCAGTCATCCTGTACCTCCAAACTTCAGGTGCCTCATGAAGAAGAAATGGGGAGACACCAGAGGCTGCTTCCACTCTGTGGCTCATGTCAAAATCTTGTCCCTAAGTTTTGCACTGCTAGCTGTTTGTTTATATTGATAGTTAATCCAAGTGAAAACAACTTTAAAGAAGTCCAGGTCTTCAGTCTCATCTGTCTTATACCCTAACCAGCTGAGGTGGCCTGTCATAACTCACTTCCCATTTACCTTTCTACCTACTCAATTGCTGGATATTTTACAGTAGTTAATAAATGTTCCAGGAAGGAATGAATGAATGAACAAAGAATTGAGCAGAAAAGCAAATACCTGAGAAACACTCATAGTTATGGAGGTGAAAAGAGAGCATAAATCAATGAAAGAAACTGAAAAAAAAATCACCCTAACTTCCCAGGCCATGATAATGCCTAGCAGCTTGTCAGTTTTATCCTGTGTATGAATCATCCAGGGATTTTGGTGCAGCCAGAGATTCAGCATTTCTGACAAGCTCTGAGACCTTAAGGTTCCACCAGAGAGCACGCCTTAAATAACAAGGCTTTAGATGACGGTTCTTCATATGCATGCCCCTGCTAATAACAGATGCATGAGAGAACGCCCATGGCTTAGCACTAATTCAATATCCTCTGAATTAAAAAAAAAAAATGCTGGCTCAACTGATGCAAGTAGGGAAGAAAGCACATAAACTGATATGACAGGCAGATGAACAAGGTTATTTAACTTTCCAAGCTATAGAACTCATCCCTAAGCTACAGAGCTCCCGTTTAAAAAGAAATCTGTCTCGATGGTTCTAATATATTATTTACCTCCAATGCTATTTTTGGTAGTTATGAATATTCAAATATCCCAGCATGCCATTCAACTGCTCACTTTTAAGTGTCTGTCATTTGCCTCTGGAGAGTTATACCATTTATTTCATTAGACCTTTTCACTCCCATGTAATATTTTGTTGAATTGCTATTAACCTTTCTTTTGGCTTCCTTATTCAATTTCTTAGTCTCTTTTGGATTATCTGTTCTTCATCCACATGTAATTCTGAGGTTATTAGTTTCTGCTCATTAGTTTTGTGAATTGTGAGAAGAAAAAGCATCTGACAAAAAGCACACACAGTGAGAGTCAAGAGTTGTGAGGAAAGATGTCATTAACACTCCAGAGGGAAGAGTGATAGTCTATATTTTAACCTCCTGTTGACAGGAAATCAAGTCCTTCTCCAAGAAGACCACCAGCTAAGAAGCTAACACTACTAAGATCTGAGAATAGAAACGTCTTTATAATTCTGCCCCTTAACAGATGAGAAATGGAATCACAAATTCACCCGACAAGGAAAGTGATTACTTCTCCACAAGTACCCAACTGAGTCCCTATGGAGAACTGTTGTATCAGGCTTATTGAACTAAATATAAAGTCTACAATGACAGCAGATATTAAATGCTTAATGGAACATATGAAGTAAAAAAATATGAGACCTTCTAGAAGGTGGCTATTTCCACAGAATTAGCAAATGTACAACAAAGGTAGTGAAATTTCAATTACCTCCTTCCAAGAATTAATTTCACATATAGTCTGAAGCCTGAAATGGCACACAAGACTTCTTGATCGATCTCTGAACATCCATTCAGTCTCTGACCTTGACCTTGCTTTGTATCACGTTGACCTCCGGATCTTTACATTTATATCTCCACTGCACACAGGTCTGAAATACCCTTCCTTTTCTTATCTGTCTATTGTTTCTACTCTTTCTTCAGGATGTCCTCTGAGAACCACTACTTTCATGATGTCTTCTCCAAGGACCTCAGGGAAAATCAACTACTTCTTCCACATTGTTAAATATAAAAACATCCTGCATGTGTGATTACCTGGGTCCTTGCAACATTGCTATAATTATTATATGTCTGTCTTAGCATTTTATTTCTGTATTTCTAGAACCTTAAACATTCATTTATTTATTCATTGCTCACCAAATTCACACTGATGAATTTTAAAGAGCTTGTAAAAAATGTAATTACTACTAATCACTAATTTGAGATTATCTTTTGAATTTAGGATTTCCTACTTTCATTTCCTTAGGGTGGCTCCTTAAAAGCACAGGTCTCCAGGCCACCTCACGAGTACAAGCCCTTACAGTTTTACAGCTGGACTCAAACCCTGTGTTGTCATCTCTTTGCACCCAGTCTCACCCCATGGCCAATTCTATGCAAAATTTTGAAGATAATCTTCTCCAGATGCCTATTCCTATATAAAATGGTTTAGCAATTCTTGTTTGCCTATTTGATTGGACGTTACCTGAATATTTTATTGCAAGTCCTTCCCCATATCTTGCCTTCCATATGCACTCTTTTAATGTATCTCTCTGTTCTGAGCTCTAGTATTTTCTTTGATGAAAAGGTTGCTTGCAGTGAGAAATCCCTTCTTGCTGAGAACCCAACAGCTTTTAACTTGCATTCTACTTTGAAAAAGTCTTCCATTATCCTGGCTCATTTAAACAAGGACTTCACTATTTAGAACTGCGTTCTCATGTATGTCTTGTATAAATTTGTTTTACCTCCCTCCCTTCAATAAATACTACTTAAGGATTAGGAAAAGAGCATAAACTCTTTTTTCCCCCTGTATCTTCTCCCTCTTTAATTTTGTACTTTGCTAGACATAAAGAATACATTTAAATAATTTTTAACTTATTGACAAATATTTCCCACCATGCTTTGTTATTTTATATCGACACGTAACACCTTGTCATTTCTATATAATGCTCTTGCTTTCATGTTGCCTTTTAATTGGTTCATTTATGTAACTCATCTCAGCCTATGGGTTATCAAACTGTTTAAGGCAGAAGGGGATTTCTGTATCAAAAGTCAGTGGAACGTAGTGGGAAATGCACTGAACTGGGAGTCAGAAAACTCAGGTCTGAATTCTGTCACTTGAATGATTTCCTGGAAAGTTATCTTTTATCACCATTATTTTCTCCATCTATGAGATGAAAACAAAATATCCTCAGGGATGTTTGTGGGAATTAAATGAGATACTATATGTGGAAACTGCAAAATTTAATACACTATACAATATAAGGTATTTCTTATCATGTCTTCAAAATTCTTTTGTGGACAGGAGGTGCTGTGCACAGAGCAGACTGTCAGGAAGGGCTCTCTGAGAGACTCGAGTCAAATTGAGTGGGTCTTATTTCGTACATTTTTAAAAAGTATCACTTGCAAAGTCCCATTCCTCAGCTTCTTTGTGTTTCTCTACAGGATACAAATTACCCCAGTCCAGTGCCATTTTTTGCAGTGTTTTTCAACATGTTTCCATCTACATGACCTTTTTGTAGTCCGACTTCTTGCTTTACCAACTCTGATGAAATTTGTCTTGTCGATGCTCGGTTCCACCTCACCGAGGTCGCTGTCACACCTGGAGCCGCCTTTTTCTGCAACCTCTCCTTTCCCATGGGCTCTTTTTCCCCTCTGCTGGCTGCCAAGGTGAAGCACATTTATTGGCATGGCCCCCAAAAAGATGCCTGCCCATCTCCCTTCCTCCTTTCTCTTTCAGCCAAACCATCACCTGCCCAGGGCTGGTGGTTGCTGCCACCCCTGTCCACGGCCTCACACGGCTTGGGCTCCAGTCCTTTTTGGCAGACTCTTCCGAACTTCCCCTGCCAGCAGCCTCCCCCTCTCGCCTGCAGCTCTCCGGGCTCCCGCCAGCCTCTCCCCCGCTCGATCTGCGCTCGGCCCCTTCCTCCCGCCCTCGCCGGCTGCCTCACTCGCCTTTCCTCAGGCTGCTCCCTCTCCTTCCTTCCCCAGCCCTTCCCTTCATTCCCACAGCGCGATGGCGTTTCTTTCCAGCGCCCCCACCCTCCCCGGGCCCGGGGTTCCGTTAACACCCGGACCACCGCTTCTGGGTCTGTGCGTACGTGTGTCCACCGGACAGAGCTTCTTTGGAAAGTGAGCATCTTCTTCCTCGTTTGTATTTGACATGATGCCCCCACGTCCCCCCGCCCCCGCGCTTGTCCTGGAGCCTGGAAGGCGGGGTGTACCGATGGTAGAGGGGATTCAGGGCGACGGCAGGCCGCAGGCTTGGTCGGTGAACCCCAGCAAAGTTTTGGACTTGCCATCTCAGGCTCCTTAAACTTGGCCAGCCCAGCGACAGCCCCGAGCCCCCACGTAGCGCACAGTGACCCAGGAGCTCCCCCTGAGTCCCAGCACCCCCTTGACTCTCCAGACCCGCTGATCTGAGGACCACGGTCGCCCTCCAGGACCGGGCCTGGGCCCGCTCCCCAGCCCACACCAGGGTCCGCAGCCTGAGCCCCACCCAGTCCCCGGCACGGGAGGGGCACATTCGTTTCTAGGTGCATCGGTGGAAGGTGGGCGAGATGGAAGGGTGGAGCCGCCCAGATGCCCGGGCGCCCGATGTCGCGGCTGAGGAGTGGGCGGTGTGTGAACGGCCCCATGCAGCCCAGGGCCCCTCTCGAGGGCTGCTTCCTCGGCAGTGCGCGGCCCAGGAGCGGTTTACCCTTTACAGGCAGTCTCCTTTAAGAAGCGTGCGCGTGCGTGGCGGGTTGTGTGTGCGCTCCTGTGCAGATGTGTGTCTGTGTGTGCGCGTGTGTGCGTGTGCGCGTGTGCGCGCGCACCGAGAGGGCCCGAGAGGCAGGCAGACCCCGGGAAGGAGGAGTTATGTAGATTACGGATGAACGTTCTGGAGGGGACCGGGGCGAGGAGGGAAGGAGAAGCCCCGGCGAGAGAGCGGGGAGCGGCCGCGGCCCATCCGGCAGGAGCAGGAGGCGGCGGCGGCGGCGGCGGAGTGGGCGGTGGAGGAGGAGGAGGACCAGAAGGAGGCGGAGGACCAGGAGGAGGAGGAGGACGCGCGGGCTGGAGGCGGCGGCGGCGGCGGCTGCGGCTGCGGCTGCGACTCGGTGCTTTGAGCCGGAACCGCCGGTGAACTTGGGCGCCACGTTCCCGGTGATGGGCCCCCGGGGACGGTGATCGCGAGCCGCTGCTGCCCCTCCCTCCGCCGCTGCTTCTCTGGGGGCTGCAGAGCGCGGGGCACCTCCGTCTCCTCCCCTTGACCCGCTGTGGGTGAACCTGCAGGCTTCCGACCCACCCGGAGGACTTTTTTTGAAAGGAAAGCAGGGAGGGAGGGAGAGACAGAGAGGGAGGAAACGAAGGGGAGCTCGCTCGTCCGTCCACTGAAGCACAGGTCACTATGATCTTACTTACCTTCGGCACTGGAAGACGGTTGGATTTCGTGCATCATTCGGGGGCATTTTTCTTGCAAACCTTGCTTTGGATTTTATGTGCTACCGTCTGCGGAACGGAGCAGTATTTCAATGTGGAGGTAAGAGTACGAGGGCTTTCTTCCTTTCCCCTTGCCTGGGCTGCTCTCTGAAACATTTCGTTCACCCCTCGGATCCCCGTAGCTCAGAGCAGCCCGGGTCTCACCACATTGTTTCCCCTCCGGCTGCCGAGACCCTTGTTGAGTTTCCTAGTGTCTTAGGTGATGGATGCGCGTGAGACTAGGAATCCGTTATCCCCAGCAGCACAAAGCACGGGTGCTGCGCGCTCAAAGACACAAGCCATGCTTTTCACCAGGGAAGGAGGCGAAGTCCGACATACAGCAAACGTGTGGCTTAATAAAAGCAGTTTGAGTTGATGATAAATAAACTCGGGAAATACAGAATTCATTGCTTGGCAAGATATGCTCCCATAGTATTGTTCCTGAAATCTTTCTCCCTGTGTTTCGTGCCTAACAAAGGAGGTTGAAAATCAAAGACTCTAGAGGAGAGTGTGGGAATACTTGATATGTTTAATAACATTACTTTGTGATAAAACACTTGACTAGACAGAGTCTTTTTCTCATTTAGACATAACTTAATACACAGTAACTAGATCTGGCTGCACAGAGGACAGGAAATCCATCTCTTCTTAAGTGTCTTCTCTCCCCCTCCCCCGCCAATTGAAAATAAACGTGGCCCAATGTAATAGTTCTGAGGTGTGTTTTTAATTTGATTTCACACTCTCATGGCAAATGGGAGAGGATTTAGACTGTCATTTGCTTTACTTTGATAGCTTTGGGAGCAGACAGACACAAAGCAAAAGGGAACTTAAGGATAACGACTTGTCAGACCTCTGCCAAAGAACTCAACCTGTCATCAACTCAGCACTAAAGCCAGTAACATGCGGTAAATCAGTGGAAGATTGTATACATCTGGGCTCTAACCAGTTTATCACATACACCGTGGAATACAAAGACAGAAGAGGGTCTTAGTAAAATGTACTCCTTTTGACAAGATCTGCTGCTGCCTGAAAAGAATTACGATTAAGTCTCTGAAGAATAATGTGATTTTTCCCTATGTTGTTGATTGTTGAAAGCTTTCTGTCATTTTGTTGGGAGTGTGTGTTTACACAACAGCGGGACCTGTTGCACAGTATCTGAACATGGTTCATGTAACAGATTTATATACAAAGTGTCCATAAGAAATGCTATATGGGAGGGTATATTCTGAATAAACTCTCTGTTTATATAAACTGTTCTTAGGACTCCATGTAATAAGTGATGGTTGGTAGAGAAACAAAGTGTTTGAAAAAGTGAGAACCATTATGGAGAGTTGAGTTTACAGATGTTAAGTGTGATTATTTTACACAAAAGCCCAATTCAAACCAAAACTGCTTAACCTTTTGAAAAATACAACTTTGTTTTTCTGAATAAAAGAGAGATGGAAAGGGGCTGAAAGTCTAGACTTTTCTGGATGGCAAATGTGAACTTTGGAAACTACTTGCCACC
Organism: Camelus dromedarius; assembly: GCF_036321535.1. Taxonomy (NCBI): domain Eukaryota; kingdom Metazoa; phylum Chordata; class Mammalia; order Artiodactyla; family Camelidae; genus Camelus; species Camelus dromedarius. The sequence goes on along the minus strand of NC_087465.1, from coordinate 22,937,679 downwards.
CATGGATTTTTGTTTTTAGCATTTAAATCAAGAGATAATCTAAGGTGGAAATAGAGAAGTAATTAGTTCATAGACTAGAGGAATGAAAGTGGCAAGCTGTTATTTATCATGTTGTAAACAGAAGGGCCTATTGCTTCAGTTTGGTGGTGATGGTGGTGATGGTGGTGGGGTGGGGCATGGGGTAGGTGGTTAAAAGTAGGTGCTAGGTTTTATCTTGCTCACCATGAAGAGGGAGGGAGAGCCTGGACTCATGGCTACCTGCTTTGGGAAAGTCAGATTTGCTTTCAGAGATTTTGGGGATAGCATCAGTGTTTTGATGATTATCAGGTTTCCCTTTTCAGCCTGAAGATCAATGTGATTGTATTCCTTCATAATTTGAGTCCCTCAATCAGTTTAATAAGGTATTATCCAAGAAAAAGTTATGATTTTGCTTAAAAAAAGATTTTACTTTGCATTGCTGTTTTCTCTTTCTTCAAGGTATATGTTAAAAATGGTTCATGGAAAAAGAGTTATGTTCTCAGTTTTAGAGTATTTGAGTTATTCCATCCATATTTATTACAAAGATTTAATTATGAAAGATAAGAGGCATGTGCCATCTGAGACCTTAAAAAAGAATATTTTATACAAAGGAGATTTTCTAGTGATTTAGAATAGATTGTCTTTCAGAGTTTGTACTATTTCCAAATAGTTTTTTAAGCATTCGAACATATCCTTAGTTGGATTTAGTTACTTCTTTATGTGTAATAATACCTCCAATTTTTTTTTTTTTAATCTTAAGAGTAGCTGCTAGTTAATTCAACATACTATAAAGAACAGGGGATGTTTTCTGACATGAATTTCTGCCTGATTCACTTTTATTGGCTGCTTCTCTTTGATAGGAAGCACTAATGGGAAGAGTAGTCCATCACATCTTCTTCAGAAAAGGCATTTATATTGTGTTCCCCATTCTTGCTTTGCACAACATACAGTGGGAATGCTTTATTTGATTGATTCTCAAGGACAGTCTTAAAATAAACAGTAATGGTATCAATCATGCATGAAGCTCATATGATCATCAATTTTTTTTCTAGCAAGCACACCGAGTTATAGTTGGAACGAAGCTTTTAAAAGATGCTTCTTTTATGCTGACAACTGAGAGTACAATGCTTTATCCCTCACTGAACTTACAATCGATGGGACCCCCCCCCATACTTTTCATATCAATAATTTAAGGTTTAAAAACCTATATTGTTTTCCCCTGGAGGTGGGAGGGGGTTGGGTGGAGATATTCATGTTAACTTTTTCCTATCTGATTTTTAAGGGTCTAAACATTTGGAATTTTAACTGTTAGAGCAGGAGATATTTGTTAACATGCTGAAAAAGCCTGTTACAGAGAAAGAGTACATTTTGTTTGTTTGTTTGTTTTTGTTTTTAAGAAGCAAAAAGGAGAATCTCTTACAGCTGAGAAGAAGGGTGAGACACTACCAGAAGTAGTACTATGGAAGAGTCAATAAATTCCCCTCCTAATAGATTGCAGGTAGAACACTTTCTAATGCTAAATTTTCAGTATCCATTTGTTTAAAGATTTTTGTATATCATCAGATCCATTTTGGGGGAGTGGGCCTTTCAGTGATAACCATTAATGTGATGCAAAGGAGGAACATTGCGAGTAGTAACTGAAAGTCAAAAGCTGCTGTCATTGGACAGCAGTCTGAATCACAGGCGTTCACTGGTCAGAAGCAGCTGAGTTGTTCGCAGAGACCCATGGTTTAATCTCTACACTCTTTAAAAAGTCATTTTGTCTCTAAAATACTGTTATTGTTGTAGTGGAGATTCTCATGATCCTGGGGCTCTTTTTTTTTTCTTTTTTTTTCTTAACACTATAAGCATTTTTGTCATGAAGTTTAAGATAGTAGTAATAATTTTCATCAACTTTGATAGTTTTTCGAATGTTAAATATGTGAATGGCATATTCTTTACTTTTTAAACAACAGCACACATAATGAGGAAAAATTATTTTAAGCCAATTTAATGGTAAAATAAAAAGATGTGACACTCTGATACACATATCAAAGCTTAAGAAGATGATGACTTTTTGGTGACAAAAAATCTTGATAAAGCAAAAATTAAAAGATTTTGCTTTTCCTAATTAAAGAAAGAAGAGAGATTGTAGATTTCAAAAGGCTACTTTATGACAAGTACTATGAATGTGACCATTTCCTACATTTTTCTTGCAAAATGTTTCTTTAACTTAGTCTTTATTCAGCTTTGTCAGATTTAATCTGAATCTACCTGAAAGGTTAGAGTTTGCTGGGAGTAGTTTTGTATCACATATAATCTCAGTGGCAATTAGTGGTGAGACGTTTTAGAGCTAAACAAATTTATATTTTCCAGATTTTAAAATGTCATATGGTGGGGCCTTTTCTCATATCTCTTGTCTTTTACTTGCTTGAATAGTCAACATGCATTATGTCATTTGCTCATAGAAGGATGGTGACACCATGATGTAGTCAGCTTCCTTGAGTAGGGGACTCTGATTACACCCCATAATGCTCCACCATAGCAGTTTTTACTGGTGAACAGCAGGTGCTGTGTAGCTGATTCATGGGTTTTTTTTACCTGCAGCAGGATTCCAGGCTTTGGAATCCCAAGTATGCTGGCCATTGAGAAGGCCATGAGGGCCAAGAACTATGACCAAGAGACCAGAAGACTCAACAGCCCTCAGGTTCTCTAGCTTCTCCTGTGTGCCCCACCTTCACTGTGCCTTTCTCTGTTCAGAGTTGCTTGGTCAGATTGTCTGGATCTAGGGTGACATGATTGCTCACAGGTGAGCAGATGCCTGTGAGGTTGTTTGCCTCCTACTGCAGCCAAGAAATCCTCAGAGACCAGCTGTCCACGTCTGTCCCCGTCTGTCCCCCTGTACATCTGGACATTCTCTTTCAGGCTTTTCTTCCCTATCAAGTAAGAATAGAGTTTGAGTTCAATAACAGCTTTTTTATTTCTAAAGTCAGGTTAAAAGCAACAGAGCTGAAGTTTCTATTTTTTCTTGTCCATGCTATGTCAGGTTATTAACATAAGAAAATTTTAATGAGCTTGTTCAGTGGTATAATTCTTTTGTCTTCAGTTGGATTCATGAATGATTTTATGTAAATTCATTTCACTACCTGACCTACCCCAACTACCCAAAATGTAACTGTTCAGAATATTTGGTAAATGGCCAATTGGAATTATTTCTGGATTCCTCCCAAAAGGAGCCATTGAACATTCAAATTAATTAAGTTAAATTTGTGCAGTGTCAGAACCTGAGATTTATCTCTTTATATTCCTTCAGGAATTTTCTGACCCTTCAGCACATATATTTCAAGTTGAGAAAGTCATTTTTTATGTTACTTTCTATCACAATTCACTTTAAATATCTGTGAATGTGCTTATATTCATCAAATAGTCTTTTTTTTTTTTTTTATTGTGGTGTCGTATAGTGATTAAGGGCACATACTCCAGCATCAGATTGCCTGGGTTCTAATCCCAACCTTTATTACTTGCAAGTTAATCATTAAGTCAATAACAGACAAGATAATTAATCTCTGTGAGCCTCAATGTACATACCTTACAAATGGAGGTACTAATCAGACCTGTCACGTTGGTTGTTCCGATGATTAAGTGAATATATGGATATCGTATGTTAGATATTAGAGAGATGGATGGTAGACAGGTAGCTACATAGGAACATGCCTTCCCACTCCATACTTTTTAGATGTCATTATTACTCGTGAAAAATAAACACTGATTCAGAGGCAATTGGCATGATCGCATCTAATTACATAAAAGTCTGTCAGGTTAGGAGATACCAGCTGGTCTAGAAAGATTTCATTTTAATACTTTTTTAATTTTTAAAAAGTATTGTAATATTACTGAAAATCAACCCAACTGACATCAGTACATTTTCTTCCCGTGGGTTTTTTTCTTAGACAGTTTAACTCAGGAATACAATTTTTACATTTTGTCTTGTCATCTGTTACTATCATAGAATGTCAAGTTCAGCTCACACCTTCTCTTGTGAGACTCAGTTTGCTGAAGTCTGTTCTTCTTTTCAAATACCATGGAAAAGAAATAGGCCTTTATGATTCAATGGGCCTGTTTATTTTAATTGGCTCCAGGCCCAAGTGCTCCTTCGTCACAGTAGGAGAAAGATTTGATATATTACGTAGGCCAGCTCTGTGTTGTACTGCAAATCCAGAATGTGAAAGTTTTTTTTTCTTTAATTAATCAGAGAAGGAGGAGGATTAGCAGAAAAAAATATTAAAGTGTATTATTCCATGACAAAGAAGTTAAAAAAAAAAATCTTGTTCATATAACATAGGCAATGGAAGATAGTAATATAGTGTAATGAGCCCTGGGACCGAGGTCAAGGGACACGGGCTTTAACTTTGGTTCTTGTACTGACATGGCTTTGATCTTAGACAAGTCCTTTCTTTAATGTCTTCATCTGCAAACATGGGAATGGAACTAACTGTCACTAAGGCCATTTCCAAATTTGAAGTTGCATTGTATTTAGCCTCCCAGCTTTAACTTATGTAGCCAAAAGGGAGGAAATGCATGTATTTACCCCTGTAATGTTTTTGGACAACTAGATTACAAAGGTAGAGTTTTCAGATTTTTTTTCTGAACTCCGTATCATAAAGAAATACAGAATGTGCAACGTAAATCCAACATTTGTTATCATCTGTAGTGACACAGGGCGTTCCATTTTGGAAATGATCCTGGCCTTCTGCTGAGCAGTAGAAACACTGGTAGAAAATTACATGTAATTTTAAAATCAATTTTTGGCCAAGGTAGCAAACTTTAAAAATTTAACATTAAAAACATGGCTTGATGTTATTTTGAAAAATATATGTCATCTATGAGTGGTCCCTCAATCATAAAAAGGCATGTTGGATTAAGATCAAAATCTCAAAATTGTGTTGTTTTTTTCTTTTTTTTGCTGTGGGGCGGTCTTAAAATTCAAATCCATTTATCTGCCTATATATAAAAAATACACGTTTTATAGTGAAGTGAAATGCTTATACTTACTGTACGTCCCTTTTGCCCACTGTGGAAAATAATTTTGGCACTTGTCTCTTTGAGGGTTATTTTTATTCTTCACAACACATTTGATTTTCAATGTGAAACATCAGGTTGCATTTGTTTTATAAAATACGCAGCTTATGCAAACAGAAAAAGCAGTTCATGTTAAAAGGATAAGCTACTAAGTAATAATACGTGTGACAACTTTCCCTTTGCTTTCTTTCCTTGGGAAAGCTATTTATAGATTTTGAGGTTATTCATGAAATCATGTTTGATTGTTGCTTCCTGTCGTTTGGCATCCTGAATGGCTGTGCTTTGTCTCAGTGTCTCACCACGACCATTTGGCACTGGGTAGCCTTGGGTTTTTGGATCAGAGGAGTGTCTCTATGAGCCACATAAGAAGCTTGGCCAAGAGAGTGAGGATAATCCGACTGGAGTCCCCTAACCTTTGACTGTGACCTGTGGGTGTAGTATATAAACGGAGGCTAGAGGGAGCTATTGAGCTGTTTAAAGATTCCAATAGAGTAGAAATTGGTTTAAAGTCAAGGACAGTAGGTGAAATTAGATGTCTTAAAGTGAATCCTAACCAGTCACAAGGAGCTCAGGGAAATCAATGAACACACGTGGTTCACAATTTAATATGCGAGTTGGGTTTACTGATAGCCACTTGGTACTGGGGATTAAATATTTGATGAACTAAGAAGGAAATTAACAGTTTGGAGGGGCTTGGGGGAGTTCTGGACATGACAGTATGACAAAGATTGTTATAATGCAGGACTGCTTTTAAAGTCCCTTGTTTTGAGGTGTGGAACAGGTCAGAAACTATAAATGACTGTGGGTGTTTTTGGTATTTTCATTTTAACTAGAATGAAATAGTCTTCCAGATAAGAGGTGAGATAAATCCAATTTGATTATGCCTTTTAGATTACATGTAGCAAAAATCCACTTTTATGAGCTTGTCAGACTAAGACTATTTTATTTTTTCATGTTTACCATGGGAGTGTATTGAATAGCTGTTTTTTTCTATGAAAGCATATTTTAAAATATAGCTTTTACCCTGTCCATCTTTTTCAAAAATATGTAAGAAATGAGCCACAAGACTGTGAAACAGTGTTTTTCCTTTAAATAGGAACCCTGGATATAGTCTCTCAATTGAAAAGATTATTGTATAAGGGGGAGAGAGGTTAAAAAGGGGCAATCACTAATGCCTTGGGGAATGCCAGCATTTAATTAAGATATAATCTGCTCACAAGCATTATTCAGGATTTTGAAAGTTTTTAATCTAGTCAATTTAAGTGAAATATGGATAAACGAAGTAAGTCATGGCTTCACAGACGTACAGTCTCAGGAGAGATGGTCCTTAGAGAAATGCATTCAAATGACCAAGTAAACCCAAAGAAGCTGCTCACTGGAATGGAATTTTACAGTATTTGTTTTAGTCACGTTCAAGCTAAGAGGGAATCGACCGCTGCTTTTCGAGGAAGCTGGATACTTTTATGAACTTTATTTCATGTCCCCAAATTGCATGCACCTGAGGTGATGTCAGTGGCGCGCAGGCACGTGCCTCTGCAGGTGGCTGATGGAGTCAGACCCTGAGTGATGTCAGCGAAGACATTTTTTCCATGGGAATTTTTCACTGTCAAACTCATACCGTGTGCTCATAGTTTCTCACTGTTTATAGCAATTTGAAATTTGAATTTGTTTTAGGTTTCAGACGTCTGTGCATTCATTCCCTCTTTAAACACTCGTGAGGCAGTTCCTTCTCATGGTCCTGCTTGTTTCTTCTAGTTGGGAGTCTTGAGGGATGTCTTATTTTAGAGATATTATGGGGCACCAGGCTTGGAAATTGGCCACCATTTTACAAGAAGCTACATTCCCTCCCGTCTCCTCTTTCTTTGTGAATAAGGCAGAATAGAGTGAAATAACTTCCAGAATCAAATGTGTACTCAGCGATTTGTATGAAATTGAGAACCGGCTTAACAAAAGCTCACTCACAGTTACAGACAACGCTTTTTTGGACATCTGGGTGTTTTAATATCACAGCAGCTCTATTCATGTAACTTACTGACTTGCTTCTATATGTAGATTAAATGCAATTGTTTGTTCCATGGGTGACTCAAGCAAATTACAAAAGTAATCTTTGCCTTATTTTGACCATTCATAAGACGGATTTGTGATCCTTATTGCTTGTCTGTAGCACAAGTTTTATAATGACAGCATTCAGACAGTCCCAAGCAATCACCTTCTTAAGTACCAATAGGGTGTCTCTCAGTTTCTTCATTCTTGCTGGTATCCGGGAATGTAGAAACGATTATGTGCTGGCTTTACATTCTAATTAGACAAAATCCAAACGACCAGTAAAATGGAATTGATTTCATTGAACACCTTATTTTAATGATAATAAAGCGTTAACCCTGGCTGAGCATTTGGTGTGTGCCAGTGTTCTAAATGTTTCACATATTTTAACTCATTTGAAGTTTATTACAATCCTGTGAGTTAGCAGTACTGTTTCTCTTTCACAGATGAGGAATTGGAGGCACAGAGAGGTTGAGGGACTTGCCAAGGCCACAAAGCTCTGAATTCTCCTGGTGTGGAGTAGCCCAGAATCAAAGTTGGCCATGGATCCCAGGGTCCTAAGCAAGTGAATACAGGCGAGAATTAACTCTGAGGTTCTCAGTAAGGACAGGGTCATCCAGTTCCATCGCTCACGTCTTTTATATTCCAAACTGAGAAGAAATCATTAACACATGTAAAGAAAATGCTAACTCTATCCCAGTATAGCATCTTACCTGGAGTAAAAACTGAATACTGCTGTTGATTTGATTTGCTGATTCAAGATTGACTATCGAGTGCTCAGTGTAATTTTACTGTTGAGTACCCTTTATGATTTCTTCCTCGTTAGAAAATTGGCAGCCTTTGTTCAATTGCGTATAATACTAAATGTGGCGTAATCTTAAATTGTATGTAATATTAAATTAATCATACTGGCTCATTCCTCATCTCTTTGTCAGGTTGCGGTTTACCATTCAATGTGATTGTCACAGATTTTAGGAAGATTTGATTATATCCCAAGATGAAAAGAATAGAACATTGTAGAAAATGTGAAGGAAAACCTATGTCAGATCTGTGTTGTGGTGCCCTGCCAGGAAAGAATGTTTGTGTATATGAGTGCTCACTAGCGTGAGCTCTGGAGTTGGTTGTTTCTATAAACTGCCATGATTGGGTAGAAGCTGCAAGGCAACAGATTTGTTTTATCATTTCTAATATATTTCTTTATCGTAATGTAAAAGAGAACTCAGAGATAGATCAATCCAGAGAAGGATCCGGTGCCTCAGGAGTTGGTGCCTGCCTCCTTGCTGTTTGAGATGCCTGATGTCTGATAATTGCTGTTGTGGAGGGAGTGGAAGCTTCACCTTGGTGGCTGAGCAGAGGATGTGAAAAACATCATTAGTCCTTAAAGGACCTTCAGTCCTTGTTGCTGTCTGTAGCATTCAAGGCTCATTTAGTTCATTTATTAAGCCTTTTAAGGAAAGACTGTTTCTAACCCAGTTTACAAAGGTGAGAATCTAGCTGTTATTATAAAAAAATAATAATAATCCCAGTGTTAACGATGCATTCAGCGCTCTCTCAGTTCCTCTGTAGGTGGTATGTCATGATGGCTACGTGCGAGAGCTTTGGAAGGAATGCTGTACCATCTTAGCTGAACTTGAGTGAGCCAAGCTATTGACTATGTCCCCAGTTTCCTTCCTAAACTAGAGATAGTAATACTCAACTCAAGGGTTGTTCTAAGATTAAAGAGGTAAAGGGTAATTGATCAAGATAAGTAACAGGCTCCTGAATTATCACCCCTCTCCACAAGTAAAATATGGACAAAACATATGAAACAATGTTTATAAGTCACTGCACATCAGGTCATGAAGGGTAGTCTTCTCTGAAAGATGGGAAACAAATGAGGTTAGCCCTGTGGTGATCTCTGTTTACTTCCTTGAGAGAGTTTCCAGGTTAACAGTGCAGGGAAGACAGGGCCAGTTTGAGGTAGACAGACTCCCTGAGTTAATGAGATGAAGCTGGGAGTACAGAGAAACTAGGGCAGCTAGAATTCACAAGTCAGAATACCACAGGGGAGAATTCTGCACAGAAGGAAAGCACTGGAGAGTGCGGAGAGTCCCCCTTGGGTGTGCAGCTGAGAACTGATCTGCACATAACTGTGCAGGGGAAAGAATCAGCCAAAGTGATCAGAGGGGGCAATGCCTGGCGATCACAGAGATGGGAACAGGGCCTGTTCCCACCAGCCAGACTGGACGATTTCATCCCTTACAGGGTGTTTGGTAGAATACTCAGATGCATCTTGCCCTAGTAGTGGGAAAAAAGAAACAAACAAAAAACAAAAAACACCTTGGACTGAAAATTGCTCTAGTTCTGCTTAAAAAGTCTTAAAAGCAAGACTTTTGTAAGTGACTAAACTGCTTTCCACCACACAGCTTTACAAGGTATACAGGAATACAAAAATATCCAGCACCCAACAAGTTAAAACTCACAATGTCTGACATGCAATAATAGAAGTTACCAAACCTGCAAAGAAGCAAGAAGACACAACACATAATGAGAAGACATGTCAGTCTATCTGAACTAATCCAGAGATGACACAGATGTTAGAATTAGCAGACAAGAATATCAAAACAGTATAACTGTATTCTTTGTTCAAAAATTGAGATGTGGAATATACCGAAAAGTACTCAAATTGAACTTTGAGAGGTAGAAAGTATAATATATAAAATTAAAGGTATATCTGGAATTTATAGCAAATTTGATATTAATGGAGGAAAAAATAGTAAACTTGCAGTCAGCAAGAGAACGAATCGAAAAAAGTGGCCGAATATATGTGTATATTTTGAGTCCCTGAAAGGGGAGAGAGCAAAAAGAATAGCTGAAGATATGACTAAAGGGTTTCCTAATTTGGTGGAAAGTATATAAACTCATGATCCAAGGAGCTAAATAAATCCCAAGCACAAGAAACATGAAAAAAACCACGCCAAGGCACATGGTCATCAAATTGTTCAAATGAGTGATTAGGGGAAAATCTTAAAAGCAGACAGAAGAAGAAAAGACACGTTACACACAGAGGAAGGAACAAGAAAGGCTAACATATTTCTTGTCAGAAATAATGCAAGCAAGAAGATATTGGGGAAGAAAAATCTTGAAAATGCTAAAAGAAAGGAAAATAACTGTCAACTTGGAATGTTATTCTCAGTGAAAATACCTTTTAAAAATGAAGCAAAGATGTTTTTCAGGCATACAGAAGCTGAAAGTCCTCATCACCAGTACACCAACGCTGCATGAAATGTTGCAGGGAGTCCCGAATGGGAGGCAGTCCGAGAGTCCATCAGTGTGTCCGTGAGCAAACGCTGGTACATCCCTGCAGTGGAATGCCACTTCCTAGTAAAAAGGGAGTGAATTGTTGATACATGAAACCACATGAATGAATCTCAAAATAATCATGAGTGAATGAAGCCAGACAAAAAGGACACGTATTGTGGGATCCCATTCATGTAAAACTGGAGAAAATGTACACAAGTCTAGAGCAAGTCTGGAAACTGGAGAGGAGGGTGGGACAGTTGGGGGAGGATTGTAAAGGAGCCAGAGAAGACTCTATGGTGATTGAGTACATTCATTTCCCTGATTGTGATGATAATTTCACACTGGAAGTCAGAACTTCTCGAACTGTGCATTGCAAATATGTGCAGCTCACTGTGTATCAATCATACCTCAACAGAGCTATAAAAATAGTATACTGAGGGTGTAATCCAGTTAATACACAGTAACCAGCCTGCTGAGTAAAAACTGCTGCTAATTACATGTAGACAGTAGTTTGAGATCGAAAAGAAGTTGTAATCCTCTTCATGACGCTACCCTGCAGATTAGAGCTGCCTCACTGTTAAATCTTAGGTTGCTCAGGACTTGATGTTGGACCATGTCTTACTCTATGTTTATGTGGGCAGTGCTGTGGATTCCGGTGACTTAAAATACCTTCATGGTGACAACTGCTAGTTTTCATCTCTGGTTTAGAGGTTTTCTCAGCTCCAGTCTGTAGTCTCGCCTGTCTGCCTGCCCATTTCTCATATATACTTGCCTACAGCCCTACTTTGAGCCTCTGACTCTCAAACTAAAAACCCCTTTACAGGTCTAAAATTATTGGAAGCCCCCCAAAGTTTTTAGTGTGATTTATATCTACCTAGGTTTATAGTACTAGACAGTTAGACCTGAGAAAGTTTTAAAATATTTATTTAAAAATTCATTTAAAATTAACAATAATAAAGTTACTATGTTAACATATTTCTGTGAAAAAAATTTACAAAAATTAGTGTTAAAACAAAGACATTGTGTTACTTTTTTCCAAAAGCTGGTTTAACAAAAGTTGGCCGAATTGTTATATTTGCTTCTGCATTCACACTTGCAATATTATAAATCATGTAGCCTCTGGTAAACTCCACTGTCAATTGCAAGCAAATGAGAATAAAAAAGGTAAATAACATCATATTAAAATAGTTTTGACCGAGCAGAGTTTTAGGACCCACAGAGGTCCCTGGACCACACTTTGAGAACCAGTGTATTAGCAGCTATACTGTTTCCTCTTTTCCCCCCTGGATGTACCGAGATCCACCTACCTTGGGGTCGTCATCAAAATGCTTAACTCCTTCACTTCTTCCCCACCCTTCTACATACTCTTTAGTGCCCAGCAAACATTATCTAGCCTTGCTAATCCCCAGTCTGCCCCCCACCTCCATCACCAGAAAATGAACCCATGATACATTTATAATAACCTTCTCTACTGATGATTCAAAGTTCTTTTCATAATTAGGATCGCAGAGTGTTTTATTTTACCTCAAAGCTAGATACTGACATATGTACGTAAGCCCAAAAGCTCACTCTTAAAATTACTGCTAGAAATCTGTTAATACACTTATTAATTGCTAAGACTTGGCATGTGGACACTCAGAAGCCAGGTATCAATTTGTTTTGTTTCTCTGTGACTTTGAGTTTTGCTTTTCCTGTCTTTGGAGCCATATAGGCCAACTCATGTTTGCTGGGGGAGAAATTTAAGGAGACTTGAATGAAATAGTTTTTCTCTCTCTTTGCCTGGAACATATGGTTAAATTTTATATATTAGAGTAAATTAAATGCATGTGCAAATCATCTGTTGTAAAAGGTTTTTGTGTAATAAATTACTGTCTGTCTCTTATGGTCAATTATAACTTTAAGAGACAGATTCTAACTGCCTTGGTCACCACCACTGTATTCCACGAGCCTGATGCTGCCGTGCAAAAGGTCCAGAGCTTAGGAGATGTGTGCTGGAGGAATGAACGGATACGTCATCCCTATTCGTAGGTGTTAGTCTGTAGTTTGATACTTTCTGATCCATTTCAATAGTTACATCATTCCTTAACTCCTTTAGCGCATACTGGGTGAAAGTATGGTGTCTATTACCTTACATTTACTTTAGTTACTTTCTTAAAAATATTTAACTTTTAATAATAAAAGGCCATGTTTATCTTAGTGATTGATTAACTAGTGAGTAGTGTAGACTCCTGGATTTTTTCCCCAGTCATCTCCATTATGTTACATCAGCATTTCTGGTATAAATAAATATTTTTCTGTCTTCCCCACTGAACATTCATATAAATACCTATTGGCTTTTGCATTTAAAAAACGTAAAATTAGTCACTATTTTCAGAGGTGTGTATCGGAACACCTAGGGAAAATATAAAAGGAGCATATAATAACCTTGCTCTAGTTCAGTGACTTCAATTGTAGTTGTTACCATTAATAAATAGCAACTTCCTCGAAACAATTTTTAGGAAAGAGCAAAACAATTTTACTCTTACCTCACTGGACATCTTAAGTCATTCCGATCCCTCTTTTAGCTGCGTGGCTGAGAAATAAGTCGGTTTGCTGTCAACTTGTGCATCCATTAACGTGTAAAACCCTATGAGTGGATAATCACATAATAATTTGAATTTCTTTTAAAAAACTTACTTTAAGTTTAGATCATCTTTAGTGTTCTAACAAGCACAATACTGAAGACCCACGAAGAACTGAATCGAGAGATATTAAAATTTGATGAATTTTCTTTTGCCGAACACCTGCATATTGTTGATTGGCAGGATAAGAACGTGAAAACACAAGACTTTCAGTCTTTCATTGACACGTGTACTGTCTGTCTCGAGTACCTCTTCCTTCAGTAGGAGAGAAATGTAGTCTTCTGAATATGAATTAGTCCATTATTCACTTTTGCATTTAACAAGAAAAATGAGTCTTCTATCATAGAGTCATATTAAAAATGGCAGACCTCCTGAGTCTGTATTGAGGGCAGCCATCTGCCTGAGGGTTTTCGGTTCTGTTTATTTTTTTCAAAAACCTGATTTTCTTTTCTCCATGTTACTTGCATAACTTCCAGAAACTTCTAGACACATACACAATTCCTTCCTTCCTGTGTCCCTTTTTTCCTTTCCCCTCAAGTGAATAACATTATTTAAAATACGCGACCCATTTTTAACATAAAGATACACTTTGGAGGATTTTTCTTATCAGAACATATAGAACGATCTTATATTTTTATGGTAACTTATAACATCCCTATGTGGTACTTGATTTAACTATGGCCTTATTGCTGGACAAATAGTTCACGTTCAGGTTGTGTCTATTATAAACAACAATGCAGTATACTTAATCTTAAGCATGTGTGTTTATCAAACATAAAATTTCTAGAGGTGGAATTGCTGCATTAATGGCTACATTCACTTAGAATTTTGGTGTATTCTGCCAACTGGCTGTCCATGACGTACATTAATTTAATATTTATCAACAGTGCTTGAACATGGTTGATTCTATACATACCTGCCAGTACTTTTCATTTGTTTCCAAATCTGATGAGTGAGAAATCAATTTTTATGCAAATTTAAATTAACATAGATATTTGGCATCTTAAAATATTTTAAACTATTTTTTATTGCAAGATCTTCCTTTTCCTGCCATTCCTTATTTTGTCTTCTTTTCTTATTGATTTACAACAGCTTTATACATATTTATTAAGAAAACCGACCCATTCTCTGTCATGCATAATAAAGTGAATTTGTTGATACATTTTTGGTTTTGTTAATTTTTTTTTCAGATTAATTATATTACATTTATATATATTTTTAAAAGCCAAACATATTTATATGATAGCTTTTAGCTTTTTGACATGCCTTGAAAAGTTTCCAGCATTTCAAAACTTTTTAAAAATAGTTGTTTCTTCTCTTTTTTTTTTTTTTTCCTGTTTAAATCTTTGGTTTACATAAAACACTTCTGGTACAGCTGCTAAAATTGGACTATAATTCAGGATTTCCCCCAAGTTGATGAGCAGGTAATTCAGCACTCTATGGAGTGGCACATCTTTTCCTCTGTATCCCTTAGATTCTGTTGAGAACTATAAAAGACAGTGATTTAAGACAAATTCCACTTGGTCTGACGGGTCTACAGGTCCAGGACACCTCAGTGCATGTACTTTGCGGGGGCGGCCCTGCTGTGTGGATTTCCCGTGCTCCTGGAAGCAGAGGCAAACTGGAAGATGCTCCATGGCGGAGGACAAAAGCGTCGGAGGACGAGCAGCCCCACGTAACGCATCAGTTCTTAGCCTCGTAACTAGGACGTGGTCTCCTGGCCACATTCTTCTGCCGAAAGCCACCTGGTTACCTGACAAGGCCCAACGTCATGGAGCTCAGATGTACACTCGGCTTCTGATGGGGCCAGGGCAAGGGTGTGGATGTAGGAGGAGTGAAGCATTGGGACCAGTAATTTAATCTATGGCATTCTCACTGATTTAAATGCTGTCTTTGCTGTATATTAGTTTTTCCATATATTTCAGTCTGTTTCTGAGTTCAGTTTTGTCCACTGATTTAATTCAATTTTCCTGGGAAGACACCAAGCTGGTTTGCTTATTCCCTTCAGTAGTGTCTTGCAGCCCACTTTAATGTTTTTTTCCTTTTTCATTGCTATTTAGGAATTTCAACTATATTTACCAAGCAACTTTTATTTAAAGAAAAGCTATTTATTTATATATATATATATATATTAATTTCAAATAACTGTCTTGTTAAATCATCATATTGTATTATACCATCCTTCTGTAAATTCTCTGGAGTAGTCTGGGTACATGGTCATATCAGTTACGTATAAAGATAATCTCACCTCCTGAGTGTTTTTCTGTGATTCATTCTTCTGGATAATTGTACTGATTAGTTCTTCCAAAGTAGTAGTAAGTAATTATTGTGATACTAGACACATTGTCTTTATTCTGACTTTAGGGAAAATGAAGGCCCATTTGTTTTCAATTGTCTTCGTTAACCTTAAAAATAATTATACTCCTAGTCACTTTATCCAGGATAATTACTTCTGGAATCTCTATATTGCCTTCAAATTAGGATTGATGGTGAATGCACAACATGTTCAACATGACAAGAAACTGAAATTCAGTCTTATATTGTCAACATTCTCCACTTTTTCCTTGATTTTAATATGCTTTGTCTTTTAACATTTCCAAGTAGTTTCCTTGAAAGTCTGAATCTCTGACTTACTTATTGTGGTATTTCCAGGTATATGGGTAGAAAAAAATTGTTTTCTGAATGAAACAACAAATGGATTGATTGATTAATTTTTGTGATGGAATTTAGGCATTTTATTCTAGACTTTCATTCTAGACTTCAGATTTCATTCCAAAGAAAACCAGTGTGAACTACCCTGAGTGATATGGGAGGTTTACTGGAAGGCACTCCTGTCGCTCAGATTGTGGGGAAGGGCTGAGCAAACAAGCCTGGGGCAGTTGCGAATATCTTCAAGCTGAGATCTCTGTAGAGTTTTCTCTCTCACACACATCTCTGCTTCTCTTTCCTGGTTGGCCTCAGTCTCTCCTGCTGCAGATTAATTTTTTCCATGTGGTGTGGGATTTTCTATGAGCTAGCAACCATTTCTCATCACCTTTCTGGGAGAAAATAACTCCCCTCTGTCCATATGCATACACTCCCAGCTCTGCTATGAAAACCTTAAAGTTTCTGATTAGCCCAGCTTGAGTCCTGTGCCTCTTCCTGTAGCTGGAGGCAGTTCGTGGGGTCCACGCATGGCAGCTTGTAGTGCAGCTGGATGGTGGAGGAACAGGACTTTCCTCAGGAAACTGGGAAGACATGGTGGACAAAGCTTCAACAACAGACATCTAAAGCAGGTGAATTGGTTTCTCCTTTTTTTTTTTTTTTAGTTTCTTTCTCCTGTCCCATTTTATCTATTTCCCCCTCCCCTTCCACATTCCCCGCCGTGCCCCTCTCCCTCCCACCCCCCCACACATGCACGGTTGCCTTCCTGTTTTCTTTCCTTTTCTCAGTCATTTCCCCTCCATTCTCCTGGACAAGTTAGGATTAAGAGGTGCTCCCTGCTCTGGGCTTGTTACCTGTTTGGAGAATATTACCATGAGTGGAGCTTCAGTGGAGAAGGAGTAAGAATGCATCACACACAGATTACTCTATAAGAAAAACATGAATTCGAATAAATGAGGCAGAGTTTTGAGCTAGTGTGACTGAGAAAAAAAAACAAAGCTAAAAAGCTTAAGGTTGGGTTTAAGCAATAAGTTTTGGACTTACATTCAATATTTGTTCTCAAGAGTTGACAAATAACTTTTTATTTTTCCTCCAGAAATTTCTTTGACTAATTTTATTTGAGACGTAACAACAAAGTGCTGAGATTGTGGCTCTTTGCCCCCCTAATTCTGTTTTTCATGCTGGGGCTCTCACCATAATCTAAATCAAAGCTTTATTAGATGAGGAGTCTGTAGACCTGGTTGTGGGCATGACGTCCCCTCAGCCTTCACAGGAAGCTCTTGGTAGAAACCAGAGTAGAAAACCAGGGCTTTGGACTCCAGTGTCACTGCGAGGGCTTATGAGGGATTGTGCTGTTGTTGAAAAAACGGGCATTCTGCTCTGGTGTCAATGACCAAATTACAGAAATTACTATTGTAATATGGATTCCATAAATGTTATTTTATTATTATTTAGATTCCGACCCTCTGTTGACAAAAATACCTAGAGAAACAATAAAATGTTTTAGCCATTTGAATGTTGATTTCATGGGGGCCAAAGGATGGAGAGAAAATATTAAGGCATTACCAAACATCTTCCAAATTCAGACTTTGACAAACTGACTTTGTCTCAATTTCATCTGAGATACGCTTTCTTCCTCAGTAGCAAAGGTATTCATACTGTAGCTATGAATCCATCATCACTGTTCTAGGCACCATTAACTAAGAGTGTCTTTGTTTCACCTTTGTTTAAACTTATCTGTAATGTTACAGTTAAACACATTTCTAACTATAGATACACAATGTCATATTCCTGCAGATCTATGTGTATTCTTAAAGGAAATGTATAGAATACAGCATATGTACGCATGCATATATTGAAAGCGCTGTCTGAGTGATTTGGGAAAAGAGCTGTTTTACATACATCTAGGGATTTTCATCTTTTTTTAAAACTTGTAGCAAATGAGTCAGAGTGATATTAAAAGGGGATAACTGTTTTCCTGCTTCCAGGAAAATGCAAAGAAGAGGCTCAGTCACTTCAGCTCTAGGAGTTCTTTTTTTAGGTCTCACATGTAAGACATTGCAGATATAAAATGGAGAGAAGCCGAGAAGGAGAACATATTGGGGGGGTGGGGGGCTGGGGAGGGTAAGAGAAGTTTGGAAAAGGACTTTCCCCCACTGCACAGTATCCTACGAAAAATCAGCTTTACAGAAAAAAAGAAGAATATTTGTCCTTTGTTCTAGAATGATTGAATGGAGCCCTATGAGACGTAATCCTAGTCTTTTATTGGTGGATTTAACAAAAAGGATGACATTTTATGGGAAGCTAAGTGACCGAGAAAACTTTAGTGTGTTAATGTGAGAAGGGTTTGTGACGCCTCCTCTCATGCTGATCCTTTACTTCCTCTCTCTCTCCACCTTTAAACACATGCAGAGAAAATGGTGAACTTTGTGATTCTTGTTTTTTCCATCTACCATTGTTTCAGTCATTTTTGTGCCCATGACTGATGGTATTTCATTAGATGGTAGAAGAGTGCCTCCAGTTCCAGGCTCTTAAAGAACAAATCCTTCAATGTACAACCTTTTTTTCAGTCTTAGAGGATTCTAAGACTTACGCATTTTCCCATGCTCTTACTCCAGTGAGGGCTCTATTTAGGTCTAATAATTACTGGATAATATTTTAACATAGAAAGCTTGAATTTCAAAATTCAAGAGATGGAACACTTGAGGACACACAGTTTAAGAGCTGGAAGAGCAGAGTACAGCAGAATTTCCATCACAGTCTTCCCTGATAGGATTCGCTTTTCATTTTCCATCTCAAAGCACAGTGGTTGATACAATGAAGATACTGGCCACCCTTTTCCAGAGAGACCACTCGCCTGTGGTCACACCTCGTGTGAACGTTTTTGGCATTTCCCAGCATGGCAGACATTCATGTTCATTTCACTAGGAAGTAATTATAAACTTAAGTGACAATATGCATTACAGTTTGTGTCTAGTATCTCACACACACAAAAAAGTAGATGTCAAAGCCTTTGCTGTGCATACATTCTGGAGAGTCCAGGATGCAGGCAGGAAACTAGTGCAGACCATGTGTTTCCAACTTTCAGTGTGTGTAATGTGAGCTGTCAGTGACTGACTTCTTTATAGACTCCTTTATACAAGCTTAGAGGGGAATGACTTTGTGACTAAGAAGGGCTTTGATCTGTTTTTGGAGATACAACTGACAAATTTTTCTTTCCAAGTCTTTCTTATTATGGCAGGATACATTCCAAACGGTATAACAGTATCTTTGTAAATCACCTCAAAGTGACTCAGTTGATGAAATGATGACAGTTCAGTTCTTAGGTGGCAAGAAGCTTTGGTAAATATCTGGATAGTCTCAAGATTGAGGAGAAGACTCACTCACCCTTATGTTTATGTTACACAAATGTCTATGATGGTGCTTTTGTCAAAGTATTCTCTGAGGATGGGGAAGAAGCAGATGATGGAAAGTGGGACTTCAACTCCAGGATCCTTCCCTTTTTGGCTTAACGACTGTCAGGTGGGATCCAGAGAGAGAATCAAGAGACATGGTGTTAGCATTAATTGAAGAATTCGGAGTTTGGAGGACTTTTTTTTTTTTTTTTTTGCCTTTTTATTTAAACATCATATTGATTCAGATGGATAAACAAAAGCATGAAGCAGGAGTTTATACATTTACCTTCTGAACAGAAGAGATCAGCCATGAAAAAAATGAACTGATCTGTTTGTAATATATTCTTTTGAAATTGGCAATAGGTGCACGTGTAGCCACGGACTGCAGGTAAACGGGACTGAGCTTTTCACCAATAAGCTCCACTTTATTCCTCTGTCCACTGTACCTTTTCTCTCATGGAAGGTTATCTTCCACCCCATTTCCCCCATATGGTGTGATTTTTAAAAGTCAATCTTAAAAAAATTTAAAAAAAAAGGATTTTTACTAAGCAAGTTAAATCCTACAAATATAATGCTAGAATATTTGAGCTAAGACAACTTTACTTATAGCTTGTCCAGGATTAAAAAATTGGGGCATCTATTTAAAATTAATTATAATCATGGTTGAAATTCAATTTGCTTTTATAAACTGCGTACTTTTAACGTGTAACACATGTATTGAGTGAGTAGCACTAATTTGAAAAGATGCCATCAGTATTTAAAATTTTTTGATCCATCATCTCTTGTTGTCACTTTGTCTCGTGCCCTGGAGCTGTGGGGCTCACACGTGAATGTGCAAATGAGTCCTCTGGAGGAGCTGGTCTCAAGTGATGCTTTCTTGGTTCCTCCAGAAGGTCTATTTCAAGATGTCTGACAGAGAACTTTATATTTTTACATTTTGAAAAATGTCTCCCCACCCCTGAGGGGATTTTAATGTTGCCAAACTATTGATCTGGCTTTTGGGAAGCATAGTTATAGAAATTCCTCAAGGGCTTGGTACCTAAGCAGTTCCACGTGTTTTCCATTTCTTTCTCTAAATTGAATTCAGGTTTATTGGCCTGTAATTCCCTGGTTCATCTCTTGTTCCACACGTAAATTTGGCAATTACAAGCAGTGCTTTTTCTGCCTCCCTGTCTGCCCTTTGATGCTTAGATGCATCTGCTCTCTTCCACTCTTCCTAATGTGGGGTGTGCAGGGAAGGGAGGTTGAAATGTCTTAAGGCTATTATGAGTTTTAACTGATTGTACTCAAAAAGTTATCGCTGCATTTTCTCTTCCATTTTCCTAATGGTGACCTCTTCCTCCCCTTCCCTCTTAACCTTCTAATTACTTTAAACAGGCACAGGTATAATTTAGCTAGGTAGTTTACTTTATTTACTTTTTTTCTTTCCTGTACACATTTTGAGAAGTGTAGATCTTTGTTTTTTGAACAACTGAACTTACTGAATTCCCTTGCACATCGTAGAATTGTAAGTTTGGTTGTGTTGAGTGTCTCTCCTCCAATTGTCATCTTCATAGACTTGGCTTCTTTGTCTTGAAAAATAGCCAGTATTTTTTTTTTATATTTTTCAAAATAATGCCCTTTACTCTACTAATGATATTGTTTGATCAAATACATGAAACATGATTCATTTAATCACCTTAATACAAGGGATTCCAGCTCACATTGCTTCATTCAAATTTTTATTATTATTCTCTTTTATTGAGGCACAGTTTACAATGTTGTGTCAGTTTCTGGTGTACAGCACAATGCCCCAGTCATACATGAACATACATATATTTATTTTCACATTCTTTTTCACTGTAAGCTACTACAAGATATTGAATATATTTCCCTGTGCTATACAGTATAATCTTGTTTATCTATTTTATATATATACCAATCAGTATCTGCAGATTTCGAACTCCCAGTTTATCCCTTCCCACCCTGCTCCCCCCTGGCAACTGCAAGTCTGTATTATAAGTCTGTGAGTCTGTTTCTGTTTTATATTTATGTTTATCTGTCATTTATAATTTTTTTTAGATTCCACATATAAGCGACCTCATATGGTATTTTTCTTTCTCTTTCTGGCTTACTTTCACTTAGAATGACATTCTCCAGGGCCATCCATGTTGCTGCAAAAGGCATTGTTTTATCATTTTTTTATGGCTGAGTAGTATTCCATTGTATAAATATATCACAACTTCTTTACCCAATCATCTATTGATGGACATTTAGGCTGTTTCCATGTCTTGGCTATTGTAAGTAGTGCTGCTTTGAACATTGGGGTGCAGGTGTCTTTTTGAATTAAGGTTCCCTCTGGATATATGCCTAGGAGTGGGATTGCTGGGTCAATGGTAAGTCTGTTTTTAGTCTTTTGTGGAATCTCCACATTGTTGCCCACAATGGCTGCACCAAACTGCATTCCCATCAACAGTGTAGGAGGGTTCCCTTTTCTCCACACCCTCTCCAGCCTTTATCATTTGTGGACTTCTGAATAATGACCATTATGATTGGTGTGAGGTGATACCTCATTGTAGTTTTGATTTGCATTTCTCTGATAACAAGTGATATTGAGCATTTTTTTCATATGCCTATTGGCTATTTGTATGTCTTCATTGGAGAATTGCTTGTTTAGGTCTCCTGCCCATTTTTGGATTGAGGCAGTATTTACTGAGCATTTTGCAAATGTACCAGATGTGCTAAATGTTATGTGTGAAAATATTATTACCATATTCATTTTACAAACAAAAAACCTGAGGTCACAGAGAAGTTGAGAAACTGGCCTAACTAAAAGCCTTCCAACTAATAAGCGTGAGACCTGGGAGCCGGCTCTGACAGTAAGTCTAGAGCACACTCAGGCAGCCACTTCAGGGCACTTACAGCACATGCCCTGGGGCAGACAGCTCCGTCCTGACTGCTCCAGGTCCCTTGTCAGCTGAGCGTGAGGAAGTCCTTAAGGAAGTCATGCCATCATTTCTTTTCTCTAACAGGTAATTCCCTAAACCTTCCGTGACTCGCCCTGAGCTTTGGAGTGGGCCATATTCAGAGAGGTCATCTCTGCAGTGAATCAGGATGACTCATTACAGCTTTATTCTCTGCAGCACCCACAAGGGACTGGTCTCAGGTCTCAGAGACCTTCTTGGTTATTACAGAGAAGATGTGCAAGTTAGGGAGACACACTTCCACAAAGCTTCTTTTCCAGATGTGGGACCTTCCTCCTCAAGAGCCGCCTGCAGTCCTGCTCCTGGGAATAGCGCTGGTGGCCACGATGCCCGTCCGGACCTGCGCTGTTGCCTTGCACAGGCTTCCCTGCCCGATTGCTCTTGGGAGGTTGCTGGTTCAGGCCTGAGTGTGCATGCCAAGTGTCTGGCACATGTGTCTAGCTTTGTTTCCACAAATCCTAATCCTTTGAACAAAGGACATCTTAGCCAATCTGTTAAAATATAACTATTAAAGATTATAGCTATTGAAATTCCAAGTTTGAATAACATAAATGGACCAATTACTTATAATAACCATACTGAGAATTTATTTTTAATTTCAAAATAATTGTTTTAGGGTCCCTAGTCACAGTGACTTATTCTGAACTTCCTCTATTTTAAAAGAAAAATGATACCAGCTGTCTTGTTGGGAGTAAATGTGGTTGAAGCCACTACTTTAAATCAGTATTTCCTTCACTTCATGTGTCTTTTAGAATTCTTAAATGTAGAGTTATATTCACCGTTTTTTCCCAGCATCATGCCTGGCAATCAATAAAAGGTAAATCAGTGATTGCTGAACAATAGAGAGTGAGAAACTTTGAGGTGGGATAAAATATTGGGTTATAAACATAGTCTTGGTATTTTATTCAGACTAATGTCACTTAGTGATTAAGAATAATGTACAATTAATATACATGTTTATATATATTATATATTTATATATGTATTTCCATTATGAAACTTTTTAATGCAGTCAAGCAAAATGTCATATCTGAGGTTTTGATTTTTCTGGTTTTTTTTTTTTTTTTCACTCATGCACCTTTTATGGTGCTGTTTTATGTCTTGTTAGAGAAAAATGGGACAGTACAGGGTTCAGGATAATATCATCTGTATATGAAAATATATCTTGTAAAAGCAATGTATTACCATCTGTGCTTCACTTATAATTTCCAAAGAAATTACTACACAATTTCCAGAATTACCTTACTTCTTTAACCAACATGTGTTTTATGAAAACAGACTAAGGGCTGGAAAACATTTCTGAATTCTTTCCAGAAACCACCATGTTTATTAGATTTGAGCAGTAATAAAAACAAAAGGCATTTGAAAATAGCTTTCTTTGACAGACTCAGCCACTTTGGAAAACTGAGACCATCACTGAAAACATTTAATGTAAATTGTTCTCTATTGTGTTACGTTTCCTCTGAGAGAGTCTACGGATAGAGTTGACTGGGCACTGTGCAGTCTAAAAGTATATATCATCCTTCTCTCCTGTTCCATCTTGTTTTCTTCAACATTTCTTCTCCATTTTAGATTCCAGGGTTAAGCAATCAAGTACTCGGTTATTGATGGGAAACTGGAACTCACTGTGGTGCATAACTTCCTAATAAGAGGAGACTAATTTTAAATCCAGGAGGCAAGGTGGAAGCAGTGTGAGCCCTTGCTAATTACCAGTCACATCTGTGAATGAGGATGAGATTTAATTCCTGTATCTTTTGTGCCACATCCCAAAGGATTCACACTATTTTGTAAGATGAGAGAGATACTTACAACGCTAATCCCTTGAAAGTGGGAATTGAAGCCTAAGTTGATGTTTCACACCTGCATTTCATTGTTAAGAGTGAAATGTTAGGTCCAACAAAAAGAAACACAAATCAACACACGCACACACATACAGCTTAATAATCAATTCATGCAGCCTCTGAGTTCGGATGGATTTAAATTCCAGATGTTGCCTTAGGGAACTGTAACTCAAGCCCAGATGGGTTGTCAAGAAAGCTTATTGTGTGTGTATGCATGCACATGTGTATGTAGATATGACTGTAAGGTTTCCTTAGTTAATGGAATGTTAGGATTTATAAAACTTCTTTACGAAAAGCCAATTAAAAAACACAAATGTCTTGGTATATCAAGTTTCAGTAACTTCCCATGGATGCTGGCTTGAATGATTCGTTACAGCTCTTGACGCTTGCTCTAGATTTGAAGTGTGTCAGCATGGTCTTCACAATTCTATTTATGTTTCCTTTCCTTTCCCTTATCAAACTAGAGAATGCCTAGAAAAGTGTCTGACACAGTTGTTGCTCGTCAAATACTGGCTAATAGGTCATGAAATAACTAGGAACGCTTTATATAAAGAGCCGAGATGAAGAGGGGGCGTTCACTGGCCTGAATTTAAATCCTAACTTATACTATGTGGTTTTGGATAAATTGCTTACACACCATGAAATTTATTTTGCTTTTCTGTAAAGTAAAAAAGTTACCTTTTCTCTAGATAATATGATAATACTGCCTCTCATAAAGTTCTGAGGATTAAGTGAGGTTTAAAAATGTATAGTGTACACTTAAAAATATGTCCAACACACCTTTGCTATATGTTCTTTGAGTTAAAAGAAAGTAGGTAATGCTCACTTTTAAAAGGAATGGCTTAACTTTTTAAAAAGTGTTTATTCTTATTGTCATTTAAATTATAATGACATTTGAAAGAAAGAATAGCTAATTAAATTGAATTTTGTTACTCATGTGTTTAATTGGATAGAAACTCACACCCAGTTCAAAGCTGCTTGAAAATTTCATCGAGCATCAACTTCTAGAGTTGTCATTTAAAAAAAGTAGGTCATTTTGGGAGAAAAGCTTAGCTCAACATCAGCTAAGTAAGTCATGCAGTGACACTGTGAAGAGAAAAAAAGACCTAAAAACAAGTTCTCAGAACCTAGAATACTTTGTTTAGTGTTAGTTGTTTTAACTCATTCTCTTTTTTTATTTTCTTAAAATCATCTATGTTGTATTCAGAATTGATAATGATATATTCAAAGTCACAACTGCGGTATTTAGATTACTTTTAAAGTCTTACACTTGTAGTTTCCATAGCTTGGTGTTCATTCCCTGGTGTTCATGGAACTTGAGAGAGTTAAGCAGAGAGACATCAGGGTACGGTGAGCTCTCTGAGGTCATGCGTGGTGTTTATAAATGTGTATATGTCAGTGGTTCTTTCTTCAGGGTCTCGAAGAAATACAAAAGCACCATGAACTAAGAGTTAAAACTATTGTCCCTGTGTATTAACATTTAGATTAAACTAAAAGAGGTTTATAGGTTTTTGTTAATTTTTAATATATAAACATAACTTCTGATTAAATGTTAATCTTTTCCAGAAAGTGTTGCTATGCATATTTGATGGCAGTGATTTAATCAAATGATGTTGATGGATTTTCATATTCGGGCTTTTATGACTACACAGTGAAGGAAAAACTGCTTAGTTATGTGGGTGACAAATGCAGCCTATTTCATTAAGCCCTCTGTATGACTTCTAGATTTATTTTTTTCAATCATATGATTTCTGTTACACATTTAACTTTCTAATATTTATTGATTGTTTAAAACCCTTTACTTACTGGCAGTTTAAGTACATAATAACCAGTATGATTTCAGGACTGCTTGAGCCAGGATAGTACTGCTCCCAATACTGGTGGTTCCTCCCTGGTGTTCACAGCATCCTAGAGAGGTAGATATCGGGGCACTGTGAACTCTCTGAAGTCAAATGCAGTATTTGTAAATGAGTATTTTCTTAGGATCTTTTCTTCAGATTCCCAAAGGACTCCATAATCCCCCCAACAACTAAGAGTTAAAACTACTGACACTGTGAACTAATATGAAAAAAAAAATTAGTGACAAACTAAAAGAGGTTCAAAGATTTTCTAATTTCTAATTTACAAATGTAATTTCTTATTAAATGTTAATCTTTTCAACAAAGCAGGTAATTATTTTAGAATAATTTTTACTCAAAATCTATTGATTTTGGCTTTCAAGGTACTGTTTTCAGGAGAAAGGATCCTTGTGTCATGGAATGAGAATGGACTTCCTATCAAGGCAGATCTAAGTTAAAAATAACACCTCCTCAAAATACTAACTGTGTGTAGCTTTGGGAAATTGTTTGGAATTTGTGAGTCTCAGCATCCCCGTGCAAAAAATAAAACAATAATGTTTACCGAGTACTGTTATTAGGATGATTCAAGATAATATTCATAACGCATATGGTAAACATACAGTTCTCAAAAAATGATAATTGTTATTCACATTTAAAAATTGTTATCTATTGAAAATATGATTTTATATGTTTCTAATATTCTCTCATGTTTCTATTGCTAAACTTATTCTAAATATTAACTTGAAATAAAAAAAAAGATGTTACTAATGATTATTCTCTTTAAAAAAAAAACCTAGGCTTTGCCTTCCACTGGACTTTTTCTTCTTGCCTGCAGCTTTTATTAATTTGTTCACTCCAAGTATATTTTTCTACCTGAGAGAGAGATCTTTCTTTTGCCTCTACCCCAGTCTGGAAAAGTATGTCCTGTTCTGTCTCCTCCCTCTAAGACCCTGAGTTTAATTTCTGGCTTCTAGTGGGAAAGCAGGGAGTGAACAGAGACCCTTACCCTAAAGCCCTGAAGTGGCTGTCCGAGGTATAAAGTCTTCCTACAGAAAGCGGGGTCTTTCTGGTTTACTTCTCTCGTTGTGGCTCCTTGAAGCTTCCAGTAATCACTGGTTTTGGTGTACAAGAGTACTGCTAGAATGCTTTAGCCAGACCCATAATAGAATACATTCTTATATCCCTGTTTTCCTTAAAAATTGACCTTACTTTTGAATTGACTTCAAATGTCAAGTTAAACAAGGTTTTACATGTTGGCATTGGATAATCTCTTTAGTTCTTGAATATTTGGGGGAGTTTGCCCTACTGCAGGGCATTGTGCAGGCAAAACATAAACAAAAGTATATTCAGCTTAGCTTATGATTACTTCTTCTGTGTCCAGAAGGTTGTGGGCATGTAAGATGTCATTTGGTGAACGCTATTCTTACTGTCTCAGTTTGGGGTTGGTGTTTAGATTCCGTGTGGCGTGAATAAAAATTCTCATTCCTCTCTCCCTGTTTCCTGCCTTAGAATGTTGTAGACTCAAATTGTTCGTCACAAGTGAGGTGGGACTTAGTGAACTATTGTTAAATAACTAAATTAAATGCATGTCTATAAGGTCACAAAACCCTTGAAGTAGAAAACAGTTAGAGATGGAAGAACTCTAGAGACCCATAGATTTGCAGTCAGAAGAAAATTCTGAAATAACAGAGCCCATTTTTTAAAAATTAATGTACAGAAGAGGAAGTTTTACTTCAGAAAGATTATAGATCTTCCCCGTAGCATGTCTGTAAAATGGAAGGCCCCGAGCTGACAGGGCTCTCTCTCCACCATACACACAAGACGCCGGCACACAGCAGCGTTTCTCGATGTGTATCTTAGGATGATATGCTGTGCAATGCGGCTGTTTCCGCTGTGTGCTTGGTCCTCCTGATTTGTGGATTCCATAACTGTGAATTTACCGACTTGTTATGATTCATTGTTAACCTCAAAATCAATCAGTGGCATTTCCCTGGTCATTCACAGACAGGCACATCCCCAGCAGAGGCCAAGCAAGGATGGAGGTGGTAGGGGGTACCCTAGCACAGGGCAGGAAGCTCTGGCTGAGCTGGACAGGGTTCGAATCCCAACACTGACACCTGTTCGTGCAGTGGCCTCAGGCAAGTCACTTCACACTTCCGAACCTTATTTTCTCTTTTGTAAAATAAAGAAGATAGAATTAATCTGTGTTGTTATTAGAATTTAAGATTATGATCTATGTGAACCATATATGTGTGTGTTTATTTCCTCTTGGAGCCATAATTTAGCATTTGCTGGTATCGACGGTGGCTTTACAGCACATAAACTATTGTAAATAATGAGAAATGACTATTTTTATGTACGATCTAAAAGAAAATGTTTAGTGTGAAATGCTTCCTGTGTGTGTGTGTATGTGTACATGTATGTTTGTGTGTGTGATGTATATGTATTTTATTTCTTCAAGCTTTTGAAATCTGCTGGTCTTTTATTCTCTTCCTGACAGTGCTCCTCTGATGGGAGAGCTCTTTGATGTGCTTTGTGGGTCAGCTGTGTGTGCTGTTACAATAATTTTCTGTTTTGTTAGCTTTTATAACAGCTTTTAAACATACTTTCCTGGATGGA
Source organism: Camelus dromedarius (assembly GCF_036321535.1). Classification (NCBI taxonomy): domain Eukaryota; kingdom Metazoa; phylum Chordata; class Mammalia; order Artiodactyla; family Camelidae; genus Camelus; species Camelus dromedarius. The sequence goes on along the minus strand of NC_087465.1, from coordinate 22,909,358 downwards.
CAGTGTATACACTTTAGATTTGTGGAGACGTGTAAAGAAAATAGACATGACCCACGTTCCTACCATCTATGATACTTTCCTCATATTCTTTTTTCTCTGTGGTCCCTTATCTCTCTTTTTCGTATCTCCACGTGCTTCTCCTTCCAAGCTGTACCATCTGATTGGAGTGTTCTCCTCTGTGCCTGTCTCCCAGTTGTGTGACTCACCCTTACTTGTCAGGTATCAGCTTGAACCTCTCTGTCCCCACTGTCTGCAAGAAGGGCCCTATGCTTTTTTTACCTATGAGTTAAAATTATCTGGTTTCTTGTGCTACTCTCTCTTAGACCTGTGAGGAAAAAATTTTTAATGTCCTATTTTTCCCCCCCTAGAAGATGTCCAGTAACTATTTGTTGAATGAAAGGATAAATGAGTGTGAATAAATGAATTAGAGAAGAGTGAATGAATAAATGCACCTTCTTTCACATCTCTGATTATTTCCTTGAGCTAAAACACTGAAATAGGGAAAGACTAAGTCAAAGTCTGTGAGAATTTCAAAGTTTTTACCACATAAAGAACCTTGATTTCCTGTTAAAATGACTATTATCAGAAAGTCTACAAATAAGAAGTATTGGTGAGGATGTGGAGAAAAGGGAACCCTAGTACACTCTTGGTGGGAATGTATATTGGTACAGTCACTAGGAAAACAGTATGGAGGTTCCTCATAAAGCTAAAAATAGAACTACCATGTGATCGAACAATGCTGCTGCTGGGTATATATCTGAAGAAAATGAAAACAGTAATTGGAAAAGATACATGCACCCCAATGTTCATAGCAACATTTTTTGTTGCTGAGATATGCAAGCAACCTAAGTGCCCATCAACAGATGACTGGATACATGATAAGATATCTATATATGTATATATAGAATACAGAATAATGCTCAGCTGCAAAAAAGAATGTTACCTTTTGCAAAAGCATGGATAAACCTAGAGAGTATTATGTTTAATGAAATAAATCAGACAGAGAAAGACAAATACTCTGTTATTACTTGTATGTGGATTCTAAAAAAGAAAACAAACAAATGTATATAGAAAAACAGAAAAACAGACTCACAGATATAGAGAACAAACAAGTGGTTACCAGTGGGGAGAAGGAAGAGGGGGAAGGGTGAGATACAGGTATGGGATTAAAAGACACAAACTACTGTGTATCAAATAAATAAACCACAAGGAGATATATATATATATATATATATATATATATATATATATATTGGACAGCAAGGGGAAATATTGTCATTATTTTGTAATAACTTTAAATGGAGTATAATCTCAAAACTATTGAATCATTATGGTGTATACCTGAAACTGATACAATATTATAAATCAATGATGCTTTAATTAAAAAACAAACATCGCTTTCCTGAAAGGTTGTATCAATTTATACTCCCAACTAGAGTGTATGGGAATTCCTATCTTTTGCATCCTCATCATCAATTTTATATTAATAATTTCTGCCTATTTTTGGTGCAGGAAAAATGGACTCTTTCTTGCTTTAACTTGCAGCATCATCACCCTCTAAGGATGTGGACCATAGGTTGGTGGGTATTCAGCAATTATGGGATGATGGACTGTATGCCTCAGTGGCATGCTTACCCAGCCTTCTGTATGAGGTTAAGCAGATCTCAGGATGTTCCCAACATTATGTGAAATACTTTGTGCCAGCAACCTGCTGTCATCTGGTATAGCACCTGGTGTATGGCCTTTGGATAAAAAAAAATGTGGTATCCTGCAAGGTGTGTGTTACTGGCTGCAGTCACCTTAAATGCATTTGGAAGGGCTGTGTTTCATGGAATTTCAGAGAGATATTCATCGTACAGTTGCCCGAGCTTAAAGGGAACTGTCGGGACTACTGAAATGGTTGCACTGGTTGTTTTAACCACTGAAATACATCATGTCTGTTGATAACTGGTACAAGATCACCCTGTGCCATACTCAGCATTTTTGTTACTCAGAAGCAGATGAGGCTTTGAGTTAGTGCTGGCAAAGTGCTGTTCCTAACTTTCTCTTTTAGGCAACTTTAGAACTATAATTTGTTCATGAAATCAAAGCTGCATTTGTTTATTTAACTTGTTATGTTTGAAATGACAAATATGTCACCGCTCATTCAAGGAGCTCAGTCAGACTCTGGAATTTAACCAACTTGGACGTTATTCTGACTCTGTGTCTTATTGTTCAAGTGACCTTAAGGAAATGATGGAATTTCTTTGAGCCAGAGTTTATCTGTGAAGTGAGACTAATCCTGGCACCTGTCTCACAGCCTTTGTGTGATGGCAACACAAAACACACCTGTTCAGTCAAAGCTTCGGGCAGGCACCTTATTTGACACATAGGAAGAGATCAATAAACATAAGCTATTGACGGTGCCTTCGATAGTCTCTAGACATAATAGGTGCTCAGTAAATTATTTGTTGAAATATATGCTTTTTCAACAATTACTTTAGGGCCCTACATCTCACTCATCCATCCATGTATCCCTTGCTTTGTGCAACAACTATCCCTTGAGTGCCTACTGCGTTGCAGGTTCTGTTAGGTTGACGGAACTGTGATGGTGATCAAAAGAGATGTGGTCTCTGCGTGAAGTCAAAGGGCTTTAAGTAAATTGAACAAGAAGAAATTTAATAACATGGGACGTGCCATGAGGAAGACACACTTGATGACATGGAAACTGATAACGGGGTTTGAGCTAGCTGTGTCAGGCTTCTCTGAGCCAGCGGCATCTGACATGTTTTCTAGAGAATGGGCGGGAATCATCTATTTAAAATTGGAAGAGGGTGAGGGAGCTTCCCAGCTGGCCCTTCTCGAGGCCACACACCAGACGACGTTGGGAGCGGTGCTGAGAACAAAGAGCCGGGAGAAAGGCAGTGTGGCTGGAGCTCAGAGAGAGACGGTACCTGGGCGTAACTTTGGGCTGAGATGGAGGTGGAGGATCAGACCATGCAGAGCTTGTGAAGCGGCAGAACTTCGTTCTTGGGGTGATGGAAGCCCTTGTGGGCTAAGTGGGCAGAGGACTGGGGTTTGTACTGCAATATGGAGAAAGGATTGCAATTGGAGTCAGAGTAGATATAGATAAACCGGGTAGGTGGCCATTGCAGGATTCTAGGTGGGAGAGGTGATGTTGGATTTAAGGTGGTGGCACTGAAGCTGGGAAAAAGAAGAGGACTTAAGAGGGAAATTTAGGAAATAGAATCAGTAAGTATTTTGTTAAAAGAATGTGCTTTTTCAACGAATATTTTAGGGCCTACAATTCATTTATCCATTCATATGTCTATTATTTTGTTCAACAAACAACACTGGTGATCAAAAGCGTGAGGCATGGGATGGATCCAAGTGGAGTCGTAGGTCTTGCCCTCATGGAACAGGCTGAATGAGAGTGAAATTCACCGAGGTGGAGGACCCTGGAAGAGAACAATTCTTCCAGAAAACTAGAGAGGAAAATTAAGAGTTTCATTTGGAATGTGGAGTTTGGGCCATTTGTAGAGAATGCTAAGAAAGCAACTTTGAATTCCTATTTAAACTTGAAAAATTTTGGCTAGACTGTCACATATAATAGGTTAATTTGAAATGCACAGGTAGTTACCAAAGTCAAGGGTGTGGAGAAGGTTACCTACAAGGGAAGGGGAAACAGATATTCTGAAGACAGGGGAGGACCTACAGGGGAGCCTTTGGGGGCCCTTATAGTGAATGGCTTTGTGTAAACAAGAGTCCACAAAGGATATAGAAAAGAAGCAGATGGAGGGCTAAGAAGGAAACAAGGAGTGTACTAGGCTGGGGAAGTAAGGGAAGGAGTGTACCGAGGAGGAAGGGGGTCATGTTTTGGCTTGCTGTTGAGAAGTGAAAGGAGCTCCTTGAATTCATCAGTATGGACCACTGTGGTTCACTAATTGAAATCTAATTGGACTCTTGGAAGAATGACGGTGCTCTAGTCCTAAATGGATGAGTTAGGAGTAAGCAGTTGCTGAGAAGATAGATACCATGGAGATAGGACATTGGCTTTGAAGAGAAAGGGAAAGGGTATCACTGGAGGAGGGTGAGATGGATGACCGATAGTTCTACATTTGGTTTTTAAGTGGCAGATGCTTGAGTATGTTTAAAAGCCATTGGAAAAAAGTTCTGGACATGGATAGCAGTGATGGTTGCATGACAATGTAAAAGCCGCTGAATTGAACACTAAAAATAGTTAAAATAGTAAATTGTATATTATGGATATTTTACTACAATAATAAAATTTTTTGAAAAGAAAAAAAACATTGGAGAGATCCCATTGCGAAGCAGAGGTGAAATATACAATAAAAAGAAGAGATAATCAAAAGTTTTTATCTCCACATAAGGCAGCAGGAGATGGGATTAACACGGTCAGAGGGATTTGCCTTAGGAAGAAGAAATAGTTCATCTTTCATAAGAAAGTGAGAAAATGGGGGGCTTTTTGTGGGGTAGCTTCTTTGGATATTTTTGTCTAAGAGGCCTTGGGGATAAAGTAAAATGGTGAGAAAGATGAAAAACGTTTCGTGTCCTTCCTGGAAGTTACAGTTTGTCAGGGAGACAGACAATTAAAAAAGAAATCAGAATAACATATGCTAAATGCTGTTGTAGGGGAAACAAAGCAGTTATGGAGCCTATTAACAAGAGTGAAGCGGAGACTAGCAGGAACGCGCAGAGCTTACCTGCAGCAAATGCCGCTTCAGTTTCCGCCTCATGGCCAGGTAGAAATTAGGGGCAGATAAGGAGGGGGATACGTGTTTCTGGCACAGAAAAGTTTTTTAAAAAGTAGAAAAAAACGAAGTATCCTTAAGAAGTGGGGGTTTGAAGCATTTGAGAAAAGAATTAAAGCAGTTCGTACTTGGCTGCCATGGAATTACTTTAGGAAGCCTTGATACAGCCTTGGGCTGTAGAGAGAGGCTAAGTGTGCACATGGTGAGGAATGGCACCTAGGAGCATTCTTCTGGCCATGTCCATCCACTGTCTGTCACCTGCTTCTCAGAAGTACTTCCCAGTGTTTCTAGACCACTGAGCTTGGGTTCACTTGACTCTGAGGAGACAACAGATTGTGTTGAAGAGAGCGCTGAATCAGGACTCCTGATTTAGACCCACATCTAGTATCATCTCCATCACTTGTTGTTTATGAGGCCTTGGGCAAGTTATTTAACTTCTGTCTTAAAGCCAATATCATCATTGCAAATGGAAGGGATTGAGTAAGATGATCCTTCAGATACTTCTAACTAAATGGTTTATTATTATTATTGTTATTGTTATTACATGCTGGATATACACACATGCAGTATGCACCATATTGATAGTGCAAAAAAACCCCCAAATTTTGACAGAAATTATCCAAGAGCTGTTTACCTATGACTGTATGTCTGTGATACATGAGCAGCGTCATTTCGAAAAGCTGTTAGATTGGTCTGATAAAGCGTTGCTTTGTGTCTTTTGAGGGTTAGCAACACTGGGCTGCCCTGGATAACGCAGGGACAGGGCCTGGTTGTCATTTCAAGTTGCTTTCTCTAAAACAGTTGAAGAAAGTATTATCTTAATGGTGCCATCAAGTAAATTTTCTGACAAAGTAATGATTGTGATCAAGAGGGTAAGATGCTTTGGGGCAGATGATTTATTAAAATCCATGCATTCACTGTTAATAATGATCACTGATTATTCCAATATTTATTCAGTGCTCAAGAACAAAATTGTTAGCTACCATTTCGTGCTTTGAAAAATATTTATAACGCTCTGCTTTGGTAGTGTTAATGTAAGAAAAAGAAATAATAAAGAAGGAGACACAAGCAAAGGAGGAATATGAGTATGGTGGGTTTGTATATAATAATTTAGCCACAATTATAATCAAAATATTATCAAATCCAAGCTTATCTTAACCCCTGTTATCTTTCAAATCCCACCGTTAAATGGAACCAATGGAACTCCATTGAAGGGGAGGATTCATACTATTTATTAATTGATGTACCTCCATAAACCCCAAATCTATCCCAGCTGAGCCAGGGCCCGAGTACCATGCATAAGAGATGCTTAGTAATTAAACATGAGGAATAAATGCCTTTATATCAGAATTCTATATGGATGCCACATAACTTTAAATGTTTTATATATGTAAAAATAAATTCATTGACTATTACCAACACAAATTTCACTATAAGGATCTTGAATTAAACAGTACATTAAAAGAATAATTTAAGGAACCACATGAAATTCAATCCAGAAATGTAAAGGATGTTTTAAAATTAAGACATTTATTAATATCATACACTGTATTAATAGATTACAGAGTAAAAAACATATGTTCTTTTCAAAGAATGCCAAAAAGGTTTTGGCAAATTAACTTCCACAACTATTTATTTAAACAAATAATCAAAACAAAACACCCTTGTAGAATTTAATTACATGACTACTTCCTTAATAACCCACTTATTTACCAATTTATCAGCCTCAAGAAGAAGAATGTTTCAATAGAAACATTTTTAGTTAATTTGGGGGAAAATAACCAAAAAGTGATCATGTTCACTATGGTTAATACTGTTTTAGAAGCCCCAGTCTGTGTAATTAGGAAAGAGGAAGAAAAAAGCACATGCATATTAGAAGAAATATGACATATTCAACATTGTCCATGTGACTATATCTCTGGGAAACCCAAAAGAGTCCATTGAATTAATATATATCATTTTCTCTTTGTTGTATTTTTTAAATCACTGTTTGCATATGGAAGAATTCTCAATGTTTTAATATTAATTCCTTACTGATGTCTGTTAATATTTCTTTAAAACAAAATGTGTAGAATTTTAGTTGGCAAAGAACAGGCAAGAATGTTTCGTGCAGAAACTCTTCTGTGGGACATCAGCCAGCTTGTGGATGTGGGGTGGTCAGGACAGGGGAATGGTCAGGAGATGCTATTAGAAATTTCCAGATGAATGAGTAGAATTTTTGAGACAGAGATTTCCTAGGCTGAGAGTGTAGTGTGGATCGATTTGTGGAAACAAGTCTGGAAAAGTGCTGGTTGTCTATCCTATGATGAGCATCCTTAGTGCTTATAAGATGCAGGACTGATCTCTGGGGTCTGGGCCTGGGTAAATGTGTTGATTAAAGGCCCGTAGGTGGCTGTTCCAGGCTTCCTGGTGAAGAGCTATTCGCTGGAAGGGTCCCCAGCCTGGGGGTCAGTAGGCTAGATTCTAATTTGATTCTGATATTAACAATTTCAGAGGCCTCAGTATCCTTCTCAAGGCAGCCAAAGCCATTGTTATTCCTTTGTTGCATCAATTTTGCTTTAGGATAATTTTGTAAATGATCTCTACCTCCTCCTGATCCTCCCACAGATGTTTTGTCAAAGAAGTACATTGGGATGCTCTCTCTTAGGTTTTCTGCTGATCATCTCCTCTTCTCTGTGGGCCACTAAGTTATTTTTATATTCCTTTTTGACTCTTCAGATGAGTTTAAGATGGGTCCGAACATAAGTTCAAACAGCCTTATCTGTATAATTTGTCTTGCTTTTCCCTTCAAACGTTCTTAAAGGATATTGAAAGAATATAATTCTGTCTGAATAGATAACCAGAGGAATTAAGCTAAATTTTTGAATTATAAAATGTGTCCTTTGATCCAAGGTTTGCACTCTTTTTGTCTGTGCTGTGTTTATGTCTTTCGACTCTTGCTTTGGAGTGAAATTTTTTTGTCTTTATTACTTTGTGTTTTTCTGATTTCATGTGTAGTATGTAAAAGTTGGTTAAAGAGAACAGTGATGTGCTGATATGTTAGAATGCTCAGCAAGATACCATAAGGCTATCAGGATTCAGAAAAGGAGAGAGTGCATTTTAAGAAAATGTAATGATCTCCATAATTTAATTTAAATGTTCATTTTTTAATTATAAATGTACAGATTTGAGTAATTTTTTTTAAAAAACTGATAGTTTTATTTTTAGATTTTTGAGAAATCTCCACTGTTTTCCATAGTGGCTGCACCAATTTACATTCCTACCAACAGTGTATGAGGTGAAGCTTCCCTTTTCTCCACATCCTGGCCAACGTTTGTTATTTGTGTTATTTTTGATGATAACTGTTCTGATCAGTATGAGGTGATGTCTCATTGTGGTTCTGATTTGCATTTACCTGATGACTAGTGATGTTGAGCATCTTTCCATGTGCCTGTTGACCACCTGAATTTCCTCTTTGGAAAAAAATGTCTATTCAGTTCTTCTGTCCATTTTTCAATCAGTTTTTTTTTTTTTTGATGAGTTTTATGAGTTGTTCATATATATTGGATATTAACCCCTTACTGGTCATATCTTTTACAAATATCTTCTCCCATTCAATAGATTCTTTTTGTTTTGTCCATGGTTTTCTTTGCTGTGCAAAAGCTTTTAAGTTTTATTTAGTTCCATTTGTTTATTTTTGCTTTTGTTTCCTTTGCTTTAGGAGACATGCAAAAAAGCATTGTTATGATTTATGTCAAAGAATGTTCTGCCTATGTTTTCCTCTAGGAGTTTTATAGTATCAGGTCTTACATTTAGGTCTTTAATCCATTTTGAGTTCATTTTTTTGTATATGGTGTTAGAGAATGTTTCTAATTTCATTCTTTTACATGCAGCTGTCCAGTTTTCCCAGCCCCACTTATTGAAGAGACTATCTTTTCTCTATTGTATATTCTTGTCTCCTTTGTCATAGATTAATTGACCATAAGTGTGTGAGTTTATTTCTGGGCTTTCTATTCTGTTCCATTGATCTATGTGTTTGTTTTGCACCAGTACCATACTGTTTTGATTACTGGAGCTTTGTAGTATAACCTAAAGTCGTGGCACTTGAGATTTCCAGCTTTGTTTTTCTTTCTCAAGATTTTTTTGATTATTCAGGGTCTTTTGTGCTTCCATACAAATTTTGAAATTATTTGTTATAGTTCTATGAAAAATGTCATTGGTATTTTGATAGGGATTGCATTGAATCTGTAGACTGCCTTGAGTGGGATGGTCATTTTAACATTAATTCTCCCAATCCAAGAACATGGTATATCTTTCCATCTGTTTGTGTCATCTTCAATTTCTTTCATCAGTATCTTATAGTTTTCTGATTATAGGTCTTTTATCTACTTAGGTAAGTTTAGCCCTAGGTATTTTATTCCTTGATGCAATGGTAAATAGAATTATTTCCTTAATTTCTCTTTCTGATAGGTCTTTGTTAGTGTATAGAAATAAAACAGAGTTCTGTATATAAATTTTAATTAATTTACCATATGACCCAGCAATTCTAATCCTGGATAAATATCCATAAAAAACAAAAACACTAATTCAAAAAGACATATATACCTCAATGTTCATAGTAGCCTTATTTATAATTCTAAGGTATGGAAGCAACCTAAGTGTCCATCAACAGATGTATGGATAAAGAAGATGTATACACACACACACACACACACACACACACACACACACACACAAAATGGAATAGTACTCATCCATAAACAATAATACAATTTTGCCATCTGCAGCAACATGGACAGACTTGAAGACCATTATGCTAAGTGAAATTAGTCAGGCAGAAATACAAATATTGTGTGATATCATATGTTGAATCTAAAAAATGCAACAAACAAGTGAATAAAACAAGTAAGAAGCAAACTTACAGATATAGAGAACAAAGTAGTGTTTACCAGTGGAGAGAAGGAAAGAATGACAAAAGGATCATTATGGGATTATATGAAATCATGTGTGTGAAACTTTTGAAGAGTGTAAAGCACTATACAATTTAAAGAATCTCTCATTCAATAAATAAACAAAAGTGGTTTAGTGCAGATTGAAATGTCTGTTTATTATTAAATAGTGTATTCATATTTACTTTCCAGTTAATTATTAACAGTGATCCCCCAAAATTTTGACCTGGTACTTCAGGATTAATTTTTTGAGCATCCCTCAATATATTATATTTGGTTATTGATAAATTATATACATTGACTAAAGCATACTGAAAACAGAAATAAAAAAGAATGAGATTTAATAAGTCAATACAGAAAGAAGTTCTAATATTTTATTTCATCTCCCCTGTAGATTATCTTCCACATTTCCTGTGATGAATAAAGTTCATATTGTAGACCAATATCCTATTGCATCAAATCCCCAATTTCCATTTTAAGTCTAAATTTCAGTAGATTCTTTTTTCTCCTAACAACATAAAAACAAAAGTATTTTATATTACTCTATCTGTCTTCTCTCTGTGTGTCTAACTTAATGGAACATTCCCTTGTCCACTGAACTCACATCTTAAAGACATACACCTGAATCATTAAAAAACAAAAAACATATAGAAGTGGTATTTTTAATCTTTTGCCACTTTTTTACTTGATTATAGCAGCATGCATGGGTAGGAATATATATAAATGTATATATTCTACAGATGTATACTTTTCCTTTTTTCACATCAATACACAGAAAAATAAGTTTTGCTGATATAATTTCAGCTTTAGAATACTTTTCAGAAACATATCTATTCTCTATGTGGAGCAAAAAAATGCATGAATTGCATGAACTCTGCCATATTATAGACTAATTTCAGGATACCTTTGTTAAATTATGAGACAAGTAAAAAGAAAATATAGACATGTGTACAAGTCGTGTAGCTTAAAACAGATGCAGTTTGGCTTTCTTGTTAATGATGATGGTTTTGTGAAATCACAGGCAGATTCTTCCAGGTTATCCATGGATGGAGGCTCTGCTTGGTCATGAGAGATGTAGGAGAGGTGTGGAGAATGTTGGGGAGACCTCTAACTTCTGAATCACTGGGGTTCATCTGCCTGTTAGGGACCTCCTGTTAATTTCTGCTGCCACTGACTTTCTCTGTTCTGGGCATGTCTCTATTTAACACTTCAGTCCAGGCATAGCTTTATGATTCTTACCTACAGGTACCACAGCTCCCTGAGGTCTCACTGTGTTTCACGGAAGACTGTTGCATATTAGAGTTCTTTTTAGATGCTCCCTTCTAATAGTAAGCATGCGTAGCAAACAGTCCTCCATTTTCTGTTTTTTATCTCTTGATCCCCAAATGCAGTGGGCTCCTTTGTGGTGCCATAGGGCTTGCCCCTTTGGGGGTGGTAATTAATGAAGTCCCAGAGAACTCCTGCCTACAACTTAGTGAGGTTGTTTTTACAAACCTACTCCTACATGAGAACAATGAGGTGGGTAATTCAGTCTCTCAGAACCTTTGTCCTTTGATATTGTCCTAAAAGCCTATGAAATATTTTCAGAAGGATATTACCATGCCATGCAATACTGTCCTTACTCAATACTGGACCAGTTCTCCCCAACAGAAATATAATGCAAGCTACATAGGTAATTTTAAAGATTCTAGTAGCCATGTTAAAAAAAGTAAAAATAAATGTTTTCTTTAATGAAATATATCCAAAATAGTATCACTTCAACATATAACCAATAAAATATTATTGATAAGGTAGTTTTTTTTTTGTACATTGCTTCTGTTTTTCAATTTTAAAATGTGGCACTAACCACACTGCAAATTTTCAACAGCCACATGTCTTATTACATGTGTCACATGTAAGGAACAGTGCAGCATTGGACCAGTAACTTATCCTGTATATATCTGCCTTCTTCTATTGTATGTAGCTGTGTTATCCATGCAAATACACCAGTTCAGAATATATGTCTCCCAGATAATAAAGTCATGGTATTCCAAGCAGAAACTTGCAAAAGCTTCTCAAATTGCTTTCTGCAACGTGAAAACCTCCCCATTCCAAGGCAGTCCTCTGTTTGTACCAAATTAAAACATGATTCTCCCGTCATTCTTCCATTTCAGGTCAGAACATTGGAATTTCAAAATTATATACTAAGTCTCTTCATGCTCTCATTAAAAAAAAGATTCTGAGCCATCTAGAAGAGCTTCCTTAGGTACCTTTTGGGGCTTGAGTCATTTCTTCAGCTATAACCTTGGCATACGTTCCACAGTAATAGAATTTCTGCAGTGCTTCTAAGATGGGATACCCTCAACCTTCTGTGCCTTATACCTCCCATCACATCAGAGTCCTGGGCAATTAGCAACCTACACGAAGACATTGCAGCACCAATACTGCAGCATCCTCAGGACTCAGGACCAAACATGTTTGCTGCAGCAGTTTAAGACTCCATCACTGTGCAGTGTACAGTGGCATTTTCTACACAATGGATGTGTTCTCAGAATCCATTACAAATCTAATATTTCAGACCCACGTTGTGGGACTTAGTGTTACCTGGGGGACCAGGATAAACTGGATATCAGAACAGCCAAAAATATAGGCTTCAAGATTTTATTTTGAGTGGTGATGGCTTAAGAAAATATGAGACCAGGAGGAGGAGCAGATTTAAGAGATCAGTGATAACTATTTGTATTTGTCCTTTCTGGGCTTTTCTTTCTTATATTTTTAATGATTTTAGCTGCCATGTACATGATACCAGGTACATGTAACCAGCGTTAGCATCGTAGTGAAGGTGCTCAAAAATTTGGAGGGGGGGAGTGGAATTCAGTGCAATCAGTAGTGCTGGTGAACATGTTATAAATACCCTTCAGGTACCACCACATCAAATATCACTGCCTGAGTGACCGCCTACCAGAGAGGAAGGACAGAACTGTCTAATGTAGTTCCTCAAAATGAAAACGGAAGTATCATTCTGAGACTGCACTGGACCTGATTGATGATATAGATCTATCTTTATAGCTGAAAAGTAAATGTGATGAAGATTACTCTGTGCGTTGCTAGTCACACACATAGTTCAGGCTTTACGGTAGATCGTACATTCATTCCATGTCAAATCTACTGTCCAAAGAGTAGCCAATTTAATAGCATATTCCTTAGTAATAGTTAAGTAAACATAATCACCCTTATGGTTCACAAAGGTGCTTTCAAGCCTGGATAAATATTAGTTTTCAAGTAACCGATCCATCTGCCCGAAGCACAGTGTCAGCCGTGGTGGGTCAGGAAAGAGAGAAGGATGATATACGTTTGTTTCCAGTCTTCTCTCTGCAAGACATCTGTGACTCTGTTAGATGAACTTCACCCCAATAGCACATCTGGGTGTAGACGGAGATCTGAAGGCTTTAGGACTTTGTCTGAATACCCTGAATGGAATATGCATAATGAAAGGGATTTGAAGAAAGTACTCTTAATCATAATGACAAATTAAATATGTAGCAGAGATACAGCAAAAGTAATATGTGTTGAGCTGCTCAGCTTTGTACCGCTTTTGCTCATATTCAAAACTCCAAATGTTTTGAAATGGGAATAAGAAATTAAAATGTAAAAGTTGAACATCTTTAGTTTTATTTTGGTGGCTTAAGAACAGTTAGTTTAATATGTAGTGCATGTTTCTTTTTGTCTAAAACAGATTTATTTCCCTCCATTTTTAAACTGCATAATTAAGATGTTCTAACTTTACTAATATTCAATAAACAGAAAAAATAAAATTATTACAGTTAACATCTTATAAAATGAAGAAAACGTCTAGCCAACAATAAAGATCACTGTTTTAGTGTATTGCTATTGAATATCTGTGATTTGTACATTCAACTGAATCATTATTTAATATTCTTTTTCTTAAACATGGAAGCAGAAAGAATGAAACTTGACCTGATTAACATTTAATTCATTGAACCAATGCAGAGTGATTAAGAATCTTACAAGGGTTGTCATATTTATAATTTAGAGATGGGGAGTGGTAACCTCTCTTCAGTGACTGGTAATTACCAACCCCTAAGTGGTACCGGGTAAATCATGAATCAAAATGACTATCTCACACACTTCCCTTCATGGCACAGGAAATGGGCTGATGTAGCAAGGGATTTTAGTATTGTAAACCCTTGCATCTTTAAAGGAAATTTTAAAAATATTTTCTTTGAAATCACGAGTAACTAAATTTTTTTCCCCACTGTTATTTAGGGTAGCTCTTCTCTGGAATTTTTCAAGAGGCTGAACTGAACATTTGCATAAATACAAAGCAATGCATTTGAACGCAGGAAGCAGAGAATTACTTTCATATCTTACTTAAGCTTCTGTAGAGACAGCTGAATTATCCTCAAGGGAATTGAGTAACACTGGAGACCACAGAATATTGGCTGAATATTAAAACACACACACACACACACACACACATTTATCACATGCTTGGACACATACAGACGCACTCAGTTACCCTTTTAGAGATACAAGAAACTACAAAACCTCTTGCGGTATAAGCTATGTTTTTGTTGTGTGTGTGTCAGATGCGGGTACCTCATTGTTGCCATAATTTCTTAAAATAATCTTCGTGGTTTGATTCTCTGTACTCCTGAAAATTTTGAAATTTATTTGCTTAAAGTTTTAATTTTTTAAACTGTTTACTTGAAATGTGACAAGATCTGAGTTAATACTAGCCTTTAGAACGTTGTGTGCATGGATTTCAAAAACATGATTTGAAAGCAACAACCAGAAAATGGGATTATCTGTGGGACATTACAGTCCTACTGTTTGCAAAAGGATGGATAATGCTGTTAGTTGATTGTATGAAGGTCAGGCATGAGGACATTAGATTCATAGCCCATAGGGATATGGGGATAGATTCCTATCTTGCCCAGGAAGAAAATAAACACTGCTATGTATTTTTTAAATGTTCACAATGGCATTATTTATGATGTTAGCAAGCATTGTTCTCTGGTTGTGTTCTTGTAACTATGAGTATTAATAAAAAAGTCCTCACGATAACAGACTCAATTCTGATATTTTGATATTAAGTAATATATGGCAAGGGCCGAATAGGATGAGAGGAGTTCTGGAAAAAAAAATGGCCAATCTATATTGGAACTAAAATCATTATTCAAAACCTTTTTCAATAACCAGGGGTAATCCGTCTTTGTCTTACAGATATTAAGGTTGGGCATTGCATAAAGGCTTAGCCATATTCTACATTTCTTAATTAATACATAATATTTTATTTCAAATAACCTCACATTTATTTAGCACATCCATCATGACTACTTTTTACTATTTTTAATTATTAGCTATTGTTCCTTTTGGCCTTTATTTAGAGTCACAAAATAATGGGACGAGTGACCCACAATTTTGATTCTCATAGTTCCTTTTCAGAACTGGTACTGTAAAGCAAAATTATATATACTGCTGTCTATTTTTAGATGTTGAAATTCCCCTCCAGTATCTTGCCTGGATAACCACCGCTTTAATTATAGTGACTTTTATTGTTTACTTCTTAGCGTGATTCTCTCTCTAGAAGATGATAATTTTTTTTTTTAAAGATAGATCAGAGAACTGGGAAATGATGAAGAGATAATGCCTTTGTGAGCATGCCTATCTCATCTCTTTCTCTGGTGTGATTCTTTGCGTGTAGCACCCAGGGATACAGCAAATATTAATTCCCTTCATTTCTTAAGGAGCACAGAGGCAGCTGTCTGGTCAGACTCATATACCTTTCATAGAGTTAGAATTAAATGATGACAGATTGAATCTTTTACATGTGGGCAGTTCATCTGCTGGCATCTGTTTCCAGGTGAATTTACATGTTGTCCATTGTTTCATTCTTACACGTTTATTCATTGCATTTCTTTTAACACTGACTTTGTGCCAAGAACAGTACTGGATACTCGAGATATAAATCTAAATAAGACAGACCCTTCTGCAAGGAGTTATCCCCTTCTTGTAAAAGCAGGTGCAGATTCATACTTATAGTTTGGTTAGCGTAGTGCTGAGCTCTGGGTTCTTGGGGGGCTCAGAGGATTCTGGACCAGTCTCTCATCAAAGCCAGGTTCTTAACTATTTAGCTATTCAAAGCAGGAGAGACACCTTTCTTCTGTAGTGCTTTATTTGAAGCCAACCCAGACTGAGCTCTGGCGTTGCGTTACAGTCCTATTTCATTCAATTTGTCTGAAATCATGGACTCATAGGTCTTTGATCCTTAGTCTCCAGGGCAGAAATCTTGAGGTCAAATGGTCCAGGCTTCCATTTAATGTCCCTGACTTGTTCACTTTTGGTAATCACTGCTCCCCTCCCTGCATACTTACAATCTCTGCTAGAATTTCCCTAGCAATCAATGCTCACTGATTTACAATTTTGAAAATTCCTCTCCTGCCAACCCTGTTTACATAGGTCTCACAATTGTATGCCTGTACGTTCTGGCTGCTTTCCTGTTTTTTGTTGCAACACAGATACCCGCCTTGGTTATGTGATCTCATTTACCTGCAAGTTACTCCATTTATTGGATATGGACATAGACTTAGAATTGTAGATATATATTATATGATACTAATCACAGTTCTGTTCCCCAGAATATCATTTGAATGGGTGCAAAGATAACTATAGTGAGTTTTCAGTCTCACCTTTTCTATTTTAGGGCTTCCTTTGTCCCTTAGTCTTGTTTGTCCTTTCACTGTTTACAGTGGTTTTTCTTCATAGAGAAGTAGAAAAAAATAGGATTTAATTCATTTTGCTCTTACACATATGTTTCAAGCACTAACCTTCATATTTTCTGTGCTGTTATTCCAGCACGACTTTGGCACATTCCCCCAACGAGCACTATGTGTTCCCCTTGTGTAAGGTTCAGAAGATTATTGGGGCACAGGGCAGTGGTAGCGTGCATGCCTAGCATGCAAGAAAGAGGTCCTAGGTTCATTCCCCACTACCTCCATTAAAAAATAAATAAGTACATGAGTCTGATTACCTCCTCCCCAACAAAATAAATAAATAAAAAGATAAATTTTTTTTTAAATGAAGATTATTGGGGATAATGGTGAAGATCTTGATGATGCTGCTGTGGTGCTATAAATAATAATGATAATGGTGTTCCTATTGTGATGGCCTGATGACAATGACAACACTACTGTTAATCTGACACTGACCACGACACTCATACACACTCACATATGTACACACACAAGCACGCACGTGTGTGTAACTGTGTGTGTTACATACGCCATGAACTGTGCTAACCACCTTGTATACATTCTCTCATTTAGCTTCCATAAAAGCTTTATGAGGTAGGTATTGTCTCCATTTTTAGATGGACAAGTTGAGAACTTAAATACCTCTTAAGTTGCTGACCTAGTGTTCAGAACCAGCCTTCTGAGGACCCAAAGCCATATATATATAATATATATGCAATATATAATGCAATATATATAGAGATACAAATTGTGCATACTTAAGCTTTCTATTATCTAGCAAGGTCCTTTATTTGTTTTGTGGCTGCTGTTATCATCTCTTTACCTTTCAACATTTTTTTTGTTTATTTGGGACTCAATTTTGAGACATTTTCCATTTTAGCCATATATATATATATATATATACACACACACAGGGTCTTCCTAAAAATTTTATCTGGAAATTTGGAATCCACTATTCCTAAATCTGAATCCATGACTAGAGGTTGAATCTTTTACATTTGGGCAGTTTATCTGCCCAAATCTGTTTTCAAGTGAGCTTACATGTTGTCTGTAAGTTCAATGCCAAAGGGCCATCCATTAGCTCATATATAAATGACTTTGTATCAAGATTCCTCCTGTATGCAGTTCATTGAAACGTTTTATTTACTTATTTACTTTTTGGTCAGAGTCACATCTAGAGAAGAAGTTCCTTTATTTGCTTCTGTAATCCAAGTGATGGAAGAATGGTGCAACGTATGTCAAGGGCCAAGTTTCCCTCAGCGTTCTCCCACAGTGAACTAGAATTCTAGTAGATCATAAATAGTTGAAGTTTCTCATAAGTACAGTCACTTTTATGTCAGTTTTGTAATCCATAAATTGTCACTTCTTTCATCTGCTTTGATAGTTTTGGCGCATTCCCCCAAAGAGTACTATGTTTTTCCTCCTTCATCTTATACTAAGCTCTCTTGGGACTTAAGTGATATTCTAGGTCCAAAGCAAGTGTGCCTACTTTAATTTAGTCTCATTTATTTTGTGTCTATACATCTAGCAAGTGCCAGGTACTCTACCAGATCCTGTGAATACAGAACGGTAGACAAGGGTGGTGTGCTTACTTGTCCATCTTTTAAATGATTGCCTGAATGTCTGGAATTTGTTTGGGTTCTGATTCAAGTAAGCCAAGTCCCCCTAGGAGCTCCACTGGGAAAACAGCTAATTATGTAAGACCAGTAAGGTTTGATGAGCTTTAGAAGAGATGCCAGCAGATTTTGAAGGCACAAAATAACGTTAGGCTTTTTGTGTGTTTCTGAGTAGATACGTCCTCTCTTCTCTCTGTGTTTCCCTCTTTCATCCCCAAGATCAGTGCAGGGTCCTTGTCTACTGTTGCCATGGCTCATCCTGGTTGCCCTGTGATAGTGTTTCCTTATGGGGGCGGGGCAGTCACAGTGAAAGACAGGCAGTGATGTTCGTAACAGGGTCATTGCTGCTTGGGTTTAAATGCCTGGATCAAGCCCCTTTGGCAGCTTCAGATGAAGCCTGAATGTCTCTCTGTCAGCAAGTTACACTTCACATCAAGTATTGGTCACATCTTCTCAGGGCCCTGACAGGAACACCTGAGTGACTTTAAACTTTATCACAATGTACTAACAACAGATTATTATTATTTTCCATGAAAAAGAAAGTTTCAAAAGTATTAAGACAGTGGAATGCTAATGTAGGAACCCCTCGGGACATTACCAATACTCTTCTGTGGTCTGTTTTGAAACCTCTGTAAGCATCTCTCCTTTACTGGCAAGCACAGTGGTTTCTGGCTCTCTGTTATTTACGACCCAGTGCTTTAGCTTCCCAGGCATGAGGAGCTCTGCACAGGTTCTCCATCCCAAGGTCCCGTGAGAAACTCAGCCTGACATTGCACAGGGGTGAAGCTGAGAACCATGGCAGAGTGCTCAACGTTATCAGCATGGGAGGTGTCAATATTAAGACACAAAGAACAATAAAATAAAAAAGTAAGGAATTTGGGAAGAAATTGAGAGAAAAATAGCGTAAGAATGAACACAAACAATGCATTTGCATCAATGTCCATCACATGCACAAGAAGGAAAATCAGAAACTTTGCTTAAAATCCAGGTGTTTGAGAGACTAGACCAATGATTTTCTAACTGACTTCTGGAAAGAAATTGGCTTCCAAAGAAAAAGGGAAGTTGAGTTTTTATGATTCTGGCCCCTGCCCTATGCCTTTAAACCAGAGCAGCTTCTGTTTTCTCTCTTTTATGTTTAAGACTGCCTAGTAAGATTTTGAAGGGGAAAAAGAATTGTCTGAAAAAATGTATGCAAATAATGGAATTACACTACACACTCTTTAAAGTTCTCCCTTATGTTTGCAGGCCTATTTGTTGAATAGATGAATGAGTGAATTTTTGCTGGAAAATCTGTTGTCTGTTGGAGATGCTAGTATATTTGGCAAAATCTTTCTGTCTCATAAGAAAATGGCTTATTTAAATCTACATTTTTTCTACGTACACCATTTTAAGGGCCACAATGTCTTTCCTTTGACTTCTTCATTCACACTAGTATACAATGATAATGTAGTTTTCAATGTCATTGAATCCCAGTGTGGTGAGAATTTTAGAAACCGTTATAAACTTTAAAAAAATATTTTCCCATTAATTTCTATATTTTCAGCCTTTTATTTATTTGTTAATAAACGATGATGAGTTTACACAAATTTGACAGTGCTGAATATAATACAGTCTAAATTTCCTCATGAAATTTTCTTTCAGTATTTAGGTATTACGTCATTCCACCACGTGCTGTATCTGATAATTCTGCAACCCTTGATTTTTAACGTAGAGAGGAATATTCACAACTAACCCTGAGATGGCTTTCTTTTTGATGCATTGAATGAGTATTTGTTCAGTGCCACTTTGCACAGATGTTGTGTTGGCTTTATAAAAGCAGGGCAGGTGTGGTTCTTAGTCTACAGCAGCTCACAATCTGCTGTAGGGAGGTGGCAACTTCGTAAGCGCAAAGGTTTTATGTCAGCAGAGAAATCACGTGAATGGTAGAGTCTTGGTTAAAGGGAAGTGCTTGAAATCTGAAGTGAAAAGATTTAGATTTAAGACTTGGCCACTACTATCAGTAATGTTTGGGGCAAATTACTTAAGGTTTTGGACTCTTCCTCATTTTCTCAGCTGTACACTGTCAATAGATCACCCCCCAGAATTTTCTAAGACTTAAATGGTCATGCTTTCTAGTGTTTTGTGGTTTATAAAATTCTATAAAAATATTAGGGCACTCTCTCACATATATTTATATATGTATATCTTCCTATCTAAAATCAAATGGAAATTCATAATATTTGTGGGCAGGTGAGAGGCAGCAAAATGCAGAATGACTAAGAATGAAATCTCAGTTTCCCACAGGGTGCCATATAAATTAGCACCCACCATGGAAGCATCTCCTTTCTGTGTGCATATTCATTTCCTGTGTTCTTGCTTCTGGGCCTATTTTTAGAATAGTTAGATTCTCCACTAGTGTGGCCAGTTTCTGTGAGGAGGTGTAGAAAGCAAAGGTTTTCAGGAGTCATGAAATAGCTGTTTGAAGGTAATTGCCACTGATTCAGCATGATTGACATCCAAATGATAAAATTGGTTAGAAAAAGATGGCAGTATGTTCCCTTTTTCATGCTCTGGGGCTTCCCATTAAACAACCAAACAGTTGCTCACTTCGGGTAGGCACATTTTGGTACATTTCTTTTTATGTTTCTACAAACTACTAAGTAGATGTTCTTTTAGAGAGCATTTTAAGTGCAACTATACTGCTATGAAAAATTTCCCAAGTTGTGAAAATGCCCATTTTTTCCATAGTAGGAGGGAACTTGGGAAAATTGGGTGTCAGATGGGTGGAAATATGATGCCACAAAAAGAACCCTGGATGAGGTGGTAGGAAACCTATTTCTTATGTGACAATTTCACCATGTTGTCTGATCTATAAAATGTTAAATTTATGCTACCTGATCTCCCAAACTGCTAAAAACACTGTGATTTTTAAAAAGTTATTCAATCCCAACTTGCTTGTCGCCTTTTTTCAACTGAAGAATGTTTTGTCAAAGAATAGCATATACAGTAATAACTAGATATTGTTAGTCCAATAGACATAAACACATCTATATATGACAGAATCAGAGGCTGGAGGGAAATTAAGACTTTAATCTAGTCTACTGGTTCCTAGCCAGAGGGTTGGAGAGGGAATTTGGAAGAAGGTAGGGGCATTTTTGTTTGTCATAGTAATGGGGACACTTTTAGCATTTTGGGAGGACAGAGATTTTAAAGGTCTTACAGTGTTTGGAATTGTTCTGCATGAAGAATTACCTTTTACAGACTACCAATTATGCCCTATGGAGAAATACTAATAAAGCAAACTCTGATTGTATAAGTGAGAAAGCAATTCTGGAAGTTAAAGATAATGGTCCTGAACACTGAGCACATTTGTGACAGATTCAAGATTACTCTGATAACCAGGTTATCCAACTCTGTTTTTTGTTTGTTTGTTTGTTTTCGTAAAGCCCCAGTTGTCAGCATGTATTTGCTTTCACATGCTTTGGAAAATTCTACTGCCAAACTTTTTTGGATTGCACAAAGATTGTCTAAAATGTAATGTTACTTTTCAGCTTTTTGTTCTGATAATATGACTTTCTTCCAAAGCATAAATCTCCCTGCAGTGTTGGATTAGCTAAAAATTACATTCTCAGAACAAAGATGAGATGAGATGCCTTATTCACAATTGAATTATCAGTGACTCAGGCAGTCTCTGGCTTTCAGAGTGTCTCTTTTTCGTTGAAGTATAGTCAGTTTACAATGTTGTCAATTTCTGGAGTACAGCATAGTGATTCCGTTATATATACATATATTCCTTTGCATATTCTTTTTCATTATAGGCCATTACAAGGTATTGCATGTAGCTAGTTCCCTGTGCTGTACATTAGGACCTTGTTTATCTGTTTTATATATAGTAGTTAGTATCTGCAAATCTTGAACTCCCAATTTAATGCTCCCTACCCTCTTTCCCTACTGGTAACCAAAAGTTTGTTTTCTATGTCTGTGAGTCTGTCCCTGTTTTGTAAATAAGTTCATTTGTTTTCTTGTTTTTTAAAAAGATTCCACATATAGGTGATATGGTATTTTTCTTTCTTTTTCTGGCTTACTTTACTTAGTATAACCATCTTCAGGTCCATCCATGTTGCTACAAATGGTAATTATTTTAGTACTTTTTTGTGACTGATTAGTATTCCATTGTATAAATATATCACAGCTTCTTTATCCAATCATCTGTCTATGGACATTTAGGTTATTTCCATGACTTGGCTATTGTAAATAGTGCTGCATGTATCTTTTTGAATTAGAGTTTCCTCTGGATATATGCCCAGGAGTGGAACTGCTAGATCATAGGGTAAGTCTGTTTTCAATTCCTTAAGGAATCTCATACTGTTTTCCATAATGGCTGTGCCAAACTATAGTCCCATCAACGGTGTAGGAGGGCTCCCTTTCTCCACAGCCTCTCTAGCATTTGTCATTTGTGGACTTTTGAATGATGGCCATGCTGACTGGTGTGAGGTGATACTTCACTGTAGCTTTGATTTGCATTTCTCTGATAATTAGCCATATTGAGCATTGTTTCCTGTGCCTCTATCAGCCATTTTTATGTCTTCATTGGAGAATTAGGTCTTCTGACCATTTTTTTGATTGGATTGTTTTTTTTGTTTGCTTGTTTTTGTTACTGAGTTACAATGCAGAATGGACCTGGGGCTGGGACCATAGTGCACACCATGTCCTAGCTAAGTTACTTGTCTATGAGCTTGCATAGCTGCTTGACCTCCACTGCTTAGTGTCTTTTTCTGAAAAATGAAAATGATAATTTCTACCATGACTTTGTCTACCTGAGAACTGAGTTAATGCTCAGGAACATTGATTATATTCAAATTAAACTTTTCTGCAGTGAACTTGAAGACAGTGACCTAGATAGCATCAAATGGGACATATGATGATTCTTGCAGGTCTCCAACTCCATCGTGGTGGACATACTTGGGGAGGGGTGACATGAGGTGACATCCTGCCAAGTTATTGAGAGCTCTCAGGGATTTCTCTCCCTGCTATCTGAAATTGTAGCATGATTTTCTTTATATGTTTGTGTAAACTATCTAAGATTTGGTTTAAGGCAATATTTTTTGCAATACACCATGCTGGAACAGCCCCATGTTATAGAATATGCTTAGCCATCACACAAAAGCCACATAACCATCGCTGTGTAACAGTGATTGATCGGTGGAATGGCAGTTATGTGCCTGCTGTGTCCAGGGCCCAGGAGACGCTGAGCATGGCGGGCCTGGCCATGGCCTGAATCATGTCCCAAAGGGTTGTTCTGAGAACTGAGGTAATCACCTACGTGTGCCTGACACTGAGCTGCTCAGTTCACGATACTCTTCCAATGTCTGCTCTAGCTTGCTAATATTTAAAACATGCAAAGCATTTGTGCATAATCAAAAATATGGACTTATTTCTGCTAAGTATTTCTTGGCTGCTTTCCTGTGTCTAGCCCTGACCTAAACTGATATATCCATGTATATGTACATATACACAAATATACAAGTATGTAGAACTGTATACTTTTGTAGGGAGTTTGTAGCGGAAAAGTATACCAATACTTTTGCACGTTACACATTTTTGTAGAGGATTTGTAAATGCCAATCCCTGATTAGGTGATGTTGTGGGTTGGATTGTGTTCCTGCAAAATTTATATTTTGAAGTCCTAACGCCCGATTCTTCAGAATGTGACCTCAAATGGCGATAGTTTTTCCAGAGGAAATTAAGATGAAGTGAAATCATTAGATTTACAATATGACTGGTGTCCTTATAAATAGGGGAAATATGGACATGGGGTTGTGCATCCAGGGAAAAGTGACAGAAAGAGGCATACAGAGAAGCTGGCTGCATACAGTCCAAGGAGAGAGGTCAGCAACCGACTCTGTCCTCCACCCCCAGAAGGAAACAGCCGCACCAACGCCTGGGTTTCGGATGTCTAGCCTCCAGAACTATAAGATGATGCATCTTTGCTGTTTAAGCCACCAATTTGTGGTACCTCATTGACTTCAGCCCTAGCACACTAGTAAGCAGAGGAGATGGGAATGTGTCCTTGTGTCCTTCCAGAGCCCCTCTCTGCCACGGCCACCCTGTAATTTAGGGCTTGCTTTAAGTAATACGCCAGAACAGTTTGTATATACTGTGATGCATCTGAAAGGGTAAATGCCTTTGGAACACTGAAGTCAGCACAGTGAGATATCTAAAAAGGAAAGAACAGTTGAATTGCTTTTTTTCTTTTTTTTATTTAGGCAATTGCATCTTTCTTGATGCTCTGTTTGCTTTTGAGCCTATTTCTCAGGACAGTGGAAAATGACATTGTTATAATGCATAGAGCAGAGGGTGTTGAGTCTCACAATTGATTTCCTATATTTGTAATTTACATAAGAACTGTGGTAGCAAAGACAGCGGTGGATAAGCACTCCTCCAGAATTCAAACACTTTAACTTACTCCAAAATTGCCAATTATCTGAAAAGAAGGTTTTAAAAACAAGGAGTTTAAAATGCTTGCAAAACCCAAAGAAACTCAGAAATCTACAAAGGAAGCAGCCAACAGCCTGTGTTACTTCTGCTGTGTTGATAGAAGCCAGCAAACCTGAACATTCAAATTGTGCTGAGTACTGAGCAATTCTTCTAACAGCAGGGAGTCTTAAGATGTGTACTTTCTGCCTAATGGATGCAGAGGCAGTAAAACAAAAGTAGGTGGATCAACCTCTGTTTTCTGCAGAAGTTCCAGAAAGATGCTTTAGAATTTTATAAAGTGTAATATTGGTTGACAGACCATGTTACCATGCTAAGCTCATGGAAAGCCTTGAGAATTAAATAAAATTCAAACACAAACTGCAAAAAGGAGATTAAAAAAATACTTATCTTTTTTGGCTTTAATATATGTGGACTTAGTTTTGTTTCTTTAGTCAAGCCTGTCATGTAAAAACTGTCTGGCCATCTTCTGTAGAGCTAAATTCAAGTACATTTTATTATTTATTAAGAAGTTTACAGCTTTTGTGTTTCCTAGGTCTACCTTTTTCTCTTGACAATTTATCTCACTGCTGCACATCATATGAATGTTTTATGTTTTATAATTTCAATTGTTTCTTCTTTTTGGTGAGAATGGAGGTTTGGCTTGAACTGATCAGAGTTCAAATGTTACTTTATTCCCCAACATTGAAACAGCCTTGTTTTGTCCCTGTGCTAGGCACTGGGATACACAGACAGGAGACCTAGTGTCTTAAGGAACTCAGTCTTTAGAGTTACTACCTAAGGAATCTTAATCACATTACTCTCTGAATCTTAAGTTATTTTGTTACAGCAACCTGAATCCCGTCTAGAGACCAAGCGACACTCAGAGGGTTGGAGAACTCAGGTTTATTACCCCAGCCGGCCCAGGGGAGTTAACACTCCAAGCTCTGGACTTCATCTGTAGGTTTACACAGGCTTTTATAGGGTTTTAGTTTTCGATTAAGTTTGCACTATATGCAAATGAGGTGCTAGAAATGGACCAATCAGGAGTGAGATTTCAGGAACCAATGGAATTTTAGGAGTAAGCTTCGTTTTCCTAGAAGCAAGCCATTTTACAGAAACGCAAAAGCAGGAAAAGCAATGGCCCTGCCTGGGAGGTCTGGCTGGTCCCTTTGTGGGTTTTGCCCCTTCAATTTATAAGCTGACAGGTTTGCTCTGGGGATTAAATAATATAAAGTGTGTTTCATGCTAGGTGTAATGCTCAGTGCCTAGGATAGACTCAGGAAATATTGTTATCTTCTTTTTCTACCTGTGGATGGTTGTACAGCATATATACACATATATGTGTATGTAGCTATGTATGGCGTCTATGGGATCTGTCTGTCTGTATCTAGTGGGAAGTGCTTTGAGGTACTTCTCTAATATTAGAGATGGATGGTGAGTCATGAGCTCCTTTGCCTGATATCTCTTTTGCCCAGTGGTTGCTAGAGAGTCTGCATCAGAGGAGTTTTAATTGAGTGGCTGGGTGGGAAACATAACCTCTGAGTAGTGATGCAGAGCAAGAAGTATTGATTATGTGATCAAGTATGGTAGTGAAAAATGAATGGCAGGACACGAGTTCAGGGGACTGTAGTTTAAAGATAAAGTACAGTTTTAAATTGTAGTGGGGTTTTCTCTTCATAAAACTGGAGTGTTGGATATTAATAACTTTTTTTTTTCTGGGATGGGTATTATGACTGTCCATGTGACACAATATTTGAATCGGAGATGACATATTTGTCTCCTAAATGTTTTGTAATCTGAATAAACTAAGTAACCAAAATTAGAAAAGGTCCAGCCCATCGTGGGGTGTGTGTACCTAACACTATATCATGGGAACACAATTGTTTGTAGTGAGTGATTATCATGGTAACACAGTTGTTTGTAATGTGTGATGCCCTTGAGATCTAGGGGAATGTTTAAATTAGGGTCAGTATGTTCTGCTTATTAAAGCAGGGAAGTTTATCCTGTGCTTGAGTCATAGTTCAACAAAATGTATGAAATACTGTCAGCATTTTCCGATGATAGGCTGGACTGAAATGAGCTGTCAGGGTGCTTGAATACAAGGTACTTCTTGAAATGCATTAATTATCTGAGATCACTAATGTAAAAATTAGCCATTTAGTATATTGGAAGCTATATGTGACTCAAAACAATAAATAATGCCCTTCAAATGGGAATAATTTACTCTTAAGGCACTGAAATAGTGATAGCCAATTGTTAAAGTACCTGTTAACTGAGGAACATGATAGAATTCATTAACAAAACATGAGGATTCTTCAGTCTTATAGTTGTATTAATATTTTATATATGCTTTTCCCCAATTTTTAATCTCTACTATAGTTGCTCAATTTCATCTGACCATCAGTAGTTGAAATGTTGATTTTTCTCTTAATAGTTTGATCTTGTTTAATTGGCTTTCCTTCTTGGCAGAAGTAGAAGAGATCTGTCTTTTGGATATTATTGTAAATGAATTAAGTCATTTAAGGTGTTGGACTATGGAGAGATGATATCTCATTTTTATGGTAACATGAATACCCAGAGCTATAAACAGTAGAAAAATATATAAATATATATTTTAGCAGCCTATTCAGAAACTTTCAATAAACGACTCTAGGAATCAGAAAAAATATATAAACCTTTTGGTGAAAAAGTAAGATGAATTGATGATGTCTTAAGAGCCAAGGAAAATAGGTCTTTAACTTAATTATGTTTCAATTTGTGACTTTATTTTGCAAAAACAAACATACACCCATTATTTTCTGAGAGCAATGTCTCATATGAATGACTATATAGATGAGAAATTGTACTTTTTTTTGCAAAGCAATAGAACAACATTTTAGAAACATAGAAAAGTAGAAAGCAGGTTAAAAAATGAAATATTTTTCTCATCTCAAGTAGTCTTAATGGTCTTTTTTTTTTCAATGACATCATTGTGGGCCTGTTTTTCCTACTCCCTCATAATATACATTTTTTTCCATACGTAGCTTTTCACTTCACTTGGTCAACTAGGTTAAACTCATGCTTTCTACCTTTAGTAGTAGCAATAAGTAAGAGTTTTTGGATACAGAGCAAGCAGCCAACAATTCAGCTACTTGTTAGATTATAACTTGTTCACATCAGTTTCCCAAAGTGACTGAATTCTTGAGGACATCTTCAAATTAGACTGTTTCTGGTCTCACTGAGAATTATGGATGGAGAAGATAGGATGTCCGTTAGCAGCTGGAGCAAATGGACAGAACCAACATGGACCGTGAGCTTTTATATCTCTTCCTAAAATAATCTTCAGAATAGTCAGTGTTTTTCTTACTTGAGTAGTACTTAATGGGGTCAACGTTACGTGGTTAACACAGCTATCATTCTAATTGCTGGGAATTTCTTTTTTTTCTATTATAAATAATGATAAAGTGGATCTCTGTATATTTTATTTTTTCTGCAACCTAAAATTATTTATTTAGGCTTTGGAGGATTAATTCTGCAAAGTACTATTATTTTAGATTGTGGTAGCTTTTGCTGTCAGTAGGGGTGTAGCAATTTAGGGAGAGGCATGTGGCAATATAAAATGCCTTAAGTTTATACAGACTGCATCCATATCAGTATATGAATGTTATCATTTTCATTTTTGCTCTTCTAATATAATATTCCCATTAATTTTTGATCTAATATACTATATTCTCTTTAAGATATTTCTGTTGAGAGTCATCCACTTTCCTAACTTATTTTTTCCTAAAGCTATAACTTGGGTTTGGCATCATGTACCCAGATAGTTATAGAGATGCTGTAGAGTAGGTAGCACCCATCTCTGACTCCCTAAAGATCCTGGCTCTGTAGCCAGATAGCTGCGGGATGAAATGCCAACTCAGCTACAAGACAAGGCATGTCTCTGTGTCACAGCCTCCGGTTTCTTTATCTATAATCATCTCATATGACTGGTGAAAGGAGGAAAGGAAGGGTGGAAGGCAGAAAGCATGCTTTCTCATGCAGCCACCAGATGAAGCACTTTGGACTTTTGAGCTGGTTCTAAAATTCTCATGGTGTTCTAAATGGGAGATAAAATCTCTGAATCATGGCTATGCAATTTATATGTTAGAACTCAATCAGGTATTTTAAGCTTAAGTTACTTTCTATGGGTGATAGTTTTATATATTTTTTTCTTTTTTCTGCAGTATCACAACTTTTATACTATACTTCTCTATAAAAAGGAATGACAGATTTCTAACTTGTTGAGAGAGGAGAACATTGGTAACCTGATTCATTTTTGCTCAGGTCAGAAATGAAAATATTTTTTGAGTTAGAAGTCTTTTTCTCTTGTTGTAAACATTTAACACTTACTGTGCATTAGGCGGTGTGGAACTCACAAGATAAAATTTTGCTCAGAAGGCATACTTTTTACAAATAAGGTTTTATTTAGTCTTGCTTTTTTTTCCCCCAGCAATTTCCTTTATTTTAGACCAAAAGGCTACTAAGGAAGGGGAGATTTAGGAAGAGAATGAGGGCTTAGGCACAGAATGATCTTTCAAGCTGGAGAGAGACCAGATGTGGTGTCAGACAGGAATTAGTATGCCTTACTGTGGACTCACTGGAAACTCACTTTGGTAAGCTAGTCATCGTATTTTGAAATTGAAAACCTGTTTTAGCTACTGATCTTAAGTATAGGCTTTTGACTATGAGCTGGGTTCATTTTAATCATTCTTACAGGCAGGCAAAAAAAAAAAAAAATTATATATTAGCCTAGCAGAGATGTTTACACAGGCAGCTTGGGCAAAGCAGTGGGGAAGAAGATGTGAAGGAAGTCCTGAGCAAGAGAAACATCGTTGAACTGAAACTCACCTACATTCAGGCAGCAAAGTTGGGTGTCCTTCCAATGTGCTTGACTCTTCCCCACCATCAGCCCACCCTTCCATTCCTGCCAAATATCTTTTTTTCAGAGAGTTGAGAAGTACCTTCACTGACCCTAATGTCATATTCTTTGTAAACTTTGTTAGGATAGATTACAAGTGTTATTTCTTTTGGTATCATCTTTAATAAGAGAGAGAGATCCCGTGTTCCCATAGGGAACTCTGTAAACATTTATAAAAATGAAATGTCAGGATATTTATTCATTTAGTCAGTTTAACAAATATTTATTCAATGCATATCATGAGTCAAACATTGTTCTTAATGCTTATCATGCAATGGAAAGAAACAAACAACTCCTGTGTACATGAAGTTTATATTCTAGTGGAATTCGTGGCATAAATTACAAATAAAATTAGAACAAGCTTTACTGTAAGAGATATTAAGCTCCATAAATGGTAGATTCCATTGAGGACTTTAATCCATCTAGAAAGGCTTAATATTTACTAGATGCATGTAATATGCCAGTGCCAGTCAAAAGCAATTATAAAATATATTTTTTTATTTGCTTGTATTTCTGTTTCCCTATATTAGCTACACTTTTGCACATATTTCTAAATTCTACATATTCGTGCCCTCTAGTAAATCTTCTTGACTGCTAGGAGCTGGCTCCTTTCTTCATTCTCTTCTTATTACAGGTTTCTAGAGAGGATTGTCCACACGTATTTAGTATCATGTATACATGGGTGTCTTTGTGGACTATTTAAAAGCATGGACTATCTGTGTGTTTGTTGAATGAATGTAGGTCCTTAAGTTTAAATGAAACCAATTTTTCTAAAAGTAGATTAATTGGATCAAGTGAAATAAAATCAAATTCAGCCTTATTAAGTGTTTCAAAAAGAGCCTTTAAAAAGTATGCAAAGTGTTAACTAGTTATAAAGTTAAAAAAAATTAACTTATTTAATTTGAAGTAAAAGAGAAAAGATACTGTACAGAAAGCAGTGATCATTTTTACTGGGAGTAAAACAAGAGAAATTCAACAGAATTGTAATAAACCTATGGTTATTATTTTTACCACTTTCATATTATTACATTTAGAATTGCTTAAATAGGTTCTGAAACAAAGGAAGGGAAACACACTTGGCTATGGTCACTTAACGAAAACTTTTGCAAGAAAAGCAGGTCATAAAACTTGGACATTTAAAATTTCTACTAAGGAGGTTATATGCCTGTGAACCCATCTCAGTGTGTGTGTTGCTGCTTTTCTGTCGGGGAAGAGATTGTGTGTTCACGTGTGTGTGTGTGTGTGTGTTGGGGTGATTGTCGAAGGACGGAGTGAGAAAGGAGAAGGGAAGGAAGCAAGATGATGACAGTGTGATATACACATGCTTACTTTAATAGTTGGTCTTTCTTCTCAGAAAAAAAAAAAAAGCCTTAAGAGTTGGTTATAAAAGAAACTTTGCCTGTTCCTTTTCCGATTGTAAGTTGGTGCTTCGTCCCAGACAGGAAACCAAGCCCTGAGATATAAGTACAGGGAAGATGAGAAGGGGGACTGAGCAGAACCGCGTGGCATGACCTTGTGCAGGAAGGACCCAGCTCTGGTTTCAGTAGCTGCGGTTTCCCAATGGTCTGGGAGAAGCCAGGAAAGGGTCCAGCGGCCTCAAGAATGTAAAAGAAAGCAGCCCAGGGCAGGTTTGAGAGTACTGGCTATTCAAACTATTAGTATTTACCTAGATCTTATCTCATATGTCACATTATACTAAAGTTAAAAAAGTAGTATTTTCTTTAGTTGACAATGTGTGGTTGTTTTAATACACATATACCAGAAAGTGCATGTTCAAAATGTGGTTGCTTCCCAAGTCTGTCATGTTATGATTGGCATCTGGGGCATTTTCCTACAAATAGAAGGCTTTCGCAATTGATGGATTAAATGTGTTTCCACAGAAAAGGAATTCATATCCTTGGAGGAAGGTTTTCCATAGATCAATCACTGTTAATTTTGGAAAAAGACTTGCCAAGTTCTTTGGGTGTATTTTAAAAGTAAGGTTGATCCTCATTAATCACAAATACTTTGACCCCTTCAAGTTAAGGAGGAAACCAAATTATGTTTCAAGGCTTTTCCTTCCTTTAAACATTTGTGTGTGTGTGTGTGTTATTCTACACAGAAATGTTTATTGAACAGAAGAAGAATATGGTAAAAATAGTACATGTCTACAAATAGTACAATCAGGAGACCTGTGTTCCTAACTTATATTCTTTAGCTGTGTAATACTGGACACACCCGAGTTTCCTTGTCTATAAAATGAGATTTTTTTTTTTTTTTTGAGCTGGAATAGTTGACATCTAGGTCCTTTCAGCTCTGAAACAGTAGTTTTATTAGAGTAACTATAAACAAGTCTTTTGAGAATATTAAATAAATATTAATAGTGTTGGCAGGAATTTTTGCAAGGGATTTTTTTTTCTGAAAATAGAACTAAGATTTGGCCAAACAGAAGAAACGGATCCAATTTCTACAGCCTAGAACTCCCGAACTTGTTCAGTGAATGGGTGGACTCTTCTAGGGTCTTTTTGCTGTCTCAGAGTTACTCTGAATCACTGAACGATAGAATTGACTCCAATAGTTTTGGCAGACATTTAAGGACACAGCATGAGTCAGGACTGCTGTTCCCCGACAATAAACCTTTGTTTCCTTGCTATATAGGAACCTCAGGGAAGCAGCAGTGTGGGAGCAGAGGGGGGCCTGAAATTAGAAAAAAAATCGGAAGATGTGGTTTCATTAGGCAAGTTATTCCATCTCACTTCTTGCCTTCATTCATGAAAATGGTACTATTTGAAGGGAAATGGGCACTAGCATCTCAGTCACTTTAGAGGCAGGCTTGACATCAGAAAGGATACTGATTCAAGATTTGTTAAAAAGAATGGAAAAGCTCTGTTTATGTAGCTGATTTAAACAATCCCACTGGAACCACAGCGATGATAGTTAAATCCGGCTGTCCCCAAGGATCATCAGCTTTATTTCAAAGGCCCTTTTTATGGTTGAATTGAATGTTCTTCAGCTTTTACCTTTAGACTTAGCCATACTCAATAACTCTAGCCTTCTGTAATTTTTTAACAACCTAACATTATTCAAGAGAAAAAAAAATCTTTAGAACCAGCTTCTTATGGCTATCTTCTTTAAGTTTTATTCTGTTCTTGAATCCCACAGGTCATTTTCCTGTTGTTAAAAGCAATGACACAAATGGAAACTAAACTAAAATGCAGTTCTTTTCTATACTCACTTTCTGGGATGGTCTTCACATGTCAGTTTTAGTTCCTGTCCTAAACGAGGTCAGGAATTCAATAAACATTTATGGAAGTTTTACTTCTTGCCAGAGCTCTGTTAGGCCCTGTGGATAAGCATAAATATTCCCCACCCTAGGGGAATATTTGAGTACCTGGGGGGTTTTTCACAAAAGGAGTTATTTTAAAATGATGAAATAAATGACATTCTTTGTTTGACCAAGTGAGTCAGACTCCTGAATATTCTCCTAGACCCATCTGTTACTTCTTTACAAAATCCATGAACTTTGCTAAGTCATTTAACTAGAATATCCCCCCCACCCCCAAAATCTGATCAGGTCCCTTTTCCTTCACCATCTTGCAAATGATGTCTGATCGCTCTGGCTTGTCTTTAGGAAGAATCCTCTTAGATTGGTTTAGCGAGAACATGTCTTAACCCTTAGTGGTTCCTCTTATTAATTTTCCAGCCACTGCCCCCCACTCTGGTTTTTGGCACTTGCCACTTGCCCATGGTGTACTTGGAATTGATCTGAGTTCCATACTAAGGTCTTTTATCTCCTGTTGCAATCGTCCTGAATAAAATTGACTTTTCCTGCTTTAACTACTGTCCAGCTCTAATTTTTCTTTGACAGTTATGGTGCTGTGACTTGGATAGGTTCAGATTCATCACTGGACCCCTAGAGCACTCACCCAGGAGCCTAAATGTGTACCTTTGAAACCTTTGTTTTCACTGCTGACCAATTGATTGGGGATCCTTTGGTGAGTCTGACTCCTAAACCATTGCTCCAGACAAATGTCTGTTCGAGCTGGTAGGGACAGATTTTGATTTTTAAGATTCTGAACATACTCTAAAATCTGGGTTAGAATCCCAGAAAGACAGAGACTGGGTTAGATTCTAGGTTTCTCAGGAGTTGTGTAAGAGTTTCTGTTTTACTCTGATGCTTTTGTAAAGTGCTTCACCTAAAAAGAGATACATGCAAAGGACTCTGAGAAGTGTAGATTTCTAATAATTCTGTTAAACTGAGTAAAAATTTCCAGAGCTCTAAAGGGAAAACTGGATTCATAAAACTGCCATCCCAAGATCAAGCAAACCAGGAATTAAATTAAATCAACATGGAACTAAATAAACTGATGAGGATGATTATAATTTTTATGATTCTTTGTTTGAAACATTGCTGGTTCTTTAATTTTTTTCCAGATTTAAGAAAATCTTTAACTCTCACCTCTTAAGCTATATATAACTTATAGCAATTTGGTAAATCATATCTTTGTAAACAGGATTTAAACATTTATCTTTTTCTCCTTATCTGATCCCTCCAGAATTTAGAAATTTTAATGACTATTCTTATTTCCATGGAAATACAGTTATTTGCGTAAGTTCAGTAAGAATCTATTCTCTTTGTAAAAGGACAGAATTTGAAACATTGACTGTGTTGCCAAGGCTTTGACTGGAATGTTACATATGAGAAAGATGTGCTTATAATCAAGGGTGACCAGACAGCTTTAAGGAACTATGTTTGACTTTATGTAGTCAACAGTGCCCCCCCTTCAAAAAATGATTTGGTCTTTTGCTGGTAGGGTTCCTGGCTTTATAGCTTAGTAAGGAAGGTCAATTTCTTGCAGGCCCAGGAACCTCAAGATACTTTGGGGACCGTGAGAAGGAGGGAATTCACTCAAACCTATAGGAATTGCAGGTGTCTGCAATGCCTGATGGCGAGTCCTTGACTTGGCTTTCTAGCCTCAAGAGGCTTTTAAAAGTCAGTCCAATCGGAGATTGTTATGAAAATTTCCAGCAGAACAAATTCAAAACACCTATGTGGCCAATCACTGTTTTTGCTGCACTTATGTAAATAATCAGATTAAGTTTAATGAGAATAGATTCATTTTGCAAACAAATTTATCTTACTTTGACTATCTTTAATAGAAATGGGGGTGATTGCAGATAGAAAAATTATTTCCATGGAAAACTGTAGCACACTCTTGTGGATATTAAATTCTCGTCCTGTTCATTGTCTTTAAAGGTTTGTGATCTACCTACAAACTGGGCTGGATCTCAAATTCTTCTGCTTTTCCTCCTTTATCTGGCTACAACTCTCCAAATTAATGTTTCTAATTTTTCTCCCTTTTGACATGAAACCATTAAGAATTAAAATTATCTTTTCCCAAAGCCCTGCACACTGAAGTTGGATGACTTAATATAATTTTCAAAGAAATCACCATGACAGGTCATGGGTGGGCAACCTTCATTCCTAGTATGTGAGCCACTCAGAAGGTTCATGGGAACACCCTATACCAACATCAGAGATATTCAGATTGCAAACCAGAAAGTCTCTTGCCAGTGGTGCCCTCACTCTACCACGTAACGATGTTTTGAGTCCATCATCTAGAAATCTTCTTGACTGGCTGCCCACTGAATTCAGTAACCGGATTTTTAACTATGAATCTTTGCTTTTCTTTTATTTTCATAGAAACTCCCCTTATTAAATGCCTGACTGCTGGCACTATATAACAAATATTCTGCTTCCAACAGATGATTCCACTGGTCCTCAGTGAATTAGAGACAACCTGATGAGAAATGGACTTATGTTGTTCAAAGGAGAAAAGAATGCCTCTTCTTTCCTTGATTCCTCTCACTTGAACAAGAAGTGGGACTGACAGAGTCTTTGCTTGATCAGACTCTAGCCAGTCTCTTGAACCTTTTCCTAGACCCATCAGTGCACTTTCTTATAAAATCAAGTTTTAGTAAGAACCCTGCTAGTTCAGTTTAACTGGAACCCTCCTCCCTCTCAACAAAGCTTTGACAAGTAGTAGAACTAACAAAGTATGATCACCCTCAATATCTGATCAGACTTTTCATCCTCATCCCCCAGGTGATGTCTGAGAACCCTGGCCTGTCTTCAGCAAGGATCCTATTAGGTTGGTTTAGCCAGAAACCCCCCTACCCCGATCTTTCCTCTTAGTGATTTTTTTACTTCCAGGCCCCCACCCTTCTCCCACTTAACCTCTGCTGCTCTTGGAATTGAGTCCAGTTCTCTACTGAGGTCTCTTTTTCTCTGATGTAACAATCCTGAAAAAAAAATTTTGTTTTAACTGCTTTAAACACTGTCCTAATCTGGTTCTTCTTTGAGGGAAGTGAGACAGTAAATGTAGGGCTGGGATACAAAACTCAGAAATCAAGGAGCCAGATTCCTGGGTTGATGCATCTGAAAGCGATCTCTCTCCTTCCCACCTTCTAGTACCAGCAGCTACAGATTTCGGCTTCTCCTATTGTTGTGTGGTTTAGTGGCCAACAGTTAGCATCATGAGTGTGCGTTAGATTCAGGAGCAAGTTTATTGTATTCCACATGTCTTGGGACTTCTCTTCCTAGGGTGGGAAAGAGGTCAGAATCCTACCCCAGGTAAAGCTTTACTTAAAAGCAAAAAAAAAAAAAAAAAAAAAAAAAAAAAGTACTAGGTACACGACCACATACATAGAGTATGTAACATTGGAGATTGTTATGGAAAATCTTTTGACCAATTTTTGATTTGGGAAAGAAAGAACATTAGCCCATTTATTTAG
Source organism: Camelus dromedarius (assembly GCF_036321535.1). NCBI lineage: Eukaryota > Metazoa > Chordata > Mammalia > Artiodactyla > Camelidae > Camelus > Camelus dromedarius. Next base: position 22,873,142 of record NC_087465.1, on the reverse strand, counting down.
CCAAAAAGATTGCTTTTTACTAGACACAAGCTAATGGTAAATTGATAAAAATTGTGTTTACAAATAGAAACTTAGTTGTTTTGTTAGGTCCTATCTTTGAGGAAGAAAATGATTGAAGCATTTATTTTCTTCTTAAAAAAGTATTTAGGACATGATTGATTATAAGCTTGGCTTAGAAAATATTCAACTGTATACGATAAAATTGGTGAAGGAAGAACGAATGGGTTAAAAATACTGCCTAGAAAAATCACAAGCTGAAAACAGAGGTGAGCTGTTTTAATAAGATCGGGGACGTCAGGTGCAGAGACATCACGAAGATAAGCTGGGGCAACCTTGAAGTTCAGCCAAGTGGAGAGATAAGAATGACCTCTGGATAAATGAAAAGATAGAGCAGAGCAAATAAAACTAGCATCTGCAGAAAACTTCCTTAAAGCTGTGACTACGGAAATGGGGATCTAAATGATTGGATTGCACTGTTTCCAAAAAAGAACTGCCCATCCTGTATGCTTTACTGGTGGAAAAATTAAACTCTTGCTCAACTATTCGTCAGTGTGTATAAGTGTGGTAGTTTTCCATACTTGATGCATATATATATATTTTTTTTAATTAACCCTTCTCTTTCTGCTCATCTTCTGGCAAATAACCTGCTATTTTTAACTTAAGTGAATGTGTCAAGTCTACAAAGATTGCTGTTCAAGAAACGACTCTGTTATATTAGAGGAAAGCTTTGCTTTTAGGTTTAAAAATACTTTATTCGTTCAAATTCAGCCTCTACTAGTGATCCAGATAGATCATTGGATCTCAGAGAAACTCTGTTTTTCTAACTTTAACTTAGGATGTGTGTGTGTGTTTGTTGTGTGTGTGTGTTTGTGTGTGCACTTGTGTGTGTGAATTATTTCCCTGTTTTTATTTTAGTTCATTTATTTTAGGATAGAATTAGATTTACTGAAAGGTTGTGGCAGTAATACAGACAGTTCCCTCATCCTCCAGAACAAGCTTACCCTATTATTAACATCTTATGTTAGTATGGTACATTTGTCACAATTAATGGTCCAAGATCTATACACGATTATAAACTAAAGTCCACACTTTATTCAGATTTACTTAGTTTATATCTTATCTGTTTTTTGTTCCAAGATCCCATTCACGACACCACATTACATTTAGTTGCCATATCTCCTGAGGCTCCTCTCTGCTATAATGACAGGTTCTTAGATTTTCCTTGTTTCTGATGACCTTGACAGCTTTGAGGAGTAGCAGTCAGGTGTGTTTGTGGAATGTCTCTTAATTGATATTTGTCTAATGACTTCCTCATGGTTAGGTTAGGATTATGCGATTTAGGGGGAAGACTGCAGTGGAAAATTACCATGTTCATCACATCATGTCAACATATGAAAAGTTGATAGACATGACTTTTCACTACTGTTAATTTTGATCATTTGACTGAGGTAGTGCTTTTCTGGGTTCTGTATTACTCCCCCCCCATATTGTTCTCTTTGGGAGGAAGTCACTATGTATAACCCACATTTAAGGAGAGGGGAGTTATGTTCTACTTCCAGGAGAATACCAGTTTTCTGAGAGACATTGTGAGAAATAAATGTATATAAAACTACATGTGTATAAAGGCTTGGAAAATGTACAGTATTGTTTAAATACATGCTATTAATGATAATCATAATAGTAAGAGCATCAAATACATTCCAGTCTGCTTTTAACCAGCATCTCTGCAGATAACTGACAGTTATATTAAAATTGAGGGAATGTATGGAGAGAAAGAAAACAAATTTTTAATTAAGGAAGCAGCAGTCATCCTAAAGAATTATCCTATCAGAATTTTCATTTCTACTGTTTATCAAGTGTTCTGAACTAGTTCACAGAGATGTACTCGCTCATTTAGTTTCCAAATCTACTACTTAGTTAGCATATGTTTTTTTCAAATCTGTTTGGGTTGAGTGAGATAAATTAAGTTACCTAATTTGCATTATCTTTTTACATACCAAATTTTTTATAGACTCTCCATTTACAATCAGTCAGTTTTTCAGTGTGAGCTACAGTGATAAAGAAATATGGAAAAATGCAACCCAAATATGATGTATCTTTTTAGATATGCCCATTGGAGCTGGAAGACAGAACAGGAATTGAAAACTACTCATATACAGCAAAACTGAGTGACTGCACATATATATATATATACTGAAACTTCACTCTTAGGTAAATATTCGTAGAAAATTGCTTTTCAGTATACAAGCATACTCAATGTTGACTCAACAAAAGCTACAAAAAATATTATAAGAAAAGTCACATTTGTAATTCATTTTGCCAGAAAAGTACTGGCAATATCTTTAAAGGGGAAAAGAATGTGATGAATGAAAAACACAAGTCAAAAATTTAGTTGTCAATACTTAGAAATGGAAATTGGCTAAACTAGACACTTAATACACTTAAAGATAGTTACATGAAATGTGAAAAAGAAAGCCTGTATTTTCAGTTGTTTATTATTTTCCATGGAAATGTATGTATTGAATTGCCAATAAAAATCAATGGTGCATACTGTTTTTCAAATATTTTAGTTCAGAGACTCCCAGCAACTAACTTAGAGCCTAGGAATTAGAATTTTGCAGTAGAGTCATGATTGATTTGGAATTTCAAGGCCAGTTGTACTGAAAGTAATGGAGAATTCCTTAAAATCCAAAATAAGGGTATTGTGCAATCCCTGTGCAATCCTTCCAATTGAGAGGAAGCAAGAGGTAGTATGAACACCTTTCCTCTGTTATGAAGCAGAAAAACACTTTTCCCCCTAAAATTTTCTCATTAAAAAGGACATTTAACTTCATTTTTAGCTAGATCTTAATATCAGATTTTAGAACTTTATTCTTTCTTAATGTTTGACAGGGTAATGGTTTGTTTTTACAAAACTGAGAAAATGGTTCAAAGGGAAAAAATAAGTAAATGGCATTTGCTATTCAAAAGCTGAAAGTGTAGGCAGTGATGAAAATCTTCCTCTTAACTGCAGTGATTGAGAAATCAGTCGGAGAGCTGTAATTGTCCATTAAGATAATGAGCATCATGGCCTGGAAACAGCATGTGTGACAGAGGGTCTGGTACCAAGCACCACAGGAAAAACTGCAACTCTCAGAGGGTCATAAAAACTAGAGGCGTATAAAATGACAGCAAAGAACTCCAGACACTGAGGGTTGCTTTAGTAAATTTCAGGGGCTTCTGAATGATAGTCTTGTACATGTTAAATACGAATTTTAAGAGAAGAAATATCTCCATTATTTACCAACTGGCCTTTTGCATATTTTATATTAAATTGATTGATAATCTGATTATTAGTTTTACAGAAATGATCTGATTAATAGTTGAGCTCCCTTTAGGCTTTCCCAAGGAAAAGTAAGTGGATACTAAGGAAACAAATGAAATTGTTCATATTTGATGAAGTGGTTTAAAAATGAAATTAATAGTAGTATCACATTTAAACTTTCATGGGTTTTTATTTAAAGATGTGAAAAGTTTAGAACTTTTTACCTTTTTCACATTAGCACTTCAGTAGAAAAATTACTTAGTGTCTATTTAGTATGCTGGCATCGTATTTGGTGCTTGGAATTGAAAACTAAGAAAGACATGATACCTGTGCTTAGTGTATTAAAACAAAAATATTATAATCTCGTGCAATGTGTTCCATAAAGCAGAGCTTTATACAAAGTTTTACAAACTTTCCCATTATGGAACTACTAAGTATTAATGATTTCTGATGCTGGATCATTAAAATACAATAAAAATTTATAAGGTGGGAATGGAGCTTTTGGGCACTGAAAATGTGTGTTTAGCCAAGATATTGAGAGATGAATAATTGGGGCATGGAACAGGTGTTCTCTATGGCGAGAGCATTTTTTGAAAGGTGGGGAAGTTGAAGCGGCTGATAGAAGGGAAGGTAAGATGGTTACAGACAAGAATGTTTCCTTATATAACTGGATGATTAATGTGTGCAAACAGCCAAAATGAAAGAAATGAATTTTAGGAACATTATATCTAATTTATTTAAGCACTTAACTGACTGTTGAAAAGCAGACAAAAACCTTACAATCTACTTCCTAGCTGAGCTCACTTGCTTTGGAATATTAGAAACATCCCCTTTTTGGACAGAAACACTCTTCCCTCTTTATGCCAACCCTCTTACTCCTTTTTCTCATAGATTTTTCTTTCCCCTACCCTCATGGCCCCGACTCAGACTTGTGGGATTGCACACCTACAAGCAGGAGTTCTGTTGCTCTTTCTCAAAGCCATGGTCTGGAGGAGGTCTTGGCTGAGAAGAGGGTGTGATACTCCAGAGGATTATTTGTCTGGCTTGGGGGGGAAGGACGGTCTCAGGTGCCAGTCAATATAATGTGGCTTCTATTCCTGAATCAGTCAAGTCCAAAGTTCCTTATGACGTAAGGATGATGAAGTGGGGAGAATACCCAGGAGTCAGGAAGGGTAGGTGTTCTTGTTAAAGATTAGGAGATGCACGTCTTCTTAAGGATGGGGCTATGACGCGAGTGTAACTGTAGTACCTGAATGGTCTTCACTACTCACTACTTCACTGCATCTTTGCTCTGTTTCTGGTCACCATTCATCAGGCCTCTGGTGGACCTAAAGGGAAGTTCCAAAGATGAGTTCGTGCTCTAGGCAGTCACTCCGCACCTGGGGGGTGAGGATGTAGGCTGTTCATTCTGGCCTTTCTGGCTTTCAAATTTGACTTTTCCCCTAAATCAGCCTCTTTCCCCATCAGATATGATTCTTTTCTGTCTACCCTCCCCCCACCCCACAAATGTCAAATGACATTTTGAACTTGACTCGTCTACATATCATGCGGTTTTATCTGCTTTTACAGCCTGTGGTCCACTGTTGCCTCTGGGATGTGGGTTGCTGTTCCAGGGATCATTGAGGAACTCTGCTTTGACCCATCCCATCCCAGCCAGCTAATTTAAAGAGGTGTTGTTGAGAGATTTTTTTTTTTTTCAAACAGGAGATCAAAAAAATGGGACTTCCTAAAAATCCTAACAAGCAGAATTTCAAAGTAAATTTTATAAAAATTCTCTTTTAAATCCTGGATATTGACCATAGTAATTTTAACTATATTGTGATTGGAAAACACACTAAAAGTTCATTTTAGCCACACCCAACACAGCCCCAGCAATAGAATTCTTCTCACCTACTTCTGCCTAGAGCATAATTCCTTTCTCCTGTTCCCACAATAGTCAAGTCCTTCTGCATATAGTGTGATGTGCATATGTGTGAGAAAGTATTATCCTCAGAGACCCAGAATAGAAACACTGGGAGCGTTGGAAGACATGGGCCTTAATCCACGAGTTTCTGGGAATGATGGTTCTCCAGGAAAGAAGGAAAAGGAGGCACTCGTGGGAACCTGTGCCTTTGTTCATGTCCTTAGCTTTTTTCATGTCTGCCTGTCTTCTCCATCTCTGAAATTTTTCTTTGCATTTTGTATCCATTTATTCTTTCCGGATGTTTTCTGGGGACACTCCTTAATCCATATTGCCAGCTCACTGATTCATTCTTCACCCAGAACCATTCCACTCTTCAACCAAAATGTTGAGTTTATTATATCCACAATTATATTTTTTAACTAAATTTTATTTAAGTGTAGTCAGTTTACAATGTTGTGTCAAATTTCTGGTGTACAGCATAATGCTTCAGGCACACGTGAACATACATATATTTCCTTTCATATTCTTCTTTATTACAAGTTGCTGTAAGATATTGAATATATTTCCCTGTGCTATACAGTATAAACTTGTTTATCTATTTTTCATATAGTATTTAGTATCTGCAAATCTCGAATTGGGAGTTCGAGATTTCCACAGTTATATTTTGTGTACCCAATATCTCCATGTTGTTTTCTTGTTATATTGTTTTATGCCTGCTCAAATATTAAAAATTCTCTCGTGAGTTTGATGATGAGTATATTTAAAATGAGTTTAAATATACTCATTTAAAATATTTTTTCTGCCTGGATCCATTAATTCTGATTCATGCAGTGTAGAGGGTTTTGTACGTTGTCTTTCTTTTACAGAGATTGTGCTATAGGTGGGCGGGATCCCTAGCAATTATTAGCTAATAAAACCCCAGCCTCAGTTTATGCCTCCCAGTCTTCAGGAAGTGTGTGTGTGTGTGTGTGTGTGTGTCTGTCTGTCTGTCTGTCTGTCTGTCTGGTGGGAGGTGCTGTCTTAGGGTAGTGAGTGTTACAATCTGGGGGGAGTTCATAATATCCATGCCTTAATGTTCCTCTGCCCCTCCCCATTGAAATTTAGCTCATTTGGTCTGGCATGGGGTCCAAGCTTCAATGTCTTCAGAGCTGCCTTGCTGAAGTCGATGTGCAGCCATGTTTAAGAAGCTCAGAGGCCTGACCATTGTGGTGGGAAAGGATAGTGAGAGGAAGTGCCTGGGGGCAGCTGAGCACACCTACTCTTCCTGAGTTCTCCGGACATTATTACTGCAGCTGGGAATGGCAAAGAGGTGATTAGTGAGCAATGTGGGGAGAAGGAAGAACCACAGTACCCACACCCAGCCCACATCCATGACCCAGGACTCACCTCTTCTCTGGGCTGCTCCACCCAGAGTTACCCTGGGGATTTCTCACCTTTTCTTACCCATCTCCCCCTCCCACATTGACGGGAGGAACCACGAGGCTGAGTTCTCTAGCCTGTGAACAGTGGCAGAGAATGCACAGGAGCGGTGGTGCTGCACAAGGACAGACTGTGTGTCATGGGTTCCCTGAGGGCTGTCACTTCTTTATACCCCCTGGGTACCTCATCATCTGTTTCAGAAAATGAATGTAATGATGACAATTTATGTTATTGAAAAAGCCATACCATTCTGAAAATGACAAGATTAAACATGCTTCATAATAGGAAATATACCTGTGGAATATTAATACTTGAAATATTCCCGTATAATTTTGCTGAGACTCCTAAAACATTATTTAAAAATTTCCTACTGTTTAAACATTGTCTTCTGGGTGTATTTTAAACATTTTGTGGAGACTTAAGATAATCATAATGACTGTTATTGGCTGTGCCCCATTATGCCTTTGCAGCTCTTAGAACTGTTTAATAATTGTATTCTTCATTTATTATTATTATTACTATTCCCTATGGCCTTCAAAGAACTGTTTTCTCTGATTCTCTATTTTGTCCTGTAGTTCTGTTTAAATAAAGGGATAGTCACTCTATTAGAGTCATATGAAAAAAGTAATACATTCAGAGTGAGATAATTTTATTAACAAGTCAACACACGCAAAAAAGAAAAAAAACTTTAATTCTGGGAAACAACGTTTGACATATTTCTTGTTTTGAAGCTATGTCCAGATAGTTGAATTTGTTGGATTTAAATAACCACTGGATGAAACAGGTGGTTATTCTAATTAAATAATATCACTTGTGTCCTGATATGATATTTTCCTTAATAACAGACTTGAGATCCTCCCCCCACTCATTAGCATATAAGCATACTTTTTACTTTTAAATCTGGAGCACATGTCCAGTTCCTTAAAGATACTATTATGGTTCCATCAAACATTTTCATGAGCATCTATTATCTTTTAAGGTGAAAGCTGGGCTGGAGAGAGCTCACCATTCAGTAGATCTTTATAGGAATCATATTTATAACAGATGATATGTCACTGAACTGAAATTTTCTTTTCAGCCATCCTGAGAGTTGACGTGAGGGTGCTAGATGATCAGTCCTGACTGGCCACTCTGCTCATCATTTTGTCTGTCACCCAGTGTCACTCCTACACTCTCTTAGTCTATTTCTCAGGGGTGCTATAGAAAAGAAAAAATACATAGGTGCATGTTACTGAATTGGAAATGACCGAATTGTTGGATGGATTCCCCTTTCTAGATATAACAACTGGTTCATAAAAACGTTTGGTGCACAATTTAACAAGCCATCTGAATGGAAAATATATTAGAATATCAAAATACATTCTTATAAATATGACCTCCAGATCATAATCTAAGTATCTTTATAATTCCTCACTTTTTAAAAATCAGTGCACTGTTAATATACTGAAATAAAGCAGGACCACTTCACCTATATACTTAAAATAGGTCGTTCAAACACCCTGTAATGTTTTCTGTAATGCATGGCTTGCACAGGAAAATTTATCCACATTATAAAATGTAATTTTTACAGTCATACCTTCCAACAGGATAATGATCATGAAGAAAATAAAATGTATCATTAAATGTAAAATGTATTCTCTCTGAAAATAGCCAGCTTACCCTCTGATTACTCAAAATTTTAGCAGAGCAAATATAAGCACTGTTTTACTCAGAGAATCGATTGCTTTATGCAGTGCTTATCAAAAAAGATTTTTAAAATGTAAAGTGACTTTGAAGTCCTTGCTTCCTCTGTTTTGTTAGAGGCAGAGACATAGTAGGCTGAGGGTAGCCGCATAAAGTAATCCACACCATAGCATCTCGGCACGTATGTTTCATAGACCATGCAGACATTGCTTATCACACTGACTTGAAATACCGGGTTACTTATTGTCAAACAGGTTTAGTACTCAGGATAGGCCATCTTTTAAACAAAGTCTAACCAATATTATTTTATCAAATCACTGTTTTTATTTTTGGTTTTTTTTTTTTTTTTGATAATTAACTTGCTACAAAAGATGTAGTTTTAGGTGGCTATATTGTCACTGTGGACTTTTTCTACTTAGAAAAGTTAGATTGTGTTTTTGTCTTTCCTATTAGCTCTGGAATGTTTTAAAACCTGGATGTGGTCACTCTATTTTTGACCAAAATTGACTGAATTTTTCTCATCCAAAAAGAGGTGTCCCGTTAAATGAAAGTGATAAAGAGGCCACCTTCAGAGTACGCCAAACAAATCCGAACTCTGTGGTCGCTTTCCGAGGAAAAACCTATTCCCAGTCTTGCTGTGTCCTTGCCCTTGTTTCAGCGGACTCTGCTGAGACCATCGTAGCTCTTTCTCCTGCGTTCCTCTTGTAATCTGTTCAGGGTAAACTCATTATATTTCAGTTGTCCTTTCCTCCTCTGAGGCCGTTCAGTAGCAAAGCATTTCTCTCTGCCCCGACATGGGGTCTGCCTGGGAGAGACGCGCTCACCTGTCAAAATGCTATACCTGTTGATTTCCATCCTTGCCAGAGGTCACATTCCTAATACTCCCAAACTCAGGGTGTCTGATGTCTTAGGAACTCCTAAGTCATCCAGTTATAAGATCCTTAGATTCTTATTGTGAAGAATAGCTTGTGTAGTTATTGGTTCCCAAATGGGGAGGACCTTGTATGATAAAAACTGAGATGGGGACATAGGTCTATGGATGTATTTGACCAGAAGAATTCCCATTCTAATACCTGTGTATTGAGAGCCACACCTGTTAGGTGTAATTGGCAAAAGAGGAAACTTCAGCATTGAGGGGAAGAAAGGTCATGTAAAACAAATGGCAAAGAAAAGAATAAAGATTTTGCATTAAAGGCCAAGGGAAATTAAATCAGCCTGGGCCTTGAGCTCCATATTCCGGTGTATTGGTGTGGATAGAAAGGAGCTAAGGGATCCTTTACTAGAGCTGAGGACAGGTGTTTGGCCTGAGGTTTACCGGAACATAAATGCCTGTGTTCTCAGGGAAACATCTTAGTAATATCTACTGAGACTGGAAAAGCTAACAATTGAGTAATAGCGCAAGAATCCTCAAAACCTTTATGACACATAATTTTGTTCATGTCTGTGAAAGTCATGAAGGGAAACGAGATGTTATAAGAGAGTAGTTAAGAGTCAAGACTCTGATTAGCACTGCTTGTGTTCAAACTCTGGATCTGTGTGACTTTGGGCAGGTGATTTAACTTCTCTGCATCTTGCTTTTCTCAGAATGTACAGCGCAGGGCTATGGTTAGGATCAGTTAAATTAACAAATATCAAGTACTTACAAGAGTGTCTGGTTCATAAAAATAGATAATACATACTAGCTGAAAAATACATATATTATTAGAGTAGCTATGATATTATAAAACTGTGATGCTATAAAGGAGAGGAATGATATGCCCCAAGGGGAATTTGACCTGTTTTTGCCATTTGGCCTTGGGTAGCTCATCCCCAAGAGGTTTTCAGAACCTCACTTGGAGAATTTGATGAGACTTTTTATTGTCAGGTCCATAAATGTTTTTCAGTCGCATTTAAGATTCTACAAATATCACAGTATATTTTTGTAAATTCAGAAAATAAGAGTGATATCTTACACTTTGGTGTCTCCCAATTTAAAACAGTTTTTTTTTTTTTTTGAAGTAGGTAAGGCAAGTGTACCCTACACATGAGAAAAGTGAATCTGCCTAAAAATTTGCATTTATGAACCTGTGATTTGATAGAATACAGTGCAGGCACAAGGCCAAAGAAACACTTATATTTAGAGTGGCAATCAGCTGTTGCCTTGAGTAAGGAATGTCATAAACTTAATTTTAAAGTTTCTTTATTAGGATTTCTCACTGGATAAATTATAAAAACAAAAACTAAGTATTTTGACCTTAAAAAAATTCTGGTAACTAATTTGCTTTCATAAAATACTAAATTACAGCTGTCTTTTGCTTTTGTACATCCCTGTTTGTTAATACTTTGGCTCAGATGAATGCCTTTAAGAGTAAATTCTGGCAACCTGAGCTTTACATTATCTTCAACAGGCAACCCAAGGACTATTACCTAGAAAGCAGCTCATTATTCATCTCTTTTGAGCAGTTGCCCAAATGAAACAATGGTGTCATACATTATATTAACATGCAGCACAGAAAAATCCCTGCTTGCTAAACAGTTCTGAGCACAGAAAAGGGTTAGGCTTTCTTCCAACTATTAATGCAAAATAAATAAATAAATAAATAAACTCCCCTACCTCAGCAGAAAGCAAATATTTAATGCAACTCTGTAATAAATTTGAGGATCCTTGCCCTAAATACAGCTTTTGAAGCTTCTACGATCTTATTCTATCTTCCTCCAGATTCTACTGCTGCATTTCTCGAGTGAAATCATGCTGACTAGAAATAAAACTAGGAAGACAGGAATTAAATGTCTTCGTCTCAAGAAAGACCAGGGCTGCTGTCACCCATAATTACAAGTGGCGTCCTGGATGCTGGGAAGTGAGACACAGGTGTTGGCCTTTGCCTAGCCTGTCGGCACTCTGATGAGTCTTTTCATCCAGCTTTCCTATAGCTGGTGTAGGTGGAACCAAAAGCAAAATACTTATGTCCTCCTAAATCATGCCACAGAGAATGAGTTTTAATGGCATTTAGTACAAAAACTAACCCTCAACAAATGTATATGACTCTGGGACTATTTGTATCTTTCTATTCTAAAACTTATTGACAATTGTAACTTTCATTCCGGGGCACCATTCTTTAAGCCTGAATTTAAGGTTGGGAGGAGGATGATAGCTCACTGAAAGGACTGAGAACTCACATTCTTGAGAATGTAGGATCCAGGAAAATACACTTGCAGATGCATTTAACTTTGGTTTATGAGATCACAAGGCATTTGCTTTCAGATATGTCCAAGACGTATGGGTTTGCCATCACGATCCAAGCAAACGACTATCTAGTCAACCTGAGGTCATTAAAAAAGGATACATGGGTAATATATGTCAACAAATAGCACACTTCTCTAGCTCATGTTTTTCCAGTGATGTAGGGATATGAGGATTAACTTCTGTCTGCTTGCTAACCCTAGGAAGGCTAGAGGTCAGAACTGTCCAGTATTTAAACTGTGACTTTTCAAGGCTTTTGTTCTTGTGACTTGTACTGCCCCTCATAGAGTCAGTCTGTATTTACAATTTCAGAGTATTGTTTTTACTTTCGAATGGACTCAAACCAGCAGTTTCAGAGTGCACGTGGCATTCAGATCGGGACTTCGCCATGCCAGAGTGGAAGTGACGTGGACAACTGAATAACAGTGCCCGTCTGTGGTTCCATCCCCTCCACAATTTCAGAGAGTCTGATTTTGAGTCTTCTCTGGGGGCACAGTTCTTTGTATTGCTCTGTCCACACAAGAGAAATATACTTAACTTTATTGTTATGGTATCATTTGGCTTAAAATATCTCCTCTTCTCTCTAATCTTTGTCTGGACCAATCCAGAAAGGACATGGTTGATAAGGCAGGGTAAATGTCTAGCCATGTGACAGCTCACCTAGAAATCTTGCCTAGCATTTTTACTACAAAAGGCAAGACACAAATGTTAGGAACAAAAGCAAAATAGAAACAAATGATAAATATAGTTTTCTCACGTTTAAATACCACTGCTATAACTGTGTGCTCTATTCCTGTCACCGTTAGGAAAGAAAAATATAGCCGTTTTATTATCTTATCTCAAAATCTTAATATGACTTGTTTCCAAATCTTTCTTTTTTATTTTCTATCCATGTCTAAAGTTTTATTATATATGTTACTCTGCAGCTTAAATAAATATCGTGTATTTTTAATACCTCATTTGTTTCACCTTTATATATATATAAATGACTGTATATATAAATACTTAAATGTACAATGTGATGATTCGATGTATGTGCACACTGTGAAAATATTCCCACAGTTGAAGTAATTAACATATCTACCACATCAGATATTTCCTTTTTTTGATGAGAAAACTTAAGTTCGACTCCTAGTAAATTTCAGTTATACAACACAGAATTATCGACTATAGTCACCATGTTATTCATGAGAACAAAATAACAAAATTCATCTTATGACTGGAAATTTGTACTCTTTTACCGACCTTTCTGAATTTCTCCTACCCCTTCACTACTGGCAACCAGCATTCGAACTGTTTCTATGAGTCTGACCTTTTTTTTCAGTATTCTACATACAGGTGATGCCATGTAATATTTGTCTTTCTCTGATTGACTTGTTTCATATAGCATAGTGCCCTCCAGTTCCATTCAGATTCAAAGTGGCAGGATTGCATTCTTTTTTAAGGCTGAATAATAAACCATCATATATCACACTTTATTTTTTCATTCTCACGCACTTAGATTGATTCCATACCTTGGCTATTGTAAATAATGCTGCAATAAATATGGAAGTACAGATATCTTTTTGAGATTATGATTTCATTTCCTTTGTGTATATACCCAGAAGTGGGGTTGCTGGATCATATGGTGGTTCTATTTTTAGTTTCATGAGGAATCTCCCTAATGTTTTCCTCAATGGCTCTACGAGCTTGCATTCTCACCACAATATACCGGGTTTTCTCTAAAACCTCTTCAGCATTTTTTATCTCTAGTCTTTTTGATTATATATATATAATCTTATATATATAATCATATATATATATATACACACACACACACACACACAAGCTTGATTGATATCTCATTGTGGTTTTGATTTGCATTTCCCTAATTATTAGTAATATTAAGCACCTTTTCATGTACATGTCGACCATTTATATGTCTTCCTTATCATATAGTTTGAAATGAGGGAACATGATGCCTCCAGCTAGTTCTTCTTTCTCCAGATTGTTTTGACCATCTGGGCTCTTCTGTGATTTCACATAAATTTTAGGATTTAAAAATTTTTTCTGTGAACAGTGCCTTTGGAATTTTGATAAGTGTTGCACTGAATCTGTAGCTGGCTTGGAGGAGTTTGGGCATTTTAGCAATGTTAATTCTTCCAACCCTGGAACACAGATTATCTTCCTACCTATTTGTATCTTCTTAAATTTCCTTCATTAACATTTGATACATTTTAGTGGACAGATATTTTACCTCCTTGGTTAGGGGGTTTATTCCTAAGTACTTTAATCTTTTTGATGCTACTGTAAATGGGATTGTTTCCTTAATTTCTCTTTTGGACAGTTTGTTCCTGATATATAGAAACGTAACTGAGTTTTGTAAGTTGATTTTTTATCCTGTAAACTTTCTGAAGTCATTTATTAGTTACAACAGTATTTTGGTGGCATCTTTAGGATTTTCTACATATAATATCGTGACATCTGCAAATACAGGCAGTTTTACTTCTTTCTGTCTGATTTGGATGTCTTGTATTTCTTTTCCTTGCCTAATTGCTCAGGCTAAAACTTTCCATACAATAGTGCATAAAAGTTTTCATACTGCATATCCATGTCATATTCTTGATCTTAGAAGAAAAGCTTGCAGCTTTCCACTGATAAGTTTGATGTCAACAGTGAACTTTTCATATATGGCCTGTATTATATTGAGGCTCATTTCTTCTATACTCAATTTGTTGAGTGTTTTTATCTTGAAAGAATGTTAGACTTTGTCAAATGACTTTTCTGCATCTCTTGAAATGATCATATAATGATCACCACGTAAGATGATGTGGTGTGTCACATTTATTGATTTGCATATGTTGAACTATCTTTGCATTCCTGGAACAAATTCCAGTTTATCATGGTGTATGATCTTTTTATTGTGCTTTTGAATTTGGTTCACTTTATTTTGTTGAGGATTTTGCATCTGTATTTTTCAGAGCAATCAATCTGTAATTTATTTTTCTTACAATGTCTTTGTCTGGCTTTGATATCAAGGTAATGCAGCAGCATAAAATGACTTTGGAAGTGTTTCCTCCTCTTCTAATTTTTTGAAAGAGTCTGAGAAAGAATGGTATTAGTTCTTTAAATGGTTGGTATGATTCACCAGTAAAGCCCGGCACTGGCCTTGGACTCTTCTTTGTTGGGAGTTTTGATTACTGATTCAGTCTTCTTGCTAGTAATTGATTTGTTCAGATTTTCTGTTTCCACGTGATTCCACAGTATTGGTAGGATTTCTAGGAATTTATCCATTTCTTCTAAGTTATCTAATTTGTTGGTATATCATTGTTCATAGCAATTTCTAGTCATTGTTAGTATTTTATGTTATTAGTTTTAATGTCTCCTCTTTCCTTTCTCACTTTATTTAAGTCTGCTCTCTGCTTTTTCATGAGTTAGTCTTGGTAAAGATTTCTCAGTTTTGCTTAGCCCTCAAAAATAACTTTTAGTCTTATTAATCTTTTCTATTGTCTTTTTAGTCTCTATTTCATTTATTTCCACTATGATCTTTGTTATCTCCTTTCTTCTATGAACTTTGGGGTTAATTTTTTTCTTTTTTAATTCCTTGAGGTTCAAAGTTTAGTTATTTATTTGAGATCTCTCTTTTTCCTTCATTAGGCATTTATTACTATGACTTTGCTCTTAGAACTGCTTTTTCTGTTTTCCATAATTTTTAGTATGTTGTATTTCCATTTTTGTCTCAAGATATTTTTTGATTTCTCCTTCACCATTGGTTGTTAAATAGTATATGGTTTAATCTTCACATATTTGTAACTTTGCAGTTTTCTTCTAGTAATTGACCCTTAGTTTCATAGCATTATGCTTGAAGAGACCCTTGATATTATTTCAGTCTTCTTAACTTTGTTA
This sequence comes from Camelus dromedarius, assembly GCF_036321535.1. NCBI lineage: Eukaryota > Metazoa > Chordata > Mammalia > Artiodactyla > Camelidae > Camelus > Camelus dromedarius. The sequence goes on along the minus strand of NC_087465.1, from coordinate 22,857,728 downwards.
AGACTTGTTTTGGGACCTAACATATGATTTATCCTGGAGAATGTTCCATGTATTCTTTAGAAGAATACGAATTTTGCCCCTGTCGGATGGAATGTTTTGTATGCATTTGTTAGATTTGTTTAGTCTAACATGTATTTTAAGGCCAATTGATTTGCTCTTTGGATGATTTATCTATTGTTGAACTTGGTTAATAAAGGCTCATAGAATGATTGTATTGCTGTCTATTTCTCCCTCCATGTCTGTTAGTATTTACTTTACATATTCAGGTGCTCTGATGTTGGGTGCATATATATTTATATTTGGTTATATGCTCTTGATTAATTGACTCCTTTATAATTATATCATTTCTTTTTTCTCGTTATAGTTATTATCTTAAATTCTATTTTGTCTGATACAAATATAGCTATCTCTGCCTTTTTTGGTTTCCTTTTGCCTGCAATATCATTTCCCATTCCTTCACTTTGAGCTTATATGTGCCTGTAAAGCAGAAGTGAGTCTCTTGTATGCAGCATGTAGTTGGGTATTGTTTTATAACCCATTCAACCATTCTATGTCTTTTGATTAGAGAATTTAATCTATTTACATTTAAAGTAGGTTTGGACTTACTACATTCATCTTGTTAATTGTCTTCTGGCTCTTTTGCAGTTCCTTTATTCTCTTCTTCTCTTGCTCGCTTCCTTTATGATTTGATGACTTTATTGTGGTGGCATGCTTTGATTCTTTTCTCTGTATTTTTTGTGTATCTACTGAAAGTTGTTGCTCTGTGGTTTCCATGATACCTACATAAAACAGCTTACAGTTGTAACAGTCTACTTTAAGCTAATATCTTCCAAATGCATAAAAATGTGCTACATTTTTGCACACCACCTCAAATTTTATGTTTTGTGATGTCATGATTTACACATGTTATACTGTATATCCATTAACAAATTATTTTGTTATGGTTATTTTGAGTACTTTTGTCTTTCAACCTTCACATCAGCATTATGAGTTATTTACTCACCACCATTGTGATATTAGAGTATTCTGAATTAAACTATATATTACTTTACCAGTGAATTTCATACTTTTTTGTTTTCTTATTATTAATTAGCATTCTTTTATTTTGACTTGAAGAACTCCCTTTAACATTTCTTGTAAGGTCAGTTTACTAAGCTTCAGCGTTTGTTTGTCTGGAAAATTCTTTCTCTCTCCTTCAATTCTGAAGGACAGCTTTCCTTTAATATTCTTGGTTGACTAATTTTTTTTTCCCCCCAGCACTTTGAATATATCACCCCACTGCCCTTGGGCCTACAAGGGTTCTGCTGAAAAATCTGCTCATAGTCTTACAGCTGTTTCCTTCTATATAACAATTTTTTTCTCTTTTTTTTTCCCTGCTTTTAAGACTTCCTCTTTGACTTTAACTTTTGCCAGTTTAATTATAATGTATCTTGTTGTGGGTCTCTTCGGGTTTATCCTATTTGCCATTATTTAATTTTCCTGGGCCTGAGTGTCTGTTTCTTTCCCCAGGTTAGAAAATTTTTCAGCCGTTATTTCTTTGTGTAAGCTTTCTGCCCCTTTCTCTCTTCTCCTTCTGAGACTCCTGTAATACATATATGTTCTGCTTGATAGTATCCCATAAGCTTCTTAAGCTATCTTCACTGTTTTTCATTTCTTTTTTTTTTTTTTCCTCCTTAGACTGGATGAATTCCATCACACTGTCTTTGAGTTTTCTAATCCTTTCTTCTGCTTGCTCTAGCTGTGCCTTTATTGAACTTTTCAGTTCAGTTATTGTATTCTTCAGCTCTATGATTTCTGTTTATTATTTCTTAAAGTTTTCTTTCTATTGAAATTCTCGCATTCATGCATTGCACCCCTGAACTTGGTAAGCATCTTTATGACTGTTGTATTGAACTCTCTATTTGGTAAACTACTTATCTCTTTTTATTAAGATTGGTTTCTGGATATTTATCTTGCTCTTTTGTTTGAAATATATTCCTCTGTTCCCTGATTTTCCTTAACTCTCTATGTTAGTTTCTGTACAATGACTAAAACAGCCATTTCTGCCAGTCTTTACAGACTAATCTCATATAGGAGATGAAACTTGTCAGTGTGGCTGGCCCAGGCTCCTAGCTGGTGCTCAGACCTTTATAATTGTCCAAGGCAGTGTCTTTGTTCTTAGTGGATGCCAGTAGTTGAGGGTGTGCCAAGACCATTCAGTGTCCCGAAGGGGAGGATTGCAATCAGCACCTAGATGCAGGCTGATTAGAAACCAGACCCTCAGGCAGCAGGTGACCACACACCCCTTCCAGGAAGAGCCTGGGACATGGACATTTTTGCATGCTCCCTCTGCACTGAGTCTTTGTGGTATAGCTGTGGCAAGTGCTTGGGTGCTAATTAACAGCTGCTTCCTTGTCACAGTTTTATGTGACTGTGAATGCAAGCCCCACTGGCCATCAGAGCTAAATGATCCTTGAATGGTGGCTCTAGAAGTTGAGGCATTGGATGTATCCAGTTTCTTTCCTGATAAACTGAGATATTTTTCTGAGATGCTGTCAACTTGGTTTTATTGCTGGAAAAAGCCCCCACCAACTCCTCTGGTCTCTGAGGAGGATCACAGACAGTACAGTACAGAGATGCATGTTTATTAAAAATTAGACCCTCAGGCAGCAGTTTGTAAAGTTGCAATCAAGCTCCTTCCAGGGAAAGACTGGGCGATGGTAGTTTTTGCCAAGTCCTCTGTGCTGGGCCTTGCGGGGAGAGCTGAGGCAAGTGCTTGTGTTCCTTTGAAGAACTGCTTTTTTGTTTTCTATAATACTCATGAATACAAGCCCTGTTGACTTGCAGAGCTGAGTGTTTTGGGGGTCCATCCCTCAGTTGGAAGCTTGAAAAGTTAGAGCACCAGGTGTTTGGTCCAAACCTTTCACTCTCAGAGAGAAGCTGGGATCTGGGGGTTCCCTCCTGGTCTTATGGCACTGTGCTAGGGGTGGGTCTATAGTGAGAGTGTGTCTCAGCTTTCCTTACACATTTCAGTGTGTAGTCCTTATTCACTCAATGTGAAGGAGTCAGTCAGCTGGTTTCTGGATTTCTCAGAGGGAATTACTCCACTAAAAGCTGTGTACCTTTTGTGCATATGTGAGAGGAGGGAAATTCAGGAGCCTCCTATGTCCTTTTCTTGGTCCTGCCTGCTAAGACCTCATTTAAACTGAAAAGTTTATATACTTCTAGTTGCTCAAGTAAAATTTAGGTTTATTCTTCATTTCTTACGTTTTACCACATTTTAGGCATTCTAAAATATCATTTTTGAGATAATCACCTATAATATATAAATCATATTGCCCTTGGTATCTTTGCATATCCATCTTAGCTAGAAAGTGTACTTAGTAACAAACTTTTCTCTGTACATTTAAAATTATCTCCTTGAATTGCAAAATAACTTAAAATTAAGGATAACCATGCCTGTTGTTAACTTTCAGTAAGCATTTTTTTCCTGAAAATAAGTTGAGTATTAAACCTGTGGGGTGATATTCAACTACATTTTGTTTACAGTTTAAGTTTTCTGATATCATACATATATGAAATACAAAGTATTTTTCTCAAGTTTTATTTTTTAGTATGTTGATGTTTTGAAGGAGGTATCTGGTACTTTACAGTGGCATTGAAAAAGGGTGTTGTCTGTATACCAAACAGGAACCTTACCATGCCTCTTGGTTGGTCATTAGCTTGATAGAGGGTCTTCTAATTCACTGGACTTGATTACATTTCCATTTTCTGAAGAGCAATATAATTTTTAACATATTTCTTTATCATCAGTTCTCTCTATGAAGAAGAAAAAAATTGCCTGGTTGGGAATTGAGAAACAGCATTAGTTCTCATACATTGTTTCATGAGCATAGAAATGTCATAAAGAAAGGTAACTTTTCCTTAGGCATATTTCTTCTAGGTTAAAATGACTCCTGATGAAACATCTTTCAACATAGCACAGTATACTTCTCTGACGATAAGATTGTAACCCACAATCTTGTATCTTCTCCTCTTGTAACTGTCATTTAGACACATTGACAATTTCCTTGCTGGGCAAATCCTAATGTTAATAAGTTTTTACTTCAGGTTTGTTAATATGCTAGTAATTAAATATACCCTCCACACCAGCAAGGATTTTTGTGTAATTTCTTCACTTATGAGACTCAGAATAGTGAATGGTCAATGGTGACTGACACATAGTAGATCCCCAGTAAGTATATATGAATGGATGCCAGCCTGACTGAATGAATGCATATAATTAATCCAAGCTAAGCATTGTCTCTCCACAGTAGAGATGTGGATAATTTTTCTATGCTGAAGGCAGTCATGTTCTTCCTTATTTCAAGTTAAGGGGTATCTCACTGCTTCCACCTATAATGGAGAACATAGAAAAGTCTGTAAACTGTCCCTTCGTGGTTTTAAAAAAGCATTCTTTTGTGGCACTGGAAAATGTCTTTATTTGATACAATCACTGTTTAATTGAACTTGTTTGTACAGGGATTCTCAGTGCATTAAAAATTATTAATCTTATAATCCACTTGATGATATAAACATTTTTCTTCTTATGACAAAATTAATTTTAAGTCATCCTACCATGTTTCTCATAATAGAATCAAGTTGTAGAATCAGTCTTTCCTCAATGTGTTTTCATTTGGGGTTTAAACAAAACTCATTGACTCATTTATTCCATTTATGAATTGAGACATTTGTTGAACACCCACCATGGTTGAGTCATTATACTGAGACCAAGAAATGTAATGTCTCAGATGTTTCTGTCCGCAGACATACAAAGTCTAGTCGGGGAGGGATAACTGTGGTTAGTGACTTAAGAGCTCAGGCACATAGCACTGTGGGAACACACAGGTGAAGCGTCAAAGCCAAACCAGGAAATCCTAGAGCTTTTCTGTAGGAGTTGATGAGTTAGCTGATTCTCCTAAGAGGCAACTCCATGCTCAGTATATGAAAACGTAGTTGCTCTGAAACAGTGGTGGCAGGCGTGTGAAAACAGAAAAGAGGATCTATGAAAGAATGGAGAAGTAAAAAAGGCATAGCCAATAGTTGTACATGGCTGATAGCAGTGCATGTAAGTGAGGAGCTCCCTAACTTACAGCAGACATTTGTGTGGGAGAGAGGGCAAAATGGCTTTTCTTCCTTTTATCACATTAAATTCTCCACCTGGGTAATTTCATTCACTTGCAAGGGAAACGCATATATTTATCAAGAATATATTAAACACTATGTATTTTTTATTGTAATTAATCAGTTTACAATTTTGTGTCAATTTCTGGTGTACAGCACAATTCTTCAGTTGTACGTGAATATACATATATTCATTTTCATATTCTTTTTCACTGTGAGCTACTATAAGATAGTGAATATATTTCCCTGTGCTATACAGTATAAACTTGTTTATCTATTTTGTATATACCAGTCAGTATCTGCAAATCTCAGATTCCCAGTTTATCCCTTCCCACCCCCCTCCCCCCGGCAACCACAAGTCTGCATTCTGTGCCTTTGAGTCTGTTTCTGTTTTATATATAAGTTCATTTGTCTTTTTTTTTTTTTAGATTCCACATATGAGTGACTGCATATGGTATTTTTCTTTCTCTTTCTGGCTTACTTCACTTAGAATGACATTCTCCAGGGCCACCCATGTTGCTGCAAATGGCATTATTTTTTTATCATTTTTATGGTTGAATATTATTCCATTGTATAAATATACCACAACTTCTTTATCCAGTCACCTGTTGATAGACATTTAGGTTGTTTCCATGTCTTGGCTATTGTATATAGTGCTGCTGTGGACATTGGGGTGCAGGTGTCTTTTTGAATTAGGGTTCCCTCTGGATATATGCCCAGGAGTAGGATTGCTGGGTCATATGGTAAGTCTATTTTTAGTCTTTTGAGGAATCTCCATACTGTCTTCCACAGTGGCCGCAACAAGCTGCATTGCCACCAACAATGTAGGAGGGTTGCCTTATGAAACACTATTTAAAAATGACTATTGGTGGACCATAAATTAGCTTCAACATATTAAATGATGTTTCATGCAGAACCCACTTCCTGACCATGCAGTAAATTAGAAGTAAAAAAATATATAAAGTAAGAAAAAACATGTTTGAAAATTTAAATGCATGCTTCTAAACAACTTAGAAATTAGAAGAGAAATCATGATGAAAATGATGAAATATAAACTGATTGAAAACAATTACTATATGTCTGTCCGTGTGGTTTATAGCTTGAATCAATGCTTTGGCAAAACCAATTTATTGCCCAAATGCTACATTAGAAGGAATAAAAGTTCAAAATTCATTATTAGCTAAACATTCAACTTAGAAGTTAGAGAAGAACAGCCAAATATATCCAAAGATTGTAGGAAGAAGAAAATAATGAAGATATTTCATAAACTATTGAAGTAGAAAAATAAGCCTATGATATAAATACTGTATAATAAAAAGCGTCCACAAAGCCTCATTCATTGTTTTGAAATGCTAATAAAAATAGACAAATCTCTGTTAAGATTCATAACTTAAAAAGAGAAGGCACAAATACCCTGGAAATGGAGATGTAACTTTTGATACTACAGAGATTGGGCCACTAGCAAGAATATTACGAACAAATTTATGCCAATAAACTCTGAAAACTTAAGTGGACTGGAACAATTTCTAGATCAGTGCAGTGGTCTCATGACCGGTCTCCTAGATTTGGTGATTACATCCCCTCAGTTCATTATCCACGCAGTAAAAAGATCAGTTTGCAAAGCAAATCTAATCATGTTGCTCTTCTGCTTTAAATATGAGCCATAAATGACCTCCTGCTAGTCTAAGGAGCAAGTATAAAATCCTCGGTGTTCCCTGCAAAAGACATTACCCTGTTCCCACCTCTCCATTTTCAACTGTCTCTACTCTGTCCTCGCTTGCCGCTCCCCTATGATTGTGTTTTCCTTTCCTTCTGTTCCTAAAATGTGCTGAGTTCCTTTCTGCCTCAAGCCCTGCACCCATGCTGTTTCCTCCACAGTGGCACATTTCTTTGCCACATTCTCTTGGATAATTCTTACTTAACTTTCAGCACTCAGCTAAACGTTACTTCCTCCATGAGAGTTTCCCAGATTCCTGACTCCCAGATTAGTTTGCCCTGGTACAACCTTTCCCATTATTCTGTGCTTTTCTTTGACAAGTTCAATCCCATTTAGGTGTGATTATATTTTATTTGCTTTTTACTGTCCAGTACATGCACATACACATTTCATAACAGCAGGAATCATGTCTGTTGAATGGAGTGCTTTAATCCCCAGCCAGCCCAGGATCTGCCCCCTGGTCACTGTTCAGCCTACTCATTCATTCAGGAGAAAAGTGTTTATTGCACCATTTTTATGGACTTGGTTCTCCTAGAAGTTATGGCAACTCAGTAACGAACACAACAGAAAAAATTGTTGCCCTGGTGGAGTTTAATTTTAGGTATGTGTATGGGGGATGGGTGGATACCAAACAAAACAACTTCATTAAAATGTGTTGCTTTATTTCATGTCTCTTACCCAGCTTTGATTGTGGGAGCCTTAAGGTGACAGTAGCTTTTACCTTTTAATTCACATCATGCCTGTCTAGTCTGGTTAGGACTTCAGGACAAATTAAAGAATACTTGAACAAATGAAGATGTTTAAAGGTAGATTGCAATATATTTGTTTTACACAGAGCTTTTAAAAATGTCTTTATTGAGGTATAAATACATACAATGAACTATATATATATATATATATATATATATATAAAGTGCAATTTGACAAGTTTTGTTGTTATGTTTACACCCATTTTGTAAGCTCTTCTTCCTGCCTGCCCCCTATTTCCAAAGCAACCATTGGCATGCTTTCTGTCACTATAGATTAGTTCTCATTTGATTGAGTTTTATATAAAAAAGTCATCTTGTATAAACTCTTTTGTGTCTGGCTTCTTTCATTCACCACACTATTTTGAGATTTATCCATGTTATGTTTATCAGTTGTTCACTATCTTTTATTGCTGAGCAGTATTCTATCACATGGATGTAAATGTAATGGAATTTATGTTTTCCTTTTTGTTGGATTTACACAGGATCTTAACCATTCGACTGTCACATATCCCTTCATAGAAATATTAATGGTAATAAAGTCTGCTCCGATTGGGGGTAAGGGAATACCAAATTGTAAGATTGAAAATAGAGAAACAAGTGTAAGACTATTTATTCCTGATATTTTCAAATTAATAAATATTTGTGTATTATCACATAGAGATCTGAAAATTGTCTGTAATCCTTGGCATGATTTTTGGCTACAAGGAAGACTGAAGAGATGCTTGAATATTAGTAGAATCACTATTTGCTATGTCTATTTTTTAAATTATAGTTAATATTAAACTGTATGTTTAACTTTTACATTGGAAATCTTCTAAAACTATAGTGAAAAACCTAAAAAATATAGTGACTTGAGGAAGAAAATTGAATATAATCACTTTTTCTTTGCATAAAAACAGATTCCTTTTAGATGGATTTGTCCTTTCCTTATGATGACTCTTAGATTAAGGGGATATGAAAAAAAGTAACCCTATTATTCTTTTGTTTATGTATTATTTTTCTGTCTCCGCTCTTTCCTGATGTCAGGTCTTAACCATAAATTAAGTGACCTTAAACAAGGACATACTGCATCTTGTTTTTCTTAGTTTTGGGTTTAATTGGCTTAAAATGTGTTTATCTATGTAGGATACATTTTTCTCTCTAGCTATCAACATCTATTTTTTAGAGCAGTGTTAGTCCAAGGAATAAGTGGGAAGAGAAGGAGAAGTTCTGCACTGTTCTTTCCCTGCCGATGCCTTCTTGTAGGAAATGCCCCTCTGTCCGTGTTTTTTACTGGACTGAGGAAGGAGAGAAAGTCTCATAAATTAAAAAAAAAAAACGTTCACAAAGGTGTTAGAATTTTTATATAGATGTAATCTTTTTTACAATAGACATTCAGACTTGTAAAAACTTACTTAAATTGCAAAGAAAAAAATATTTCAATTTCAGGCATGGGGACTTGGGGGAGAGACTCTGGAGAGGGCACCTTGTCTCTAAGATGTCAGCTTATTTTCCCTGCGAGGAGGGCAGGTTCAGGCCTCTGTGTTACAGCTTTAAACAGGAAGAATCCAAAATGTTAAAAATATAACAAGCATGTAGGAGAAATTTAAAAGCAATCCAGGAAAAGAGGGAAATGTAACAATATTGCCATGACTGTGGGTAACTGACAAGTCTTAGTAACTGACAAGTTGATTCCTTCGTCTTCCCATCATGGAAGCCACTTGAGCTGTAATTCTCACTGATTTAACTGGATTGTTTTGATGTGTTTATTATCTCCCATCATTTAGATTTAAACTATTTTATTCCTGGACTGTAGCATGGTGCAGTGATTAAAAATATAGTCAGAAAAGTGTGGGTTTGAAATTCTTCTTTCTCATACTCTTATTTTTAGGATCCTGGTTGAATTATTTAATGCCTTTTCTTCAAGACCCAGTGAACTCATCTAAAAATGAGAAACTGTAATTTTATCAAAATTTCTATGATTGTTGAGATATTGAATGAGAAACACGTATTAATACACAATTATAATGCCCAGAGCAAAGTATGTGCTCAGTTAGTGAAGGTAAGTGGTGGCACCCATATTTATAAGCTTTGATAGTCTCTTCAATGGCTTTTCCCCTGTTATTCACTCTTTCTTAGACACCAGCCCTGTATTGAAGTTACTAATGTGAAGATAAAGAAAAGCTTTCTTTATCTTCTCAGTTAAGCTTTATCAATAACTAATATTTATATAGTTTACAAAGCAGTATAAATGCATTATATCTTTTGATTATTTAAAAACTGTGGAATTACATATTATTAATCCACTTTACAGAGTAGCAAACTGAGCCTCCACAAAGAGAGGGATGGGGGAAAGAGACAGAGCAGGAGTCAGTTTAAAGAGAGGCTGGCAGGTTCAGAACCTGCAGGAGACACTGACCAGGGAAGAGATGATGTGGCAGCTAGAGTCTGAGACAGTCTGAGAAGCAGACTTTTCCTTAAGGCAGGACTACCCTTTTTCTGTTAAGACCTTCAACTGATTGGACAAGACCCACCTACATTACAAATAATGTAATCTGCTTTAAGTTAGTCTACTGATTTAAATGTTAACTTCATTTAAAAAATGTCTTCACTGACTCATCTAGATTAGTGTTTGACCAAATACCTGGATGCTGTGGCCTTGTCAAATTGACACATAAATTTAACCCTCACTGTTGTTTAGTGACAAGTTGACCTTTAGGTCCTCAAGATAGAGGTTTAGGGTCACGTCTGCCATTTCCCATACTCCTCATGCAGGGTGGCATAATGGACAGCTTTCAATAGCTGCTTTTGGCACTGTGTGAAGGAGGCCTTGTGCAATTCTGTGAATGCAGTTTCTAGGCATGCAGTATGGAAAGATGGAGATCACCTAAGTAAACTTTGCAAAATAAGGAATTTTAAAAATAAATCCCCAATAACTTTTTATGCATGCTTTAAAAGAAAATGCAACAAAAACCCAAAAATGTATTCAACAGTGGTATCAGTTTTTACAGTTAATAATAATACCTTTAATTAATGAGTCATGATATATCTTGATCTGATTTGTCCTCTTCTTGAAAAAGACTGTATTTGAAATACAACAGACATTTAGAGGGAATTCTTAGTATTTTAGCAATTGTATGAAGGTGTTGTTTACACCTGTGGAAATAATGATATTTTTCTCTTTGGTGATCTACCTACTTTATCTTTCCTTCCTTCCTTCTTTCTTCCATCCCTCCCTCCCTTTCATTTCTTCCTTCTCTCCTCCATTTCTTTCTTCCTTTCTCTTTCTTTCTTTTTTTTAAACACTCTACTGCTTTCAAAGAACTGTATTTGCTAGATACTGAGATAATGGTTTGCCTTTTTATCGGTGTACCTCAAATAGTTTTTACAATGAAGTGGGCTAAACATAATTAATATTTATTTTAGTAGAAATACAACAATGTTAAAAATAAGAATTTGATGCTGGCCTTTCTTAAAAAAGTAAATAAACCAATTTAAAAAATAAGCATTTTAATCATTTTTTGAAATATGTATTTCTTCTATTACAATATTTTCTCACTGGTTAAAGAAATATAACATTTTAAACATAGTTCAAAACTATAATAGAAGTAATAGATGTATATGGTATGAAAAATACTGATGAATAGAAGACAAAAAATGAAAACCTTGTACATGACCTCCTTTGATATATGGGTTTTCCCTTTGCAAGTTTCACTGATAATCCAGATCATTGTCTGTCTAATCCAGAGTATGGTGAGGAGACAGGAAGAGTGGCCACTCTTTGATGGGCTCACCATTTCCCAACTCTGAAACAATTCATCACATTGTAATTTATTTTTGTTCACAAGGCTGGGGGGAGTGCATGTTACTTAGAAGTTCTTCCTGCCAACTTCAGGTTAACTTCTGCCTCAATTTTCTGTGAGAGCATGAAGAGAGAGTGTTTTATGTGTATGTTACTTATAGTAACTGATATGTACGCAAAGTATATTAAATATTTCCAAGACATAAGATTGATCATAATAATAGATTAATATGCCTACAGTACCAAGGAATTTACTTTGCCTTTGAGAATAAACAAATGCACATGCAAACAGAGATTATCAATAACAGTTTTATCATTTTTAGCGAACACTTTGTTCCATGTACATGCAGTAGCCGAGACGCAGTTAAGGAAAGCTGAATCCAGGAATGTGAATCTGAATCGGCCTGGTCACTAGCTAGATGTGTGTCTTTGACCAGAAGTGCATGGTGCTCATGCTTTTGTTTCTTCATCCATAAAATAAGATTTTGGGCTAAAAGAGTTGAAGGTCTCACTGTTGGGGGACATGGTGGGCCAGTGTTGTGAGTGGGAAAAGAATTTACCAGAGACAAAGAAAAGTTTAAGAGACTAGGAAAAAGTTTAATAGACACTTTGCTATAGGCAACAGCGGGCCACACAAATGGGAGGAGCCTGTGTGAGCACTGAGGGTCAGTTGCTGAGGTCTTTTATGGGAAAGGGTTGGTGAACAGAGGGGGCTGCATGATCACCATCTCTAAAACTCATAAGTTCTATGGAAAATGTTGTGGAAGGTGGTTTTGTCAATAAAATGGAGATGCCAAAATTTAGGAAGATATTCATTACCAATCTGATGCTTATATCCTCATTTAAAATTAATTCATATAAGACTTTGAGCAGTCCTTGAAATAAATTTTTCATCTCTAAAAATGTAGATACTTATAACCTGGCCTGACTTGCTTGCTTGGATGTTATGGGTTCGAAAATAACATACATACAACTTTTATAAATAGTCATTTGGATGTAACCCAATCTATATTTCAACATATATGCTATTATTCTTTGTCAATGATTCTTAAACTTGGGATACGGAATCCTTCAAGAACTTGAGACTTAACAAAATCTCTATGCAGAAAGAAAGGAAGAAAGAAATGTATATTAACACAAAATTTTCATACACTTCAAGGAAGTTGCGACTGCCTGAGGCCTTTCTTAGGACTGAGGGTTAAGAACACCTGACCCATGGTTGAAGCTTTATTTATCCACACACAGTAACTTAAGTAATGCTGTAAACTTATTACCTTCTGAAAGACATTTGAACAATGAATAAGTAAATGGAATAAAAGGGTTACTTTGGCGTTTTGAAAGGCCACCTAGCACCTTTCCTCCATTAGTCTCTGACCTTTCTTTCCTGCCCTTCTTTACAGCAGGTCTGCTTTACTGAGTCACCAGAGTTAAAAGGCCCAACTCTAATTGTGTCTGTTAGTAAAGGTCAGAGCCTAACCCTGAATTTTCTATATTTGTCCTAATAGTTCTTGAAAGAAACAAGAGATCAGCTGCAGTTAAAGAAGGGTCAAGGAAGAAAAAGTTAAATGATTAAATCAGAAGGCAGTCATTAATTTAAAAACAATTGCTGGTGAGACCCATGGAACCTTGAGCCATTAAATTGGAAAGAGCTCCCATATATCGGTCCAAGGCCAAAACTGTTCTTGGAATGGGTGGGTAAGAAAAGTAATTGTGTTCACTTCATTTGGATTATAGCATACCCTTGCCAGAATACTTTAACTCTTATTAAACTCAGGAAAACATGAATACCACATTTTAGATCTGTGGCATATCTAAAATTCTGGTTTGTATGTCAGATGAAATTAGGGCTTCAAGATGACAGACTGCCGTGAATAAACATATTTGCTTAATTAAATGAGTTTTTAAGTTATCCATCTGCTATTTGGTAATATGAGCACAACTCCTGTTTATCTTGTTTTATTAGGGATAAATGATTTAAAGGATTTTTTTTTCCATTTCTCAAAAAATGAGCATAAGTCTATTTTATTTATTAAAGCATGCACTCAGAGAAACACTGATTTAATCATTCATTGCCATTTTTTTTCTTAAAAAAAAACTTTAATTGAATAATACCATTCTCAAGAGGCTAGACTGAACTCCTTGAAATTGTGCATAATATATGTCACTTTGCATGTTTGACCATAAAATAGAATCATTACTGTGAAAGAACTGGATTTGACACCCACTTTGGGGACCTTTTAAATAAAATAATTGAATAATTTTGGAAAGCCCAGTGCTCTTGAATACTGTATATTAAATATTTGTTCAATGTGAATAAACTTTCCCGCATGAGAAGTTCCCACGGTAGGGGCCAAGTTGTGTCCTCACATTTCTTTTGTTAAGTCTGTGCATTCATCATTATTCAGCATTTATTTCAATATTGCCTTGTGCAGACAATAAGCTGGCTTCTTTGGTCATTAAAAGGAGAGAAAAGTCCGGTCTCTGACTCTGAAGAGCTCAGCCTTGGCAGTGGAAGGTACTCATCTGCCCAGGGGGAATGTGCTCCTGGAGTTGAAAAGACTCAGACTTATATCATGTAAGAGTCAGTACTCGGATTTGACCATCAAGGAACTGAACTTGATAAGGGGAATGTGGGATGGGAAGGGCATTTGGGGCAGATCAAAGGAACTACACAAAGGCAGAGAGATAGGGTTTTATGGGGACAGCACAGAGAAGGGCACACCATCTGGTTTGGCTGCAACATGGATAGCCCAGAAGGAAGTGTTATGATAGAAATATAGGATAGCATGCTGTGCCATAAAGTGAAAGGGCTTGAACTTCTGGCTTAGAAGCTCTTAATTCATCTTGATAGGCTACTTTAGAGCTAAGGGGGAGGGGTATAATTAAAACAATTAAAACAATGTCTCACAGTTATTTAACATTTACTCTGTGCTGAGTATTCTGCTAGGAATTCTTATATTTATTCAGTCTTCATGGAAAGTTTAAAAGTAGGTATATTAGTATCCCTGTTTAACAGATGAATAATCTGTGGCTTAGAGACATTGAGTAGATTACCCACAAAGTCACTTAGGTAATATAATAATTGGCAGAGCCAGGGTTCAGGCTGGATCCCCTTGACTCCAGGGTCTCACTCTCTTATTGAATATAACATGGTCTGACTTAGACCTTTGGGGGATAATTCTAGAAATACTGTAAAGCTTAGGTCATTGAGAAAAGAAAATAGGAATTGTGAAAAAGTGATAAGACATGAAAAAAAATATACTACTAGTAGGAGTGCATGGAATGGGGATTAGCAGCAGTACCCAGGTCAAATCAGGGAACCTGGCCCAGGTGTTCCTGCTTCTTGAAGAAGATCCTCCTATTTAAGTAGAGTACACTTAGATGATCTTCAGTATTTACATGCTATATATTACTGGCCTGTCACTGTTTTTTCTCAAGTTGTCTTGCATGTATGAATGCTTCCTTTAGGTAGATCCTAAATTCCCTGAAAGCAAGAATTCCCTCTCCAGTGAGACAGCCTATTCCACAGCCTTAACTGGATGCTAAATATAGTTGCTGCACAAAAAGAAATTGTCTGTTTATCCAGAAAGTCTTTCTGCTGTATATTTGACAGCATTTGATTAATTTCACTGTGTGAGTTAGGTATCGCTGACTTGCACTGGCTCAGTTGCCAGGGTAAGTATGCTTGCACAGTAATCATATATTTAACTGTTAGTTTATTAAATCAGCCCCCACATGCAGAAGGCAGGGAGAAACCAAAGAAAGAGGCAGATCACTCCAGACTGGTAGGTGGCAGGTTTAATAAGCAAGGGAACTTACTTAAGAGGCTTGACATTGGTGGCCACAAGACTGTACATCTCATCACCTGTCCATCAGAATCTTAAAAGTTTGTATGGAGCCCTTAACTGGATTTAATCATGTATGCAGTCCAGATCATCCCAACACCACAATTCTATCTCAAGGCTGTGTCCTTGGGGCAATTTCTGGGAATGGGGAAGGCAAGCTCAAGCCACATACAAAGGACAGATTGAGAGGATGAGGGAGGCTCCAATTGCCCAGGTCCAGCTCAGAGTTTCAGCTAGAGATCTTTTCTTGATGACTTTCCCCAACATCAGTATTAGGTGTGTAGAGGACTTGAGTGCTTCCTCGTAGGGCCAAAAATAGTTAGAAAACTTCAGAATATACAGTGGCTTTGGATGTCTGTGAAGAGGCTCACAATACAGGACAATGTGGGGATCACTCAGTAGGTAACCCTGTTTTTTAAGTGGCACTATGGCATTTCTGTTGAGAATGATTATGAGAAATGATCTGATATATATGATAGAACTCACAAACATACAGTCCGTTTAGTATGTAGTATATGCAGTTCTGTGGGATTTGGGAAATATTTGTCTAGTTTTACACACTAAGAAGTGTCTCTTTTCTAGGTCCCTGATTCATTGGAAGGTTGCTTCAGTGTTCTCATCTGAGAACGGTTTTCTATGCAGTGTATGGTTGTCAATGCAATTAAAGAAATACAGCACAGTTTCTTACACAAGCACTTTGAAATATGAGATGAAAGCTATTTCAGAAGTTCACACTGGCACTAAATAGCCATCAAGGATTAAGTTGAGGATGGGCACCACTTCGTTACTTGCCCTTGTGTGAAATCTGATCCTCATAGAAGAAAGTCTGGAGGAGTAAGTGAATGATAACCTCCAGGTTTTCTCCCTGCCCCAATCCCTCATATTATGGTTTGATATCTGTGTGGCAAAATAAACCCAAGATTTTAAAATATCTTGTCCCAGAAAGTATCCTTAGCATTGTTTCATGTTAGAATCTTGAATGTTTTAATAGTCTTAGATAAGTTGAATCAGAATATGACATTTTCAAGGTTATAATCTAAAAATACACACATATGTTTATCACATTAAAATAGTTTGGGGAAAAAAAAGTTTTTTTTTAAGTGTCCACGTCCTAATACATAACTTGTTTCAACTTTAACATATTGTAAAATATGGAGGTTAGAATCATCTTTGTGAAGTTGACAGCTGATATTTTTAGATACAGAAAAGAGAACTGCCAGTTATTTTTACATGCATTATTTAAGCTGTATAAGACTTGGGAACCTTTAATATTTACAAATTAGTCACCTGGGTGACCTTCTGTGGCTTTCATAAGTTTTAGAGGGAGAAAAGAGCTGCATGGTTTAAATGTGACATGTGTAATGATTGTTTTACTTTCTGCTGCTGCTGGACTTTTATTTCTAGAGTTGGGGGAATGTGTGCTCTTTAAGCCCTTTCCTGAGCTAGCAGATGCTGAAGGCTTTTAGGTAAAGAGAAGCTGGATGATTTTAGATTCCACTTTACCAAATGACCTGCAGCACACACTGGAAGTCTCATGTTGACTAGGAAATTGATGATTTTATGCCTCTACTGGGTTAAGTAATGGCTCAGTTTTGAGTTGATTACCCCTCTCATTTCAGTAAATCATTATAGAGTCTATTCACTCCTCCTGGTTTATTGATTCCACTTTCTTGTCTCAAATCTATCATGGATACAAAAAGGGATCAAAAAAGGAAATTTTATACCTTTTTTTGAGATGGTGTCATAGATATTTCAAGTGAAATATCTGAGTGATGTTCTTTGAGGTGCTTCATGATGTTAGGTACTGACATGTATCACCTAATTCAATTCAGCAAAATTTGGAAGATGGGGGTTTTAATTTTAATTCTCATTTTAGCAACAAGTAGACTGGAAAGGCTACCTGGCCTCCTCTATCTGTACAGGTAGTAAGTACCAGAGGTCTCCCTGGATGATGTGGAGTGACTTTGTCATCCCAAAAAGGGAAGGGAAAAAGCCTCAGTTCTTGTCTTTGCCCAAAAGAAAAGAATTCACATGGGAGAGGAAAGCATTGTGTAGGGAAAGATTTAAAATTTTTATTAACAAAGGAAAAGTACACCTGCAAGGGTAGGAGGTAGGCTGATCCAAGGGCAGATGGCAATGGGCCCTGTTTGTCCCCTTCTCTTACACCCTTGCTTAGAGGAGGTCCTTGATTAATTGACAGCTCTTGCCCCTGCAGTGCTTAGTCATGCTCATCCCCTTTGTGCATGTCCTTGCCCATGATGCACACAGAAAAACCCATGGTGGTGTGTGGGGGGTGCTAAACCACATGCTAATTATATTACAGTGAGCACTGGGTCATGCCCAGTGAGGTCCTTGTCACTACCACGCAGTCACGGCCATCTAGCTCTAACTAGTTTCTCACTGGCACTCACTTAGAGGAAGTACAGTTCTTTTATATGGAAAGTGAACATCCCACCGTCTTCCAGACTGCCCTCCCTCTCCCCCACCTCATCTGCCCTGTACCCCTCTTAACTAACGACCTAACAACTTGATTTCTGAGTTCTAGGATTTTGTAACTTATGCAGTTTATGTAATTTATGCAACTTTA
Organism: Camelus dromedarius; assembly: GCF_036321535.1. Lineage (NCBI taxonomy): Eukaryota > Metazoa > Chordata > Mammalia > Artiodactyla > Camelidae > Camelus > Camelus dromedarius. The sequence goes on along the minus strand of NC_087465.1, from coordinate 22,839,907 downwards.
CACTCCCAGAGTAATCACGAATAATTGATATGCAGGTGGTAAATTTGAGAGTAAGAAAATCTGTGTAGCTTGTTTATCTAGTGTTTATAAAAACTGCATAGTAATCTTATAAAGCATGATCATATTTCTTAAGAGATATTAATGTTGCTTTTTATTATTGACATTATTACTGAAAAATACAGACTTTAAGTACCTCATATATGTTCTAACTTTCTAGCCTTCATCCCATAAACTAACTTATTATGTATCAAGAATATAGCAAAGGGAAATTTTAATTATTAGTAATTTTCTATTGCCTTCATTTCTGTCTCTCACTAATTTTTTTTTTTTTTTATCTAGTGCCTATCTAGTGTTAAGTATTTAGGTTCAGTGTGAAATAAAACTCTAGGTTCTCTGGACCTCCATTTTTGATCAGTAAACAATGAAACATCACAAATTCAAATTGCCATTTCTTTTTCTTCCTGTTAAATGTGTGTGTGCAGCCAGCTCCAGTTATGTTTTGAGATGTTAGCCCTTGACTCTATTTCATTTACCCTCAGTTACTTAAAATAGTTTATCTTTACTGGTCCTGAGGTCGTGTGGTTCCAGGGCAGTGGTTCTCCAGCTGCGGTCCCTAGACCAACACCATCAGCGTCATCTGGAACCTTGTTAGAAGTGCACATTCCTGGCCCCACCCCAACTTCCTAAACCAGAACTTGAGAGGAGAGCCCAGTGATCTGTGTTTTCAAATAGCCCTCTGTATCATTCTAAGGCACTCTGAAGTTTGAGAAGCCTTGTCTTAGTGTTACTGAAGGCAAGTTTTTGTGCCCAATGCACTGTGAGACCAAACAAACTGAACCATGAGTACGGAGCAGAGAAAGGTTTATTGCAGGGCTGAGCAAGGAGGATGGAGTGGCTCATGCCCAAGAAAACTCTGAGCTCCCCGAAGGGTTTCAGCACAGCATATTAAAGGCCAGGTAAGGGAGGGGGTCGGAGGGCATGTGATCAGCTCGTGCACATCTCTGAGTGGTTGATGTTGAAGTGACAGGGCGGTCAGCACTACCAACCCCTAGGCACCAGAGGGTCTGGGGCCATGTGATCTTGATCATTGAGAAGTTGTTTTCTTCCCTTTGGTGGTGGTTTTCAGCATCTGAAAAAGCTACAGCAGAGGATATGGAGAAGAGGTCTGACCTGGAAGGCCCTGGAAGGGTCCTGCTCGGTTACATTAGGGATATGACAGAACGGTGATAAATATGACAAGTAGGTATTCCTGTGGCTTGTGACCCTTAGTTTCCATGTAAATTGTCAGGTTGTTGATTACATTTTGTTTCTGAATATAGGTTTTCCCTGCTATTGGAAAGGAGAGCGTTCCTCTGAAATCTCTCATAAGCTGAAATGGTATAAAGCAAAGAAGCAGTTACCTTAGGACTCACCTTGCTGACGATGCACAAAATAAATGGCAATAAAGCATGTGCGCTCACAAGACCCAGCACACAGACAGCCCTGGCGGCTCGATGCCCTGTCCCTCGGCAGGAGCTCGGCTGGCTGCTCTCACACTGCTGCCTCATTTCAAAACAAATGCTGAATGCTGTTTTTGCTTCTTGCCTTTTCCCATAAAAGTGAAAAATCCCCTTTGGATTTTTTAGTTAGCAAAATCACATACTCATGTAGGTCTTTCATAAAAGCAAAGTGGCTTAAGTGAACTTGAGAACAGTGGGAGATATGTGTATTTATTTACTTCTATTGAGAGAGGGATGTATATTTTGCCAGGATAATTTTATACAAGGATGAAAAGACATGACTGCTTTGTCAAAGGGGGATATATAAGACAAAAAGTTAAAATATTTTGAATATTCTAACCAACTCTTCAATTTACCGTTTTTCTACCCCATGTTCCTAAATTCTTTTTTGTTTGTTTGCTTTAGTTTTGGGTTTTTTCTTTGTTATTTTCTCCAGTTTTATTGAGATATAATTCACATAGAGCACTGAATAAGTTGAAGGTTTACAGCATAAAGATTTGATTTACATATATCATGAAATGATTACCACAGTAAGTTCAGTGAACATCCATTATCTCATATAGATACAACAATAAAAAACAGAAACAAAAATATTTTTTCTTTGTGATGAGGACTCTTAGAGTTTCTCTTTTAACAATTTCCATATAGTGTACAGCAGTGCTAATTATATTTACCGTGTTGCACATTACATCCCTAGAACTTAATTTATCTTATAACGGCTGTTTGTACCTTTTGACTACCTTCATCCAGTTCCCCCTGCACCCACCCCTTATCTCTGACAGCCACGAAGCTAATGTATTTTCCTATGAGTTTGTTAGTTTTTGAACTACAGTTGACCTACAAGATTTTACTTCCTGGTATACAACAAAGTAATGTGAAGTTTCTATACATTTCAAAATGATCACCATGTTAAGTCTAGTTGTCATCACTCAAAGATATTACATAGTTATGGACTGGATCCCCCACACTGTACATTTCATGCCTGTGAATCAAATATTTTATAACTGGAAGTGTGTACCTCTTAATCTTCCTCATCTGTTTCTCTCCTCCCTGCATCCCACTCCCCTCTGGCCACTACCTGTTTGTTCTTTGTAACTATGGCTCTGTTTCTGTTTAGCTTTGTTTGTTCATTTGTTTTGATTTTTAGATTCCAGATTTAAGTGAAATCATGCAGTATTGGTCTTTCTCTGTTCGTCTATTGCATTTAGCTTAATACTGCTAAGTTCTCCACATCCAACTCTTGCTCCTTGTTGTCTTTTTGTTAATAACCATTCTGACAGGTGTGAGGTGTTATTGCCTTGTGGTTTTGATTCTCATTTCCCCGATAATTAGTGATGTTGAGCATTTTTTCAGGTACCTGGTGGCCATCTGTATGTCTTTTTTGGAAAAATATCTTTTCAGGTTCAGTGCCCATTTTTTTAACTGGGTTGTTTGCTTTATAGCATTGAGCTGTATAAACTCTTTGTATATTTTGGATGATAACCTTTGTCACACACATCATTTACAAATATCTTCCCCCATTTCGAATGCAAACTTTTCATTTTGTGGATAGTTTTCTTCATTGTGCAAAAGCTTTTAGTTTGATGTTTGGTTTTTATTTTTGCCATTTGTTTATTTTAATTTTTTCTTCCTTTGCCTGAGGAGACACATCCAAAAAATATTCCTATGACTGGGGTCAAAGAGTGTATGTGGCCTATAATTTCTTCTAGGAATTGTAAGGTTTCAGATCTTCCATTTAAATCTTTAATCCATTTTGCCTTTATTTTTTGTATATGGAATAAGAAAGTGGTCAAGTTGGTTCTTTTGCATGCAGCTGTCCAGTTTTCCCAACACCATTTATTGAAGAGGCTGTCTTCTCTCCATTGTACATTCTTGCCTCCTTTGTCACAAATTAATTGACCATATGTATATTAATCACTGACATCAGTGTGGGCTCATTAGAATCTCTCTCTTCTGTTGGTCTATGTGTATGTTTTTATGCCAGTACCATACTCCTTTGATTACAGAAGCTTTGTGGTATAGTTTGAAATATTGGACCATAAAACCTCCAGTTTTGTTCTTATTTCTTAGGCTTGTTGTGGCTTCTAAGGGTCTTTTATGTTTGTCTATAAATTTTATAATTATCTGTTCTAGTTCTGTGAAAAAGGCCATTGGTATTTTGATAGGGATCACATTGAATCTGTAGGTTGCCTTGGGCAGTATGGTGGTTTTAACAATATTAATTCTTCCAGTCCATGAGCACAGCATCTCTTTCCACTGGTTTGGGTCCTTTTCAGCTGCTTTCATCAGTGCTTTATAGTTTTCCAAGAACATGTTTTTTCACCTCCTTCGTTAGATTCATTCCCAGGTATATTATTCTTTGGCATGTGATTGCAAATAGGATTGTTTCCTCCATGTCTCTTTCTGATAATTTATCATTAGTGTATAGAAGTGCAATGGGTTTCTGTATATTAATTTTTGTAACCTGCAAATTTACCAAAATCATTGATGACTCCTAGTAGGCTTTCCAGTGGCATCTTTAGGATTTTCTGTGTATAGTATCATGTCATCTGCAAACAGTGATATTTTTACTTTTTCCTTTCCAATGTGGATGCCTTTTATTTATTTATCTTGTCTGACATCTGTGGCTAGAACTTTCAATACTAGGTAGGATGAAGGTGGTGAGAGATTTATTGCTTTCCGCTTTTTACCACTGTATATGATACCAGCTGTAGGGTTGTCATATATGGTTGTTATTCTGTTGGGGTATGTTTCCTCAGTACCCACTTTGTTGAGAGTTTTTTATGATAAATGGATGTTGAATTTTGTCAGAAGCTTTTACTACATCTATTGAGATGATCATATGATTTTTATTCTTCAGTTTGTTAGTGTTGTGTATCACATTGATTGATTTGTGAGTATTGAACAATCCTTGCCTCCCTGAGATAGATCCCACTTGAACATGGTGTATGATTCTTTTAATGTATTGTTAAATTCAATTTGTGAATTTTTGTTGAGAATGTCTGCACCTATGTTCATCAATGATATGGGCCTGTAATTTTCTTTTCTTGTGATATCTTCCTGTGGGTTTAGTCCCAGGGTAATGCTGGCCTCACAGAATGAATTGGGAAGTGTTCCTTTCTTTGAGTTTTCTGGAATAATTTGAGAAGGATAAGTGTTGACTCATCTCTAAATGTTTGGTGGAATTTACCTATGAAGCCCTCTGGTCCTGGACTTTTTTGGTTGGGATTTTTTTTTTTTTTTAATTAGTGATTCAATTTAATTCCTGGTATTTGCTCTGTTTATATTTTCAGTTTTTCCTGATTTAGTCTTGGAAGATTGTGTATTTCTAGGTATTTGCCCATTTCTTCTACATTGTCCGTTTTATTGGGTGTATAATTGTATTAATCTCTTACGATCTTTGTATTTCTGTGGTGTCAGTTGTAACTTCTGCTTTTTCACTTCCGACTTTGTTTGTTAGAACCCTCTCCCTTTCTTTCCTGATGAGTGTGGCTAAAGGTTAATCAATTTTATCTTTCCCCAAAAAACAGTTTTTATTTTCATTGATCCATTTTTCTGTTTTTAGTCTCTATTTTATTTATTTCTGATCTGATCTGTATGATTTCTTTCCTTATAGTAACTTTGGGTTTTGTTTGTTCTTTTTCTAGCTCCTTTAGGTATAAGGTTAGGTTGTTTATTTGAGATTTTTCTTGTTTCCTGACGTAGGCTTGTATTGCTATAAACGTCTCTCTTAAAACTACTTTTGCTGTATACCATAGATTTTGGATTGTAATGTTTGGTTTTCATGTGTCTCCAGGCATTTTTTAATTTCTTCTTTGATTTCTTCAGTGTCCCATTCATTGTTTATTAGTATATTGTTTAGCCTGCATGTGTTTGTGATTTTTGCAGTTTTTTGTTTTCTTTTGATTGATTTCCAGGCTCATAGCTTTATGGTCAGAAAAGATGCTTGAAATGATTTCAGTCTTCTTAAATTTACCAAGATTTGTGACCTAGCATGTGATCCATCCTGAAGAATGTTCCATCTGCACTTGGAAAGCTTGTATATTCTGCTGTTTTCGGATGGAATGTGCTTTAGATATCTTTGAAGTCCATCTGCTCTAATGTGTCATTTAAGGCCAATTTTTCCTTATTGATGTAAGTGAGGTATTAAAGTCCTGTACTATTATTGTTTTACTATAAATGTTGCCTTTTATGTCTATTAATATATGCTTTATGTGTATAGATTATCCTATGTTGGGTTCATATATATTTACAGTTGTTATATCTTATTCTTTGATCTTTTATCATCTTATAATGTCCTTCTTTGTTTCTTCTTACAGTATTAGTTTTAAAGTCTATTTTGTCTGATACAAGCATTGCTATCCTGGCTTTCTTGTTGTTTCCATTTGCCTAGAATACCTTTCTCCATCCCCTCACTTTTAATTGGTGTGTGTCTTTATATCTGCAGTGAGTCTGTTGTAGGAAACATACATTGGGCTTGTTTGTGTATCCATTCATCTACTCTATATCTTTTGATCAGAATATTATTCCATTTATATTTAATGTAATTATTGGTAGGCATGTACTTATAGCTATTTTGTTACTTGTTTTCTGGTTGTTTTTGTAGTTTTCTTTTGTTCCTTTCTCATTTTGCTCTCTTCTCTTGTGATGTAATGATTGTCTTTAGAGTTATGTTTAGATTCCTTTTTTGTGTTTATCTATTATTATTATTATGGATTTTTGATTTGTGTACTATGTTGTACTATATTTGAAACCATACTGTATATTAGATTCCCAGAATTTATTCATCTTACAACTGAAAGTTTGCATCCTTTGACCATCATCTCCCCCCTTTTTTAAATATGAAGAGTTATACATGTGTATTGTGGAAAACTCAGAACATACACAAAATGTACAGGAAAAAAAATACTGTCTCATATTATTTCATTCTTATCACTTCTATTTTAATGAGTCTATTATTTATCCTCTTCTTTTGTGTTTTTTCACTGTTGTAATATTATTGTGTATTCATTTTTGTAAACAATTCTTTAAGAGCATTTTTAGGTTCACAGCAAATTTGATGGGAAGTTACAGAGATTTTCTGTATATTCCCTGTCCCTGCACATGCCTAGTTTCCTTGTTATCAACATCCCCCACCAGAGTGGCACCTTCATTGCACTCGATGAATCTACATCATAATTACCCAAAGTCCATATCTTACATTAGGGTTCACTCTTGGTATTATACATGCTGTGTGTTTAGATAAATATAGAGTGACATGTATCCCTCATTATAATATTATACAGAATATTTTTACCACCTTAAAAATCCTCCATGATCCACTAACTTCTCCCTCCTCACCCCCAGACCTTGCAACAACTGTTCTTTTTACTTTCTCCACAGATCTGTATTTTCTAGAATGTCATATAGTTGGAATCATACAGTATTTAGCCTTTACAAATTGCTTCTTTTACTTAGTAATATGCATTTAAATTTCCTCTATGTCTTTTTTTGGCTGACTAGATCATTTCTTTTTAGTGCTGAGTAACATTTCATTGTCTGGATGTACCACAGTATATTTATCAGTTCACTTACTGAAGGGCATATCGGTAGCTTCCAAATTTTAGCAGTTATGAATAAAGGTGCTAGAAACACACATCTATAGTTTTTTGTGTGGACCTAAGTTTTCAGCTCCTTTGGGCAAATACCAAAGAGTGTGATTGCTGGATGATATGATAAGACTGTGTTTGATTTTATAAGAAGCTGCTAAAATGTTTTCCAAAGTGGCTGTACATTTTGCATTCCCACTAGCAGTGAATGAGAATTCCTGTTGCTCTACATCCTTATTAACATTTGATGTTGTCAGTGTTCTGGATTGTAACCATACTAATAGGCATGTAGTGATATCTCACTGTTTTCATTTGCATTTTCCTAAAGACATATAAAGTGAAACATTTTTTCATATGCTTATTTGCTATCTGTGGATCTTCTCTGGTGAAGTATCTGTTGAGTTCTTTGGCCCATATTTTTATAGAGCTGTTTTTCTTTTTTTGTTGTTGTTTTAAGAGTTCTTTGTATATTTTGGATCAAAGTCCTGTTTCAAATATGTTCTTTTCAAATATTTTCTCCCAGTCTGTGGCTTGTCTTCTCACTGTCCTGAAGTGTTCAGTTCTGTGTAGTACTTTTCATAAAAATTTTTAGGCTATTAAAATGTTGCTTTTAAAAATAATTTCATTAACTCCATAATAGCTTAGCAAAAATGTTCCATAGTTATATAATAGTTACCTTCTGATTGAACACGTAGACTACTTCAGGCCACATCCATGGAGATATATATATGCCATGGGGAGATTATATATATATGTTTATACATATTGGTCTAAAGAACATCTTTGTATACCTCCAATTTACCTATATCTTTGATATTAAGATAGATTATCAGAAATGAAGTTTTCTGTTTAATGTTATAAATATGTAAATGAAAATCACTTATAATGTGTCACTTAGGAGGAAGTACACATTATATTTTAATAAGTATACTTCCAGTCCTTTCTTTGGCATTAATTTTTTATGTTTATTTGGTGCCATACATATTTTACTTGATATTTTTAAATTAACATTTAACATGAGCATTTTATCATGTGATTAGAGTTTATAAAAAATATTTTAATGGCTGTGTAATATTCCACTTTAAAAGTATCAGTATTTAGTCATTTTAATCACTTATGCTTATTTTGACATGTCTATTAAAATAATTCTTCAGGAAAATTTTTGTACAAATGTATCTTTCTAGTTCTCTCATTTTCTTATAATAATTTCCTAAAGTGTATCATCATAAATTAAAGCTCTTATAACATCTTCTAAAAATTGTTTCCAGAATGGTTTGCCAGTTAATACTATTAGCAAAGTATGAGATTTCTTAATTCAGTGCTCCCTTTTTAGCACTGAAGATAATACTGTCTTAATCATTGTGAAGTTTATAAGGGAAAACTGTATTTTATTTCAATTTGCATTTCTTTGATTAATGATGTTTGAATATTTTCATGTTCATTAGTCATTTGTATTTCTGCTAGGACTTTTCTATACATAGTGATTAGCAATTTCTAAATATAGTTGTATGGTTTTCCACATGCTGTTAAAAGTATTAAACATTTGTCAATTGATATGATTTCATTAAGTAGTATGGCAATTACCTTATTACCTTTTAAATTCCTACATATTTTAGGGAATTTTCAAAGTTAACTTAGCATGATTATTTCAGAAATGAAGTCTGCTTATAAGGCAATTGAGGACTGTGTAGCAGAAATCATTTTTTATTCTATAGATACTTATTCTATAGATATTCTATAGATATTTATTCTATAGATATTGGAGTCTTTTAATTCCTTTGAGCAAGAGTAGGAAACACAATCATATTTATATATCAGAAACAACAAACACAGAGCCTGGGAAAAGTAGACTAGAGTTGGAGCAAGACTGAAAAAGGAGTTGGTCACTTAGGAAGCTGAAATATAATGATGGTGAGATTTCCATCATCTGACCTTAGGAAAGGGGGAAATGAGTAGAATCAAGAAATATTCCCAGCTAAGACTGACACATTTTTGTCAAGTTTTTATGACAGGATTGTTTTTGCTTTATAAACTTTTTTATATTTGTAATTTTCTGTACCTTTTTTAGGTTTGGTAGTTATAAATTTGATGTTAGAAAAATATCATTTCTGTGGTAAATTTCCATACCTTTTAATCATGGAAATTCCCTCCCTGATGAGTTCCTAAATAAGCATTTACCACTGCTTTGCAAAAGTGTAATTTTCTGCTTTAAAATCTCTTGGGAGTAATTATGCGATATGTGTATTGTAAGAATTTAAATGGTTTTATTTTTCCCTCAACAGTTATCAGTTGTCTGAAAGCAGAGATGCCTTAACTGCCTTTGTAAGATAAATTGTGATCTGACTGCTCCAAATTATTCATTTTAGTCTTCTTGTCCATCGATTTTATAGGAAGTTTTCCTTATAAAATATAGTTGACTAATTTGTTTATTATCTCTAGATTATATTTGTATGTAAGTAGGAAGAAGTGGGAACAGAGCAAGGCAAACTGGGTATTGAATCTCTGTTTTACCATTCTTAAGTGTTTTTGTCTACTTATTTCTGAGAAGGAAAAATAGTCGTCCCTTGAATGTCTCTTGCTTTAATCTGTTTCAGGAAACAAATTGCCCCTGCATATTTTATATACAGGGACTGGGTTTTTTAAAGCTTCTATTTGTGAGTTGCCATGAACACAATTGAAAGGCAGATATCTAACTAGAGAAATAGTTTTAATTTTCATAAAAAGTTTTCAAACTTCAACATAAAATTATACAAGAAAGTGGGAGACACACACATAGAAAAATGGACAGAGTATGGATCTACAATTCACACACACACACACGCACACACACACGCACACACATACGCGCACACGCACACACGTGCGCACACACACACGAGTCCAATCTTTCTAATAATCTAATAAATATAAATGGAAAGAATAAGATACCATTTTTTCCTATGAAACTGACAAAAACAATTATAATTCAGAGTGTTATCACCAGAGTGGGTGGGTGGTATCAGACATGGGTTATGAAGAAACGGCAATATTGACAGTATGAAGCTTTAAAATGTTTATTCATGTTGACTATACTTTGACACTTCCAGTAATTTTCAAATGAGGAAAATCAGAATTACCGAAGAAGCTTTTTAAAAAGTATTATTCATAATAATGACTAACTTGAAACAACCTCAACTTCCAGCAGTATGGAAGTAGGGGTGATTTAATTGATAGCAAATGTATACATAATCCAATGCATCCGTTACACTTCATGTTTTAAAGTATTAATGACATAGAAAAATGTTCATGAGATAGATTGGAAGGCTAAAAACAAATCTGTATTCAGCAGAGCCCAATGTTTAAGTATGTGTGCACGTTTGTATGTGTTTGGAGGGGTGGGGTTTTTTGTTTGTGTATTAGAAGTGTGGGAGTATGTGATAGAGGGTATTAGGTTTAGTATATATGTTAGTGGTATTTTTGTGAGTTTGGTGATTGTGGGTATATGGAGATGTATTTGTGTGTTTGGGGTGTGTGTATGGATTTATGGATTATGTGTCTGTATTTATGGTTGTGTGCATGTGTGAACACATACTCAAAGATGAAAACATTCAAAGCCAATACACTGAAGTGATCATCATGGCTATAATTGGATAGGCAGGATTAATTTTCTTAATTATATTTTTTCTCCAGTAAATTTGTTTCCATGTATTTGTGTGAATTCATGTATCCCTTTCTACTTAGAGAAAGCTTATTACAAATAAAATAAAAATATTTTTAGTAATTATAAAGAAGTATCTCTAAGGATTATAAATAACTGCCAAAGTCTAATAAACATGGTAATAACTTCTACTTAATTTGGATAAAATGATAAGTGGGATGAATTTTAAGAGCAAAAAAGTGGACACGCAACAATTTGTACACATTTTTACTGTGCTGTGGAAACACTTCATATGAAGTGTGAAGTTTTAATTTGAACTAAATAATTTTAGTGTGAGCTATTCTGTTTTCTCTCAGTGCATTTTTATCCATTTTAAAACATAAAAATATCTTATGGATGTTTCACATTAAAGCTAGTTAAATTGTAAATTGTATGGTTTCAGAATGTATTTTTGATTTGAAAGAGATCCTTTATGACTCAAATCAATGTAATATGAAAGTTAGTATTTGAAATATTTAAACAGGTGGTGCTTGTTCATAAATGACTTGAAGTGTTAGGATTTATTTAACACCTCATTCAGGAAACGTAGCAGAGATCAGAGGTTAATCTAATCTTTTAGGCCAGAGACTCTCTCAGATTGTGTTCGGAGATGTTAATGGGTATTCTGGAAAAAAAAATACATAAATTAAAGGCTATGTGGTCAAATAAGGTTGGGGAATGCAGTCTGCTCTAATCTTCTCCTATTCATTTTCAGCTCATATTAGCTCTCTGATACCCATCAGAAAGAAACCTATTTAGCTTGGTTTAATTCAACTATTACTATATAAATTTGTCTATGGTATTATTTTTTTCATGGATTGCCATTAACATGTCATGAAAATAGTGTTCTGTAATTTGAGAAATTGCACGCTAAATTCTTCAGTTCAAGCACAGTAGCAGATTTATTTTCAGGTGAAAATAGTTTTTTCCAATAGTTTTGCATGGCTAATTCATTCATCTCATCCACAAAACAAAGACAAAATAAGGCAGAAAATAGTAGTTTGAGATAAAGTTATAAAAAGTTATTTCTAAGCATTTGTACAAATGCCAGACTTGATCATTTTTATAAACTGCCTAGTAAAAACCTTCTCGCTTGCAAAAAACATGTATATTAGAGGAAGGTAATTATTGATGGGGAAAAATTACCCCCCCAAATCTATGTATAGCAGAGAGTTTTCTTTTGGCATTTTATTTCTCTAAAGAATTGTTTCTGCTTGAGAAAAATAAACCTGCCTGCTAAGCTAGGACCCAGGTGGGGAAAGGACAGGAAGTCTCACCATTTAGTGAGCAGCCTGTCAACCAGGCAACCTGCCCCCCAGGTGTCCTTCCAGTCCCTAATCCCTGTGCTTCACCTCCAGCTTCTGCCGTGGCTCCCCTCCCTCAGTTCTGAGGCTTTTTGGTTAAAAGTCCCCCAAAACTAGTTCTCATCTGGTTGCAAGATAGTCACCTGAGTGCACAGATGACCCAGGCTGGGTTCTTGAGAATCTGACTGACCCTTACACAATGTTTAGACAATCCTTTGTGGGGTTATTTGTTTTCTGATTTAGCAGAGTTTCAGGAAGGTGCAATGTAAATGCATTGTAACTCAATCTTCCAGAAACCTTAAATATGCCCTTTGTTCATATGTAAAATGTTAATGTTTTGTTATTATATGTAATTTCGATATGACAGAGCACTCAAAGCAAATTGGTGCATAGCATCCACCTCGTATTGATCTCACTGAAATGATTTTCTTCCCTTTGCTGATACCACTTTTCTTTGATTCTCACAATCTAGATAATTATGCCTCTAGGAAGTAAAGATCTTGCACCTCCTAACAAATAAATATGCCTAAGCTGATTCTGGCTGAAAAAATATACATATATACAGTCTGAATGTGCAGCTCTAACCAGCAACTTACAGGATACACAGGGAATGACTAATGACTGTGATAAATGACATCATTAACATGCAATCCGTGGAAATCTAGGCACACAGTTTGAGAAAATTTCTACAGAATAATGTGTTTTTTTGCCCCCCAAAATTGGAAGAAAATAAAAAGAAAGATGAACTTAGGGAACTGATAAATTAAAATAACCTAAAAGAATTAGTAATCACAGTATACAGAACCTATCTAGATTCTGGTAAAAGCAAACTATAAAAATAAATTGCAAAATAATTGAAGAAATATGGAAACTGACTGGATATTTGAAAATATCAGCCTATTATGGTGAATGTTTTAGGTGTGATCATGGTGCTGTTACAGATAAGAGATTGGTTATATGGAGAGGGATTGATCAGACAACTGAATATGTTAAAGATAATGGAATCTAGTTTTCATGTTGGCAATGAAGGATGCTACTACAAAGGCAGAAAGAAAAACAAATGCTGTGGTGGATTAATGTTACTGATAATTGAGTTAAGGAATGTTTTTAAATATATATGTAGCTGTATAGGGAGAGGCACACTGATTTAAATATATGTATGTGACAGAAACATAGACATAAATATGAATGTAAATATATGTGTGTATGTGAATGGGCATGCACACATACACGTGTGTACAAACATGCATATTCCTGGCTTTATACATTGGCAGAACTGAGATCACTGACAAATCTCAGATACTGCCTTCTAAATACCATTCCCTACTAAAAGCAACTGCAGTTCCTTAGATAAATGACTGATTCCAGGGCTGATGCTGGGAAGGGATAAGGTGACCACTGAGCATCTTATTTTGCTAGAGTGAGGGAAAGTACTTAACGAATTGTGGGAACATGTCAAAAGGACACAAATAAGAGCTTGAAGGCCCTCCTACTAGTCCAACATCAAAGTGAGTAATGATATAACAGATTATTATCCATTGAATTATGTAAATCACAAAGCCCTACAGATATAAATTCATAAGTAAACAATTTGAAATTTCATGAGGAACTGGATATTTATATAGTTTCAGAATATCCCCTAACATTATATTGCAGAAACCTCACAGACATGTCCTAAACAAATTATCCGAGTAAACATCATCGTGAATGGGACAAATTTAAATAATGTACCACCTGAAGGATGCACACAGCATCACTTTGACATATTCCTGCCAAAGATGTATAGACAAATCTAGTTATGAGACAGTATTAGGCAAACCAAAGTTAATGGATATTTTCCAAAATTGGCTGGTAATCTCCCAAAATATCAAGATCATGAAAGTGAAGAAAGGAGACCAGGGTGACATCAACAGGCAGCCCATGCTTTTGAACTGAATCCTTTTGCTATTAAAAACATTGTTGGAAACACACTAAAAACAGAATTATCATATGATCCAGCAATTCCGATCTTCAGCGTACATCCAGAAAAACAAAAACACTAACTTGAAAATATACATGCACCCCAGAGTTAATAGCAGCACTGTTTACAATAACCAAGGCCTACAGGGTATTGTGTTTAGTGAAATAAGTCAGACAAAGACAAATACTGTATGATACCACTTATATGTGGAATCTAAAAAATAATATAAACAAATACGTACAGCAAAGTAGAAACAAACTAGTGGTTTCCAGTGGGGAGAGAGATGGTGAGTGGGGCCCATTAGGGGTATGGGAATAAGAGATACAAAGTACTATGTATAAAATAAACTGCAAGAGATTTTAGCCATTATCTTGTAATAACCTTTAATGGAGTATAAACTATGGAGTATGAACTATAAAAACAATGAATCACTATGCTCTACACTTGAATGTAACGTAATATTGTAAATCAACTGTACTTCAATAAAAACAAAAACATTGAGGCAACTGGAATAACTTTGAATGGAGTCTGATGATTAAATGGTAATACGTTATTTATCATATTAAATATCAGTGTTAGTCTCTTGACATTGATGGTTATATTTAGCTACATAGGAAAATGTTCGTGTTTATAATAAATACAGTATTCAGGCTAATGGAGCATCATGTCATTGGCAACTTATTCTCAATGTTTCATAAAAGTTTAAAGTTCTGTATTATCTGAAATGTTTTACAATCTATGATTATTTAAAAATTAAAAAAAAAACTACCTGTGGTGGTGAATCAGTTTTTCAATTTTTAATCCATAATGGGTTAATATTTTTTATGAAATGTATAAAAAATATTATGTAATGTCAAAGTGCAAAAGTAGTTTATAGAAGTTTACTCTTTTCTTCTGTACTTCACCTTGTCACAGATCAGTCAGAAACTGTCATGGCTTCGATGTGTACCAGTCTGTGGACCACACTTGAAGAGCATTGCTCTAGGTTATGTATGGTCTTTTGTGATTAAATAAGTGCTCATTGTTTTATGAAACTGGCTTTCAGGAAGGACAGATGTGTGTGATATAACAAATGCTTCTGAACATGCGTAGGCATTAAGTACCATTTCTTTAAAAGCAGTCAAGAAGGGATGTATTGATGATTTTACACTGCTGCTTTTTTCTATTCACGGAATACACTCAACTTGGTATATGCATTAGTCATACATGTCAGTCAGGATCCTGACAGGAAAAAAGTGGCACACTCCAAAGTGTTTAACCCCGAAGAATTTCATAAGCGGACTATTTTCCAAGATGTAGGGAGGGTTAAGGGAATCTACAGGGGATAGTGAGGGACCCTGAGATTAGCAACAGCAGGAAGTTGGGTAAAGGGAAGCATTTCAGTTTTCAGGACCTGGTGAGATCTGGAGTCATGAAAGAATAACTGTCCAACAGATGTGTGGCCATAAAGAAACACAGCGAGGGTAGGGGAGGGGGCATGGATATCTCAGCTTCCCCTTTCATCAGTCTTCTGTGCTCCACTGTCAGAGTTCCCTATTAGCACAATCCAACTGGAAATCACCTGGCAAGGGAGACTCCATGGTGTGGTCCACAGAGGTCAGCCTCCCAGGGCATGTGGCAGAGCGGGATAGAAAAACAACCATGGAAAGGCAAATGGAAACTAAACCACGTAGCATTTTTAAGAAACGATTTTAGAATCAGTTGCTGTTACTTACTTTTAAAGTTTTCTATCTGTTCAGTCATGAGATTGTCTATAATTTATTATCTGTGTGTTTCTCTTCAGATTGCAGGATTAGAATGATAGTTCATTCATTGAATGAGTCCAGATGAATTCTGCCCACTTATTCTATGCTCTCTTCTTCAAGTGTTTGGGAGATTCTGACTAAAGACTATCACACTAGCAGTAGATAAGGGGATTGAATCAATTACAAGTCAGGGAGTCACGTTAAGAGATAATGACCATTATTCAATTTTAAAAGTTTGAGGTCCTAATCTAAGGCTAAGGATGGAGTGATGAAAATGGGTCTGATGCAGTCAGTCAGATGTGTAGACTGATTGATTGCTTGAAAGAGATACGGAAAAAAGAATGTATTGAGGTAACTTCCAGTTTTGGAGCTTGGTTGATCAGATGGATCATTTACCTATATAAACAACATAAAGCTGGACAATGTTTTCCCTGCACTGGGAGCCGGATGAGCAGTGATGAAAGATTCAGTTTTAGACACGGTGACTGATGTGCTATGGAAACATCTAAATGCAGATGTTTGGGAGGAAATGTGATACACGTTGCTGGAGCTCTGGAGGGAGACCTCATCTGAAGTTAGACAGAGGAGGCAGCAGCATCTAGGTGTTGGCTTAAGACATCAGGATTGTTCATGTCGTTGTTGTTATTGGTGAGCATCCTTCATATATGGGAAAGCCACAATGTGCCAGGCACCTGTAGAATCAGAGAGCTTCAGCAACTTGTTTCCCCTGGAGAAGATGAATTCTCTAAGTGCAGTGAAATTGAAATGGGCAGGTTTTCAAGGGTAGGGGTGGTTAGTGGCAAGGAAGCATCAGCAAATAGAAAGAGAAAGAACAATCTGATTTATTTTCCAATTTGATAAATATTGTTGATATTAACTTTTTGAAGTGATGACTTCTTTTTTTCTGAACTGCTTGTCTTTGGTCCAGAATTGCGAGGCTAAGTACAAATCCTCTGGGTCATCGGGTCACAAAGCTCAGGAGAGAAACTGCACTTGGGATTAGGACTAGGAAAAAAAAAGTATGTTCCTTCTAAAGCAATCCTGCAACTGTCAAAATTGATCTTATAATTGAACATTTTTCTGTCTTTGCTCTGAATTTTAGGAAATTCAGATGAGCCGGGTATATGGCACCTATGCAAGATATTAGAGTATATATAATCTGTGTGAATTCTGCCACCAGCATTATCTTATTATCCACACTTTTACTGCTAAATGTTAATGTTTTCTATTTTATTCCTATTCAATATATTTCTGTGAGCGACATTGAATATTGAATGCCGTGGAAGATTTTTTAAATGAATACAAATGTAAAAATGTAATTCTGTTTCACAGTGCAGTTTTCTTCATTCTCAAACAATTTTGGATTGCTGAGTTGACCCACTTCAGATTTTAATTTGCAGTATTTATCAAGTCAAAGTAAGGTTTTAAATTTAACACAAATGAGTGATGAGTCGGTGCTGAAGATCTTAACATAATGTTAACTGGATTAGTGCTCTAATGATATTGCCACAGAAATACAGAACTCATTATGTTTAATCAGCACAAGTACCACCCCTAAAACTCATTTGAAGTATATTGTTTTAAGCAATCTTTGAAAATTATGTGGGATATCATGTGCTATACACAAAAGAACTGCTTTTAACCAGGGCTTACCTCTGAATTTTCACATATTTACTAGGTATTTTAAAATCATAGTCATAGAAAAATTAAACAGTACAGAAGTGGTGTTTTCTGCTTCTACTCTTTACACACCAATTCCATTCATAAGAGGTAAAAATGTTTGATGATTTTTTTGTGCAAATGTAGAAATTTTATATGGACTTGCAAGCATAACATACAGGTATATGTATGTGTTTATTTTCACTTACTAATAGTTTGCATTCACCTCTTCCTATCTGTTCATATAGGTCCATTTGATCCTTCTTTATGAGTATATAATATTCCATTATAGTCACTCATTCAATATATATTGAGTACCTACTCCATGCCAGGAACTGTTCTATTAGCAGTTTAATAGGACTCTCATAGTCCCTGCCCTCATGAAGCCTACAGTCCAGAAGGTGAAAGACAAGCACCTTAAGTCAATTAAATACCTATTTTGGAAGTCACTTTAGAGGAATCAAATAGGCTATGCAAATATAAAATAATAGGAAAGATATATTTATTTAGGATGGTTTGGAAAGGCTTCTCTGTGAGGAGGTGCCATTTGAGTGGAGACCTGGAATATTGACCAGAAGCAACCAGACACCAAGAAAAGGTCAGTCTCTTTTCCACACTGTTACACAGTATTCCACTGATGTATTATACCACAATTTACTTGCCAATTCCATTCTCTAGGTAGAATTTTTTTATTTTTTTTCCTACTAGAAAAATAGTGTTATAAACATGTGTGCAAAATTTTCCTGGAACACCTGCACAATAATTTCTTGAAGGGCTATACCCACAAATAAATCTACAGAGTCATAGGATATCTATGTCTACTTTAATATATTCCAAATTGTTTCCCAACATATTGTGTATATTTGCATTCCCATGAGCGGGGTGGAAGAAAGCCTGTTGTTCTACTGTGGCTCTGCCAATAATTTATAATGCTATTTCCCCCCTAAGTTTTATCAATCTCGAAGGATATGACCTGGAATAATTCTCCCTCAACTTCCAGGACACCTCTGATTTTTCTGCTGCTTTCCAGGATCTCCATTGCCTCTTTTGTTGGCATCTTTCCTTTGATGTCCCTTAAGTGTTGGTTTTTCATCCTTCTCTTCTGTGTTTGTGCTCTCTCTCACTCTGTCTGTCCTACTTCTCATTTCCCTCTCTCTGTCTCATTATTGCCCTCAAAAAGCACAGCCCTTTAATTTTGTTAATCTTGTTATGTCTATGTTCATATTGCCAGGAAGTATAAGATGACAAAGATGTAGCTTACCTGCCATGTTACCATAGAGAAATCATTGAAGGGTGAAGGAATGTGGACTCAGTTGATGTGTATAAGTAACACTTGATCCATTAGGAGAACTAATGCATGGATCTGTAAAATGAAGGAAAGTTAGCAATGTGTATAGAAAAAACAAATGCAATTAGGGACATGTTCTCAGAAGGAAAAATGAAAAACTAACACTGATGCCTGTGTCAGATTTTGAGCCAGTGTTTTAAAAGTATTATCTTGTTGATTGGGTAAAGAAGTTGTGGTATATTTATACAATGGAATACTACTCAGCCATAAAAAATGATAAAATAATGCCATTTGCAGCAACATGGATGGCCCTGGAGAATGACATTCTAAGAGAAGTAAGCCAGAAGAAGAAAGAAAAATACCAGATGATATCACTCATATGTGGAATCTAAAAAAAAAAAAAGACAAATGAATTATATATAAAACAGAAATAGACTCACAGACATAGAATAGAGACTTGTGGTTGCCAGTGAGGAGGAGGGGTGGGAAGGCATAAACTGGGAGCTTGAAATTTGCAGATACTGACTGGTGTATACAAAATAGATAAACAAGTTTATACTGCATAGCACAGGGAGATATATTCAATATCTTGTAGTAGCTTACAGTGAAAAAGAATATGAAAATGAATATATGTGTATCCATGTATGACTGAAGAATTGTGCTCTACACTAGAAATTGACACAACAATGTAAACTGAATATACCTCAATAAAAAATAAATAAAAGTATTATCTTGTTAACATAAATGACAAGACGTGACAGGAGGCTGAGAGGAATCCAGCAAGTAGAAAACAGAATTTACAGAAATTCTAGAATTTTCTTGATAGAAAATGGATACAGCGCAAAGGACATATGCTTAAGAGGAGGAGATCCCAGAGAGGCTCATGAGATGTCCATCAGTAATGGCATGTGGTAGCAGAGAAATAGTTTTTATTTATTTTGAAGTGTCTTCTTAGTGTAGAGACCACAGATATATTTGTCAGGAAAGATAACACATCTGTTACCTAAAATTGTCACATATTCTTCAGATATTTTGGAAATATAATTGTAGTATAAATAATTGTAACATATACAAATGCATTTCTTTTATCTGCTGTTGAATTATTTTGTGCTATATCCTGTGATAAACACTCTAGCAGGGATTTTTTTAATGGAACTCTCACCACAATCCTATGATTTATTGATAGTGTTATATTCATTTCACAGATGTACAAACTAAGGCTTACAAAGGCCATTTACTGTCCTCTAGATCATAACTTGTAGGTTTCTGATCCCACCTTGAACCCGTGTCCTCAAGACTCAAAGGCGATACCCATGCTTACTATGTAGCATCAGCTGTCAGTGATGGCTTCAGTGCTCAGTGACTACCTGCCTACACACTGAATGCTATGAGAGGCCACAGAGGGAGCTATGAAATGATAAGGACTTCAAGGAAGACTGGGACTTAATGAGCCAAGACACTGGTATATTCAGGACAGTAGTGGTAGGGGGTAGTTGAACTTAGGCGATGCCTGGGAAACATGTTCTATGGCCCACAAATAGACCAGTTTGGATAATATCCAGGGAGTATATAAGTTTTTAGGCAGAGTTGAGTTTGCAGAAGTAGATATGTATGAACTTTCAGAGTTAATAAATGCAAGGATAACGGATTTTACACCAGTCCAGGAAGTCAATGATAGCAATCATAGTGTCTTGAGCAGGAAAGTTTAAAAAAGGAAATGATATTTTAAGATGATTAATCTTTCAGAACTAAGTAGGATAGATCAAAATGGAGAGAATACGGAGCTGGGAAATGAAATAGGCAATTAGGAAAGTGTTGCAATATTCAAGTACAAGTAAAGAGAGCCTGGCCTAGGGAGGTGACCTTGAAGATGGAAGGGGAACAGAGGAGCCTTTTTATAAACTCAGAGGATTTAAAAGTTTGAAATGTTTTTAAAGGTGTATTTAAATTCTATTGCCATTACACTGTGAGGTTTGGGTGCCCTATCCAGGTGCACCTATAATGTCCATACAAGTTTTTATCAGAATATCTGTTGTTTCTCTGATGATTCAACTACGGACTCCTTGATGGCAAATATTTTGCTGTTTCTTTGTATGTGCCTAGCACCCTTTGTATCCTAGTGCCTAGCATGCTGTCCAAAAAAAAAAAAAAAAAAAAAAGCCCAGTATGTGCCAAGCTTAAATAGGATGATGATGATGATGAGAATAATACTAATAATACAATACCTGTAGGGTACTTTACAGCTTGCAGAGTTGTGTCTACTCCTCAAGTGTATCATGAATTCAATCTACTTATCCATCACCCTAGCTACGGCCAGAATTGCATTTACTTTCTAACTGCTCCACTTGCTCTCATATTTCCTTCAATTCATTGCCCATACAGCAGCCAGAATGATACTCTTCTAGGACACATTTGATTATATCACTTAAAGGCTTTAAATTATACTTGCACCTATAAAGCCCTACCAGTTGTTGCATAATCTGATCATGTCACTCTCTCTTCTAGATTTACTCCCTCTCAGCCAGAGTAGCTTTCTTTCCAAGAAAAGTCAGAGCTCTTTAATGCTGCACCAGTTATGTATTGCAGTGAAACAGTCTGCCCCAAAACTTAGTGTGTTAAAACACCACCATTATTTTGCTCACAAAGCTGTTATTTGCATAAAGCTCAGCAAGGGGGGCTTGTCTCTGAATGTATTACCCATAGGCTAACAGCGAGCATCACCTGAAAGCATGTTACTCACCTGTCTGGCAGCTGATGCTGGCTCATTGGCTGAGGCTATGGATGAGGCTGTCTGTAAGAACACCTGTATGTGGCTTCCACAGGTAGCCTGTGCTTCCTCACAATATGGTGGCTGGTTTCCCAGGGTGAGTCTCCCGGGAGAGACGGAACCAGGCAGAAGCTGTGTTACCTTTTCTAACGTAGCCTCAAAAGTCGGGCAGCATCACTTCCACCATATTCTGTTAATCAAAACCAAGTACCAAGACTAGCTCTTAGCCAAATGAAGGGGAAATCAGACTCCTCCTTTTGAGGAGACCAATTTCCAAAAATTTGATATGTTTTAAAATCAACACCCTTGCCTCTGGGCATTTGTACCTGGCTAGCTCTCTTTCCTGTAAGCTTCCCTTCCTTTTCTTTGCTAACTTTTACTCACACTTCAAGTTTCATTTGAGCTATCAGTTCATTACACATACCTTCTTATCCTCTGCATCTAAATTAGGTCCTTTGCTTAGATCTTCACAACACTCCATGTTCTTTTAAAGCACTTGTTAAAATTTGAAATGACATATTTGTTTAATGCTTGTCTTCCCAGCCATCAATCTGTCAGCTCCATAAGACCAAAGACTACTTCTGTATCACTCACTGTTAATAACCCCAAAGCCTAGTCAAGAAGCTGTACATAATAGATTTTCAACAAATGCTTGTTGAATTAATGCACCATGGAAGAGGTTTTATTTGTTTTTTAAGACCCTTCTTTAGAGGAACCTGGAATATTGCTTCTTACCCTTGAGAAACTTTAACGAATTCATACTCATTAGCCCTAAAGCACATGTATTTTTAAAACACACATGACCTTATTTTGAAAAAGAAGCCTTTAATGTCACAAAGCAGTTAACCTCTTAATTGTCTTAATTATAATAATTAAATAAATAAACTCAGCCATCATTCTATGATTTTTTCCCTTTAAAACAGACAAACAAACAAACAAAAACTAGTTTCACATTTCCAAAACTATAAACCCTCAGGGGCAAAGGATGTTTTCAAGATTTTGAAGCACAAGATTTTCCCTTGAGAGAGAAAGCTATTTTGAGAGAGCACCCAGTACTGAAAGTGGAATGCGTGTGTTTTTGTTGTTTTTAAGTATTATTCCACTATTCGCTCTATCTTCTGGAGTTATAGCAGGAGAATCTATCCCCAGTAACTCGCCTCTCCTACATCCAAATTAAAGCACTTTAAAGTTTAGTGCTTCCAAAAATCACATTATAGCAATGGATTGGCAAAACAAACCTCTTTTCTTACCATTTGGCAGAGATTAGAAAGAGATGGGAGATACCTCTCCTTTGCCTTCAGAGGACTATGCTGTTTCGAAGGAAAACTTCAAACTGTTTCTTTTAGAGAATTTACTTTTACTTTCAAACTTTTAGTGAAGTATAATGATTTTTAGCCTTTTGAGAACAGCTTGCACTTTGCCTTTGGTAACTGGTAGCATATGGGTTCTGCTGGGCAGACAGGTAATCCTTATTATTATGTGCTTATCATTTTTTTTTTTGTCTGCCTTGTTTTTTCCACAGTGAAATAGCCCGCCTTCCCACTGATGGGATTCAGCTGCGTGAAACAAGACCGCCCATTTCTGACCTCGAATAGCCTGTGTAGATCATCCTTAATCTTACACAATAAAGGCTGGGTTTGGTCAGGAGTCACTCCTCTTGTCTTTTTGGCCATTGTTAAGATCAAGATCCATTTTATTTTATTTATTTATTTATTTAGAGCCATTTTAGATTCACACTGAGACTTGTATCCCTGGAAATCACCTACTTGCTCTGTGGCCCCCTGAGCAAGTTGAAAAACCCTTCTCATTCTATTTGCTCACCTGTAAAATGAAGTTAATGATACCAGCCTCGCAGCTTGTGATCATTGCAGGATCTAATGTATTAAAGAGATTAGCTCAGTGCCTGGCTCAGTAAATGTTAGTGCGCTCAGTTTGTTGTTTGCCCTGAATGTCAGTGTTTTCCTAAACGCAGTTTTCAAGTGGTAAAAACAAGTCTACATTGATGTTTATCTCCAGGTGTGGGGATGGAAGGTAGAATCTGACTAGGCAAAGACAAAAACCTAAAAACTGCTCAATTCTTCCCCAACAGTGACCCGAGTTGTCACTCAATTTTACCTTGTTCTATATTTCCTAGATCTCACCCAGAGGTGACTGGAAGTTACTAATTTTTGCTACATATGTGATAAACTAAGCTTTGTTATTCACATTTGAGGCACTGGACTCCTCATTTGGGAACCGGTTGTGTGTGTTGGGGGACAGGGAGGGGTGTGAATCATTGGGTAGTAAACCCAGTGGGCAGAAAACAGCAAAAGACCATTTGTATGGTTTCCATTGTGATATCAAATGGGCATTAATATAAGGGTTCCTCACTTTGCTATCTTTATAATTTTATTGCTCACACTCAGAAGATGTGCCAGAAACTGTTTCAGGTGTTGCACCTATCCTGTTAAATGGGAATATAAATATAAAAAATAAATGCATAAATCAACAAAGCTCCCATGTAGTGGTTACAATAAATGCAGCGAGGGACTTAGGACGCTACGTGGTGTTGGTGGCAGTGGCAAAGTGGAGTCAGGGAAGTGTTCTGTGAACAAGTCTAATTTGAACTAAATTTAAAAAGGTTCAAAGAAATGTCTTTTTGTAGTAAATACATAGGAAAAGTAAATGCAGTGCCTCAAGGCAGGAAAGAATTTAACTTGTTCCATGAACAGAAAAAAAAACCCAAAAAGACCAAATGCCCAGAATGTCAAGAGATGGTACTATGAAAAGACTTTAAGGGGTTAACCATGACTTTGCATGGACTTGTAGGCCACAGTAAGGAGTTTGGATTTTATATTAAGTCGGTGGGAAACTGCTAAAGGGTTATAACAGATGAATGATGCAGTTTGATTTACGTTTTAAAATGACAGCTCATGCCACCTCACACCCCTTAGGATCGCTATTTATAAAAACAAAAATAAACAGAAAATAACAAGTGTTGGAGAGGATGTGGAGGATATTAGACCCCTTGTGTGTTACCGGTGGGAATGTAAAATGGTGAGGCCTTAGGAAAGCAGTATGACAGTTCCTCAAAAAGTTAAACATAGAATTGCCATATAATCCAGCAATTTGACACCTAAATACAACCCCAAAGGACTGAAAGCTCGGATTCAAACAGATATTTGTACACCAATGTTTATAACAGTATTATTTACAATATCCAAAAAATGGACACAACCCGAGTGTTCATCAGTGTATCAATGGATAAACAAAATGTAGTGTATCCATACAAGGGGGTAGTATTCAGCTTTAAAAATATTACGTACTGCATGCTGTCACATGGATGAACCTGAAAACATCCTAAATGAAATAAGCCAGACACAGAAGGATAAATACTATATGATTCCATTTATACAAGGCACCTAGAGTGGTCAAATTCATAGACAGAAAGTAGAATACTGGTTACCAAGGGCTAGGAGAAGAAGGAAATGTGGAGTTACTATTTACTGGGTGTCGAATTACAATTTTTAATTATTACAAAGTTCTGGAGATGGATGGTGGTGATGGATGCATAACAATGTGAAAAAACGTAACGTCCCCAAATTTTACAGTTAAAATTGGTTAAAATGGTAACTTTTAAATTACATATTTTTTATAGTAAAAAAAAAAGACATTTCACATTAGTTGGGCAAGGAGAGGGAATGGGAGCAATATAAAAGCAGAGGGCCCAGTTGGAGAATCTTGTAATTTCTGGTGGGGGAAGATGGTGCCCTGGACAAAGAGGTGGCCACAGACACAAGAGTTTCCATTCAATATAAAATTGGAGCTCAGGCATGCTGATGGATTGAGGCTGAATGATGAGGAAAAAGGAAAATTAAGGATGATTTCTGTATTTTTGGTTTTAAACAGCACTTTGCTAGCAGAGTCTGGGCATTAGGGTGAGTTCAAGGTTAAAGGGTTAAATTGGTGTGCCATCAACACATAGATGGTAATCGAGGGGTTAATTTTAGAAAAGATAAAGGAAAGGAGTAGATACAGTGGACTGGCAGCACTGAGACGTATTTAGTCTTACTATTGTAGACAGTGCTACAAAAGAATTCATGACATGAGAAGAAAGGATAATTCTCTGGCAAAGATGGTCACTGCATTTTTTAAAGCTACAAAACAGGAACGACCACAGTGAAATATTCTAGCATGGAAACAAGAATATTAATTGGGCAGGGCACATTGGGCCGAGCAGGGCTGCTTTGCATTGGCCATTAGAGAAGCCCTCAGAAGTAGTAGTGTTATACCCAGAACATAGACGATCACCACTCCTTTCATGATGTTAAATGGGACATTTTGCTTGCCTGAAAACTACAAAAACTCACAGTTATTATAGATATGTTTTCAAACGATCTGCCTTCTCGTTTTGAAATGCGCATTGGGTCTTCTAGGATTTCCCAGGTGATCGATGGGCAGCTGGGTCCCTTCCATGCGTGCAGAATTGTTACAAGGATTAAAGATGATGTACGTGAACTGCCTAGTACGCACACAGTGGGCAGTTACGGATCGGTAGCTGTTGCTGTTATTCGCAATGTCTGTTCCGGGTGGGACTGAAATTTCATGCAACACAGTAACAAGGGCAAGGTTTGAGACCACATTACGAACGATGTCATGGAAGTTATTCTAAGGACTTTATTAAGCAGGACTTCAGTAACTTCAGTGGTGCCTGACAGAAAGGAAAAGCTTGGGAATTATCACAGTCAGAATATAACACAGAGATACTGATAAACTCTGGTCTCACCCCTTCAGGAGAACAGGCGTGTCACATCTGAGAGCATTTAAGGAGTAGCTTCATTTTTAAAACCAGACTGATTTCTTTCTGATGATCAGTGTTCTCTGCGCTTTTATTGCTTGCCTCCCTCAATCAATTTTTCTAACATTCATAACTATTTTATTTACAATTATGTTTTTGAACTGATGGACTAAGCATTCTGTATGTTACAAAACAGACTCAAAATAGAAATATTAAAATCAGTTCAGGATGACATAATGTTAAGCAATAATTTTTGTATTTTACTTATTTGCATTTATATTGTTGTGTTCTTATTAGAACTATCATTAATCATTATCTTTGAGAGTTCTGCTTCATTATTTTGAAAATATTGATTTTAACACTTTGAAATACAGCAACTTCAAGACCCATTTCTCTTTTTTATTGAAATGTAGTTGGCTTACAATACATTAGTTTCAGCTGTACATGATTCAATGTTTTTATAGGTTACAACTCTATAGAAGGTTAGTATAAAACATTGACTATATTCCCTGCACTACACATTACATCCCTGCAACTCATTTATTTTACACGTGTACTCGGTACCTCTTCATCCCCTTCACCTATCTTGCTTCTCCTCATAATCCTCTCCCCTCTGGTAACCACTAGTCTGTTCTCAATATCTATGAGTCTGTTTCTGTTTTATTATATTCATTTGTTTTATTTTTTTAGATCCCGCCTATAAGTGAAAATGAACAGTATTTGTCTTTGACTTATTTCACCAAGCATAAGATCTCTTTATTTCTAATCTTCTTAAAAACTGTCATGGCCAAAAAAAAAACGAAGATACCACATAAGGATATATATAAATACAACAGGAAAAGCTGTCATTAGCTGATTACAAATCATTAGCCATATTCTGTCTTCTTATCCATCAATTAAAAAGGTTTTTTGGTAAAATTCAGATGTAAATTCTTATCTTCCCTGATGTCTTTCAGTTGTTCCTAAAAACAAATCAGAAGGCGTAGCATTTTCATATTTTAAACAAATGGACTTAAAACCTACTGAAATTATTCTTTTTGCAGATTATTTTACAGGTGGGAAATTCTATTCCTGGAATTTTAAAGAAGCAAATTCTGAGACAGTTTTAATAGTTGATGTATTTATATCTTTTGAGTACTAAGTCATGTGATAGTGGAAACACTTCCAAACATGCATCTTTCAGTTACTCTGTACATGGGACACTTTTCAAAAGCAGTTTTTCCCTCCTGCCTTGCCAAAACATCACTTTTATCTTGATGAAACAGATTAAATGTTCTTTTTTTCACACTCCAAAAATAGGTTTTGAGTAACATGCTGCAGTTGATTCTTGAGTGACACATGTTTGAACTGTGTTTGAACTGTGACACATGTTTGACACATGTTTTGAACATGCAAGCAGTACAGGTCTGCTTGCATGCAAATTTTTTCAATAAATATGTTGGAAAATTTTTTGAGATTTGCAGCAATTTGAAAACACTTTTGCAGACAAACAGAACCACTCCCCAAATTAAGAAAATGGTATGTCATGAAAGTATAAAATATATGTAAAATAGCATATAACATACAAAATATGTGTTAATCGAATGTTTATGTTGTCGGTAAGGCTTCTGGTCAACATCAGGCTATTAAGAGTTAAGTTTGGGGGGAGTTAAAAGTTGTACTCAGATTTTTGGCTGTGTGAGGGGATCAGCACCCCTAATCCCATGTTGTTTAAGAGTCAGCTGTATGTGTAGCTACTTGTCTTTACAGAAAAGGAGAACACTTTGGTCTTTTTGTAGAAGAAATTCATAATTTATTTGTTTGACAACTGTTTAAGTACTTTATAACCAGGAAACATCGTTATGGTGCAAAATATTTTCTTTGTCATTCCCTATCACATTGCAAAGTGTTATAAAATTTCTGGTTTTTAAAATGACATCCATAAATCCATTTTATCTGTCACAGAAAAGTAGCTGTATGTTGCAGTGGGCTGGAATCAAGCTTGATGAATGGATGGAGTCTGTCCAAGTGAGGGCACCCAGATCAATCTGTGCATTAAGTAAAAGTGTAGTTTATTTTTTCTTATTTTATACATAGGAAAGTTCATGCATGAAAGTGTGGATATGTGCATGATACACAGTTCTCTGGTGTTTTGTGTCTATACCTCAAAGACATTTTGCACGTCTACCTTGAAGAGCCTAAATGAGATTAATTTCTTCATCATTTTTTGGTGCTGGTGAGACTGAATCTGCCCCCCAAAATGAAAGCTAGTTAAGTCCATCATCCACATGTCTTAGGCTGAAGTTCATCGTCTTTTAAAAAATTCACAGTAAAGACAGATAAAGAGACAGTATATCATAGCACCCCAACATTCCAGCACAATGACTGGCATATAATGGAATCCCATTAAGGGCTGCTGTCTTTCTGTTAGTTTGTTTTTATCACCAGAGTTCAGCCATTACTGTTTGAGGGGTTTTGCTCCCACAATTGTTAAATGCAAAATACAGTTCACTTTTATGCAGA
This sequence comes from Camelus dromedarius, assembly GCF_036321535.1. Lineage (NCBI taxonomy): Eukaryota > Metazoa > Chordata > Mammalia > Artiodactyla > Camelidae > Camelus > Camelus dromedarius. The sequence goes on along the minus strand of NC_087465.1, from coordinate 22,811,142 downwards.
ATGGAAAAACTCTCCCTACCCTTTACCTCCTAAGTTTTTAGTTTCTGTCATAAATTGGAGAATTTCGTGTTAAGGTGAAAACTTTGATCATGGTGATCATTACGACTTTTACTAATGGCCCCAGATGTTTCGCATCTCTTTGTCCACATGCAGTGTCTCTTGATTGCTAAGATGTTCAGTGGAGTAACTTTTGATCCTTCTGCTACTTCATTTTCATTTAAGAAGCCATTTAAGTGACAGTAAAATTCTAAAGGAATTTCTTACTAAATATGGAATTTCATGATTCGTTCATGGTGGAGATGAGACGGTGATTTAGAGCTCCTTTGGATTTTTGAATGAACAGAAAGGCTAATCTCAGCCTTGATAACTTATCCTATGAATTTTTAGTTTGACCATTTCTGAATAACTACTCCCACGGTAGTTTAACTTTTTTGGTTAATAGGTAGTTATAATTCATACTTATAGCCGCTTTTCAAACTAGAAAATTTAGGTTCTAAATTCTGCCACTCTTTATAACCAGTGAATATATGATATATCAGAGAAAAATGCCCTTAGATCTTTGCTAACTTTGCTGATGATAGCACAAAATAAAGAGTGATCATTTTTCAGTTGTTTGTTAAATTTGATAACAGAATTTAACAAATACATTTGGAATTCTCCGACTGAAAATGGAAAATAACTTTATACCATCGAGAGCCATTAAAATGCATTCTTTCACTTGCATTTTATTAGGAAAGTCAGTTAATTATATCAGAGTATAATACTATTAGAGATTTATATATTTTGTTAGTAAATATGTTAAATTTAACATGAAGTCAATAATTTTTTTAAAAAATGACCCCAAATAATAAAAAAGCATTTACACTGTATGTAAATAGAAGTGATTTTTACCTTAAAAATATATTTATCACCTTTGTCTTCGTTCTTTCATACTGAGTACTATAATTTGGATCATAGGATCATGGGTATATGAGACTTGCATCTGTGAACTCTGCCTGAAATAACTGGCTGAGTCACAAATAGGAATACGGTCTGGCAAAGTGAATTTTCAGATTAAATAAAATACCATACCCTACCTCTCCCCTTTCTTGCTCTTCAATGATGTCTATAATTTCTAAATACATCTAATAAATTCATAAGCTTAATCATTTAATTTTTGAGGGGGAAAGATGTCTGAGCATCATTTCAATATGCTGTCTCTTTAATGTTGGGTCCTGTCTATGACGGAGCTTTAATATGATTCTGGGCTTTGCGATTCACTTGAGTAAACAAATAGTGGTATCTTGATTTTATATTAAGGCATTAATAAACTTTTTAGCTTCTACCAGCTGGAGGAGAATTCACTTCTCTAGATTTTGTACTGGCCAGAGGGATTAAATAAGAATATATATTCTAAAAGTTCTCTGCTTATGTTTGCCGTTAGTTATAAGAAGTACTGATGGCTTCTTTTTGTTGTTGTGTTTGTTGAAAGTCTTCTTTCAGGATATTGCCCTGATATACGGGTGTGGACAGCTGAGTCAATTAATATAGATTTTCACTGTACAGTTGCATGAAATATAGCTGACAGACATTCTTAATGAGTTTACTCAAACTTGTGTGCCTGCTACTCCCTATTTATACTAGAATCTAGTAAAGACAGAATCTATTGGCAGAGAATTTAATATTTAAGTGTTTGCCTTTTATTGCTTGATATATCTTCTTGTGCCACAGAGAACAGAACTCTTCTGGTTGTCCCTCCATTTGGATAATCGCTAAGTGCAGGAAATTGTTTTTGTCTCAAAAGATAGGAAGATTTTTGAATATATTAGTAATACGGAATGTAATTCAAGGTTAGATTTTGCTGCACCACTTGAGGTTCTGTAGTTGGTTGTTCTAGTGATAACGAGATGGGCTGAGTCCAGACAGTGAAAAGAATAAAGTTTTCTCTTGAAGAAATCTGTTTGTCTCGATATTTTTCCAGTACTCTCAAATATACATGCCAATCCAGTGAGCAAAATAAAACAAAGCAAAATAAAAACTAAAGTGTGAGACTTTTTATACTTCCCCTCTTTGTCTTGGGATTCGGGGACTTTTCAAGCAATGCGTGATTCTGTACCCTGTGTAGCTGGTCTCTGCTCACAAATCTGTCTGCTTAAGTCTCACCTACACTTTCAGTCTTGCCCATTCCAAGGACAAATCTTAACTTTGGTGGGAACAATGTCAAGAACTCAGAACAATTAATAAGCATAAAATAATAATGTGACTTACTGAGCAAGAATTATGCTGGCGGTTTTATATATTCTCAATCCTCACATTGACCCGACAAATTCAATATAATTTCCCCTAAATGCACACATGAGGAAATTATTCCTTAATTATCCATTACGTGCAATTGAGAGCATTGTAAAAATATAAAGGGACAAACAATCTCAGATCAAATTTATTTCCAATCATCAGGAGAAGCAATATTTTTAAACACTATTGAAAAGAAAAATATGTTTCAAATAACAATGTTTGAGGATGGATATCAATGGAATAGTCTTTAAGTAATACCTTCAAATATTATTTTGTAGATTTAATTTAATTTTTATCACAAAAAATATTATAATTTAGTAGAAAACCAAAAAAAAAAAAAAAAAAGAGAGTTATAAATAGCAGTTGTCTGTATGTCACACCCAATTTCCCAAACTTCTTATTGTCCATTTCTGTAGAATAAGCCACCTGTCTTGGTCTATTTGTACAACAAATCTGTTTTATTCTATAGGGATAGAACAAGGGTAATTATATCAGAGACTCCCATACGTTGATGATTACGGACCAGTGTTTATTCCTGATCTTCGCTGTTTGAACCTGATCTTCATTCACTGGTAATTCAAGAGTCAGTATTACACAGCACTGTACATTGTGGCCAGAGTTGTTTCCTGCCATTGATGCTGTGTGTTCAGTTTAGCGCATATTTAGCCGGTTTTCCATCACCATGTAGACCAATTTAGTCTCATCCGAGGAGCCTTAGCTTCTTACTATTGGTACATCTTTTCCCTATCATACTAAAAATGACTAGACTCTCAGAATTCTGTGGTCTCAAACAGCTTGAATGAAATAATGAAAACAAAAGCAAACTCAAGAGAGGGTACTCCCTTGGTGATGAAAAGTATTTGAGCATGTATTTGTTTTCTTCTGTAGCTTCCATATGGAATAGTTATGTATGTAAAGAAGCACCAAGGATCAAATTAATACTTAGAGCCATTGTAGGTATACTCTCTGGCTTCTCACCCTGACCCAGAGTAAGGTCGTCCACAGCAATTTGTGCTTCAATAAGGAATGTTATTGAGAGCTTGCTGGTTTTGTACTTTGACACCAGTATATTTATGCTTGATTTTCCACTGTTTTGTTGAAAGATGTATTACAAGTTTCAACTGAAAATTATTCCTGGTCAATTATTGATGATGTCACAGAAGAGTTCTTGATTAACAAATAGTGATATTAAGAATGATCAGCTCAGGGTGACCCATAATCTTAATGACATTGATTTGGCAGCCAAGAAACAAACTTTGACCATAAAATGGCAGATCCCCTAGCCTTCCTGATTCTTTATGATTAAAAATAATTACTCACTTCTCATTCATTTGGAAAAACAGCCTTTCGTGATGAATGACATAATGTAAAAGAACTTAGAGAAAAATCGCAATTCATTTTTCATATAATTCTAAACTCATTTGTTCGAAAGACTATGGCATAAATCAAATCTGTATTTTTTAGAACTTGCTATTTTTTCATTGTGCACTTAAAGTTTAAAATTTTATAGTTTTCCCATTTATATATAAATCAGAGGGTTTATTATTAACAGTTTTCTCTTTGCTGTCCTCATAAACATGATTGCCAGTAGCTTAGCACTCATGACTAACGTAGCAACAAGTCAGCTCTATAGCAAGTAAGAAATGAATGCAAACAAAGTGTTATGGGAAAAAAGAGTTCAATTTCAGAATATTAGTGTATGTATGCTATTAAAAATCAAGATGAATTCTTCTAATTTGGGTGAAATTGCAGGACAGTAAGTATTGAGTTTCCTAGTAAATAATACATTGCCGGTGAAATATTGTCTCCTTCATTCAGAAAAAAAAAAGTAGAGTCTATTTCAGACTGCACCACTGTTGACTGCGTAACTGAATATATGTCTTCCCTGGCAGCCTATTCATTGCAGATTAGATGAGAAGATTATCTTGGCATGTTTTCACTAAGTGGTAGATGAGTTTACTAGATGGAGTTTCAACAAATAAACCTTCCTGACAACAATGCATTTGCTAACCTCTTACCTAGTTTTAGAATAAATGTTTTATTTTCAAAGGGTTGTACTCACTGCAGTTTTGGGGGATCCATTTGGTGGAAATACCACAAAGGATTCCATCTTTTGTTGCACATATTAAGGCTTTGATATATTTAATGTCTGCTTCTTTTGTGAAATATAACTTCTATAATTGCTGTTTATTTTCAAGGAGAAAATAACTCTCCTGTGTTTCAGTTGTAAGGTCATAATGGAAGTGTATCAGGTATTGGGGGAAAGCTGCGACTTCATGGGATCATTGGTTATATGATGAATAGACCCAGGTGGGAGGGGAAATGTATACTAGTGCTCACCTTGCATTAAGTACCACAGCTTTTATTTTTGTGCCAAAGGCAGAGTTAAGGGACAGCAGGATGGGACAGGAGCTGAACATATGATTGTGCATTTAAAATGAATGAATAGAATTGTAAAACTAAAAAGCACCTGCCTCTGGTGGAAGTACCCCCCCAACACCCCAAGTTTTGGGTTATTTTTAAAATGTAACCTTAAATGACTCTAAACTTCTGCTGTAATTGTGATTGGGATGTGAGCTCAGTGTCAACATCTTCCTCTGACTATCCTCCCAAATCTCTCTCCCCTCTCTGAGAAGAAAAGAATTAAAATCATCAAATCCCTAAGGAGAGGGCCAAATATTCTTAACAAAATAGTCTGATTTTATCTATACGTGAAAAGTTAACTTACTTACATGATGTGGTTTGAAGTGAATAACCTTAAGTAAATGAAAGAATATTTTTTATAGGAGAAACATTTCCTCACCCTTGACAATATCTAGCTACAATTGGATAAGACAATTTGCATGAAGTTCAGACCCCAAATGTCATTACAGAATAATTGGTAGACATGTGACGATGCTACTAGTCACAGCTGTAGCTAGTGGTTAATTGTTCAGGAAAATGACACTTTAGACATGGCATATGCACATTAATTTTCCCTTCTAGCATAGATATCTCAATAGGGTCATATTGTTGAAAAAAATACCATTCTTCAGTTTGGGAAGTTGAGTTTTTAGAGGGCAACGATGATCTTATTTGTAATTTTATCCAGGATTTACTATAGTGCCTTATGCACTGTCAGCTTGCAAAAAAATGATTAATCTTTTTCTTTACAATTAGAGTTCGTTAGTATGTAGGAAAGATCTATAACAACCACTGAAATTATGCTGAGATAACCCAAATTACATAATATATGTTAAAAAGAAATAAAACAGTTAAGAAATATTTTTCCTTGTAGAGGAAATAAAGTTTAAGAGTCAGTGATAGACATAAACTAATGACCATCAAGTTGTTCAATTGTGCAGTTGATCTAAAAGAAACTGTGCTTGTGATTGTAGGTCTGGTTGCAGAAGTACGGCTACCTTCCACCGACTGACCCCAGGATGTCCGTGCTGCGCTCTGCGGAAACCATGCAGTCAGCCTTAGCTGCCATGCAGCAGTTTTATGGCATTAACATGACAGGGAAAGTGGACCGAAACACAATTGAGTAAGTACTGGTACCCACGCTCTCTTTCTTCCCTGGTCCTTGAGCCAAACCAAGTGGTCTGAAAACCTTTAAGTGAACTCCAACAACCATAAATGGCATAATTTGTCTCATGAACATTTCCTTGGAACTTAACCTGTTTTTAGCTTCACTCCCCTGAGTTTCATAAAAAAGTTAAAACACAAAATCAAGTTTACTCACCTGAACTTCAGCAACACATTTTAAAAATAGGAAAGACAATTTGAACAATGGGAGTCAAAGTAGAGGCAGAGTTGAGTGGTGATGAGTGAGTGGTGTGCTGGAGTCGGCTTGTGTGGCCAGGGAGGGCACGGTATGCACATTTGTTTCCCTACATGACGTCACATCATTAGCTTGAACTGACCAAAGTAGAAATATCGACACCACGGAAAATGGGAAACAATGCAAATCAAGACTCACTTTGGAGGGAAGAGGAGGAAGGGAATCAGAGAGCTAGTTAATAGTTGACTAGCTTTCCACTGGTAACAATTCTCACACTAGTTAAATCAAGGGAAGTTTTCACTGAAAAGTCTGTGCTTTTAGTTTTTAATAACAAAGGGTTTATTTCTACTCTTTATTGTTTTATCAATCATTTGTTCATTTACTTATTTCACCAGTATATTTTAGCTGGGCATTTTATCTGTGGAAGAGGCACATGCAGATTCAAAAGACAGTCTCTTCTTCAAAGGAACCTCAAGTTAACAGTACAGCTAGATATAGTCAAGATTATTTTACCACAGGTAAGCTCTGTAACATTATGAAACAGAATAATTGTTTCTGGAGAGCAAAGGAGGTAATGTTTAATTCTTTCCATGCAGGGAGGAATCATTTGTGTACACTGAGTTCTTAGAGGGCAGCGATAATCTTATTTGTAGTTTTATCCAGTATTTACTATAGTGCTTTATGCACTGTAAGCTTGAAAAAAATGATTAATACTCGCATAGTAAACCTGCTTCTGCATTTAATATGATCATCATACATCAACCCTACATGATAGGGAAGACGGGAATACATTTTTCTCTCCACTCTTTCAAATAAAGAAACTGAAAGTCAAAGGCTAAGTGAAGCCCAGGTTAATTCCAGAATCTAGAATTTTGACATTTACTTGGGGAACCCTGCACTATACCATGCTGTAGACTTTGAGAAATGACCCATTTTTCTTAAATATCTGAAATATCTGGGCTCAGACATATATAATTAATTCTTACATATTAAACTAATTTAATATATAACTTTATAATTCTATTTTGCCCTCTAATAATTAAAACATGATGTTAGTCATACTATATTTCTGTTTCACCAAGACAGGAAAATGTATAATAAATGCTTGAAGATTAAACCATTCAAAAGCAGTTTGAAAAATTAAATATATTGCCTCTTCTGGCACTTTTAGGAGATTCATAAAAATTAACTTTGATTTTCATCTGTGAAAGTGGAAGCAAGTATATAATGAACACTGTGAGAATGAGAAACTTGTTATCAATATTTGAAGCAGAATTTTGATATTTTGGAACTGCTGCCCCATAATCATTGCAATTCTCTCTTAATAGTGTACTATCAAACTTTCATTTTAGGTCACAACATAGCTCTTGTCCAAAATAAATATAGCTTTAAATTAATAAGCAAAACCTTCAGCAAGTCCTGTGTCTTATTGCTGTGTATAATACAGAACTCCATTTAAATTACAGTCTTCATCCCAACAATTTAAAAAGTGCTCCGGACAGCTTTCTTGTTCCTAGTGCACAGCTGGTATCTTCTAATTCACTTTATTGGAAAATATGGCACAGCTTTTAAAAATAGAATACATTGTGACTGGGAAAACAAATTATTTTAAATCTGCTTATTACTAGATATTAAGAGAGTGGAGTCCTATAAAAGATGTCTGTGTTTCCCTCTACTTTGAGAGCTCCTGCTGGTCACTGAAAGAACTCAAGATGGACAGGTTTGATTTCCTAAAATAGCTGGAAAAAGGTCTTTGTCAGGAGATAATGGAAGAGGAATGTGGGCAGGATTTATCTGCACCCTTCATGTGGAAAGGGGTCAGAGCAGTTTGTAGCTGTTCTCTGGCAGGGTGATGTGAAAAATGCAGAGGTGTGGGAAAGGACACGGGTCTTTTTCTGCTGGACAGTGGCTCAGATTTCAGACCAGCAGAAATTATGATGTCAGTGTGTAGGAGTTACAGGAACATTTCTGTGAGTTATAGCTTTATAAAGAAAAAGATCAATGAAGTGGGCAGCTTTTAATTTAAAAACAAGCAATTTTTCTGCTTTTTAAAAAAATTTTGGTGTTTGTTTGTTGTTTTGTTTTGTTTTTCTTTAACTGTACTTTGTTCTAGCTCAGTTTTTTTGTTTGTTTGTTTGTTTGTTTTTTGGAATTGAAAATACATCTTTCCCTTTACATAGAGTGTTATATCTGGTAGTTATTTCTAGGTGAACCCATTAAAGTCTCGTTAAACTCTCATCATCTTCCCTTCCAAGGCTGCGATGCCTCCTCTGTCCTCTATGTCATTTTCATTGTCACTCATACCAGAAACCCTGTGGCTTCATTGCCTTCTGTCTGTTTCCTCCGCTGACGTATCCCCAGTCTTGAGGTACTGTTACTCAGCGTACTTGGCACAAATTGTGTACCATTTTTGTAAGTATCATCCCTATAATCATGCTACTTAAGCAATTCTCTGTGCTTCTGTGATATCAAATGAATGCGTGGTAACAATCCATGCTAAAATTGCATGCTATTATTTTACGTACTCAAATTATAAGGTAGGATTTTTTTCATCTAGGTCTTATGACATAAAATATGTAGCATAATTGTAGACTGAAAATTATTCATCAGTATTAAAATAATGTCTTAGGATTCATTTTCAGATGCCATAAACTTTTATCTAATTTTAGACTCTTGTCAAAATCATTTGTTTTTAAATTAAGTAATTGTATTATCTTGTGGCAGACAGACATTTGGTGGATTCAATCTATAATTATTGGGTAATTAAAAGTAATGATACCATTTGTGGTAATCCCTATATCATGTTGAAAAAATTAACCATTTTCAAGCAGCAAATTTAGGTATTACCTTAAATGGCATATTACATAGTTTTTGCATTAATTAGCATTAGTAATGGAGAGTGAGAAATAAATACTCATCCTGCCCCCACCCCAAAGGAGCTCATTACCATACATTGCTGTGGGTCTTTTAGATTATGAGTTGCTTAGCTAATTTTAATAATCAGCCTCGCTTAATTCCTTAATAAGTGAGGCGTAATCTATGTTTTGCATAAAAATGATAAAGTTAGCCAGGACAGAAACAGATAGCAAGGCAATAATTGAAATGAGTCTAACGTTTTATAATGTTGCTAGTAAGTATTTTAAAATTTCAGTTTATCTTTTCATGTGTGTACAAGTTACGCACGGAAGCGTATTTGATGAGATTTGTAAGGTGATAGTTCTGTTTTCTTTTTGATCTCTCTCTCTCTCTATAAACACACCCATTTGTACAGAAGTACTGGATGATCCCGGTAATTCTGTTTAATTTATTTACGCCATGCCCAGAAATGTGTCTTAATTAAAAACTAATTTAAGACTGAATAAGTAGCTTTATTCAAAGAATTATTATGAAACTAGTGATATTTGAACTCCTGATTTTAGAATTGAAATACTGATTTAAATATATCAAGAACCACAAGCTTTTCTGACTTACTGATCAATATGTTTCATAATTTTTATTCTTTTGTCCAAATTATCAAGTTAAGACTCTCTCCCTTTTTTATTTATATATAAATGATTCATTGGTAATATTTTTTCTTTGAGTATTCATAACTGTAACATTGTAGGATGGGTCAGTCCATGCTACGGTGGCTACAGAGGGATGGTTGATAGCTAAATGAGCGGGGTCTTAGGTCCCCATTCTGAAAGGTGAAAGGTGAAAGCTTAAATAAGAGCTGACACTGAGCTCTTCTTGGCATTGCAGGTCATGGAGGCATAATATATTTATTCTCTGTGCTTGGGTTTTTAAGTACTTTAACACTGCATTTTCAGCTTTGTGAATAACATGTGTGCCTATGTGGGTAGCTAATGAGTTGACAGAAAAAGGAAATTCTGGACCAGAGTGAGCTATCAGCCTATCTACATTTGGAGCCCTATGTTAATTTACTTAAAAAAAAAATCTTCTTCATGATTGTTGAACTTGGCATTATGAATACAAACAAAACCTAAGGATTTTTAAGGTAATAAAAATAAGCATATTTTAAAATATCTACAAAGATTCCTTGTGACAAATATAATAGTAGTACTCTTAACCATTAGAGCTTGGAAAAGTCTGGAATCTTGTTTAATATATTATGCTGATGAATATTTTTCTAAGATTACTAATTCATAAGGCACAAAATATACATTTTTGAGTATTTTTTCTCCTGGTAAAGGAAGATGTATGTACACGGGGCCACCATGTGGCACAACCCCAACCCCAAAGGGTCTCATTCCCCTCTTCTTTTGAAGAGCTGCCTTTCTGCAGCCCCACCACAGGGCACCAGGGCATGGACTACTGCTTGAGGGCACCTCTCGTGTCGTGCCGTGGGTCGCCCTAAATGTTTGACATGAATGCCTAAATCATTCATTTTCTCTTTAGAATGAATACTATTTCGTATATTGTGGCTCTTAGCATCATTGCAAATTTGTTTAGAAGCTTGTGGCTACTTTATTTACATAGAACGCAGGATGGTATATCTGTTGGTATCCTTGGTATCAAAATACTAGGAATAGCCCTGTTTTGAATTATAGAGTGCTTTAGGTCAACACACAGAGTGAACTGAAGCATGTTGGTAGGTAAATGTGTCTACACTGTTGCGCTGTTACTGCTGCTGCTTCTGCTATTATGAGTACCACTGCTTCCTGACATTCATAAAATAATACTGTTGTAATTATAAGTTAGTAATAATAACAGCTACTATTTGCCAGGAACCATTCTAAGTGTTTCACGTGATTTAGCAAGTGTAATCCTGACCAAAACTCAATAATCGTATAATCACTTATTTTTGCAGAAGAGGAAATCAAGAAATAGGAACAGTGGCATGACTAATAGCACAGGGCTTGTGAGTCAGGGGAGCTGGATGGGAACCCTGGCAGTTTGGCCCTGGGATTCCTGCTTCCAACTTTTATAATATACCTCCTCACAAGAGGACTGGTTTTAGATAGTTTTTCATTTTTAAGTTGAGTTAATTTAAATGAAATTCATCATCTGCCCAACTAGTTTTAAAATGCTCTGGGTTCTAAAACGTTAAATCAATACTGACCATCCACATTATATTTATGAAAATTGAGGTGGTGCCATTATTTGCACTTTGAAATTACAAAATGTCTCTCTTGTAGCTCACTCCTCCCCCAGTGCTCATTCCCCAAGTGCTTGCTTGCATTGGAATGTCAACTTAAAATTCTTAGCAAATGAGTCAGTAAACTAACATAGGTGTATGGGCTGTGTGTTGACATGCTGAAAAAAATTAGTGTTTTAGCAAAGATACTTGCACAAAAAAAGCACTACTTGAAAATAATATACATGTGTATTTCAACACCTTTTCTTTTCTATAGTTATTACTTAGGTCAGATAATCATTTGTACATGTGTATGCAATTTTGCACACCTGTGTATAGGTAAATATGGGATTTGTCAAATTGATACGTGAATGCAACTACCATTTTGGTGCATGCTAACTAGAAGTGAATCCCCAGACTCTACCTGAAAAACAGCAATAACATGCCAGTTTTACATTTACTATTAGACGGCATTTAATTCATTGATGAGTTCTAGTAGACACTGACCATTCTTTATATCTACTGAGAACTTTAAAAATTATAAGAGAAAGAGACTGAATGCTTATGAAATTAAATAATAATTTAAGCATTTGGAATCACATAAAAATACTGAAGAGTGATTTAGCGCAGATACTGTGTATTCAGTGTCATGATGTGCTTTGAACATATTTCAGAATTTTACATATTTTGATAATTAATACCTGCTAATATCTATGTGTTAGATATAGATATATATATTTGGATACATATACAGATGAAGTTAACATAGAGTGCTCTCTACTTGACCAACCCTCATTCAGGATTCTTTGAGTTAAATTACTAGTTTATATTATATCATGCCTGTTCTTGTTTTTTACACTAAAGTTACCTACTTTATGATTTAGTTTTATATAAAAGTTTCCACACAATGTCCAGCTACTCAATAAGCATTTGTTCTAGGCACAGAGTTGCTAAGAGTTACAAAGTCCTTAAGAAACATATAGGTAGTCAGGGAGATCAGTATGTGCAACAAGAATATCAAAAAAACCCACATGATTTAGTTCACCCACCTCCTGTTCCTTACTGGAAACTTCACTGGACGCTGGCCCCGCACTAGGCTCCCTGTCCTGACTCACAGGCTGTTGGAAGATAGAACGAGGCACGTACAAGTTGGAACACACAATTATAGCGCATGCTGTGTTGAGACGGTTAACTGTGCGAGTTGAGTAATCAAGGGGGACTAGGACTGTCACTGTAAACAAGGAGGGAAACGTATGTCAGAAGGAGGTCACTCTATACAAAGGCAGAAAGAGGCTGGTTCTGTAGGAACTTGAGTGGATTTTGGGAAGTAGGGAGACAGGGAGCATACTTGGTAGGTAGGCCTGAATAAGAGTCTTGCTATAAATGCATTTCGTGCCCAGAACATGTAGGAACACATCTGTGCTTTGAAATGATTTGTCATTAGGAGTGAGAAGAAGGCATTGGTGGGAGTGAGAGATACAGAGGAATTCTGAAGGCAGAAGACACTACACCATGACTGATTGGAGGATGTAACCTAGCTATCTGTCTTAGGCATTGGAAAGACCTCTGGCTGAGGAAATGGTGTAAGTTTGAGAGGAAACTCACAATTTGTAAATTACATGTAAAATTAGAAATGACGACAGGGTAGCTAAATGGAGATGGGAGAACACTTAACCCATATATTGTATTTTTTTTATCTCGCATGTCTTCCTATAGACTGTGCTAAACAAGAGCTCTTATCTTTTTATTCAGTTTTTTATCTCTTAGAGTATTATAAAGGCTTAAAAATATTGTAGGATGAAAGGATCGGGATGGAATGAGTAAATAAATGAACAAATAGTTGGAACATAACAAAAAACTATGAAAGGAGCAAAAACCGAAGAAACATGTAAGGAATTTAGCAGAAATATCTTTCAGCACAGGAATCTCATACTCATCCCTGAAACCCCTGTCCTTCAAAAGACACAGTGCTTCACTGAGAAAATTTTGCTGGATCCAACATAATGCATGACTTAAGATGGAAATTTATTTTAATAAATTTAATTTTTTTCAATCACTGTCTTCATCTTTTAACTTTATGTATCATGACAGTACTTTTAGGGAACATATCCTCATTGAAAATACATTTTATTTGGATAACAACTAATTATATTTTATCAGGTTTTATCCCACTATCTTTTTCAAAATTATTTCTCTTCCAGGAGTGTTTATTTAAATATTTTCTTTCACTGGATGTAAGTGTAATCACAACCCACATTAAGTAAATTTATTCACATTTAAATTATATATAGTTTATTCTCCCAGTACTTTCAGTGAGATAAATCAGAATAAGTACTTGCTAAGAAATGTTATACTTTTTATTGAGAATATGATTAATGAAATACCCATATATAAAAGTCATTTAAATTGTCATAAGCCCACCATTAATGCTTAATATTTGTTAGTTAAATATATATCTAGATCTTACAGAGTATAATAAATATTTTTTTCATTTGAAGTCCCTATCTACCTATTTATTAAACATCTTTTACATGTTTGGTGTTGTACAGGTAACAGGGGTATGTTAGATCCACCGCCCTTGAGTGTTTTACAGTCTAGTGAAATGTCTCAAAGTCTGTGATTTTGTGTGCCCTGCGAGTGCTAGTCGAAAGTAAGAGGTTTCCCTTTTCAGAACTTTGGTTCTGTAGGGCTGGATAGCTTCCGAGGTGTTCACATTGACAAGACATCTCATTTGGTTTTGAGACTTTAATAAAGGGAAAGAATGATTTTCTGAAGTAACCCTACAATGCATTATAAACTAGGATGGAGTTTGTTAAGTCTGGTAACGGCAATGTCTATGTTATTACTGGCAGCAGAATAAAAAAGGAGAAATTTATAATCCTTATCAGAAAAGTGTTGTCTTTCTTAAAAAGCAAAAGTCATGCTTTCATTGTGGCATAACGTTATTCTTATGTTCATAAAAGCTGATTAGCTGATTTATCCATGTAACATGTAAACTATTTCAGTCATTTTCACGAAATGGACATCTCTAGACAGTCATTTCTGCAGCCAATTATTTTCCATGTAAAGAGTATAGAAATTAAGTATTTGATGAAATACAGCAAAAATTGATTCTTTTCTCATTTCTACTTTCTGAAGCATGTGACACCATGAAGATTCTGCTTTAGTTGTGTAATTGTTCAGTTAAATGGGCTAATGAACAGTAAAGCCATTTTCTGAATCACTAAAGGAAAACTGCTCAAAAGCATGAAAATGTTTCTCGCTGAACAAGAAAAAAGACTACAAAGAAAACAGGGCAATGGTCAAATCAGACTCTAGAAAAGAAGTTAGATAATTGTATTAAAAATTAATAAATCAGTACAGTATTTTATTTTCCTAATGCTAATATTTAAATTTTATTTGTGTGATGTTAAACCTCATATTAAGAAAAATTTTTCTTAAGCATCAAATTTGTTTATTATCAAAGATTCAAAGTGAATGACTGTTCCTTGGAAACTGAGGTAATTCTTAAAGTGAAAAGAAGACAAAATCGGAGGAATGCAAATGTTATTTGAACAAACAATTTTCTTTTGTGTAAACCAGAAGAAAGTAGCATTTATTTTCTTGACTCCTGGACTTTCAGGTCATGTAATAGATTTAAAAAATTTTTTGAACGTTAAAGCTGGAAGAGACTTTAGTGATAATTTATTTTTAAAAGTCTCATTTTAGGAATGAGACAAGGGGTGAATGACCTGCCCAAGGTCACATATCTTGTCAACAGCAGATTCTAGTTAGAAGCTTCAGAACACCTCAGTCTACAGTTAGCTCAAAATGAATTAAAGAGAGAAAAAATTATCTAAAGGATCTGAGTTATAAACTAGTGATTCATGATCATTTAGTGAAAAATATACTTTCTACTTAGATTGAAGTTGCAAGAAAACTGACAAATTTTTCCTTTATATTTTCCTGTTTTCATTATCACTGTCATGACTTCTCAATTGACTTCTATTTCAAATCAGTGTTTAAGGTTGTCGGTAAATAACTGGAAAATAACTGCTTTTTCAGCTGGATGAAGAAGCCTCGGTGTGGCGTACCTGACCAGACAAGAGGTAGCTCCAAATTTAATATTCGTCGAAAGCGATACGCATTAACGGGACAGAAGTGGCAGCACAAACACATCACTTACAGGTATAAAAATGAATGATGGATTATTGGGGTTTTTTTCCATTTTTTCACTATTTATTTTGACATTTTGTTTGAGATCTTATGCACATTGACTGCATGGTAACATACAATGATGAAATGTTAACATAAGGAAGCAAAAAATTGCAATTCAGAAGAGAGTAAATTGTCCATCTGCCTTGTAGATTTCCTTGAAACTCTTGGTCTCTTTTGTAAACTAGATCTTCCAGCTTCTTGAATGAATGCTAAGATTCAGAGTGACTTTCAGATGAGTACTTAACACATAACATTCTTTAGCAAGTACTTACACTCTAGAAAAAAAAATCAAATTATACAAATAACTGCAATTTAAACAAAATGTCTTTAAATTATTAGCCTTTAGTATCAGTTCAACCATTTTACTTTCTATCTTTTTAGCAACAATGCAAATGGATCATCCTTTCTTGTCTTCAATGAAGGATGCCTAAGGGATGTGAGTGCCTTCCAGTCTGGAGTGGCAGTTGCTGCTAATGGAGATGTTCATATTTATTTATTCATTAATTGAACAACTGTTTATATTGAGTCCCAGTTTCAATGAAGGAAAAAGCTAGGTATTGGGGATATAGCACTAAATAAAACATAGGAATTCCATCTGTCCCCATGGAATCTACAGTCATGTGGAAAAATTGAACAATGATATAAATGTGATGCATGTTATAAAGGAACAGGATGCAACAGAAATGTAGACAGTGGTCATTCAACCCACTTTAGAAAACCAGGAATGGTCTCCCTTCTGTCTTGAAAGCAAAAAGTTGTATTAAAGGAAATTCATATATGTGTTCAAGAACATTTAGCCTCCATTTATGATAACTAGGAATCAAAGCAAAGATTTTGATTACTTTTGATTACTTACTTAATCAAAAAATGGCATCTACAAAAATCAAAACTACAGCTTCATTATATATTTCACATATAATGTGAACAATATAATGTAAAATGTTGGGGAAAAATATTGAGGAAAACAACAACAAAAAATACTTGCCACCTCTACTTCCATTCAACAACATTGTGTAACTACTTATAAGAGAATAAAAGAAAATAAAATATATAAGGATTTATAAAGAAATAATACTATCCTAGGTTGCAGCTTTTTCTCATTCAGGACTTTGAATATATCTTGACACTGTGTTCTGGCCAGCAATATTTGTGTAGAGAAATCAGCTGAAAGCCTTATGGGGGTTCCCTCATAACTAACTCTTTATTTTTCTCTTGTTGCCTTTATAATCACTTCTTTGTCTTTAACTTTGGCCATCTTAATTATAATATGTCTTTGTGTAGGTGATGGGAATGTAGTTTGGTGCAGCTATTGTGGAAAATAGTATGGAGGTTTCTCAAAAGATTAAAAATAGACTTATCATATGATCCAGCAATCCCATTCCTGGGCATAAATCCAGAGAGAACCTTAATTCAAAAAGATACATGTCCCCACTGTTCACAGCAGCACTATTTACAATAGCCAAGACATGGAAACAAACTAAATGTCCATCAACAGATGACTGGATAAAGAAGATGTGGTGTATTTATACAGTGGAATACTACTCAGCCACAAAAATGATAAAATAATGCCATTTGCAGCAACAGAGATGGACTTAGAGATTGTCATTCTAAGTGAAGTAAGCCAGAAAGAAAAAGGAAAATACCATATGATATCACTTATATGCGGAATCTAAAAAAAAAAAAAAAGGAAAACTAACTTATTTATGAAACAGAAACAGGTTCACAGACACAGAGAACAAACTTATGGTTACCAGGGTGGAAGAAGGTGGGAAGGGATAGACTGGGAGTTTGAGATTTGCAGATACTAGCTATTATATATAAAATAGATAAACAAGTTTATACTGTATAGCGCAGGGAACTATATTCAATATCTTATAGTAACTTATGGTGAAAAATAATATGAAAACAAATATATGTATGTATATGTATGACTGAAGCTATATGCTGTACACCAGAAATTGACACAGCATTTGTAAACTGACTATACTTCAATGAAAATATATAAAGAAAGAAAAAAAAAAAGAAATGAAACTATCTTTAATCACAGTTTGTATCACTTTCTATACAGAACACCCAGAATAAACTCTAGGTATTTGTTTTTAGAAATAATAAAAGAATATAGCCAGCTTTAAAAAATTAACGGATTTTATTTTCTGGGCAATTTTAAATTTACAAAAATGTTGAACAGATAATACCAGTAGTTCTCACTCCCCCCACCATATACACACTCACATAGTTTCTCCCATAGTCAGGATCTTAATTAGTGTAAATATCTGTTACCATTGTTGAGCCAGCATTGCTATATTACTGACTAAATTCTATGGTTTACCCTAGAGTTTACTCTTTGTGTTGTAGGATTTTGACAAATGCTTAGTATCATATAGCATTACAGGGTCATATAGAATAGCTTCACTGCCCTGAAAATGATTTGTTGCATATATTTATCCCTCTTCTCCCCCTAGACTCCTGGAAACTACTGACTGTTTTAATGTCTTTATAGTTTTGCCTTTTTCAGAATGTCATATAGTTGGAAACATACAGTTTGTAGTCATTTCAGACTGCCTTCCTTCACTTAATAATATGTGCCTAAATTTCCTTCACATCTTTTCATGACTTGATAGCTCATTTCTTTTTATTACTGAATATTATTCATTGAATGGATGTGCCACAGTCTGTTTACCCATTTACCTACTAAAGACTTCCTGGTTGCTTCCAGTTTTTGGCAACTGTGAATAAGACTATTATAAATATGTGTGTGTGGGTTTTTGTGTGGGTTTTTAATTTTCGACTTATTTGAACAAATACCTAGGAGTACAATTTTGCTGATCACATGGTAAGACTATGGTTAGCTTTTTAAGAAACTACCAACATATCTTCCAAGTCACTATACCATTTTGCATTACCACCAATGGTGAATGAAAGTTCCTGTTGCTCTACAACCTTGTCAGGATTTGGTGTTGTCAGTGTTCTGGATGTACCATTCTAATAGGTGGTGTCTCATTGTTGTTATAATTCGCAATTCCCTAATGACAGATGAAGCTGAGCATACTTTCATGTGCTTAATTTGCCATCTGTATATCTTCTTTTGTGAAATGTCTGTTTAGATCTTTTGACCTACTTTTAATTGAGTTGCTATATTAGGTGTTATTTGTTCTGTCTTGGATTACAAGTCTCTTATCATATATGTTTTCAAATATGTTCTCCCAGTGTGTGTCTTGACATTTCATTCTCTTTTCAGTGTCTTTTGCAGAACAGAAGTTTTAATTTTAATGAAGTCCAGCTTCTCTGTTTTCTCTTCTGTATTGTGCTTTTGGTGTTGTATCAAAAAAAATCATTGCCAAACCTAAGGTTGCTTAGAATTTCTCCTATGTTATCTTACAAAAATGTTAATAGTCTTGCTTTTACCTTTAGGTCTGTGTTACATTCTAAGTCCCTTTTTGTGAAAGGTGTAAAGTCAGTGTCTAGATTCAATGTTTTTGCATGTGGATGGTCAGTTGTTCCAGCACTATTTGTTGGAAAGCCCGCCCTTTCTCCATTGCCTTTGATCTTTACTTAAAGATCAGTTGACTGTGTGTGGGGGTAAACGTCTGGGCTCTTTATTTTACTTCATTGCTCTATGTGTCTGTTCATAAACCAGTGTCACACTTTCTTGATTACTATAGTTTTACAGTAAATCTTGATATCTGATAGTGTCAGTTTTCTGCGTTTATTCTTCTTCTCAGTGTTATGTTGTGCTTTCAGAGTATCTTTGTTCCTCTGTAGATAAAGATGCTTTTTCCCCCTCCTGGCTTCTTTCAAGGTTTTCTCTTTGCCTTTGGTTTTCTGTAGTTTGTATAGAATATTCCCACATGCAGATTTTGTCCTCTGAAAGTCCTGGATTTGTGGTTTGCTGTCTGTCATTATTTTGGAACATTCTTGGATACTATTTTAAATATCTCTTCCATTCCTATCTCTTTGCCTTCTAGCATTCCCATTATGTTATATCACAGCTTTTAAGTGCCCCACAGTTCTTGGATGCTCTGTTCTGCTTTCCATCCTTTTTTCCCTTTGCTTTTTTCAATTTGGGAAATTTCTGTTGCGTTATCTTCAAGGTCACTGATTCTTCCCTTGGTTATGTTCAGTCTCATGATGAGCCCATCAGAGACATTCTTCATTTCTGTTAATATTTTTTTGTTTCTAGCATTTCCTTTTGATTCCTTCTTGTAGTCTCAGTATCTCTGCTTATATTACCCCTTTTTTTTTCATATTGTCCACTTTTTCCGTTAGAATCTTTAAAGTATTGATCATGTTTAATTTAACTTTCTGGTCTTTTAATTCCAAAGTCTCTGCCATATAGTCTGGTTCTAATGTTTCCTGTGTCTCTTCAGCCTATGTTTTTTCTTGTTTTTTAACATGCTATCAATTTTTGTTGAAAGCCAGGCATAATGTGTTGGTTCACACAAACTGAGGTAATACAACTTTAGAGTGAGGTTTTACATTTATCTGGTTAGGAGTTTGGCTGTCTAATGTTTCTTGTAGCTGAAGGTGTTGGAAGCTTCAGTTTCTCCTAGTGTCCTAGTTTTTGTCTCCCTGTTATCACTGAATATCCGTAGAAACTCTTTCTCAAATAGGTTCTGTGTCTTGCAGCTCTCTCATTTGTAATCCAGTGTTATTTTATTAAGCCCTGTTGCTGTGGTATAAGGTATTGTGGAGAGGAGGCAGTCTATAGTCTTGTAATTGAAATATCAATTTTTCAAGTGGACTTAACTTTTGGGGCTGTTACCCTCCGAATAGTAACTTAGCCTTTTACCTTTTTTTTTTTTTTTTTTGCTTCTTAATTATGATGGACTTTATTTCTGAGTTACTTTCAATAAAATTTATAAAGATAATGATACAAGTTATTCATAGTCCAATGCACAGGTTTTCATAATGGTCTAAGTACCGCTGTTGAAGGGTTGGCAGAGAGCTCGAGCGTTCGCTCACTGAGCATTTCTCCCCATTTTCCCCTTTATGATACGAGGTTCTGGGCATGTAAGTCATTATTTTCATTGCTACTTCTTGGTTCATTCCCAGTAAACAGAAAACACCAAATAGACTTTAAGTAAGTTCATTTTTTGAAACCTACACTCATGATAAAAGTAGTTCTAGAGCCAATGATCTCAGAAGGATCTGGCCCAGTGGCAAACCTACAAACCTACAAGCAAATACCCATGACTAACCTGTTTCCTGGCTTCTATCTCCCTTCATCCACTTTGCAATAACCACTAATAAAAGTAACTTTTTACCATATGATTTTTCTATTTCTCAAAAGTGTGACATGTTTATAAAAAATATTAGTTTACAAACTGGAAGATGATAAGCATGCCAATATTATTTGTCCAAACTGACACCCTAGTGAGTTGGCAGTCTAATGTAAGCCTTTTACGTTTTGTCTTCTCTTTCATGAGACGGCAATGATTCAGGGGCTTTTGCTTCTGGCAAGCTGTGATTCTTTGTATTCAACTTTCTCCCCAGTTTTGGGGGTGGCCGTTTGCCCTGTGACTGCAATCTCTAGTGGAACCAAGAAGAATTGTTCATTTTTTTGGTTTGCTCGGCATTTTTTCTTGTTGTGAGGTTTGGAGTGACAACTTCCAAGCTTTTTACATGTCAGAACAGAAACTGGAAGCTTTTTCCAGGATTCATAGACAAAGTACACACACAAGGACACACAGATACAAACACAGTAATCTTTACAAAAATCCTATTTAGAATAGATACAAAAATATGAGTGAAGAACAGATCTGCAAAAGATGTATAAGCTCTATAAAGTGAAAATTAGGAACCTTTACTGAAAGACAAGAAAAAAGACCAAAAATAAATGTAGAGATATATTTTTTCTTAATATAAGACAGAGTTAATATAATGAAGTTCAAATCTTCTACAAATTCAATGTAATTCTAATAAAAATCCCGATAATATTTCTTGTATAATTTAACAAACTGACTCAAAAATCTCTGAGGATTACTGAAGTCCCAATATTAATCAAAATATTTCCACCTACCAGATATGAAGATTTACTTTAAATCAGCACTTATTAAGGCAATATGTAGTGTTAGCACAGAGATAGAAAAATAATCCAGCATTGTCAAAAAGAGATCACAGAAATAGGCCTATACGTATACGTAAGAAAAAAAGATTTATGCCAGACCAGGCCTTGTAGATCACTGGGGAAAGGATGGGCTATTTTATTGAAGTTATTCTGTAATAATTGATTATCTATATGGAAAACAATAAAATTAGATTTTTTACCCTATACCACATAAAAAAATCAATAAATACTAATTGGATTAAAGTACAAAAATCAACTTCAGAAGTATAAAACTTACACAAATCTGCATATTGACATGTATTGTTTTCATTTCAAATAGTATTCTTTTTCTGACCTGATTTCTAAACTCTTGACAGTGCTGGCTGCTGACAGTGATTGGTGTCTTTGTATCCTTAGGTATTCAACCACCTCGTTCATTTCAAAAAGAAAGAAAGAAACTGTTAAGAGCCATTATGTTCAGATCATAATTCCACTTATGCAGTGTCCCTCTACGGACAATTGTCTCAGCCAGTTTTGAATTTTCAAAGAATTAGTTGTTTATCCCTGTAAAATTCCAGGTTATTGATAAGCACAACATGTGGTTAAGAATTTTGGAGTGGGAAGGATCTGGATTTGAATCCTGACTCTGATTCCTGCTACCTGTAAAGCCAGGCTCAATTGACTTAATATTCTAAGTCTCATTTCCTCTGTGTACAATGTGAGTATTGTAACAATTCCTACCTTGTAAGGCTTGGGATAAAATTAAGTCAGATAGCATAAAACAAACAAGCAAACAGCACAGTGTTTGATACATAATTAATACTTAACCCTTGTTGACTATCACCTTAACTTCTTCTAATATATCAGAAAAATCCCAGAAATTGTTGTGAGTACATTTTAAGGATAATATACGTAGGATGCTAAGAAGTTTCTTTGTGTATAGTAAGTACTGTACAAGTATTTGCTACTACTTTCGATTTACTATACTTAGGGAAGTAAATACAAAATATGACACTGAAGCTTACAAGATAATTATTCGTGGAAAGGATAGCTGACTGTGACGTTACAGGATACAGATAAGAGTTGGTGTGGAGGTGGTTGAATATAGGTTTCATTTTATTGCAAACTCATTATAAGCCAACAGTATAATGTGGCTCAAACAAAGCTAGGATGAATAGAATTAGATTGATACAAAGTAAAGTGTTCAGAGCAGTGGAGATGCTAATTTTCCTCTTTGCTTCCCTGGCCACACCTTAGCTGATGTATCCTTTTCTCTTTGGGCCACCACACATTCAGCTGCTTCTTGGCAACTTAACGTATGCCTCTAAGAAGAAATCAAGATGCTAAGAGATCTTGAAAGCAGCCTGCATGGGGAAGGGCTCAGGATTACAGCCGAAGAGTCTCAACATGATGGAAGGAATATTTAAGGAAGAAATTTTGAGTTATTCTCAAATACTTAAAGGCTTTCAGAAAAAAATACAATATTTTGAGCTATTGAAAAAATTAAATTATCCACCTTACAAGTCTTCTTCATCATTGGATGCATAGAAACCAAGAAATATATTCACTTGTCAGGGAAATTAGAGAATATTTGTGGAAATGGTTGAAAAGTTAGATTACATAAATTTATGATCTTTCCTATCTTTAATATGTGGAATTGGAAGGAACTTTTCTAAAATCAGTCCATTTAAAGGTAATGTCCAGTCTCCTACACCTTCCCCTTTAATGACCCCAGTGCTTGATGTCTGGAAATGGGAACTTCTGAGTTTATACCGTGTATGTATTCTTAGGGGGGTATGTGTAACTTGACTGATGTATAATTTACATACTGGTTATAATTATAATACAAATACTGGTGGCCATTCATCTCTTATTTAACTTGAATCTTTATGATCAATTTTCTTTTGGCAAATTTTGCTTCTTGGATAATTAGGTGTTGTTCATTCAATAAATGATTGCTGAAAATATTATATGGCATAACCGGCAACTGATGAGTTAGGCAAGGCTTGTGCTCTGATGGAGAAGGTAGTCTAGCATGGGGGTCAAGTGTATAGGTGAACAATTATAAGATAGTACATTGTGTATTACTTCGAGACCATACAGGAGCTTCATTACATCAGAGAGCATATCCATTTTATACTCTCTAGAACCTAGTAGAGTTCCTGCTGTGTATTAGGCCTTCAATAAATAGTTGTTGAATAAACTGATGAATTCTTAGTATGCTCTGTTTAAGCTTTATTCAAAACAATAACTGGACCTTAATGAGTAGCATAATTTTTTTTGAACTGTAATTGATTTAACAATGCTGTGTTAGTTTCTGGTGTATAGCGTAGTGATTCAGTTACATATATATATATATATATATATATATATATATATATATATATATATATATACACACACACTTAGGGAAGTATACCTATATATATATATTCCTTTTCATATTCTTTTTCATTGTACATTATTGCAAGATATTGAATATAGTTCCCTGTGCTGAACATTAGGACCATGTTATTTATCTATTTTATATATACTAGTTAGTATCTGCAAATCCCAGACTCCTAATTTGTCCCTTCCCCCTTTCCCCTTTGTAACCATAAGTTTGTTTTCTATGTCTGTGAGTCTGTCTCTGTTTTGTAAATATGTTCACTTGTGCCATTTTTTTTTGAGATTCCATATATAAGTGATATGAAAGACATGATATTTGTCTTGCTCTGTCTGACTTACTTCACTGAGTATGATAACCTTCAGGTCCATCCATGTTGCTGCAAATGGCATTATTTCATGCATTTTTATGGCTGAGTAGTACTGCATTGTTCACATGTATGAGCGTATGTGTGCAGAGACACTGTATTTCTTCTTTATCCAGTCATTTGTCGATGGACATTTAGGTTGTTTCCATGTCTTGGCTATTGTAAGCAGTGCTCTGTGAACACTGGGGTGCATGTATCTCTTTGAATTAGAGTTTACTACTTAATGGGTAATATGATTTTTTTTTATCAAATAGATCTTTATTTCCCAGATTTACCAAATATTAAATAAAATAGATTTAGCCTAAATTCCTTTTCTCTACAAAATGTAAGTTCCTAAGTCATAATTTATGTAATAAATGGCTCATGTCCAACCATCGGTACATATTGGCAGGTGTATACTCAAAATATAAACCAAATCTGAGTATTTCTCAATATCTCCACTGGTACTCCTCTTGTCTGAAGCACTGTCATTTCTCACCTGAATATTTGCAAGAGTTCCCAATAGATCTCCTTGCTTCAATTCTTGCTCTACTTCAATATTTTCCACATCAAAGCTCAATCATTTCTTTAAAGCATAAGTCAGACACCACTTAAAGCAGAAGTAAGGATGTTCATGAAGCTCCAGTTTTTCCCTCTCTCACCTGGAGTAAAAGCCACACTCCTTGCAGTGGCCAACAAGGCCCTGTCTAATGTGATACTCTGCTGCCTTTCTGACCACACCTCTT
Organism: Camelus dromedarius; assembly: GCF_036321535.1. Taxonomy (NCBI): domain Eukaryota; kingdom Metazoa; phylum Chordata; class Mammalia; order Artiodactyla; family Camelidae; genus Camelus; species Camelus dromedarius. The sequence goes on along the minus strand of NC_087465.1, from coordinate 22,786,307 downwards.
GATGCTTGCCCTCTGTCTCTGCTCAGACTATACCAGCCACCTTGCTGTTCCTTGGACTTGCCAAGCGTGTCTCCCCATCTGGCCCTTTCACCTGCCATTTCTTCTTCCTGGAATACTTCCTGCCCCACCTCCATTTTCACTTGGTTTGCTTTCTTATTTTCTTTGTATATAATGACTGATATTTATCATCAAATAATCATTGTAAACATGGTCTGCAGCGTGTATTAGAAAATAGTGAAAACCTTGTTGTAGATGTACGGTCTAGCTTAGAATATAAGATGGTTGATTCTTGAGTCAAAATGTTTGGGTTGAGAAACTAGTTCTGCCATTCTAATTGTTTTCTACATTCCTCTAAATCTCAAACTGTTTCTTTGTATGATAGGTATATATGTCAGTCTCATTGGGCTTCTCAGGGGGCTAAATAAGATATTGTGAAATGCTTGCGTGGCTCATAGTATATGCTTAATTAATGTCATTATTATGTCGGTATGATTCCTGCCTAACATTGGTAACTAAATTGATATAGTTACAATTGGGTTAAAAATATAATCTGCATATTATTTTTTTTACCAGAAAGTATATCTTAAATATTTTTCCATACTGCTAAATAGCTTTAAAATGGTAAAATAATTTTGAGCCCTATGTGTATTATGGCATGTAATGGAGACATCATAATGTTTATACCTTTTAGCTAACAATTTGCTTTTATTATTGCACTGCAATAAATATTCACCTGGCTATTATACCCTTTTACATATTGAGATAGCCCCTTAGTGAAATTCATGGATTCATGGGTCTACGTCTGTTGGTTGAAGTCGTCTGAAACTTATTTATGAGTCCTGTGAAATTTGCTCATTACTTTTCACAAGATGGTATGAATGTATACTACCACAATATAAAATACTTACACATATATACATTTATTTCATTTTGTTCTATTTAGAAAAAATAGAAAAAGAAGTGAGGAAAGAGAAATATCTGATTAGTGCTAAATAAATTTAAAATCATTTTTATTTTATTATTAGCCTCAAGACAAATAAGCTAATTAAAGAATGTCCAAGTTCTTTAAATGTGTATAATTGTTAAATATTTGCATTAAAAAGCTATTCACTCATATTGCTTTATTTTAACTAGAAATAAGTATATAAGAAAAAATAGATCATCAGAAATTGTCATTAATTGACCTTTAAAAACTTAGAAATAACTTTGAGTCCACTGAGTTGGTGGTCATGGTTAAGAACGTAAAGACATTGTTTGAAAGTAAGGTGTGCACGCAACAGTGTGCCCCTAAAAGTAATAATAACCGGATAGAATGACATTTTTTTAAAAGTTCCATCTTGAAGCTGATGCACCTGTTTGATCATTTGGCAAAGCTGCCCTTCTATTGTTGTTTAGAAAACAAAGTGGTTGGTCTAATTGCCCCACTGGTAACAATTCTGCAGAGAAGTTCTCATTTATAGCCTTGGTAGCTGAATTCTGTACTGCTGAGAATTAAATGACCCAGGGTAGTGAAATCTAGTGATAGAGACATGAGGAATTAATTAATTTCTTTCCTCTTGAATATGACTGTTTTTCTAATATTTTACTCAACTGAATAGATGAAGACCTGTAATAAGTCAATCTGTAATAAGTCAGATTATATATGCTAAATCCATGCTGATTATTCTTTTTTTTCTAAATTTCAGTATAAAGAACGTAACTCCCAAAGTAGGAGACCCTGAAACCCGTAAAGCTATTCGCCGTGCCTTTGACGTATGGCAGAATGTAACTCCTCTGACGTTTGAAGAAGTTCCCTACAGTGAATTAGAAAATGGCAAACGTGATGTGGATATCACCATCATTTTTGCATCCGGCTTTCATGGAGACAGTTCTCCCTTTGATGGAGAGGGAGGGTTTTTGGCACATGCCTATTTCCCTGGACCAGGAATTGGGGGAGATACTCATTTTGACTCAGATGAACCATGGACTCTAGGAAATCCTAATCATGATGGTAAGTGCATAGTTTTATTCATTGTAATTTTTTCTCCTTTTATTTATATTTTTGGAATTTCCAAGTGATTTACTAATATGCAAACTGAATCTAAACAAACTAAATTTGTCTTTAAAATTATCAAACAAATACTGAGGCTTTTTGTAACATTTTAGAACAAGAGTTTCTATGGGTCACTAGACTAATAATTTTTCATGTGGCTTTTGATTAAAGAATAGAACTTTACACTGTTCTAAATACTCTAAAGTGAATTTTGTTTTCTATAAAATGTCATTTAAAAGATTCCATAGTTTTCAAATCATAGGACATGCATTAAACAAATTCTGTGATTTTTTTTTTTTTACTCTTTATTCCAGAGTTCCCACTTGAAATTTAACCCTGATTAACATTTGTGGTGTGGCTTCTGTATCTTTTTTTTTTCCCCCCCATTACCACCTTTCTTTTTTTTTTTTTTTAGATTGAAGTACAGTGAATCATAATGTGTCAATTTCTAGTGTACAGCACAATGTCCTAGTCATGTATATATATACATATATTCATTTTCATATTTTTTTCATTAAAGATTATTACAAGACATTGAAATAATTCTCTGAGCTAATATAGAGGAAATTTTTTTAAATCTATTTTTAATATATAGTGGGTAACATTTGTAAATCTCAAACTCCCATATTTATCCCTTCCCACCCCCTTTCCCCAGTAACCGTAAGACTGTTTACTAAGTCTGCCAGTCTGTTTCTGTTTTGTAGATGAGTTCATGGTGTCCTTTTTTTTTTTAGATCCCCATATGAGTGATATCATATGGTATTTTTCTTTCTCTTTCTGACTTACTTCACTTAGAACGATGATTTCTAGTTCCATCCATGTTGCTGCAATTGGCATTGTTTTATTCTTTTTTATGGCTGAGTAGTATTCCATTGTATAAATATACTACAAATTCTTTATCCAGTCCTCTGTTGATGGACATTTAGGTTACCTCCATGTCTTGGATATTGTATATAGTGCTGCTGGGAACATTGAGGTGCATGTATCTTTTTGAATTAGGGTTCTCTTCAGATATATACCCAGAAGTGGAATTGCTGGGTCATATAGTAGGTCTGTTTTTAGTTTTTTGGGGAATCTCTATACTGTTTTCCATAATGGCTGCACCAACAGTGTAGGAGGGCTCCCTTTACTCCACACTGTCTCCAGCATTTATCATTCATCGAATTTTGAATGATGGCCTTTCTGAATGGTGTGAGGTGATAACTCACTGTAGGTTTGATTTGCATTTCTCTGATAATTAGTGATATTGAGCATTTTTTCATGTGCCTATTGGCCATTTGTATGCCTTCACTGGATAATTCCTAGTTTAAGTCCTCTGCCCATTTTTGGATTGGGTGGTTTGTTTTTTTTATTAAGTTGTATGACCCGTTAATATATTCTTGAAATTAAGCCTTTGTCAGTCACATCATTTGCAAATATTTTCTCCCATTCCGTAGGTTACCATTCTGTTTTCCTTTTGGTTTCCTTTGCTGTGCAAAAGCTTATAAATTTAATTAGGTCCCATTTGTTTATTTTTGCTCTTATTTGTATTGCCTGAGCAGTTTGCACTAGGAGAACATTGCTAAGATTTATGTCAGATAATGTTTCTCCTATGTTTTCTTCTAAGAGATTTATTGTGTCTTGTCTTATAATTAAGTCTTTAAGCCATTTTCAGTTTATTTTCATGTATGGAGTGAAGGAGTGTTCTAACTTTATTGATTTACATGCTGCTATCCAGTCTTCCCAGCACAATTTGCTGAAGAGACTGTCTGTTCTCCATTGTATATTTTTGCCTCCTTTGTCAAGATTAATTGACCATAGGTCTATGGATTTATTTTTGGGTTCTCTATTCTGTTCCATTGATCCATATATATCTGTTTTTATGCCAATACCATGCTGTTTTGATTACAGGACCTTCATAGTATTTTATAAAGACTGGGAGGGTTATTCCTCCAGCTTCATTCTTTCTCTTCAATATTGTTCTGGCAATTCTGGGTCTTTTGTGATTCCATATAAATTTTAGGATTGTTTGTTCTAGTGAAAAATGTCCTGGGTAGTTTGATAGAGATCATGTTAAATCTGTAGATCACCTTGGTGAGTATGACCATTTTAATGATATTGCTTCTTCCAATCCAAGAGCATGGGATATCTTTCCATTTCTTTAAGTCTTCTTTAATTTCCTTAATCAGTGTTTTGTAGGTCTCTGTGTTTAAGTTTTTCACCTCCTTGGTCAGATTTATTCCTAAGTATTTTATTGTTTTGGATGCAGTTTTAAAATTTCTTTACTTTCTTTTCCTGCTAATTCATTGTTATCATAAAGAAATGCAACTGATTTTTGTATGTTAATCTTGTATCCTGCTCCCTTGCAGAATTCTTTTATTAGCACTAGTAGTTTGTGTGTGTGTGTGGAGCTTTTAGGGTTTTCTATGTATAGTATCATGTCATCCACATATAGTAACAATTTTACCTCTTCTCTTCCAATTTGGATCATTTTATTTCTTTTTCTTGCCTGATTGCTGTGGCTAGGACTTCCAAGACTATGTTGAATTGAAGTGGTGAGAGTGGGCATCCTTGTCTTGTTCCAGATTTTAGTGGAAGCTGTTCAATTTTTCACCACTGAGTACTATGCTGACTGTAGATCTGTCATAAATAGCTTTTATTTTGTTGAGATATATTCCCTCTATACCCACTTTGGTGAGATTTTTTTTTATCATAAATGAGTGTTGAATTTTATCAAATGCTTTTTCTGTATCTATTGAGATCATCATGTGATTTTTGTCCTTTCTTTTGTTGATGTGGTGTATCACATTGATTGCTTTGCATATGTTGAACCAGCCTTGTGTTCCTGGGATGAATCCAACTTGATCATGGTGTATGATCTTTTCTATGTGCTTTTGGATTCTGTTTGCTAATATTTTGTTGAGGATTTTTGTATCTATGTTCATCAGCGATTTTGACCTGTAATTTTCTTTTTTGGTTGTGTCTTTGTCTGGTTTTGGTATCAGGGTGATGGTGGCTTCATAGAAGGAGTTTGGGAGTACTCCCTCCTTTTCAGTCTTTTGGAAGAGTTTGAGAAGGACTAGTGTGAGTTCTTCTTTGTATGTTTGGTAGAATTCCCCAGTGAAGCCATCTGGTCCTGGACTTTTGTTTGTGGGGGCATTTTCTATTGCTAATTATATTTCATTTCTAGTGATTGGTCTGTTCAAGTGGTGTATTTCTTCTTGATTCAGTCTTGGTGGACTGTATGTTTCTAGAAAGTTATCTGTTTCTTCTAGGTTGTCCAGTTTGTTTCCATAGAGTTATTCATAGTATTCTCTTATGATATTTTGTATTTCTGTGGTATTGGTTGTAATTTCTCCATTTTCTTTTCTTATTTTATTTATTTGTTTTCTCTGTCTTTTCTTCTTGGTGAGCCTGGCCAGAGGTTTGTCAATTTTGTTTACTCCTTCAAAAAACTAGCTCTTGGTTTGATTGATTGTTTCTATTTTTTTAAATCTCTATTTTATTTTTTTCCTCCCTGATCTTTATTATTTTCTTCCTTCTGTTGACTTTTGGTTTTGTTTGCTCTTTTTTTTCTAATTATTTTAGGTGGTAAGTTAGTTCGTTTATTTGAGATTGTTCTTTTTTGAGGAAGGCCTGTATCACTATGAAATTCCCTCCTAGGACTGCTTTTGCTGCATCACATAGATATTATGTGGTTGTGTTTTCATTGTTGTTTGTCTCTAGGTGTTTTTAAATGTCTTCTTTGATTTCATCATTGATCCATTGTTTTTTTTAGTACCATGTTGTTTCTAATCTGTAACATTTTGCCCCCTGTCTTTTGTCTTTATAATTTTCTTGGTCTCCCAATCTGATACAACTACATAAGTTATTTTTTATTATTCTTTATTTTTTATCAACTTTAGTTTCTTGCATATCTAACATATCAATGTTCTAAACTTTATGATTATTCTGATATCCAAAAATAATGTAAAGACGAAATCTCAACAACTAAAAGAATAGTTACTTGATATAAGAAACGTGTGTTTCTTCCTAGGCAAAAATCCATACTTTACTTTTATGTTTAAAAATATTCACAAAATTATAGGATTTGAGAAGTATAAGTAGCCATCTTCATAGTTCTTGTAATCAAGACTTAAATATTTTTCTTTCACACCACAGTAGAATGTTGAATATGTAAGCGTGCATTGTTTAATGACAACTAATCAGCTAATAAAACTCTTAATGAGTCCTTTATAAGTTAAGCCCAGCCATCAAATTAAGTTTTGTTAGTTCATTAGAAGAGTTAATTAGCTGGATTAGTGTAATAGCCTTGCAATTTTAGAGTATGCAGAGTTCAATCACATTAAGAACAGAATGAATTAGGTTGAGTTAAACTTAAAATAACATTAATTTTCAAAGAAAGGAAATATAATAAATAACTGTTCATGTTTTCCAAAATAAGATAAAATTTCTGGTATTAAATAAAATGATCTTTTGAATTGTCATTAATAAGTGTATTTATTATAATATAAAATTATTATTTTATTTTAAGAACTAGTTTGGAGACTTATGGCAAAATATGTTGGGAGATTTCATTATCATGGAATTAAAAGCCAAATACTTTGGAATCAAACAGATCTGCGTTCCTGGCTAATTGCTCATTAGCTCAAGACACCTCTAACATACTGCGTAGTTGATTTCATTCTTTATCTTATATTGCAGGGCTGGAAACATTGTAAGTAAATTGGTTTCTATTCAGACATATTTAACTTACTCTATACCTGAGTATCTTATTATAAAATGCCTGCAACATAACAGTTGACCCATACTGGTTGATGCATAATTTATTTAAAATTAAATGTGTTTATTTTATCAAAATCACACAGGCATTCTAATGAAGTAGTCCAGAATTCTTTAAGTCACTTGTTAACATTGTTTTGAATAATTGAAGAAAATTTTCATTGTAAATAATTGAGAAAAAATAGCACTTATAATGGTAGAATTTTGCTGACACAGGGAAATCTGTATTTGATTCCAGGGGAAAGATTTTCTTCTAAACTTCTAAACAGAGAAAATTATATTTTATTTTGATAATGAATCTAATTGTTAAGATACTTTAAATCTGTAGCTTTGAAATTGTGTTAATTTGGCATGTGACCTCATGAATTTAAAATTGTTTTAAAATTATATGTGAAGGAGACGGTGCCTATTAAATGACCTGTATTTTCTCTCAAAATATTGAAATCATCAAGAAAGCTGCACAAATCCTTTAGAATGTATCCTCTGGATACAATAGCTGGATTATTTTAGGCATCAACCAATGCTTTTAAAAATAAGAAATTTTAAAAAAATCTATAGGGGCATTTGAAGTGACATAGGAAATAAGAATTTTTCCACTGATTTGAGTATGATTGATATTACAAATGCTTGTGTGTTTTGTGTAATTTAAGACTTTTTTCAAGGGATATATATGTTGGAAAGAATTGTGAAATAAAACATAGGAGGTAAATGTGTACAATCCAGTCAAAGGACTTTTGACTCAGATTATATTATATTATATATTTGATTTTATTGCCTTTGATTGCCTTTTAACTTATACTGTAGAAACATAAAAATATTTTTGTACACACACATACTATTAAAATCCTAAACAAAACAGTTATATAATATTTAGTGTTCCATTTGGAGGAAGATATTTCTTTACTGGTCCAATGGGAATATTTTTTTTCTTTTGAGTGAGCTGAAAGGAAATGATTCTGCAAAATAATAATGTTTCAGAATTATAGGAGAAAAGGGAAAAGTTGACTGACTGTTCAAGATGTAACACCATAAGGATTGACTGCTTAATTGAAATTCAAACTTTTAACTAGCAACAGCAGGGCAGCTCGGGTAATGTCATGTGAAGTACTGATCATTTATCAAAAGAAAAGCCTCTAGCTTTGTTGTGGTACTGGTGAATGTGTGGAGAATTAATCCATGTGTACATCCCAGATGCTATCTGTAAGATTGTCTTTTTGTATCACAAATATACATGCACAATTCTGACATTTTCATTAATAAACTTTCTTTTCTTTACTCCAGTCCTCCAATGCCCCCAGCTTACTTACCTGAAAATTTTTCTTTCTCTCCTATTCATAGCTCTTAAGCACCTAGAAAATAGAGAAGCTTGACAATTTAGCAAAAATGCAAATGAAAGAACCTCTTGATAAGTACCCAGCTCATTTTCCACAGCACATTGCTCAGCTAATGAAGGCAATTTGAATTCTGTCTACCTCAAATGAGATAAACAGTATCTTTGGCTGCCAGTAAACCTTAATTCATCGTTATCCACTTTCCTATCAATTTGCTTATAGTCATGATAGCTTTTGAAACTTAAGGTAATGTCCATTAAGCAGGTTACCCACTAGTTACATTAAAATAAATAAACACACACACACACACACACACACACCCCATACACACAGCCCTAATAAAATAATGCCTTTCTTTTCCAAGACATTTTGTTTTTGTTCATGGAGTGGATAAGCAGAACATGTGCATACTAATTCTAAATAGAAAATGCTACTGTGATATGGTTTTTGAAAAGAGTACATTGCCTGAATGTGAGTTGGAAAATTTAAATCTAGCAAAATGTTGAGATTCATTTTGAGCGTCATTATCATATTGTTTCCTTGGCTATCGTATAACGTTTAAATGGTACTGTCAATTGCAAACACAAACCTACCACAAAGATTATTTCTAATCAGACAAGTAATCTACCACAGTCAGGATTTCAAATTGATAATCTCCAAACAAAATGCTTATCTATTAAAATGATATATAAAACTATGACAGAGAAACTAGATGTATATCTTATTTTACCGTGCAGCTGCAATTCTACTAACAAAAAGAATGCATTGCATTGGCTCTGTTTATTGTCAAAAAGGTCACTGCCTAAAGTCAGAAGGTGATCAGGAGGTGCTGTTGTAGCAGTCTATCTAAAAACTAAGGAGAGATGAAGGATGATGAAAATTTCATCTGAGACATCAAAATCCTTAAATCTGTTGCATCATTGCAAAGGTTAATTTTATGTGTCAAGTTGATTGCGTTAAGAGATGCCCAGATAGCTGGTAAAATATTAGTTCTGGACGTGTCTGAGGGTGCTTCTGGAAGAGATTATCTGATTCAACAGGCTGAGTAAAGAAGATCCTTCTTCACCGACGTGAGCGGGTATGAGCCAATCCCTTGGGGGCCAGAATAGGACAAAAGAGGAAGGGTGAATTCTCTCCCTTCTGGAGCTGAGAAGGACATTTTTTCCTGCCTTTGTACATCACAACTCCTGGTTCTTAAGCATGTGAATTCAGACTGAATGATACCATCAATTTTCCTGGTTTTCTAATTTGTGGACAGTAGATCATGGGGCTTCTCGGCTGCCATAATCTCATGAGTTAATTCCTATAATAAATCTAGTCTTATTTAGCCATATATATCCTATTGGTTCTGTTTCTCTGGAATCCTTGATGAATATTATTATTAAATATGAAATTTTACATCCAAGCCCACTCATTCTTTGACTAGACCAAGTATAAGTTAAATATCTTCATGATACGATGCTTGAGTCAATGGTCACAATTTGTGTAGGCCAGGGAGAGTTAACCTTCTCTAGGAGAGAGTTTGTTATTGGTGTGTGAATACAGGTTACCAAGAGGTGAACCTAGGCTAAGGCCAGCTGTCTGCCACTTGCCAACCTTTTCTGCTCATTCTGCAGCTACAACTGCTGTATAATGTTTCTCAGATGCCTACAGGATTTGGACTTTTGATCTTTGAGAACAGGAAGGGTTAGATGCCAAACAGATATTACCAAGACGCCTAGAAGTGCCACAGTCTGGGGGAATATTGTCTAGATGTACCAGCCCTGTGCTTTTTGAAGATATGGGAAGGAGCTGATATGATTGGACAGCCAAGTACCTTAACCCACCCTTTATGACCAGAGTGCTTATTGAACTTGTAAATTCTAAAAATATTAGCACTCTAACCCATAGTTCTTACCTTACCATGTTTTACTAAAACTTGGGAGCTCTCTCTCAAAGGAACTTGGCTTTCAAAACTATGATAGAGGTGTTTTTTTTTTTTTATTGTTTTTCAAAATCTGATTTACTTCCTGGAGTAAACTTTATTTTATTAAGCTTATTTCATTTCACTAGACTGGTGACCTAAAGCTTGATATGCTTGAGGTTTTCAAACCCTCTCAATTACATTGCTTCTTGTGATTAATGTGCAGCTTCTACTTGGTTATTTATTTTTAGATCTTTGTGTGCATCTAGAGAGTAGCAGGTGAATTGGTGTCGTCACACGCAAGATGGTCTTTTGTTATCTCAGTTTTACTGAATTATATAGATGGATCATGAATATTAAAATGCATATAATATAGAGCTCTTACTAAATTGAAAGATAAAGCCAGAAATTTCAATGGCTTAACAGAATAGAAAACTATTTCTTACTCATGTGTTGGGACAGTGGGACTGTCCAGTCACTCAGTCAGAGACCCAGAATCCTGGAGGCTCGGCCACCATAAATACGGGATTTCCAGTGTTGCTTCAGGCATCAACATCTAAAGAGCAGCTGAGTGAACCGAGGTAGGTTTGCTCATGGAAGGGTGTTATGTGCCAGACTGCAAGTGGTAAATAGCATTCCTGACCAAGCTCCACTAACTAGAATTCAATCCTACGGCCACACCTAATCACAGGGAAGCCTGGAGAAAGTTGTTGGGTTTGATGAGTCAGTGTCTGCCACTGTCTAATATCGAAGAATGATCATTTGATATTAGATATCCTGTTCTGTATCTGTGGGTAAGTGGCTTAAGCATAATTTGTCTTAATACAGATTATGACCTGTTGACCATTATTTAGTATCTGTTACTCCTCTCCTCAATTTATCTTCATATAGGTTACTTATCCTTAAATCTAGATAGATAACAAAGCAAAATTAAATGGGAGTTTCAAATTTAGCCACTAGTTTATCAATATAGAAAATTACTGTGTTTGTGTTTTTTTAAAAAATCCAGTTGTTTGGAATTAATAATTTTATATTTTTATTGCCTACATTTTCAAGACTATTAAGGAATCTCTACCTGAGTTTTGTGCAATTATTTTCCTGCAAAATTACAACCATCCCATTACAATACTACCATTTAGTAATTGCCTGACAGTTTAAACACAACAGAATTATCCACTAATTATTCTCACTTTTAATTTATAACTAATTTCTTCATTTGAAATCAGATGTTGCCACAACTCGCTTCTTCCTCAGTCTGTTGATAACATATGAGGGCAGCAGCAGAAACAGCCCTTGTTACAATCCACGGTGGAAGTTGTACTCTGTCGCTGATTGGATGCATCAGAGAACAAGTCAGTGGGCTGAGATGACGTTTCACGTCTGTTAGGCAAGGCTCTACTAGATACATGTGTGCTGAGCAGTGGAAATTGACCTAAGATCCTGGAATATCAGCCTGCTCTCCAGGTTTCAATTAAAGTGGTTATTTGACTAGTATCTGAAAAGAAAAGTAGGGAAATAAAGAATTAGTTTAAAAACTCATTCTGTGGCTTAGCATCAGTCTCATTAAATAATAGGAACAAAATTTATTTGACACTCTCTTAAATTCATCTTACATTTTTAACTCATTTGTTCCTCACAACAAACTTATAAAGTAGACAGTGTAATTTTGCAAGGAAATTGAGGCACAGAAAGTCTGGTAACTTGCTCCAGGTTAGCTAGTTAGGAACAGCAACATGATACAACGAAAAGGATGCTAAAGAATCTACTTGAAGATTCAGGAGAAAAGCCTATTGCTGAAAATATTTTATCAAGTGAACCAGAAAAGCAATATTGGAAACAACTCAAAATACCCGTAAAGGAAACAGGAAACCCGTTACTGCTGTAACAACTGAGTCTGTCATGTGCAAGAAAATCTTGGTAAGCATTTTCAGAAAAACATGGTAGGAGGAAATGATGTGAAATTCGAGGCTAGATATTAGAATACCTAGTAGATAGCTTCAGTGTAAGAAGTATAGATTCTCCCAAAGGAAAGAAGAGTGGAAAAATTAAAGCAAAAGAAATAAGCAAATACATAGTAGCAAAAATGTCTTATGCTAAATTACGACAGCAGTGTGCAATTCAGAAGGAGTCATTGTGTTCATCGCAAAATTAACTCAATTGGATCCATATGTAAATACATCCTACAAGTAAAGAAAAAAATCCCTTTCACCAATAAGCAGAAAAAAAAAAAATTCTTCTCAGAGGACTGAAAAACAAAGCGAATCATTGTTTTGCTTGTTTGTTTGTTTGTTTTAGCCTCTGGTATGCAAAGTGCTAAAAAAATGGAAGAAATGATTCATAATACTATTTTGTATACTAATGACTTACTTTTTAGTATTAAACTATATCTGTGATTTTAAAATATGTGTCTATAAATGATACTTGTTTTAGAAATCCTATCTGACCTGAGGGATAGTTCCTCGTGATTTGGCAATAATATAAAGACAGAAGCAAATTGTGATGTAAATATACAGCTTTGATATAAAATATGATGTTAACATAGAGGTCTGATATTACTGACTTTTCATACACTTTCCCTTCAATAAACATTTCATTGACAATTCTGGTGTTAGTAATATGGTGGAAATCTGCATTATATGGTAGGAACTGAAGGGAAAGACTAAACATTATATAAAATTCCAATAAAAATATTAATATTGCATACTGTTTTAAAAGATTTTTTTCTTGCAATCTAGGATAGAGATACAATACAATTATTTGTAATATTGATTATGAGAAGTACCATAATAGAGATTTTAAAAGGACACTCTTGAAATTCCTACTTCTGGAGGACTAAATGTTTTAAAGATTCTTCTTACTACTGAATAACTAGATAATCAATGAAGCATGCCTTTTTTGACTATATGGCATCACATTTAGGGAGTAATATCTCCAAAATATCAAGAAAACAGTGAACTGAAACTAGAGTTTTGCATAATCCACACATGTGAAAAGCAGAGATGAAGCCTTACCTTAGTTCAGAGGCACAGTGAGGAAGTTGAATCTGGAAATCCTGTATTAAAATGCCAGCACTTGGATTTAGACGACATGATCTCAGATTCATTGTACCACCCAGCCTACTCACACACTTGGCTCCCAGTATAAGCAAATTCATATTCTCTCTAGAGACAAGCATACTGGATTTAGGCTGTCAGATTTTTTTCACAGATGGGTATAATGTAAATGTAAGTTTACAATTAAAGATCACTAAACAGAAAAGAAAACCAAGCATCATGAATAAGAATCAGCTCTAAAAAAAAGAGACTGTTCTCCAGGAATTTAAGTTATTGAAATTATAAATTTAAGAAATATATAATTTCAAGATGATGGTATCTCTGAAAAGGGAAGATGGAATTATGGAAAGAAACAAGCAACAAGATACTATTACAAAAGACCAAGAAGAGCTGAAAAATAAAACCTAAAAGGGTAATAGTAAGAATAAAATATAATAATAATGGGTAGATTAAACAGCAGGCTGAAATTAGCTAAAGAACTAGTGAATAAAAAGATCTAAATAAATCCACAAATTACAGTGTGGAGAGCAAAATGGATGAAACATATGAAAGAAAGATTGAGATAAGGAAAATAGAACTAAAGATCTAATATAAATACAGTCAGAGTACCAGAAAGAGAGAAGTGGAAAAAAAAAGAAAGGAAAAGAAGCAATGCCTGAAGGCATACTAACTGATAATTACCTAGAAATAAAAGAATAACTCCACCCGTAGAAGAATCACGATTTATTCAAAGCAGCATAATTGCACACACACAGACACACTTTAGAGTAACTGCAGGGCACCAAAGACAAAGAATAGACTTTCAAAGCAGACATAGAGATGGATGGAAAAGACACTTCATCTACAACCCTGCAACTAGACAGGAAACTCCCCAGTCAATAAGGAAATCCAGCAGACAATGGAATATTTTGAAATGCTAAGAAAAAAATAACCATCAGGCTAGAATTATCCAATAACACTGTGTTTCAAAAGTTAGGATAACATAGCAAATTTAAAAAGGATAAAAAATGAGAAAGTTGTCCATTTATTTAATAATTCTAAAAGACTTCCTAAGACTTAAAAGAAATTAATTGTAAAAGAATCTTAGATAAAAGAAATAATTTTGATCAAAGAAATGAATAATGCCAAGTATGAAATTACACTATTATATACTCTATACAACTTAAAAGAGACAAAAGAACCTTATTAAATGATAATTGCATGAAAACCAGGGAGAGAGTCAATATTAAAATACTCTAAGATTCTTATATATTTTAAGAATAAGTTTAAGGAATTAATCTTATATCCTGGTAAACAGACAAGGTAAATTTTCAAGGGTAATTAATACAAAAAACTAAGCAGAGTATAATTTCTAAAATAGTAGAAGGAAAAACAGTAGAAGAAAACAAAAATAAATTTTAAAGTTGCAAAAGAAGAACCTACATTTTTTAAAAAATAAGGAAGGAACACTAATGGCATAAAAAGAATAAATTTTAAAATATTAATATAATTACTTTAAAATTCTAAACGTATCAGTAACTGCAATGAGTGTAAATAGACTAAACTTCCAGTTAAAAATCAAAGTTTTTAAAGTAAATAAAAACAAAATTCTGCTAGGTACAATTTATATACCCAAAGTGTTGCAGCAAGTGTCAGTAAGGATATACATCAGAAAGAACACTTATACATGTTGGACATGAGTATAAACTGTTCAAGCTACTGGCAAAGGGTTTGGCCAAAATCTAGTTAAAGTGAACATTTACATGTACTCTGATACAACAATTTTATATCTAGATTTAGTGACAGTCTAAACAAAGACTTGCCCTTGTTTACTAGTTAACATGCACAAGAATGGCTTCATACCAGCATCGTTTATAACAGCAAAAAAGAAGAACTAAAAGTCTGTGTATCAGAATGAATATATGATATTATTTATTTGCTTACAAAATGGGCTATGAAGTGGTAGGGAATTGTTACCACCACTATTCGCAACAATATTGATTCTTAACACAATAATAAGTGAACAGGGCAAATTGCAAAAGTCTAGATACAATATGATATCATTTGTTCTAAGATTAAAAAAAAATCCCAAAATAATAAAGTACAGGCATATAAATGAGCTTTTCAAACAAGGGAAAGGTATTACAATTTTAAGAATAGAATTAGCTCTGAGGGAAGCAGAGGAATGAAATATGGACAAAGCATGTAAGTCCATGTAAAGGAGTTGGCAACACTTCATTTTCAAGTTGGGAGGATAGGTGTCCAGGTTCACATTATGCTTATGCTATGCTTCATAATTTACATATATGTTAAGTAGGTTGTTTGACCTATACGAAATATTACATTATTTAAAAGGGTCTTGCTAAGAGTACAGAACCCAAAATGTTGTTTTATCTTAATTGAATTTCCCAATCACATTGAAACAAACTTTTCACGCGAAAGAAAGCATTTGAATTGAGAATTAAAGAAAAAGTATAATTTTGACAGAGAGAGATGGGAAGAAAGAAATATCAAGCAAAGGAACTATATGGAAAAAAATCATAGAGTGTAAAATAATTAGAACATCTTTGTCTAGAACAGGATTTCTCAACTTCAGCACTGTTGACATTTTGGGACAGATCATTTTGTTGGGTGTTGAGGAATTTCCATTAATGACACCATCCCTGGCCTCTATCCATAGATGCCAGCAGTAACCTCAATTAGAAATAATCAAAAGTGTCTTCCAACCAAAACTCTCTCCAGTCTTTGCCAACAGTCCACTGGGTGAGGTGGGGAGGTGTGGATCACAAACTCAGGTGAGACCACCGCTGATCTAGAGGATGGCATAATTAAACGTGACCAGTAGCAACAGCTAAAACTGTGAAGCTTGGTTTTATCCAATTTGTTGAAATCATTTAGTGACAGGTTGATGACGTCTGTTTCTCTGGTGGCCCATTGAAATCCACCAAACTAGTTTAATAAGGAAATAAAATGAACACACCTGTAATTTAGGATTTTTACTCGGTATGCAGCATATAAACTTATCTCAGAAGGAGGAAACTAGGAAGAGTTGATTTCTCTGTTGAAATTGTTCTGTGGCCCCTGGTCAATATTATCTCCTATACCACCATGTTACTTAAAATATGTACTAGAGAATTACAGAGTACTGAAAATGGAATAGAGTCTGAAAACAACCTACAAGCAATAGTGGATTTCATTAAAAAGAGATTACTGCACAAAATAAGACATATAAGAGTATGTAAGAATTTAATTTTAACTGTTAGACTTCAATTTTTCAGATGTGAAAATTCTGGTGACTCCATCCTACCTACCCAAAAAGTAGAAACCTTTGAATATTTGTCTTGGCAATTCTAGTTTAAATTTATTAAACTCATTACTTACAGTGTGTTTTTTTAAATTCTGATCACAGTCTCGAACTGTGTCTTGGATATATTTAATTCTACATTTGCTCATGCATTAAATACTTGTTTCTGATTACACACCAAGGTTTCAATTTTAGAATTGGAAAAATTGTCTCAAGTAGTATACAAGGCTTCTCAGAATAACAACTTATGTCCTATTTACTTAAATTTACTTTACATATATGAAATGGAATTTCACTCTAAGATTATTCTATATTATATTAACCTGTAATATATACAGATTATCCAATCTTAATTCTCATTTCTTTGATTTTTTATCTTAATTTTTTAAACCAAACTTTCCCATTTTTTTTCTGTTTCATAGTGTAAGTTTTCCAAATGTGCGTATGTGTGTACCTTTGTGACTGTGTGTAGAGTAAATCAGGTTTCCTTAGAGCAAAATTGGCACTTTGTTAGAACTTTCTTTTCATTTGCCAAGATATGCTTTTTTTATAGCCACGTGATCTTTTAATTTTATTATTAAATTATGCATATCGGATAGAAAATAAGATCAAGAAAACTGACATTCATTTAGTTCTAGCAGATTTACTCATTCTAGAACAGTGCCAAAGGAGGACATACTAGCAAGAAAATACATATTGTTATGGTATATCTAACACATTTTTCTGATTCCATACTAAACCAGTGGCAAAAAAAAAAAAAAACTAGTTTAATTAAAAGTTTTTAACCTAATTAAGCTTTTCTTTTAGAGCTCTTTTTGAGGGAGTGACTTTATCAAAAAAAATTTAGCTAGATGAGTGGTATTTAGGTTTTTTTACTTAATAGAAACATGCTGGGGAAGTGTTCATTTCTGTTTTGCAGTTTACTTCTCAGCAATGTGATCCAGAAAATTAAATTAGCTGTAATTTAAACCTTTAAATTTACCTCAGACTTTCAATGTAATTCCCTGGCCTTAGCAGACAACTGTGAATCTTAAATTGAAATCAGTTTATGAAATTATATTCACAGCTCTCCTTTCTCCCGCTTCTTTGACTTCAGTTCATTGTTTCCTTGTGAATTACTGCCTTTGGCAAAAATGGATGCATTTTATGCCCGCTACTCCTTCCGTCATAAGGTTCTATCAGCCCTCAGGACCGTGCATCTGTCTAAGCAGCCTTCTTTATCCTAACCGTTACCTCTTTCATTTGTAACTTTCTGGTCCACAAATACACACATTTCCTGTACTATCTTAAAACCATAATGAATTCTTATGTAACAAATGAAACCAAACCAGAGGTGAAGTATCTTGCAAAATAGATTTGCAGACAGAATAGACCATAACTTTTTTAAAATCTCAGTATATTTAGAACAATCATTTTAGTCACATAAGGACTTCAAGGAGAACCCTTCATGCTTTAGCCCAAGGTCAGCTGGCCCAAGTCGCCAGGAGGAAATAAGAGAATCATTGAGGAAGCACTGGGTACTAGTTCCCTTTACCTGGGTTTATTACCAGCTCATATGATTTCAGTCAGACTAGCCCACTCACCATATGACCCTGAGTGTATTCTTTTCTGAACATTATCTCTTCAGTTCAAGATGGAGGGTTTGCAATGACAGGAGGAAAGAGATTGTTGTCATCACACCCTTCCCTCAACTTGAATGTCTGTCCATCTCTATTCAGGACACCAGGAGTTTATACTCAGATATAGACAGTTTTATATATCTATAATTGTTATTATGTTGTATATAATTTAAAAATATTTACCATTTCACTGCACATTATTTATCCATAATTTTTCTAATTCACTAAAATAGCTGAAATACAGTTCAGTGATTCATATTTTGCCATATGATTGAATATAATTTATTACTATACTATGGCCAAAATTTAGTTTATTTCCAGTTTTAGCTATTAGTTATATTGTATTGAGCAAATTTGTATATATATTTTGGTTGACATTCAAGTTATTTCTGAAGAGTAGAGTCACATAATTATTTAGCTAAGGAACATAAACTTTTTAAGAGAGCTTGATATGTTATTAAGTTATTTTTTTCAAAAATGAAGAATGACTTTACATTCCTACCAGCAGTATATAAAAGTGTACCATCCACTGGCCATTAGCATAACAATAAATATGATATAATGGTAAAGATTAATGATAATAATAATAAAACAATAACAATAGTGTGTACTTTCTGTTAAGCACTTTTAGGTGCCATAGATGAATTTTCATTTAATTCTGACTGCAGCTGTATTGTGTGTGTGTGTGTGTGTGTGTGTGTGTGTGTGTGTGTGTGTATATCTTACCCATATGGGATGGTTGCACAGCACGCAATTTCAACCACCCAAAGCTATCCACCTGAGTTTAACTCTAGTAATACCTAATTTCTCACCTTGACCAATTTGAATAGATAAAAGTTTAATTTCACCCATTTAGAAATTTTATTGATACTGAATAGTGCATATTTTTTATATTTATTTATCTGTATGTGTTTTGTGAATGTTCATTAGCTGTGTCTTACCTTGGTTCCATCTGGACCATGCTACTGAGTTGTTTTCATTAATTTGTAAAAGGCCGTTAAATAGGAAGGATATTGGCTGTTTATCTGATTTTCTCCCACTTCTTCATTTTCAGAAAGTGGGAGAGAGCAATGCTACCTTCTTTCATGCGTAAGAATTTGGAGGCTCCCTGCATTTGGCTTGCCTATGGGGAGTATTTTTCCTTTATTGGGTACCAGATTGACAGTCATAAGTTATTTCCCCAATGTTGTATTACAGTTTTTCTGTTTCATCCAAATATTATATTGATATGTTGGGAAAGGCTAGTGTTACTATTTGATCTCAATGATATTTTAACTTTAATGATTTTTCAAATGGTACATTCTTTTGTGATTTTATTATTTAAAAATTTCCTGTATTATAATATACAAAATATATCTCCTGATTTCTTCAAACATGGAATGTGGTTGAGCAGGCAGTATTTTATCTATTTTTTTAAATTTGATGTTAAATAATTGGTTTTCTGAGTTCTTGTAGGCAGCAGTGCTTTCTAATCAAAATGTTATGAGATTTACACAATGAGGTTATTAAGACTTTTGAAAAATATATAAAAATATTATAAAGAACTTAGTTATATACTCAGGATCTTACAAAAATTAATTCCATAGAATTGAATTCATAGCGACAATAGAAACCAGATTAATTTTTATCTTTCAAGTTTCCGTAATTGAAGAAATTACATTTTGACTGTAGCTCATGTGCCACTTGTCCTTTTGAAACATCACATCTAATTTCTCTCCCAGTGGAGATGGGCCCTTTAGTGAATCAGTTCTGATGCACAGAATGTGGTGAAAGTGTTGCTTATGTGACTTCTGAGACTAGGTCATGGAAAGGATATATAGCTTTTGCTTGGAGCTACTGAGGTATCTTATTCTTTCTCTTTCTTCTCTCATTCTTTCTCAAGATATTTGCTGTTAGGTCCCAGTCACCATGTTTTACAGAAACCCAGGTCACATGGAGAGACTCAGGAGCAGATGGACTCCCACCAGTAACCAACACCCAGATGAAGTTATGTGGGTGTGCCACTGCCGAAGTGGGCACTCCAGTCCCAGTTGTTTCCAAAAGAACGTGGACCCAGCCTATATCAAATTGCAACCTCATAGGAGACACCAAGTCACAACTCCCCAGCCAAGCTTCTTAAAAACTCATAGTTTGGTAATTCCTCAGAAGTTAAAACATAAGAGTTACCAGTTGACCCAACAGTTTTGCTTCTATGTATATATCAAGAGAAATGAAAACTTACATCCACACAAAACCTTGTAGAGGAATGTTTATATGAACCGTATTCATAGTAGCCAAAAGGTGGAAATGACTCATATGTCCACCAATTGATGAATGGATAAAAACAAAATATAGTGTATTCATACAGCTGAATATTCAGAAATAAAAAGGAATGAAGTATTGATACATGCTATAACACAGATGAAGCCTGAAAACACTATGTTAAGTGAAAATCACAGTCAGTCACAAAAGACTACATGTTATATGATTCACTTATATGGAAATAAATACAAATTACTAACTGAAATATGGCTAGTTTCCTAATCATCTTAACCTAACTTCAGTCATTAATTGATGAGTATATAAAACAATGCAATGCTGATGACTTTGATTCTTCTGCATAAATCAAAAAATAAGGAAGAGGGTAGAAAATTGGCCATATTCCCTGCTATTCTCATATGTAGGGGAAGGAAAGTAAATAAGTATGTGGACAAAAAAATAGAAAAAAAAATGCCTAAATATACAAAGATGCATCTTTTTCCCCAAAAAAGTTTTTATTTAGAGTCTTAAACCAAAGCTTGTGTAATACATGTGTGTGAACTACTCTGTGTTTAATTAGAATGACCTGCAGAAGATATGGAGAGTATATAGAAATAGCTACACATCTGACAAAGGAAATTTTAATAATGTGATGCCCTAGAATAAGTCCTATCACCCCTGATTTCATAAGTTATTTGAAGAAGAAAATGCATTGAGAAGCACTTGACTTTTTAAGGACCCTTAACCCCCATCAAGAAGAGCAATGCTGAGGTAAGTCTGAAGGGCTATGAAAGGACTCAGAGGTATGACTGGGCATAAAATTGGAAGACTTGCTTATTATGAGAATTTATAAGAATTTATCTAGAAAAAGATAATTCAAATGATATGTACAAAGTGTCAGAATCTGCACAATCAGCTATAAGTGAAGAACTTATCATTTGGTGTCAAAAATAGCATACGGATAATTTAAGGAAAAAAATTAAGTCAAAAAAGGATGCCTAAAATTTAAATTATCGGATGTATTTTAAAGTGTCTTTGTTCTCACTGACAGAGTCCAAAGACTGGTCATAAACATAAATGCCTTGGTAAATGGTAAATCTTATGGCAGACTAATATTCTCATTGAGATTAAAAAAAAAAAAAAAAAGATGAAATAACATGTTTAAAGATACCACATTGCTGTCAGGAGATCCAGGACTTAAGATATGAAGATCAAACAAACAAAAGAACCAAAACCAAAAAAGAAGAGCCTAGATATTAGGTAATACTGAGGCATTTTGAAAATTCTGAAACTACAGGTAGAGAGTTGTTTTTAGGATTCAAGAGAAGCATAAGAAATTTTATAAATCTTACAGAGATAACTAGACAAAAAAAAAAAAAAAAAAAAAAGCCACGTCTATGAAGGAAGCCAAGACTGTAGGGCCAAGATTAAGATGCCTGAGATCAGGGAAACATCAAGAAGAAAACCACAGTCTTTTGTTGTGCCCTTCAGGCTCTTGCCAAATTTATAAACCGAACAAGATGAACACTTAGGAGCCAAAACAAAAGCCACTGAAGTATAGAGAATAACTTTTAGTTGAATTATGGCAGAGACAATGCAAAAATTATAAGGCCTGGGGGATGATGGGGGACTCTGGTAAACACCACATCTTCCAACTGGGACATCTAGAGAGTGACCCCTTAGGAGCAGGATCTTAACAGGAATGTAAACCAGACACCACTCAGTCTCTGACGAGATTTGGGTGACCTGTCCCAGTTTGAGCTACCTACCAGAAGATAGGATGTATATTGTCTGGATTAAAAAAAATATATCATCTAGAATCTTTTATTTGTTTTTTTAATTAACAATGTCTGGCATTCAGTAAAAAATTACTAGGCTAGAACCAGAGAAAACCTTGAACACACCCACACCCACACCCCCCAAATGCATATGATCCAGATATTGGAATCATCATTCATAGACTTTAAAATAACTGACGAATGTGTCCAATAAATAGATGAGAAGATGAGGAGATTTCAGTAGTTAAATTGAATCTACTACAAAAGATCAAAGGGAAACACTTGAACTGGAAAAAAAATTAATAACTGAGCAGGTACATTTAGTAGAAGAGTGGGCACTGCAGAAAAGATAATGTGTTAATGTAAAGATGGATCAATGAAAATATCCAGGCTGAAGCATAGATAAACCAAGAATTTAAAAAAGAGAGAAAATAGCAGACATATGCAAAGTGGACACAGTGAAAAACATATACCATATGGAAATTCAAACACCAGAAAGGGAGAAAATAAAGAAAAAGAATAAAGCCAATATTTGGAGAGAAAATGGCAGAAAAGTGTCCAAAACAAATTTTAAAAATCACACCACCAATAAGATTAAACAAAAAGAAAAAATTACTCAAAGGCACATCATAGTGAAACTACTAGAATCTAAGGAGGACATCTTAAAGCAGCAAGAATGGGCCAAAGAGGGGACAGTCCAATTTACTTAAGAGGAAGACAGTAGCACTGACATTGGACTTCTCAATATTAACGTGAGAGTCAAAGACAATAGGATGACAATGGGATCTTTAACACAGGCAAAGAAAATAATAACTGACCTAAAACTCTGTTCCTGCAAAAATATCTTTCAAAAATAAATGCAAACTAAATTTTCAGATGAAAATCCAAGATAAGACAGAACCACACTAGAGTAAGTCCTTAAATGGTTTGAGGCAAATGGATATGCAAAAGGTTTTTTCTTTTAATTTTTCTCCGACTAATTTTTTTAGTTTTTTTTTTTTTTGTTATTGTTGTTATTTTTGAGGGGGGTAATTAGGTTTATTTATTTATTTTTAGAGGATTGAACCCAGGACCTCATGAATGCTAAGCACACGCTCTACCATTTGAGCGCTGTCCTCCCCTACAAACGTTTCAGAACAGCCCTACAGAAGGAAGAGCCCCAGTGGAGGACTTACACTACCAGACAGCAAGACTTTGAGTAAAGCTGTCATATTAACCACATGATATACTGGTGTAAGGCTAGAAAAGAGAACTTTGTTAATGAAACAGAATAGAATAAAGAAATAAATCCACACATCCATAGTCCACTGTTTAATGACAGTCATTATACAGCAATATAGTAGGGAAAGGGTGGCCTTCATATGGTTCTAGTTTGACTGGATATCCACATGGACAGAATAAGAGGAACATGGCCAGCTAACCTCACACCACACACTTTAATGTGAAAGGCAAAACTACCTTGTTTCTAAAACAACATAGGAAATTTCCATGCCTATATCTGGAAAAAATGTTATACAAGACACATTTAAAAAGCACTGGCCATAAAGTGGACTTCATTATAATTGAGAATATGTGCTCATTTAAGAGAAAAGCATCACTAAGAGTGTGAAAAGACGGTTGTTTGTTTGGAATAAATATTTGTGACACATATATGTAAAGGAATTGTATGCAGAATCTGTTGTTGGAATATAATTCTTCATAGGTTTCTTGCATTTCTCTATCCATCTTACAAGTAATGTACTAACTACACATTTTTTTCTGGCCTTTCTGTCCACTGTGTCTGTATAGCAAACGACCTTTAAAGATACAGGTAGAGGATCTCTCTAGAGCAAAGAGCAGTCATGCTTAGTGCCCATTATAGAAGACTTTGGTACCCTAGCTCAGAGTTCTTCCTCTTTAATACATCACAAAGAATGGGCAGAAATCTACGTAGACCCATGCACCTCACCCTCATAGGACTTGGGGTAAAAGGAAACTAACAACATGATGCTTGATGTGCCGTGAATAATAAGATCCTCTGTCTCTGATCCAAGTTTCTTGTGTCTTCTTCCAGCCCAAAATGGTGACAAGGTAACTTCTTACCTCTCAAATGGGACAAATCCTCAAATTGTTCACAGCCCTTGATGCATATAAAGAAGACCAACAAATCAAAAATAGATAACCTAATATAAAGATGGGCAAAAGATTTGAAGAAGCAGTTTACAAAAAGGGATCTGTGAATAAGCATGTGAAAATTGCTCAACATCGTTAGGGTTCTGGGAAATATAAATTAAAACCACAATGAGATACCACTGATCCTGCAGAATAGCTAATTGAAAGGTTGACTATAACAATTGTCCATGAGAATGTGAAACTATTGGAGCCTCAATCAGTGCTGAAGGAGATGAAAAATTGATATGTAATTCTGTAAAACAATTTGTCACTATTTAAGCTGAATACATGCATGCCTAGTGAATGGGCATTTCATCGTGTGTGTGTGTGTGTGTGTGTGTGTGTATGCGTGGTGTAGGGCAGTGTTTTCAAAAAGACTTGAAGTAGAATGTTCAAAGCAGCAATAGACCCAAACTTGAACGACTCCAATATATGTCAATAACATAACAGATAACGCATGGTGTTATTTATTCAACAGAATGAGATATAGTATTGAGAAAGAACAATATGCAAAACCATGGGTGAATCTCAGTATGTGCTTCCTAAAAAAAACATAGGCTTTTACAGAATAGAATATACAATTTGAATCCTTTAATGTAGGATTCCAAAACACGCAGAGTAATCTTTGGTTTTAGGGATCTGATAAAGGTTACTTTGGAGATGCAGTGACCAGGCAGGGGCTCACAAAGAGATGGTGGCTAGTACCGTTCTAGTGCTTGATCTAAACATTGATCACATGGGTTTTCAGTTTGTGAAGATCAATTGAGCTGTACATCTAGCACTTGTGCACTTTTATAATATGTGTATTTTACATTTATGAAAACATTTACTTTAAAAAAATCAATGTAACCTAACTGAGGAAGACATGGGAACCCACAAAATATGGTGATGCTCTGCACATTACAGCCAACCTTCTAGACTGCATAATATCTCTCCTACTTTACTTCTTCACTTTTTCAATTCAAATCCACCTTCCACCTTTCAGAAATCATTATTGCTTCTTAGCTGCCAAACCCATGAGTCTTTAGGCCATCTCTCTCTTGACATCTACCTTTATTTAATCTCTGCTCTCCTAAAACTTCCAGATCTTATGAAGTTGCTATGAATGCTATGTTGTAGCATTTGAACCACCACAACCTATTCTTCATGGTTTCCTTCCCTCCTATCCTCTAAATATTAACTAGGGATTTTATTCTATGGGTCTACTTTGTTTTCTTTCTATGCCCTTTCTGTTCCTCTCATTCACTACGATGGATTAAACTACACATAATAAGGACTTGGAAAAGCATAATATCAAGCCACTTTTTCTTCTGAGGTCTAAAGTCAAATTTCACTGCCCCGTAGGAATCTCAGATGAATATATTCAAAAGTTACCTTATTATGTCCTCAGATATGTTGACTTTTTATATTCTATACCTTTGTTGATGTATCAACACCCATCTAATTGTCTAAAGCAGGGATGTGGTGTCATCCTGGATTGTTTTGTTTGTGCTTGTTTGCACGTTATCTTGGGTATTCTCCACACTGACCTGGTCACGTTGATTCTATTACTTAAACTCTGGTAGGCCACATTACGCTGGCCATCCTTGGCACTGTTTCCTTGCTGCAGATTCTCGCTGTTTCTCATACGTGCATTCTGATTAGCATGTTGCTGGTCGCCCTATCTCCAGTTTCCAACCTCAAGGTTCAGTCCCCAAACGAAATCAGAGTAGATCTGTTCGTTTCCTCAGCTGAGACGTCAGTGGTCCGTACATACTTTCATTTTGGCTCCTGCGACTCTTGTAAAACTTCCTTGTCCTTGTTTACACATCCATCTGACAGTCTTAGACTGAGACTGGGACTTCATCTTATCGGTCTCTGCTGCCACTATGCTGGCAACATTTCAGACGCTAAGCATATGTTTATTGAATAAATTGATATCTCTGCGGTTTTCGCCGTTTGTATTTTTCTGTTTATTTATCAGTTTCCCCTATCAGACTAAGCTGATTGAGAGTCAGGTCTGTGTGTTTGATCTGACACTCAGTAAGTGTTTGCTTAATGAATAAATGCATGTAGTGGAATTAAGTTTGGCTGAAATGAACTTTGATTAGAGACTTGTAAGGGACTAAAAGACCAATAACAAAGCTTTACAATAATTGAAAGGAAGAGAATGCATAAAAAATCAGTGGAATAATTGTGAGATAAATAGTGAATTTATTACGGAAAAAGGAAAAAAGTTACTGTTATCTTTTTTATGATAGAAAAGCTTATTGGGGAAAATTCTATTCGTATAATTTTCCAGAAATGAACAGATCGATATTTTAGGGCAATTCACCAAGTAAGCCTACATGTATCAGTGACATCACATCTAGGAGCTTAACTGGGTGGTCAGCAAAATAGATTCGCAGGTCACATGTATAGCCAGGAAATTTCATAGAAAATAATAAAGGTGAAAATAATAAAGGATGAGTACAAAGAACATTTGTGTTACATAAGTTATTAGAGGAACAGCAATATTCTCTCTAAAAAGGACAGTAGCTACTAATTAATTGCAATGTGTTGAGAAGTTACTTAAGAAACTAGATAGAAGAGAAATGTGGATTAAAATTATCTAGATTTTCAAAAATCTTTGACAGTGACCAACACCAAAGACTATAAAACAAGTAACTGCTATCAGATTAAGACAGTAGATAGACCCACTTTATCCTGAAAAGGAAATTGTCTTAGAAACAGGAAATGAGACGTACGTAAAACACACTTCACGTTTCTTGGGAAGATCCCTAAGTAAGAAGTTTGGATATCGAATATTCAAGTATAAAAGAATAAAACCAAATCTCTTCATTTGTGTTAGTGTGATGAAGGATGTTTTTACTAACGTAGGAGCTCTGTGTCTTTAATAATTTGGTGGCCCCACGATTACTTGAGTTTGAAAGCAACTGTGTATGGCTAGTACTTTTGTTAGAATTGGTAGCATATTGTTGGAATTTCCTAATTAGCTGAGCAAGAAGCATATGTTATAAAATGATTTAAATTTACATATTTATATGGACATTTTGCCGCAGGTGTTTTACATCTCTATTCAGTTGTGTCTTGCCTTTTCAAGTTTTTGATCCTCAGAAGGCTCTGATTGTCTTTTCTTTGTTTCCATTTTCTGTGTAGCAGACAACTGTGCTTAATGGTCTGCATGCTGGTGATGCATTACAATCGACTTCTCTCTTTATTTTTACAAAATTGACTTGAATGTATCATAAGATGGAGGTCAGAATGATACAAATGACAAAAAGTGAATATAATTAACATGGTAGATGGTTGTCATGATAGGAACTATGATGATGAGAGAAAAACGTACCAAGATTTTCATATTAAATTTTGTGATGTTATTTGTCACGTCGTTAACTCCAGTTCCAAGTGTAGCATTTAATTCTGCAGCAAAAAATTCAGCTCTAATGTTGTTGGTCCAAAAATTTGGCTACTGAACCTTAAGAGTTACTAATCTGAAAATATATTTACATAATCTCTTTGGCAAAGACACAGAAGGAAGTCCTAGATCACTCATTATTATAACATGTGGAGATGGGACACCTTGGCAAAATTAAATGGAAAGTATATTTTTCATAAATCAACAAATATCATAACTCATTCAGTAAAGTTCAGTTTAGCCACCACCAGCTCCTTGTTATCACTTACTCCCTGACTCTCCAGCCTGTGTTGAACAGTGACTGAGGGGGGCTCATGCATACTTCCAGTGTGCAGCTAAAGATGTAGAAGCCCCCATATTTCTGCATAGTTCCTGGGAGAATAGTTCTGAGCACAGACATTTCATATCAGAATTTAGCAAGCTGGATCTGTTTTATCATTTTTCGATATCTATTTAAAAGTCATATTGAAAAGTGACAGATTTTGAAGGTTGTAATTTCCTCCTAGAACCAATTTATTAAAGTTAACAGCAGGAGATAATTTGATAAGGCTCTTATTTCCTCTATGCTTAAGCAATGTGAATTCCCAAAACGGCATGTGGAACATTTCAAACATTTTCACTGATATTGCAGAAAATAAAGAAGGCAAAGTATTGAAGGGGAGAAAAATTGCTGACTTTGAAGACAAATAGACCTGAATTTGAATCCCGATTCTGCCAGTTGCTAGTAATATTCTTTGTTATTTATTAATAATCCTAGCTATCTAGTTTTCTCATAAGGAAAAGAGAGATGGAAGAATCTCCACTGCATAGTTATTGTAATGAGTGCAGACACCTAGTACAATATCTGAAACCTAGAAATTGCTCCAAAATGGTAACATTCACTATTATTATTGATGTTGGAGCAGCCAGCCTCCAAGATGGCAGCCAATAATTCCCTTTTTGGTAATTATACTCTGTGTAATCCCCTCCCCCTCATCCAGCGATGTGAGCTGGACAATGTGACTCACATTTAATGAACAGAAATGGAAGATATTATGGTAAATCACTTCCAAGATTAGGTTGTAAATGACTTGCAGGTTCCAAGTCAGACAGTTCCTTCTGTCTCTCTCGTATCAGTCAATGAGAAGTGAGCCAGGTAACATATCATGGGGACACTTAAGCAACATATGAAAAGCCCATGTGCTGAGAGCCACATCTCTATCCAAGAGCTAGTAGGAGCCATGGCATACCCACAAGCACAAGCACTGCTGTGAAGCTTTGAAGCACATCCACCCCTAGTCATAACTTCGACAGCCCAGGCAACAGCTTTCCTAAAACCCTCATGAGAGATCTCGAGCCAGAACAACCCAGTTAAACCACTCTCAGTTTCCTGATCCACGGGGATTATGAGATAATAAATGACTTCTGTTTTAAACTTCTCATTTGTTATGTAGCCATGGATAACCAAAACAATATTATTATTGAAGTCATTTACAAAGAACGACTGCAAAATCATATTTTAAGGATTTTTTTCCCCAAGACTTTTCACGTGTTAAAACTTACTCCTACTTACATATAAAATCTTTAGTTTTTGTACTTTTTAACTAAGGATATATTAATTTAGTGGGACACACAAAATCTGTTTCTCCATAGCTAAAAAAAAAAGCTTTTGGTAAATATTACTTTGTTGTTAGGATAACTAATGGAACAGCAGAACAAGGCCAGAGGGAGTATATGAAAATATTCAAGGTAGCTTCAAAGGGAAATTCTACCTCTGAAGATGTGTCCCTTGCAGCCATTAGTGATGTGATGGAATACACAGAACCATTCATATATAGTTAAATTCTCATTTCTTAACATTGTCTAAGGTTGTCTGGTCACAATAAAGCAGGTGCTAAAACTTTAAACGAGAGGAGTAAATGCTTTATAGAATTTATACAGAGGATCTCAGCATGAAGAAAGTGAAAAAAGGGGACCGTTAAGAATTAACAGGTGGGTTGGTGAACAGCGGCAGATGGGTTAGATAAGAAAGGTTGGACGGAATTATGGAGGGTAGGATTTAATGGGTTACTTGAACTGTAGTTACTAAGAAACCAGTTTAGGATTTTGAGCAATGGAGTCATGTGAGGATAGTGATGTTTTACTGGCACCCTCTCCCATGGAACAAGATGGCAGGTGTTCTCTTGTACAGTATAGGTAGATTCCTCAGACTTTCCTCTCTCTCGTAGTTAGCATCTGTTACTGGTTATACATGCAGTGGGCAGTAAATTCTTACTGTATGTTATTAAAACTCGTGGAAACGTAACAGTTCATGAGCAAGCATTAAAGGAAATGATACTCCTTTTGGTGTCAGCATTGTTTCTCTTCTTTTTCGTTTGTGTCACAAAGTTACGTAAGTGTCTTTCATGTTGGATTAGGTGATGGAGTTTATTCAAGGCAAGTGTGTGTGAGTGTGCAACTGAGAGTCATATTCAGCACAGGGAAAAGATGTTCAAACAGACCCAAGGACAGACTTGCCTGTGCCACCTACCAGCTTTTAAGTTATTTACTCCAAATCTTTGTTTCTTCAACTGTTATTTTGGGGTAATGATGCCCACCTCAAGGGGTTGTTGTGAAGATTAGCTTTCTGGACCACTGTGAGTACGCCGTGGATGTTAATTTTCATTCCCCTTTGGTAAATAAGGCAATAACTTCCCAGTTAATTAAGCCTCTTGCAATTGAAAGATAATTAGTAGCAAAAGAAATCTCAAAATCAGGAATTTGCATGCCTTGCCTTTTTTTAAAGTCAATATTTGTAATACGTGTTTAAGTCTTCCTGTCTGCTGAATAAAATTCCAAGACTACATTGAAGTTATTATATGAATTTATTTTCATAGGGTCTGTAAAGTCATAAAATATAGGTGCTTTATTCATTGCTTTACTTACAAAAAAATACACACACACATTCACAAATTTGTCAAGACATTTAGGTTATAGTTTCCTTCCAACCCATGTATCCCAGAAAGAAAACATTCTTCAGAACATTTGAAATTCATAAGCACATGGCCAGCAGAATATTCTGCCAATTCCTAAGCTAAAACCCCAGGCTTTCAAATATTTGTTTGCTAAATAAAAAAGGAGACAAGCTATTCTGCTACACCTCTGCTGAAATAATTAAAATGTGAGTTTTAATTATACAATATGTTGAATAAATCACAGCCATATAAAAAGAATGTCTGTTATTAAAAAAAAAAGACATGTCTTTTTATTTTTGCTTTTATTTGTATCCTCTGTTTTCTAAAAGCAAACTAAAAGAAAGTAGGTAAGGGGGACACTTAGGTGACATCACAATCTTTTGCAAGATTCAGAAATATTTTTCAAAATTTCCTGTAAGCACCGGGCCAAGCATGGACCCCATGATTTTGTTCATATGTGCCATATAAACGTATATCTTTAAGTTCACTACTTGACTGAAATGTTTTTGAAGGACCAGTTCACCTAAACCTTACTATGTTGTCTACACAAATAATTATTAAATTTGTGATCATGCATTTTAACTTTTTTCTTCGCATATGAAGGATGATTTATTGCTCAAATAAAAGTATACACTTATCACTCTTGGAACACAAATATGAACTCAGATCACTGTTCTAAAATGAGAATTGAAGAAAATCAAATACGTTTATCTTTCATCATTAGCATCAATAGCTGTAAATGGCTATAAATAAATTATACATGAGAAAAAAATTTTTCACATATTGAGTTATAGGGAAGTCATTCTGGCTTTTTACATGAGCTGAGTTTTATGCTAAGTAAAATAGCCTATTTGTGGCCTATCAAACATACCCTGTACATCTGCTTTAATTATCAAAGAAAAGAGCACACTGACCAGAAGTAAAGAATGCCCATGTTAAAAATAAAGATTAATTACTTCTCTTCCTTGGGACGCCAATGCTGGTGCTCCTTTGATAATGACTCCCTTCCCAGGTGCCAAAGCCATACCATCTTCTGTGCATGTGTGCATCTGTTTTGTTTTTTTTAAATCTTGAAGAAATGTACCCTTGGCTTGTTTCATGTTCTTTGTCCCGACAAGATATAAAACTGCTGAAAACCACGTGTCTTTGGGGTAGTTACTCAGTGATCTGGGAAGCTGGCTTTCATGCTATAGTCCTCAGTTTAGCTCAAATAAAACTCTTTCCTATGCTTATTATTAATTGTTTATTGATTATTTTCATCTATATGTATGTATATGTGTGTGTGTGTTTGTGTGTGTGTGTATGAAATCTTTTGTAAAAAATACATGATCAAAGTGTTAAGCTTATAATTGCTTTTACATTTTGCACATTTGGTTGTGTTAAAAAAGGCAGGCTGGGGAGAATAAAAAAGGGAATTGTTTTAGAGAAAAGCAAAAAAAAATCCTTTAAAAAAATCAATATTAAAAAAATACCACCCTCTGAGTCAAAATAGATTCTCCTGGGAAAATACAGCAGTTAAGGAAAAAAGGGCACATATCAGTAGTTCTGAGTGAGTCAATAAGTTATTATGGCTTGTTTACTATCTTCACTGTTGTTTGATTTATATATTACCGTGTTACAAAAACAAACTGGTTTATAAATTGTTAATAATCTCTGCACAAGTACTTCAGTGTAGAAGATTGCAATTTGCTTGCTTTTGCTTTCTTCTCCCTGAAAACAAAAATTATTTATACCTAAACAGTCATGTCTATAACATCACTAGAAATTAATTATCAGGTGGCAATGAACTAAAAAAGCAAAATTCAGAAAACAACTATATTAAAGGCCTCTAGAGCTGGTAATTTTAGCCTTACCATTCTGGGTTTTTTTTTTTTTTTTTTTTTTTGGTTTTGTTTTTTTCCTTTAGGAGGTGGGAAAGAACCAGGTAACCACCAAGTCTATCCAGGTGCCCAGCTGAGCCCCACCCCCAGCCTAACTCCTTAGGCTTCTTCTGTCCGCACCCTAAAAAGACTTCCCCAGCATTTTCTTGGGGATACATACTCATGATTGGCTTTAATAAGTGTTGAAGGATGTTCTCCAGTGTAAAATTAAAAAAAAAAAAGTTTCTGATGCCCAAATATTTAGGCTGAAAGAACAGGACTTTTATGCATGAAAGTTATTGACTATTTTCTACAATATTATCCTCTTACTCAAGCATGACTTGGATCCCAGCTTCATGAAGGTTTTGGTAGAGAGGCTAGTAGGAGACAGAGGCGTGCTGCAGGCCCGTGAAGACTGACCTTGAGCTTGCTTACAGAGGGCATGCTTCTTCCACTTCTGCCCCTCCGCATCCCAGCAAGCCCGATGCCTTTACTCAAAAACAGCCAACCTGTCTCCTTGTTGTGAGCAAGCCCTGTGTATTAGCAGAATCATATTAATGGTGTTACAATAAACCTTTCAAGCGCTTCTGTTATGGGATGAGATCAAGGCAGTAAAGAAATACTTGACAGATACATATTTTTATATATATGCATATGTATATATGACTATCTATTTAGTCAAATGCATACAGGAATTAACAGTCTAGATATACTGGTACAAGCAAGTGAATGAAACCTTTTACAGTTTTGTTTTACTATTTCTTGCTGATTATTCATTATCCAGTTAAGCTCAAAGATTGCAGCAAAAAGTCAGCGTTAGATGCTATGTGAAAATAATGTGAAATATTTATATAAAGGTCTTAAATGAACAGCTTTTAAGATGATAGCCATTTAGTAGACTAAATGGTATACTTTGAAAGTTAAAATCCAATTCTAGGTTCAACTTTTCTATCTTTAGCAAAAATGATAGTGAAATATGAGGCCACTTTATGTGGATTTTTATGTTTAAGGGATTACGATCAACTGTAACTTACTAATGGGAAACAGTATAACTCAAGAAATTATTACAATCATTCTGTCACTCAAGTGTTTTCCTTTCTAGTTTTCTGTTCCCTTCATCACTGCCTTAGTTTAGGTCCTCATCATCTAATTATTTTTACTATTAAAGCATTCGTCTGTTTTCTTTGCCTTCAGCCATTTCCCCACCCCAATCATACCTTCACACTGATGCCAAGTCAGCCCTCGGCAATATCATTTCTATACTAAACTTTCATGATATTCTTTAGCCTTCTACATAATGACCAGTCCCTTAAACCTAGCGTTCAACACTTGATCTTAACAGACTTCCCAACATTGCTGTTAACATATGTTTGCATCAAGGCCATAGTTGACCATTTGGGGCACTAGGTTTGCTAAAGTCAAAAACTGATGTCTAAATTCCTGTTCTGATACTTAACAGATTGCTGACCTTGGATAATCCAATGTACTGGAGATTGTCATGTAAAATAGGAATTTAGCGTTTGACTCTTAAGTTTGTAAGTCTGTTCATTATAGAAATAGGGTAATGTTAATAGGAGCAGCAGTGGTAGTGCTAGTAAGTAATGTTAGTATTCGTGTTGGTGTAGTGTAATAGTACCAGTTAACTCCCAGTCTTTAAACACTAATATATTTTTAGGTATTGTGCAAAATATTTTATATACATGTTGGTTGATCCACCAACAGCTTTGTAAGTAGGTTATGTTAGACCCACTTTACAAATAAACTGAACCACACAGAGGTTAGTAATTTACTGATTTTTCTACAGGCAATAGCTGAGTTAGGATTTTTAATCTGGTCTGTCCAAAAAGACTTAAGGAAGAGTTAAAATTAACTTCAAAATTCCATGCACCACATTACTAATGCATTCACTTTTGGGGGGGAGAAGTTCCATCGTTTCTCAGATTCTCTGAGGAGCTTGTGAGCCCAGAAGGGCTCAGAATCACTGAGCTAAACACTCAGTTTCGTAATTAAGAACAAAGGACTTGGGGAAATTTATCTTTTGAGACCCTGGCACTTCATATTGTCTGGCACACAGTGGGAAAATCAATTACCTGTTAAGATAAATTGTTTATCAATGATTCTATAAATAGTTCCTTACACATAGAAGACAATTAGTAATTACTAAAATAACATATGTCACATAGTTGGGGTGATCTGGAAATTGCAGCACATAATACCCAGATTATTACACTAGTCATACTTAGAATTATGACTGGATAAACGGTACTTATGGTTCATATACAGTAAAAGGGCATGTAATTAAAATCAGCTCCTGACAAGTGACTTTGCAATTTATTTTATGATGACTTTTTGTTTAAGCAGACAGTAAAATTGATCTCTTTTGCTCTAGCCACAGAGAGGAAAGTGAGCTTCCAGAATCATCCTGACCATTACACTGAGCAGCCAGCGGGGAGAGCGCAGCACAGATAAACCACACGTGACTAAATGACGTGGGACGTAATGAGAACGTCCTTAGACTCCTAGCTAGGCTCAGCAGGAGACGGGAAACAATTCTTGTCAATATCGTGGTGCCACTAGCCACAGCCAACCTTGAGTTTTTTAGGATTTTTTTTGAATTTAGTGAAGACACGTCTAATCCACTAAAAGCAGGCTTTCCATCCAAACTACAGCCTAAAGGAGGAAAACATTTACCTCGGCCTTGATTACCCAAATATTTTCCTAGGTGTCCGCCTTACCTGGCTAACGTGGACCTGAGTTGTTTTAAATATATTGATTTATTCTAAAGTGTGTATTAAATTATGAACGATGAATGTTTGGTAGTCGCGTATCTTTGAAAACACCCTTACTGGTTTTTGGAAGACCTATTAAAAAGCTGTTTGCTTTCCTTATATTTTAAGTGCCTGATGTTTAATTAATGCCTTATTAAAGTAGACAAGAGGCATGCTTCAAACCTACCTGCATCCAAACAGGCAAACTCTGTAATATCCCCAGCAAACCCTCTTCAACTGACGCAGAATTGCTTTGAAATAGAATTTGAAAATGAAAGTCCGTGTACTCTGACCTTTCTCCTAGTTGTAGCAGTTCTATTTCCTTTTCTTTTGAAAATATTTTCTTTGCTATGAGGCTTTTAGATTTAATTAAAAATTAGAGGCAATGGAAATGATTAAAACATTTTGAGCAGCCAGAAGTATACTGAGGAAGTACATTTTAAAATATTAAGTTTAGCATTAATTTAGTGGAGACAAGAAATAGAGATTATTATTACAGATGTTTAGAAAGAGCTCTGATGCAGGTGGCTTGGCGGGGTGGCCCTCATCTCTTATGTGCACACACAGAAGACTTGAGGAGATGTTTAAGGCTGAGAAAAAAAGTAGAGAAATCCATTTCTTCAGCAGACTAAGTTCTGGGTTATCAGCCTAGACTAGAAGGGGCTTAAATCAGTTCCTACTACTTACTGGGTGATTTTGGCAAAATCACACACTCTATGAAAGTCTTCATTTCTTAATATATGATAATAACAAAACTAATATGATGAGACTTAGTACATGTGAATATTAACTGATATTCTTCCTGTTGCTTTTATAACACTTTATAAAGACTTTTCAAAATTCTTATAGCCTTGGGACATTATTAATGGTACTATATACAACCAAACCCTTTAAAGGTTTGAGAGTATATGAATGAAAATTAGATTTGTCATTAAATAAAACTCAGTCTAATTTATCTGACACACATATCAGTGCTGTTCATAATTGTAACTTCAGTGCATTATATTTGCTTATGTTAAGCAACTAATAAATAATTGCAATAATAAGGCTTTTTATTTTCAAACTATGTCTGACTTAACTGGGAGAAAGCATGCAGAGGAGGAGCCAAAGAATTATTCTGGAGCTTGTGACCCCTGGGGGTACAGCCCAGCCCAGGTAAGGTGCTGAGGGACAGTGAACAGAATGAAGGCAAGAGAAGGGCACCAGGCTCTTGAGGAACTAGAAGCTTGATGGAAGACTGGAAGTAGATGAAAGAAATGTGAGAAAATCTTACACAAGATTGGTTTCCACCCCTCCTACCTGGCAGAGCCCAGCTGTGACCCAACTCTTGTCTGGAACTAGACGGCTGGAATACAGGGTAGAGCCCAACTCTACCTTGTAAGGCCAGCCTGACTGAGCAAGCTCTGTAGCCCCTGAACATGTTATTGGTAGGAGGAAGTGAGAAAATGCAGGTCATGAAGTTTCAATGACAAATCCAATGATATCCTTCTGGTTCATAATAAATGCTTAGTAGATAGTATTTCCTTCTTGGTCTTTTTTTCACATGCCAATCAGACTTTTCTGGCTCTTCTTCAGGGACCACAGATTTTGTTAGTCACCAAGAGAGTAGCCCTGTCTTCAGTGAATTGCAAAGAGAGTACTAAAGGTGAAACCAAGGTTTCAGGTTTTCCACATTGGAAAGAAAACAAAATGTGCTATATTTATACAATGGAATACTATTCAGCCATAAAAATGACAACATAATGCCATTTGCAGCAATGTGGATTTCCCTGGAGAATGTCATTCTAAATGAAGTAAGCCAGAAAGATAAAGAAAAATACCATATGAGATCACTCATATGAGGAATCTAAAAAAAAAAAAAAAAAAAAAGGAACATAAATACAAAACAGAAACAGATTCATAGACATAGAATACAAACTTGTGGTTGCCGGGAAGGGGAGTGGGAAGGGACAGACTGGGAGTTTGAAACTTTTAGATACTCACAGGCATATGTAGAATAGATAAACAAGAGTATACTGTATAGCACACAGAAATATATACAAGATCTTGTGGTAGCTCACAGTGAAAAAGAATGCAACAATGAATGTATGCATGTTCATATATAACTGAAAAATTGTGCTCTACACTGGAAATTGACACAGCATTGTAAACTGACTATAACTCAATAATAATAATAAAAAAGAGACAGGAAAATAGCTGATCTTTAGATTTTCATCTTTAGAAATGTTCAGCCACCCACTTTCCCTCAGACTTTGGGTCTCTGCCAAAGTTTTCAGTTTATGTAGAGGTAATTGGACTAGACAATGTTTAAGGCCCTTTTTCATCTCAGGAGTACTGTACAAATACTAAGATTCTTCACAGTAGCTTCCTTTTCTGCTCAGTTGTTTTTGTTTGTTTGTTTGTTTTTGTTTTTCAGTTTTTCTTGCCTATCTCCTAATCCTAACCAAATGGTAAGAAGGTAGGGTGCTCAAATGTCCCACATTTCTTATCTACTGCTGCGTAATATATTCCCCCAAACTTAGCAACTTAAAACAATAAACATTTTTATCTCATGTAGTTCTGAGGGTCAGGAATCCAGAAGCAGCTTGGCTGGGTGGTTCTGATTCAAGATTCATCATGAACATACAGTGAAATTATTGGCTGGGGTTACAGTTATTTGAAGGGACTGGAGAATCTACTTCTAAGCTCAGTCATGTGGCTGTTGGCAGGAGGCCTCGGTCCTCCATGTGGTCCTCTCCCTTCTGTGTAGAGCTGTTCACACAACATGGGAGCTGGATTCTCCAGAGTGAGTAGTGAGGGAGAGAGAGAAAGAACCAAGGAGGAAGTTGTGTTATGTATTGGGACCTAACTGTGGAAATCAGATGCTATCACTTCCACCAGAGCAATCAGAGACAATGCAATACCAGGAGGCGGCAATTACTTGAGCCGTCTTAGAGTTTGACTCCCATGTATTTCTTTTTTTTTTTTTTAACATTTTTTTAATTGGGTCATAGTCATTTTACAATGTTGTGTCAAATTCCAGTGTAGAGCACAATTTTTCAGTTATACCTGAACATACATATATTCTTTGTCACATTTTTTTCACTGTGAGCTGCTGTAAGATCTTGTATATATTCCCCTGTGCTGTAGAGTATAAGCTTGTTTATCTATTCTACATTTTGAAATCCCAGTCTATCCCTTCCCACCCCCTCTCCACCTTGGCAACCACAAGTTTGTATTCTATGTCTTATGAATCTTTCTGTTTCATATTTTTTTTTTTTTTTAGATTCCACAAATGAGCGATCTCATATGGTATTTTTCTTTCTCTTTCTGGCTTACTTCACTTAGAATGACATTCTCCAGGAGCATCCATGTTGCTGCAAATGGCGTTATGTTGTCATTTTTATGGCTGAATAGTATTATATAAATACACCACATCTTCTTTATCCAGCCATCTGTTGATGGACATTTAGGCTGTTTCCATGTCTTGGCTATTGTAAATAGTGCTTCTATGAATACTGGGGTGCAGGTGTCATTTTGAAGTAGGATTCCTTCTGGATATATGCCCCAGGAGCGGCAAAACATTATCTGACATACATCTCAAAAATGTTCTCCTAGGGCAATCTACCCAAGCAATAGAAATAAAAGCAAGAATAAACAAATGGGACCTAATTAAACTTACAAGCTTCTGCACAGCAAAGGAAACCATAAGTAAAACAAAAAGACAACCTATGGAATGGGAGAAAATTTTGGAAATGAAACTGACAAAGGCTTGATCTCCAGAATATATAAGCAGCTCATACGACTTAATAAGAAAAAAATCAAACAACCCAATCCAAAAATGGGCAGAAGACCTAACAAGCAATTCTCTAAGAAAGAAATACAAATGATCAACAGGCACATGAAAAAATGCTCAATATCACTAATTATCAGAGAAATGCAAATCAAAACTACAATAAGGTATCACCTCACACCAGTCAGAATGCCCATGTATTTCTTTAGCTTCTCAACTGGCAAAACCAATGTGCGAATAGTCTGAGTGGACCGAGGTTTAAGAAGACCCTGCCTCCCTATCTATCACACACTGGCGTAATTTCCACTAATCAAAAATTTGATGATGATTTCTGAGTTGTATTTCTAGACCTGGATTTCAGTATTTTTAATTCACATATTTAAATATTTAAAATTATGAATTTGCTCAAGTTTGTTCTCATTTAACCTCCAAGTAAATAGTAAGAGTTTCTATGCATCAGAAGCTGTTATTGTGATCTATGCAAGTGTGATATGTGTTACAATCAAGTTATGTACAAAAGACCAAGGATACACAGAGACAGAGGAACTAAATTTACTTGGAGAATTGGAGAAGGCTTCACAGAAGGGGTGATTCTGAGTTTTGTTTTAAAAGATTAATAAGATTTTGTAAGACTGACAAAGAGGTAAGCAGAAGATATGTATTAGAAAAAAATGCTGAGATTTTGCAAGTTTCAGAAGATGACGTATAGAATGATACCATCTTTATAAAGCTATAATTTATCTAAATCAAATATAGATATTTGATTAAATATAAGCAAGGGATTGAGAAATTGAAAGCTCAGGCCAGTGATTGCCCCTGGAGAGACTGGAACAGCCAAAGGTGTGAGATAAGAGAGAAACCAGAGGTGGATTCAATG
This sequence comes from Camelus dromedarius, assembly GCF_036321535.1. Lineage (NCBI taxonomy): Eukaryota > Metazoa > Chordata > Mammalia > Artiodactyla > Camelidae > Camelus > Camelus dromedarius. The sequence goes on along the minus strand of NC_087465.1, from coordinate 22,746,552 downwards.
GTGCTAGTGTTTGAATAGGTTTATAGGATTATAAATGTTAGAATTATTTATAACAATTTTATGTATGAAATATTGTATAGTCATTTTTGACATTCAGGCTATGTTGTCGGCAGAGGGAACAGCATATGAAAATGCATGGAGGGGGTGAAAGACCTTAGAGTAAAATACAAAGACATAATTATGACAAGGAAATGATTAATAATGCATTATATGTCATAGCATACAGTTCAGGGTTCTGAAATTATATTGGAGAATACAAAGGAAGGAAGATTAGAGATTCAATTGAAAGCAACAAGCTCAAAACTCGAAATCTTACAAAAGAGGCAAGTACTATTTCTGTATTAAGAACCAGGAAGCTAATTTCTCCTTTGTTGCCTGCATAGTGATAAGATCAAGGCATATTGCAATTGAGAATCTTGAATCGTGTGAATTCATGATAAGTTACAGGAACAATTATTATTTTCATCATTAGGAAAGAGGTCTGGTGCATTTTAATTGTCTAAAACCTCTTTACGTGCCAACAACTTTCATTCCAAGTGGAATTCAAATCACAGGGTGGTACTTCATTTAACAGCTTACCCTTTAAAACCATTGTGAAGCTGAAAGTAAGGTTTAATTATGTAATTGCCAATCATCTGAAGAATGGTAATTACTTGGAGGTATTGGCCAGTATTTCTGATTAAAAAGCACTGTGGCAAACTCAAGAGGTCATAGGTTCATATTGTGAGCCTATTAATTTTCTTCTAAAGCCTTACTTATTCTTCAGATAAGGAATAACTCCACCCTTAAAAATGGTGCTTGGAAAAACTTGATTGACCTGAAGAGAACAGATACATGAAATGTAATGATATTTGCTATTATCACTTTACTTTTTGGTTTTGCATTTTTCTTACTAATCAAAAAAATTATTTGTGATTAAGAGGCTATTTTCCTGGGAGAGATTTGAGGTGCTTGTTAATTCAACAAGGTTCAAAGTGTTGATGGATGACTAAAAGCAGTATTTATCTGACCCAGAGTGACAGAATGAGCTCCTATGTGTTTATCCAAGAACAAAGTTCAGGATACTTTTTCCCTAGAGAAGAGGACGTAATATACAAGAAGGAAGGTTATGAAGGTTGGGTATTTTTTTCTTCTTTTGAAGAATAAAAATAAGATATAATTCCTCTAAGGCTACCTTGGGACTGTCTGACAAAGAAGTTGTATCTGTTTTGATGAAAGAACGCCAGGAGAGTCTGGAGGGATTTTCTGAACCAGTGCTATCATCTTCCTGACCTCAGTTGTCACCATAGCTTCCTGGGAACCCTGAATGCCAACTCTTGAGTCTTCTGCTCTGGGTTCCACTGCCTTGTGTTTTTGTTGGTCCTTTGGCTGCTTGATAGATCTTTGTTTTTTCATGAGGTCTGTTCTTGACAAAACATCTCTTTCACTTTTAGCTCACTGATGGCACATTCTGGGCATCTTTCCACGTGGACTGGGAGGTGGGCATGCCCAGAAGCTAAATGTACACCTGTCCTACTACTTTGCATGTTATATGCATTTGCACTAAGTCTTGTCGAAATCAGATTTATATCTTAACATTGGTGCTTCTGATTTGATATCACAAAGATGTTCTTTGTACAGTTGGTGATACATGTTTAACATGTAAAAATGCCTATGACTCCTTTTCTTCCCTGTCTTCCTCTGGCCTGTGAGTTTCCTCTGAGACACAATCCAGATGTCTTCTTGCCTCTTTCATTACCATCAAATGCCAAGTATCTGTTGACATTTATTGAGCCATTTATTGACATTTAATGAGTTTTGATTGTTTAGTTCCATTGTCTGAAGCCATATGAGGGTGGTGACCTCCTCAGTCTTCTCTCATCTCATCTCATCTCATTTTCTTACCACTCCATGATAGTCAGAAAATAATTTTAGGGGTGGAGGGGTATAGTTGGTAAAGGAGTACAAAGTTTCATTTATAAGATGAATAAGGTCTAACAATCTAATGTGTAATATGGTGACTATAGTTGATAAACTGCATTGTATAACTGAAATTTGATAAGAGAATTCTCAGGAAAGAAAGAAAAAGAAAGAGGGAAAAAGGGATAGAGAGGAAGAAAGGAAGGAAGGAAGAAAAAAGGAAAGAAGGAAGGAAAGAAGAAAAGAGAGAAAGAGAGAAAAAGAGAAAGAAAGAAAGAAAGAAAGAAAGAAAGAAAGAAAGAAAGAAAGAAAGAAAGAAAGAAAGAAAGAAAGAAAGAAAGAAAAGAAAGCAAAGGAAAGAAAGCAAAGAAAGCAAAGAAAGAAAGATAGATAATGGATGGGTTAACTAACTCAGTGAGAGAAATTCTTTCAACATGTATACGTATATCGAATCATCACGATGTATGCTTTAAATATCTTACAATTTTATTTGTCAATTATATGTCAGTAAAACGGGGGAGAAAGAAAAAATCTGAACCATATTTAGGTGGAAACTTCATTGTATTCTTTACTGCACAAATTCTAATTAGTCCTTTACTCCCTGAAAACCAATTCATTCATTCAGCTCATTTAAAGGTTAATCACCCACTATACGTCAGGCAATGCCTTTGAATTGAGGACTCCAAGATAAAGGATGCACAATTTCAGACTTTAAAAGTATTCTAAATATATGGGGAAGATTTGCCCTAAGATGATGCCAAGAAAATACTACTAATTTTTATGATAAGGTGATGCACAAAGGACTGTGGGAACCTAATGAGAGCACATGGTGACAGCACCCCTTGGGGGAAGGATGTCATAGAGAAGGTAACCGTTGAGTTACGTCAAGTCAGCTGGATAATGAATCCAACACATTAGGAAAGGGAGGCTGTGTTTCAATTCCAGAAAGAAGGCAGTTAATGGAGGCACCTTAAAGACTGAACAAGCATATATTTCCATGATTAGAAGGTGGGTCACACGAGGAAAAGAAATGGGAGATAGTGTTGGACAGGAGAGGCAAGGGCTTATGGATGATGGGTCTTAGTTACCTTGCTAAAGAATGTGAAAGTATCTTGAAGGCAGTAGAGAAATAACAAACATTTAAGCAAAGGCAGTTACCAGAAGTTGTCCTTTCCACCACTATATATTTTTCCCCTGTGTCCCTTCTGTAATTTCACTCCTTGTTTTCTCCTTAAGTCATATTCTTTAACTCCTTTAAATGTATTCTTAAGGTATTGATAATCTCTTACATTTAATATCTTGGGCTCACGAGGCTCACTTTTAGGTCCTTTCCTCTGTTCATCTGAGGCAGCGCAGGACGCTCAGGGCACCCCTCACCCCTTGGTCTCTGATTCCCACATGACTTGTACATGGCCATTCCTGCCTCCAGTTTCCTTCCTTCTCTATCTTCTGAAACTGTTCAATCCAAAGAAATTACAAGTCAATCATTAACAAAATCTCATTAATAATAATCAAATTATTTTTTTAGAATGTTCCCTATAGGTTCTTTTTTGTAATAAAATTGGTCTCTCCATTGATTATACTCCTTTTCTTACATTCCTTCAAAATGGCGCCTGTTTTCTCCCCAGTATTCCTTCTGCGGCAGGACTGGGGTCATGGTACATGTCCTCCATTTTTCCTTTTTTCATTTTCAATGCTTCTTCATAATCATATTCCTCCCCCTTCTCCACAGAAACTTCAAGTGTTGACTATTCCATCCACTGTTTCTCCTTGCTGTCGTCCTAGTTTCTAACCCTCATGTCATTCTCCCTACCCGTTGGTCATTTCATCTCCTGGTTTGATCCCTCCCCCTTCAACACTTCCCTTATTTTCATCCTTGGCTCAACAGTCATACAGATACTTTTTCCAGTGTTCAGCCCTCTGAGTTACTGGCCTCCCCTCTCCAGCGAGTTTGTATCCACCCTAACTCAGAGAGTCACTGCCACAGATATCCCCTTGGCCTAACTCTCACAAACCTCAATGTCAGATGCCTGCTCTGACTACCCCTGAGTAGCTCCATTACTCAGTAAAAGCTACCATTTTCCAGCTCACTCCTGCTACATCATGACTCCAAGTATCCTTTGACAACTCTAAACTTCAAGAGTTGATCTTAAATTGATCATATCACCTTATCTTGCCACAGTCCTTCTTTATTCCATAATGTAATTGCTTCTTTCCTTACATGACATAAATACCATGGTGAGGAAAAAGTCACTCCCTTACATATACCCACAGATCCTTGGTTTTATCCTCTGCTTTTTGTATTCACTTAGTGATGCCAAAACTTTGGTGAAATTAGTACTGCCACCCGATTATCTGCATACACACAAGCTGAGTAAGACTGGGGGACAAAGACATGCACAGTGAAACCAATCCCACCTGAAATTCATGATCATGAACGCTGTCTGGCAATTTCGTATTTTCCAAGTTCATTTTTTATAGCTACCCTGTTCAAATATTTCAGACTTTCTTCTCTCTCTATTTTCCTCCATATTTTTATCTCAGTTGATAAATCTTCTGGTTTCACTAAGCATTAAGAAGAGATCTTTTTTAATCTTCCACCACCACTTCTGCCCACCTACCAGACTCTGTGCTCTTATATTTCACCCTCATTTCTGTTACTGTAATTTGACAGTCCATGCTCCTCCTTCGTGCACTCACCTATCCCAAGTCTATGCTTTTAGCTTGAACCTGCCTCTGAGTTCCGTATGCCTATGTGGGAATTCATATATGTATTTGAATCTCCAGTTAATATTTAAGAGGCATCTCTAACTTAACACTCAAAGAATGAGCTCCTGGTAGTGCTACCCATCTCTCACCTCAACCGGGGGAAAAAAATAAAGGCAAGAAAAACAGATTTTCCTAGGGTTGGCTCCATCTCAAGTAACTGGCATTTTCATTCTTCTAGTGGCTGGTATTAAAAACCATTGTGTTTTTTCTTTGAACTTTTTTTTTTCTCACATCTTCCATCTTTAAGAAACCATATGGTTCTCCTTGCAAAAAGCATCAAGAATTTTACTGTTTCTGCCTCCCTCCATTACTCCCACTTTGGTCCAGGTCGTGAGCATCTTTGCCCGAATTATTGCACTAACTTCAGAGATTCAATCGTACTGCTTCCCTTGCCCACTGCACTTGATTATCGAGAGTAATCACCAGAGTGATCCTGTCAAAATGTTAAATCAGATAATGTCTCTCCTCTACTCAGAAACTTTCAGTAATCCCCGCTGCTGTCAGACTAGAAACCAAAACCATTACTGTTATCTCAAATCCCATATGCGCTCTAGACGCCATTTCCTCTCTGACCTCATCCTTTCTCTGCCTTATCATTTCTCCTTATCTTTTTTCACTATGTAACCATCCTAAGCATCTTACTTTTCTGTTGCATTTTTCTCTAGTCTCCCCCATTATAATGTAAATGCTAGGAGGGCAGAGGTTTGGGGTGGTATGTTTTGTTTACTACTGTATCATCAGAGCCTAGATTAGTACCTAACTCATGGTAGGCGTACAATAAAATGAATGGATGATTTGATGAATGAAAGTGTTTTCACATGGCTACATCATAGAATCAGTTATGCATGCTAATTTTTTATAGCTGTGTGATTTACTGCAGTAATTAAAAGGATGATCTCTGAAATCACACTGAGAGAAATTTGAAATCTATCAGTATCTTACTATGTGATCTTGCAAGTTGTGTGTGACGTCTCCAAGCCTTGTTTTGTCATTTTTAAATGGACATAATAATAGTGACTGACTCATTGGAGAATTGTAAGAATTAAATGAGAAAATACAGGTAAAATGTTCAAAATATCCAAAGCACCGTTAGTAAACTTTTAATAAAGAGAGCTAATACTTGTATTAAAGCTGACACATATTATATTATTTTTCTTTTAACTTCTGTTTATTTTCAAACCCTCTAATTTGTTTCACACTGGTAGTCAGTTATTCTTTGAGAGTCAGGTGGACCCTGGACGTCTGAATGGCTCATTTCAGTGTGTTAATATCAGACAGGTGATCGGCCCTAGGGTTTCATCCATTTCCCTCGGACAGAAACTCCAGAATGGAAAAAGTGTTGGTTATAGGGATCGTAGAAGTTGTTGGGAAAGAGTTTTCCTAAAAATGACACTCAGGAAGTTTAGTGAAATTATTTGCATCTGTAACAAGTCATCCACATAAAACTTTACATTTCACATTCAGTCCTGTTAAGTTTTTCACTTAGGAACATAACCCTTGGAAGTATAACAGCCCGAACTCTTTGATGCTCATGGAGTTCAACTAAATTTTTGGAGTTAACAAATATATACGTAGGACTGGCTCTTTGTCTCAGGAGTTATTGTGATGATCCAGGAGTGAACAACACGGAGGGGCCATCAGCAGGGGTTTGACTGCAGAAAGTCAGACCAAGTGTCTCTGAGAGTTTGCACCAAAGAGACTTCATTGTGCACATTCACCACTAGTAGGGGAGATTTTTTTTTTTTTTAATGAGAAACAGACCCTCTAAGATAATTATGTTTTTGTTCAGATTATAAATTGATCAGATTTTGTATTTACAGAGTCAAGTCTAGAATCTTAGGCTTCATGACTGCTAGGCTACGGCTTATATTTTACCCCACTATATTCCTATATTCTAGGCTGGTAAGAAAGAGAAGCCTTAGTTTGGGAGTTTTAATAATCTGAGTTCTAGCCGCAGCTCTGTAAATACAAAGATGTACTGTTCTTGACGAGACTTGCCACTTCTATGCCTTAATTTACTTATCTGTGTAAAAGGAGGGATGGTACATGCCCTGTGTTTGTTGCTGAGTTCGTGTTATAATAATGTTCAACATGAAAGTTATGTGCGTGAGCTGTGTGCTACGTGCTTGCTTTCTCATTGGAAGGACATTTCAACAATTTCTGATGCTCCTGCTCCTTCTTCAACTTTTATTCTTTGTTCTTCTCTTTCAGTTTCTAATTTCTGTAACTTCATTATCATCACCTCCACACCAACCCCTCTCCCTTTTTAAAATAGCATATTGGATTTTGCCAGTAGGTAAGCCGATAAAACCACATTGATAGTTGGAGTAAAGTGCTCCTCTTATTTTTCTTGGGTAAAACGTTGATAATATCAAACTGCCCTTTTCAACTCTGTCCTTGGATGTTAGTTACCATAGTGTCTTTTCTTCTCATTTTCACAGGAAATGACTTATTTCTCGTAGCAGTTCATGAACTGGGACATGCTTTGGGATTGGAGCATTCCAATGACCCGACTGCCATCATGGCTCCGTTTTACCAGTACATGGAAACTGACAACTTCAAACTACCTAATGATGATTTGCAGGGCATCCAGAAGATATATGGTAGGATATCACTAATTCGTTTGGTTAACCTTGCAGTGAAGTCCAGAATTTCTGCTGTGGGTTTTTTTTTTTTTTTTTTTTTTTGAGATAGATGCTCCACATATATTAGAGAGACAAATATTGAAAAAAAAGAATCTGGTTTATTGGCAAAAGTCTTCTGTCAATCAGGTTTGGTTGGCAACAGCCCAGATGTCAGAGTATGCAAATTATGGGAAAGTCCATGCACTGATAAAGTTTTCTTATTGAGTTTAAATGAAACCTGAAGTTATAATAAAGATCTGATAAACTTTAGTATTTAAAATTCAGGTAAAAATGTAATAAGTGAATATAAACAATAAAATCAATGAGATATAGGAGACTTTCATAGAAGATACTAAGACTTTGGTGAAAGCTGACAAATTAACTCTCAGTTTATGATAGTTGATGTTAGATGGTTCCTAGACAAATCAATTTAGAGGTGTGAAAATACTCATGTGAGACGGATGTAATAAAATGACCTCAAAAGCATGTAGTTATTGTCTAAGAGCAAAAGGTAACAAATGGCTAAGTTTACTAATACATAATTCGAACTAAATTTCTAGTAGGGTCAAACCATTTCAATTTATGGGCGCCAGTCAATGAATGCAAATTAAGAGGAAAAGGAGAAAGAATATTACCCATGTTTACTGTAATCCTAACTCCCTCAATAGAACCACTGACCTTTATAAAGACATTTATTTAACACAAAGTTGTTAAGAACTTGACATTTATAATTTACATTTAGAGTATATGCTTTACAAAAGTAATGAAGTGACGCTCATGTTACAACACGAAGACAAATGTGTGCTGGCTGTATGTTAATATCCAATATCCAGAAGATGTCATTTGCATTTTTAAATAATGTAGTTGAAGTTCACTAATTTGTTTTGCATTCATTAGTTTTTCAATTTCAGTGTCTCAGCGGTGAACATTCTCTCAGGGTTAAAATAAGTTTTGAAAGAAAGGTCAACTTTTGTGCTACTGCTGAGAAAAGAGACATGTCTGGGTCTCAAACCCAAATAGCTCCTATGTTGAATGAGCAGCGTATGCTGTGTGTGTGTCATCAGAAATTCTGCCTGAGTAGTTAACTGAAAAGAAGCTCTTTCTCATGACCTCATGAATTAGTCGTCTAGACTGAGGGTCTGCAAGAGTGTTCTTGCCATATCTAAATATTAAGTGTGAACAGCTCTGTATTTCTTTTTAAAAACATAAATCCTTTGAGAAATGATGCTTTTACATCTGTACCAAATTACATATGTAAACTTTGGCGTGATTTAGAAACCTCGTTTTAGAAATACTTCTTCACATCGATATTTTACTAGTGGTCTTTTAATCAATAGGTCTTTTAGATTCAGTATTCAAATGAAACATTCTTCCAGCAAGTTGTCAAAACATTTCATTAGAAGAAAATAATGAAAGTCAGGAAGAGTTTACCAAATACAGTCAGAGACATAGGATAGAATAAACTTTGATTTGTTAATGTTTATCTGTTAGAAATATTTGCGTAGAATCGTCTATCAAAATCTAAGATTAACTTTGGTAAAGCATGCATTCATGGTTCCAGTATTCGTTGTAATGTATTTATTATTTATATACCACCTTCTTCCAAAAAAGTTCTGAAAGCAGCTTTTCCAATAAGGATTGTGGGGAAGCGATTTAAAAAGTCATTAAAAATTAACAGAGAAAGCCTAGTAACGGATCCAGAATTGAGCATGATGAGGACAGCTTCTGATAGACTTGGCAGTGGTTTGTTGGGTAAGATGGTTTGTTTTCTCAGAAAATATACAATCTTAAAGACCTCTTAGCTCACTTAGTCTGCACCCTCCACTGATGTGTGATTGTCCTCTGTAGCATATTTTCCAGCACTAGGGCAGTTTTAAGTGAGCCAAATGTTGTCCTCTGTTTTCAAAAGGTCCACCTGACAAGATTCCTCCACCAACAAGACCTCTGCCAACGGTGCCCCCGCACCGCTCCATCCCGCCGGCTGACCCCAGGAAGAACGACAGGCCCAAACCTCCCCGGCCTCCCACTGGCAGACCGTCCTATCCTGGAGCCAAACCCAACATCTGCGATGGGAACTTTAACACCCTAGCCATTCTTCGCCGTGAGATGTTTGTTTTCAAGGTAGGAAGCTGTGATTTTTTTTTTTTTTTTTTTTGGAACGGTTGATCAAGTGTCTACATGAAAACAAGTTCTCATTCATTCTAACACTACCTTCCCAAACCTCTTGCAGTTAGGAGGTTCAAAAAAAAAAAAAAAAGCATCTTAAAAAATAAACACACAAATGGACTTAAATGTCTAGCAGAAGATTGTGGTAACTAACGTTCTATTTGGGGAATGCATTGATGTCAGCAGAAACTGAAATGCCTAGAAATGTGAGGGTGAAAAAAACGCTGCATGTTATGAACAGATAAAAAAGCATAATTTAAATCATGAATAGGAACTAATAGAGATGATTTGCTTGGGAGCTTAGCCACTTCCAGGCGCACTGCAGCTCCTCTATCTTTGGTTTGCACGTCTTTTTGAGATCCTTATAATTTCCTTTGACAATTAAAGCGTTGCTGTTGAAGAGGAGCATTGATCATTTTTTTTTGAGGTCTACCAGTAGCCATTTGAGTTAAATTTCCTCTACAAGACCATCATTTTGATTTTATATATATGTGCTATTTTCTTTAGTCAAGCATTTATATGTAATTCACATTATTTTTTAAAAGGTTACAAGCTAAAACTAATTTTACATTTTGCTAAACGTTCTTTTCAATGACATTACGTTCTCCGACAATAACACTAAAAAGTCAGTGTATAAAAGTAAGGTACCTAATATTAAAAAGTGAATATAAGTGTAATACTAAAAAATATAATTCTCTCAGTATTTGTAAACCAGTCTTAAAGGTTAATGAAAAATGTTTTATGTTGGCATTTGTGCATTAAAATAGCCACATTTTTACCCATACCATCCATTTAAAAATAAAAGAGTGTGCTCTCTTTTTAGTGGATGTGAATCAATAAATAATGAAATATTGTCCCACGTATACAGAATTTTCTATCTACTAGAAGCTATACTTTGAAAATACAGCTTTCATGCAATTTTTAATAGATAAAGTATTCTGTTTCCTGTATTGGAAGCTAAAATTTGGATTTAATATAATATGCACAAAAGCATCATACTTTCCAGGAAAAATCAATGCTTTTGTTCAAACACATGAATAGGTTTTTTAATTTTATAAATGTTCTTCAATACTTAATTAGCTATATCTTGCTTAAGTAGATTAATTAATTTAGATTCAAGGAGTGAAAAAACACTTACTCTCTATGTATACATATATATATATATATATATTACTCATTGCAGCTAAGCCCACAGCAACTAGTTGAAATGAAAACAAAATGCAAGAATTTGTTTATCCTGCAAGATAGCAAATGACAACTGAAAGATTTTGTTTTCACTGTTCTGGATGAATTTCAACATCCAAGCTTTATACCTTGATACTATGGTGCTGTCACCAAAGTGTCAACCCTATCTCAGACTATGATAGGAAATTGGCTGTGGTTACACTCATTTCATTCTTCCTGCCTGTCTAATTAAGTTACCAGCCTCAGAAGAGACCAGTATCTTTATGCCTAGTGATCATTTTCATCAACCTTTTTGCTCTGCGCATTGAGGGAGCTTAGTGAGTGCTCTTGACTGACAAAATGAGATCCTGTGATCACTGGTTCCTGGAATCAGAAATGAATAAAAAGCACATAGACCGACTCTCAAATGAAATTCAGTAGCCGCTATTTTCAATGTCTTAACAGGTGTGTTAAAAAAAAAAAACAGGAAGCCCTCTTTCTCTGAGCTTTCCTGTTACCTTCGATTACTTAATCAAAACTCTCTTCAGGACAGAGTTACTACTCTGAATTTGATTTCTTTGTTTCACTGCCTGCTTTTTTTTCCCCTAAGAATAAATTCTATTGAAGATATCTTCTTTACAATTTTTTATATTCATCTCCTTTTGCATCTGATGAGTGTTATGCCCAGGGTAGTTTATGAGGTACCCAGGATATATTAATAGAAGGTACCACCCTGTCTTTATGGAGCTCATACTCCAGGAGTGAAGACAGACAGGAACCTATGTACTTTTAAGATACAGAAGGAAAAGGAGACATAAAAATAATGTACTGAAATCTAGTTGAATAGATCAAAAAAAAAAAAAATTGGACCGAGAAAAGGCTGAATTTTGAAAGAGACTTTTCCTAGGTGCATAAAAGAGATTGGCATTTGGCATACTAAAAAGTTGATGTATTGAGGGAGAGAAGGTAGACATATTAACTCTAGTGCAAAGTGATAAATGATATAAATCAGAAATACACAAGATTTGATCAAAGGAGATCAAATAGTGGGTGATCTGATTGATACCCGCTCTTAGGTAGCAGCTACGTGAATCGGGTAACTAATAATGTGCCTGAATGTAAGCGAGGCACTTTACGTCGATAATCTCTAGATCTTATAATAATACTGCAAGGTGGATGGTATTTTCTGTTTTACAAATGAGAAAACTGAGAATCAGCGTAAGTAGTGAGTCCTAGTTATGAGGTTTTCGAGCAGTAGTCACTAGTTGAACACATGTCTTCTTGATTCCCAAAATCTATGTTTTTTACCCTAAACTATGCTCACTGAAAGAGTTAGGGAAAGGTTCAAAGACAGGTGGATTTTAAGCTATATTTTAAAATAGTAAATATTCAAGTAATGTTCCTTAAGCTCCTGAAGTGAGACTCTGTTTTAGGCACTGGCAATGGAGCAGGAGACAAAACAAGCCGGACCTTGGTTTCGTGGAGCCTGCGTTCTAGTTTTCAAAGTGGACGTGTGGGGGAGAGTGCTTCACACACAGGTCCTGCTCCTGTCACGGAAGGCTGGGGGAAGGGATCCACACTGACTGAGCCCGCAGGTTCTGTCTGTCATTGTTAGTGACTCTTGGTCTTCTAACTTCTTCCTCTGTACCCATGAGGTCTAGATGACTTTCACGTCTGAATTAATGTCATTTCCCCACACTTGATCTCCTGTCTGAAGTTACTCTCTGCCATTCTCTCTTGTGCACACCTTTTTACATTTGCCTTTAACTTGCTCATCATTGGTTTTCACAGTTTGCTCCTTAGGGGCTATTCCTTCAAGGACGTGTTAGGATCACCCACTATTTGATCTCACTCGTACTAACGTAACTTAATTTTCTACTTTTCTTCATTACTAATGTATGCAAATTGGAAACCTCTTTATCTCCTCAACCCTTACCCACTAACACTCATTTCATTTTATTTTTAATATCTGGGGCTTCTCTGCAAGCTTCTGCTTTTCCAAAACTTCCATCCTCAGCATCCTCCACATGTCCCAGCCTCTCTATTCATCGATCCCAAATCTCTTCCCAGTGATACTTAGATTTATTCTCTACATCCAGTTGACATTTTTTTGGTCTCTATATTCTCTAATTATTTCTCATTGTACTGTGCTTCTTAACTAGATTATAAACTTCTTCCAAGCAGGGGATGGTTCATGTGGGCTTCATTGTGCTGAGGCTAATGGATAGAGATCTCAGTATAATAATTATGTAATTAAACTACAGCCAGTGTCATATTTATACAATAGTAATCAACCAATATGACATTACTGAAAGTATTTCATTCTGGTACCTTGTTATCCCTTGCCCAAGATCTCCATGAGTAATATTTGCTTAAATTTTGTATGTATGATTTTTAAGTCAAAAATAGGAAAATCTAGATATAAGTAAAAGATAATAGCATCAGGTAATTTTATTTTCTTATTAGAAAGGAGCCTTTCTCTATAATAGGAGTTTCAGCATAATTCTTTTGGTAGCAAACTTCCTCTTAGGAGATATTTGATATACATTTAGCTTCCTAGGCATTCATTTATTTAACGTGAATTCACCTGGATATGCTTTCTATATGGGAATATAAATAAATAATATATATATATTAATATATATTATAAATATAAAATTATATATAAAACATATTTATATTTATAAAATAAATATTTTAAATATAATATATTATTATAAACATTATTTTGTTGATTATTATTTATTTATATAAGGGCACATTTATATATTCTGTTCGTATGCATGAGAAAATTGAGCCTTCCACGCAGCTTCATAATCTTTGGGGAATGTAAACCACCTAAAGCAAGGAAATGAAAATCAAAACAAAATGTCAAGGAACAGAGAAACAAAATAGCAATAAGAAGAGAAGTTTTGTCCTTATTATATAGAAGGCGATTTTTAAGAATGTTCCCTGAGGAATGTAAGCTGTGTGTCTTACCTGGCGCCACCCCTGTGACTGAACTGACAACAGCAGCGAGATCTGATTGTTCAAACGAATACTCTCAGAGTTCCTTTGGACAAGATAGAGACATTGACTATTTAGTGATGCAGTGGTGTGAAAGGAAAGGGAAAGCAGAATCAGCCAAGCTTGTCCAGGATATGTTGCAGGACACAATATTTTCCAATTTTACATATGGAATAATGCAGGGTAACTATATTATTCCTAAAGCTGAGGACAGTTTGAGGAATACTGTATCCAGCACCTCAAATTCTTTTAGCGCAAAATTTAAAAAAAAAAAAGAAAGAAAAAAGAATGGTTCTATTGGACTTCTGACCAGTTCTTTATATCAAGGGAACAAGCAATGGTCAGTGCTTTACAGTAGAGCTAGAAAGATTAGTGCTGAGGCAAAGCTGAAAGCTGTCATGGACGAGCATTCAAGGAGGTACAGTAAAATGTCTTCCCAATTAATATAGAAGAGCAAAGCTCATGGCTCTGAATAAGCAAAGCATTTCATCGTTTACAAAAAAAAAAAATTAAAACTCGGTTTCTTTGACTTTGTCAAGTTCTTCTGTTCATGTATTACAAGATAATTTGTTCTTAAATATGACCTTCTCTTCTCTTATGACCACCTATTGAATTTTACTGAAGAATCAAAGTTCCTGTTACTTTTGTAAAAACCAGATTTGTTAACACTAGCTTCACTTTCATTGAAAGTACAATGTCCTATTTAGCCAAGCCAGCAAGTACAGGATATGATCCAATTTTATTTGCAAGACAGTTTTGTTTAATAAAAGAAGACATTTTATATAAGAGAGAGAGAACAGAGATGCTTATTGAAAGAGAGAGTTTAGAGGTATAAGATTTTGTTCTAAATTATATCTCTATAATATTGATTTGTGGCTAAACTCTTTACAATGGATCAAAGTTCAACTCTTTGAGTCTTCAGTCAGTAGCTCATTAACTCTCAGTACTTAATGTCAATCTGTTTTTCATTCTATGCTTAACTTTTCCCCATGGGCCAGGATTTACTCCTCTTATTCATTTTATTTTGTTTTTAAATGTTTCCTTTTTTGTTTCATATTGGTCTGTTTCAACTTTATTGTCCTGGAAATCTGGAACCGTGCCTTTCTCACATCACTTGTACAACTATATCCCATTACGCACATAGAATATTTACTCACAGCTTTTCAAGTGTATCTATTGTCTTTTCTGTATGTATGATGCTGAACTTTTGGAATTAAAAGAAGTTGAAAATATGTTTTTCCCTTAAAATGCTTAGCTCTTATCAGGGAAAGGGCATCATGTATTTGTCAATCAGAAATGGCTCCTTTAAGATGAAGCCCATAAAATAGAGAATGATGGCTCTTTACATGTGAGAGACTATTGGGTTAAGCGTGGGAATAATAAAATAGTAAAAACAACAGTGGAGTCCAGGTGGCCACTTCCCAACAAGCAGTGTGGTCCAGAATAAGAAGAAAACCCAGATGTTAAAATCACCAGAGTGAGTATGTTTGGTCATCATTGAAAGCGCCAAGATACAGCCCTGTAGGCTCAGAGAAGTGAAGTGGGAAGCATTTGAGACTTGCCTATTCAAGTTCCCACTTGACCTCTCCACTCAGATGCCAAAGTCAGCGTGCTTAAAACTGAGCCACTGACCTTCCTTCGTGAGCCGACTCCTCTGCTGCTCTCTTACCGTCCAAAATAAAGGCAACCCCATCTTCCCATTGATTTAATAAATAAAACCTAAAAGGTTGAGAGCCGAGCTCTGTCAGCTTTACCTTCAGAATACATTAAGAATCCACCCACTTCTGTCCCCATCCACTGCTACAGTCCTAGTCAGAGGTACTACCACATCTCACCTTCATACAGCAATAACCTCCGCACTCCTCTCCCTGCTTCCTCCCTTGCCCCAACCCTCCAGCCTGTTGCCAGTTCCACCTGCAGAATGATGCTGTAAAAATATGCATCAGATCAGACCACTACTTGGTGTCAAACCCTTCAATGTTTGTCAAGGTTCTTATCAGACAGTCCCACTTCTGGGTGTACATCCAAAGATGGGGGGAACCACTATCTCAAAAGGATCTTTGCATTCCCAAGTTCACTGCAGCATTATTCACAGTAGCTAAGATGTGAAACAAGCAAAGTGTCCATAGACAGATGAATGGATAAAGAATATATATATATATATATGTATGTGTGTGTGTGTATATATATATATATACACATACACAATGGAATACTATTCAGCCCTTAAAATAAGGAAAGCCTGCCTTTATGACACCATAGGTAAATCTGGGGAACATTATGTTGAATGAAAGAACCCAGACACAGAAAGACAAATATTGCCTGAGCTCACTTATACATAGAATCCAAAAACCTTAAACTCATAGTAACAGAGAGCAGAATGCTGGTTACCAGGAACTGGGAGGGCGGGGGTGGTAGAGAAATGGGGAGCTGTTTGTCAAAGGGTTAAACTTTCAGTTATATGATGTATTAGTCTTGGAAACCTAATTTAAAGCCTGGTGACTATAGTTAATATTGTATCATTTACTAGAAATTAGCTAATAGAGTAGACCTGAAGTGTTCTGACCACGCGCACACACACACACATGAACTGGTAACTATGTGAGGTGATGGATATGTTTATTAGTTTGACTGTAGGTAATCATTTCACAATGTATACTTACATCCAATCATCAAGCTGTACACCTTAAAAATATACAATTTGTGTCAATAGTACCTCAATAAAGTTGGGAAGAAAAGCCAAAGTTAATTCTGTTGCCCAGAAGGCTGCAGGATCAGCCCATTTCACTCTGATCTCACCTGCCCTTTCTAACTTTTACTCCCTCAATTCCAGCCACACATATCTCCCTGCTGTTCCTCGAACTTGCCAGGCCTTCCTGACTTTGTAGGTCTCTCCCTATCAAATACCAAATATTCACATTATCTTTCTGATTTCTGCTGATATTGGTAAAGAAGCAGAATGTCTCCAATCTCTAGTCTTGTCCAAACTGTCTGCTGTTACACAGGTCCACACGGGGCTAGATACATGAAAGGGAACAGCATTTATAGAAATTCAGAACAGTTTATGATGAATTTTGTAAGTTCTGTGCCATTTTTGTGACCCTCAAAGACTAGATTTGTCTTTTACAGTTGGAGGAATTCTCTCAGCTCTCCACTAATGATGTCACTCATTCATATTGCACGGCTGTGTGTCATTGTTTACATCGGCATGGGAAAACAAACTCTTAGACCTGGAGATGAACTCAGAGTCAGATCTCTTGTCATCGGCTTCAGGCAAGGACTGTGTCCACTCCTCCATTTGCTGCCGAATCATGCAGTGCCCTGGACACAGTAGACAGTAAATAGTTATTAAATATCTCTGAACTTATCTTCCTTGGTGGCTGATAAATTCCATGATAGGTATATATAGTAAGTTCAGGAAATGGTGGCCGTTATGCATTAAAACAGACTTGACGTTTTGAATTACTTATTATAGTCAGTACTTGAAATTATTTTAAAAACAAACTTTTGGCAGAGTAAAGATCACAGAAAACTGCTCTAAATTTTAATATATAAGGGAAAGAAATAAAAGCATTTATTGTTACTGCTTCTATCATATTACCCCATAAAATGATTAAAAAATATTCTGTTGGCAGAGAACCCAAAAAGTATTTTACAGACAAAAAATACTTGGAGAAATTGCGCAGAACAGGGTAATCTAAAACTACTCTGAGTCGCAGCTTAATTCTGTGCTGCCAAGAAGTATTACCTGATAATATTAATAGTACCCTGTAATTGGGCTAGATTCACTTAAGAACAAAGGAAGCAATCGCCAAGACAATGTAAGCAGAGAATTAATTAAAATTTCCTTGTAGCAGAAAAACATAGTCTTTCAAATATTTTAGGTAAACATTTTAGGCAGCAGGGGGAATTATGTGTAATACTGCACTTTATTGTCAATATGAATTGATTTGCAAAATATTTGTATTCAATTATGATTTAAGATTTACTCCCAAACACGTTGAAATTCTTTTGACATTTCCTGACTCTGTAAACTTTTGGGGTGAGTATAAAATAATTCAGTAAAATGGATTCACAATCACCTGACTTTCCAATTTCCTTCCTAGTCATTTTATTTTTGGGTGACCTTGAATATTTTAAGCATATAGTTAGACACTTATTTTAGATTTAGTAAAACTATTTAGTTAATGTAAAACAGAACATTTAATATTTGTCTACAGTGCATATTTTGGAGGCTACAACATGTTTTATCATGTACATTTTCTTTTGGTATTAATTTGTAGTACAAATAGGGAAATTCTATATAGCCATGCAAAATATTTTCTGAAAGCATATTAATTTTGAGCTAATTTGAAAAACATTTTCATTCTATAGCAATATGAATCTTCCTGTTATAATTATTAATAATCTAAATTTTTCAGTGTCAAAGATATGTTTTCTTGCTCCATGTGTGTCATAATATATACCTTTATATAGATTTTTACATAGAAAGTGCTCATATTCACCATAGATGGTCCACATCACTTTAACCTCAATATAAGCTTAGTTCAAGATTTATACTGCACATAAAATTAGTTTATTCTTAATTTTACGAAAATAGCATTTTTTTTCTAATTTCTTCCTTCATATTTGGCATTTGTGACTGTAGCACTTTTGGCCTCTTATATTTCTGTAAAGCAAAAATGCAACTTCGTTCTTTATGTTCCCTTTGTAAACTTTCAGTTAGAAGCGTTGTGATTGCCCTTCCCCTTTGCGGATTATGTGACGGTATTTACACGTTGAGCCAGCACTTCAGAATTTCTTAGAAACACCTGTTCATTTTGTCTTTTGCAAGAGAGCCTTAACATGTGTAAATATTTAAAACATGGTAGAGACCAAAGCTATCATTATTTGCAAATTATGTGACAATCTACTTGAAAAATTCCATGAAAATCAACAGGAAAAAATGACAACTATTAAAAATATTAAGAAAGATGTTCTGAATCATAGTAAAAATATAACCTTTCTAATAAGCACTTAGAATATAATTGAAAAATAATTTTCTTGACATAAAAAAGTAATTCATAGGATTACATTTAATTAGTAGTACCTGGCCCATAGGCAGCATTCAATACATATTTTTAAATGAATGCTTTTACTTCTAACTCTGTCTTCTCTGCATTTTACTTTCATGAGGGAGGTTCTTGACAAGTTTGTTCATTCTTCTATTTGTGCTTCTTATGATACTTTAAAGCTTCAGAACACTATATTGTGTTTATTTACATAATTATGAATAAGGTTGAAGTAAAGATTCCAGGTTTAAACCACAACATTAGTATTTCTTACAACAAACAGGAAAATGTGCATAGTTTCCAAATTAGTAATCCCATGCATGGCAATTCATCCTGAAATGATGAAGTAAATATAAAATGAACAATAATATCTATTACAGCTTTCTTGCCAGTATGAATAAAATGTTGCTGGCAACCCAGATTATTCAGTAATACGGTAGTGGTGTAGCAAATAACAGTGCATTACCTGAATGGAATATAATGCAATCATTTCAAAGGTCAATTAAGAATATATAAAACAATAAGATATGATTATAATGTATACAATAAAATAGTAAAACATAAAATTTTATGTATCATTAACTACAATATTTGAAATATGTGTGTTGATAAGGCATAGAAATTATAGAAAAATGACGTTAGACAAATTTTAGAATGATGGGATTGTGAGTGGGTTTTTAAATGTGTACTATTCTGATAATGTTGTATACACATTTAATAGTTCAAAATATGGTTGCCTAACAGAAGCTGGATAGCTGTGAAGATTGTAGTAAATTTAGCAATGGTGAAGCCATACTATTTTTTTAAATATAGTTAGGCAAAATCTATTCAATTATTCACTGGTGAGATGTGGCTCGGATGGTGGAGTGTGAAGGCTCTGAGCTCGCCTTCCCCCATGAGCACACCAAAATTACAACTGTTTGCAGAGCAGCTATCAATGAGAACAACATGAAGAAAAGATTTTCAACAACTGAAGAAATAGGAAAGAAACCACAAGATGAGTAGAACGGTTGGAGACACGCTAGAGTCAAGACTAAGACCTACACCTCCAGTTAGGCAACCTCCAAATGGCAGGATGATCACATGATGGAACAAAGTGTCTGAGCCCCACACTGGGCTTCCCAGCCTGTGGGTCCTTAAAAGACAAGCACCCAGAATATCTGATTTTAAAAGTTAGTGTGGCTTGTGTAGGAGAGAGGTAGACAGCTGGAGGAAACAGAGACCCTGCTCTTAAAAGGCACGCACAAAACCTCACACGCACTGGTACCCAGGGCAGAGGCAGTATGTTGACAAGGGCCTGGGTTGGATGCACGTGCAGGTCTTGGAGAGTGTCCCATAGGGGCAGGAGAAAACCAAGACGTCCTCTGGGGACACAGACGCAGGCTACATGCATTTGGAGAGCCCTTTCTACCTCTAGTGCTGACAGGAGCAATTTAGGAGTCCTCCCTCTGACCTATAAGCATTGAGGGGCTCACCCATGCCCACGTCAGTTGGCACCAGTCCTAGGACCCCCTGGGCTGAGCAACTGCCTACACTACTGCGCCCAGGACAGCCCCACCAACCAGCTTGCTAGCTCCGGGGCCCCACTGACAGTCATGCCAGGACCCAAAGTGACGTACCAGTGGGCAGGCACCAGCCTCAAGGGTCCCCAGACTAGGAAACCAGCTGAATTGAAGCCCAGCCCTACCCCCCGGTGGCTGACAGCTTCTATATGAAGCAGAGCCCAGCAGCCAACTGAGCTGAGAGGTAGCTCCACCTACTAATGTGCCACAGCAGTTGTCCCACCACAACAGGGAGGCCCATGCAGCCCACACAAGGGGCATCCCTGGAACACACAGCTCTGGTGACCAGGGAGGAGTGTGCTGTTGAGCCACAGAGGACATCTCCCACATCCGGCCACTTTGCCAAGATCAGAAAATGTTAGCAAACTACCTAGTAGATAGAAATAAAAGCAGAGAATTAAGCAAAATGAGATGACAGAGGAATATATATATATATATTTCTAAAGAAGCCACCAAAAACTATTAGAACTCATAAATGAATTCAGCAAAGTTGCAGGAAGAAAATTAATATATGCAAATCCACTGCATTTCTATACACTAACAACAAACTACTAGGAAGAGAATTTAAGAAAACAATTTACCTTTACAATTGCATCAAAAAGAATAACATACCACAGAATAAATCTAACCAAGGGCTACCTCAGAAAAGTATAAGACATTGTTGAAAGAAATTGATTTGAGCAGAAACAAATGGAAAGATATACTCCGCTCATGTATTGTAAGAATTAATGCTGTTAAAATGACCTTATTATCCAAGGCAATCTACAGATTTAACAAAACCTCTATCAAAATACCAATGACATTTTTCACAGAACTAGAATAATAATTCTAAAATTTGTACAGAATCACTACAGATCTTGAATAGCCAAAACAGCCTTTTAAAACAAAACAAAACAAAACAAAGCTGGAAGTATGTTCCCTGATTTCAAACTGTACTACAAAGCTACAGTAATCAAAACAGCATGGTACTGGCACAAAAACAGACACATAGCTCAATGGAAAAGAATAGAAATCCAGAAACGAGCCCACACTTACATGATCAATTAATCTATGATCAAAAATATAAGAATACACAATGAGAAAAACAGCTCTTCAATAAATGGTGTTGGGAAAACTGGACAACTGTATGCAAAAGAATCAAACTGGACTGCTTTCTCATTGTATACAAAAATAAACTCAAAATGGATTAAAGACTTAAAGGTAAGACCTGAAACTATAACACTCCTAGAGGGAAACATAAGCAGTGTGTTCTTTGACATTGGTCTTAGTGATATTTTATTTTATTTTATTTTTTGGTATATGTCCTCACACACGGGCAACAAAAGCACAAATGAATGATTAGGACTACATCAAAATGAAAAGCTTTTGCACAGCAAGGGAAATTATAAACAAAAAGAAAAGGCAGCCTACTGAATGGGAGAAGATACTTGCAAATGTTATATCTGATAAATGGTTATTATCCAAAAATCAGTGAACTCATACAACTCAACATCAAAAAACAAACAACCTGATTAAAAATGGGCAGAGGAACTGAATACACATTTTTCCAAAGAAGAAAGACAGGTGACTAACAGACACATGAAAAGATGCTCAATATCGTTACTCATCAGAGGAATGCAAATCAAAATTTCAGTGAGGCATCAACTCACACCTATGAGAATGGTCAGTTATCAAAAAAACAACAAATAAGTGTTGATAAGGATGAGAGGAAAAGAGACTCCTCACACAGTGTTGGTAGGAATGTAAATTGGTGCAACTACTATGGGAAATAGTTTGAGGTTCTTTAAAAAATGAAAAATAGAACTACTGTATGATCCAACAATTCCACTCTTTCGTATTTATCTGAAGAAAACAAAAACACTAATTTAAAATGATATATGCACCTCTATGTTCATTGCAACATCATTAACAATAGCCAAGATATGGAAGCAACCTAAGTTCTTATCAATGTATGAATGGATAAGGAAGATGTGATATATATTTATGTGTGTGTGTACACATATATATAATAGATGACATAATGTTACTCAGCCATTAAAAAGAATGAAATCTTGCCATTTGGGATCATGGGTGGACCTAGTGGTTAATTTGCTAAGTGAAATAAGTCAGACAGAGAAAGACAAATACCATATGCTTCACTTTTATATGAAACCTAAAAAACAAAACAAATAACAAAACGTAAACAGAGTCATTGGTACAGAGAGCAGACAGGCTGTTGCCAGATGGGCTGAGGTTGGGAGGATGAGTGAAATAGGTGAGGGAGATTAAAAGGTACCAACCTCTAGTTACAAAATAAATGAGTCACAGTGATGAAATGCGTGGGGAATATAGTCAATAACATAGTAATGTATTTATATGGTGACGATGGTAACTAGACTTATTATGGAGATCACTGTGTAATGCATAGAAACATTGAATCACTGTGCTGTACTTGGAGCTAACAGTGTTATCAGGGAGTTTTTAAAAATTGATTTAAGTGGGTACTTAGGAAAGAATATCTAGAAACCTTGTATGTTTTATTTAAATTTTAAAAAAATAAAAATTAAATATTCATTGGAATTTTCCTTAGACTGGGACTGAAAATGACCGTGTTCAAAATTACAGTGACACGTTTTAATAATGTGATTTAACCTGGCTAGCAAAGGTGTACAATTAGACGAAAATCTTGCCCGCTATGCATTAATCTGGAGTAAGAATAGTCTCTAGTGAATCAAGCTTACTAAATATTTTGTTTACAGTTTTGCCACTTTGTGTGCACTGTGGTGAGAATTTATTCAGTTTACTACAGAAATGCTTTAAAATCATGCAAAGTGACAAGGTATTTGGCAATTAGTCCAAAGAGTGTCGTTAATTTATGCAATGTGAGAGCTGTCATATAGCAAAGTTTGTCAGTTCAACAAACACTGACAAATTGAATTATAAGCTGTGTTTAAGGCACTTAGCACAGAGACAGGTGCATTGCAAATGCTCGAGTAATTTCAGCAACTGGTTTTAATGTTGCAATAGTTGTTGAACGTGTAGTTGTTGTTATTATTACCACTAATACTTTTACTGTTGTTCAGAGCGCTGTGGTTGACCTTAAAGAGATTGCATGGGAGTCTGTGACTGCATTCTTTGCCCTTAAGAATCTAACTACTGTTGTCTTTTATTCATTCATTTTTTATCATTTAATTTAATGAGGTTTTGAATGGCTACCAAATAATGGCTGGGCATTGGAAATGAAGTGATGTCCGAGTCACTCTCTGTTCTTCCCCTCAGGAAGATAATAGTCTAGCAAGGAAACGTCAGTCACTGGATGATCACAGTGCGTTGCGATGTGCTGTAATCGGCTAACGCACAAAGTACTGCGGGAGCACGTAGGGCAAGGCAGGGACATCGAGAAATGAGACAGAAGAGATACAGGTGAGACTCCTTCCGCAAGGATCTCATATGCCATGTCGGGAACTTGAGGCTTTGTTCCGCAGGCCAGGTTAACTGCCCAACAGAATTGACTAAGAGAGGCGAGGCAGGAAAAGAATGCAGGGAGCAGAGCTGATGAGAAATGTTGACCCTGTGTTGGTTCCTAGAAGATCCAGTGGGAGAAAGACAGAGCCCCATGCCTATAAGGGGGGGTAAATTGAAGAGAACTAACAAAACAAGGGTTTGATGACCAGGACAAAAGAGCAGCTCTAAGAACTGCAACACTAGAAATAGGTGGCTGGTCACTCAAAATAAATAAATAAATAAAAAATAAAAATAGGGCTTGCCTTTGACTGTCATAGGGAGCTGGCACTCTGAAGAGAATCAGAAAGGGCCAGACAACGGGAAGATTCCTACTTGGAAATGGATGAGAAGTCCCAAGTCTTTCAAGTACCAGAACATTGAGACTTCTGGATAAAGAATTTACGATACTTCTCTCTCTCTGTTATAAATATTATTTACTGAAATTTTGTTCAAAAGAAAAATGCATCATGTTCTTAATACGTCCTATCGAAGGACAAGAAGCATTTTCATCGAGCACTGAGTGTGTCTATGGTTAAACCACTGTTTTTGCATCTCACCTAGAGCGGTCGCCGTGTCTCTACATTCACTGGTCTGCACCGCTTCTTCTCTTGTAAAGCACAGTTATTTGTAGCAGCTACTGGTCAGAACGTGAAGCAAAGACTGTTTATATCCTTGAACTGAAGCTCCAAGGAGCTGATGTGAGAGCCTGCTGTCTGTGTGCCACTGACACAGAAACCTCCATGTTCATAATCCTTAAGTCCCTTGGAACACAGGCAGCACGTTCCAGGTTGTCCACTGCATTTGCAGTTACCATCGTCAGAAGGAGAAATGCTGAAGCTTGGTGATTGCTGAAATTCTTCATGTTTGTTAAAATATCTTTGTCATGTATATCAGCCTAGTTTTTCCCTATTGTTCACATAAACAAAAGGTCAGGAGGGGATCAAAAATGTTACATGACTGAATCACTTTGCAATGCACTTGAAATTAATGCAACATAGTAAATCAACCACAGTTCAATAAAAAATAACTTACATGATTAGAATTCTGAAGACTGTTGAACAAAATCACACAGTTCACTAAATATATATGTAAGGAAAATTCCCCTATACCCCTTTTAAATGTATATGGGAGTTCTTTTTCCTTACATAAATAAATATGGGAAATAGTTTATGTAGGAAAATTAGGGGAGATGGTTACTGATATATAGTAATATTTTAATTAAATAACTTAATTGATGGATCTGTGTTGAATCCCTGTTATATTTAAGAAAATATACTTGGTTATGGTAAAAAATGGAAAAGCCAGGCTTTGGACACCTGTATGACCAGGATTCTAGCACTGAGCATAAGTTTCTTCTTCTGTAAGAATCTTTGTAAATATCTCAGTGCCACTGCCTTTAAAGAACCCACAATTCTCGGTGGGAAATAAACATTAATCACCAAATCAGCAGAAGACAAGTAAAATTATACCTGTAGTAAGTGCAAAGAAAAGAAGGCATATGGTGCAACAAAAACATAGACATAGTTGTTTTGTTTTAGTTTTTAAAGCCTGATCACTGATATCAGGGAAGTCTTTTCTAAGGAAGAGATACTTCAACTGAAAAAGAACTATGCCCTGCTTTTGGTAAGAAAAACAACATATTCTGCTGGAAAGAAATTTGGACTAAATGTCATAAGACATGGGTTTTAGTGTCAGGCTATTATAGACATGATGAGAATTTCCATTTTTGGACAACACATTTCATACATGTGAATAAAGAAAGTAACAGTGGCTGAAAAACGTGTCTCACAGTGAGATTAGATGTAAGAAATGCTTCTGAATGTTTAAAAGAGCTGCGCTATTGTGAGACATTGCCATTGTTGGCACAAAATTGAGGGTGGATTTTTCTCCTTAATGTATGATACCAATATGTCAGCTCCACAGTATTAAATTTTATTGTCAGTGTATGTTATACTGGAAGCTTCAGGTGTCTTAAAAACTAGAATTCTCTACAGAGTACAGTTGCCAAATAATAGACATCAGAAGAAACATGAAACCTGAAAAATATGACAAATTTGAATCAAGATTGGGAAATAAAGTTTTAGTTAAATACTGCCCATTTTCCTTACCCTCTTTGGCTTTCCTTTAAAGAATTCTGTTTTCGCATAGTAAATAAATAGTTTCTTGTATTCTCTGTAGGATATGTATATAGAGATTGGACACTGTGAACCATTCCACAAGATAAATTTTGTGAAAATAGTTTATTATGGATAAATCCCTTATTTTAACATTTCTATGAAAACAGATTATAAGAAAAATTATTTTGCTGTAGAGATTAAGTTAATAATTTATTATAAAGAATCTACATATTTAATATTGATTTAATCCACGTTAGGTCTCATAGAATAAGAGCAAAATAATGGTCATATAATTACATCAACATCTAAAATTCTTCAAAAGTTTAGCTATAATTTTCTTTAGCAATTTATATACTCGCTTATGTATTTTGGTGTACCTGTGTATATTGATTAATTAATTTTCGTAGCACTGTCCTTGGATTTGCTTTGAAATGTGTCAGACTAGAACTCGGTCATGTTAATACTGAGCAGCACTAAAGTTGTCCTTTACTTTGCATTCCTATTCTTAAAAGTCAATGAGTGTTCAGTGTTTCCAGCTAGGTGTTCAGTTTGTTATTATTATTTTTTTTAATATGCAATCACATACTTGGTCCTTAAATAGTGACTGTGTTTGCCTAGGTCAAAAGGAGGTCTGAACTTTGCCCTTGGCTTTGTGGAAGTAATCCATGTCATGATTAGGATGGGGACTGGATACAAGAGAAAATCAAAGCATATAATTTAGGGTAGGGGCTTTGGGTTATGTAGTATCAACTGACCAAGATACGGAGTCCAATCCTGTGGGCAATCAAGAAAGCAAGCAAGCAAACAAGCAAACAAGCATACCTTCCGAATGAAGCTGTAATAAAAACTCTGAACACTGAAGCTCAGGTGTGCCTCCCTGCTTGGCAGGTACCCCATGGGGATTGTCATACTTTGCTACCAGGGTGGGAATATATTCTGAGGACAGTGGAACCTTCTCCTCTGAATGTATTCCTTTGGCTCATTTTTGATCTGTATTCGTTTCCAGTAGTAAAACATAACCATTAAGTATGATGGTCTTCAGTGGAATACTTTGAGTCCTTTGAATATGAGAGTGGTTTAGGGGGCCCCCTGAACTTATGGTTGGTGTTGGAAGGGAGCGTGGCCTTGTGTGGACTCTTCCCTCTAACTTTGTCGTTGGACCCTCTATCCTTGCAGTTTGGGTGAGAAGCCTTGGGCAGACTTGGCAATCTGGATGATTTATGCTCTTAATTTCGCAGTTTGGCTAACTCCAGGAGTTTGACAAATTTCCCAAATTCCTTAAGCTCAGTGAGATCTCCACATTCTTCAGTCAAAACTAATTTTAAGAAAGTAAATAGCTTGTAGCGTATCACCTTTTAGTAATGTCTCCTTGAATCAGCACACAGTTTGTAATGATGTAACAAACTAATTTGTAGATTTCCTTATAATTCTCCCTTTCAGGACGGAGGGGGTGGGGCCTTCCCGTGTCCCAAGTCCTAGTCTTTCTGTTCCTATAGTTTAAATATAAAGTTTGAGTAGCACTTATCATATATAGAAACAATACTTGGCAGCTTACTCACTGAGGATCAATATAGATCACATTGTGATTTAACTTTAAAAAGTTATTTTTTCCTTTCAAATAGTAAAAATTTAAACTAAAATCATAAGACATTTTCCCTGATTCAGTACATCAAAAATCATCTTAGGAAAAGTTAGAAAAGCTGACTTTCCAATAGAGAGCTCTAAAAGGGTTATGGCAGGTGACCTCAAATATTTAAAACACCACGATGTGAAATGTGCAGGGGTAAAAAACTAGATCCAACACTAGGAAGGCAGATTTTGCCTCCGTGATTTCTCCCCTCACACTGAAATTTTCATGCAGAGACATGTGCTCAAAATTCAGAGGTCGAGGTACGATTGCTCTACTGAATTCAATAAATATGATCATTTTCAGTGTCTTCGATCTTATCTCATATGTCTGGTGATAAATGAACCTGCTAGGAAATTAAAACACTAACTATATACACCCACACAGCAATTTATGTATGTATTACTTATTTTTTTACCTTTTTATTAAAACAAAATGATTAAAACTTTATTTCTTTAGAGAAGTTTTATGCTTACAGCAAAATTGAGGGTAAGGCACAGAGCATTATTCCGCTGTATCCTGCTCCCACACATGCATGACCTTTCTCGTTATCAACAACCACCAACAGGGTGGTACGTTTGTTGGCAGCTGATAACCCTACATTGACACTTTGTAATACCTGATGCCCAATGTCCCTTATGCATCTGTTTTTAATTAATTGAGCCAAACTCTTTCATCTCTGCCTTACTGATTCTCTGGCATTTGTATTATAACTGCACCAAATCCTCAGTGACCAACTATGTCCTTGAAGCCTCTTATCTCTGCTTGTACTTAAGTTTGTGTGTGTCTGTGTTTATGTGTATGTACATGTGTGTGTTGGATCTGTGCTCGCTAGTGTTTTCAAAGTCCTCAAAAGTAAAACATACAGTCTTCCTTTTCCTTTTTTAAATGAAGTATAATTGATGTGCAACACTCTGTCAGATGCATAACATAGTGATTTGATATTTCTGTGCAGTACAATACAATCCCTTCTATAAGTTTGTTACAAGCTGTCACTATACAAAGATATTGCAGAATTATTGACTATATTCCCATGCTGTACATTTCATTCCCGTGATTCATTTACTTTGCAACTGGAAGTCTGCACCACTTGATCTTCCTTACCTACTTCATTTGCCCTCCCACACCCCTCCTTCTGGCAACCACCTGTTTGTTCTCTGTATCTATGACTCTGTTTCTATTTTGTTATGTAATGTTCATTTGTTTTGCTTCTTAGATTCCATATATAAGCAAAATCATATGGTATTTTCTTTCTTTGTAAGACATATTTCACTTATTATAATACCCTCGAGGTCCACCCATGTCACAAAGAACAAGGTTTCATTCTTTTTAATGGCTGAGTAGTATTCCATTGTATATAAATACCACATCTTCTTTATCCACTCAACTGTTGATGGCCATTTGGGTTGTTTCCATGTCTTGGCTATTGTAAATAGTGATGCTATGAACATTGGGGTACATGTATCTTTTGAATTATGTTTTTTCTCTGGATATATGCCCAAGAGTGGGATTGCTGGATCATATGGTAAGTCTATTTTTAATTTTTTAAGGAACCTCCATACTGTCCTCCATAGTGGCTGCATTAATTTACATTCCCACCAACAGTGAAGGAGGGTTCTCTTTTTCCCACACCCTCTCCAGCATTTATCATTTGTAGACTTTTTAATGATAGCCATTCTGACTGGTGTGAGGTGATATCTCATGGTAGTTCTGATTTGCATTTCTCTGGTAATTAGCAATATTGAGCACTTTTTCATGTACTTGTTCGCCGTCTGTCTGTCTTCCTTGGAGAGATGTCTATTTAGGTCTTCTGCACATTTTTTAATTGGGTTGCTTGTTTATTTTGATATTAAGATGTACGAGCTGTTTGTATATTTTGGATATTAGTCCCTTCTCAGTCACCTCATTTGCAAATATTTTCTTCCATTCTGTAGGTTGTCTTTTCATTTTGTTGATGGTATCCTTAGCTGTGCAAAAGCTTTTAAGTTTAATTAGATCCCATTTGTTTACTTTTGCTTTTATTTCCATTACTCCAGGAGCTGGTTCAAAAAAACACATTGCTGTGGTTTATGCCTGTGTGTAAAACTCTTGATCTCACCTTCAAACCTGAACTGCAGCCCTACCTGGTAGAGTATTCTTGTTTGTTGGTCTCTGCCTTTCAATATTTTGAAACTTTTATACCACTCTTTCTTTTGGCTGCAGTTTCTGATAGTTTTATGGTAGTTTTCTTGTACATAGCTATGGTTACCAACCTTTTGTGCAGTCAAAACTCTGTGTGAACCTTATAGTTGGCTGTTCACATCCACAGTTCTTCTGAAACCACAGTTCTTCAATATCTATGCGTCTGCATCGGCCAATTCTACTGTCTGGGGTTTGTGTAGTACTGTAGTATTTACTATTGAAAAAAAATCCATGTTTGTCTTGACCCTTGCAGTTCAATCCCATGTTGTTCAAGGTTCAACTCTAGTTGCTTTTCCTTGCTGTTTCTATTATTCTTTACTTATCTTTTTTTTTTTTTTTTGGCATTTTAATTACAGTGTGTCTTGTCTCTTGCATTAATCTTTTTTTTTTTTTTTTTTGATTTTCTATCCTGGACCTGGATGTCTGTTTCCTTTCCCAGATTAGGGATGTTTTCAGCTATTATTTCTACAGTGAATTTCTCTGATCCTTTATCTCTCTTGTCCTGGGACCTGTTTAATACAAATGTCAGTATGCTTGATGTTGTCTCAGAGGTCTCTCAACCTAGCTTCACTTTTTAAAATCATTTTTATTTTTCTCTGTTTAGCTGCAGTGACTTCCACTACTCTGTCTTCTAGCTTGCCGATTCATTCTTTTGTATCATCTGTCTACTGTTGTTTCCTTCAAGTCTATTTTTTTATTTCAATTATTATATTCTTCAGCTCTATTTTGTTCTTCTTTGTATTTTCTAACTCAGCTAAATTTCTCTGTGTTCATCCACTCTTCTCCCCAGTTTCTTGAGCATCTTAATGATTACTACCTTGAAGTCTTTATTTTGTTGATTGCTTATCTGAATTTCATTTGGTTCCTTCATTTGGAATATGTTACTCTGTTGCCTCATTTTGTCTGAATTTCTGTGTTTATTTCTATGTGTTAAGTAATTTGGTTATGTTTCTTCATCTTGAAGAATTGGCCATATGTAGGAGACGTCCTGTGGGGACCAGCAGCACACACCTTTCAGTTCACCACAGCTACGTGCTCTGCGAGTGGCTTCTGTGTGGGCTGCATGAGCCCTTGTGTTGTGCAGGGATGACTACTGTGGGCTCACGGGTTCCCAAATACGCAAAAAGAAGTTTTACACTTTTTCCCTCCAGCATTTCTTGATTGGCTTTGCAGAAATAAAGTTTAAAAAAAAATGAAAAATAAAGTAAAATAAAAGATTGCCCCATGTCTCAGTTGTCTGCCAGGCCTTGCTTCATGTAAAGACTGTTGGCCTGCTGATGGGGAGGCCGGATTCTGGGGCAGCTGGCTGTGGGACGTGTGGTTTCCTAAAGCTGGTTCCACCTGGCTGATAGGTAGGCCTGGGTCCTTGTGCAGCTGGCTACACACCCTGGAAGGTTTAGAACTGATGCTGACCAGCTGGTGGTGAGGTAAGCCCCTGGGTCTAATAGCCTTATGGAAGGACTCCAGAACTGCACTTGCTAGCACTAGCATCCTTATGGTGGAACTCCCCAAAATGGCTGCTTCCAGTGGTCTCTGTCTCCAAAGCCTCACTGGCCTTCAAAGGCAGACGTTCTAGGGGATCATCTTCCTTCTGCCGAACCCCTGAACTGGGGAGCCTGGTGTGGGGCTTGGATTCCTCGCTCCTTGGGGAGACCTCTGCAATTGTGATTAATCTTTTTGTGTGTCACCTACCTGGGTATCTGGTTCTTGACTATACCACATCTCTCCGCCTCCTACCCACCTTGCTGTGGTTCCTTCTTTATCACTTTAGGTGTGGAAAGTCTTGTGGTAATCTTCAGGTTGCTCTCATTAGTGGTTGCTCTGTAAATAGTTGTAATTTGGCTGTGCCTGTGGGAAGAGGTGAGTTCTGGGTCTTCCTGTTCCGCCACATTGGCCATCCTCCCACAAAGCTCCATTTTGGATGGTGCTTGTTAGAAGATGATGTGCCTTTCATATGAGGGTTGCAAATTTGGGGGATCCTATCAGCCTCCATGTTGCCTGCTGGGAAGGCTTCTAATCATCTTTTGGACCAGGGCTGTCTCTGGGTATAACAGTGATCTGACAGTAAATTATATATCTAAGGCCTGAGACAAAAGACCAAGAATTTAAATTGCTTGTTTTTTCATACTAGTTTTGCTTATTTTTAAAACACCAAAACACAAAAATGGGCAGTGATCCTTTGAAGAAAGAAGAAAGCAGAAAATTAAATTCTCAATTTTGTTCCAAATTGCCAATGGCGTTTGAATTGGAAATAAGGATCCCAGAGTGTTTAGTTCATTTTAATACAATGCAGCCAAGTATGGCTTTTTTTTTTAAGTTATTTTTATTACTAATTCCATGAATGGTACATTTCTTCCATAATACCCCAAAAGGATCCTAAGATCCTTTTGTCATTCCTAAGAAGCAACCTACAGTCAAACCCATTAACATTTGTTTATTGAAACTTATAAATTATCCCAATAGCCATGGTAAAATGTCTCTAAAAGTCCTCATGTCAGTTCAGATCAGACTCAATGCTAAATGAGTTTGTATCAAACTCAGAGACAACTTTTTTTAAACTGAATTTTCAAATTTTGGATAAGAGATTAGAGACCTGTTACAATAAATATTGTCCAACAATGTAAATAAACAAATTTTGGCTTTTTCTTTTTTAACGTCAGCAATATTTCAAGAGCAGCATTATTTATTGTTTCAAATTCCTGTGAGCTGGAAATAGTAAAAAGTTGTGCACTTGAAGTTTAACAAGCTGCAGTTGGCTCTTTTATACCTCTCTCTTATTTACAGCTCTGTTTCCAGTGCCTAGCACAGCACTCAGCTTTTGGAAATGAAAAAAATTCATTACTATTAAATGAATTCTTGATAATCAGTGATTCAGGACGTCTACTGAATGCTCAACTACTAACTTGACAATATTATTCAAGACGATACTGTCAGGGACACACTTTTCATAGAATCATAAGATAATCAACAATAGATGCATGTTTAAGAGATATACTCAGTTTTGAAGTGTACTTTAAGACAGCAGAAAATCCCCTTACAAACAATACTAATTCATCAAGAGAATTTTTGTTGTTGTTTGTTCATCTTTCAAATGTTTGTAAATAGGTTAGCTGTTCCCATGAATTATCTTGTAAATTTTAGCAGAATTGGAAACTTGTCATCTCCCCCCATTTTAACTACAACTTGATGCTTAAACTGAAAGAGGTGCCAAGTGATCTTTCCCCATGGTATGGATGGGGAACTAAGGCCGTAGACATAAATGACTTGCCCTGACACACCGGAAACCAAAGCCAGAGGCAACAGTCAAAGCCAGAACCCAAGGCTCTTAGTTAGTCATTACTCCCTAGCATGCAATTTTGTCCTATGTTGCTAGTGGCGGAAAGAAATTAAAAACAAAAAAAATCCTCTGGACATTTCAGTCTACCTATAATTATAATAATTACAATAAACTTACAAAAAATTTAAGGCAATTTTCAAGGCAAAATTAATAGAGCTTTTTCCTTTCAATGCCTTTCAGCAAACTGTTGCCTTCTTTTCCACCATACCACTAACCATCGCTGGTAGTGAAATATTAATGTACTGTGAAATCTGCAGAGCTCTGCCTTTTATTTTTGTACCTAATCAACTCTGTGTTATAATTTTGTAACCATGCGGCCCACCCTGAATTACAGTTGCAAGTTATATGCATTCATAATATGGAAAATACCACGAATGAAATAAGCCTTTTGAAAGTGGTTAGGAAGGCCAAAGGAGGAAAACTGAAATCCTTTTGACAAGCAGTTTCTGAAGCTTTTGACAAGCAGTTTCTGAAGCTTTAAGGGCCTTTTTCATGTTGGCTCACAGAGAGGCTTTGCATAACACACCAAATAAAACCTCTTACTGCCGCTGCAGTACAAGGCACCAACAGTTTTTCATGAGACCTGGAAAGAAAATGGACAAACTTTCCTACTGCTGACATTTCAGTTTGAAATAATGTTTTTCAAGTGTTGGTTAAGGGAAACAAAGACATAACCTCGTCGGGGATGTATTGCTGGTCAGTGTCTACCTGTGTTGTTTCCTTGGGAGCTGTATATTGCAGTGTCATAAATATTTTGTAAGATATTTTATAAATTACAAAAGTAAAGTAACTTTTTTAAACCCTGGATCTGTGCTACATAAACTAAAGAACAGCTAGAACATAGGAAGAGGGAAAAATGTATTTTTTTTTCTTTCAGTGAACCTCATGTTTTACAATTTTTGTCGATGAACAACTCTGAAAATAATGCCATAGCCCATCTTATTTGGCATTAAAAAATAATATTAATTAGGAGAGAAGTTAACAATATCATTAGTTAATAGTGTTTTTTCACCCTTCTAATTACTATCAATCATTTTGGATTTTTTTAATACATTAGTCTACAAATTAATAATAGTTTTAAAATAATAAACGATTGTGGTAGTAATTATATTTGTCAATCGAATCAGTGGGTATCTAGCGTGTATCTGTTCCTTGCAAGGATTCTGTTGCATCAAATAAAAGAAACCACCATAGAATAGTTATTTTACAGCTAAAGCATGCTGGTGGCAAAGAAATAAACATAATTATGCTACATTAAAAATATACTACCCTGATGCCCCCCAAACCCACAATGTACGGGTATGTTATGTGTGAAATAAAGAGTTCTTTCTGTTATTTCCAGTAATACACTCCACCTTGACCTAAGCCCAAGACAGACACACCTTATATGAAAAAAAAAATGTTATGGTAGTTCATATTAAAGTGAGAATTCAATGTGGGTTTTGAGCAAACTCTGACATAGCATGTAGAGACTGTTTCCTTAAAGGTCGTAATTCTGTATTTCCAACATGAAACATTTATAGCATCGTTGAAATTGCTAGTATATACATGAGAATAAAAGGGAAAATCACCATTTAAGTTTGTGTTTTGTGTTCAGCTATAACTGAGACACTCATGAAAGAATTTATAACACTTCATTATTTGTAATCTGCTTATTCGGGTAAAGCCGAAAATGATGTCTCCTCTGCTATTCAAAATGCCATTTGGACATTATTTAAAATATCATCAATTATTTTTATGATTATCTTAACTTTTTTAAACTCTTTGTTTTAAACTTCATTTGTGAGAAATGCAAAGAGCAACCAAAATCTGGATGCAGAGGAAACTGAAGTTTGTGTAAATCAGAATTGCTTGACTCTGAGATGTTGAAAATGTCCCGGAAGGAGGCCAGCTGTCATCAGTGGTGAAAGGTGCACTGTTTCCGTGTCTAGTCCTTGGGTTTATGGGGCAGGCTGCCTCCGTGTCTCAAGCTCTAAGCGACTCAATTAACAAACTAAAGTCACGAAAGACTAGCTGATGCATGAGCTAAAAGACAACTTACCCATTATCACAATGAGAGTGTGAATTACGTATTCTCAAAAAAAAAAAAAATCTGCATTGTAAGCCATATTCTAATCAGAAAGCTGCTTGGGAAGCAGTTGGACAATCTCAATGGTGTTCCTGGGGCCATCATTTTTTGATAGCTTGATACTGTCACTGTTATTGCTAGCACGTGGTTGAAATTGTGCGTGGTTATGTGTTAAGCTTTCAAGACATACACTCCTTTGTGTAGTACTGACGTCCTCCAGACCAAAATCTGCCTATTTGTACCCCCTTTTCTAGACAATGTGCAGTCTAAATTGTCCATTTTCAAAACTTCCACTTATACAGAATTTCGTTAGAATATTTAGGACCTGAGACTTAACGTACCTTTGACATTCTTCAATAGATTTAGATACATCCTCAGCCTCCCCAAGAGGTACTTCGCCATCTTTTGAGTGAGTTACTGCTACATACAATTGATCTATTATAGGCTAACTTCTTATTTAACTTTCACAAAAGTATATAATGTGTACAATTAACTTAGAAGTTACTACATTTCCAACATAAAGTTTGGAAAATATTAATGGCAAAGATCAAATTGGGAGAAAAAAAGTAAATATATTTTTCTTTGAAGAAATGCTTTTATATTTCAAAAAGGAATAATTCCACCATGAAATACTAATCACCATTTCTTACCCAATGCATTTATTGATTTATTCATATGATAAATATTTATAAGGAGCCTGCCTTTGCCTGACAGCTGTCTAGGAGCTGGGGATATTGCAGTGAACGTCCCCCAAATTCTTCTCTTACAACGAGCTTTATTTTGAGTAGAGGAAGAAAGAGTCAAAAATCAAATGAATACACCTAAGTGTATAAGGCATGAATACACACAATGCTTAAAATGAAATCGTAATAGATAGAAGTTGAGGGGTTGAGACAGGTGGGAAGAGGGCTACTGTGATTTGCACGGTCAAGAAGGGTCTTTCTGAAGAAGTGACATTTTAGATGAGGTTGAAAGGGCAAAAGGAACCAACAAGGCAAAGATACAAGGGAAGAACTTTCCAGTTAGGGCTACAGCTAAATAATGTTAAGTTTTTGCTAAGATTCTAAACAACAACAACAACAACAACAAAATTCTGAAAGTTACAGCCATGGTGCGTCTGCCTGTACCACCACAAGTAGCATTTCCACTGACATCACCAGCGTAATTGGGGAAACACTCCACGTTCTGATCAGTAGTTATGTGTTTCTGCTGAAGTCTGGCTCGAGATACACTAGCGCTGCAGGACTATCTCAGTCAACATCCTCCCATCGTCTTGAGCCACTACTGCATTTAGGACTTTATTTTATTGGCAATATGGCAGTCTTGAAACAAATCAGGATGTGGGGAAAAAATCACAACAGCCATCAAGGACTAAAGCAGTACTTGCAATGCAGTTGATGTTGATGCAAATGCTCTATGTACATGAGCGGTCCAGCATGGCAGCCACTTGAAATGTGGCCAGTGCAACTGAGGAGCTGGTTTCTAAAGTTATGTTTAATTAACTTAATATCAATAGTCTCATAGGGCTGATGGCTATCATTTGGACAGAGCAGATCTAGAGAATTAATTGTAAATAATTTATCTGTGTCTCGGACCATATAAATTCATTTTTTTTTAAATTCTGAACCCACATCTTTGGAGCATGAATGAGAAGCAAAATGGAATTTTTATATCTTCATTTGGAATACACAGGTTAAAAGAGTATCTTAAACACAGTGTATGTATAACAAATTAGTCATGTTGCTGCTCCTCCACCTTCTCGGTTGTTTTTCTGTGGGCACAGGCTGAAATATAGTTCTCTCCTCTCAGTGGTTTTGAAGGTAATGGTGCCACACCCAACACAAGGAAGACCTGAACCTGAACGCTATGCACAAAGCTATTACATCAAAGAGAATTAGCCTCTATTCCCTTGATGTGTTTTGTGTTCACACTCATAAATTTCACTATTTCTAACCAGTGAGAAACAGTAGTGACAGAATCTGAGTAAGGAAGAAAACATCTATAATGATCTTCTGGGGAAAACATAGGTACTATTGGTGGTGTCTCTCTCCTCCTAAAAAAGAAAAGAAAATAAATAGTTTAACAAGAGTGAATCATAGCATAGAAATATTGCAAAGTAAAGTTTATCTATATTTTTATTGGTCATTAATAGTAGAAAAAAATCTGATTTTTTTTATCATACAAATGGCTATTTTGTTTAATTATGATAACTGCTTGCTGTTAACCTTAAAAAAATGCCCTGTTGAAATCAGCTATGAACGTATATTATGTTCACTGAGCCCCCAAATGAAGTTACTGTAGATTTTTCTAAAAAGTGAAGTTTGAAAGGTTAACAGGAAAGAGGAAGAAAAACCTTTCCAATTAATAAGATTTTCCAGAAAATATTGATATCTTTCATAAGTCTAACTTGGAAGATGAAATAAAATATATACACTTGAAAAAAATATTTGGCAGCAATGTTTTATATAAACTGGATCACATGAGACATAGTCAAACCACAAAAATTATTTCAATAGTATCCAAGGTCATCTTTTTTTAACACAATTTTAAAGGTTACTTTACATTTACAGTAATTACAAAATATTGACCATAGTCTCCATGTTGTGTATTACATCCTTGTGCTCATCTTACACCCAATAGCTTTTGTATCCCATTCCCTCACCCCTACACTACCCCTCCTCCCCTATTGGTAATCACCATATCTCTGTATCTGTGTTCTCTATATCTGTGAGTCTGCTTCTTTTTTGTTATATTCACTAGTTTGTTGTGTTATTTTTATTCCACATATAACTGATATGATACCATATTTGCCTTTCCCTGTCCAACTTATTTCACTTTGCATAATGCCATCCAAGCATCTATGTTGCTGCAAATGGCAAAATTGCATTCTTTTTATGGCTGAGTAGTATTCCACTGTGATATTTTCTTTATCCATTTGTCTGCTGGTGGACCTTTAGGTTGCTTTCATATCTTGGTAATTATAAATAATGCTGCTATGAACATTGGGGTGCATATATCTTTTCAAATTAGTGTTACTGTTTTGTTTTTTTTTTTTTTTCAGATATATGGCCAGGAGTGGAAATGCTGAGTCATATTGTAGTTCTATTTTTAGTTTTTTGAGAAACCTCCATGCTGTTTAACATAGTGGCTGCACCAGTTTACATTCCCACCAACAGTGTACAAGGGTTCCCTTTTATCCGCATCCTCACCAACATTTTTAATTTTGTTGTTTTTGATTATGGCCATTCTGACCAGCGTGAGGTGATATCTCATTGTGGGTTTGATTTATGTTTCCCTGGTGATTAGTGATTTTGAGCATCGTTTCATGTGGCTCTTGGCCATCTATATTTCTCCTTTGGGAAAAAAAACAAAGTCTGTTCAGGTCTTCTGCTCATTCTTTAATCAGGTTTTATTTATTTATTTATTTATTTTTGATGTTGTGCTGTATGAGCTGTTTGTATATGTTGGATATTAATCCCATATTGGTCATATCATTCGAAAATATTTTCTCCTGTTCATTAGATTGTCCTTTCCTTTTGTTCATGGTTTACTTTGCTGTGCAAAGGCTATTAAGTTCAATTAGATCCCATTTGTTCATTTTTTTGCTTTTGTTTCCTTTGTTTTAGGAGATGGATCCAGGGAAATTTGCTGCTATTTATGTCAAAGAGTGTTCTGCTAAAGTTTTCCTTAGGGGTTTTATAGTATCCAGTTCTACATTTGGATCATGAATCCATTTTGACTGTATTCTTGTATATGGTGTTGGGGAATGCTCTAATTTCATTCTTTTACATGTAACTGTCCAGGAAACTAAGGAAATTTCCTTAATTTCTCTTTCTGCTACTTCATTGTTAATGTATAGAAATGCAGCAGATTTCTGTACATTAATTTTGTATCCTGCAACTTTACCAAATTCATTGATGAGCTCTGTTTTTTTGTGGTGGCATCTCTAAGGTTTTCTATGTTTAGTATCATATCATCTGCAAACATTGACAGTTGTACTTCTTCCTTTCTGATTTGCACTCCTTTTATTTGTTTTTCTTCTCTGATTGCTATGGCTAAGACTTCCAAAACTGTGTTGAATAAAAGTGGCAAGAGTGACCATCTTTGTTTTGTTCCTGATCTTAGAGGACATGCTTTCTTCAGCTTTTCACCATTGAGTATGATGTTAGCTGTGGTTTTGTCCCATATGGCCTTCATTATTTTGAAGTATGACCCCTCTATGCCGGCTTTCTGGAGAGTTTTTGTCATAAATGCATGTTGAATTTTATCAAAAGCTTCTCCTGTATCTATTGAGGTGATCGTGATTTTGTTCTTCAGATTTTTAATGTGATATCACATTGACTGATTTGCAGATCTTGAAATATTTTGCATCCCTGGGATAAATCCCACTTGATCATGGTATATGATCTTCTCAATGTTTTGTCAGACCTGGTGTGCTAGTATTTTGTTGAGGATTTTTGCATCAGAGATACTGGCCTGTAATTTTCTTTGGTTGTGATATCTGTCTGGTTTTGGTACCAGAGTGATGGTGGCCTCATAGAATGAGTTTGGAAGTGTTTTCTCCTCTGCAATTTTTTGGAATAGTTTCAGGAGGATTGTTGTTAACTCTCACACAAAAGCTTACAGGCACCAGTAAGTAAAATGATTATTTTCTTTAACATTATCCCTTTAAATGTTAATTCATTTTCATTCAGTTAAAGTAGTATTTGCATCACACAATAATCAATAGCCAGCTTTTTAGGAATGGATTATGGTATCAAGTGAGATTCATCTGTATTCATAATGTCTATTAAATGAATTACATTTGCAAACTCTTTTTTTAACCACACCATAGAAATCAAAGAAGATTGAAAAGAACTGAAATCTTGCAAAAAAAAAAAAATAAATAAATAAATGAAGATTTATTTCTATCTTCAGATAGTAGCAGAAGACAGAGAAAAAATTAAATTGTTCAACTAAGTGAACTGGTTTTCTTTCTTCACTTCTATGTGAATTTGAATCCTCATGAAGAAATGCAGGCAGGGTACAAATGACAAATGCTGGAGAGACTGTGGAGAAAAGGGAGTCCTCCTTCACTGCTGGTGGGAATGCAGTTTGGTGCAGCCACTGCGGAAAACAGTCTGGAGATTCCTCAAAAGGCTAGGAATAGACTTACCATATGACCCAGGAATCCCACTCCTGGGCTTATATCCAGAAGGAACCCTACTTCAGGATGACACCTGCACCCCAATGTTCATAGCAGCACTATTTACAAGAGCCAAGACATGGAAACAGCCTAAATGTCCATCGACAGATGACTGGATAAAGAAGATGTGGTGTATTTATACAATGGAATACTAGTCAGCCATAAAAAAGACAACATAACGCCATTTGCAGCAACATGAATGTCCCTGGAGAATGTCATTCTAAGTGAAGTAAGCCAGAGAGAGAAAGAAAAATACCATGTGAGATCTCTCATATGTGGAATCTAAAAAAAAAAGAAAAAAGAAAGAAAGAAAAGAAAAAGACAAATGAAGAAAACACAAAACAGAAACAGACTCATAGACATAGAATACAAACTTGTGGTTGCCGGGGGGAGGGGGGTGGGAAAGGACAGACTGGGAGTTCGAAATCTGTAGATACTGACAGGCATATGTAGAATAGATAAACAAGATTATACTGTATAGCACAGGGAAATACATGCAAGATCTTGTAGTAGCTCACAGTGAAAAAGTATGCGACAATGAATATAAGTTTGTTTATGTAAAACTGAAAAATTGTGTTCTACACTGGAATTTGACACAACATTGTAAACTGACTATAACTCAATAAAATAAAATTAAAAGAAAAAAAGAAACGCAGGCAGGGTAACATATTCTCAACTATTCCTGAGTTTTCAACTATACCCACAAACATGTAAGTTGTAAATACAGACAGCATAAATCACATGTTTGAAATACGTGTGGTTGAGCAAGGAGTAATTTTCCCTCTTATTTAAGTGCTTTACATGAACTCACTTTTCTTTTTTACTACTAGGAGACAAATTTCGGTTACTCTTTATATTATTTGCGATACTGTTTTGCTCACTTGGCATCCTCACTCTGGGATGTGTGTGTTTCATTACTTAGAATTTACTGCTTTACCTGAGACAAATGCTTTCTTCTCTCCAGTCACTGAGCTAACGTGCTCGTCTCCCAAAATCCCCGGTGCTTTCTTTTCTAACATCTGCCCAACAGCTGGGTCACAACGCTGTACAGCTTAACGCCAGACCCTTCCAATTCTACATTTATTTTTATTTAATTTCCTCCTGATTTTAGTCCTTCATCTCTATACTTGTTTCCTTATATATCCTATTTTATTGACCTGGCGTTGGATGTCTCATCAAAATGCTATCTTTCTATTTTGTATGGCATTTGTGTGCAGTTGCTTCGAGGATTGTCACTTTCCTTGTGTTAGCACCTCGCCCTCCTAGAGCACCCATCCCTGCCACATACCACTGAAGCTCCTCCTAGTCACCAAATCTTACTTCCCCTTTCTCCAAAAAAGATGTCTTCTCTTGCCCACCATTACCCTCATCCCAATGGAGTGTAAATTATTTTGTACCTTCCTTTGGTATGATGTGTTAATTTCCTTTTCTATAGTGCCCTTAAGGTTTACCTATGAAAGCCTGTTCAACACAGGCCTTCCTTACCTTCAGAGGCTGCTGAAATTCCTCTTAATTCATGAATCTTCCAGCCAAGTGAAGATACACCATCTCTTTTACACAAAAATATTACTATGTTAAGCTCCTATACTTTCACAAACCAACACTTACATACATCAGTTTTTATTTAATCTTCTGTCACTAGATTCCTTATTGCTTAGAATAATTTTCAAAACTTACTAAACCACATCAATAGTTGTCTAGCTCCATTATTTGGTTGAGTGATTAGGAAACTTATTTACTTGTATTTATTTTGGAAAAGCTTCTCTTTTTTATTTTTTTTTCTTCAACAGTAAGCAAATATTGACAGAAATGAACCAGTAGCCCAAATGCTTTCCATTTGCTAGTGAGTGTGATATTCTGACTTCCCTAGGACTGCTTTAGAACTCGATCACTATTTTCTTGCATATCAAGCTGTTTGTTGAGGACTTTCTTTGAGTTTAAGGAAAGACAGTTACCTTTTGAACTCCCTGTTTAAGTAAATAAACCACAGCAAAGCAGTGGAGGCAGCAGGGATGTTTTCAAGAGCATATTAGCATAAAGCAATTAGGTGATGCTAATGGGGACTAGTCTCTCCTGTTATGGCAACAACTGCTCTGAACTCTGAAACAAAGTCACTTAGGAATCTTTCAGGGTTTTTTGCTTTGCAGTTTCTTGAGAATTCTCCACTCAATCTAACCTTATCTAGTAGGAGCAAACCTCTGATTCAGCAAAGGGCTTTTACACCTAATTTGTTGACAAGTAACTTTGTGTCCCTTTGAAAGAAAAAAAAAGTTTCCCTTTAGCACTTTGCCTCCTGGGCATCCTGCCTGCCTTCCTTCCTCCCTCCCCCGTTAGGCTTTTGCACCTGCTCAGAACTTTTGCATGGAGTCTGTTGATGATTTTATATTTGTTCAGTATATATATATATTTTTTTGAAGTATAGTCAGTTACAATGTGTCAACTTCTGGTGTGCAGCACAATGTCCCAGTCACATATATACGTACATGTATTCATTTTCATATTCTTTTTCATTAAAAGTTATGCAAGATATTGAATATAGTTCCCTGTGCTATACAGAAGAAACTTGTTTTTTTAATCTATTCTTATAAATAGTGGTTAACATTTGCAAATCTCAAACCCCAAATTTATCCCTTCCCACCCCCTTTCCCTGGTAATCATAAGATTGTTTTCTATGTCTGTGAGTCTGTTTCTGTTTTGGAGTTGAGTTCATAAGTTCATTAGTGTTCCCCTCCCCCCCCTTTTTTTTAAGATTCCACATATAAGTGATATCATATAGTATTTTTCTTTCTCTTTCTGACTTACTAGTGTATTATTCCTAGGGCTGATTGCTCTACTTTCCACATTCTTTCAGCTCAACAAGTTTCCTCCATGTAGCATGGTGAGGTCTGGGGGAAAGAACATGACTAACTGAAGAGGAAGTCAAGGAATTAATACTCCACAGCTCTAGCTCAGCCCTTGGTTCTTCTTGTGTCATGTCGTGAAGCATCTCTTTCCCCTTCTTTACATCATGACCGCGTTGTGGCACATCAGTCAGTACCACAGTACAGGATGCAGCGGGAAAAAGAGAAGGGTCACCTACAGAGCAGGAAGAACCCTTGGGGGATAGAGGCATCTTTTAAGTGAATGTCTCAGGAGGTGTTGAAGCCTGAACTGAGTCTTAAAAAAAGAAGGAAGGAAGGGTAGAAAGAAGG
The DNA here is from genome assembly GCF_036321535.1 of Camelus dromedarius. Taxonomy (NCBI): domain Eukaryota; kingdom Metazoa; phylum Chordata; class Mammalia; order Artiodactyla; family Camelidae; genus Camelus; species Camelus dromedarius. The sequence goes on along the minus strand of NC_087465.1, from coordinate 22,703,122 downwards.
GAGGGAGGGAGGGAGGTGTGGAGGGAGGGAAGGAAGGAAGGGAGAGAGAAAGCAAATGATAAGGATGCTCATGTGGATCATGTAGAAACAGGCTGGCAAGTGGGGGATTTCCATATAGTGGTCTAAGTACTTTGGTGGATATTGGATGCTGTAAGGGCCGTAAAAAGGAGCTAGGCAAGACTTTCTGTGGGGACACAAGCCAGCCAGGCCCCCTACATCCAGGCCAAGGAAGAGATTTGCTCATGTGTCTCTCTCTCACTCCAGTTTTCTCTATCTTTGTACACTTATTTAACACATAGTGCCGGGCATTATTCCAGCACTGAGGAGTACAGAGTTTGAATTAGATGAGGTGCAGGCTATGATGAGAGACAGGTGAGCAGAGAAACAAGACCATTTCAGAGAACAATAGGTGCTGTGAAGAAAATGAAACATGATGAGTTGATAGAAAAACACTGAGACAAATTTAGATCAGGTGGTTAAAAAACTCAATTGAATACACTGCCCTATCTCTGTACCGTGAGTAAAAAAATAGCCTATTTTATTCACCAGGAACATAGGTTTTTTTTTGTTTTTTTATTGTAGATGAGACGTCTTTCTTCAGGTCAGAAATAAAGGGATGGTAATTCTTAATAAGTGTGCTAATGGCACAGCTGTTTCCCAGCCCATTATAGTAACTAGACGGTTGTTACCAGTTTATGGAGGCACTGCCTTTTGAAATTAGCTGTTTGCCTCTGCTTCTCTCTGGAATGAATGCACATTCTTAAAGAGTTCATGTTTTTGGAATCCAGTTCAATGCGAGGAGTGAAATCTTCTAAATTTTTTCAACACTCAATATGGGTATTGAAATTTAGGTCACTCTGCCAATAGTCATGATCTTCAGATCCCAAAGGAGGGGGAAAAAACCGAAATGTCACAGTCCTGTGTGTTACAATCATCCAGTTTGAGGCTACCTTCCCTGAAGGCAGTGTATTGATGAATCATTTTTGACTAACTGCTCTTTTCTTCTTTGTAACCATTGCGAAATGGTCCCTGAACAAGAGTAGATGAAAAAGGAAACGGGAAAAAAAGGATATAAAGACCCAGAAAGAAAACAGTGCTGACACATATGCAACTTTTACTTGCTCAGATCTCTCTGTCTAGTAGGGCTTAACCACAATTAGTAGAGCAGCACCTCGTATATAAACAAAATAAAATGCAAATATTTCTGTTATTCTATTGTGTATGAATAATTATTAATTTGCCAGTTTTAAAAATTAGTATTATAGTCAACAGGGAAAAATAAGAGGAAGAGAAAGAACATTCCAAATGGAGCAAACTGCGTCAGAGAAGTCTTGAGGAAGGAGAGAGCTTGTCTCTATCAAGAAACTGGAAGGAAGCCCATGTAACTGGAGCACCGTGAGCACAGGGGAGCCTGCCCGGGAGCTGGGCAGGGGCTGGAGGCTGGGCTGAGTGTGAATTTCTTCAGATGCAATAGGAGGCAAACCATGGCTTTGAGTTGGCATCACAGCCATCTCAGTGAAATTCAGCGGCAGCTGGAGTAGGATGGTGACAGTGGTGATGGCAAGAAATCAAGAGATGTGTGATGCCATTTGAGAAGTGGGGAGGACTAGAGGAAGCCGGAGAGGGCTGGGACCACAGAGGATGCCTTCTGGAGGTGTTCACGCTGAGACACGTGAGACGTTCACAGATTTACATCAAGTTGTTGGTTCGATAAACAAATCTTATATGTTAGAAGAGAAGTACAAGGAGGTCAGTTCTACTAATTTTTTTTTGAAGGCCTGAAAATAGATCAAAAACATCATCATCTTCACAGATGGCAGGAGATAGTATAGTTTTTCTGTACAGTTTTCAGCAAACAACACGCAGATTATAAGCCAGAATTTTAAAGACACTAGAAGAAAAGCAAACTGAATTTCTCTTGTATGTGACTGCGCCATGCTGCGTACCGTGTGATGCTTTGTGAACTTGTTGTTTTCATGAAAAAAATGGTCTGTCTGGGTCCCGTACTGCATGGAAAGAAATTATCTGTTTTTTAAACCCCAAAATATTTGTATCTGAAGTGAAATATTGGTGTTTGGGTAGGAATCTATTTTTAATTTTTAAGCATGGTGTGTTTTCCTAAGGTGACTTGGCCAGTGTGCTAGCTGTGATTATTTTTAGTGTATCCTCTCCCCTCCCACCCTTTCTATAAGGACTGTAGCCAGAAGCCAGAGACAAGATACAAACAATAAATTTAGGGCTCTGTAGAGGTGCCTCCTCATTCTTCCCCTTTACATCAAAGGCCAAAACAAAACCGACATTGTTTGGAAAGGTGAAAATGTTTTTTTTTTCCAATCCATGGTTCAAAGTCCTTTATACATTACATCCCTCTAGAAGACGAAATGTGTACTAATCATTTGTCTTTTCAAGTAGGCTTTTGTGTTCTTGTGACTCCCACATACCTTTTGGCTTCTAAAAAGAATCACTTACCTTTACTTTGCCCTTTCCTTCTTAACTTTTATTTTCTTTCAAGAAATGTTTATTGAGCTTGTACTATGTGCAAGGCATTTTTCTGGAAATAGGGAGCCATAAGTAAACAAGAGACAGACCTGTTTGCCGTCATTGGGATTATATTCCAGCAGAGAGAATGAACAATAAATAAGGAAAACATGTAAGACAGTGATAAATGCATCAGTGAAGAAAAAGCAGGGGTTGGGGGGATAGTGAAAGCAGGTATGGATGGAGTGAGGGGCTTCAATCTTAGATAGCTTGGTCAGAGAAGGTTTCTTTTGGAAGGAAAATTGGTACCAAGACTTCAATATCATTTAAAATATCTTCTCTCTGCAAATGAGTCACAGGCACTTTTTCTGAATTGGCAATCTATGATGACTGTAGTCTGCATTTACATCCTCTGTAACAACACTTGCTGAATTATTTGTACCATTGCATCCTGCTCAACAGAGAAGTTGTGGATAAATTGAATGGAGTCAAAATCTGAACATCCACAATTTATATGACTCTCTGCCAGGGCTCCTGTCCACGAGAAACAGTCATGGATTCGCCTGTGCTTCCCCATTGCCTTGAGAAATTTTGCCAATTGACTGCTTATCTTGAGGAAGAACTTCATTTCTTCCTTCCTTAGTGGCATGTTGAGGTTGGGTTCCTATCTCCAGAATGCAGCCTGTTTGGCCCAAAAACCCATTGGCCCTGTCTCAGTGAGATGCTAGCAATGTGGAGTGCTTCTCTGAGAAAAAATGGAATATAATCCAGGGTTTTCCATTCAATTCCTTCCTGTTCTTTGGCTTAGAGAACGTTCTGTTTCATTGTTCCATAAATAATCACGGTCAGCTTTCTTTGTCGGAATCCAGTAGTTTTTTTCGCCATTTATATTTATTAGTTTAGGATATATATTATGATAATTTAAGAATATTTTATGTGGTGATTGGCCTGATTTTAATACCCAGGCAAAAACCCTTGTTACAGATAGACCAAAATGCTGTTTTTCTTTGAAATCAACAGAATATCACCTGATCACATACTATTCCCAGCAAATCCTGGATTTTCATACATATTTTCTTAGCTCAATCTTTTCATGAAATAACTTTATATTTTAAAATCAGCTTATTGTATCTCATGCATGTGGCTCAAAACATTTATTAATTCAGGCTACCTGCTACAATGAAGATTATCAACATCAAGTTAATAATATGAGATGTTAGAGGGAAAGAGAACCAAAATATGACTAAAATTTGAATGAGATAAGGAACAAGGCAAACTGTAAACAGGATTATAAACCAGAAAAATATGATAACAACTTTCAATATAATTTTAGCAGTAACAACCAACAATTTTAATGCTACTAAATGCCAGGTCCTCAGAAAGTTCTTTGAATTAATCAGTAATCAGTAATCATACTATATGTCAGGTATTGGTAATAACTCAGCGAGTAGTATCTCAACCAAGGTGACACAGTTTTTAAGGGACAGAATAAGAATAGAATGTGAACTCCAAGTCATTAATTAAGCTATTCCCTTTATTTATAAACAGCAAAGTTGATAGAGAAGACAGTTGATTATAAGGAGAATAAAGTACAATTATTCAGAGGTTACTCAAAAAATTTTAATATTTTAAATTAGTTTAGTTGGGGAAAAGGCTCATTTTTATCATATTGCCTGCAGTCCAAGAGTCCTTAGTAGATTATGTATGTGTGTGTGAATTAAAATGTGGATAACTGACAAACCCTAGGGAATCAGTTCGGGCTAACCTGTTCTTAGTCAAAACCCTGGGAAAGCTGTATAATAAATGACTTATTAATATCTCAGCTCAGGGAGGAGAGCAGAGAAGAGTTGAAATGGAAGTATTTTTGTGATATACACTTATCTAAATAGTACAGATATATAACTTACAAGTGAAGCAATGCTTGTAAATACTGAAATTTGAAATGAAGTAAAATAGTACATTTATTGGAAACTAACTTTTAAACATACCTAGTTTCTCTAATATTAAAGCACTTTGGATAGTCTCTAAATTATTGTAAAATTTTTAATAGAAAATGATTTGACATCAACAGATACACCTTTGGGGGAAGATGCGTTGCCCCTTAGTGAGAACTGATGGTGAAAACTATTGTGTTAGGCTAATTATTAACTCAACAATGTTTATAAACACCTGTTATGATGCAAATCATATACATTATTCACTAGAGATAAGAGAAAACATATCAAATATAAAATAGCCTGTGCTATAATCGAGTGAAGTAGAGGCTATTGTGGGAGCGAATAGGAAGGAGAGCAATTGACCCAGATTGGAATCCACTGAGTTGATTTTCCTTCAGGATGACTTTGTTCACATAAAGTGACCGTATAATTTATGGTCTAAACCAGGACACATTTGAAGGTGAAAGAGGATTCTGGTGATAATTACACAAGATCGTGGGTGTAACATGGGCATACCAGGAGGCATGGCGTCACTAATTCATTCCAACATTTTACATAAGGAGAGCTTGCATATGTCTATAAATACAAAGGTGCTTATGTGTCCGTATGCTGCTCCTGGCAAATGGAAAGCTCACTTAATTCACAAATCTGGCATGGAATTATCTGTGCGATCTCTGTTCTTCCATCTACAAAGCCCTGGAGATAACGTAAAGTGCTAAGATTAAGCATTGTTACGTTACCTTTTTAACCACAATGTATGGATTAGACTTCGGGTAGTTTACTACAAGAGCCTTCATGATCATTGTGGGTAAGTTTCTTTGACTTTTTTTTTATGGAGTTATAGTCAATTTACTATGTTGTGTCAATTTCTGGTGTACAGCACAATTCTTCAGTCATACATGAATATACATATATTCATTTTCATATTTTTTCACTGTGAGCTACTACAAGATATTGAGTATATTTCCCTGTACTATACAGCATAAACTTGTTTATCTATTTTATATACACCAGTCAGTATCTGCAAATCTTGAACTCCCAGTTTACCCCTTCCCACCCCCTCCCCCAGCAACCACAGATCTGTATTCTATGTCTGTGATTCTGTTTCTGTAATACTACTCAGCCATAAAAAATGGCAAAATAATGCCATTTGCAGCAACATGGGTGGACCTGGGGATTATCATTCTAAGTGAAATAAGCCAGAAAGAGAAAGAAAAATACCATATGACATCACTCATATATGGAATCTTTAAAAAAAAAAAGACAAATGAACTTATATATAAAACAGAAACAGACTCACAGATGTAGAATACAGACTGGACTGTTTTGATGTAGGACAGCAGTAAAGGTGCTGGCTTAGCTTTGAAAGCCTTAAACCTTCACACAGGGAGATTCGTGGGAGGCCTCACGTTTGCTGAGAGATGCTTCTGTTTGCTTTGCAGGACCAGTGGTTTTGGCGAGTGAGAAACAACAGGGTGATGGATGGGTACCCCATGCAGATCACTTACTTCTGGCGGGGCTTGCCTCCTAGTATTGATGCAGTTTATGAAAACAGTGATGGGAATTTTGTCTTCTTTAAAGGTAAGGAATGTTCCCCATGTCTTGCTCCATTGTATTTTGGTCATTTTTTTCCCAAGACCTTGTTGAACACATAAAAATGAATAAGTAAAACCTGGTGAGTGAGGTTAGGTAGCTAATTCATTTTGTAAAATGAACTACATATGTTCACTACCAATATAAATGAAATAAAATCAAAGATAATTTTTTAATTCTCAAATTTATGTTTCCTCTTATGGTATTCTGATTTATAAGTCAAATTTAGGAGCATTGTGATCTCTTAGTATTTTTAGATTTGGCCTAAAAGCACCAGAAAATAAATAAACTAATTAGTTAATTAATTAATTAATTAAAAGTCATTTTTCTATTAATTAAGGGTTTGGGGGCTTTTTAAAGAGTATGTGGAATTGCTTGTGGTTTTTATGCAATGAAATCTATTTCACATCTTATTTTCATATGTAATTTCTTAAACTTGAGTCAGTCAGTTTATGTTTTGACTAAGTCTTATCATCTGAGTGACAGATTTTAATTGCACAAGGATTAATGCCTGGCATGCAAAGGTGAGACTACCTGGTAAAGTGAACTTAAGTCAAGTGACTGGTACTCCGTCTTCAGAACTCACTATCATTCAAAACAATGAATCTGAAGTCTGTGTTGGGGGCACAGGGAAAAGACACTGGTTGAGCTGGAGGATTGATATCATGGTGAGGGGGAGAATGAGCTGATCTGAGGAGAACTGGGCTGTAGAATGAACATGATTGAATGGATTACCCAAGCACCTCCAGGACTGAGAATAAGCTTAGACAAGGACTGAAGCTGAGGGAGAAGAAAGAGGATGAAACAAACAAACAAACAAAAAAAAGCAGTTATTCTCAGGATCAGGCTACAGGTGTCTGCAGTAGCGATGAAGGTAATGCAAACATAAGGCTTAAGGACACTTGGGATACTTTAAGTGAGGTCCGAACTACCCATGTGAAATGGAAGTATATACTTAGAATTTATCTTAACAGATCGTAACTTGGGAAAAGAGAGGTTAAAGGAACACAATAGTCCTGCGGTCACACTGCCAATTTTGAGCACTTACTAGCTGCTCGAACTGGACAGTTGCTCAATTCTCTTTGCCTCAGTCTCTCCATCTGGAGAATGAGGTTACTATTAGTCCCCACCTCAGGATCAGTTTGAGGAGTAAATTAATGACCAAGTGTGAAGGGGTTGGCACCTACAAGCCCTCAGTAAACATCAGCCATTGCTCCTGCTGGTGTGATCACTGTCATTATTATTATTATCAATATTACTGCCCCCCTGCTCTTTATAATGAGTGACATGTCCTGTCCCACCGTGGACAAAGGAAGGATGCCTAAAGGTTCTAAATCCTAGCGGCATGATATTTGGAGGGAAATTACCCTCCCCTATACTCTTCTTTGGTCCCATGTGCAGTAGCAACAACAACAACAACGACAACAGCAAATGAAAGAATAAGCCCTAGGTAGCCTACAGCTAGAGGGCTGTCCCAGGGGACCCCGTCTCATCACAGCATCAATCGTGCCCTCTGATGAAACTGCCCGAGGAGAAACTGGCGCAGTCACAAATCAGTGTTCCCACGATTCTTTATTGCCTCGGGGCCTTCGCACTTTTATTCAGTGTGCCTCCCCTCCCTCCCTCACTCTGGAAGGGCTCGCTGCTTTTCATCTTCCAACTGCCAGCATGAAAGGGACCTCCCCAGGGTGTCCTCCCTGTCCACACCACTGACACCCTCCACCTCGCACGCAGCACTTGTAACATTTGAAATTGACTGCATTCTGATGTAAATTTCATGCAATCTGGATCTTGTTTATATTCTCTCACACACCACTGTATTTCCAGTTCCCAGAGACAGTGTTCAGTGCATAGTAGGTGCTAAACAAACGTTTTAATAAAAGTAAGATAGTTGCATTCTGATTGGACTCAAAAGGGTATTTCTTACGATGGTAACAACAGGAACAACTTTGTCTCTTGTCACATAGTTACTAAACTTTTAGAATTTAACTTGTCAGCGGTCTCTTCTGACCTACTGTCAGTATCAGGAAATGTCTAATCTTAGAACTTTGCCACTCCAAGGGCCCAGCTGTGGTGCTTCCTTCCTCCAGTTTACTCCCCGCATTACCTTCAGATAAACCTCCCCGAACACGTTATAAACAGGTAGCTCCCTTATTCCAAACATCATTGCTTATTCAGAGGGAGCCAGAAGCGCTGGCTATTTCCAACAAGACTACCCCCTTCTCTGATCTTTAATCTCACTATTGGCAGGAGAATTAAGAATTCCAGAACCCTGGGCTTTGGATGACACCACCATGTTCCTACCTTTATCACAACAATCACAATCAGGATGACTGTCTCAGCTTTGCCTTGATCTCCTTATGGCCTTTATCACCTCAAAGTCTAGATGATCAGATCATCTCTCATCCCAAGACCATCATCCCCATCTTGCTCTGTGGATGAGGAGACAGTCAACACCTCATTTCTAGCACTCTGTTTCCCTTACTCTGTTTAATTTTCTGCATACCATCTGGCAAACTGTATGTTTCACTTACTTGTTGCTCATCTGTATCCTTCTCACTAGAATGTCAGCTCCTGAGGGCAAGATCATCTCCCCCTTGTTTTTTTAAAACATAACATTGTATCCCCAATCTCTTAAACCAAGAGTTGAGAAACTTTTTCTGTAATGACCAAATAGCAAATATGTTTGCCTTTGAAGCCCATACCGTCTGTATTACATTTCCTTTAATTTTTTTCAACCTTCGAAAATGTAAAACCTCTTCTTAGATCATGGGCCCTACGAAAGCAGGCAGTTTGTCCTAGTTTGCTGACCTCTGTATTAAACAATGACAGGACTGCAGTAAACACTAAACTAGTAATTGTTGAATGAATGAAGAATTCCGTTCAAGTCCTCATCTGTGTCTGTGTTCACAGCTCTATTCAACTTGGTCTAGCCCATACCAGCCGTATTGGACAGCTGTTACCAATGGATTTAAGTGTTATTCCTCTTCAAGTTGTACTTTTTTTGGCTCTCTTTCCTTTTGTTTTCTCTCTCCTTGTTTTTCCTTTATGTTTTTCTCTTCTTCTAATCCAGTCTATACAAGGGTACTTGTACTAAACTAGCTTTGTCTTTTATTCCTTCTACCAAACTAAAGTCCATGTTGGTACACAAACTTACTTAATCATGTATTTCCCAAAAGTACTTTAGTGTTAGCCTTGCTTTCTTCTTGCATGAGAATTTGAAGATGTGGATATAAATATAAGTACAAATGAATGTTTAGCTATTAAGTATAAATACCATCTTAGTAATGTAAAAATCAACGTAACATGTCATATTCAGGTGAGCTTTAATAAATACCTTAAGAAGAATTAGAAACTGCTGGAGACAATAAAAACTTCATATTTTTGTATAATTTACATAATTTTTAAACTTTGAGCAAAATTATGCATGTGTATGTCATATGCGTGAAATTGTCAGCACATAATCATAAAAATGGATATAGATTGTCCTCCGTAGATGTGATCAGTTTTATATTCTTAATAGAATTTTATTGCTTTTTATATATAAAAGTGAAGTATATCAAAAATACACCAAGGGTGGCTTCTGTTTCTAGCCAAGATGTAGTAATAGGAGTCAGATTTATCCTCCCACCTAAAAGCACCAAAAATTGGACAAAGCATATGAAACAATGATTTTCATGATACTGGACATCAAGAAACAAAGGCAGTGAATCCTGAGAGTTAAGAAACAAAGAGAAGTAAGCCCAGAAAGTGCCTCAGTTTCTGCTCTTATAAGAATTTCCAGGCTGTGGCCCGTGGTATGGGAATGCAGGTGGAGTTTGGAAGATTCTCTCAGTCAAGAAGACAGAGCTGAGAGCCATGGGAGAAGAAGGTGGCCACAGTTCATGAGACAAAGGAGTGCAGAGGAAGGAGCTGCACTGCGTGAGCACCCAGAGGTTAGCAGAGGAACCCCCAACAATATGGGAGACAGAGCTGGTCAGCTGATGTGTGTAAGGAAACGAAGTCTGGAGAAAGACTCATGCAATAGACACAAAAGGGGCAATGCCTGACACTGACATAGGGCTGGCAGTACTTGTTCCCAGCAGCCACGGGCTGTCCACGGTCCCTGGACAGGCTACTGAGAAGAGTTTTGCCTCAGCAGTTGGGAATAATGATCCTAGAATGAGTACTCATTCCATCCTTCCTAACCAATCTTACAACACTCGAAGTACTCAGATTGTTTCTATGTAACAGTCCTGGAACAAAGCTCAGGAATATTTATAGGAATACAAAATTATTCACCCAACCAGGTAAAATTCACAATATCTGACTTTCCCCATAAGACCAGAAACAAGACAAGGGTGTCCACACTTATCAATTCTAATCAACATTTTACTGAAGGTTTTATTCAGTGTAATACCATTGCACTCAGGTATTTTCCCAAGACAAATGAAAACATTTATACAAAGACATCTACACAAGTACTCAAAGCAGACATATTTGTGACAATGAAAAACTAAAAACAATTCATATATCCTCAATAGGTGAATAGGATAAATGAGCTATGGTATGTCCACATAATGGAATACTACTCAGCAGTAAAAAAAAAGGATGAACTACTGATTCATCCTACAAATGGATGAGGCTTAAAATAATTATGATGAGTAAAAGAATTCAGACAAAAAAGAGTATTGCTGTATTGTTATATCCATATAAAATTTCTAAAATGTGCAAATTAATCTACAGTGCCAAGAGGTGTCTCAGTGTTTGCCTGAGGACCAGTGAGATTGGGCAGGAGGGAATACAGAGGGGCATGAAAAAACAGTTCAGGATGATAAACATGTTCATTATCTTGATTATACAGATATGTTGACAGATCTATACATGTGTGGAAACTTAAATTATATATTTTAGATATGTGCTATTTATTGTGTGTTAATTATACCATAATAAGGCTTAAAAAAAAAAAAGCTTTGCTAAGCACATCAGTTTATGTTGGAATAGTTTAAATAAATATTTTACAAATTTAAGTATATTGGTGACCATGGGTAGTAAAATTTTATTCCTTCATTTTTCCACAGTGTGTTAATTATGAGCATCCAAATTAATACTATTCTGGTTTCAATCCCTTACTTAAACCCAGGGATAATGAAGCAGGGTGTCCCCTAATACCAAAAATGCCTCATTCCCCAGCATCCTCTCTTCTTGATTGAGATTCCACTGCTATTGAGAACAGTAACATGAGAAATTAACTAAGTCTTAATGTAGAATGAACCCATGTACTGTAGCTATCATACTTAAAACATTATATAATGTTACTGCTTACAATGATTATATTGTATTTTCTAATAAATGTTTATATTGAAAATGACTATGTACAATATTTTGATGTCCACATTTTGAATAATTAGATCTTTATTATTTTATATTGCTTATTGTGTTCTATTTTTGCTCTCCATTCTAAGTTCCCTGGTCATATTTTTGTTTACTTTCTATTTATGCTTTACTATTTTTATCACATATTTTGGCATAAAGAAGCAAAGTATAAGTAAGTAGATAAATATTTTAAGGAATTTTTTTCAACCTCACATATGTAGGATTTCTGTTTGTTTGGTTTTGTTTTCCCTTACGAAGCCAGTTCTTAGTATATCCTTTCCCTGGTCAAGACGTTACTCAGTGTAGGTGCTTATGTCTGAGCATAAAGCTGGATGCACAGACCTCAGGCCTTTGTCACTCAATGCTAGCTGGCATCATGGTTTGGTATACGTGACTGTCACCTGGTACACCTGCTGCTGGTTAGACCTGTGGTGTCTAAACAGACTCCCTTATCCTTCTACTCAACATTTGGCAGTGAACTGAGTCACTCTTTTATTGATGCCCAAAAGTTGGTTTATTTTACTGGGAAAGCCCCAGAAATAGGAAACATATCACACCCCAGGGAAGTAATATGCTTTTCTCCAGCAACTGAATGTACTACACCCTTTGTGCTAGTCAGCTGTCCTCACGTCATTCAGAGAAATCCCGTTTAACAGAGCAATGTTTTGTAAGCCCGATCAAGCCAGATGTTTATATTCTCAGTTACTAGTCATGTCCGGATTGAATGATTATGAGCCAATAACATAAAAAATTCTATGTTAGAAATTGAGCTGGTGCAATCTCCTTCAAGTACGGGACAACAATTTAAAAGCCATCTCCCAGTGTTGTCCAAATCAGTAACAGTCAAGATCAAGTAGTTGACAGGTTGTCTCCAAATTCATATTGTTGCTATCGTTTAATAACTTCAAGCAGTACTTATCATTCTATTTGACAGCTTTGTTCCAAGAGGCAAAAGTCATATAGAAAAGAAACTAAAGTACCTGAGGCAGAAATGAGGAGGCTAGTAAGGTGTGGGAGTAAGAAAGGCATATAAAAGACGTGTATCAAAAGAGAACTGTCTTAAATACGTGGCACTGGAAGATGGCAAAGAAAAGAACTGTTTGCTTGAGAAATGGTTTATGTGACTTGCATTATTTCTTCATTTCAAATGCTCATAAATCAGCAATTTCTTTATGATGTTTACAAATCACCACTCTTGAAAGGTTAAGGAAGTGCTAATGAAGTTCATTTGAAGTAGAAATACATTGTTTCTTACATAGTAAAATGGATAACCTAAACGAGATCTTTTATTTTAAATAGATAATGGAATGATTACTTACATCTCTGTAGAAGGTAATGGAAAATTGATGCCTAAAATGTTACACTAGATTAAGAAATTTACATTCAGTGGCCTCAGTACACACATTAATAGTTATATAACATGTACACAGGTTACTTGCTTGAATTAAATACATTCAGAGAATTTTAATATTACTGTCTGTATTTTATATTGACATGAAATGACCGTCTAAACCAAATGGTCAAACATTTAATATTTGAAAATCTCCCTTGTATTTTAGCTCTACTTATTTATGATTATTCAAAAAGCCTATGGTATGTTTTTATGATGGCTGTTTTTAATTTCTACTGCAATATTTTCCTATCAGTAATATTGTGCATCTGATTTTTCCTCATTATCAACAACTTGTATCACATCCTTTTATTTATTGTATTTGAGTACTCTGGGAAGCAAACAGTAAGATAAAGTTATGGGTAGGAAGGTAAATCTTTGAAAGATAAAAGGGGAGGAGGCAGGACTGGTGCAGAGTCTTGGCAAACCCAGTGAGGAACTCCTGAGCAAAGGTTGCCTGTCAGAGGAGTCCCGAATAGTGCAGAAGTGGCCAGAATCTAGTATGTGCTGTGCTCAGTCACTGCCTGGAAGCTGCCCCAAAAGCGCATGACCTGACCAAAGGCACTCAGTTGACTCCTTGGCCAACTATCAGATCCAAAGGCATTCAACTGAATGGCCAGTTCTTTCTTCAAGGGAGATCTAAGCTACCCACCTCAGTGTCTGCAACATTTGCACATGTGTTCAAAATTCTCTACTTACTTGATAATATTGCAGGACCAGGAAAAATAAATTCTGGTAACAGAAAGTCATGTGACCTCCAGAACTGGGCATTTATTCAAATTTCTTGTGTTGCCTACCTATAAACAATATAAAAATTAAAACTTAATCCAAGTGACGGGTGCTGCCATCAATCAGTGTTCTTAATCATTTATTGCTGGCATTATTTATTTGAGTAGACACTAGACAAATTCGATCCATAAAATGTCATCTTCTGTAATAATGAGTACCATTTATTGGGTGCCATGAGTCAAGTACAGTGTGGGTATATTATACATTTGGGCATTATTTCCAGAGCTCTGAATGAGAGGTGTTAGTATTCTACATATAAATTAGAAAAGAAAGCCTTGGATTTAGTGACTTGTCCAAGATCTCAGTAGAGCAATAACCCCCTAGTTCTATCTGATTTCAAAGCTATTGACTATCCCACTAAGCCACTAATCCAATAAAGAATTTTTTTTTTCTTTTTAGAAGTGGCATCTCTATTTTATTCAGACTCTCATGGTTGAAGAATTTTAACTAGGATCATAGCCAGTCTGTTTGCTAGGGCTGCCAGTATCAATTCTTTATGATAATTTTTTTAAATCTTTGTAGTGTTTTGAAAGAATGTATCAGTGTTGGAACAGTAATCGACCAAATAAACATCATTATTGAGTAATCCAAGTGCAGGCTTATTTTGTATGAAGAAAAGTCAGCCATTATGGAATTTGTGTCCTAATTTTTTCTGTAGAAGGGCGCATAGTAAATGCTTTCGGCTTTGCGGATCATATGGTCTCTATCATAATTACAAAACTCTGTCGTTGTAAAGTTAGAAAGCACGTTAGACAATATGGCAATGAATTGGTATGGCTGTGTTTGGGTAAAACTTCATTTGCAAAAAAAGGCAGCAGCTGGTGGCCCTAGTTTACTGACTGCTTTTGTAATAGAAGATGCAAAATATAAATGTACAAGTAGAGTTCTGTGGACTCTGAGGAGATGAAAATGCAGCTGATCTTTAAAAAAAAATAAAAGTTATAAAGGGTATCTAATTACTGAGGATACAATGAGCAAGGCACGAACCTAATATAGTGGATTAATTAATAAATACTTCCAACAATAAATGTGGAGTGATCAGTTGATAAGGGGGAAGGAAGCAGGAATTATCAGCAATTCTGAAAGCCAGACAGAGTGTAAACATGCTCTGTTTTGAAAGTCAGTTTGGAATAGTAAGTTTAGCGCTGCATTAAAAAGCCCTGGGCTGTAATACAAATCTATTAGCAATTGGTTGTGTCATTTTAAACGCATCACTTTTTTGACCTGGAAAATAAATGTGTTAGGCTGGATTCTCAACCATTTTTTTGATCCAGGGTACAGTAAAATCAAATGTGCTCCTATCTGTAACAGTGGCTGGGTTCAAGGGTGTTAGGGAAGTATGTGGTAGTTTTAAGGCACTGTCCTCTAGATTAAAAAAAAAAAAATTAAGTCATTAGACACTATACTTTTTCTTGTAGGAATAAGCTTGTAATTTAAAAACTCTTCATGGGTTTATTTACTTAGCGTATTTCCTGTGCTGGTCCCTCAGCTCCACAAGAGCAAAAACCCAGTGTTTCCCTGATTTTTGTATCTGCTGCTCCTAGTTCAGTGACTGGCTATAACAGACCCTTAGCAAACAGACATTGAATGGCTGGCTGGCTGGCTGAATCAATCCTTGAAAAATGATTGGAATAGATGATCTATAAAGCCGCCTCCAACTCCAAACATTCTTCGAGGTTATTCATTTTATTTATAAAGCTTTTCTGTCTTTAACTCAGACTTGTTGATTATTTTCCCCCGCATTCTGCCAAGTACAATGTCAGTAAGGACCAGTTTTTTCCACTTGCTCCAGAAATCAACCCCATATGAAATCCAGTAAGTGCTCTCCTTCTGCCAAAGAGGCAATATTTTCCTAGAGAACCAGACTGTCTGATGGTAAGGTAGTTAAAAATCTCCTTCTCCTATAAAAAATAGTTAAATATGAATCTCACATACTTACTCAAATTCTAAAAAAATAGAAACGAAATTGTTTCAACTTTGTCATGTGAAAATCTTGCCTCATTAAGATACAAAAGGGATTGTGCAATTGTATTCCCTTAATAGGCACTTGGAGAATTAAACGTGTAACTCATAATCATTGTTGCGTTATTTTCTTGAATTCTGTGCCACAAATACTCAGCAAGCAAGGTGGTTTGTTTTTTTAACTTTTTCTATAC
Source organism: Camelus dromedarius (assembly GCF_036321535.1). Classification (NCBI taxonomy): domain Eukaryota; kingdom Metazoa; phylum Chordata; class Mammalia; order Artiodactyla; family Camelidae; genus Camelus; species Camelus dromedarius. Next base: position 22,687,424 of record NC_087465.1, on the reverse strand, counting down.
GTAACTGCTAGGATCTCATCATGCCAACTTACAGCAAATGTTTACTGATAAGTCTCTTTTGCTTTGTTTTTTAAGGGGAATATAAATGCATTAAAAAAATTCCCTGATATTTGCTCCTAATAGAATAAAAAAAAAAAACCTAATTGAGATCCTGTATACAAAGGCCTTGATCATTAACAGTGAAGGGCTTATTGTTCCTTCCTTTTACTGATGGAAAACATTTGACCAGCAATATTGGGAAATATTTCCATAACGCTTGACAACCCCCTTTCCTCTGCCAAAACAGCTTTTATATAATAACACTAATTTCTTGGAAGAAATGTAAATTTTTTTTTCACACATTATCCTCTCCTGAGACACCCTGGACAGCACATAACCTAAGTTTCTATGAACACTGTCTCATGTTACATGCACCAGGACGTCCAGGGTGTCCACGAACCTGGCAGTATCACTAAAAGGCCTGGAAAGAGAGCGAAGAAATTTTCATGGAAAGAATAGGGTATAGGAACTACAAATGGAAGCCTTCTAAGGCAGAGTAGAATGCTTCTGCTGGAAAGGAAAGACAGCCAACCGCGCTGAGCTGGTGAAGTTTAGTCTACACAGCTAGCGTCAGAGGCATTGAAACTGTACACCCTTTCCTAATTAAAGCTGTGATGAAAGGAATGAACGCAGTAAGGATTGCGGTATCAGCTAACAGGACAAGACTTTCTCACTCTTTCTCCTATTGTTGTAAGGCTTTCTATTTTAAATGCCACAGAGATATGACTGAAATATAGAGCAAGCTGGAAAACAGCTCTCTGGACTTTCCATCTCACTAACCCTGGCAAGGAAGTGACCTGGGACTTCGAATTGTGGGGTTTTTCTTCTTCAAAAAGTATTCACATTTAATAATGGCTCAGGATAGGTGTGTATTTTCACAATAGCATTTTCCAACACACAGTTAAATATAATCATTTTAATGGCCCTCCAACACAATACTGGGGCATGCCTTTAAATATTCTCAGACTTGCTGATAATTATAACATTAACTTTTCTTTCAGCAAGATTCAAGACACAATATTATAAATGTAGTCTTTATTGTCCCTTTATGTTAGATTTCGGATTTTTTATTTGATTATCTGTCTAATAGTAAACATGGTTCTTTGAATCAGTAACCATTTATTAAGCACCTGCTACTTTCCAGGCATCATATGCAAGGTGCCACAGGTAAATGGTATCAGATATGTTTGCCCTCTGGCTGTTCACAGCCTTGAGTGGGTGGCAGGCTTGTGATTCATGAAGTTCAGGGTGCTGAGTGAGATGATAACTTTGAAGACTGAGAATTCTGGCAAAATAAGAGGCCCCTCTTACTGAGATAGAAACTGCTTTCCAGAGAAGTGATGCCATGCTAAGTTTTGAAAGAATCATACCAGGTTTTAAGAAAAAGAAAAAAGAATGAAACAGAATATGGATAAAATAAGAGCCTCATATTGAAAAGAACCTGAAAATGACTTACCTTAGGTAGGTTTGGGTATTATCCCAAATGCAATGGGAAACCACTGAAAACTGTAAACAAAAGAGATAAAAATCAGGTGTACATTTCAGGGAGATCTCTTTAATTACCCTGTGGAAGATAGATAAGAGAGACAGACTGGAGGCAAGGAAGCTATAAAATAAAAGGGTTGCTGTGGAGGCACGTGGCTGGAAGGCTGCACAGTACAGTGGCTAAAAGCCAGGGCTTTGGCCAGTAGACTTGGGCTTATAGATCTAATATCTGTGTGATATTTAGATGGTCAAAAATTATATTGAACAGTATTACTCAGTAAAAAAAAGAAAAAGAAACCCAACCAGGTTAATCGAGCTTAGGAATGAATGTGACAGGAACTCAGCTCAGGAACTGGCTACACCTGCCATCTCTCCAACAGGTCTCCTTGTGTCTCTCCTGTCTGTTTCCTCTTTGCATCTGCCCTACTCTGTTTTCTCTTTCAATCCACCTCTCTGATGACTCAACTTCTGCTTCCTCGTAATGTCTCCTTACCAATGGACGTCACGACTTCGCAGGCCCCCTAATGAGTAGTCAATTTCCCCTGCTGAGAAAAGTCTCTTAATATTCCTTGAGTCGCATTGGCAAGAAAGAGACATGGATGGCTCTGCTCGTCTCTTTCACCCTGCAGAATTTTGACTGGCTCTGGGTGTGGAGTGGTAATACTGAAGGAGGCTAAGGAGAGCAGTGGGACCTACGTTAGAACTTGTGGACAACAGGCAGCTAACTTTGGAAAGGACGATGGGAAAGAATACCTAGAACCAGCGGCAAAAAGAATGATCTGCAGGAGACAGGTTCAAGGAAGAGTTAACGAAATCAAACCAGCTGAATGTAAGGACTCATTAAATAGGAAAAACAAAGAGGGAGGTTTCCGATGTGAGCCACTGAGTAGCTAGCATGCCATCCATCCAAATAGAGAAAACAAGAAGGTCCTTTGATGAGTTCAAATTTGAACCTGTGGGTCAACTTTGTAGAAAATCCCAGCAGGTAACCATACATCATTTTTGGTTTTCAAGAGATATTTGGACTAGAGGTAGTCATTTAGGACCACTCCCTTTTTGGCTTCTTGGGTTTTCTTTTACTTTGTGTTTCTCCCTTGCCTTCTCTACCTCCTTCCCATTTGCCTTTTCTTTCCTCTTCCCTTATGTGATCTCTTTGAGATGAGGGGGTGGGGAGTGGGTCACATGTTTCTAGAAACCCAGTCCTGGTTACTCTTCATTCTCTCTGGATTGTCTCATGAAATCTTGAATTAGTAAATGACATATTTATGCTTGTGACTTAAAAGACTTAATATCTTCAAATACACATCCTGTTACCTACTTGACTTCTTAGATATCTAAATGACCTCTCAGATTTTGATTTGAACCCCCAACAGCCCACCCACCCATGTCGTCTTTGTCTGTTTGTATAACACTATAAAGTCTCTCACTTAACAAAAGTCAGAACTTCAGGATTTTTCTTGATACAATCTTTTCCTTATTATATTCCATCTCCAACATATGTCACGATTCCTTTCCATCTCTATTGCTGCCATCTTATTCAGACAACTAATAAAAACTTTTTCATTGAATTATTCAGTGGTTTCCTATTTCACTTAGAATAAAATTCAAATTGTGACAAAGGCCATGTCACCTCTATCCTTACTACACTCTCCTGCAACATGATGTTCTAGCTAATGAGGTTCTTTCCATTGGAGCATTTGGTCTCGGCATTTCCTCCGCCTAAAACCATCTTCACTGGTTTGACTCTTTGGTGTTACATGAGTCACAATTCACATTGAATACACAATTTGCACTGCTATCTGAATAAAGGGATCCAGCCACCCCATCACTGTTATATTAATATATTCTTTTGTATTTTTGTACACTTTTCTCTCTGAAAATATCTTTATTCATTTGCTTGTTTAAGGGCAGTTTCCCCACACCCATTCACTGTGATCTAAGCTCCATGAGTGCAGATTTTGCCTTCTGTTCACTCTCATATCTCCAGTGCATAAAGCAGTGTGTAATGTGTACAAAGTATGTTGTTGATGAATGACTCCAATAACTAATTAATTTTAGCAAAAGACCCTTGGTAGATCTCATTTTCATTATTCTCTGTATGATCCGTTTTCCACGAAAGGCCAAATACCATCTTTTGAAAATATGAAAGAGATCATATCCCTCCGCACATCCCACTCATAAATTCCACTAATTGAACCTCTTTGGTGGCTTCCCAGCGCCTCAAACTGCGATCCAGGCCCAGCGTGTAGGTTTCCAGTGCTACTCCCTTCTTGCTTCTCACACTCCCTGGATCTCCCTTCAATTTTTTGTTCATACAAAACTCTTCTTTTCTTGGGCTGTTCCTCCCAACATTTTTTTTTTTTTGCATAGATATCATCTTCTCTTTCTTTAAATGTTGGCTGAAGTGGTATTTCTTCAGAGAGGCTTTCCTGATCTCCCTACCTGAAGTAAGTTCCCCTTATGTTTTCTTGTTCTCAACCCCTGATGTGTTTCCTTCATAGAATTCATTAGTTTTCCAATTACTACAATGATGTTTTTGTGTTCTTGGTTTTCATCTGCTGATTCACTTGAATGTAGGGTGATCAGGGTAGTGATCAGGTCTGTCTTTAGTGTTCTTTGTACCCAACATGACACTTGGGACACTGAAGGTACTCAGTAAACATTGTTTTATATTAAAATGATAGCAACTGGTAGTAAGAAGCCCTTAGAATGATTCGATAACTCCTAGTTACAAACTGGAAACTCCTAACCAAATCTAGCTTGAAGTTTGGTTTTTTGGTTTTTTGTTTGTTTTTTTTTTTTTTTTTTTTTTTTGGTTTGTTTGTGTTAGGTTCTCTCAGGCCAATATGTGGTTTTATTTTATTTTATTTTTTAAAATTCCTTTTGATGTAATGTGAATGCTACACTTTACCATAGTCCTCACCTAGGGGTGGTATTGAAAAATTGTAACAACAAGGAACTTACATCTATTAGAAAGGACATAGGATATTTTTGTCAGATATTAATAAGATACTAACTGTTCTACTCTGTCAGATATTAACCCCAAGAGGAGGGAGTGATTTAAGAAGTTGCCTGATCATAGAAAGATCCAGAGGAACCAGGGGAAGAAGACTTGGCCAGGGCAGAGGGGTGGGGACACAAATAGGCCTTGAAGGCATATTTACTGACTTTTGTGGATGTCTCTCAATGTTTGAATAATACCCCTGCCATTCCAGTCCTGCCTTCTCTAGCCTGGCCCTTTTAAGTATTTGAGTTTGTGGTTCCACTCTGCCCCTCCCCTGTTTAGAATAAGAAGAGAAGAAGGCAGAGAACAGAGCCCTGGGAATGTCAACTGAGTGAAATAAATGAAGCCCAGAGAGGAGCAGTGAAAGAAAGAAAGGAAAGAGAGAGAGAGAGAAAGAGAGAGAGAAAGAAAGGAAGGAAGGAAGGAAGGAAGGAAGGAAGGAAGGAAGGAAGGAAGGAAGGAAGAAAGAAAAAGAACCGCAAGTAGATGGTTTTCTAGCAGCTCAGGGAGAAACGTACTTTAAGTGGTCAACTGTGTCAGTAGATAAGGGTGGAAAAATTGTAGGCATTGGTGACTCCAGGACAAAAGTTTTCAGTAGACAATAGGTATTAAATCAACTTTCAGTGGAATGAGGAATGGTTGCAGATGACTTGAGAGGCGTACCAGAGAGGGGAGTGGTCCACGTGGTCCACCAAGGGTGTAGGGCATGAGGAAGTGTGTTGTCTGTAGATAATTTCAGAGCAACAAAAATCTGACTGAAGTTTATCTTCTTTTTAATATGGCCATACTCTGGCAGTTCCCAACAAGGTTAGGGTTAAATTTTTGCTCCCTTTACTTGCCACTCTTAAAGAGAAGGATACAGCTGAAAGCGGTCATCAGGTCAAAGGAAGATGACTTTATAAGACTAGAGGGGACTTGTTAATGTTTATATAATAGAAAGAAAGGGTCTGTCTAGAGGCAGTGTTTTACCAGAGCAGCAATTGTATCCAGTACAGAATCTGAGGGTATACGGAATGCACAAAACACAGGAATGATGTAGCCTTGAACAAAGTCAGGTGTCTAATTCCTAGAGGAAGAATCCTTGATCCCTGATTCAGAACTGTTTCCATATGGCAAGTTGTAGATCTTTTTTTTTTTTTAATTTCTTAAATTAATTCACAAACTTTGACTAGATTATTAAATAGGTTTTCGTTATAACCACTTTTGAAAGTAGCATCGGTGTTTCAGAAGTAACGTCAGTATTCCAGATGTGACCACTAACTGAGTTATTTCATGGATTTCATGTTAAAGAATTTTAACTGCATTATGTGAGAAGATATATTCTTATTTCTGACATTAAATTAGTGTATTCTGCATTTGCACTTATTTCATACAGGTAACAAATATTGGGTGTTCAAGGACACGACTCTTCAGCCTGGTTACCCTCATGACTTGATTTCTCTTGGAAGCGGAATTCCCCCGCATGGTATTGATTCAGCCATTTGGTGGGAGGACGTTGGGAAAACCTATTTCTTCAAGGGGGACAGGTCAGTACACACTTCACATGAGGAAAACAGTTAACTAATGTTTAGAGAAGTCAATATTTCTAGTCTATCATAGGCATGTACATTTGATGGAAGAATCTGACTGTGTGTATATAAACACAAGAATTAATAGAATTGAAACTATTTCTAAACATATTTTAGAATAATATTCAAGATAAATCTCTCTCTAATATACCCAAATAATATGACTTTCTTATGAATGTATATATGTAGTATATATTCTTTCTCTTCTTCGTAATCTTAACATGCCTATAAAACTATGTAGCAGTGTATATTTATCATTACAATACATTTCCTTGTAATTTAACTTACTTTTTAACACAGGATTTTTTTTTTCTTGCTTTTATATTTTAAGTTAAAATTTTGCAGTCTGCACACAGTTAATTTTGAATATTTTCAAATATCTTCAGTTTAGTCATGAGTTCTATTTTTCAGGACACTATTTACTTAGGTACTGGCAGATAGGTGCTGTGAACTAACTGGCCATCGCTGGGCTAAATACTTTTGGCTGAAAGTATAATATCCTTCGCTATTTTCTCTCATTTCTTTTCCTTTTATGGCATTCCTACCAGAGTTTGTAAAGCTTAAGTGAATTGTTAGTCTTACGACTTTACAGTGATCACTAGGTGTACATAGTTCTACCCTTGCCCACTTTTTGACAGATATTACATATAAAATATAATGTTGAAGGCTACATTTTTATTCATTTAAATTAATATTAGGTTAAAAAAGTAATAAAAAAGAAAAATTAAATTTTAATTATACTATTACTAGCCGGGTCAAAATGTGACACCTATAAGTAACTGTCACTGGTATGTCAAAGAACTTTATGCCATTTTACAAGTAAATTTACAGCACACACCCACACGCACACACATATAAACAACAGGCTTTAATGACCAGCAAACTAGTATTGAGTTTGCCATAAAATCTTAGCATAACATAATCCTATAAAATGTCTCAAGCTTCAGGAGAAAAGTAAGAATATAATCCTTGTGTATTTTGCACTTAGCAGATGATTTCAAATGTTGAACTTTACCTATGAACAAAAAGATCCTATAATTTGCCTCCATGGATACAAATGTATACTTTTGCATTTATTCTGTTATTAACTTTCTACACATCAGATTTGTATATATTTCTATGGCAAAATGTGCATAGATTTTAATTCACTACCATGAAACTAAAGTTTTGCTAAACATTTCTTACTAAATCACAAAATAAAAAAGATTCATCCAACAAAAGTTTTATTAGAGAAGAAGACACTACTTACCACAAAAAAGTATACGACTCTCAGCAAGATGAAAGCATAGTAGAGTATGGAAAGGAAAGAAGGAAGGTGGTGACTGCCACAGCATGGTGACCACTAATAAAAATAAATCTGTGGACTTATATTCTTTAAAATAACAACCCTCGAGGTTGTTAGAGTTAATTCCTCAGCTGGTTTTAATTGCTTGAAAGTACTCTTTCGGGACTAGGTTCGATACAACGTTGTGTAGGCTGTTTGTTTTTAGTTTTATTTTCTTTTGTTTGTTTTGGTTTTTCTGTTTGTTTGTTTGTTTTTTCCCAGAAAGGGGTAGAATCAAAAGGCTGAGAAGACACACTGAATATGTTAACTTCTACAGGACAGAACATGAAAGCTTTTCATGTGACCGTTTTAATGAGGGTTTCATAGACGATCAGAAAAACTGCCATTTTATTATCAGATAGTCATACTTTTTAAAAATGTTTCCATTCTAAAAACTTAGCACTTCTTGAAAGAACTGAAGTTTAGAAATTAAACGTGGGCTGCCTCAAATCAGTGAAATCAATGAAGGATAGATACCAAATTTATAACAGAATAAAGACTATAGTAAATGAGAAAAGGAGTTTTAGTTCATTTATTTCCTACTTGAGAAGCTGCATGCAAAATATAACACATATATAGAAATATTCTGCTTCTAAGTTCTCCTTAAATAATTAGTCTTACAGGTTTTAAAAATATATAAAGCAGGGTCCCAATTAATTTCCACGTTTGTGATCTTATGTAAGAATTCGTGAGTCATAGATGTTTGTAAACAGATTACTTCATATTTGCATACTTACATAATTCCAAAGTCACAACATTTATCAATACATTCATTCTAGATTAAAAGTAGGTGGAAAAGACATTAAACTGTCTAACCCAAACAGATAAACAACAATTTGATTGTCACTTTTGTGTAAGAATTCAGTGAGTCTTTCTTCATTAGAGGCATTATATATTTACAATACTTATCAGTTTTAACATTGCATATATCTTCCATGTATATTTTTGAAAGAAAACATATTGAAAATTATTAATCCTTACTTATTTCTTCCTCTTATTCCACTGTCATTTTTCTGCCTAAAAAATGTATTAACAGGTTTCTATGTCTCAAAGGCTCTGGTCAGAAAAGGATCTTAGAGATAATCTATTCTAGGTATAAAAACACCAAATTGCCTTAAGGTGTCAGGTCAAATAATGTGGATAGTGCTGTGTACAGCAGTAGTATTTATGGCCATAGGAGTGATGGGTACTGTGAGGAGCTGGAAAGTGCGAATACTCTAGAAAAACAGTAAATATCAAAAACATATATATATAATTTGCTAGACAAACAAAGCACATCTTTAAATTAGATTCAGTTTAAGTGCTGCCATATGTCAGCCCTGCATCTTATTCACTTCCTACCAAATTCTAGGCAGCCTCAGTTACACCCCAGAGGTGTTCATCCTTCTGTATCTGACTCCCTGTGGCGACAGTGTAAATATGAGACAGCCCATTCCCTTCTCAACAGCTCTAACTCCTGCTTCCTTAAGATTCCTCTACTGGTCTTGCCCTAGCCCTCACTCATTTATTTAAAAAATAGTTTGGACACACATTGTGTGACAGGTGCCAGGTGATAGATATAGCAGTAGAAACAGCCACAAGGCTTCAGCTCCCGTGGTTCTTAGGTTCTGTCAGGGGAGATAGTAGTAAACAGAGAAGAGATAAATGACCCTGACATTTTGACATTGAGGAATGCTCCAAAGACATAAAATAGGTGACATTGTGACAGAGGTTCATGGGTGGTAAGGAGCGGTTGGGAAAGCAGTGTGGAAGTCAAGAAAGGCCTAAGTTGTGAAAGGGACACTTATGCAGGGACTTGAGTGGGGAGAGGTTTCAGCCACATGAAACTATTCAAAACGGTGCCTCATAGGCACGTGCAACAGCAGCAGAAAAGCAGTAATGTTGGAATGCTCAAATCAGAAAAAAACATGGTGGCTTGAGCATAGTGAGTGGCCGAGGAAGTCACACAGGTAAGCAGGGACCAGATTATGGGGCCCTGCACACCATGGCAAAGACTGGATTCTGAGTACCATGGAAAGGCGTTGGAGGTTTTTCAGTGGGGAATGCATGTTCTGCTGTGTGCTCACGAACATCATTTGGGCATCTGCGTGAAGAATGGGCTTCAAAACTGGAAGCAAGGAGATAAATTGGGGGGTGTCCTCCAGTACAAGGGGACACGATGGTAGCAGTGGAGACAGAGCAAAGGGGGTCGGCATGGTGTACATTTCAAATATGATCATAACGAGTTTTCTTAGTGGCTTGAATTTTAGGGGTGAGAAAAAGCAAATCAGACACTTCTAGGTTTTCACCAAAAATGACTGAGTTAGATGGTGCCATTTCTGCAGACAGGGCAAATAGGGGAAGAGATATTAAGGAAAGGGAATTAAAAGTTTGAAATATTTATATCCAGATTGAGTTACCTGTTTTCACACCAACTGGAGAAATCAAATAGGTAGTTGGACAATTGAGTTCACATCTTAGTGGAAAGGTTGGTTGGAGGCACAGATCTGAGAAGTAACTGAACATATAAATTGTACTGAAAGCAGGGACCTGCATGAAATCTCCCAAGTGCAGAGACAGCTGAAGAAGAGTAGATGCAATGATGGTTCTTTAAACAGATCTGTAAATTCAGATGAGAATTTCCAGTTTGACTTTTTCCACATACGGCCTGGAGCTCAGTCCCCCAGCCTCCCACTTGCCCTTTTCCTAATATGCTATAATTTGATGCTTGGATACATTTTGATTTTCATAACATTTAGTTCTAAAATGCTATGTTTCTAAATCATCTCTCAGCATCTTCTCACAAGTATATTCAAGACTCTTTTGTCATACTTCATTCTAAGCTGAACCTTTGAGAATTTTAAGACCTTTTCAAAGAAAAAGGACAAAAATTTAGGTCCCCCATTTTGGTTTGTCTTATTATTATTTCCACTAATAGTCAATCCGAAAAATACATTGATTTCCTGTAGCTCAAGTTGTGTGTTTATGAAGTTTTTACATGTTTTTAAAATTATCAGAGTACAAAAATGGAGATTTCGTATGATTATCTAGATGTGAGAAAAAGTGACTCTGTTCTGTGGTAACTTAACAGAGAGAGGCAAGTAGTGTTGACTCGGGAGTAAAACAGACAAAGTAGGATGAAGAAATGCTTGGGTCCCATGGACTCCGTCTTGGAGCCATTTTTTGTTCAGTTTGAGTTCAGTATCCAGTAACAGTAGAATATGTCATTCCAGAATTGTCTTTACCTCTTGTTTGTTCACACAGAAGGAATGTAAGATAACATTGTATTCTACCACATGGGCAACTTCTGTCTCTTATGAATGTGACTCATGACCAGGTCTAAAAAAATGATGAGTAAATCCCATTTCAATTCGTAATTTATTTTAAAACATTGATTTACAATGGTTTTCTCAAAGAATCAGCAATTTAAAGTCAATTCTACTGCAGAGATTACTGATATACCAGAAGAAAAAACTGTAAGATTGAGTTATAATAACCTTTATCATTTGCTGACCCTTGTACACAAAATTCCAATTTTTTTCTTTATAATATCTAAATTTGAACTCCCCAATGGTTTATTTGCACAATGTTCCATCTGAATATGTTAATATACTTCTCAATGAACCCGTGAAATACCACGGAGGCAAAAACTCAGTGGGGTGAGCTTTTTTTGTTCATGTTGAAATACGTTCAAATATGTTAGAAATTAAAGTGCAAACCTATATTTATATAAAGAAAAGCCTCAGTATCTTTTATAAGGCAGCTGAATATAATGTTTATATCTAATAATATAATGGACTGAATAATATTATGGCTGAATATCGTTAGATGATTCTAATCACATTTAAGTTACTGGATTTGTATCAAAGCTGACACAGCAGATATCCTGAGAGTCCAAGCCTGTTTTGAACTTTTTGAAGATTGTGAAATGACCCCAAATTATAGGTTTGCATTATCTGCTAGCATAGAGAGGGGAAATTTGCTTTTATTCTGACAGATTCATACCAAAATTATGTTCCTGTAAGAGAGTATAATAAAATGCACATTCCATTAATATTTTCTTGAAATGTGATCTCAATGAATCTTACGTGTCTGGCATATATGTGCACAAAAAGTTTGGCAGGTGAATGGATCTATGAATGAATAGAACAAGGGATGAAGGAAAATTATACTCACACAATGAACATGAAGAATTTGAGTGAGGGTTCCGAGAGGGTACAAATGACAGGGGGATTAATGTTGGAATGTTCTATCAAGGGAAGTACTGGCAGTAACGTGGTAGAAAACTACTCAACTAGGGAACAAAGAGCCTTAGTTTGAGTTTCAACTCTAACATTCAAAAGGGCAAATGTGACTAAGACATTACTTTTGAATAATATGATGCCCAATGCTTTGTCACTGACTGAACTGAGTGACCATAATGTACTGAATCCATTGTTAGGACATCATCACAGAGTACATTATAATATGCAGTATGAAGGACTGTTGAAGGATTTTAGTGAAATAAGATTAAATATAACGTATGTATATAAATTTACTTTACAGCTACAAAACACTCCATAAAGAATAGGTATTGTTACATGAATTTTGTTATAACCTCCCCTTAGAGAACGAACCTGGCTCTGAGTATGAACTTATTGTCCTTGAATCACATGCAGAGTAGGATCCCATTGTCCCCAGAATTTTAAATTATTCCTAAGTTAATAGAATTTTAAAACTAGCTTTAAGTTACGGTTTATACCATCTAAAAATGCCATTTTTCATAAAATGCATCATTATTTAATCTATCATTGAGAGAAAAACCCTGCCCAGTAAACTTTGACATAGTATTGATTGTAAACTGCACCCCAATGTTAGAGATGTAAAGTGTGAGAAAATATGTATCTTAGCATCCATGAAATCAGGTATCTGATGATTTCTCTGAGAGAGGTTTTCTTCATGGTCAAGTGCAGGAACCAGTTAACATATATGACAATCATAAATCCCACTGAAATATTTACTTGGGAGAAGAGATCTGGAGATTTTGAGTGTAATCTCAACCCTGTTAACCAGGATATGTGTGTCACAGAATGTTCTGTGATAAAGGAATATTCAAAAATAACTTAAAAGCAGATGTTTCCATGAAAAACTGTGAAAGAAAATGCACTTTTGTGTTGGCAGAGCAGTTCATTCCCTACCTGTCTTCTTCAAAAAATACTGAGCTCCATTATTTCAGCTCAGTGCTTCTGCATGCAGCTTCTCCTGGTGTCTTTATCAGATCTACCCTCATCTTCTGTGTATCAACAACCTATGATGGGCACCTCTGCCGGGTGTTTGCCTTCTGCATAAAACCTGCCTTGTGGCTTATTTATTGGGATGCATCCTGAAACAATCTTTTTCTTCTTTCCACATGAACACTGAGAATGGAGCAAGTGCTAATACTCTGGATGTTACTTTCGTGAGGTTTCTAGGAATCTATAGCAAAACCTTCTTTACAAGATCCCATAACTCTGTAGATAAAGCATTCTCCATAGACCCGAAATAGGAAAATAGTCAGAAAAGACCAGAATTTTTTTTCCTTTTTCTGATTTGAGCCAAACGCCTAACCCCAAGATAATGCATTGTGTGTTACTTCACAAACCTGTGTTGCTGAAACACGACTTTTGGCAGATGTTAAGAGATGTCTAGTGGGGTGGGGGAGGGGGAAGGTTGTCAAACATTTTTGGTATGTGTAGAGAAAAGAATAGCAACTTTTGAAATCAGACAGAACTGGTTATAAATCTACCTATCATTCATTGTCCTCCAAGAATTCTCCTCCCTCAAAGGGGGACAGTGATGACCCTCTCATGGGTTTGTTGTGATTAAATAATACAATACGTAGTGCATTATGCCTGCCTTAAAATAAGCAGTATCACTGTGGACTCCCAGTGGTGTCACTCCGGTTTTGTCCATCCTTTTGAGAATTCAGGCCTACATTTGTTTGACTGTTAGAACATACAAACCATAGTGAGTGATCCAAAGTAAGGACGTTCACAGTTCGTTCCTCAGCTGGCTAGCGGTTCTGTGAAAGTGGCCCAGTGGCCGCCCTGTGAAGGGATGAAGCTCTGAGAGTTCTGACTCTTAGTAAGTTTTGCTTTCATCTGTTTATCTGTCTATACACCAAGGACTGTAGTCAAGACCTGCCCTAAGGTCCACACTCGACGAGGTCCCCAGTAGCCTCGTCAACAACTCCACTTTGATGTCTAGCAGGCATCTGAATTTAACATACCTAAAACCAAACTCATGATTCCTCAAACCACCCCAACTTAACCATTCCTTGCTTCCTTATCTCACTGAATGGCAGCATTATTCTTCCGATGTTCAGCCTCCAAATTCTTGAGTTATGCTCAGCCTCATTCTCTCATTTCCTGCATTCAATCCATTAGTAAGCTCTTCGGGCTTTTCCTTCAAAATAATACCCCAGTGCCTTGAATTATCATCAGCTCTATGGCGAACACTCCAGCCCGAGGATGACTGAAATGCCATCCTAACTGCTATCATCCCTGCTTCTGCTTTACCCCCTTCTGTCTATTTCACTCACAGCAGCAGTGGGTTCCTCTCAAAACTAAGCCATGTCTTGAAGGTCCTCTGCGCAAAGTCAGCATTGGCTTCACTTCTCTCTTAGAGGAAAACTGAAGGCTTTGCCATGGTGTGAGGGTCTATCCAGTCATGGGTCTCAGCTCCCACGTTGCCCTTGTCTGCCCTTTGCTAGTGCAGCTCTAGTCACACTGGCCTCACTGTGGATGCTTAAGTTTGCACCTGCCACGGAAACTTTCGGTAACGAGTTTCTCTACCTGGAATGTTATTCTCTCTGAAACTACGTATGTCACTCCTCACTTCTTTCCTCCCTCTGCTCAAATGTCACTTTATCACAGGTGACCTCTCTAACCACTGATTTTGTATGGCTGACCCATGGTCCTGGATACCTTTTTCTGCTTTGTTTTCTTTATAGATCTTAGCACCTCTAAGTGTATGTACTGATAAATTGTTTTTTGCCCATAACCCCTGTATATCCTAAAAGGTAAGACTGGTGAGAGCTAGGGCATGTCTGTTTTGTTCAAGGTTGTATCTCCAGCCCCTACATTAATGCTTGGAACATAGGAGGTACTCAATAAAGATTTGTTAAATAAATGAATGAAAAAATGAATCAAGATTATGCTTATTTCAAAAGAAGATCCGGCTGCCTAAGTAAGATTTTTTAAAAATCCTGACAACCTCTGATTTCTACACAGATTGGTAACACCCTTTTGAATTGTAGCTATGCTTAGCTAGCATTATTTTTTAATTAACTTTAGCAGACTTGCTAAATACACAATAACCTACCCATCATTTTTTTTTAGCATATACAGAAAAGGAAACAGAATACATTATTTGTGTCCACCATCTTTGCATGATTTGTATCAGTTCTGTAAATCATTAACAGATAGCGTTACAGCAAGGATTTAATGAATGTTAGCGGTTAGAGTTTATCTACATAATTGTCTTTCCTATGCGTGTGTTGTTGTTTTTGTTTATTTATCCTTTGTAGGTATTGGAGATACAGTGAAGAAATGAAAACCATGGACCCTGGCTATCCCAAACCAATCACAGTCTGGAAAGGTATCCCTGAATCTCCCCAGGGAGCCTTTGTGCACAAAGAAAATGGTATGCAACATATGCATGATGTATGTCATGAGTCTACTAAGTATCTCAACAATCTATTCTACTTTCTCCCTATGCCAAGTGATTAGAAGCTGCCATACTAGGGCTGTCATGTTTATTTTAATTTTCCTTCCTAGATTTGCTCCAGATACTTTTTAACCTCAATCTATTTTAGTTTATAAGAAAAAAGTAAAGGTAAAGGAAATTTTTTTTTTTAATCAAGGGTGTAAATACCTTTGAAGTAACCTCACCTGTTTTCCATTAAAATTCCTATAAGGATAATTATTATAAAGATAATAATAACAAACATGCATGGGATAGGAGCTAGTGACTAAGAAGATACGTTGTAAGTGTGGGCTGAGGCACAAAGACATTGGTAATACTGCATGTTGAGAATTACAATTTTTCATGTATGCCTTTGGCCTTGAGTTTCAGCAAACAAGGAAGATCCCAGCTCAATACAGTCAGGCTGGAGCGGATGTATGATTGCTTAGTAACAAGAAACAGATCAAAGACCTGCCCACTTCCCTTGCTCTCCACCTCAGGGTTCAGAATTCAGCCAGATCCTGAGTGGAAAGTTAGCCCAACAATGGATAACCAATACTCCTGTATCTGCTGGCAGATGTAAAGTCTGAACATCTCTCTCCTCACTCAGGGATGAGTAAGTAGGAATAAACCATAATAATCATAATTCAAAATAAAATGTATACACAATATTCTAGAACAGAGGAAAGGGAAGTGGCATCAAACTGAAATACAGAGACAAAACTTACCCTCTCAAATTAGTTCTAACAGGAGCCACAAGAAAATAATACATTATGTCAGTTCTCCATAGCATGAAAAGTCTGTATATATACAACAAGAACAAATACATCGCATACAAGAGCAAAATTAAATGCATCTAGAGAGAGGAAAGAACAAAAAGATTCAATGAAGAAACAGGGGGAAATGAAAAATAAACACTACCACTGAAAACAATGACCAACCAACGGCATTATGCCGGAGTTTAAGAAAACTTTCCACTGAGTGCAAACTTGAAGGAACTGAGACCCAATATGAATGATACCAATCAGAAAAGTCAAACACAAACTGTGATTTGACCACTGTTACAGGCCGTGTTACACGACATTCTCTGTATAGTGTCCCAAGGTAAAACACTGTAGGCAGAGATTAAATCAAAATGAACCTTCAAGCCCTGATTATAGCACTGGCTGAGAATTATAGATTTTTGTGTTTATTCTGTTGGTTCAGAGAATTAAAGGACCAAGATATGGCCTCTATGTGACAAAAAGCAGAAATACACAGAAAAGGATAGTTAAGATGAAACCTATCTGTTTGAAATAAAAAGGAAATCAATAAGAAAGCGAAGGAAATCACAATGCAGTCACACTGAAGGCAGTAAAATATAACGAAAAAAATCTTGAGCAACTATGCAGATGCAGGTGCAAGGGACAAAGAAGTGAAAAAAAATATGAAAGATAAATTACATGGAAGGCAGAAAACCGAAATCATACCCTAAAAATTGTAGCTGTCTCTAAGGAAGCAACCAGTGGGGAGAGATTTCTTGAGGTGAATCTAAAAGGGATTGTTTCAGCCCAGATAAATCCAGCTCTAGCTAGCATTTACAGAATTTCTACCACTGTTTTAGATTGCCTTCACTCAGAGTTATCACACACTAGACAAAATTATGTGCAAAGAAAATTAAGCCAAGATCTTACTAGTGATTAAGTCTAGCAAATTTGATAATAGTTGTTTTTATTTTATTGCCATTAATATTCTAAAAGAAGTATAAACTTTTATAATAAAAATAACTTTTAAAATAACTAACAATTATTTCAAAAGACTGAAAAAATATACATAATCTTAATTCTTTAGCATATTAACTGGTTTCATTTCCCCTTTTTCTATTCACAAAGCCACTAATACCTACAGTTGATTCAGTTTCTCTGGAAATAATTCATAATTATATGAAAATAATAAAAACATCTTGCTGCATCTTGCCCCATGATTTTTCATATTCTTGTCCACCTGAAAATCATATTAGTTTAGTGTAAATTGTTTTCTTATATTCAGAATGTAATATTTCCTTTTTATATAGCAAAGGATACCTGTAAAATCCTGGCAGAGAAATGAAGCACATTGGAAGAATTATTGCTTACTAATGACAAAAACTGCAGGTGAAACCTCAGTATATCTATGTCTTCTGCACCTTAACTTGGTCTGACCCCCCCTCTTTGATATCTTTCAACACTGAGCTCACTTTTGATCTTTCAGGAATCCTTGAACATTCTTTTTTTGGTACCCTGTCCCTTACACTCAAAATCTCATATTACTACTATCAACATGTATGCCTATTATCCCCTCTAGTGCAAACTCTTAAGATACAAGTACATAGTAATAAACATTCAATAAATATTAGTTGTTGAAATTAATTTTATCCTTTCCACTACTCTAAACATTCACTCCCTGAAGAGCTAAAGGGGTGGAGATCTATGTATTTGAAACCTTTGTTTAATAGGGTTTCAATATTACTCAATAGGATAGCAATATTAATCAGTCCAGAAGGTCTCAGTCTAACTAGCACATTCTCCACTTTTCATTCTCTATTCAGATCTCATGCTCATGGCTTCTTACCTTGAACTCAAATTTTGCACAACTTCTTCCCTTATGGTTGTTATAAAAGAGACCAAGCTCAAATTATTAAGTAAATACATTTTTATTTGTATTTAGACTCAAAGTAATTCCCTAAAGGATTTTTTTCCCCCATTTTTAAGGTTGACTATGCCTTCCTGTAATACCTGTTGACACTAATTCTGCCGCTGTGACCAGGGAAATATGGATACTTGGTGCCTACCATATGTCAGTTGTGCTCTGTAAATTCATTAATTTAATTGTCCAAAACAAATACCTCTTTGCCTCATTTATTATTATTTATATGTGAGGAAACCAACATCAGCTAATTTAGGTAAACTTACTCATGTCATAAAAGTGGTAATATTATATATCATATCTAAAGTTTAAAACTAGGACATTCTTGCATCACTGAATGTGCTCTGATACACACTTCTCCACTCTCCTCCAAAGAGGAAGAATTGATACAGTTTTTCCTACATTGTATCATTAGGGTAACTGACAATCTGTCATGCAAGGCTAAATTTTTCATTTTGTCCTTCTAGGTAAACCTTAGACTTCCTCAGAATGTAGCTTCCTAAGCCATCATCCTCCCAATTTTCACTTGTAACCCTCTTAATTCAATAATTTTCTTATTTTCCTCTCTTTTTTTTTAGCCCCTGAAAATAATGATAATAATCTGACTGATATTTGGTCCATGCAAAATTTAGTGAAATGATTTCTTCTTGCTTTTGGTAGCATTTTAAGCAATGGCACGCGTTTTTAACATATAGTAAAATTACAGTAAAGAATCACTGCATTCACCTTCCTTCAAACTGATTCTACGTTAGTTGTTGTCAAGTCCCACCTCCTAGGTACTCTTTATTCTCTTCTTAGAAAATGCAGTTTTAAGGTTGATGTAAGATTCTACTTTTAACACTGTTGCGTTTTATTTTACTGATTGCATACAGCTCCACTTCTAGCCCGTTAAAATGGTTTTGACTCAATTCTGTTGGTGTATTAATTCTCTACACCCACTCTTGCTGGCTGTTGAAATCTACAACTGCCATTCAAACAAATACTTCTACTAGAGTCAGTGTATTCATTCACATTTATTAAACTCCCAATCTACTACAAGAGAAAAAAACAATCAAGTAATACATTCCAGCTCCCTGATTCCTTTATCAGAATGTCTCAAAAAAAATGGTAATTTAGATGAGAACTCTCAGTAAGCATAGCAACTACAAGGTTGTAACATCAAAACTACTCATAAAAGAAAATAAAAGTACACAAATGTTTCTCCAACCAACTGACATTTCATAAATGGCAAAAAAAAAACCTTAAATTATTGAGTAAGATGAATTTGCAGGATCAAAGTTTGACAGATTTATCACCAAGATTCCAGGCTACTTCTTTTCAAATACTCTCATTCTCTTAACTTCTGCTGGTGAGACGTCTTACCTCTGACAAATGTATTCAGTAAACTTCAATTGTACTTCTGTATGTGGAGTGTATTACTATAAAATTTGGCCTGCAGACCTGATAAATATGAAAACGGAAGCTTCTGAACTTTTATATGATACCCAGTAGCTTCATAGTCATTAGCTTTGACTAAAAATTAAAGATGAGGACACTTCCAGGTGTTGGTTCCCGGTTTATAAATATAAGAAGTGTGTTCCCCTGTTTTGAAGGTCTGTTTAATTCTAGATCAATGCCATTATTCAGCTATGATCATCTAATGCACTGTTATTTGGCAGGTCCTCAACATTTCTTCATCCAACTTGTTGAGTAATTGCATTGGATTTCATTAGCCTGATCAAGTACCAGCTCCCTGCAGAAAAATTTGAATCTACATACACCTGTTTTCACTTGGCAGGTTGCTCTGATTGCAGAACTGCCCTTCAGAACTAAAAGCAACAGCAGATTTTTATGTGATTGAACAGAATGAAGTGACCTGAAGTGATGGTCTATCCTGGCTGGAATCTTTAGAGAGATGTCAGAGTTTTTTGTTGTTGTTGATTTCAGGAGTGATACTCACAAGGTGTGATGTTTAACCAAGGAGTATTTGTTAAAAGACGAAACTCTTTAGAGGATCCAGTCTTAGAAAAATCACTAAGCTCTAAAGCTAGACCAAAATTTAAATCCTGCCTTCACCAGGACTGGGGCTTGTCGTTTTATCTCTGAGCCTCAGTATCCCTGCCTGAAAAGTACAGGTAGTTCATTCTACCTGACAGCGTGTTTATGAGGATTAAAAGATGCAATTTACTAAGATTTTAACACCATGATTCTTTCATAATAAGGGGTCACTAATATAGGGGGGAAAACCTAATTAATAATTATTATCTCAAAAGTAGGCATACTATTCAAAATTTGATAGCTCCCAAAATATAGTTTTTAAGTGATTATAACAGTACCACCTTTCTCCTTAGTTTCTTGAATTTTATCTGAAAGCAAGAATTAAAATGAAATCACAAAGAAACTTGACATGAATGAAGGAGCTATAGACAGAAAGAAAAAAACTGAATTTGTACCCAACCAAAGTGATATAAAGTTAGAGAATAGTCCTATGAAAAACACACTTATTTGTAGTTTAATTGTCATAACGTTGCAAAGTTATTATCTGCATCCATAATGTTGTGGGACATAAACTGTATGTGTTGCTGGCTATTTGAGCCTTCCATATACCAACTCCTCCCCCAAGGAATATATGTTGGTTGGAAATATTAAGACAGAATTATAGACTTATTTATGTTATTAATCCTTTACTGTGAAAGAATTGATAGTGGCTTTAGAAGTTCTATAAAATATGACTAGGTGATAAAAATTTACCATAAGCTGAGTAAACCAGAAAGTTGAAGAGTGAGGACATGAGCCAGGGCTGAGTATGAAAACTGCACAAAATCAGCAAAATTCCTGTTTACCTATTAAAATTCCTAGAAGACAAAGGAAATCATCTCTAGTGTCATGATTTATGACGTGTGATGATTTCTGTTCCAAATGGGAAAAGCAAACGTGTTTTTTGGGAAGGATACAATTCCTGATACTAAGATGATTAGAAGTTTCCCTTGAGGGGTTCCACAGAGAAGCCACCTTATTACATATTGTGGGGTTTCCTCGGTGGCCATCTGAGGGCAAACAGGGCTTCCGTTGCAGCATCTCTCAATATAAGTTGATATTCTCACACTAATGTATAAATTCTGTGCCAGCAATCCTATAAGCAAGCGATAAGATAAAGTTCTGTTTACAGTCTAGAGGAGCAGAGGTGTCCAGCATAGTCTTTCAACAACCGTGTGCAAATCACATTTCCCTCTCTGGGCTGAGCTTTTCCTAGGCATTTGAGGGCACAGTTCCTGGAGCCCAACAGTCAGATCCATGACAACAGACAGCTGAGCTGGAAAGAGTGTTTTTCTTCCTCCAAAAATTGAGTGACCTGAAATTACATCTTTTAAGTAGCCTCTTTCCTTAAATTTTGATACATATACACTTTCACAAATAAGTGGTTCCTATGTATGTGTGTGTGTGTTTCCTCCCCTCCCAGGCTTTACGTATTTCTACAAAGGAAAGGAGTATTGGAAATTCAACAACCAGATACTCAAGGTAGAGCCTGGATATCCCAGATCCATCCTCAAGGATTTTATGGGCTGTGATGGACCAACAGACAGAGACAAAGAAGGACACAGCCCACCAGACGATGTAGACATTGTCATCAAACTGGACAACACAGCCAGCACTGTGAAAGCCATAGCCATCGTCATCCCCTGCATCCTGGCCTTATGCCTCCTGGTCTTGGTTTACACTGTGTTCCAGTTCAAGAGGAAAGGAACGCCCCGCCACATACTGTACTGTAAACGCTCTATGCAAGAGTGGGTGTGATGTAGGGGTTTCTTTCCCTTTCTTTCTTTTCCAGGAGTTTGTGGTAACTTGAGATTCAAGACAAGAGCTGTTATGCTGTTTCCTTGCTAGGAGCAGGCTTGGGGCAGCCTGTTTTGGGGCTGCCCTTTCAAACCCAGAGGGTCGCTGGTCCTGCACATGAGTGGAAATGCACTCGTGGGAAGCTTCCATGATGCACAGTCTGCTGTCCCTCAGTCCTTTGTCTTTCTTTGTCATTCAGTTCTAGGCCTTTCCTCTGCACGCTCAATGCCCAGTAAATGTCAGGATTAACTAAAGAAGAGGAAAAATGAAGAAAAGGTTCTTCTTAAAGGTTTCTAACACTATGTTTTTTTTTTATTTTTTTCTGAAATCTGAGCCCATTTCTGAGGGGAAAAAAACAAAATGGAAAAACCCACGAATTTTTGCTTTAAAGCAAAGAAAATTAAAAAAAAAAAAAAAAAAAGAGGTTAAACAAAACACCCACAATTGAACTTTCAGGAAAGTGTGAAGACCCAAAACAGCTTTGTCTCCAAAGAAGATAGCTCTCTGACGGCTATGGATGGCCTCCTACGCTTCGCTTCTGTCAGGTGGGAGACCTGGAATACACATGTAGGACTTCAGACTGTCGGCACAGCCATTTCCAACCAACAAGGGGCCAAAATATCTGCAATATAGTAACAGCCTTAATAACACATCAAATTTTCGTTTTATACAGCTGGTTCTCAGCTATGTCCTGAATGTTTCATCACATTTATATTCACAGCCGTATTCAGGCAGGACCTTTGAATTGTTTTGAAGTGTTTCTAAACCCCTTCTGGCCACTTTCCCCTGCGTCATTGTGATGACCTCCCCAGATCGCATGAGACCATTGCCCCAGGTCTTCCCTGGGTCGGTCAGGGATACCCGTCGTAAGCGGAGCAGGAAGCAGTGTGTCTTGAAAGTGGTTTAAAGTGCAGTTACTTTATCAGGATATGTGGCACTAGCAATACATTGGTGTAACCCTTTGAGAACTATCAAACCAGCTTTCAGAGTCTTAGGATCCTCAGTCTTGCTAATCTGGGAAATTACAGAACTGGGCACTGGTGAAATCAGACACAGGTCCAAGAAGTCCAGGTTTTTAAAACAGATATCCCATAACCCCATGTACTTTTTAAGTGATTTACAGGACGACATAAATGCATTTATAACAAACAGAAATGATGTTACTTGCCAAAAATTTTCTGGCAAATAAAAAGGTATTTTATTAAATATCTTGTAAGAGTGAAATTTTCTTTGAACAACTGATGATAACAGCCTGTCCTTTTTGTTGTTGTTGTTGTTGTTGTTGTTGTTGTTGTTGGAGACATTGAATTTCTGTTTTAAAATCCATTGCATGAAAATTCAGTCCGCCGTGGTACATGCATTTAGCACTGCCATCTTAAGAAAATGAATTCCGACGATGGCTCTGAGTGGGTGTCTTCCAGTGTATGAGCTATTACTGTCATACCATAGTTCTCAAAGGGTTAGTGTGGCTTCTGGCATTTAGCCATCCATTTGATCGCTTACAGAGCCGAGAGACCACCAAAGCATTTCATTGTTGAGTGTGATTTGTCCTAACAGCAGTATTGTCATTTTCATGTGACCTGCAAAGCAGGTTTGGATCAATATTTTTTTCCTAGAGAAAAGTCAGCAACTGACAGACCTCTTTATTGGTTTTTAGGAGCTGCTTCTTGCAGTGAAAGGCTTTGCAGCCACTGGGCTGTGAACTTATTAGAGATGGTCAGGACGAATGCACCCCAGGAGTCAGACATTGGCTTTGTGTGAAAGCCAGCTTTTGAGGGTATTAGCTTTTGAAACAATGAACAGCTTGCCTTGAACTTGATTATTGATCTGTTGGCTGTCATTAACAACAACTTAAACATTGTCTTCTGTGAAAATTTTCCTTGAAGAGTCCTGTTCTATGTCTTTGCCCTTTGACCTTTAACTTGCAAACTGGCACAAACTGAAGGAAATCTTGTGTTACTTCTCCATTGGAATGTTAATTGTTCTCTGAAAACCTAGTAAGCATGAGCTGTTTCCTTAGAGTGGAGGAGGAAAGGGTGTTGCTGGTGGATCCGCAGATGAACACTTTGCTCTTCTCATGCACACTTTAAAAATGCCCTCTTGTTAGAACTGACTTTTAATTCCCCTTTAATATAATTTCAAGTCTAAATTCATCATTTTAGTACAAATATAAAACTATAGGGGAAAAAAAAAGAAAACCTCAAAATACTTGAATGGCCAGTGTGGCTTTTATATAAAGATGGAATTTTATACTAGTGAAAATTTCTTACTCATTTGCTAATAATACACATTTCCAGATGATTTTTAATGAGTGTAGGTGTACATTCTTATTTGGAAATGGATAGTCTGGCTGCCTTGAATTTGTATTTATACTCAACAAAGCATGAAAATTAGAATGCCTTTCGGTAAAACTACATGTTTGTGATTTGGTTGGGGAAAATATTTTGTAATCATGGATGGCATGTTGCAAAGCCTTTCAGATTGTTATTTCTTATAACCAGAACATATATAATGTAAGGCTAAGAAAGAACAGTTAAAAAACAGGAATGACTTTACAACAAACTGTTACGCAATGCAGACTGTATTTTGACAGGATGATGGAGACGATGTAAGAGAGGGCCAAGAAAGCAAGGGGTGAGGACGAGGATCAGCCCTGTAGCTTTACTTCAGTGCTTCCATTCGAGACGATGCTAGTGTTATAAAGACTTAGTCACTTCTACTGAGCATGGAGGACCACATAATTAAGATCATTTAAACAATGTTTGCTTGTGGGAAGTTTTAATCTTTTTAGGACCTTGATGCCAAGG
This sequence comes from Camelus dromedarius, assembly GCF_036321535.1. Taxonomy (NCBI): domain Eukaryota; kingdom Metazoa; phylum Chordata; class Mammalia; order Artiodactyla; family Camelidae; genus Camelus; species Camelus dromedarius. Next base: position 22,663,037 of record NC_087465.1, on the reverse strand, counting down.
GGGGTGGAAAATGGGAATCGTATTCTGCTAAATATTGAAATGAGGAAATATGCCTTTTTTGGGACACGTGCAAATCATGGCAGAATTCTATCCACCTGCATTGAAAATTGATTTTTTTCCCTCTAAAGTGAGAAAGAAACTAAAGAAGCAATCTTTTGCCTCTTAACTCATTTGTCACAATATCCTGATTCATCATAAGACTATGGGTACATAAGGGCTAGGAAATAACCATATGCATTAAGAAAGGAAAGACTCTGTCATTATGCTTGAACTCTGAAAGTGTCATGGATGAGTGTTGGGCTATATTTACTTGAATATGAGATGAGATTTATGTGATAAGAAAAGGCATGTGTATGGCTTCTCTCTTTACTAGAACATTTAAAATTTCAGGTTGTGAGACGCAAGGTAAGGAGACATTAAGTACAAATATTGGGATTCTATTTGCGTATTGTACACCAGGCACTTTGTAAGTATGGTTGCTGACTTTTCTTCCACTTGGAATTGGGGGAAAATATGTCAATCCTAATGGAATAGTGAAAGGGAGAGTGACTAATTGGCCTGGCGCGTAAGAATAACGATTCAAAAACAATGTGAATAATAAATAAAATAATATAATGCACCAGTTCAGTATCAATATCACACAACCTATCAAATATTTTTCATCATCCCATCACTGACAGCATGGAAAATTCAGACCTAGAGTTTCAGAAATTGAAATGAAAACACATTCACAATCACAAAAAATAATTCTCCTTGTGTTTCATTATTTCTCATTACTTTAATATACAACCAAATGTAAACAAGGTAATGTTTTTAACATAAATTAACTATATAGTTTATAATATTACCCAAATATTACTGTTCTATATATATTATTAACTAGACTGAATGAAGTATTAAAATAGCCCATCAGTCTGTATTCTCTATAAATCCACATTAGGCCGGTAGAGGAGGTTGTGAACTTAACCATTGACCTGTTTCAGAACAAAGTGTCTGCAACATGACATTTGAAACAGGTTAAATGCAGACGCTCTTTACAACTGCAAAGGTAACATGGATAAATTAGAGAAACATTATATGATACTAGCAAAGAAAACTTCTGTTATAAATCAGAGGACAAGGCTTTTCTGAGTCAGATGTAATAAATTACTAAGTAATAATTTACAAAAATAATTACTAAGTAATAAAGGATAGAGACTGATTTACTGAAACAAGCAAATGTTACTTTTACTATTCAGGTTGCTTGTAATCTTTTTCTATTGACACATAATTTGTCTGTTTCATATACTATATACTTGTTTTTATTCACTTTCTGTGGGTAATTAAAGAAACACAATGTGGTAGACAAGAACACTGCCCAGTTTCACTGGTAATTCCACTACACGGATGAAGCATATATACTGGATCCTAGGGATTGTAATATAATACTTCCAAGTGTTATGTCTTAGGCTGGTATCTCTAGGATGCTACAAATGCACACCCACCCTTTGTGGCTCTTACAGCAGAATAACCAATGTGTCCAGATTGACTAAATTCAATGTGCTACCTGAAAAGGAATAGATGTTATGATCAAACAGACTGAATTAACCCAAGAGTCATGAAAAAAATTTTTGTTTTTTTAAGTTTTGGAATTATTTCCAGGAACTAATAAAGGCAGTGATTGACTGATAGCATTGAGTCTGTGAGATTGTAGCATAAACCGAAACAGCCTTGTGGATGGTGGTAACATCTTTTTCAGCAAGTAGAGCAGAGAGTTCATTTAATTTTTGATGCTCTCAAGAACACATTCCAAAATATCACAGATGTCAACCAGAAGGTGCCATCTAAACCAAAAATGTTAAATTCAGATGAGCTATTACAAATAGCTGTGCGTACAGTCTTACGCTATCACAAAAGATTTCATGTCCATAATAGTAGAGAATCTAACCATTCTGTTGCATCTCAGGTACCTTCCTGGCTGATTTACTGTGACTGCAGGTTATGACTGCCAGGGCATAGGTATCTATGTTATAGATTCTGTGTTGCCTAGTAGGGTACCATAATGACACCATAAAAGTCATATTTAAAAATTAACACTTCATATAATAAAGAATGCAGCAGCAGGCGTAGCACCACACCATAAGGAGGAAAACTAAATGTTCTATTTCTTGTTATGGAAATGAAGGAAAAGGAAAAATGAGTCTTTTGTAAAATAGAAAAACATACTATAGCATTCCTTAATACAACTGGAAATTTTCCTTTAGCAAGTATGAAAATTGTAGAAAAAATTCAACTTCAAACTCTTCATGCTAGTGATGAGTATGTGATGCATCATTGTATATAATTAGTGGTCATTAGCTGTTACCCTGCGCAAACACATCTGATATTCATGCACTGCCTTCTAGGCCGAAAGTGTCAAAGTTAGATGCTCAGTAACCTCAACTGGAAAGATATATATATCATATATAACATTTTATATATATATATGATATATATATAGATATAATGTTAGAATCTCCTGAGAAAAGCCATTTCCCTAGGATAGAAATTTACCTCAATAATCATATAACACAAAACACTTGACAGAATAGCAAAGAAGTTGCCTTAGCGTTCTGGTCTCATGTGGTCGTAACCTTTGTCTTCGATTAGTACTCAAATCATTTTTCATTTGTTTCCTTTGGTGTAATTTTTGAAATGATTATGATACAGTTCAAGTAAGATTAGTAACATCCAATTGCAAATATCTCTTTCAACATTTCATATATGTATCTACTTTGACATTTAAACCAATAGTATATAAAGCCTAAGAATGAACACTGATCTGACAAATTCACAGAAATTGAGTGAAAAGCAGCTGTGAATTGTAAAATTTCTGTCAATTTTCTGGTAGAATACTGAAGCATCAGCCTTCAATTTTTAAACACAGTTGTGAGCTTATAACTGGATAACATGTATCATGTTTTACACCAATGCTAATTCTTTATGCTAAGTAAGGGTGTAAGATCCTGAGTGCTGTAATTCAGCACGTCACAGGTACTCGTAACTAAAGCTCTTTATGGAAAATGAGGACATAACCAGTAATTCATGGCCAGCGCATAATAAGTATAAAAAGTTATGTGTGGAAGCTAGTTCTGAAGATTTCTGAAAATTCTATGCCTTTTCTCTTCAAGGAGCAGCGTGTCTTAAAAGGTATCTTCTTAACATTGGACTGGGAATAACGTTCAAGTTTGCACTCAAGTCCTTACTTTCAATAGCCCACTGGACAGAGCAGGACAAAGACGTCATAAACTAGAATGTTGTGCTGATTCCCATCACTTTGCCACATGCTCTGCTACAGAGCTATTTATAATGCCCTTTAAGAAGGGAGAAGAAAATCAATTAAATATAAATATGAAAATATGATAATCATATCATGTTAGGCCACTGAGCTTCAGAGCAAGAGGTCATTAACCCTTATTTCGTATAGAAAAACCAGGAGAGACTAGTAAACATGCAAAAAATGACTAACTTTTTGACTTAGAGATGTTTCTTGAGTATCTTATCCACTTGTTTTTTATCCGTGAACAGATGTCACTCACAACCCAGACATTTCTGTCGCACTTGGTCTGTAGCTAGGTTGGCTCCCAGATTAAATACTCTTTGACACAGGCCTTTTCTATACATGCCTCATAGACGGTGATGCTTCTGTGAGAAGTGACTGCACAGCAGGATGCTACTTCCTAGGACAGGATCTGGTCCTGCTTGTAACTTGCCACCTTTCATACGAATGTATGTTTCTACATTGGCCTCTCTTGCCAAGACGTAGATGAATAAAGCTTGGTATGAGCTGTCCATCTGAAAGGTCACCAGAATGCATGGTTCATTTGCTCGTATGTAATGCCAGTTTGAACTTGTCCCCTCTCTCTTCCTCGACAACCCCGTTGCGAAGGCAAAACATACTTTCCTTGAATGACGGATTCAGTCCTTAAATTAATGTCATAGTTTTTGCTACCACTGAAATAACGCCACAGAGGCCACGTTATTAGCTGTCTTCTTCTCACAGCTCTTCAGTATGTAACATTGCCTGGATAAAATTAGGTTTTTAGTTCTTTTTGTCACTTACTCCTTTTGTCTCTGACATGGAGTCCATTATTCCTTTATATATTAAAAAATACACTATTTCACAATTTAGTTACTTCCAAACAAACATGATTTCCAAACGAGCATGTGTGTGCCTGTTTTTCTGTTTTTTTTTTGTGTTTTTTCTATCCCTCAAGTTCTGAAATTACTTGTTTGCTTTCTGTTTGTCACCCCAAACTACAGGTGGTTGGGAGGGGTGTATTATTTTGTGTTCTTTATGCAGTCCGTGCTTATATTTGCTTTCCTGTAGATTTCTGTATATTTATACCTTGCCCTCTCTCTCTCTTTTTTTAAACAGAATTGATTTTCCTTTCCTTTTGTGTGAACCAGAATTGAACAGCATCAGATGTGGTGCCCTGAAATTATGTGTTTGCTCCTCAGCTGGTTTTTTTTGTTTGTCTGTTTATTTTTCCTTCACAAGTTTCATGCAAAGACTTTGGCCCTATAAATTTCACAGACCTCCCAATCTCTTGCGTTGGATTCTAACTTTGCTGGAGCTATTCCCCTGAGAAAAGTGAAATGCTGAGGGTGAAGGCAGTTGTCTGTTGATAGGACAGCTAAGGGAGTTTGCTTTTGGTGAATGTATCTTGAGTAACTACATAGGAAAGAAGATACCAGAATACAGTGTTCCATTTAAGGCGCATCACGGGTACATAAAAGCCTAAAACCTCAGTTCTTTGGCCTATTTCCCTTTATGTGTAAATTACGTATATGTTCAAAAGAGTGAGAATAAGAGAATTGGGGGTATTATAGTGGCAGCTTTTTGCTGCATTGGTTTTGACTGCATCAGCGTTTCCATTGTGAACCTCTATTTTCAGGGGTTTTAGAGATTCACCCATAAAAATTTGCTTCAGGCTTAGAAGTCTTGAAAGATTTTTTTTGTTTAGGTACATAATTTTAAACCAATATAGTTTGTTTTTATATTATAGGAGGGAAGTAAATGGCGTTTACTAGTTCAATTTTGTGCTTATATAACTTTTAATAAACTTAATTTTTTAATAAAACATAAAATCTAATTAGTCCATAGTCTATTGATGGTTTTTTAAAAGAATCAATTATTGACATAGAGAGAATTGTCTGCTTTGTCAGTATAGAAACATATCTTCAAGATGTTTTAAAACTTGTAACCTATATTAACATTATCTTGATTCTAATAGTGGATCGATACGATAATGAATGCAATTTATGCCATCCATATGAGCTATCTGGTAATATAGATTTGGAAATATATAGTATATTTAGTAAATATATACATATATTTACTAGATAGATTAAGGGGGGCAAGCTCCCATAAATTTAGTTGGTCAAATAAATGCCATATATATTTTAAAAAGTTGCACAGAATTAGATGCAAGCAATTGCAAAGGAAAGTTAACTCCTGGGTGAAGAATACACATTTTATAGCTTCTTATGAAAATCATCTTTTTCTATATTGCGGTTATGGGAAATTGAAGGAATTTAATGCAGACTTTATTTAAATAACATTAAACTGTGAAGCAGAGAGAAACACTAGGAAATTAAATACTTAGGCTGTTATCTTTTGGTTTTTGACAATACTTTTATTAATTCCCCATGATGTTTTTGGTATGGAGAGAGTATTAAAATCTAACTTGAAATGTCTGGGTTGCTCACATTACACTCAACGCTGTTTCATTAAGTGTTTGATAATATGGAGTCTTCTGTGTGCAAGGAAAGAAACAAATAACACATTTATTTGCTGAATGAGTTTTAAGGTTTGCAAGTTGTTAGTGGGTTTTTTTTTTGTTTTTTGTTTTTTTTGCCCACATGGGGTTCTATACATTTATACCATCTTAAATCCGGCATATCTATATATATTTCTTTTTTCAGATAGCTTCTACTGACAAACACAAAGCTTGTTTGTGTGCAAATATAAGGCTACATAAATGGTGCTAAAGTGTATTATGACTGTCAGATATAATCAGGCAAAATTTTGTGGTGCTTAAATTAATTTTTTCATTGATTTATTGATCAATGCATTGAATAGTGTTTATTATTCACCAGTTGTCTTTTATCAGTGAATCAAGGCCTCATAGCACATGTTAAATACAATGGTTGACTAGTCTATGTAACAGCTCACCAAGCTACTAGCTCTTTAATTCCTTATAATGTTGCGTAATTAAAGGTCGAGGGGTCATGATATTAATCTCATTGCTGTAGACCATTAACATGACTAGATTTTTCCACCAAGTACTTATGTTTACAATGCTATAACCCTTTGACTGCTGCGGCAACCTTTAACCACAAAAATGTCACAAGCTAGAATCATCAGCATGGTTCTTGCCATGGCAATCATAGCGTTAAGGGCTGTGCAGTGATTTGTTTTGTATTTATTAATTTATATTTATTTTGTTTCCATTCAAGGAGGGGATTTTTGGGTGGGGCAGTTTTTGTCTGCTGTAAGTGTCTTAACCTAGGGAAGGGTTAAATGGCTTTTTATACTATTGCCATCTTCTGTATTTACCATCAATCCATTGTGTTGTAATTAAAAAAAAACTGTCAATAAATAAGAGAACAGAAAAATTGTTCATAGACATTGTGCTTTTACTCAATGAATGATATACATACATATATGATGGGTAGTTAGGCTGTGATCTACAGGAGTAGATAGCTTTTACTGTCTCTGTCTTCCTAATCAATATAAAACAGAAAGTGAAAACCCTAAAGGAATTTAGGCCAAATCTCCTGTCTATTTGCCTGAAATAGTAAATATATTTAACTGGCCATGTCAACTGGAGAACTGTTTAACTAATGACTAGATGCATATGGCTGTGACCAAGGACAGAAACAGGAAGTGTTACCACCTCAAATGGGTTTCAGGCAAGTACCCATGAACATAAGATACGTTACCACTTGATTTCATCACCACTTGACAAAAATCAAAATTATTTTTTGGAAAATTTTTTGGAAATTAATTTTATTGATTAAAGTCATTCATCATGACTGTCTAGGTAAATGTAATCAAAGGAGTTAATTTTGATATCAAAAGTTTTTTGGCAGAACCCCATTTAAGGATTTTTTTCCTCCTTCTTTTTCTTTTAATGATTGGACTATAGTAAAGTGAGGCCACGAATAGAGAACTGACTCACAGAGTGAAAACAAGAGTAAAGATGAGCATTATCATATTTAATATTTTAATAAATTATTTTTTCTTAGAATATCAAGTAGCTGCATGTAATCAAGTTCTGAACAAGTATTTCCTGAAAAAGCACATCTAATACGTATCAATAGACCCAAAAAGTCATCTGAATTTTCAGAAGTATTAAGAAAGCACATTGAGAATAAAGTAAAATGTGTTCTCTTGTGCAAAAATCAAGATGCATCTGTGCACCAAGAAATTAAAGGTATAAATTTTAATCCACAGACAACAGAGGATCTCTGAAACAGAGTAACAGACAATTACAGGGGTTTAATTGTCTGAAGCAATAAACAGTAGACTAGAGGGACAGAGAACTGTTTGTGTTAAGTCTTTGAAATCCCTGGAAATTTGGAAATCTTTCTCAAAAAGTTTAAAGGAATATTCACAGATAAAAGAGTTGTACTTTTGGAACATGTCAGCATATAAAAACCTACAAGATTGAGCCAACTAACACTATAGTTTATTTTTACTTGTAGAAGGCTTTTAAGCAAAGGATAACCTTTATTTTTCTAAGGCTGTTATGGATGTGTAACATAAATATCAGGCTAAATCTAGGAATTAATCTCCCTTGTTTTTACTATCAGAGGGAAAAAAAAAAAGCTAGAAACATTAACCCAGTAGAATTGTTTTTTAAAATATATGTATGAATTATTTGTTTATTTAACATTAAAATATACTATTACATCACTTATCTTCCAATCAAGGACCAAAATAACACATCGTGGAAAAAGGAAAATCCAGATGGGGCACTGAGGACCTATTAACACACTTAGCACACTCTAGAAACATGAATATCATTTATTGAGGTGAGCGATAATGTTTGCATATTTTAATTCTTTTCTAAAATGTATTGAATGGGCATAACTTCAACCGAGTTTGACACACTGTCACGCTTTCAAGTTAGTTACCCCATGAGTGTGTCACTAGGTCTCCCTTTCTCCTCCACCTCCTCCTCTCCTCTGCCTTCTCTCTCTCTCTCTCACTCTCTCCCTCTCTCTCCCCCTTAATTGCTCTATTCCTTGAAAGAAAAATTTATAATTCACTTTTTCCACATCTTCCTAACTCACAGCTCCTTATTCCTGATACTGTGGTTGCACTGCTCACCACGCCACAACTTATTTCTTCTGTGTAGATGATATATTTATACTTTATCTGGTCTTTTAAATTTTCTGTCTTACTTGGCTTCTTAACAGTGTTTAATACCAATACTTCCTCTGCCATTAATTCCTTTGCTAATTCCTCCTCCTTGAGGGAAGGACCTATTTATTTCTCATTCGTCTTCCATACCCAGAGCCTGATACAGCACCCAGGTCATAGTCAGCCCTCAGTAAAATGTTGGCTTCCAGACATTAGAGTTTAGAGGGTTTCTTCCCTGACCATATCTAATTTTTTAAACTAATTCTTGTGAGTTTACATAAGTTCTCCTATATATTCCTAATCTCCTTTATTCTACATTCTATCCTGGTCCCTTATTCACAAGTGTGGCTTTAGATTTGTAAGTGTGATATCTCATGAAATCCAGATTCATAATTTCCACTCACTTGCTGGACAAATTAATCTGGCTTTTTCTTTAGTTTCCCAGTCAAACTACTAACTTGTAAAACTCATCACCATTCTTTTTCTCCCATCAAAATACACCTGCTTCATCCTGAATTATCTAATTTCTCAATGGTACTAAACTTTCTTGATTACCTGTCCATGAACTCATCAGGTATTCTGGCCTTCTCCTTATCCCCTTGATTCCCAAGCCCCACCCCCAACGTTAGACACTGGTTGTGTCTATCACACCGACTTCTGCAGTATTATTCGGCATCTGATTTCTCCTTGACATTCTTGTCCTATTCGGGGTCCATTAGTTCTTCCTTTCTCAAACTCCTGGCCTAATTCACTTTCTCTTTTCCAGCTTATCTACACATTCTCGGCAGAACCATCTTCTCAAATTAGAGGTTTTATCTTATCAAACAAAACACAAAAACAAAAACAAAAACAAAAATAAAATTGTGTCATTCCTCTATTAGAAACAAAGATTTTAGATGCAGACCCTCTAACATCTATATTTAACTTGACTTTCAAGTTGTTTCACCAGTGTGTATTTTTAGACCTGAAACCACCCAAAGACTTGCCATCCCTCAGCCATCGTTTGACTCATGCTGTTCTCTCCACTTCGAATTCCACCTTTCCCTTCTTTATCTTTCCTGACCTCACAGAAGAGATAAAACTCCCCAGCCCTAAAACCTCGTATTATCTCTTTGCATCTGGTTTGGTTTAGGATGATCCCATTGAGATCGTGACTGTCCCTTCCCCACCCACTTTCTTTTCAAAGGTCTCCCAGTTTTAATAATGTTATAAGGTCATACTCCTGTAAAACTTTCTAGACATACCTATAATTTTTTGTGAACTTGTTTTTATTATTTCTTGTCATTGTCTAAGCTCCTGAAGACTGTTTTCTTGGTGGTGGTGGTGTGTTTTTTTTCCCCTCCTGCAGCATTGGATGGAGCTCTTTGAGTTAAGGAGCTCCAGAAATGTTTGTTGCACTAAATCAAATTGTATTTTTTCACTGTAATTGACATTACAGAAGTTTTATTTCACTTTGTTATGTGTTCTCAAACCCATATTCTAGGAGTCTTATGAATAAAGATATTTAAAAGCCTTTGTTTCTAAGATATAATAATTTTAGCAGTAAACCCTGATGCTCTCCAAGACTTACTTTGTTTCAAAGCTTTTTAAATATTTCTCATTAAATCATACAAATGCCTCAAGTTTAGGCTCATCTTTTTTTTTTCTAGCATGTCCATCTTTTACTTTTAACAATCATCTTTTAAGCCAGAAAGAATTCTTCAGCAAAAGTAGCTGAGCTAAGTCAGAATGCCTGTTTTTCAGAGGCACCAGTGTGCAGCCGTTACCAGGATTTAAAATATTCAAAAAATAAAATCCTACTTTCTCAAATGTGGGCATAGACTTGAAAGATACAATTATTTGCTTTCTTACTATGAAGTGGTAGGGCACACTCCCTTCGTGATGAGAAATCAGAAAAGGACTTGTAAAGAAGAGCCATTTTGCCTCTTCAGAGGGAAATGCAGTCCAGATTCTCGCTGGGCTATTGCTAGGTTTGCAGGAAGGATGTCAACAGAGTGTTCAATCTGAGAGGTAAGAGATTGGTGACACAGATTCAGAAAGGAAAGAGATCAGTCAAGGACAGAAAAGAGGACAGACATAAATAGTTCAAAGACAGGGAAAGACACAGTTCTTTTTCAAACGTATTTGTTGCTTAGAACAGTTACTATTGGGCCTCTACATTTGCAATAGAACTCTTTAAAGGTTTTACCTGGCGTGTGACGTGTGTCTCAAAGCCACCTCGGCACTTTCAGGTCCAGTGATGGCATAAAATTTCATTCCCTCCAAAGTCCTACCAAGACTATAGAAAACTGATTTTTTCTTTTAATTTCTTTTCAAAGATTTAGGAAAAGGGAATACAAAAGAGAAGACATTAGCAGCACTTGGGAAGCTGGAAGCAAGTGGACATCTGGTCGCTGACCTAGCAGACCCAAGGAAGTCAAATTATAAACTGGCAGGGGCAATCAGAGAACAAGCCCAAATACATCACATAGTGTGCCGAAGTCTCGGGGAGTGAAAGCAACAAGTACCTGTGAAAACGGCGTGCGTGGAGTTGACAAAATTAAGAAGGACTAAAAATCGTTCACAGGAATCAGATACATACTTTAAGTGCTGTCCAGGCCCCCCCAACTTTGGACAACTGCTCTTTCTTTCCCTAGCCCAAAACTCAAGGTTTATTCTGCGGAGAGGGTAACGGAAGACGGTGTTTGAACTGGGGAATGGCATTTTTTGGTACCAAAATCAGGGGGTTAAGTGACTGTCTCCATTTTGAATATTAACGTGGAGATCTCCCAGGCTTGATCGGTTTCACCACCGGAATGTCAGCAGCTGGTTTAGGGAGACGATACTGTTCTTGTTTTCTTTAGGTAAGAACATGGAACACTCTTCTCTGGTGAATCTGACCAGCCCAAGAGGAAAGCCAATAAAATCTGTAATCAAGGTTTCTTCTAATAAATCTCATGCTGACAGGTCCCACTGGTGCAGTCAGTGTTTCCTATCAGCTTTTGTTTTCCCCTGTTAAACAGGATCAGAAAACCAAAGATGTCTAGGCATCGAACAAAAAGTTGAAGCAGAAAGCTAGTGACCAAAATAAACAAACAAACAAACAAAATTAAAAATCAGGAAGGAAACAGATTATGCAGGGAGGAAAATGAAACCTTTAAAAATGATCTTTTCTAGCCCTCAAAAGAAAAAAAAATTTTAATCTTTTGCTGGGGAATTAAAAATGTGACAGGAATTAAAAACTCAATAGGCTAGAAGACAAAGTTAAATCTCTTAAAGAATAAAACAAAATGAAAAAGATACAAAAAAAATCACTGACGCAAAAGATCACAAAATTAAAGAACAGAACCCCAAGTCCAGAAACTCCAATATTCATAAAACTGGAGTTCCAGGGAAAAAAAAGAGAGAAACAGGAGAGAAATGATCATCATAAAATTCGGTAAATTACGAATTTAAAACACAAGAGTTTCCAGACTTAAAGAGCCTAAAGATGTCCAGTGTCGTGGATGAAAACAGACATAGAAAAGGGTGTATCACTGTGAAAATTCAGAGCCTGAGAGACAAAGAAGACTGTACAAGCTTTCAGAGACTGGGTGGGAAATTCACCTACAAAGCGCAAAGAATTAGGATGGCCTCAGATTTTTCTCAAGGAACACAGAAAACTTGAAGATCATAGAGTAACGTCTTCAAAACTCTGAATAAAATGTTTCAATATAGCATTTTATATACAAACAGATAGTCGTTAAATGCTGGATAGACTAAAGTTAGGAAATGTCTCAAAAAAACGTCTTTGCACGTTCCACTTCTCAGCTGGAGGATATGCTTCACTACATGGTGAGAAATCCAAGAAAGAGATGCTGAATTCAGAAAAAACAGGAGTTCTAACTAGAGGAAGAAAGAAGTGAAGAGTTTATCCAAAAGAGTGGTGACTGGCACTTTCAAGATTACAAAGGTGCACCGGGAGTAAAAGACGAGCAGTTCAGACTGGAGCAGCGAGACCAGGAGACCAACACGTTGAAGACTTTCATGCTCATGATTTTTGTTGTTGTGCCAACTTTTTAAACCTATGATGCTACTGCAGGATGTGCTCCATCAAAACAAGAACATAAATGAAGAAAATACGAGGCCATAGGATCTGAGGAACAGAATTTGGATTTCTCTAACTCTTGAGAAATTCAAAGAAATTTCCTACAATAACAGCAATGATAAATCCTAATATAATGGGCCTAGAAAGCAGATGATCCAAACTGAAAGGGAATGGATGACTCTCGTAGGTATATGTATTTGGCAGGGGTAGAACTATACGTATACACGAAACACACACATGTATATATGTATATATAGTTAAATTCACACATAAACACAAAGTGAAACCAATAGATTACATGATGGGACTGACCTTGTAGATAATTGTAGCTAAAGGTTTTTGGAAGGTGTAGGGAGAATTAGCAATAGATCGAATAAACATTGAGCAAGTGTAAAAACAAGGCAATTAATTTAAGAAACAACCTTTTTTTAATAATTAAAAAGGTCCAATTCAGTGCTCAGTTCTGAAGAGCTCTGAGCCTAATAATGTAAAAATTGATTTTTTTTCTTTAACCAAAATTTGTAATAAAATATATTTAGAGGGTGGGGGATGGGCAGCAGAGGAAATGACACAGGAATACAGCTTAATCTTTATCTAACATTGCAGGAACTCAAAAGATGATGTATAAAATGGATTGATTTGAAGATAAAAGTGTACTTACATTACTGAGGAACACTGAGGTATTCAATTCCAGGAATAAAAGGCAGCAGCCCCAAATACCAAGACATTTCGGGGAGGAGGACTATGGGAATGGGGGACACGTCTTGGGATAGTTACTTTGTGTTATAGTGTCATTCTAGCATTTTCTGTTTTAAATGATGTAACTGTATTAATTTGATAATAGAAAATTTAAATTGAAGCACAAAAAACAATCTATGGTCAACATGTCCACAATTTTCTTGGACATAAGGATGCTCTGACCGTAACTCCAGGTGCTTTGTCTCTGCCACTGGGCAGTAATCATGTTCCTTTGGTCAGGGATTTTCTTTTCACCCAGTTCCCAGCATATCCCTCCTTTATCTTTGATCCTCCTTACACTCTCCACCCTTATTTACAGCATCTGTGATCCCTCACTGGGCAGAGAGAAAGGGGAGTCATGAAAAGCTTGAAAACTTGCTTTTCAAGGGCATTTGACACTTCCCTTAGAGAGACATTTGGTCAAATGTTTTTGGATGATGACAGCCTAGGAAAGATAGGTCTCTCAGTTTTATTTAGTGTGAAAAATATTCTTCAGAGGAAGGGTCACTGCGATCAGCAACAGACAGTAAAATTAAATTGGAACAGGATGTTAACCAGCTCTAGGGCATCTGCCCTACCAGAAGGTGAGAATCCTTAAGAAATTGCTTAGATTTAAGAACTGATAGAGAACTTTTTATACAGTTTAAAGAAATACTTGTAACTTTAACTTGTTATATTGCCAATTTAATGGTGTTACAGTGAAATTACAAATTATTCTTTTCAGAAATATATTATTGGTTAATTGGTTCATTTGATATTAATTGAATCTTTGCTACATTATAATGTTTAAAATTTTAATATTTCAACATTAAATTTAATAATACTTAATATTAATATTAATGGGGGATAGGATGTGTGAACTAAAGTAGGGGAGTCAAATTTGTTTACGTTTTTTATCTTATTGTAATTAGTAAGTTACATTATATAACATAAGATGGATAGCACAGTGCAACATACCATGAAGTAAAGATATAAATATGAGAAATAGTATATTGTAATATTATAGGTGCAACCAGACCTTGAGAGAATCCAGATGCTAACTCTACTTGGGATTTTCAAGGAAAACTTTATAAAGAAGGTAATGCATTAAAAAAAAAAACGTGGAAGGTTAGCTGGTAAACAGAAGGAAAGTCACATTTGAGGCAAAGGTACATACAGCTTATAGAAAAATACGTAAGTGTGAGAAAGGATATGGAGATGAAGTTTTCTAGAACCAGAGCCCAATGTACAGGAAGAAGAGCTATTTGAGACCAGTTCAAAGATATAGACAAGGGCTAGAATCACGAAGGGATTTGATGCCTCTGAATCTGTTTTGCCCGCCTACCTGGTCATTCCGTAAGCTACTCGCCACCACTTTCAGGCATTTGTTTTTGGCTAAAGTCAATTGGAGTTTTTTTTTTATTTTTTTTATTTCATTTATTTAAACTAGAACAAAACAAAAAAGTTCTCCCATTTCTTCCACACCCTGACTCCCAGTCTCTTGCAACCATCAATCTCTTCTCTCTTATATCTATGAATTTGTTTTCTGTGTTTAGTTTTTTGTTTTCATTTGTTTTTTTATAGGTTCCACATAATATAAGAAAGATCACACAATACTAATCTTTCTCTGTTTGACTAATTTCCTTTAGCATAAAGCCCTCAAGCTCTGTCCATGTTGTCGCAAATGGCAAGATTTCTTTCTTGTTTTACAGTCAAATAATATTTCTTCATCCATTTTCCCATCGATCGACACCTAGGTTGTATCCATATCTTGTAAATACCGCTGCAATGAACATGAAAATGCATATGTCGTGTAGAATTAGTCTTTTCATTTTCTTCAAATAAATGCCCAGAAGTGGAATTCCTGGGTCATACAGTTGTTCTATTTTTAATTCGTTGAGGAACTTTCATCCTGCTTTCCATAGTAGCTGTACCAACTTGCATTGCAACCAACAATGCGTGAGAAAAGTCGTCTCTTCTCTACATCCTCACCAACACTTCTTATTTCTTGTCTTTTTGATAGTAGCCATTCTAACAGTTGTGAGGTGATCTCTCACTGTGGTTTTGATTTGTATTTCCCTAATATTAATGATCTTTTCATGTGTCTATTGGCCATCTTTTATGTCTTCTTTAGAAAAATGTCTATTCAGATCTTTTGCCCATTTTTTCTTAATTGAAGTATAGTCAGTTTACAATGTGTTCATTTCTGGTGTGCAGCATAGTGATTCATATATTATATATATAAATATATACATATATTCCTTTTCATATTCTTTTTCTTTATAGGCCATTACAAGATATTGAATATAGTTCCCAGTGCTATACAGTAAGACCTTGTTGTTTACCTATTTTATATATAATAATTAGTATCTACGAATCTCAAGCTTTCAATCTAATCCTCCCCACCCCCTTTTCCCTCTGGTAACGATAAGTTTGTTTTCTATGTCTTTGAGTCTGTATTTGTTTTGTAAATAAGTTCATTGGTGTCCTTTTTTTCCTCCTTCTTTTTAGATTCCACATATAAGTGATATCATATGGTATTTTTCTTTCTCTTTCCAGCTTATTTCACTTAGTATGACAAACTCCAGGTCCATCCATGTTGCTGCAAATGGCATTATTTATTCCTTTTTTATGGCTGAGTAGTATTCCATTGTATAAATATGCCACAATTCCTTTATCCAGTCATTTGCTGATGGACATTTATGTTGCTTCCATGTCTTGGCTATTGTAAATAGTGCTGCTATGAACATTGGGGTACATGTGTCTTTTCAAATTAGAGTTTCCTCCAGATTTATGCCCAAGAGTGAGATTGCAGGATCACAGTATAAGTCTATTTTCAGTTTTTTAAGGAATCTCCATACTGTTTCCCAAAATAGCTGCACCAAACTACATTCCCACCAGCAGTGTAGGAACGTTTCTTTTCTCCACACCCTCTCCAGCATTTATCATTTGTGGATTTTTAATGATGGCCATTCTGACTGGTGTGAGGTGATGCCATTGCCATTTTGATTTCCATTTCTCTGATAATTAGTGATATTGAACATTTTTTCATGTGCCTGTTGGACACTTGTATATCTTCATTGGAGAAATATTTGCTTAGGTCTTCTTCCCATTTTTGGATTGGTTGGTTTGGTTTTGGTTATTGAGTTGTAGGAGCAGTTTATATATTCTGGAAATTAAACCTTTGTCAGTCACATAGGTTGCAAATATTTTCTTCCTTTCCACAGGTTGTCTCTTTATTTTATTCATGGTTTCCTTTGCTGCAAAAGTCTGTAAGTTTAATTAGGTCCTATTTGTTTATTTTTGCTCTTATTCCCATTGCCAGGGTAGACTGCCCTAGGAGGACATTGCTATATCAAAGAATGCTTTGCCTATGTTCTCTTCTATGGTGTTACGGTGTCTTATCTTATGTTTAACTCTTTAAGCTGTTTCAAGTTTATTTTTGTGTAGGGTGTGAGAGAGGGTTCTAGTTTCATTGATTTACGTGCATCTTTTGCCCATTTTTAAATTAAATTGTTTTTCTGCTGTTGAATCATTTGAGTTCTTTCTATATTTTGGATATTAGCCTGTTATCAAATACATGATTTTCAATCATTTTCTCTCATTCAGTAGGTTGCCTTTTCATCTTTTTGATGGTTTCCTTTTTTTGTGCAGAAGCTTTTTAGTTTAATGTAATCCTACTTGTTTATTTTTGCTTTTGTTGCTTGTCCTTTTGGTGTCAGATTCCAAAATGTATCACCAAGACCTATGTCAAGAAGTTGACCACTTATGTTTTCTACTAGAAATTTTATGGCTTCAGATCTTACATTCAAGTCTTTAGCTCATTTTGTTAATTTTTGCACACAGTGTAAGATATTGCTAAAGTTTCATTCTTTTGCATATAGCTATCCAGTTTTCCCAGCACCATTTATTGAAAAGACTGTCTTTTCCCCATCGTATATTCTTTGTCATATTAATTCACAATATACCCATGGGTTTATTTCTGGGTTCTCTATTCTGTTCCATTGACTTTCGTGTCTTTTTAAAAAAAGTAATACCATACTGTTTTGATTATTATAGCTTTGAATGCATAGTTTGAAATCAGGAAGCATAATGATGCCAACTTTGTTCTTTTTGCCCAAAATTGCTTTGGCTATTTAGGTCCTTTGTAGTTTCATACTAATTGTAGGATTGTTCATTCTATTTCTGATGTGGTCCCCAAGTTGTCAGCTGATCCTCCTAGGTTCCCCCTCAGGATATCCTAGGACAGACCTTCACTTGAAATAAAATCAGATCATTCACCATCTCCTGAACATGCCCCCATTGTCTTTCCCAGGAAGTGGCTTTAGAACTTTCTCTCCCTCTATGTAACATCTCTCTGCAAAGTCTATCAAAATTCCACTTGGTGCCCCTTGTCCATCTCTGAATGTCCCTTTGTGAAGGGACCGCCTCATACCTTCATTCAGCTGAGCTCCCTGCTGTGAATGTCCCCAGGACTCCCTTCTCTCTCATGGAATTTCCATGTTCTTCCTTGTATTATGATTGTCTCTGCACCTGTCAATTCATTCACATCTGCATAAATTTGCAAAAGCATGATCAGTGTCTTATTTAACCCTAAGAGTTTAGCATTCATCACATGTGGCAGGTAGCAGATGCTCGAAGAATATCTGACAAATGAATTAAACCAAATACCTCTTTTCTGAAAGCAGGGAACATGGATTTGGCTTTTTCCTAATGTTCTACCCCCAAACTTTAGAATTCCATCTCAGGCACACCACAAAATATACCACACATTTGACTTCACTCATGTCTTTCACTTTCCAACATAAAAATCTCTAAAAACAAACAACCACCCTAAGCTCTGGGAAGTGTCTGTGGTTCTGAGAGTAGCAGATATGAGGATAGAAAAAGGTTTTGGTAAGATTGCATTGAATTTGGATATTGCTTTAGGTAGTATAGTCTGTTTAACAACATTAAGTTTTCTAATCCATGAGCACAGCATATCTATTTATTTGTGCCATCTTCAATTTCTTTCAACAATGTCTTATAGTTTTTAGTGTGCAAATTTTTCATCTCCTTGGTTAAATTTATACCAAAGTATTGAATTCTTTTTGATGCATTTGTAACTAGGATTGTTTTCTCAAATTCTTTTTGATAGTTCATTATTAGTGTAAAGAAACACAACATATTTCTACATATTAATTTTGTCTCATGCAACTTTACTGAATTTGTTTATTAGTTCTAAGTTTTTTGATGGTTTCTCTAGGATTTTCTATACATAATATCATGCCATCTGCAAATAGTGACAATTTGCTTCTTTTCTGATTTGGATGTCTTTTCTTTCTTTTTTTTTCCTTCCTTCCTTTCTCCCTTCCTTCTGCCCTTCCATCCTTCCATTTTATTATGTTGAGGTATATTCCCTCTATACCTGCTTTGTTGAGATTTTTTGTTATAGACAGCTGTTGAACTTCCGTCAGATCCTTTTTTCTGCACCTGTTGAGGTCATCTTATGATTTTTTCCCTTCATTTTCTTAATGTGGTAAATCACAGTGAATGAATTGTAGATGTTGAACCATCTTTGCATCCCTGGAATAAATCCCACTTCATCATGGTGTGTGATCTGTTTAATATATTGCTGAGTTCAATTTGCTAATATTTTGTTGAAGATTTGTACATCTACATTCATCTGAGATAAATGCCTACAGCTTTCTTTTTAGTGGCATCCTTTTCTGGTTGTGGTATCAGGGTAATACTGGCCTCATAAAATGTGTTTGGAAGGGTTACTACCCTCTCCTGTTTTGGGGGGTTTTCTTTTGGAAGAGTTTGAAAATTGGAATTAATTCTTCTTTGAATGTTTAGCAGAATTTACCAGTGAAGCTGTCTGGTCCTGGACTTTTCTTTGTTGGGATATTTTAAATTACTGATTCAATATTCTTGTTTGTAATCAGTTAGAATATCTCCTCTTTCATTTCTGATTTTATTAATTTTGTCCTCTTTTTTTCTTGGTGAATCTAACTAAAGGTTTGCCAATTTCATTTATTTTTTCAAAGAAACAGCTCTTATTCTCACTGATCTTTTCCATTGTCTTTTTAATCTCTATTTTATTCACTTTCTGCCCTAGTATTTGTTATCCCCTTTCTTCTTTAACTTTGTGCTCTCTTTGTTTATTTGAGACTTCTTGTTTCTTGAGGTAGACATTTATCAGTATGAACTTCCCTCCTAGAACTGCTTTTGCTGCATTCTACAAATTTTGGTATGTTACATTTACATTTTCATTTGTCTCAAGGTATTTTTGACCTGTTTAAATTCTTCTTTGATGCATTGATTATTCCTTATCATGTTGTTTAATATCCACATATTTATGAACTTTTCAATTTTCTTAGTGTAATTAACTTCTAATTTCATACCATTGAGGTCACAAAAGATGCCTGATATGATTTCAATTCTCTTAGATTTATTAAGATTTGTTTCATAGCCTAACATATGATCTATCTTGGAAAATGTTCCATGTGCACTTGAGAAGAATGTGTATTCTGTTGCCTTTGGGTGGAATGTTATATATTTGTTAAGTTCATCTGGTCTAACATGTTGTTTAAGGGTGATGTTTCCTGTTCGATTTTCTTGTCTGGATGAGTTATGTATTGATGTAAGTGGGGTATTAAAATCCGTTACTATTATCGTATTGCTGTCTATTTCTTTAGAATTGTTTCCTTGGACGTGCAATTAAGACTACAGACTGAAGTGGTTGTTGGCAATAGTTTTGAATAGGAGGATTAGGAACAGGAAATGACATATCTGTCCTAATTAGACAGTGAATGGTGAAAATGTCTGTCTTAAAGGAGCTACATATTTGATAGCTAATGGCACACAGGGGCAAAAAAATACAATTAAATTATCACCTACATTGCTTGGAATAAAGTAGAATTGAAGGAAGGCTTTAAAGGACCAGTAGCTGCTACTACATATCTTTAAGAAAGACATTGGAATATCAAAGACCATGGGCTGAAGTCATTAATTTTAATAACACATGAAAGTTTAAAGAAGTAAATTTATAAGGCAAATTAATATTTTATTTGCTTAGGCATTTACTGAAAATTAAAGACTTTCTAAGAATGTCTTAACTTTTGCAGCCACAGGTTTGAGCAAGCTTGAAACAAAACCCTCATTTAACCAATGTGTTGCCAAATTTCAATGCACAGCCTCATTAGGTCTTTTACATAAAATCTAGGGTTTGTGTTGGGAAAGAATAGAACAACAGTTATTGAAGTGAGAGAATTTATGGGATTCAAAGTACTTTAAAATTTCCAGTTCACCGTGAGCTTAAGTATTGTCCCCAAAAAATGAGGCTGTTTCTGCCTTGTTTAAAGACCCTGTGGTAACTTCCTCAATGGAGTTATCTTGCAAAAGAGAAGTTAATAAAATAATTGCCTCATTCTTAACTCATTTAATTATCTCCAGATCTAAAAGTTAAGAGTCATATTCCAACATGCCCTGAGGAGGAATTAATTAATTATAATGTCAAATATTGGAGGAAACAACTTAAATACCAAAATTTAGCTAGTTTGTGTCATCTATGTTCTGGGAATTTGTATAGGGAAGGATTCTGAAGGTGCTCAACAACAAAAAAATAATATATTTCTTAATTGGCTAAATTTATCAGTATGGGTTTAATTCCATAGCAAATGAGCTAGGTGAAGAAGCAGGGAATATTGTAAAGCTAGAATCAGCATTGGTTCCCATAAATTGCAGATGAGATACTAAAAGTTCCTTGATAAAATAAAGAAGAAGGCTCCAAAGACTTAGTGAGATGAAATGGGGTGAATATACCACATGTAACTCACTCGGCTACATCCAGTCATATTCCCAGATGAGGCCCCAGAAGGCAGTCCCTGTGATGGGGAGAGGAACATTATTCACTTTGAAAAAATCCTTTACTGGTTGTTCTCTGCTAGGCAGGGATGCTACTGGGAGAAATTGCAGACAAGAGGGCTTACTATTTCAGTGAGAATTACATTAATATTTCAGTGTTAGATTCCAAGAATGGAAAAGCCCAAGTAACAATAATTGACCACTAGAGGCAAGGGATGTGTGTTTACCATTACACATGGTTAGTGGATCTAACCAACACAGAAGAGCATCCCACAAAGTTTCATCTGAATTGCAGAACTGATAAAAATAATAAATTTAATGAACAGAGGCCTGACTCCAACCACCTGAAAACAGTTAGAGCCTTCTCAGTGGACCTAAGTCAGTTCTCAGACTTGAATCAGTTCATGGACTCAGCATCTATTGAAATAAAAAAGAAACACTTAGTCATTTTAGAGGAGGAACCTTTTAATATTATCACAGTTGTGACAGCAAATTTTTCCCCTAATCTTTCCTAAAAGGATCTGTGGCCATTGCCAGGGTAATTATGTTCCACAGTGAGATAATTAGCTAGACTTTTTAGAGATATTTTAACACTGACTTTGCACTAACTCTAATTCCTAAAGACCTGAATAGCAACTCTGGTCTTCTAGGCAGGTGTCTTATGGAAGGAGTTTTTGATTCAATGTAGCCCCAGTAGAATCCTAATATATGCTATGGTCATTTCCCTAATCAATTGGGAATATTACATTTAGCCTCTGTTAGAGTCTTTATCTTCAGTATTCATTTAAATAAAGAGTGATTATAGTAACTAGGACAAATGGAAGCCCCCAGGACTCCTTCCTCGTAAGAAAATTAAAACTACTTCCCTTGGATAATGCAAAAAAAAGTTAGGGCCATCATCAAAGATTTGAAAAATTCAAAGATTGTTATTGCTACTACATAACCATTTAATTCCTCAATTCATCCAGTAAAGAATATGAATGGGTTCCAGAGAATGATGATGGATTATCGTAATGATAGTCAGATGGTGATTTAAATTGTCATGGGTATTTCAGATGCGATCTCTTTACTGGAATACATTGTACAGGCTCTGTCACTTGACTTGCAGCTACTCATCTGACAGATGATTTAAAAAAAAAAATTATCCCAATTAGCACAGAGTGTCTTCTTCAGTTTTTTTACTTGGCAAAGATAGCAGTACACCTTTGCCATATTGCACCATGCTATGTCAAATCTGTGTTATAATTAGTTTGAAGGGAAATAAATCATTCTTACCCTTACATAGAATTCTTGTCTGCCACCTACGCTGATGACAGCGCGCTGATAGAATCTGGATAGGACGAGCTGGGAGACGCACAGGCACGCATGCCAGCATACGGGAAAGGAATGTCACAAAGAGGTTTAGTCAATCCAAAGAAATATCTGGGTGTCTAATTATTTGGGACAAGCCAGAATATTTCCTGCAAATTAGTAACATAAATTAACAGTAACAAATTATTAGTGAGTTGTTGTACCCTGCAGACACTGCCATCAAGAAAGCATCCCATGAACTGTTTTGGAAATGCCCTCCACGTTACTCAGTGGTCTAAGGCGGCTAGATTTGAGTGGGGCTCACAGAAAGAGGTATTTGTCCATAGTGTGAACAATTTGTCTGGCTGTCATTAGCCAGTGTATCTACTTATGTTTTAAGTGTGGTGGATTCAACACAAAACAGTCCATCCTAAGAGAAATCTTTAGAGCTCTGGAACAGAATCATGCACTTAACATCAAGTAACTATTCTTATTTTGAAACCTGACTCTTGACTTGCTCCTGTACCCTATTAGATACTGAATCACCAACCACACATTTCTATGAACTGAATCAAAGTTAAGCATGCCAGTAGGTCTCCATTATCAGGTGTAAATGGTATATTCCGGATGAGGTCGACGCAAGTCCTGATACACAAGTTGCATGAAAAAGTAATGCAAATCCTCGATTTACCTAGACCTGCTGCAAGGTCCAACTCAGGAGTGGCCTTGTAGGAAAGCAGGGAAAAGAAATTCTTGAAGTGATGAAGCTTCACTTTGCCTGGAAGGAGAAACACTGAAGTGTCTACCCTGATGCAGAGATGGTGACTAATAGTTTCACTGAATGACCTGGGAGTTGAAGGGGACAAGCTTGGAATCACAGTAACCAATTTGCCAGTGGATATTCTTCCCTGTCTCACTTTTTACAAACAGAGTAGTCTTTTTTTACAGCAATGCTTTCTCGTGACTAACATCATTATCAACTTAACTGAAGGCATTGCGCATGGCCTGAATTTTCTGGCTGTAAAATATTATGACAATTTAGCCATAAGAACTTTTTTTTCCCTGAAAGGTATAAGAGATGTAACATTGTCAGCTGTCTTACTATTAGGTATCCAAGTATTTAAACTAGAAGCAAAGCTACTAAAATATTTTAGTGAATAGTATCACTTACACTAAGAAGGGTGGTACGACGTGGTGAGTAGAGCTGGACAGCAGCCCAGTGAATCACTGGCTAAATTTTGGGAACCAAGCAGATCATCTCCCTGACCCTTCTGTCCTCTGGCTATAAAAATCATTGTTTTTACTAGTCTTTTTCTATTCCAGGACTCTAAAGATGACAAGGTTTCGTTAAAAAAAGTTAGCAGTTCATTTGGAGCTATTTTGGAGGTAAAAGAGTTTCATCTCTTGATTGTGTATTTTAGAAATGGATTTTATATCATACGTCCTTTACTATAATATTGCAGTGTTTCTCAAAGATGGCTGATTGTCATGGACATTTAAGTCACTGCATGGCCATACAGATCCCTGAGTTCCACTTCAGACTTGCTGAATTAAATTTAACAAACACTTCAAATATTTTTGATGCTTGGCCATGGTTTGGAAGCACAGCCATTTGCCATTTCTAGCTAATTCTTTACTGAGAATATTCTTTGCTTAGCCAACAGAAATCTTTCCTTTCCTGGGAATAGGGGCCACATGAGACATTCCTATCATTTCCCATAATGCCTAGCCTAAGTTTGACGATACAATAGACAGTGTGTGTATGCATATGATTAATCTAATGAGCAAAGATTGCAGAATGAAGAGGCAATCCAGAGTATATTTCCTTCTAAATAAAAGACTTTCTATATATTTGACAGCTGGAAATGTTCCAGTTTGAATTTGTTTGTGGCTGTGAATTATTCAATATACTGACAGTGATGTTGGAGTTGAAACTCATTCATTCTTCCCTTAGTCACGAGGTGAAACACCTTATAAAGAGCATATTTAATTGCCCAGATGTTTGTGTGAAATTACTGTCATTAATCACAGTATTGATTACGCTTCTCCTGTTTTCCAGCAGCATTCTATTTTTAAACAGTCCCCTGAAGTGACATACTGAGGCAGCCTTATTATCCATGAGTTTCTCGTTTGCAATCTAATTGATAGATAAAAAAATTCATTGCACACCATTTAAATCTGCTGCTTGTGTTGAAAAGGTAGTTATTTTTGTCACTTCCTGTTTGCCATAAAGCATGTTCTGTGTTGCGGCTTCCATAACTGGGCCACTTTTTCTTAAGTCAGCATCTTCCTACACATAGTATTGGCCCCAAGCACAACTGTGCTTTTGCTGCTCCCTTCCAGCTCACTTGTCAGCACACCTCCTTATCCTGCCTGTTTCCTGCCCTTCAAACTGTTGGCTTCTAGACTGTGTTCAGTTTCGAAGATCTGAGCTATTGATTAGTTTAGCTTAAAATGCAGATACCTGTACGTCCCCTAGAGGTATCTGCATTTTGATAGCAATCTTGAAAATCAATACACATTCAACCTCAAGACTGGGTCACATTCATGGAGTTAAAAATGTTTAAAAATCACTGAGAGATTTCTACCTTTTAGACCAAGTAAATTACTTTTGGTGTATGACAGGTTAGCAGTTAGTGTGAAATGATGTCTTTCTGGGCCTCAGTTCCCTAACTTGTAAAATGAAATTCTTGAACTAGATTATTCAAAGCTACTTCCAGCCCCCAGATTTCAAGGTCTTAAGAAGGTAAGTTGATTTCTCGGGGCTCATGCGGGACATGGTATGCAAGATTAGGTCTTAGTCATCTCTAGTTTATAAGAGGGGACTGGTTAAGACAATCTGGGCACCAGAATCTTGATAACATTTGACATTTAAATTTCTTTGGTTCTAGCATCCATATTCAATTATATGTAAAGGACTTTATAATGACAACAAAAACAATTAGGTAAGAGCGAATGAAGCCCTTTCTGCTAGAAAGCAAGTAGTGTTCATGGAAAGTTAACTTAAACAATATACAAATCAAATATACACTTGAAACCAAAACAAAAAGATAGCCATATATGTATACACACCAGATTTATATGATTTTTAGTTTGTTTCTTGTATTAACTAAAATCTCTTCTCTGTAGTGAATGAATAAAACTAAAAATCAGGTTTTGCTAGTCATGCCCCACCCATAACATTTACAGGGCGTGGGCCAAAAATACAAAGGCAGGCCCACATACCAAACAGCTAAATATTAATCATGATAAGTCAAGCCAAGATTAAATGCATTTGACTCTTTTCCCTTGATAAACAGACCTTTAGAATTCTCAGACTTCTGCCCCAGGTTGGGGTAGAGGAGACACAGTGCATGAATGCAGGCCAGGCCCATGACCGCCGCATTTCTCTTTCCATCCCTAACTTGATCCTGCATCTCAAGCAGCCACACATCCAAACTCCTTCCACCAGCTCACCAACTGATGGCTACTCCCTGCGAGCCTCGATGGTACAGTCTACTCTCACACGGACAAACCCACACAGGCTCTGGGAGCAGGATCAGAGTTATTTGGGTAGAGAATTCCAGGGCCCCAGGTGCCAGAGTGTGTGTGCGTGTGTGTGTCACCTCCAGGTGGGCACAACCACCCAGTCTTGTCCATTCCACACCTTGTGAGGAGGGGCACCATCAGAAGAGCTCTAAAGCAGGAGCCTAAGAGAGAGACTTCATGTCTCAGGTCTGGGAGTCAGACTGGGTGTGGCTAAAGGACTGTTTGCTCCATCCCTACTCCAATGCTCTTCCGCTTTTGTTATTATGTTTCTATGTTGCCAGCTGATCCATTTTCTGGTTCTTTCCATAGCCAAGATGGATGCAACTGAATGGTCTTTTTCTTGTCTTAGAACTTTTCATCTCTCTCTCTTTCTCTTTGTACATGTTCATAGTTTAATCATAACTCCCCTACGTGTTTATAGCTTTTCCGGTTTTCTATGCTACAGTTGCCTGGAAGGCTTGAGATACAGGCTCAGAACCTCTCCAAAATGCCTGCTGCAAGTCAGCTGTCAGAGTAATTTTCCTCTGTTCCGCTCACTGTGGGGATAGGAACGGTTTATGCAAGAGTGCTTTAAGACTGGAAAAAAGCAATGCCTATGTTGTCTGTCAACTAAAATTCTTCTCCACGCCAAAATCATTGTTTGCTACATCTTGTGTCTAACAATCAGATGCTTTTTCCCTGTTTTTCTTTCAGAGTTTTGCAATTTAACCCTTCCAAGGCTACTTACGTGAATTACATTTATAAATTAAATGCTACTGTTAATTCCATGTTAATAAAAATTTTCAAGGCTCTATCAACTCTGATCACATCATCTACCTGGGGCAGAAATACTCTTTTTAAAGAAAAATAATTAATACTTTCTATAAAACAGAGTATTTCTAGCATCTAATTAAAGAAAAAAAATATACTGATCTCTAATTCTCACTCATGGCCAGAAACAGTTTTTATTTTTTAAATTAAATTTCTTTAAAATTATTTTAAAATATCCATTAAAGGTGAAAAAAAGAAGCATATTTTATTTTAAAGGGGGGCTTATTTTGTAGACTTTTAATTACAGAAAGGAGAAACTATTTTGGCTTACATTTCCACAATGTCATTATGATACAGTATCATAGTTAATGTTAATAATAAGAGCTATTAATATTTCAGTCCCATGGACTTTGCTAAAAATAAGGAGAATCCATACTTTTGATATCTGATATCAGAAATAGCAGAACAATTGGTGTCTCTGTTGCTCACTGTGGTGGTGGGAAGGGTTTATCATACAGTGCTCTAGTTTCTGGGCTGGAAGAGAACAAACCTGTGGGTTCCTTCCTTTAACAAATTGATTAAACAATTTCCACTTGAATTTTCTCATAGTCCTTATCTCTCCAGAACTCCAGTGGAAGGTTTTTCTAGTGTTGGAATCAAATACGCTCTTGTAACTGGCTCCTAAGCAAAAAGGCTAATAGTCACAGAGAGCTTATGAAATCTAAAATGTTCATGCTGAATTGTATTGCTAATTTGAATGGTTAGGGCAATGTCAAGGGGAGGATTCCAGGAAACTTAGAAAAATCACTGGTGGCTAAAAATAATTTGCATGTGTTGGAGAAAAAATATGATGAATATTGTTCTATGCTGATTCCTGATTTTCAGGCTTTCCAGGATGTAAAGAAACAGAAATCTGCAGATGCTGCTTCACTCAGCTGGCTCAGTGCAAGTTTACTGAAACAAGTATGAAAAAAATTGTGGTGTGTTGTACATGAAATGAAAGCGAGAGAAACTATGATGTGTATTATTTGAGTTATATAGTTCACTTTTTAGAACAGACTGTATTTGCTCTATAGAAAGTGGGGGGAGTTTTCAAATTAATACGTGAAAGGGATGCTCTGGAACATGATCACTTCAGAGTTACTAGAAATAGACTACATGTCAGTTCTGAACCTATTCACTGTGCCTCTCATCAAGGCCAAGAAACAAATTAAAAAAAAAAAAAAAAAGTACTGCCTGTCATGTTTTTAGACCTAGAAGAAAAAAATGTGAGCTGCAATATTTTGTCAGATCTGAGCACATAAAGTAACTTTTGTCTTGATAATTTGTTTAACTTCAGAGAGAATGAATAGTAATAGGGGGCATTGAATTAGCATAATTGATTGCAGACTGGTGAATAGAGGGTGTACCTGTAGGGTGGACTGGACTTGAACAATAAGTTTTAACATCAGTGATTTTGAATATGGACTTTTAGAATCAGAGAAATCTAAGATCAAGTTTAAGTTCTTTTACTTAATAGCTGGGCAACTTTGGAAAGAGAAGAATGTAGTGCAGTTAGTTAGATAAAGTTATCATTATAAATTCATAGATTAAAATCCATTGAAAATATATCTTGTGATAGGCAGATATGAAAATACATTTAGATATGGGTTTGTGTATGTATATACAGATACATATATCCTGACTCTGTTAACTAAGAGGACCTATAACAAATGACCTTCTAGCAGCAATGAAAAAAAAAAAGCACTCAAACCTTGGTTTCTAAATTCCATGATCCATTAAAATGAACCTTAAAATGATTCCTTAGGCAGAAGGCTGATTCCAGGGCTGAAACAGGGAAACTATAAGAAGTACCTGGAATATCTTCTGTGCCAGAAAGTAAGAAAGTGTTCCAAGATGGATAAGGTCATTCAAAAAACACAGGAATCCTCCTGAAGGGGCATCAAGTCATCAAAGTAGCCAAATCTGGAACAATTTTAGTATAAAAAAAAAATAGTGACAGGTTATAACACAGTGACTAAAAGAAAACTCCATGGGTCACTACTTATACAAATATATAAATGAATATAAATGGAAGAGAAGGGAAAATTCTTCATTATAGTGGGAAGCTAGCCAATAAATATAGAAAGAATGATGAAGTTAGAAAATCATCAATGGAACACAAATTGGTGAATTAAATTTTAATGATGTATAGAATATTTATATACTCTCAAATTATCACCCCACAAATTGCTTATTAATTACAAATGGAAAAAGTAATTTTTTAGTGAAGAAACTCAGTAGATACAACAATAACAAAGTGATAGAGTTAACATTAACAACACCAGCAAAATACAGCATGTCTTCTTATAGGAAGCGCAAAGGAAGAAGAATATCATGCTATTCCTCTCCAAAATACATAACCTGAAACCAATGATGAGGAAACACCAAAAAAAAAAAAAAAAATTCTATAAAAAGTAATTGGCAACTAATCTTCAACAATGTCAAGGTCAAGAAAAACAAAGAAAATCTGAGGAACCCCTTCGAATTAAAGGAGAGTAAATAGACATGACCACTGATTGCATTGTTTGATCCTGGACTACAAAAATAACAGCCATAAAGTATTTCACTGGGGTGCTTGACAAAATCTGAGTATGAGACATGGATTAGAAAAACACTTTGCTATATATATAATTTCTTGGTTTTAATAATTTGTCCAGGAGAATATAGTTGTACTCAGGAAATACATAGTGAAGCACTTAGATGTAAAAGGGTGTGATGCTCTCACCTAACTTTCAAAGGGTCAGAGAGAGAGAGAGGGAGGGAGGGAAGCAAAACAGGGAAAGAATGGATGGTAAAGCAAATGGAGCAAAATGTAAACATTTGTGAATCTTGATAAACGGTATATAAGAATTCCTTACATTATTCTTGAAATGTTTCTGTAATTCTAGAATTACATTAAAATATAAAGGGAAGGAAGGAGGGAAGGAAAGGAGGGAGGGGGGAAGGGAAATGAAAGAAGGAAGGCAGGAAGGAGGGAGGTTGGCCATGACCTTGAGGTAGAATGGGTTTCCTCTGGCTTGGTGGTTTATAATATGTAGAATGACGGGGTAAGCAATGAATGGGTGGGACTTTTATATGACCAACCATCCAAATTTATCCCTGTGGGGGTAGTTACCAGATCTGGTGGTACTCTGCTACTGTTCAATTCCTAACGCATGACCCTCAAAGTACAATAAAGTATGGTTGACTGTTGACTCACCAAAGAAATGCTAAATTGACCTGGTTGGTGTGTACTTACTATTTGCTACTCTATTCATTGAATTGGAGTGTCTCGTTTTGTTGCAATATGTCTCTGTGTGTTTCAACAACAAGGTAAACAGATTTCAGAGCGAAAATGGTTAGAAAATCTCTCTCCCCACCACTAACCTAGAAACTGCATTTTGTGACCTGCTCTGTGACTTGCTAGTTGAAACAGTAACTATTAATTTAAGGAGGAACATTTATTTTTGCTTTTGAGGAAGGTAAGTGATGAGTCTTAAAATATTATAATGTGAAAAGGACATGATAGAACATAACTCCCAATGGCCTTTGAAAGTCTGAATTGGAAAATGCTTTCTCAGTACAATTTTAATTAAAGCAATTGAATTTAAGCAGTCAAGATAAACAGGGAAATGGAAACACTAAACCTTAATTCATCACTTTGGTAGGGCAGATTATGGAAATTGTATTTTAAATACAGTTCTCCGTTGGTTTGAGCAACAAGAACGCTATCAGATACTGTGTTGCAAGGCACTCTCTGAGTCTTTCATTTAGTTGTCTTCTTGCCTAGTTGATTAAAGATTAGCATTATTATCTTCACAGCATTTTACAAGCTTTGACAAATGAAGCTAAACAGCCAGTCTATGAGATGGGCAAGTCCACTGCTTCACCCTTCCTTACAGAGAGAGAAACAGACAACCCAAGTTCTCAAGTATCACAATAGCAGGGAAAACCAGAATGTCATACATCTTAACTTCTACCCAGGTCCTTGAACCATTTCTAGTATGTTCCATCCATCGATCACAAGGAACTTCAGATCACACTTGTGAAGAGATTAAGCCTAAACCACAGATTTTTTTTTTTCCAGGTCTGGAAGTCCAAAGTCCTAAAATCCAGGTGTCAGACAGGGCTGGTTCCTTTCAGAGGTTCAAAGTCAGAACTGATTTATTTGCTTCTGGAAGCCACTTGCATTTTTTGGCTCATGCCTCTTTCCTTCATCTTCAAAGCCAGCATCTTAACATGGTCAGATCTCTTTCACTGACTCTAAATCTACTGCCTCCCTCTTATAAGAACTCTTGTGACTGGTCCCCTGAGATAAGTGACGGTCTTCTCCCTCATCTGAAGATCCTTAACTTGATCATGTTTGTAAATATCTTTTTGATAAATCAAGTGAGACGTTCTCAGCCCCAAGGACCAGGTGGTGGGCCCCCGTTGGTGGCCATTTTCAGCCTACTGAACCTCCCCAGAAGTACTTATGAGGAAAATGACTGATAACCACCCTGTCTTCCCTTTACATTCTTCAGCTTAGACTCCCTACGGTCACAAGTAGCTACCGCCACAAAAAGTAACCCCCAAAGACACATCTCTTTTGAAATGGAGACCTAGGAAAATATATAGTGCAGTCAATCAGAGCAGAGGGGCTTTGGAACTGAAATAGTTGGATCCTAATCCAATATGTTACTAGATGAGCAAGCAAGTCGAGTTTCTAGTTGGTGAATGAGCAGGCAAATTAAAACAAGATAACAAAAAGGCTCCATCTTATATCAATTCTCCAAATCTCCTGCACCTAATTCTTGAAGAGTTTACCTCATACTCCTTTCTAATATACCTTTTCCTCAGGCCCAAGAAACTTCTTGTTGACATACTACCTGAAACATACTCAAAAGTCACCCACGAAAAGAAAACACACCCTTATCTCTCCTTACCCCCTCCTTTCAACCGAGGCTTCTACTATTGGCCTGACTTGGCCACTTAACCAAAGAGACTTTAGGCAAGCCATGTAATTCTCTGAGCCTCGATATTCCTATTTCTGAAATGGGCACAATACTTCTTACGTCAATAGAGTTTTGAGGGCTTTAAGTGAGATCATGCATGAAGACCATCTAGTACGTATTAAATGGTAGGTAAAATAAAATAGAATAAAATAAGTCCCCAAACCTTGGGATATGTTCCTCTCAAGAAACTCACTCCTCAAATATCATTTTAAGTGAACACATTTGGACTATTCAGCCTAACAATGTGAGGAACATACGACAACAGGACAACAGATAAGCAGATACAAAAGCTTCTCCCTTAATAAATAAATACATAGTGAGATTCCACTGGCAATATGCTAAACACAGCTCTGCAGGTGTACGCTTTCAGAGAAGACAAATCGTTACACACAACTTGAAGAGTGCAGTGATAAAGAGATGAAAAAATTGGTTTCAAGAACATAGGGCAGCAGGCATTTACTTTCCTCTTTCCTTGACATCTGTGGAATAAGGTGGTAAAAACACATTGAGCATCAGCACACGTAATACCAATTCCTGAGTAAGTAAGAGTACTTGACAGAGGACTTGCATTCTTTGTTTTTACAGCCCACGAGAGATAAGAAAGTGTTTCTTTTCAGGCAAGACCAAAGAAACTACAGATAAATTAGCAGTCCCGCAGTCCCAGCACAAAATCCTTTTATTCAAAGCCGAAATAGACCCATGTCCTGGCTGCCTGCCCACGAAAACAGCAGTATTTTGTTAAACTAATTACATTGTTTCCTTGCAAAGAATTGTCTGAACTTTATCTGATTTCCTCTCTAAATGATAATCCCTGTTTTAACCAAATTGCTCCATTCAGCAGTGGGCAGGACAGGGAGCCTGTCTCTCGTGGTCAAGCCTTTTGTTTTTCGTTTCCTCTGTTATCAACTATCAAATGTCTCCACCCACCTTGTCCTCATTCAGTTATCCCAGCAATCTAACATGTAAAGAGTTCCCAAACCACCACCCCACCAACACACACACAAACATATCTTGAAAGCAGAGGGGGAAAAGAGTGGAGTGGGCATGCGCGGACCCGTTTCTTCCTTAATGGGTTGGAAGCATAGTTGTGTGTGTGGCTTTCACGCTCTATCAAGGCAGATGTGTTTTACAGACTCGTGTGACTTTTAGTAAAACTCCGCTGTAACAGAACAACTCAGGTGTCCTCCAGGGTTGTTTACAATAGGATTTATTTTTATTAGGAAGAACATAGCACCAGCTCCAGCTGCTCTTGCTTTGGATTTTAAAAAAAAAAAATCACTCTTCATCAGTAGAAGGTACGAAGTTTCGTTTGACAGCTGGCCTCATAGTAAAATTCTATTTCGTGTTATTTAGTTTAAAATTTCTCTCATAATGCTAGGAACAGATAAGAGACCCAGGTGCTGAAGGGCGTATTTCTGTTTTGATGGGATGGACTTGGTCGACAAAGTTGAAAAAGTGGAAGAAATAAAACAGAACTGTCAAAAGCACATTATTTGAATGAAATCTAGAGAATATAGCCTGGTGTTTTTGTGAGTTTTGCCAAAAGTGTAAAGGAACATAGCAAAAATTGGTTTTGTCAGCAGAGCTATTTATTATCCAAAATAAAACAGCTGTTTGAAAGAAAAATCACAACAATGTGAAATGTAATATTTGTGCTCTCTCCTTGTCTCCTTCACTGTGGCTGTCTCTCAGAATGAAAACAAAGGAAAAACAAAAACCAAAAAAAAAAAACCCAGCCATGCTGATCAGCATTCCTGACTTCAAGAGACAGAAACTGAGAGGTTTTGCACAGGTTCACTGAATTCCAAAGGAGGAGGCAACCGACTAACCACGGAATCAGCAAATTGTTGCTGATGGTAAAACAAACATCTAATTCTTGACACTTCCTTTGTAAACTAGACCATGGCTTACATGCTATATGCAAGAAGAGGCATTAAAGCCCTTTACTTTTTATTGTAACAGCAGGTTGAACCATCCTTCACAAAGGTCATACAACCAAGCGCCCTGCCATTAAGGAAGGGAAATGGTGTACAATCAGATCCCCAGAATTGAAAAGTGTGGAATTGGGGATTCTTGTTAGCTCAGCCAGGCAAGGCCATTGACTTTCCAGAAGTCAGGCAACCAGCTTTCCAAGGTAGGCATGCGTTCAGTTAGTTCATAGGCTTGAAATAAATTTATCAGGCTGTGCTTTTAAGTTCTAAAAATTTCATTATTTTTCCTGGCATGTTTAATTTCACATCTTGTGTATTTCTCACCTCTTCATTCCGCCTGCTGAAAGTTGCCAAAATATCTGTTCCAGATATAAATGTCCTGGGGTAGGAAGGTTACTAGGCAGTGAATCATGGTTAGACACCCTCAGATAACCTGCAAAAGAAGACTTTCGCTGTTTCTCCACAGTAGTAGTTGGCCATTTAATATAGTCTGCATAGTGTGTGTGTGTGTGTGTGTGTGTGTGTGTGTGTGTGTGTGTTGTAAAGGCTATCAGCACTGAAGGGTATTTGGTAATTGAGGAAATTGTCCAGAAAGATTCTAAAGCATTTTAGGAAATTAAGTATTTAGACAATTGATGTATTTTATATTTATAGTAATAAATAGACCCACAACAGCTACCATGCACAGAGCTCTGTAAAAGGCAATGGGAAACATGAAGCTAACGGGGGCATCCAACCATGAAGATACTCATAATCCAGCAAAGGTTTGGAGGGGGAGCAGGAGACGGTCATGCAAATAATAATGAATGAGCTATAGATGATAAACAGCAGTTACTGTGTGCTGGGCATGATATTATATACTTTACGTTCATTTTCTCATTTTTTTCATAGTTTTATGAGATAGTGCAGGAAAATGACCCAGTTTTTAGTAGAGACTTTCATCGCTGTTTTATATGTTATTTTATTGTTTGAATTTCTTTTTGACTGATATGTATTCATATGCTACTTTTATGAATTTAAAATATAATATAAAGAAGAGAGAATTAAAAAAAAAAGAAAAAGAAAAACTACCCAGTTTTTTACTTCCTGGGTCTTTCTTTCCTGTGCGTCTCCTTTACTTTCATGCAACTACCACACTCACACAGGACACTCTGGTCACCAAAGGTGTGGAGACCTTTTCTCCATCCCAAGCAATTCTCTGTGACAACAGCTGAGTGTCCTGCAATTCAGCGCAATCCTGACACTGTCCCACCGGTTAAGGGCTCAGACCCGCAGCTGCCCTCCCCTCCCCCTGCCTTAGGGTGCCTGTCTCAAAGCCTGGTTTTCACCTGTGCTTCTGAGCAGAGGTTCCAACGACCCCCTCCTCGGGTTTGATTCATTTGCTAGAGCAGCTTCCAGAACTCAGGGAAACACTTACTTACTGTTCACTAGCGCAGGAGTTTCTGTCCCTGTGAAGTTGGGGTGTGTCACCCACCAGGTGTGGATGTACTCACCCACCTGGAAGTTCTCTGACACCTGTGCTGGTGGGGTTTTATGGAGGCTTCCTCATGTAGGTGTGAATAATTATTAACTCCATTTCCAGCATCTCTTCTTTCTCTGGAGGAAGAGGGATGGGGTTGAAAATTCTAAGCTTCCAATCATTGCTTGGTCTTTCTGGTGACCAGCGTATCCAGGAGCCATCCAAGAGCCCACCTGGAGTCACCTCAGTAGAAAGAAAGGTGCTGCCATCACTTAGGAATTTATTAAGAGCTCTGTGCCAGGAACTAGTGGCAGAGACCAACGTATGTATTTATTATTTCAGGGATAGAAAATATTATTACCCTTGTTTTATGTATAAGGAAACTGAGACCCAGATTTAAGGAATTTGTCCAACATTACATGACCGGAAGTGATTCATTCATTATGCAATTCATTCATTCATTTATTTATCCAATCAACAAATATTTACTATGTATTTGTTATGTGTCAAATACTGTTCTGGGTGCAAGTGAAGGAGAGCAGTGGGCGTACTATTCAGAATCCTTACTCTACGGATGAAGCTTACATTTTAATAGAAATGGGTTGAGAGGCAAACAAAACACAAGTTCACAGTGTTATAATATGCCAGGAGGCAAAAAAATGTTGCAAAAAAGATTGAAATAGGATAAGGTGAGAGGTATAATGGTCGATGGATAGTCAGCCCTTTTTTTATAGGGTGTCATGCTTTTTCATAGCGATGCCCTATCTGAAGAGGTGGTATTTAAACTCTCTTTTCAGTTAGTTCAAACATTCAGCAATTTTATAACATTTTTTCTTACAAAAATAATGTGTACTCACTGAGGAATATTTAGAAATACAAAAATAAATAAAAAGTAATCCATCAAAAAAATCCCAAATCAAAAGTATCCATCATTCCATCATCTGTATGTAACTTCTATCCTAGGATTCTTCGGTGTTTGTCCTATGAAATGATTAGAACATTGAGATTGTGTTGTTCATACAATTCTATATAGTGCTTTTTCTCTTATTTTAGATGATGAATATTTTTCAATATCACTAAATATTCTTGGAACATAGGAGTTTAACACAAGCATGGTATTCAACATGAATGAACCACAGTTTATTTAACCTTCTTGTTGTATTTATCCTTTCTGTTGGATGTGCATATTACTTCAAAGTTCCCACTACTACAAATAACACCTGGATAATGACTTTTGTGCATAACTTGCAGGCTTCTCTTATTATATACTTAGGACAAATTCTTAGGTGCTGGATTTCTGGGGAAACAAATGCAAGCCAAATTTGCTTTCCGGAAAGTTCATATCAAATCAATCTTCCAACAACCTTTCATGAGTGCCAATTTATGGCAATGCTTTCTAATTAAGATTGTCATTTAATATGTATATCAGCTGACTTTATAAATGAAAAATAGCATTGTTATAATTAATATTTTGGATATTGATCTTTTATTAAAGAACACCTTCTAAATTCAGAATGCTAAACATAAAGTGATTATTGAGAATGCTAGCTTGTCTGTTATCTGGAAAGCAGTTTGGTGGAGGGGTCACTTTCCAACCATGATCTGTAGAAAAAGTGAGGGCAGAATTAGTTTTTTGGCCTAAATCCACCCACTCATTCATTTATTATGCAGTCATAAAATATTTATTTAGCCCTTATCATGTGACAAGCAGTATCTAAGCTCAAAGGACTTAGCACTGAACAAAGCAAGCACCTTGCTCTCATAGAACTTTATTCTAATGGAGGAGAAACAGACACACATGCAAAAAAACCCTGAATTCCCAATAAGTAAATATGTAGTGTATCACATTTTGGTAACTGTTAGGGAAAATGTGTGTGCCTCCAGCACATAGACCCCATGAGAACAGCCTTTTTGACTATTTTTGTTGACTGCTGTGTCCTTAGAAACTACAGTCATGCCTGGAACAAGATAGGTACACGATGAGTGTTTGGTGGATGACATAATCAACAAATAAATAAATGAAACAGGTTAATGGGGTAGAGGATGTTTGATGGGGGCGTGTGTGCTGCTTAACATAGCGTGGTTACGGAGCGGCTCAGTGCCAATATGATCTGAGCAGACACTGCGGCTCCTGCAAGAACTAGACGGAGGTCCTGTAACAGAAAAGAACAAATCTGACTCCATATTAGATCTGTTTCTTTGGCTTTAACCCTGTGCCCTGTTTTCTAGGCTTACACCTGCTAGCTCTTCACCTTTTGCAAAAGAATGGTGCCTTGAGCCTGAAATATACAGGAGAGCATATTCTCAAGGCTTTGACCTTTAAGGATATTAACACTTTTGCACTTATATAAAGATAACAAGTTGCAGAATGGAAAATAACATTTGTTTTGTTGGAGGTTTACAGGGACACCATGATCTGACCCATGTGGACAGCTGTAAGAACAAAGGATTCCCACACCAAAAAGTTTGCAACAACCAACCACACCCCTCCCCTTTTAGTATAAAATGAGCCTGTATTCTGACTAGAGCAGGATTGTTCTCTAAGACATTAGTCTGCCATCCTCTCAGTCTGCCAGCTTTCCAAATAAAGTCGCTGTTTGTTACCCCAACACCTCATCTCCCAATTTATTGGCTGAAAGGGTTTGGACTTAGTTACAGTCCCAGTGGGGGTGCTGTGGAAATAGGGAGTAGAAGGTGCGTTGTTGGGGAGGAAGTGAGGGGTGGGACTGTGTACATAACTTCTCTAGCATTGAGTCTGAGTGAGAACCAATCTTGAAGTGTTTTACACAGAGGAGTGACAAGGTCCAACTCACATATGAAAAGGATCACTCCTTCCTCCCGACTCTAGGGCAGAGACTGGAAGCCAGAGTAACACATAAAGGACACTGATGCAACCATCCACACTGTGATGAAGATGGCTTAGAACAGAGCATTCACAGTGGAGACAGAAAAATGTTAAGTTCTGAGTATCGTTTAAGGATAGAGTCAACAGTAATTGGTGGTG
This sequence comes from Camelus dromedarius, assembly GCF_036321535.1. NCBI lineage: Eukaryota > Metazoa > Chordata > Mammalia > Artiodactyla > Camelidae > Camelus > Camelus dromedarius. The sequence continues at coordinate 22,625,037 of NC_087465.1, read as the reverse complement.
TTTAGGATGGGGTGTGAGAGAAAAACCTTAAGTCAAGGTAACTCCAAGGATTCTGGCCCAAGCAACTAGAAAGATATAGTTATCTTTTACTGGGGAAAAGTTTTGAAAAGAATCATTTTTTAAATGGAAAACTAGGATCCTGATTTTAGATATTTCATATTTTAGCTATTTCAATGGGTTTTAACAACTCTGTGAAGAGAAAAGCAATATTCAATTTATTGACAATGTTTTAAACAAACCACCTGAACTCCTCCACTTTAGAAATGAAGGTGGATTAGAGTGAAAAAGAAAATAAGTTTATTTTGAGTTTTGTAGACATGTATCTTTACAAAAAGATGTTGCACTAAAATTCAGAGTCAGAAGCAGCCATGCATTTGGTGCCTTTGAATTTAGCAACATATAAAGGAGAGGGGTCAATCTCTCCTTTGCAGTAGAACATGGAGGCTTTGGCGCCCTGATGGCCCTAGGGCTAAAAATATGGCAAAGATGCCTGATAAACATGTTGGTACCTTGAAGATACCCAGTTGAACATTGACAACACCTGCCAAGAGTGTCCTTTGTGAGCCTAGGTAAGACAATGTCTGGGTTATTACTGTTAATCTGATTTTATCTCTTATTCACATACTGGTAAGTGCTTGAAAATACCAATCATACAGTTTTTCAGTGCTGGAAATTTATACATGAATAATTTTAATTCTTATAAATTAGTGCAGACAGTTGAAATTGAGTGTATGAATATCTTCAGACTTTACAGTCATTGCACTTTGCATTCTACTAATAAATTTAATCCTTAAGAACTAAATTTCTAACTATTCCTCAAAATATTCAAAACAACCTTCAGTGCTTTCTTGTATTAATTTAGATGTGGGGATGATTACCCAGAGGGAACGTTCTTATGTCTCAGCAATCATAGGCATCTATGTTATGATGTTAGACATTTTTCTCCAGGTTTCTTGAACCATCAGAACTGAAACATAGAGTGATGGGTGTGGGAAAACCCTGCAGGGTAATATTTTGTGACACCATGGAAGAAACATATACTGCAGTACTGAAGATGTATGTATAGCTTCCTCCAATGCAGAGGGTCCCAGTCAAGTTCAATTAACAAAAAGGATTAATGATGGAGATTGGTTACAAATACACACACGCCTAGTTTCTGGGATCTACTGGTAACAGTAAGTTACTAACAATGATTGCAGCATTCTCAAAAAGAAACGGTAAATTTCATTTGGAGAAATTTCACCCCAAATTAATTCTAAAGCTCATGGAGTTATCCTATTTTGTGGCTCCCACTAAAAGCTTTTCCCTCTGATTTTTCTCTATTAATACTAATTCTTTCAGGGACCTAAAGCCAGGAAGCCTCCTCCATGCTTCATAAATTTTCTAGTGACATATTTAACCCAGCTTCCTCTGTTGGAGTCTTAGTGCATTAACAAACAACCCCTCTGACTTTCTAGAACACACACTTTTATTGAGTTACAAAATGACCATTTTTAGGCCTATTGGAACACAAAACAAAGCTCTCCTTTACCATAGGCCCATTGAAGGCCACTTTGATTCTTCCATCAACACTGGAAACTGCCAGGACATTTTCTGTTTTTTTCCCCTGTGCCTGTTGGCAGTAGGAGCAAGGTTCTAATGAGTCCATTGTCAGCTAACATGAGTCTCTTGGATGGCAAAATGCTAAATTACAAATCAGTTGCATTTTTGTCTCTTGATATGAATGTGTCAGTGTCCTTCCTCTAAGAAACTTTGCCAGTTAGGAAGCGGATTCTCCTGTATTTCAAAACCTTATTCACGAATTGACATTAGTGTTACCATTTCAGTAATGGGACCTTAAAAAAGCATTACAGCTAAATGGTTCTAATTTCAATTATGACTGACATGCTATAGAATGAACTCTCAGACAGATGCTTCAGACTCCAACTCAATACACTATGTCGTAATTGCCGTGCAATCTTTCAAGTGAAATCAAATGAACACTTCAACCCCTTTGCTTGTCTCTCCAAGAAGGTAAACACCAGGCTGTAATGGGCTGTGCTAATAATAACTTCACAAAGCAGTGAAACAAAGCTTTACTTCTTTTCAAGGCTGGCAATGAGAAGAAAATTCTAAAAGGAAGGACTGTGAGTATCTGAGATTAGTGCTAAACTTAAAAAAAAAAGTTCAGGAAAATTTGATAGTCTACTTAAAAAAAAAAAAAATGAATGGTCAAAGGACTCTCCTGAAATTTTTTGTTTTGACTCATGAGAGCAACAGGATGAGATTCAGGGCAGGCCAGAAGACTTCCCTCTCTTGTCTTTACATTCTCAGATCCTTATCATGGAAGGTCCTAACTAGCTCAGAAAACTTATTTAAAAATCTGTTCTATTTGGATGGTTGTGATATTTTAATCTCATCGAGAGTAATTTAAAAAATACTTTCCCCAACTCTATCTAGTCACCCATTTCTAAATATGAATCAAATACAGGTTTGTGAGAAACAATTGGCAGAACAGAACACAGTATGAGGCTATATGTGCAGCAATAACTCTTTGCTTTCCGAGAATCTGAAGGGAGAATTGAGAAATTGGGGCATGAGGCCATGGCAGAGATTAAGACAATAATTCCAGCATTGGGAAACATTGGATAAATACTCAGTGATTTCTGTTCTCTCTGAAATGTTTAATTTGACATGCAAATGAAATATATTCATGCCATAAAACATTCAGGCAGTCAATAAATGTTTGCTGAATGCATTTATGAAATGAAATTTTAAAATGCAGGATTCATTACTTCATAATTATATATTCATAAGTCACTTTATTTACAAAGTCCTTCCCAATCCTACTCTTCACGTTAGAGCAGAAGGAATAGAATTAGACTAGCGTTAACCATGATGACTCTCAGCTGAATGGCACTTTACAACTTTTCCACATATTATTTTGTCGGGAGATGTTACATGCCTTGCACTGCACCACTGTAGTCATGCCCAGGGCAGTGCTCCTCCCCTCACACCCACCACCAGCCCATCGCTCCTCCCCTCCCCTCACCACCAGCCCATTGCGCATGAAGCCATTGAGCCTTACTGCCTCTCCATCAGCCCCTGCTTCATCATCCAGAGAAGCACCTGGAGAAGAGCAAGTCCGAGTTGGGTACCACTGAGGAGTGTGATTACGGAGTCTAGTCATTTAGGGATTTCTTGTCACAAGATTCATATGCTCTAATTTCCCAGCTTTTATCAGTTAGAGAATTCCGACTAAAAATTCCAAATTACAATTTCAGGACACAAAATAAGGTGGACAAATCAGGTCCCATTAGTTACTGTTCACGTTTTGTTCAAGAAACTGTTATTCCCTTGAACTCCAATTTGCCCACTTTACAGAAGCAGACTGTTTCCTTGCTTTCTAAGTAGTTCAAATGATCTCATTTTCTTTAAAAAAAAAAAAAGAAGCTGTTTTAAACTAGTTTTGTGTGCCCTAAGAAATGGGATAAGGTAGAAGAGTCGTGAAGCAATACATTGTCAACAGATAAAACCTGCTGTCATTATATGCTAATTAACTTGAAAGAAACCTGAAGCCCAAATGATACACTCTGTTTAACAACAACAAGAACAAATCACTGGGTTGGATATTGAGAAGCAGGAGGTTTAATCACTGAGTGTTTGGGTTTACTATTTCCAGGTATTTTCACGTACTTATTTATTTAATTATCACAAACAAGCTATTCTTGCACAATATTAGAGTTGGGAAAATCAAGGCTCAGAATATTTAAGAAAAACAAGATAAGGTAGCACATAGTAGCAGTCTTTAGTGTCAAACCAATAAGATTTTAGTGTAGTATAATAATATAGCAAGAAACAGTGTATAGAGACACCTGAAATTCTGTAATTTGAGGGAAAAAAAGTGGATTTGAAGAGTGAATAGATTAATACATATGAGATAAAGATATAAACAAATGTAGTTTACATTCATATCAACATGGAAATCTGTGTTTATATACATTTAAATGCATATACAGTCAATTTTCATTACTATTGGTAATTATGTTCTATAAAGTTACCAAAAGATTAAATTAGTAGATATCGAATCATTGCACATAAGAGAAAATGTAGCGTTAGGTTCCTGGGAGCCACTGGTCACATTTTTGTCAACTGATCGATACACAACCTTATTTTACGTATATTTCTGTTTAAAAATTCCTTACTGAATATGTTGATTCCTTAACACTGAACTCATGGTCATCGGCACTGTAACTCATGCCTCAACATAATTTCCTTAACACACTTACTTCCTCCGTAAGGCACATCACAGCCCTCTGCACTTAGGAACACTAGACAGCACTTTACCACCACACTTGGGGGCCACCTTAAATAGCAAAATCTTCAACAAAAAGCATAAATATTAAAAACGTGGCTGCAAAAAAACACTTGTTTATAGTATAAGAGCTGAAACAAGGGGGCAAAGTGTCGCCACGTTTGATCTCAGCTGGGAACATGTGCTCTGGGCAAATCCAATTTTGCACCGCTCTGTGCATGTCCATGAAAGACTGAAAAAGTATCACAATTATTGACTTTAGGGCTGGGCTACAAGAAAATTTTAGTGCAGAGGTAAATTCACAAATCCAGAATATGTGAATCATGAGGATCAACTATATATACTGGATATACATACACTGGGTATTTCTTTTTTCATTTTTTAATTGCACAAGAGCTATTTCCTATTTTCTTTGTGTACATATTACCAATATTTCTGTATATTACAATCTTGATGGTGTCTTAAGGATACATAAGAAAGCACAAGTAAACGCATGGTCCATGCCATGCACATATATTTACATTTTCTAGTCAATTCATGTCCATATTTGCTCCACTTTTTAGAAAAGAGTGATACTATACTATGATCCAAGAGACTAAACAAGAATGCATGTTTTCTATTTTTAGGGAACATGTAACCATAGAAAGAAAAAGTCCACATTAATGAATAATGATAGTTTTTAATTTTTTCTCAATATCAGTATTAAATTGGGGTTTCACTGCTTTACTTATACTCTTTCATCAATAAATTTTAATTAACAATATTTGCAAAACCCGGCTCTGAGTGGTCCGCTGGGGAGAACTCAATGGCTCAAATAGGGACTCATTTAAAATGTGATCATGGTTTTCCATACATTGTAAGGCCATAAACTCAGGTAGTTATAAACAGGAGTAATACATATTAGTTAGTATATTTTAGATAGGAAACCATATATTGATGTTTCCTTGGGTTCTTGAACTCACACACTGTCTAATGCATGAGAGTTGGGGTGGTAATCAGAGATATTTCTGAATCCCTGTCACCAAACTTTACTGAATGGGAATATGTGGTTTTATTTAGCGGAACCATGGAAGATGCAAAGGAGTAGCCCTGGCGATGCAGGAGGTAACTTCTTAAGTATGCTGAGGCAGGGTGAATGGATGAGGAAACATGGGGAATTAAGAAGAAGGCTACCACTGGGGGATCCCAGGCCAGTGTCTGAGTTGTTAGGCTGTGAAGCTTTGGCTCTAAGGTTCAGTGGTCCATTTTAAGCAGGCTGTGGAAATACATATTCTCTCCAGAGAGTTTCTCTCAAATATTAGGCTCTTTGATTTTAGAACATCCCTGAAAAAATATAGATTGAAGACTTCTCCCCAAATATCAAATTCATAGGAGGTGTCGATAGCCCACAGTAGGGAAAAAAAAAAAATACCCAAAATAGTTTCTGGAAGCTGTTATAAGAATTTAAGGAACTGCCTAGGTTCCCAGGATCTATATTTCTGAAATTTGAAAGATTAGGTAAATTAGAGCAACACCCCTCACCCTCCATACCCCGTGCCATGGTCAAGTGTATGCTTTGGAATTAAACAAAGAAGGCTTCAAATCCAGATGTGCCTAAGTATTTTTGAGGAAGGATAGTAATACATGTTTCCTCTGGTTGCTGATAGAATCAAATGAAATGAGGGAAAAAAAAAAAAACCAACAAAAAACTACTGAGGCCATTGCCTGATGCAGTGCAGGGGCTTAATAAGCCAAAGACTCTTTTTGCTCTTTCTAGAGATGATGGAAAGTCACCTGGGGCCTATCAAATTCAGTATTAGTTGATTTCTGGGACTAGAAAGTGCTTAGCTGTCCCTTACTTCATAGATAACAAGTGTATTCAAATGAGAAGAATAGCATTTCTGTGATTGTCTCAAGTCCCATTATCAACTCCTAGACTTTTGTAGCAGAGATGAGAAAATGTGTGCACTTACAAACGAATGGGGGTGGGTGCGAGTTTGATCATACTGCTTCTTTATAGCATCCTTATCCAGGTTTTTGTAAACATGTGTATGCCTTTCAAACTATGCTCATTGCCTGGACAAAAGAACAAAGCCATTTTACTGATCAAATTAAAGAAAAGGAGAGCTCCAAATATTTGCAGTCCCATGTTTGACAAAAGAAGCCAGAAATATTTTCCAGTTTGAATAGTATTCTGCTTTTAGGCTGGAGGGTGCTAGCTGGTGGTTATTTGAATGTAGAAAAGCAAAGACTGACACTGAGGTAAGGCCACAGTTATAAAGAACTTGTATGATTTGCCTAAGAAGAGAACACATCTGTAGATAGAGAGACAAGCCCATAAGAAAGAGAAAACTAATAAAGGAAAGGATATAATATAAGACATCAAAAAAAGGCAAACGTTTGTACTTAGTCATATACAGTTTTTCCTAAGCTCAAAATAACTCGTTAAGAACTAGTCTCTCCTTGATGGAATGCTGTCATCTTATCCCCAGTTCATTTCCCAAAGGTTGGAAGGGAAGTCTAAGGTTACAACATCATGAGCAGTTAAAAGAGATCATTTATGCTCGTCTTGCATGAAAATCATCATTTGAAAATGATTTAAATTTTTATTAAAGCAATAGCGGGCCCTATGTACTTACGAAACTGTCTGGCTGCATTTTGCTGATAGTCACAAAGACAATGGTGAGAAATTCTAAACATTCCATGCCTCATTACCATTGCTCTCCAATTGTGCTCATCTCCTTTCTCCGCACTGCTTTTGCATTTTTTGCTATATCATTGTATTATGAATTTTTAAAAGGAGAGACAAATCCCATAAACTTCAAGTCATATTTTGTCAAAGATTAGCACACCTGACTGTTCATTTGGACAACTGGGCAGGGGTTGGGGGAGGCTCCTGCAAAATTTCTCAGGGCATAAAGAGAAAACTGGAAGAATGCAAAGAAACAAAAGTTAGATGGATGGAAATCAAAATTTTAAGTTTTTCTATTACCCAGATTTCTTTTTTAAATTTTTAAATTTTGTACTTGAACTTCCTAGAATCTCTGGTCACCCTCACTGGATAAGAATAAGAAAAGGATGCTTACTTCTGCCTCAATCTAAACAGAGATCTTGGCATTCTTCACACTTCTTTAGGCCAATTTCTCCCTATAGATATGTCTAAAAATGTACCTGGATCTTGTGGTATGCACAGTCATTTATTTGAGAACATCTTTTAGCCTCTCTCTTACTATTAACATGATTAAAGCAGGAAGAGTGTACTTTTGGAGCCTAGAAAAAAAATATGAAAACAATTCACAAATCAGCTCTAATGGAAACACAGTTGTTCCCTATAAAGTAAACTATGTTTCAGTGAAAGCAAGAAAGCATTCAGATACTTCAATCACATCCTCCCCCTTATCATGGAGTGTTTCACTAGGTACCACTTGTATCTGATCTCTCCTCCCCAATCAATTCCACTGTTGCCAGCACCATTTAAGGACCAGAGAATTGCAGCACAATTGCGGATGCCAGAAAATGATCAGCACTTTACCCACCCCCACCAACCCACTCAAACTGAGAGGCTCTGTTTGTGTTCTCATTTCATCCTGCTTTGAAGCCTTAACATAAATTAACAATCCTGCTCCTCCATCTTTTTTCAATTCCTTTTTTGCATATATCCTTTTTGCCTAAGCAGCTCCCTGATAGCCCTTCAAGAGACTGCATTATTTCAGAGCCCTTCAATATACTAAAGTACTCTTTAGTTTGCAAAATTACTAATTTATCGTGTCATGTTAATGAGCTGTCCCAAAGCCGCTTTCCAAAGAGGAAAATATACTTCTATTGAGTGGCCGATGCCCTGAACAGAATCTATTTAATATTCACTCACTGAAGCCTTTGAAAACATTAATCAGCCACATGATGATCTGAGTTTTGGTATTTTAAACCTCAGAGCATCTGGGAAGTAGCCACTATGTAATCATTTCTCAAGAGGCAGCCTGCTCTAGTGGACAACGCAAGGACCAGAGAAAGAAAACAGGCTTTAAGTTGTACCCAAGGCCAATTGATTGGTAATGCCTTCTTGATGTGCTGGGTGGAAAGGGGTTCTGGGACAACATGGAAGCGAGGCGCACAGGAGTATTGAAATTGATTTGCTGTGTGCTCAGGAAAAGGCACAGACCAGCAGCTGCCGCCTGGGCTGTGCAGATAAAAAGCCCCTGGATTCCAACCACGGTGCTCTCCTTTTACACTTCTAGCTCCTGGGCTGCTTACTTAGCCTTTCAGTGTTAGTTTTCTCAACCTTAAAAATAAATTTTTTTGACAAATTATGAAAGCAAAATTGAGTTTATTTAAGAATGGCAGAAGAATGGCAACCCAGGACAAGCAGGCTATGCAGAACCATAGGCAAGTCCGAAGAAACACAGGAAAGGTCAGCTTTGATTAGGTCTTAGGAGGAAATTGGGGAGCATCATTATGAACAGAAGTTTTTGGGGAAGAGATAAGAGTTCCAGGATGTGGCGGTTCCTCATTGGCTGCACGGGGTGGTTAGAGCATTGTCGCTGTGGTAGGGGGAGATCTCCTTTTTCTTAAAAGCAGGAGATTCAATTCCCAGGTGGAAAGTGGCCTCCCTCATCAGAGTAGTTCTCTTCTTTTTTCCTGCTGGTGAAGTAGACTGCAGGCATGACAGCACCCCCTTCAGGGACTCCTGACTCCATTTTCACAGTTTTCTCATCAGTGACAAAGGGGAAGGCTTAAAGCAGCTCAGTTTTACTCTGAAAAGTAGAGGAGGGCAAGGGCGTAAAGATCCCTGACTTATTTTGAAGAAGAGTTTATCGATTATTTGAGTTTTATTTTGAGAAGGCTTTTAAAACAGAGGCCAAGTATAACTTTTTTGTCTATCACTCTTGGTACAGAACAAAGTTCTTCCTAATAATTAGGCACACACATAAATCAAATTATTATCACTTTAAAATATCTTAAGCACACAGAATCTGCCTAAAACTGGGCAAATTAACATATATTTCATTATAATGTCCCTAATATTTCAACTCAACCAGGAACTTAATTTAGGTGCCATTAGATTTATGAAGTACGGAAAACACTTAAGATCACATAATTAAATGTAAATGCATCCTTTTTACTAATATTTGTTACTGTATGTAATACCCTAAGTGCACTGCTAAACATGTGCATAGGTTATAAAGTGAAGTAACAGTGAATATTTTCAGACAAATTATTTCACAACATGATGAGTAGTAATTTATGATTCCTCTCATTTTAAGTACTGTTTTCATTATTATAAATATGGTTTCAGCAGTGTTCAGAACTAAAAAAAATCAGTTCTTCTCTTCAGATTTTAAAATGACCCAATTAATTCATTAGCTGATATGCCTCAGTGAATATTACTCATTTTCCCCTGTTGAAAGAGAAACTGAGGCACACTGACATTTACAAGAACCTATCTGAGCAAACGGCAGCTGGAATCAGGCAGTGCCAAATGCAAAGTGCTCAGGAGAGCGCCACTGCCTGGAGCAAGGGGAGAAAGTTCCACAGGGATGATGGGATGCAAAACAGGGGATTCTTTGATTGACTCTGCTGTTAAGTGTTTGCCTTACTTGGGAAAGCCTGGTGGGCTGTTTTTGATCGGTCATTCTTAAGTTTGATTGTCTCAGGTTCCAGTGCATTGAGTCTGGCTTAGGTTTTGATTTGTTTACATAGGATACCAAGGCATGAGAGCCACCACAGTCTGATGGCCTGCTTGTGTAATTATTTTAACACTTCTAATTTTGTCTCTAAAAATTTGAGCCAGATATTTGTATTAGGCAAGAAGATATCTTTGTTCAGTTTGCTGCCTCTGCATCCTGGGGCTATCTTGCTAAAAAAAAAAAAAACCAAACCCAAAACAAAACAACAACAAAAAGACTCTCGAAAGTATCTTACAAGGTAGACTTTTTTTGTTCCTTGTAGTGGCAGCATCTGGTAGATTTAAGAAGAGAGAATGGTAATTAACAGTGGCAGAGGGAAGAACATTTAAACTGAAAATGACCACATTCATTTGGAGTAGACAAACAAGCCTTTCAGGGGAAGGTGCAGCTCTAGGTCTAAGAAGCCAAGGGGATATCAAGCAGTAACGTAATTCGTTATAGACACTGTCTATGCATGGCTGCAGCAAACAGCGGGAAAGTGAAAGACCATTGTGGGTCCGCCAACCAGTCTTTTTGTCTACATTATAGGAAAAAAAAAAGATGGGTTGAATTTTTTTTTTTTTTTTTGCAGTGCCCGTTGATTAAATATTACATTCATTAGATATTTTGTTCCATGGATCACGGAACTAGAAACTCTCTACAGCAATTTCAAATGGGCAACTGCATGAAAGTTCACTAAGATTGTTGCTGATGGTTTAACTGACTTAACAATAGGCAGTCTCAGGAGAAATATTTTTACAACCAAATAAGAAAGACTTCTTTGAAAGGTATTCTTAACTTGAGTTTATCAATTTTTAAAGCAAGCACTTCTTACTGCTTTCTACATTCCATAGAATTTAAAATACCAAAGTTAAATTAGAAGATGTAAACTGAATTCATAAGTAAAACAAAGTTTCTTTTCAATGATTCCATAAAAGGGAAGGGAAATATTCTATACTTGGTAGATAACCTCTTCATTTATTTACTACCTCCTTTTCAACTCCAGTGACTTTTCTTTTTGTTTCTTTTTTCTAATTGATTTAGGATCATTTCACAATGTTGTGTCAGATTCCAGTGTAGAGCACGATTTTTCAGTTATACATGAACATATATATTCATTGTCACATTTATTTCTCCGTGAGCTACCATAAGATCTTGTATATATTTCCCTGTGCTATACAGTATAATCTTGTTTATCTATTCTATAATTTTGAAATCCCAGTCTATCTCTTCCCACCCCCCGCCCCCTTGGCAACCACAAGTTTGTATTCTATGTCTGTGAGTCTATTTCTGTTTTGTATTTATGCTTTGTTTTTGTTTTGTTTTGGTTTGGTTTTTTAGATTCCACATATGAGTGATCTCATATGGTATTTTTCTTTCTCTTTCTGGCTTACTTCACTTAGAATGACATTCTCCAGGAGCATCCATGTTGCTGCAAATGGCGTTATGTTGTCAATTTTTATGGCTGAGTAGTATTCCATTGTATAAATATACCACCTCTTCTTTATCCAGTCATCTGTTGATAGACATTTAGGCTGTTTCCATGTCTTGGCTATTGAAAATAGTGCTGCTATGAACATTGGGGTGCAGGTGTCATCCTGAAGTAGGGTTCCTTCTGGATATATGCCCAGGAGTGGGATTCCTGGGTCATATGGTAAGTCTATCCTAGTCTTTTGAGGAATCTCCATACTGTTTTCCATAGTGGCTGCACCAAACTGCATTCCCACCAGCAGTGTAGGAGGGTTTGCTTTTCTCCACAGCCTCTCCAGCATTTGTCATTTGTGGACTTTTGAATGATGGCCATTCTGACTGGTATGAGGTGAAACCTCATTGTAGTTTTGATTTGCATTTCTCTGCAAATCAAAAACAAATCTAGTGACTTTTCATGTGTTGCTGCCCCCACTCAGCTGCTTCATTGGAAAGAATACCTTCATGTAGAACTCCTTAAAATTTTCCTTGGAAATAGCAGTGGAAATCTGGAGACATCAAAAAGAAACCACTTGGAAGACTTAAAAAATTCTGAGTGGTTATGTGTTTTACCTTACAAAATCATGCAAACTTTGCATTCTGCTCTGTTGGAACTCATGTTTGTCTGAAAGAAACAGTTTGCTAGGGGGCGGGGAGGGGGACTGGGGTGAGGGAATGTAGAATTTCCTAGCCAGTGTAAAGCAGTATTAATCATGCTCACTCTCTCTGGATGTAGGGTGCTTAGGTTCAAAGCCTGCTTCTCCTCTTGCTGGTGTTCTTGGATGATTCCCTTAGCATCCACACACCTCAATTTCATTATCTCAAAACTGAGAAAATTAATACCTCGTGTCCATTCAATGTGAGAACTAAACATGTGTAAACTCCTTAGACCAGAGATAGAGCACATGATCAATACTCAGTAATATTTAGCTATTATTTGTATTGGTTCTTATTAAGAGATTAACACCAATTGTGTTTAGCATCCTCTTGAGTTCCCTTTTCTATCTTCATGACACAATATGATGAGGAACAACCTCCTTATTAATATTAGAAAGCAACCAACTTTCAAAAAGCAGCCTTTCTGTATATATCTATCAAGCACTTACCAAATATTCTGCTAGACACCAGGGTTGTCTAGAGTCCTGAAGCAAGGGTAAGATGAAATCTTTTCTAGCTAATACTGAGAAATGTGAATAATTATAAATGCTGTGCATTTTATGTTAATTCAGATTTTGCTGGTTTAAAATAGTGCCATATAAATTATTAATGAGACTTCATTTCATGAACCAAATTTTCAAAAATAATGCAAATGCCTATTTGCATTTATTGTTATGAAATAATTCATCCTGGATTAGGTGAGTTTTGAATAATGCAAAGGCTTCAAAAATACCTGCTTTACTTAAAAATCTTTTTGCTTTACTGTTGTTTCTTCTAGAAAGTTGGGTTGCTTGTTTTCATAACAGACTGAAAGGGTTTCTATTCAGAGGTCACCCTCTTGTATGAAAAGGTTTTAAACTTTTTTTTTTGATTGACATAAGCATAGACATACAAAAGTAAACAGATCAGAAGACAAAGTACAAAAGTCACAAATGGTTACAAATTTATCACACTATTTTAATCAGCATACATATCCAAAATCAGCATATTACCAGAAAGTTAAGAAACCTACCCTATGCTCTCTGCCGGTCACTACTCACCACAAACATAATCTCTATCTTAACTTCTAACACTGCTGATTGATTAATTTTATTTTATTTTTTTTTAAACTACAAATAGTCATTCAGTATGTATTCTTTTGCATCTAGCTCATTTCATGAAGTATTTTGTTTGAATTATTTTCCACACAAATATATATGGGACTTCCCACTGGGGTTACAGCTAAGCATTGCATATTTACCATATGCTAGGTGCTGTATAAATGCACTTTATGCATAATCTCATTTAACCATAACATTAATCCAAAAAGTAGGTAGTTTTATTACCTGAACTTTACTGATATGAACACCAAGCCTTAGAGTTGCAAATTATTTTCCCAGGTTGTGCCATTGTAAGTGGTTTAACTGAGAGTCTAAACTCAACATACCTTCCATTGTAGAAATGTTATACCTTCCATGTTAAAAATGTTGTTTCAGCAAGACCTTGGATGATGTGTAAGAGACATACCTGGTTTGGGGAAAAGGTCATTTGCTTAAATCCTAGCTTGCTGATAAACATTGTTGGCAACATGATATTAACTGGAGTAATTAATAGTATGGCATGATGTTTTAGAAAGCAGTACAATGAACTACTTTTTTTTTCTTGTTGAATAGTCTGTTCGTTACTATGTGCTGAGTAATAACAAAATTTTTCAGAGCTCAAATCAGTAATTATGTCATATATTTGGGGAAAACCCATTCATTGCTGCTTCCAACATAGTTGATATAATTCATGTTCTGAGCAATTTTAGGAAATTTTTGGAAAATCTCAACATAAATGTTTTTGTGTCTTAGAAACATAGCAAACCTTCAACTTCCATTAAGCTAAGAGATCAAATAAATATTTGGTAGCAAGAATTAAAAATAAATCCCTATTAAAAAGAGATATAAAAGACAACCTTTTAGAGGATGGTTCATATAACTCAAGCTTCTAGCAAGTACCAGCTAACAGTCATTGGCAAAACAGTGAAGACATAATCTGAAACTTCTCTCAAATCTTTTTTTCTATTTTCAGAAATTTCATTTTTAAAGGTCATGGATTCTCTAAGTATGTGTACTGTTTAACTAGAGGAAACAAAACTGTTCAGTGGCAAGGGATTCTTGAAAAACAAAGGAACTTGTGCAAGAGACTCACACTTTCCATCCAAATTAGATTCTCCTCTTCTTCCATAGTGATAGAGTTCCACTGTAAATAAAAAACCTCCTAGCCAAAAACTACATTTCCCAGCATCCTTTGCAGGTAGTCCTGGCACTGTTGCTAAGTTTTGGCTAATGATGCCTGTAAAAAGAGGAAATAATATCCTCTCAGTCATGATCTTAAAGGATCATATCTTCCTTTTTTCATCTTTCTCCATGCTGTTTTCTGAAGTGTGGATGCAGTGTTGAACAGCTTATATCACATGGGCAAGGACAATCCTCTAGGAAAGGTGGAACAATCTAGAAAGATCCTGGGTCTCTGGGTACTCTTGTAAAGTAGATCTGCTTTAGTAGCCCTGACAGCCCATATCCAGATTGCTCTTAAGAAAGAAATAAAATTCTGCCTCATATAAGTACTTTTGAGTCTCTGCTAAACAGCTAAAACATGTCCTAAATACCATAAAATTTGGCATCTGAAAGTGATGTCTTGACATAGCACATCTTGAAATATGTAATATTTATTGGCTACATTGTTGGGAGGTAGGTAGCAAAGACACAAATATTTCTGGATGAAAAGCTGGGATGTTGTTTAAAAGCATTTGGTAAAATTGTTGCATATACTATCTTGAAAATCAGACCATATGCTGGCCAGTACTATAACGCTAAAAAAGATAGTTTACAAAATATTCCTGCATGACAAGATACATTTGTATGCCTTTAACAAATTCTGCAAAGAAAAAAAAGAGAACTCAGGCTATTGCTAATCACTTTACAAGGAGAAATTTAAATCTATGCATTGAGGATTAGGGGCACTCTGCCTGCATTCAACAATCCAGGTTGGCTGAGTGGTTGGTAACCAGGAGCCTTGGGTGTTAAAACAAAATACAAAATCTGCTTTTGTAGCTTAAACTAAAACACTTATATGAGGTGGCTCTGAAGATAGGGATAGGCCCCCAGGTATTTCTCAAACACTTCTCATGTGAGATGTGTAGGCTGGAGAAAGGAAGCCATCCTGGGGTCAGAAATCCTATTAAGGGGCTTGTCTTCCTGACCTAAACCTATTACCTAGATTGCTTTAAGGGCATGTCTATTAGGTTAAGAAGGAGGGATGAGCAGAGAGACTAGTGAATAAAGACAATAAAGTCTTCTGGCTTACAAAAAAATACAAATAAATGGGATCTTTGGCAGTGGTTACATGCACTTGGAATTTATTGGAAGCAAATATACTAGAAATCCATTAAGTTTCTAGAGGGCTGTACTGATAAAGAAATGTCTAACCTACCTGCCAAGGGGCATGTGACCTAAGTAATGCCTATGCTTTCAAAAGTGTGGCAGGAACAGTGCAGTTAAAGCTATGCAGCTGCCAAGAAAGGCCAGTTCTATAATGTCCACTTTGGATACAGTCATTGAAGGTGATGGATGGGAAGAACCTTCCAGGGGAAGATTCTGGGGTGAACGGAGGATGATGTGAAAGGCTGTTCCTCCAACAGATCAGAACCAGGAGCTGTGGGATGGGATAAACAAGGAACTTACTTCACTGCCAAAGCAGAGACATATTTGCAGTTTCCATCCAGTGGGATTTGATACTTGACACGGGGCTGCTGTATTTTTCCCATTTTCCCTTTTCTCTGAATATATATATTTTTAGGGATGTTATCTTGTTCTGATGTCCCAGTTTTATGGAAATCATTTGTGTGTGTATGTGTGTTCAAGATCCCCTAGTTTGTGAGTGCATTCATTTACTGGACATACAGAATTCTATCTTCTAGAGAAGAGATGAATATCGTCTATCTGTACAAAGAAAGGCACATAGAGATATTTAGTTACCAAAAAGGCAAACAGTAGAAAAACTACTAGTTTCCCAATACCCAATTACTCCTCCATAACATCACTTAAAAAAAAATCAATTTATTTTCTCAAAGACTGCATTCTCCAAGTTCTCTCACAATTATGCCCATCTGTTTCACTAAGTTTAGTAATGGTGTGTGAAGAAGAGATGTGTGTCCCTTTTAGGTTATACCTTTAAAAGGCAGGGGCATGCCCTCCTTCCCCCATTCCTTTATCCAGCTTCCTGAAACAAGAAGTTGATGATGAACTATCTTGATTCATGTAGACAAAGAAATTACTTTGGGGATACTGAAGCTACAAGCTGGAGCTGGTCTGACCTCCTGGCTGCCATATAAGACTCAGGCCATCATTTTATCTCCTAAGGAAAATAAATTGCTATCTTGTTAAATGATCTTAATTTGGCAGTGCACCACAAAATACTGGCATCCCACAAATAGGTTTCAAGTGTGCCAAGATATTGATCTCCTTGGCCCTTGGGGTGGCTGGGTAGAACCTGACTTGAAGCTGCTCAAACTCTTAGGCCAGTCATCCTCTTTCCAAAGAGTTTTATTTTGTTTAACCCTTTTCTAAGTATGTCATGACATTAGTAATACTGGGAAGTACTGCCCTAAATAATACAGAGTCCTATTGTTTTAGGTCATGGGTGGCTTGCTTCACTGAAACCTCAAGAATGCTCTATATAACCTCAAAAAATACAACATAGAAGTGACGAGGCTATGCACCCAGTGGCAGTTTAGAATATCCTTTCATAGTAATCTTGTTGCTGGAGGATAGATTCTTGCCTCACACAGGAAAGAAGTCAAGAGCAAGGCACAGTAAGGTGAAAGCAAGTTTATTTAGAGAGATCCACACTCCATAGACAGAGTGGGGTCCGCCATCTTGATTCTAACCAGTTCATCCTGTCCACAGTTGCTATGTCGTTCCTTCAGGGACTGTGCCCTGCCTGCTTCCCTCCTGTCTCAATCTGATGTGGCCTCTCATCCCTAAGTCCTCAGCCTGAGAAGGTTGCCTTTATAGGCAGCTTGCAGCTCTAGCCACCATTCACCTGGTGTCCCCCTTGCTTCTTTTGGGTTATGGAAAGGATCCAGCAGAAGTGTGCCTAAGTAGGAAACAAAGCACCAGGGGGTCTGGATGGCTCCATGACATGTGCTTCATTGCCAGTGTTGTCATCCCAACTTCCTAGCCCAAGCAAAAAATCCTTCATGTGAAAGTAATACCAGCAAATTCCTGCCAGTCCTTAAACATGGACACTGGCCTGGTGGTCTGGCCTAAAATCTTAATTATTCTTCAGAATAACATGGCTTAATGTAAAAATAAGCACAGAGGACAAAGTAGATCATGCCATTAACATTAATGAGAACTGTAGATAAGGAATCTATTGTAAAACAATTTAATATATTTCCTTGGACCAAGAGCATCAGAAGATTTTTGGTTGCCTTTTGAATTTATGCAGGATCAGAGATTCTTGGAATCAGTCATAAACAAAGCTGATTTAATGACCCCTTGTTTGGAATACTAAACCATTCACAGATGTTAAGAAATATACTAAAAATGGGTTGGCAAATGGGATAATGAGGCCCAAAAGCCTCCACCCATTCAGTCATCTCCTGGAGGGAATGATAACTCAAAGTGATGCTTTCTGACCACCCTGGACTTGCTGAGTCTCAGAGGTCACTATGCATCTATGACTAATGGTTTCTTTTCTGTCTGGAGCTGAGATGGGAAACAACTTGAAGAGGACCACACCTTCCCTCCAGGCTCTTGTTAACTATGAGAAAAAATAATCGGTGTTTCTTCCAACTGGACAACAGAGAAGTAGACTATAGACATGTCATCTTGTGACATTAAGTAATGTCATAGGACATTGAACCAGAAAGCTCCTTTTCTGGAATTGACCATCTGACCCTAAGCAACACATATGTCCCCTTCTAAATGACATCTTGACTGTGCCTCTCTCTCTAGGCATATTATGTAAGAGAAACCAAACATAGGCCGGGCATTGACCTATACGTGTGTATGGTTTAGATTGTAAAAGATAAGATGGGTCAATTAAAAATCTGAAGGGAGAAATATGAAGTAAATGAACTATTTAACAACAAGAAATGAAGAATCAAAGTCTTGGCATAAAGAGACCACTTCTTTGCCAATGACCTCTTTCTTGTCATGCAGATCTCAGCATAAGCTTGGCTTTCTCAGAACGCCTCCCTTTACCTTTAGACTGTATTAAGTCTCCTTGCCTAGGGCATAATGAACTTGCCCTTGTTACAGTCATCAGTAGGACATGTTTGAGGTCTTTTTCTCCATGCTGTAGATATGTGTGTGCTTGGGTGACAAACCTGGGTGCCATTCACAAGTCCTCCGTCTCCTTCACTCCTGAGTCTAAACTATGAGCAAGCTCTATAAATCCTAATTCCAAAATAAGTTTCAAATCTGATGATTTTTGTTCCATATCTGCCTGTACTCTAAGTAACCCAGCAGGTTAACCAAGTTCTCATCTTTTCTCGACTGGACAACAAAATCCTCTCACAGTCTAAGCAGTTTCTGATTCTACTTTTACCTCCTTTTTATCCATTTTCCACAAAGTTAACTGAATGATCTTTATAAATGTAAATTGTCCTAAATCATTTGCTTGCTTTAAATGATTCAGGGGTTTTCCACTCTGCCTGGAAAAAAAAAATCTTAACTCTTTGACACAGACTATAAAGCATGCCTGCTCTCTTGCCTGCCTATCCCCTGGAACCTCACCTCGTGCCACCACCCCCTCTCATGTGGGTTTCCTTTCGCTGCCTACTTTTCAGTTCTTCAGATTTCCTAAGCTTTATGCTATGTCAAGGCCATTTCCAGAGCATCCTTCCACTCAGCCACCCTCTGTTTCTGAAGGACATTTCCTTAAATGGTCCTTCCCTTACTGCTCAATCTAAAGCAGCTTTCCCTGTTACACTCTCTTTAGCAACTTGTATAGCACTTTTCAAATATTGATCACATGTGTTTATTTTGATGTTTACTTGTCTCTCCCCGTGAACTGTCAGGTCCCTGTGGACAGGGGCCATATCTGTTTAGTTTAGCACCTAGTGTAGCCCTTTGCACGTCATATACCCAATGTGTCTGTGCTGGGTTACTTAGAGTACAGGTGGAGAACCTGGTTTCTTGAATGGAGGCAGACATGTGGAGGAAAGAGAGACAGAAAGGTAGAAAGATAGCTGGGTAGACACTGATCAGTCCTAAGAAGGATGAAGCAGTTGGTTTATAGAGTTGCAGTGATTTATAAAAGTTTCAGTTTTGTTCATCTTGTATCTTTTCAGAAGAAAGACAGCAAAAACAAACAAAAGCCTCTTTGAGTAATAAGAGATGACACATGCTCCTTGAAATTAAACAGACAGAAAATCAAACTCTAACTAAAGTAATATGTTACCACAGTGAAGTAAATCTATTTAACAGCCTTGAAAAAGGAAAGACTGTATATATTGAAAGTACAATAATTTGTCATTCCAAAGGAAAAAGGGACACCACTGTCTTAAATTAGAAGATTTTTAGATTATTTGTACACATTTATTGGTAGTTAGCTTGTAAATCATCTGTCTCTCCCAGTTGTATGCAAGCTTCCTGATGGCAAGGCCTCTGTCTATGTTCTTCATAGATATCACTCTAGCACCTATGAAAAAGAATGGTTTTAAAGAACATATAAAGAATATATGGATTTAAAATTTGGAGAGTAGCAGAGAATGATGTATGTGCAGAGAAATACAAATGACAGTTAGGAACTCACCACACAAATCTGAACATATTTCCTCTTGGGATTAGTTCTTGGCTCCTGGAGAAACTTTTGTGCCATGGACAAATCTGTTAAAATGATGTATGGAAACTTGTAGTATAAGTGAAATGTGTGGATTTCAACCATGAGGGAGAAAAAGAATGGAACATCTACTGTCCTAAATAGCAATTCTGCTAGAAGTATTGCAGTGGAAAACTGGTATTTTGGAAAGGATAATGTAATCAAGGTTTTTTGTATTTTTTTTTTTTGTCCTTTTTTTTTTTTTAACCAAAAAAGAAGATTACAGGATTGAGGAGACAATTTTCTGGTTGGTACGACTTGTATTCATTTCTGTTTTTGACTTACACACTGAGAGGACTATCTCTGAGAATTCAAATGACCTAAACTTTTGGCTACCTTATATCTGCACTGAGGACACTGTCCTATCTAGGCAGCAAATTTAAGGAAGATGCCACATGTGAAGTGTTTCTCAAAAGAATAGTTTCTCGAGTACTCCCTTCAAACACCTTTTCATTCATTCATTCATTCATTCACTTTTCAACACATATTTGTCACCAATGTTTGATTGGGAAATTTTGTACAAATGAGCATCTAACAAATTGAAATAATTACATCAATAGTGCCTACTTGGGTCCAAAGAATGGGCTAGATCTTTATTCTCATCCTTAGGTGCAGATTAGCATCCTTTGGGGCAGTTTCAAAATTATTTATACACAGATCCCACCAAAGGAGGGGTTATTCCAATTAAATTTGAGTTTGGAGGAGAGGGGTCAAAATAGGGATTTTCTAAAGGCTCCCCATGAGTAACTAAGGTTGCTGGGAGAATTACTGTTATTTGTGAATGAAGCAGCCCTTCCTTCCTTCCCAGCCTTCTGAACTGAACTAGGGTTCACGGCATCCAGAATGAGCCCAGCATAAGTGCCTGCCACTTTCTCTATTTGAAGCCACAATTACTAAGAGAATTTGCCCTTCTTTCTTCTTTTCAGTCAACTTTGTACCAGATTTGTGTTTCTTTGATTTGTAAATATCCTTTTAGTAGAGAATCATTAAAAAGATGTTTTTCAAATTTGTACATCTAACTGTGCCATCTGATAGTGAGAACTTGTAGAAAGCCATCGGAGAATGGGGCAGTCCACAGAGGCTCCTTCTAACTAGGAGTAATTTCTAGTCAAAGCCCCTCAAATCACTTGCATTATGCATAACATTTCACCTTGAGTTTCCACAAGTTAACATCAATGAAATATTTAGCTTATTAAAAGGCCAGTCTGCCAAATTTAAGAACCTAGGATTTTACAGAGCAATAAAATAGAGTGAGTATTCAGGGCCAGGAAAAATAGACTTATGAGCATCCAGATTTTTTCTTTCCATCTTATTGTTAAATTCCCTTTCAGGTCTATCTTCTCGTAGTTTATTTATTATGATATGTATCTCAAAAGTGAGGAACCTTTCAGTAATTGTGCAGTTTTCAGCTGAAGTGTTGCATAAAGACAGAAAATGAGACATTTTCCCTGCTGTATGAGTGGTGATATTAGATGTTAAAGGGAGTAAGTGGAGTGTGTTAAGGAAACAAGACAAAGACTTCCAGGAAAGCCATGTCAGTTCACAGTATTAATCTTGCCCTAAATGGTATTGAGCATGTGCCAGCATCCCTGGAACAAAGCAACTTATGTGGAAGCCAAAGGAGAGGAAGAGCAGGTGGCAACAGAGGAGTCCAGGCACTCACAAAGCATCCCCTGTTCAGTGGCTTGGCAGTGAAAAGCTGCCCTGCTCATGGAGTTCAGTGAATAAATCTTAGTGTGATTGACACACTGTGAGTATCAGAGAGTCCTTCCAAGTCAACATTAACAAGTACACACAACCAAGAAATTTAAATGAATGGCAGTAATCTATCCACCTTTGTACACTGACTCAAAATGCCAGTCTGTTAAAAGTCATTTCATTTTTTTCAACTGACGGTATTTGTATTAGACAGTTGAGAATGCAAATGTAGCCTAGCAAATTAATGGGGCTTCAACAATTCACTGGGTATAGTTGTCCTTCAGGGAAAAGGAATTAAGAAAGTAATTGCTGAGTAGATACTCAATCATGTCAGCTTCCCTTTTGTTTGAGATCCCTGTTGAAAGCCAATTTACTAACCCAACTGAGTGTGTGTTACTAAAAACATCCACTGACCATATTTTTATAGTGTCAATTATTCTTTTTTGTATCTTTACCAAATTCATGAATCATCTCTACTCATGGAGCATCATACGCAAGATGCTTTGTATCTTTTTCCTAGCAAAAACCCTGGGCCAATTTACATGGGCCCAGGAATAATGACAGGTGCATCATGAAGTTTTCCAGAAATCAGAAATTTGTAAGTGAGCAGCTTAAAGAAATACTACATACGGTCTGTGGACCAAGAGATATCAGATGAGGCCTTTGTGTCATAACAGCAGAATCAATTCTGAGGTTTAATGTGCTCTTATTGAACATAGCTTTGGAACAGGGCAAAGTTCCTTGGCTAATAAACATCTACTCTACAGACAACATGGTCACACAAATGGCTCAGACTTGCTTCTTTCATCTTGGGAACCTCCTGGGACTTCTCAGTGGGAGTCAATGTATAAAAAACAACCAAATATTCAAAGATGCTTTAAAAAAAAAGCTGAAGATTTGGAAGTAGATGATGATGATGATGATTTCATTTGAAGAGGAGAAAGAATTGGAGGATCTGATCTTGGAGCCGTGGGGTGGATTTCTTGGTTTGATTAAAGATGACACTTCTTCTGGCCCTTGGGCAAGATTTCTCTCTGACATTGTGTGTGTCTTCCCCCTTGCTGTGTTATAAGTCTCTGAAAGACTATTAATTAAAAACATTTTTGTGTACCTCTTCCCTGTCTATCTAGAGTAAACACAAGTAGGGTGATGGAGCTAAGGGCCATCCATATATTCACATAAATCAGTTCAATAAACTCATTTCTATGTAATACCGAGTTGAAACCAACTCTTTGAAAGAATGAGGACAAAATCATTCTGAAGTATTGGTGAACAGGTAAGACTTTGAGGAGAGGCTTCTTTGGGAAGATTTAGTGGGAGGCTTAAAGTCACACCAGGACTCTGAATATCTGAGAGTTAGGGGAAAAAGCATAAAGCAGATTAGAAAGGGTCTTAAAGATAAACAGAGAAAAAAGGCTATTAAAAAAAAATTTTTTTTTGCATGTAAAAATCGGGGTTCCAGAGATACATAGTTTGAAAATGTCTACAACTGGCAGTATTACCTGAAATGAAGAAGAATATTTCTCACTTTTTTCTTGCCTTCTCTTTTTTCTATTTTCCTTCTAAGCCCCCCTCCTTGTTAATAAGAAAGACCACTTGTTGAGGGTCTGGCTTCAGAAGATATGTACTAAAACAGGGTATTAAAATGAATTGTGCTAAGTTGCTGTGAGGGTTATGGTACCAGTGAGAAAAAATATATATATATTAGCATCAGAGTATGAGGGGAAAGGTGTGTTCAAGACTCCATCTACCCATGTGGTATGAGAACCTGACTGTGTCTCTGCCCTACACATCAGACACTGTGATAGGTCATTTACCAACCTTGTTGATTTAACCTTCAAAATAACCCTGTGGAGTTCACATTATTTCATTCTTGCTGGAGACAGAAGATCACAGATGTACAGAAAATTGTCCAGGGTGACACATGAGTAATACTGTCCCTGGAATTAAGCCTAATCTAGGTGATGCACAACATTGTTTATGTAGGAAAATATGACCTTACAAATAACATTCAAAAGTACGGTCTGATCAGTGGGGAGGGTATAGCTTAAGATGTAGAGTGCATGCTTAGCACACACAAGGTCCTGGGTTCAATCCCTGATACCTCCTCTAAAAGTAAATAAATAAAATAAATAAATTGCCCCCACCCCCAGAAAGAAAAGAAATGTAATTTAAAGTACAGTCTAAAAAAATAAATAAATAAATAAAATACAGTCTAATCACATATTGAGGATGACCAGAAATGATGCTGTTTTAGAAAGGAGAAAGAGTACTTTGAATCAACATTATGGATTTTAGAACAACAAAGTGTATTACTTTCTGGATTTTGAGAAAAGCATTTGCACCAAAGTAATATGATTTGGAAAGTTCATGTTCAGGTTGATTGCTGTCTGAAAGCACCTCACTGAGGGGAGGGTAGAGCTGAGGTCCAGCTTGTACTCATCCACCAGGACTTGGCTTTAGAGGGTACCATTTTTTAATTGTTCTCTCTCCTCTAAGGGAGACACATTTCTCTCTCTCTCTCTTTTTCTCCCAGAGGGAGTTCCTTTTTCTACTTTTACAAAGGCTAGCAGTGCTTCTTTCCATGGTGCAGAATTCTCTCTTGAAAGCAGAACTCTATGTTACTGTGATAGAAGAGGGCTCAATGTGAAAGTCAGCTAAACATTGTCAAACTGATCTTAATAATTAAACAGAGTTTTTAAAGTTTAATCATGACTCTGCCAATTAAATCAGTTCCCTCCTTTAAAGAGAAACTGATACGTACTCTCCCAAAGTCCTGCTGAGAAGCGTGTATAAACACCCACAACCGTCCTGAAGAGAACTCTGCTGAAAACGAGCGTGGCTGAATTATCATTTTTGGTAAAAGTGACCATGAAACAGTTTTCAAATGTGCAGAAGAAAAACAGGAATGCAGAAAAGTTGTGATTTGGATAATTCAAGATACTCAGACATATAAATTAAAAAATGAGAGCTCTTTAAAAATAAGGTTGGTATGGAGTGAAAAAATATCTAGGGATAATTCTTCAGGGCTTATTATTTTCCTACAAACATAGTGTAATTGCTAAACCTTTTACATGAGAAACGAGGCAATTTTTTTGTCCCCTTTATGCAAATTTAATGTGGTTAATGCAAATTGATACTGTTGCTAATTAAGATGACTGCATTTTTATCTAGATGGTTTTTAGGTATAAAAACTGCATGTAATTATAATATTAATGAAGTATTTATAGATGTTTGGGTGGAATTTGTTTTGTTTTAAAGCAGCTTTATGATTATGATTTTTATTATATATATAAACATTTTCACTATCTTAGCAATGAAAGTCCTTTCCTTAAGGAATGAGAAACAACAAAAACCAGACTACCCACTAAGAGAAAGCATTTGAGCATCATAAAATGAATATATAAAATCTCAAAATACAGAATTCTTCTTCATTTAAATAAAGAAAATCTATTTTGTTTCAGTGGCCAGTAGTGAATATTAAAGCTAAACAAAAACCCTTTGCAACTATTCAAGGGAAGACAAATTGACAATTAAGGGTGTGGAGTTGCAACTACATTTGAGGCTGCCTTATTAATATTAATTTTAAAATACATAGAAGGACCAGCACATTGTAAGAAACACTACAAGATGCAAATATTCAAGAAAATAAAAAACTAATTGGGCTATTTCTTCTGCAAAACATTTTATAAGTACAATTCAGAGAAGTGTAATTTACAGAAAAATGTTAAATAATTCAGATATTTTTAAATGGATTTTTAGAGTTGACACAAAGTGCAGTTGTAGAGAAAAATTAAATCTGTATAAATATAATGAACTCAAAAGTAATACAATTGAATATATATAACATATAATTATAATATATTATATAATTACAATAAATATATAATATTATATAATGATTATATTATATATAATTGAATATTATATATAATATATATAATTGAATATTATATATATATGGCTTGTTTTTGCTTTTGTTTTTCAGAAACTTCCAATACATTTGAACCTCACTCTGCCATTGTTGACTATGAGACTCGTTCAGGGCTAGATTCTAACTCCTTCAACTCACTAGCTCTTGAAGTTGTAGTTAAGTCACTTGACTTCTCTGAGCTTCAACATTTTCATCTGTACAATGGGACTCAACTTATCAGGCTGTTGTATTGATCAACTGAGACCATGTGCCTGGATGCTCTCAGAACTCCATGTAATATAATTCAATTTAATACCCATGGGATGCTGTACAAAAGCTGCAAATCCTGCCCTTGACTTATATTTTATAATATTTACAGCCCTCATCAGGAAGTACGTATGGGTTATTTTGTAAAATTGAAACACGACTTGTCAAACTGGGTGAGATCTACCTGAAATCTCACGGCCAGGAAGTGGTGGAGCTGAGCTGATCTGTGCTGTGCTGGCCACCACATCATGCAATTTTATATTTGTGAAGCACGTTTTAAATAAAAGTAAGCTCTTATGGAGAGACATTCACTGTGAATTAGACCTGCTTAGATTCTACCAATAAAATATTTGCTTTTAAAACACCAAATGGACCATGCTGTAGGTCTGTTACTATTTTAGAAGTGGCGTTTCCTAGTAGAAAGAGTATGGTCAGATTATATCATCTGTAGATGGTGCTGAGAAATGGCCTAAGATAAATTAGGATGGAATTGCTTTGGAAAATTGTTGCGTGGGGACGGAGATTGCTTGAGAAGGTGGGAAAAAGAATGACCATCAAATCAGGCTGGAAGATTATGCTCAAATCAAGGCTCTCTCAGATGTCTTGGATGCCCTGAAAGTGACAGAAGCAATTTTCAACCAGGAATGTGACCATAGACCAGGAGGCAGCAGAGCGAAGTGGAAGCCGGCTGACTGCCGGGGGCTGTAGCCTGGGCTCACCCAGGACTGATCGTGTTTCGTAGGGTGGATTACTCAACCTCTATATGCTTCAGTGTTGTTTTCTCATCTGTAAATTGTGGACATTGACACTACTTCCCTACAGTTTTACTGTGTGGATTAAGTCACCTATTAAATGTAAATGGTTGAAATAATATCTGAAATACAGAAATGGTTCCTGGAAAATAGTAAACATTTGAAAAATGTTTGCTGCTTTTACTATTTTTATTGCCATTATTTAAGATTCTTAAGACAGTTACCTTCCCATATTCTCATCTCCATTTCACTCCTAAACCTGCTGCAGCCAGCTTTTACTTACCAGCCCTCCACTTAAACTTTCTTCCAAAGTTTACCAATAAACTTCCAATTACAAAATCCGATGAAACTTTTTTTTTTTTTTTGCTGGTGTCTCAGGAATATTTATGACATTGATCTATTTCTTCTGTTTGTGACTTTCTTTCCTTTAGAAATCATTGACTATATGATGAGTTTTAAGAATGCCACAATACATGTGAAGCCCTTGGCAATGTGTCTGTCTACAGACGTGCTGTATGCTGTTGCTATAATTATACTTTGGTGATGATGACTATGGTATCTATTTTTACAGAGAGGTTCTATATTTCTCATTATATTCTCAATAATATTTCTCATTGTAACCCAGCAAGACCCTTCCCAGGACAGATGCCCTCCCCATATCCTCTGCAGCAGCTTCTCTCTGAAGTACCCAGATAATAGTATCCCATGTATATTTCCTGAGTTTTTCAGATACTAAAAGCCACCACCAAAGGGAAAAAATTAACTACTTGATGATCATGGCCCCCAGACCTTCTGGCAAAGAGGGGTTGATAGTGTTGATCACCAGGTTACCTCAACATCAACCAATTAGAGAATTGTGCATGGAATGCTCATGAACCATGTGATCCTCTCCCTTACCTGGCCTTTAAATATGCTTTGCTGAAACACTTTGGGGAGTTTGGAGTTTTTTGGGCATGACCCACCCTCCTTGCTTGGCCCTGCAATAAAGCTTTCTCTGCTCCAAACGGTGGCAATTTGGTTTGTTTGGTCTCACAGTGCATCAGGCACATGAACTTGCATTTGGTGACATTATAATTTTCCCATAAGTCTTGCTTCTGTCATAGCAGGTGTATACTATTACCTATCACAGAGCTTGCCAGAGAGTAGGCACTCAATTTGTTTGTGCTGTTTCCATAAATATTCAACAAACACCTACACACTTATGTTTATAGCAGTTTCATTCATAACTGCCCACATTTCAAAGCCACCAAGATGTACTTCCATAGGTTAAATGTTTAATAAACGGGTTCATACAGACAGTGGACTATTATTTGCTGCTGAAAGTAAAGGTGCTACCAAGCTGTGAAAAGACAGGAAGGACCCTGAAATGCATCTTACTAAGTGAAAGAAACCAATCTGAAAAGGTGACATACCATGTGATTCAAATTATAAGACCTTCCAAAAGAGGTAAAACTGTGGAGACAGTGAAAAAAATAAAAATCAGTGGTTGCTGGGGGCTAGGGAGGAGGGACAGATGAATAGGAGAAACACAAAGTATTTTTAGGGCAGCAAAACTATTCCATATAACTGCAGTAGTGGTTACATGCCACGCTACATTTGTTAAAATCTGTAGAATGTACATCAAGAGTGAATACTAATGTAACTTATGGACTTCGGGTGATTGTAATGTGTCAATGTGTTGCTGGTGGGTGTAACTGGTGTTCCAGGTTCTTGTCCTGTCCCAGAAAGAATTCAGAGACAAGATGTAGTGGTTAAAAAAGTAAAGTGAGGATTTATTAAAGGATGGATAGTACACTATCCAGGGGAGAGCGGGCAGGCTCAGGTGAGCAGCTGCCCTGAGTTTCTTTGGCAAGTTGGTCACATAGGGT
Organism: Camelus dromedarius; assembly: GCF_036321535.1. NCBI lineage: Eukaryota > Metazoa > Chordata > Mammalia > Artiodactyla > Camelidae > Camelus > Camelus dromedarius. Next base: position 22,596,625 of record NC_087465.1, on the reverse strand, counting down.
GTAAAAATGAAGGGACAGAATATTCATTGGGGAGGGAAGGGTTTGGGGTCATATTCCCTGATTCTCATATCAACTCCACTTTCCCAAAGGGAGGAGGGATTTTTGTCCTTATTCAGTCTGTATCTGAAGTGTCATGATGTCAGTGCATGATGGGTACTTCTGATCTGCAAGGCTAATTTTTTTTGAAATGTGGGCATAATGAGCAAAAGGTTACATTTGGACAAGAAATTCCAGCCTTTTCCCACCTTCCTTTGTTGGCCTCTGGGCCACTTATCACCCCCAAAGTTGTGACCACTTATCAGCCCAGAGGTTCCTGCTTTTCTTTCTCTGCCCAGGGACTCCTGGTCCTCACATGATGTATGGTTTCCTGCATTTGACCTCCTTTCTGCCCAATTCCTACCATTTGGCCTGCATTCCCCTTTCTCTGCTCATAGCTAGCTCTCTGCCTGCTCTAACAGATGTGTAAGGCAATGTAGTTAGATAAGTGGGGGTACCAGGCAGGTAAGTGGAGGAGAGGGGATGGTCCAGAAGATGATGTTATGCCTACCTTCAGCATAAAGGGGCTTTACTTCCTCTAAATGAATTCCAGCAAGAAATCGGTTAGGACCCGACAGCCGTGACTGTGCAGTAGCGACAAGGACCTAACGGGACTTGCCCCAATCAATGCTAACTGTAATATAATTAGCATTGCAATTTAGCCCTTCCTCCCACCTTGGGTTTTTCTGTGTGCATCGTGGGTAAGGACATGCACAAAGGAGACAAACATGACTAAGCGCTCCAGAGTCAAGAGTCATCCATCAATCAAGAGACCACCTCTAAGTGAAGGCATAAGAAAGGGGACCAAACACAAGCTGGTACTGTGACCTGCCCGCAGATCAGCCCGCCTCTGTTTCTTAGAGGTGTGCTTTCCCTTTGCTAAAAAACCCTTTAAAATCTTTACCTACACAACACTTCATCTCCCGCCTGAATTCTTATCTTTCAGGTATGACAAGAACTGGGGTCTTTCCCTTCCCCTTTTGGGGTAACAGATGTAGGTTTATTGGCCATAGCAATGTGCCACCCTGGTGCAGTATGCTGTTAGAGGAAGAAGGGGTGTGTTGGAGGGGACAGGTTGCTAATGGGAACTCCCTGTACTTTCCACTCAACTTTGTTGTGAACCTAAAACTGCTCTAGAAAATAAAGTTGATCGCAAATAAATAAATAAACATCATGCCTTAAGAGGGATGAGTTAATCAGGGGAGGTTTACCAGAGCAAATGACATCTGAACTGAGGTTTAAAGCCTTAATAAACGGAATGCTAGGGAGACAAAAGAGAAGAAAACATGTCAGGTAGAGGGGACAGCCCACCTCAGTGTTCAGAGACTTGAAAAAGCATTATGAACTTAGAAGAACAATAGCATAGGCAGATCAGTATTGCTGAAATAGAATTTAACTAAACTAGTACCCCTGGTATTTGTATTCATATAATTTGTAAGTCTCTAAATTAAATTTTTAAAAAAATTTTTTTATTGGGTTATAGTCTGTTTATGATGTTGTGTCAGTTTCCCATGCACAGCGCAATTATTCAGTCATTCTAAGTTAAATTTAATCTTCTTAACTCAGTCAGTATCTTTTGATTAATGTTTCTTATCTGAATAGAGTCACCAGTTATAAACAGAAGGTAAAAATATTTTGACAGACTGGCCTACTACCTGATTAGGCTAAATGCTTCCGGCCTCAGCTGAGGAGAGCTCCTTTAGATCTGTTCACGAAGAAAACAAGGACTCTCTGGTTCATACAGCTTCCTTTGTGTATCTGAAGACTATGGTTAAATAGTGTATAATCCTCTGAAAGAGATACTGTAGTTCACTAAAATGACATCCTGTGGCCTCAAAGGATATTTTTCCTCCATTTCTACAGGACACAAAGTGTTTTCACAGGCTTTACAAGAAAGCTCTGTTCAAGTTGCAGCACTAAGGTTTCTTTCATCCCCTACAAGATAAAACTTTACAGCAAAAGAGAAGTTTACCCATCTCTTATCACAAGAGTTAGAAGCCAGGGCACTGAGACTGGAGCGTAGATGCTTTGCTTGTAAGTAGAACCGATTCTGGTAAGATACTGTCCAAAATAAGAGTACGGAAGCACAACATGATGAATCATTTTTTTTTTCTACAGACTACTTTTTGATTATTCAGTTTTATGAATGCTGCCATTGATGCTAGCCTCGAGTTAGAGAAGCATTTTAGAACATAAAATACTATGGAGAGTTTGTAAGACATAGTTTGTGTGTGGGGGTGTGTTTTAACGGGAAAAAAAAATCAAACCTTGAATAGCTTTTCATTCACTGCTTATTCATTGCTTCCTTCTTTCATAAAATGATTATTGAAAGACTCCTATGTGCAAAGTTTGGGGAGGCTGGGTGGGGAAGGGAATTTGAGCACACTCAATATGGAATCTTCATTCAAATGCTTATAGTTTTAAGCACGGTGGTTTTGCTGTTTCGTATGTATGTGCACGCATACTGACAGCATATCACATATATTACACATACATATTGACTGCATATTACACATTGGAAAGTGTATCCAAATTCACTTATAAACTGCCTTATACCTCATTTCGTGTGCTAATAGAACAGAGAAACAAACATTCAGAGATTAGATGTTTTTAAAAGCTCAGAATCACTTGGAAGTGCCTAACAAAGTAATTGACTACTTTCTGTAAATAACTTTTATTTATGATAATAAATCACATGTAAAAACAATGAAGATTGAAACTCTTTCATTGTTCTTCATCTTATGATGGGCATTGCATAAGAAATGATACATTTAGTTACCATAAACAGATCTATCTAGATGACAGCTCCATTTATATCTGTCACTGCATGCCCTGTTAAACTTTGCTGTTCCAGTTTTTAAAATTTCCCTCTCATCATTTGGAATTTATTCTCAGTAAAAGGGAAAATAAATATGGAATAGAAAGTGGCAAGATGGACTACTGAATATTGAAACAGAAATCTTCTTTTCACTGTGAATAATAATAATAATAATATCCTTTTCTTCACAATTTCAGAACTTGGATCAGGAGAAAATTTTCATAAAAGCTATGTGATAGTTTAAATAAACAGAATATTTTTAGAGGTGCTGATGGGATCTTTTTTGTTTTACTTATTCTAGAAGTATATATTCATATTTTAGATTTTTCTTTTAAAGATAAATTTGTATGTTACTATTCAGCAAATCTCAGTGACTAAGTAACAAACTTAGGAATTTGTAGAAAATAGTTTATTTTCATTTTCTTTCAGACAATTCCTGGAAAAGATAGATAGTCAGTGAATTGAGGAACATATGAAAATAACATCTAGTTTGAATATGCAAATGCCACTTAATTTTAAATACTAATAATATTTTATACCGCCCCTCTCAGAGAAACTACTAAATGGCAATTTCCTGTCTGCATATGGTGACAGGTTATCCAGATGGTACTGATGTTGGCTCAAAAGATGTCTTTGAAAATATCTGTTGTATTGAGCATTAAAATGATTTCCAATCAAAAATTGCTTTTTACTTTTCTTATACCAGGATGAAATTATACTTGAAAGCAGGGAAGCTACTGACTTTTTCAGATGATGGTCAAAAAAAAACCCAAACAAATTATGAACGTAAAAATAAAGAACAAATAGAATCTAAATTGTCATCTGTAAGTTCTATAAAATTATGAAAATATGAATCCAAGATCAAACTTCGGTCTAGTTTTTTAAATGTTTGAATTCAATGTTCAGATGATGTGACGGTAAAATGGCTTTCTGGAAAGGAAAAGAAGAAAACAAAACAAAACACCACCACAACAAAAAACAAGCTCTAATTTGTAGTAGTATTTGCCAGTTTCCATGGTATAAATTATTCCCACCATGACTAATTTGAAGTTAGCGATGATCAACAGCCTCTCACAAAATTCCTGAAATTTATCAGTTAGTTCTTGTGAGTCAGTAAGAGCCAACTCCAGAACACCACTCACTGTATCCATGATAGAAATAGCAAAAATTCTTTCTTATAATAGCTGCCATGAAGTCCAGTTTGTTCTACTACACAAACATAGGTGTCTCAATTTACCTTTCATCCCCAATAGCCATTTTTAATTGCTAGCAACTTTGCTGTATAGGCAGCATGCACATTTAGGTAATATGGTTACACAATTGTTCTTCCTCTTGGCATCCTTCTAATAAACCTTTCTTGTTTGTTTTAGGATGTGGATGCTGGAATGCTTGGAGGGAGTTTGAATATTGTTAAAAAAAAGCTGCAACATAGAGGGACCACTTGACATACACAATTTATATTTCAGCTTAGCTTTTTTGAACTTGTGACATCTCTGACCCTTTGACATATTCTTAATAAGGCCAGTAAAATATTTTACTATTCTGCAATTTAAACCAGACACTTTGTTATTACAGCAAGGCCATATTATTATAGAGGTCCAAAAAATATTCTATAAAACAAGACAATGTTATTGTGAATGGTTAGCTATCAGTATAGTTTACACGGACTTTGTGACGACCTGATCATTTATTTTATTTTTTGAGGAGCTAGCTCTTGGTGGCCCAAGAATTTATTTGGTCCTTGTTATTTATTTATTTTTATCAAATGGAGTATATTAGTTACAGAACGTATTACACCAACATTTAGCAGCTTACTATAGTAATTAACATTTATTTGCCCACAGATCCATGGATCACAAATTTGGGAGAGGCTTAGCAGGGTGGTTCTGGCTTGGGGTCTTTCATGAAGTTATAATCAAGGTGTCTTCCAAGGCTGCAGTCTTTGAAGGTCTGATTCCATTGTGACTCTACCATGGCTGGCTACTTGGTGCTGGCGGTTGGCAGAAACAATAGTCCCTTGCACATGGAGCTCTTCGAAAGGCTGCTTCACTGTCCTCACACCATGGGAGCTTTCCTTTAGAGCAAGTGGTCCTAGAAAAAGCAAGGGGAAGTAGCAGTGGTTTTGATGACCTATATTCAGAATCCAAACATTGCAATTTCCACAACATCCTGGTCGGTTACACATGTCAGTAAGAGGAGAACATGGTACTCTGGGAGGATGGGAAGTTGGGAATTACTGGGGTCATCTTAGAGGCTAACTACCACATTGAGGTTTTATCTTGTTTTAAAAAAAAGCATCCTGGCAATCTGGATTTTCACTCTGCTGAGCCAATAGAATGATACACTAAAATATTTCATTGGGTCCTAAGTGGCACTAATTTATCTATACTATATGAAATATAAAAATTATTATGAAGTACTTTTGTTTGCCTTGATGTTAATTCTTTAATAAATTCAGGAAGATGGTAAATGATCAACTCAGAGGTTAGAATTAGGGGGTCCTGTTTCATTTGTGAAATAATATAACTTAGAAGTTAACACAACACAAACCCTGAAGCCAAACTGTCTTTATTCAAAACCCAGTCCTTCCACTCACTAGCTGAGTGGTCTCGGACAACTAAATAGGTCTCTGCCTCAGTTTCCTCATCTGAAAAATCATGATAATGGAAAGTCATTTACAAGATGATTTTTAGGATTGAACTATTTGACACACGTCCAGTGTTTAAAAGAGTGCCTGCCTATAATTAACACTCTATGAATTTTGGCTCATTGCCAAAATTTGCTAGCGTTGGACTCTGACACACTTCTGTTGTTTTTGGAGGAGGAAGATGTCAGGCAATTTCCTACCTTAACTCTTCATGGCAAGCCTGCAACATGGGTCATCACTTTTTTCACTTTATACCGGGAGAACCTGAGATGAATCAAGGTGAGGTAACCAGCTTCAATAACACAGCAGGTAGAAAGAAAGAAAAAAAAAAAAAAACAATATTGTCTGAATGCTGAGGGGACATCTGGGTTTAGCACTAAAGATATTTAAAGTTTTTCAATAGTTTTACACTTAAGGACTTCACTTTTGTTAACTGCCCCATCTTATTGGCTAAAGAGAGTTACTTAGGATCTACCAAAGTTTTGATTGGACCTCAATATTCTGCTGTCTACTCTCTGGCTAAAATCTACTTTTCCAGGGCGATTTCAGATGTGAAAGGTCAAATAACCAAATGCCTACTTTGATGATATGTTCCTTATAACCTTGAACTTGTGCATTATCATTAATAAAGTGATTGCATAGGATAACAACATATCTAGAAGCGTAACACCATTAACATTAAGAATAATATATGTCATTTACATTGATTTTTTTTCTTTTTTGTTGAGTTACAGTCAGTTTACAATATTGTGTCAATTTCTGGTGTACAGCACAATTCTTCAGTCATACACATATATTACATGAATATACATATATTCATTTCCATATTTTTTTCACCATGAGCTACTACAAGATATTGAATATATTTCCCTGTGCTCTATGGTATAAACATGTTTACCTATTTTGTATATACCTGTCGGTATCTGCACTTCTCGAACTCCCAGTTCATCCCTCCCCACCCCTCTCCCTACATTCAGTTTTAATGTCTGAATACTCATTTTCAAATATTGCTTAGCATTTTAGATGTAATATGGAGTGAAATCTTTTTTTGAGTGTACTTTTTATGGTGAAATTCAATCAGTCATATAGACCATCAATTATATTTAAAATTGTAAAATTGTGAAAATTTTTAACAGTGTGTATAGAAAGAGTGGTGAAGAAATTTCAAAAGGAAGACAGAAAAACATTCTCAGTTAATATAATTACCATAAGAGGGTCTATTAGCTCAATAACTATATAAAGAACATTTTTGAACTAAAATGTTAGCACATGTTTATAAATATTAAAAATAATGAGGTAAAATAAGGTAGAAAAAAGATTATAATTTTAATGTTTATGGTATTGTTTATAAGCTCTATGTCTACTAAACCTTAACCAATAACTGTTATTCATGATATTAAACAAAATTTAAGCACAGTTTTTGATTTTTAGTTATTTAATTTCATTTAGGCTCTAAGGCTTTCCAGTAAAAAGTCCTGCTTGATAATTCTTCACTTCTTGTGAAGAGAAAAGCTCCAAAAACATGTGTGACTACACCTACAATAAATCATCTTTAATTCACATATGATGATATATATAGAAGTATTAAGAAAATATTAAAGAAAAAAGATGTTCCTCCCAAAATGTATTTGCTCTTGTGAAATTATGGACTTTAAAGGAAGCTTCAAGAGGAAATTTTCTTAGAGATCTGAAACTATAAATGTTATCAACCCAAACAAAATCTTGTTGAAATAGTTGCTACTGACTGCCAACTCTTTTCAGTATTTAAAGGTGAAGAATTTTCCAGATTTGTCAGGCTGATCTTGTCCATTTATTCTGTCATTGTAACTCCATAAGAACCAGTAGGCTGCATTTGACATGGTGGTTATTTACAAGATAATAAAAAGCATATTATTTTGAAATGGAGTAATTATAACAGTACCCATTGAACGTCTCACTGAGAGTTCAGTTTCATCTCTGTGTGATGACAAAGGAAGCTTGCTCTCTTCACATGGGCAAATAGGCTGGAAATTCAAGAATGTACTTACAATTGTAACAAGAGTGTCTGGTTGAGAAGTCTGTTGAATATACACTTTAGGGCTAGATTATAAAACCATGAGAAACGGGGATGGACCTTACTTACAGGTATACTTCGGTCTTCAGCCAGTATCTACTTGTTTGGTGTATTTCCTAAAATTTGTAACTCAAATTATAGGGATTTCAACAGTTCCCTAGGAGATCATTTTATGTGCCAGTACATACATCTTTCTTTTTTTCCTCTAATATTCAAGAATAAATCCTCTTTTAAAAAATTTTACCCAAGCAATAATAAGTACTATTCAGGATTTAATGAGCTTGGTTTTCTTCCCTGTGGGGTGGAGAGGCTTGCCTGAATAAACACTCTCTTGGGCGCTGCCAGGATTTATGCAGGGGAGGGAGTGGGGAGAGGAAGCAGCATAACTTCTTTCCTGTGTTCAAGCACCACAGGATTCTGCTTAGCCCCAGGAAGTAACTGCGCTTTATGCTTTCAGGGTGGTGGGAGTTGAGGGAAAGGAAAAAGAGAAACACACACACACACACACACACACACACACACACACACACGGGAAAAAGGAGCATGCACTGTTTTCAGCAAACAGCCATGATTTGACCAAGTGATAGTGATCTAGAAAAAAAAGAAATCTCAGGAACAAATTCTACATAAATATGATATTCTTAATAACCAAGAAAGGAGGCAACGTCAAAGGAATACAGTCTCAAGAATCAGACAATATTACTCTGAAAGCAACTTTACTGATTGGTCACCAAATAAAAAATTACATAATTTCTAAACCTTAATTTTCTTATCATTAAAAATTCAAATAACCCTTCTGGAAGATTGTTTTGAAAGTGAATCCTCAATGACTGGTTTCTTCCCTTCAATCTTTCTCCCCACTTATTTCTTTAGTGAACTACAAAAAAATAAAATAAAGAATAAAAACATGTCTAGAGCATTTCTGGAATATTATCTTGCATCTGATTTAATTACTTATTCACTCTGTTCAATATTTATTTAATGCATTTGGCTCCGGGGAAGGGTTGTTAATACAAAAATAAATAACTCTGTTAGTCCAGAACATGAACACACAAATAAACACAAAATTTTTGTAAACATGGTAAGCTCCACTCTAGAGGATGTAGTTTATGGAGAGAGTTTAAAAAGAACACAGAGGAAAGAAAAACTCCACGTGAGGTGAGTCAGGACTGAGGTGGTAGGTATGAATCTTACTTCACAGAGGCAAGGGAATGTCACACTTGAAATTAAGTTAAATGTTCTCAAGCCTCCTTCTCACTGCACTGAAGGAAAATCCTATTTTAGTCATTATTAGGTGGCCTGTGGCTTCATTAGTCTTTACAGAAGACTTCAATAAATTCTTTTGCTGTGTGTGAAGATGGAACAGATATTATCCATCATTGTTCAAACCCATATAATACTATATTTGGCAATTGGATGCCTTGTGGTAGGCTGAATAATGGTCCCCCAAAGACACCCACATCCTAATCCCTGGTACCAGTGAGTACTGCCTGATATTTCCAAGGGGACTTGCAGATGTGATTAAGTTATGATGGAGAGATTGGCCTCTTTTATCCAGGTGGGTCCTAATGTAATCACAAGGATCCTAATGAGAGGGTGGCAAGATGGTCAGAGGAGGAAGTAGCAGATGAGACAATGAAAGCAAGAATTTGATATGATTTCAGGAAGAGGTCATGAGTCAAAGAATATGCAGGTAGCTTCCAGAAGCTAGAAAATGCACAAGGAAATGGATTTTTCCTAAAGTCTCCAAAAAGAACCAGTCCTGCTAACACATTAGCTCTAACTCAGTGAAATTAATTTCAGACTTTTAGCCTCCAGAACTGTATGAGAAGTTGTGTTATTTCAAGCCACCATGTTTGTGGTAAATTTTTACAGCAGCAAAAGGAAACTAATAGATGTTTTCATCCAAGCTTGGGTTCTGGGACGTTTTGCTAAGGTGGGGAATATGAAAGCTTGGGACACTGGCACATCCTGCTCCAGAAAGTAGAGTGGTGATCTCAGCTTTTGGGTAACCAACCGATGTTTCTTTCTGAGATTAGAAAAATTCTTTCCTCCATGACTGCTACTAACAGTGGTCAATTCCTTCCAGCAAAATTTTCTACTGGGCCTTTACAGAAAATGATAGACATAGGTGGATTGTGGGCTGCAATTAGCCTGTAGGTTTGGTTTTTATCAGTATATATTTAAATTTTTATTTAAGCTTCTGGATATTTCCCATTAAAATGCATATTTATACATTCTTCTGAAAAATTGGAAAATCTGGCAAGTATGGTGTTTCCATGTGAAAACCATGGTTTAGTGTTGTCTCCTTTAGTAAAGGTGTAGTGCCTGTCAGTTAGACATCTACAGTGATTCTGCTTCACTCATTTTGTTACTTGTCAAGCTAACATTGACATCTGAGTTTGTGATCAACACTTAATACTATTAAGATTCAAAAAGAGAGTATCTTCAGTCAGCTGCTGCTTGGGACTCAGCAACCCAGTCTCCCCATGAACAGGGAAAGCAAGAATGGTCTGGGGAGTTCAAGATGTGATGGAAATAAAAATGATGTGAACAAAATCAATCATAAAAATAAACAATAAATTATTTTGCAATAAATGCAGAAACAGTGACATTTGCATTTGGTCTTAAAGGATAAAAAAAAAAAAAAAAGAGTTAGTGACAAGATGGTAGATTACCATGAACTGATCCAAACCCTGAGATGCCTTAGAAGTAAGAGGAATATGGGGTCCTGAAGAATTTAAGGCTGAAGTTCTTGGGAGGAGCCAGAGGGCCTCCTGATCTGGGGAGGACAGAAATAATAGCTTCATTGGTGGAAGGCTGGATGCGATGGTCAGAGGATGAGTTGAAGGGCAGGCTTGGAATAAGACTGGTTGTATTTTTCCTTTCTACTGCATTCTCTGGATCATTGATGATTATTGTCTGTCTCAACAGCAGAGTGAGACAGAATCTGTTAAAGGCAACTGCATTGGAGATACATTTAGTTTTGATTTAATGGAGGATATGTGTTTGGTTTGTTGTCACGTCTCTGTACAGTTATTTCTAGCTTCCCTAATAATAGAATGGCTACATTAGAAAGCTGAGAATTGTTTCTAGGGTATCCGTGACATGCTGTAGAATATCTTATTGTATATAAATGTGCATTATCCCACTTACTGGACTGATGGGAAAGCCCAAATGGCTCAAGGAATTATAGAAAACAGTACTAATCTTTATTGACCCATTTGGTTGTTTCTGTTTGTGTCTCTATGCCTGGTTAGATTTGAGATTTTTTTTTTTAAGTAAATAGGAAAAACACACACAAACAAAATCCCCATGAATTAGTGTTTATGCTCTCAGAGCTGCTTCTAGTGCAGGTGGTACATTAAGGAATGACTTCCTTTGCTACTGGGGGATCAGCCCTGAGCCAGAATGCAAGGTGTGTGAGCACCGAGGAGATTAAATTTTCATTCCCACATTGTCCTGTCACCAGAGCCTACTGTCCAGGGCACAACATGACAATTTTGTGCAGTGACCCTGCAGAGAACAGGTGACTGTCTTGTGAATTTGGTTCACAGAAATTACTCTTTTCCTGGATAAAGACAGACAAAGTCAAACAGAACATTTCATCAGAAACACGGAGCTGGTTGCTGGTGTACAAAGTGACAGGACAGCACATTCTCACTGAGGACGCCTTAGTTTACTCACATTGGATAGAAAAGCTTTTCCCAAGTTACCATAAATTTATAATATATATTATAGGAATAAACAGAAGTATAGCAACTGATCATGGTTTAAATGACTGCTTTGTATAAAGTTATTTAAAAATAGATATTGTAATAATTATTATCTCTTGTCATCATTTTGCTTCTTGGTGTCAGTATTTAAAACAAAGAAAGGAGTTCAAATTATTCTTAGGGAGGTGCCCCATTTTTTGTGAGATTCAAGATATCTGTCTACATGAACAGTATTCCATGACTGTTTTATACTCCAAACCAAACTTGAAAAAATATATGTTTTTTTAAAGCATGAAAACAAATGCTTCAAGTTCCTTCTTTGTTTCCAGTGCAGTTCAGATCTCTATTTGGAGAGTTCATTAATTGTCTAGCAACGGTAATGGACAGTTAAGTGGAATGTGGAAATGATTTTCAACATCTTTCCTAGATCGGTTCCCTATTTTAATACAGAACAGGTTTCTGTGAGTTTATATGCAGTTTAAAAAATAGTTATGGTCATTGTTGTAGTCAAGCAAAGGTAAAAGTCTGTCTAAAACCTCAAGAGGCAAAGAACACCAGCAAAATTCTGCAAATATACTTGAATTTCCCTTTTTCATCTTTTCAGAAATAACAATTATAAGGAAAGTTTTGTACATTAACAGAACAGAAAATTTTTTGCTTTGTTTTGTTTTCCCCACGTCATTCTTTCCAGGTTTTATAAAGGAATACAACGTTAAGTTTCCTTTACAAGAAAGTAAACAACATGGTCTCTTCAAATTTTGCACCTTTGGACATAAGTATCTGGCTGTTGTCCTACTGTTTTCTTATTTTGATTGAGTCCAGCTCCCTAAGCTGAATGTGTGTCTGATGTGTATCTGATGAGCCAGATGCTGTGATGATGATAATGACTGAGGAACGGAGTGAAAGAACAGATCCATCTCCAACTGTTCAGCCTGAGGGATGGTGAATGCCAACAGGGTCCGACTCGGAATCCAGGGAAAACTCACATATCTCGATTGCAATGTTTAAAAGGATCTACCTTTCAGAAACCCTGGGATATTGTATGAAAACTTGCTGGGGCCTCTTTCTACATTAGCAAGATTTGACTTTTCTGAGCAACATTCATCAGACCTGATAGGAAGTCTGCCAGGCCAAATGTTCTAGCATTAAAAGTACCAATGTTTTCTCTGTAGATACAATTGTGTTAAGTTTGTGTGGTGGTGTTCCTGCAAGGAAATTACGTGTCTTGTGTGATCCTTCTCTGATCCATCACAAAGTCCAGGCTCCGGAGACACACTGGGATGCTGTTGTGAGTTTCTGCCAACTGCTTCTTCATCTAAGATACTGAGTGTCCACACAGGATATTTAGGAGAGTTAAAAATAATTAGAAGACCTGACATTTACCTTTGAGGATAATTGCATTTAATGGAGGAGACAAAGGGTTATGTGCCATTTACTTTTGCTCAGATTCGTCTCCAGTGCCCTTTCTCCCATTCTCTGTGAGTCAGGCAATTACCCACGCTTCACTGTTCAATTCAAATGCCACCACATCGTGATGGCTTCACTGTTCTTTCAGTGAAGAATTCAGCAAGAATCCATTTCTCCCTCTTCTCCCTTCCTACAGTGCAGCGCACACCTCTAATTGAACTCTTCGTTCTACTCTGTATAACCGATTACACATTAGGAGTTCCCTGAGGACAGGAAACACATATTGTGTAGCCTTGCTGAACGTTCTAAATGCTTGAAAGCCTTGGTGACTAATGCTGGGGAAAAAAAAAATCCTTAGAATTAATTTCTAATTTTGCTTCTTGCCTAGCTCATGAAAATGGAATAAAAACTAATAAAAAATATAATAGAGATTTTTAATCTTTTCTCACTGTTGAGAGGTTTTCCTGAAGAAGCCAAGCTCTCTCACTTTCTCCAAGAATACCTCCTGGACACACGTGCTTTCCTGGGGCACACAGATATGAGTGTATAGCCCATCTCTGGGCTTTCTTGAACTAGAGAAAAAGCACCTGTACCCAGCATCCTGTCATTCTGATACCCTGCCCAAATCTGGACAGCAGCTGGGGAATGAATCATTGCCCAGAGCACGAAGCTGTGAGGATACAAGGCAATTGCAAAAACATTTTGGATTTTCCCAACAGCTGTAATCCAGAGCTGTTCTTCCTTCTGGCTGTTCTACTTTATTTTGACCTGCAAAAGTCACCGACGAGTTCTGTCTGCTCTCAAATCTTCCTAATCCTTCTTTGGCAGCTTCCAGTGATGGTAAATGTATGTGTTTGTGTAAACATGAGCTTTCATCTGTGCTTTAAAAAATTATCCGTAAACATATGTTAATATCGCTGAGCAGTGGTTGTGTACATTTGCAAATAAGGATGGCAGGAACACACACATGTTTTTAAAGGAGTTACAGATCACTCTTAGAGCTACAAACTTTATAATGGGGAAGAATGGAAATGGTAGAGAGCTGAAATTATTGGATAATTGGATATGAGTCGTGAATTCAAACTTCATGGAGAAAGAAAGTCTTGAGCACAGTTTTGAAGAAAGAATTAAATAAGGTAAATGTGCCAGAGAGCAATCCATTGATAAAGATGCCTTCATTGATTCATTAAATGTCTGTGATCTGATATCACGTTCAATGCCATGGACTTTCTAAAAGGCTGTGGTTGCGATCAGCCCGTGCCCAAACCTGCTGGCTTGCTCTAGCTTGGAGAAGCAGGAAGCCCTAAAATGTGAACCTTGATTTTTGTCAGATAGAAGGAGGAAAGACACTGAGGATAACCAGGAAGGATCCCACTCTTCACTGCATATCACAATTATTTTTTCTGCCCCAAACCGTGAGAGTATGCAGAGAGAGTCTTTCTCTGTAGATGTTCTCAGAGAAAACTGCTCAGATGTACTCAGAAAAATTTGGCACACTCTGCTAAATGGGCTTAGCAGGGCTCCCATGAATACATGATGGGAAGATTAATTCCTGTATTTTGCCAGGGAGGATCCAGGAACCATTTCCTCCTGTGACCAAAGGGATTTCTGGCTTTCTTGGCTGAGAATTGAAAAGATTTTAAATTATGCAGAGGCTCTGGTAGGGCAGAATACTTTTCTTGTCATTGGACTGTCTTTTGTATGATTAAATTAGGATCGCTTCGGAGTTTGGAAAGCAAAAGACCAATTGCCAAATAAAACAAACTAGATGTGTTCAGATGTTAATGGTTGACTGGAAAATGGCTTTATCTTTCTCAATGACTGGTCTTCTTTTTTTTTTTTTCCTTTAACCATATGGAAATATAATTCAGCTGGATTGTCCATTAGGAATTACAAATTTCAAGTGTAAGAACAAAATTCTACCTATATAATACACCATGCTTCGCTGACAAAGGAATCTGTTTTGTTTTACAAATAAGAGAACTGGGAGAAAAAAATAAGCCATAGGAAGTACAATGAAAAAGTTTAATATTAACTGGTGGTGGTCAGCATTGGATGTAACCATTTTTTTCAGAAATAAATGATCCAAATGATTTGTTTTTTCCCATTAAATGTAACAAGAAGTGTTTGAACAGTTGCTAGGAAAAACGCTTTATTAAATGCACTTTGGAAAGTTCAGCCACAACTTTCTCACCCTTTTCCCAGCCAGTATCAAAGTCTCACTCTGTTGTCTCAGTTTAATGCTTTTTTTTTTTTCCTATCTGGTCGTTGAAAAAGGCATCTCGTGCTTTAACTCACTCTGAGGTCAGCCCATGATTCACACTCCTGCCAGAGGAGGCCCTCAGTGCAGATCTGAGCAGACCATGCCTTTGCCTAAGGTTTTCTTTTGAGTCACATGCAAAATCCCACCTGGTTGAATCAATGTCAAAGTTATCACTTTAAGTTCTGCTACTCACTGTATCACGCATTTTGTTCCATCAACAAATACTTATACAGAGCACCTAGTTAGTGTACCATACATTTCTAGAGTGCCTGGCTAACCAGACCCACCCTCTGTTCCTGTCCAGCTCATATCTCAGGGTCCTTTGTTCTCTGAGCTCCTCTTATTCCCTGAATCGGTATCCCTGGTAACTTCTTTGTCTTTCCTACCATCACTTGGCCAAGTCCTTCTCACACAACACATCTTCCAAGAGGTCTTGCTCCTATGCTCTATCAATGTAACGGAGCTGGACTACAGATCCTAAAATCCCCTTCCCTGTCCTGTTCCAAGTTAGGGTTGAGAGCAGGGAAATTTGTATGAGATTTGGAAGGTGGAAATGAGGCAGGAGCCATTTTTAGGCTCTGAAGTCAGAGTGGGCAGTGTGGCAGCCCCACACCTGCCAATGACCCTCTGGCTTGCCTGTCAGGGTGGGTGGCACCTGGGCCTGCAGCTGGACCAGCTCCCACCAGCCTCTCCTTCAGCTTCCCTGAGTCCTGGGCATGTGTATTTCTGTAGCAAGAGATGCTAGCTTCTTCTGCATATCTCTTGCATCACTGAGGTTGGAAACAGTTCCAGTTTCTCCTATGGGGTCTGGTCTGTTCTCATAAATTCTATTTTGCTCTCTGGATTCCAGTTAGGCATTGCTCTCCCCACCTTACGTCCATCTTTCTGTCTTGAATTGACCTACTGTCACCATTTCAGACTTGACACTAAAGTCAGATGTAAAAGTCTTGCATAGACTTCAACCAGCAACCAGACTTGTGTAAACTTTAATTCCTGTCCTGGATCTCTCATTCAGTGCCACTCACAGTGATTCTGATTAAAACCAGAGTGATACAGAAGTTGTTATCAGAAATGGGGTGTCACTGTAACATAACTATAAAATGTATGACATATGCTTTCAGACTAGGCAACAGAAAAATACCTGGAAGGGCGCTGAGGCTATGGTTAGTGGAAGCCTGATGGGCATCCAGGAGACTGTTGGTGAGGCTCAAAGGCAAGAAGAAAAGTGTTACTGGGACTTGGAGGAAAGGAGAACTTTGTTATATATTGGGGGGGGTGGCATTTAGTGGAACTGTTATCTGTTATAACATAGAAAATAGAAACTATACCTAAAAAGCTGATGGAGCTGATGAAGGGAATTTTTTTGCAGAATGTTTGAAGTGTTGTCAACTGAAATAAATGAGCAGCCTAAAAATTAAGAGTTATGTTTTATCGGGTGGGAGGGCTCAAACCAGGATGGTAGCCTCCCAGATCTCTCTGATGGACTGCTCCCAAGAGGTAGGGGAGGAGCTAGGATATAGAGGAGCTTTACAGCAAAGACCAGGTAGTTGGAACAATAAAAGATTATTTGTTATCTAAAGAAAACCAGGCATCTCAAGTTAAAGAATTTAGTGCTTTTCTGTGTATGGGAGGAAGCAAACATTTGGGCTCATTGAATTCATTCCTTTGACAAGCCCCTAGCTATCCAGGGCCAGTGTCCTGTCCTTTCTTATTCTGAGCCCCTCAGGGTGCACCATTGTGAGTGGCTGCAGAGGCCAGGCTGCAGGCCTGTCCTCACTGGGGGGTGGTGGCAGCCGCTGATAACTTGATGGCTTCAGCATTCTTTGTTTACTGATATGGTTTGCAGTATTTTTCCTTCACAGTATCAACTGGTTTCTTTTAGCTGCATCTCATAAACTACAGTTAACAGAAAGATGAACTAAGGAGGTTTTTAAAGCAGAAATTAGAAAATATATAAGGATCTAAGACTTGCTGAATTTGATAATAAAATTATTTCATATCCTCCTTCTCCCAAGCAAAATATACTCCACTTAAAAAAAGGCCTAAGGGCCAAGATCAAGTCCAGACTGCAGTCTGGAAAATGTGGCCTCTGGGCAGGTCACGCCTGAGGTCAAGGGTGTGATTGTAAATCTTCTGTGATGACTTCAGAAAGATTTAAATCGGTGATTCATAGACCCTTTGAGATAGAAAAAAAGACAAAAAACAGAATTCTAAAGGTTAAGGATGTGCCTTGCAAATCCTCTCTACTAAGTAATGAGCTTCTAAGAATCTTAAGGGTGTTGTCTCACAGCAGCCTCAGGAGAACCCAAAGGAGAGAAAGGCTGACTTTAAAAATCATTCAGAAGTGTGACCTTTGCCCAATGAAATGTAATATAACTTCATATGTCAATAGACAAAGCAAAACAGAATGTTAAAAGAATTCTATTATCTTGGACTAAAATGTACAGAAGCAGTATAAAATGAAATGAGATTTGAAAACCCCATTGTTTTGCAGATAAGAGTTAAACTGAGGAAACTATCTCAGAATGTAATCAGACTTTGAAAGCTGCTCGAAGAAGAGCTACATTTAAGGAGAAGGAAGACTGATTCAGAGCAGAACTAGAAGACTGAAGGGCAGAGTTAAGAGTACGGAATACAATGCCCACAGTTGTTGTTCTGAGCCCAGAATAAAGAAGTAACAACGTGGACCCTCCCTGTTAGAGGTCAGAATTGCTATAGACCAGTTACTGTTTTTTCCTCTTCCTTTTCCCACTTTTTGAATGAGATGAAGGCTAATGGATGTCTCAGTGGTGTGGGAACTGCACACGGCTAAGGGCATGTGAAGGAAAAATACCGCAAACCACACCAGTAAACAAAGAATGCTGAAGCCATCAAGTCTGGTTTTCTTTAGATAACAAGTAATCTTTTAATGTTCCAACTACCTGGTCTTTGTTGTAAAGCCCCTATATATCCTAGCTCCTCCCCTACCTCTTGGGAGCAGTCCCTCCGGGAGATCTGAGAGGCTGTCATCCCAGCTCAAGTCCTCCCACCAAATAAAACATAACTCTCAACTTTTAGGCCACACATTTATTTCAGTCAACACAGGTACCCTAGGACTCCCCCACTGTTGTATATTTTGTAGGAGAGGTGGGGTGGAGGAGAAAACTTGCCTTTTATATCACTAGTCTTCATACTGAAATGAACTTATGGAAACACATCTAAAGAGCTTTATCCATTTCTGGACCTGATGACAAGGTCCTAGACCTTGAGCCTGAGCTGCATGTTGTTAATGGGATGAGGATTTTGAGGGGGGGTCCTTAAGGAAGGGACAGACTTTATATATTGCAGAAGGGCAGGCTGTGGCAGTCTTAGCAGATTCTGACAGTTCTTATATTCAGAGATGGGGTGTGTGTCCTCACTGAATTCATATGAGTTTATGACTGCGTTAACTAATGGAGAATGGTGCAAGATACAGCACGTGACTTCTAAGGTGTGATCAGAAAGGTCCAAACAGCTTCCTCCTGGTTCTCTTGGGATGTTCTCTCTCAAAATGATAGCTGCTGAGACCTCCTGAGAACCCAGAAACAATTCTGTAGGAACTCCAGGCCCAGAATAGGTGCTCCAGTCAACAGGCACAACTGACCTCAGCCTTTAATCCCATCTGTGGTGGTTCTCATCCTCAGAATTTCAAGTCTTCTTAGACCAGACTCAGGAGATCATGGAATGACAGCAAGCCGTCCCACTAAGCTCTGTCCAAATTCCTAGCCTGCAGAATCCGTCAGTATGAGTCAATGGTAGTTACCTAATGTAATGCCACTGAGCCACTTGTGGCTTGCTACACAAAAATATTAGCTCGAATACTTACTTTTTTATACCAACTCAGGCTTGGTTAGATAATGCCCTTCTCAGTCTTCACATTTAATTTTGCAACCCATTCTTTATGCTTACTTTACTGTGTTGCAATTTATAGGCTTACACCTGTCGCATGTATATAATATATATGCTGATGTCTATTAGTGGAAAGTAGTTGCTCAAATACTGCTACTGTTTGATGAAAAATTCAACATAACTACAAATAGTTTCAACCCTAAATACTGGTCACTCCACTTAACAACTTCAAAGACTCAGTTCATGTATGAACTGTACATTTCTGTTATGACTTCAGAAAGATTTAAATTTGTGACTCATAGACCCTTTGAGTTAATGAGCTCATGCATGGCATTATTCTGCTTTGAGTTCTCACTTCAACAGTAATTAAATAGAAAATCTTTGAGTCAGGCAAATGTATCTAAGTATTAAACTGAACACAGTTCTGCTCTGAGCACTACTGTCTTAAACTACTGTCTTAACAAGACTTAACAATTTACCACATTCTCCCCTGATCGGTGGCTTATTTCTTCTCTAACATAGGCTAAGAATTCCGAATTTATGAGAGATGAGCAGTGAGGCCATGCTGCTTCTGGAATGCAGGCTTCTGCCTTTGTCCAGTAGGAGAGGTGATATGGTGTCCTCCCCGCATCCATTCATCAGAACCCCCACAAATACATTCTGCGGGAGAAGATTCCTTAACATTCACAACATGGTGTTTCTGAGGTTGGGCTTTGGAGTCAGAAAGACCATGGTCCCCATTCACCATCTGCCTCTCTGAACTAACTATGTGAAACAATCTAAGCCTCATTTCCTTACCTGTTAATGAGGATAGTAAGAAGTGTAGCCCATGGGGTTGTGGTTACACATAAAATGAGATAATGCACATAAGATATTTGGTGCATTAATAAATATTAGCTATTATTGAGACAGTGTGGAAGGGAGCAGGGCACAGTCATTCAGGAATGACAGCAATTAATACCAAAGTGGTGGAAGATTCAACCCCCAGTTGGCCTTGAGGGTTAAGATGGTGGAAGGTTTGACTTCTAGTAGACCTTGAGCTTCATTATATGCTCATTGTAACATATTAGCGTGATAAGTAACATGCCCGCAGGCGCCATGACAGCCCCAAGGAAAAAGGCCAAAGAGTGGGCTGTGGCCCAATTCCTGGGAGTCCCAGCCCCTTCCCCAGGGGAGCTGGAATGGCCCAACTTGTAGATGTGTGAAGCTACCGAGCCCACAAAAACTGGCAACACCATGCCTGGCCACCCCTTTTTTTCTCCTTTCTCTTCGGAGACGGCCCGCACTCTGTCTATGGAGTGTGTACCTACTTTACTTTAACCTGAACACCCAACTTCCACACCTCTTTCCTTACCTTTCTCTTGCTTTTTGAAACAGCCTACGCTCTATGCAGTATGTATCTCTCTAAATAAATCTACCTTTACTCAACTGTGGCTTGTGCTTGAATTCTTTCCTGCATGAAGCCAAGGACCCACACTTGGTGGGGCACGTCCCAGGGTCGCACCAAGACCTGGGACACAGCCCTCCTCATCTCCTACATCTGCTTTTCCTGCATCATTGTCATCTCCAAGCCAGTTGCCACAGGCTTAGCATCAAGTCTCTGCAGCAGCCTCTTTACCCTTAGTCCTAAAAATCGGGTTGCTGCTTCTTTTCCAGTCTCAGTTTGTCCTTTTTCTGGGCCCCTCATTTGTCTTGAGTTGTTTTTCTTCTTTTTTTTTTTTTATTTCTTGGTAGCCAGACGTCCACTGGTACCCTTTCCCAGGACTCTGAGTTGGACTTTTGCTCATCATTCTTCCACCAACGCCTTGGAACCCTGCTCTGAATCACAGTCATGAAGATGTGGTTGTTACCTGGTGCTCAGCCACCTTGATGGTAACTAATTTGAAGTCTTTGAGCTCCACAGATTTTATCTGATCCCTGACATTTTCCTTTTCTACTGTTCATACCCAGCTTCTTATCCACTGCCTGGTTGGATCCTGGAGAGTGTTACATACTTTTAAATTCTGTCTCAACTGCCAGATTGAAACTTCTCAATTAGAATTATCTTCCCCAATATGGCGGTCAGTCATCAACCGTTCTCAGTTACATCCTAAGATGATGCAATATATAGTATCTCTGCAGAAACATATATCTCTTGTCTCAGGCCAGGATTAGTTCTAGAAAAAGTGAAGAGAATTGGGCCTATAGAAAAGGAGCAAATTTTCTCAGCCATGGGGTAGGCAGAAAACAGAGAGGCTTTGCTGGAAAGCAATGGCCTGATTAAGATTGTGGGAGTGTGAAATGGAAAGGGAGAAAAAATATTTGAGAGATTAAATACAAAATATCATGACAGAAAGGCATGGAGGAACTTGAGACACAAACCATTCCAAGGGTCACTGGATAAGTGGTGTACCACTATTAGAACAAGAAGTTGAAAAAAAGGAAGTGGCATGACTATCAATTCATTGAGAGAGGTAGAATTTGGGATCATGGAGGAGCAACCTGCTGGAGTTTTTTTAGTAAGAAGCTCAAAATACATTGTTAGAATTCATAGGACACTTCAGGGTAGGGTGTAAAGTTCCAGAACTCAATCGCGCATCAGCAGAGGGGGAGCTGTGTGAATGAGTGAGGAAAAGGAGCAATATTAGGTGAGCATGTTGGTAGGCTGAACGTACCTGAGGAAAACACGAGAAAATGAACCAATGAAAAAAACTTGGAAGGAGCTGTTCAAGACTGAAGGAGAGCAAGGAGTGTGTATTCATAGGAATGTCTAAGGAAGTGGATTTCAAAAGAATGGATTATCAGTAGTAACCAAGGCAGCAGAAAGGTCGAGGAGGATGAAGTAGAGAAATCACTACTGAATTTTAAACAAGATAAATGGTGTCAGCCAAGAGAGCAGTTCCAGTACACCTATGAGGATTAAAGCCAGCTTTCATATGATTAAAAAGGTCATGAAAAATTAAACAGTAAAAATTGTATTTCTAGCATCCTGAATCATTCATCTTAATGCACTCCTACAGTCACTGACTCTTGAAGTTCCTAGAAACTTTTGAGATCTCATAGTTCAACATCTCAGAGTGAAATATCTCGGGAGCTGGTTAAGTTTAAAACCTCTGTACTTTAACTTCCAAGGACTTTTTGGGAATTCACTCTCAGGAGATAATTTATTCATTTGTTAAAAGAATAACTCGATGACACATCGAGTTGGTATGTGGGTGCCTTGGTGTTGTTTTGCCCATGTGTGAGCTCTGAGTGTCTGTATAGCTGTGGTTCTTTAGGATCAGAAGTTGACTTCTTTTTCTCTTCCTCCTCCTTCTTTTTCTTTGGTAAGATTTATAACGTTGTTTTTGTGGCTCAAGAGTCCAGCAAGTGGGATACTAATAAGGGGATCTGTCCCAGGTCAGGATGCTAAGTGTCTTGCTAAAAATCCGCTTTGGCAGTTTCAAGCAAGATAATCATTCCACTTCTGTCTTTCTCACCCTTTGCATTTCTGAATCTGAATTTCTTATTCTTTTACCTCGTTGATATGATCATCTGTGCTGGAATAATTTCATTTTTTGTATTTTCCTGTGATGGCAGAAGCATGGAGGATAATGGTGCTCAACTTGTTTTAAAAGCCCTTGAAATGAGAATATAGGAAAAGATGGCTGTAGACCTTGAGGATCAATAATACTGATTCATTTAAAAACCTTTCCAAGGAGTACTTCTGAAAGGCAGAGCCAGCACTGGAAACTAATTTTATTTTTACACTCTACTGTTAAGATGGAAGCATTCTCTTTAATTAATACCATTTTAGTATCATCATTATGCCTGGATATGAGAAATTCTCACAAATGCTGTAGTTAATCATGAAGGTTGGAAATCAGCTCTGTGTAATTTTGTCATGTTGATTCTCAAATGACATCATTTCTTTTATAAAATAAAGTTTAAATTCTAATGTATATTTTAAGGAAGAACAAATATCCCTAAGCCTAGAGTATTTTAGACTGCTGTTTGACATAACCACCAACAATCAACTGTTTATAAGTTTATTTCTTCGGTACGTATTGTTGAATTCAAATGACAAAAGTTTGTGTTTATAACTAAAAAAAAAAAAAAAAAAACCACAAAAAAACCAGATAACAAATGTTGGTGACCATGGGGAGAAATTGGACCCTTTGTACCCTGCTGGTGAGAAGGTAAGATTGTTTAGCCATTATGGAAGGTAGTTTGGCAGTTCCTCAAAAGGTTAAACTCAGGGACCCAGCAATCTCACCCTTAGGTGTCTACTGAAAAGAACTGTTAATTGTAACAAAAACTTGTACACACACGTTCACAGCAGCACTGTTCACGATAGTCAGAAAGCAGAAGCAAGCCCAGGTGTCCATGGGCAGATGAACGGATAAACAAATTTTGATGTACCCGTACAATGGCATATTACTCGGTAGTAAAAGGGCTGAATACTGACACGCTGTAGCATGGATGAACTTCAAAAACATTATTCTAGGTGAAAGAAGACAGACATGAAAGGTCCCATATCATATAATTCAATTTGTGCGAAATATCCAGATAGGTAGATCCAGGAGTAAGAAAGCAGATAGGCGGTTGGCAGGAGCTGATGGGAGAGAGAGAACTGAAGAGTAACTACTTAATAACTACGGAGACTTATTCTGGTATGATGGAAACGCTTCGGGACTAGAGAGTGGTTACGGTTGCCCAGCATTGTGAATGTACTAAGTGTCACTGAATTGTGCCCTTTAATAGTTAATTTTACATCACATGAATTTTACCTCAATAAAAAAAAAGCTTGTGTTTGTATAAATAACTGTTTAACTTGAAGATTTAGGCAATTTTTCCCAGCATATTATATCGTGTGCAGTTTTATTTGCACCTTATAGAGTTAATTGTAAGTTTCTACATCACAAAGGAAGATGACGAGCCAAGGTTTCTAGTTCCCACTTTTGGAATTTCCATCAGAGGTGTGCCCTGTTTTAAACCATATCCAGTAATTAAAACAGACATTGGAAAACAGATTACTGTGGGCTTATTCACTTTCCGACATATTTTTTAAACTGTAAATTTGACTTGCTCAGAACAATTTAAAATATTGGATTGCTCCAGTCTTTAAAGTTGGAAGTTATTTTCTAAAATGTAATTTGCAGACGTTTCCACAGACATTTCAGGGACATCCCTTTGCCAGCAAAATTTCACAACAGTCTCCAAAAATTTAATTTTCTTTGTCATCCAACTGGAGAAGTAGTTTACCTGACTTGCTTGGTTCTAGTAAGCATTGAAGGGAGACACACTTGGGCATCATCCACTGGTGATTTGTGGCGAAGTGGAATATTACGATGACAAGTACAACAGAGTCCTTACGCACCACTCACTTGGTTGCATTTTATTAGCAGAAAAATATTTTGAGGTTGCCTGTGCACCACTGCATACTATTACAGCTGGTTCCTATTAAATATAATAATTTGGTTTTCCTCTTTGGGACATTTCTTCCTGAGGCCCAAATCTTTGGTCATGGAATTGAGTGGGGACAAATGGACAGATATAGACAGTCTCCCTTGAGTAACTTGTTTCTGTTAGAAATGTATGACTGAATTCTTTGTTTCATTTTAATCCTTCTATTTGGTAGATATTTTGTAGAATGAGAATAATTGCTACTGATGGCACCATTAAGCAAAATGTAATTGGCTAAGGATTAAATTTTTTTTTCTTTCACTCAGTTTTAACCTCTGAGGCCACAGAAATCCATAGTTAAATATTTCAGGATATCTTAAAAGATAGAAAGTATGGAGCTATATATATATACATATAGACAGGTGTTTATGTCACTTTTCTTCATGAAAATAAATTTCCTTTCCACACCACTAAAATAGAGTGCATGTCCACTGGTGACTGGAAAATGCTACCTAATATTGCTACCACAGATGTGTACATCATTTTAATCATAGAATAAGGCCATGTTTCATTAATGATGATTATACATGCCCTTCTATTCAGAAAAGGAATCCCTTTGCATACTTTATTTGTATAAATATGTGCACTCAGCAAAAGGCTTATCTTTCTATCTTCTTTAGTTATAACTCAGTTCCTCAGGATGGTACTATCTGAATACGGCCATGTGTTAATTCTAAAGTTATAAATCCACTGCCATTTTCAAATAGTAGCAGCAAATTATACATAAATTGGAAGTGCAAAATCATTACCAAAATCTGTTTAAAATTTGGATAGCAGACATTGCCTTGGAGGTCCAAAGAATAGAACAGAAATACACTTAAACAACTCCAATATTTTAGCTACTTATATGCATGGCAACCCAACGAACCATGCAAAGATTCACATATCTGAGGATCAGAATAAACCAGAAGCTAAACATAACACTGTGATGCTGTTTTTACATTTAAGCACTTGAAAATAAAAGTATTGCACGGCAGCAAGAATGCATGGCAATTTAGTCATCTTCCTACTGTCCTTTTCAGGTCAGATCAGGACTTTATAACAGAGTATTCATTTGTATTATGGACTTCATATGTTTCTGATCTTGAAAAAGAAGTGAGAGTATCTGAGATAATTTTTTAAAAGTATTGTATTGGGAAAATAAAAAAAAATAGAAAGTCTAATTTGGAAAGGAGAAAGATGAAAAGAGGCAATCAGTTTTCTTTTAATTTCTTAATTTTATAGTGTCTACTGTAGGTAAGACACTGCTCTCCTTGGCTAGGTCCAATCATAAACTCATTGCACTTTTTTTCGAGAAGATTAGTCTTTTTCCCCATGTGTGCATGCAGACATGCACATAAAGGGAGTGACTTGGGTATAAAAATAACTGTAGTGCAAGATGGAATCACATTTTAAGGAAATTTGGAGGAAACCAGTGATAGCTGATTGAAGAAAGCCTTTCTGGAAGGGTAAGATTTGCATTTGGTAAGTGATGTTTAGGAAAAGGGTGTGGAGGGTGGAACCTGAATCCATCCTGCTTGCTGCTGTAACCCAAATGAGAACAGGTCCCTGGAACAGGGAAGAGCTCAAAACATAATTTTTTCAAGTAAAAGAACATCAGGCCAAAATGGCGGGAGCGATTAGGGGGTGACTGTAGGTACAAGGAACAGCATAAAACAGGCAACAGGGAATAAACAAAGAATTTGGGGAAACAGTGGTCCATCCAGTTTTTCTGGGATTTTATGGATGCTAATAAAAATGAAAACTAGTATTTATCAAGCACCTGATTTTCCAGGTTTTGTATATTACCTCAGCTCTTCATTTTGCAGGTGAGGAAACTGAGGGTTAAGTTACTGTAGGTGAAAACATGGTAAGTGCTAGGTTCTATTTCTGGTAATGGTCAGGTGACCTTCTATCAGACCAAGTGCTCCACAGATAACAATTATGAATCCAGAATAACCTGTGAAAAGCAAACTGACAAATATACAGCATTAATCAAAGCAAGGACAGATGTTGACACTTAGAAAAAGGTAAGAGATTGGGTAACTCTCTGCTGTTAGGTTCAGATCTTTAGGAAATAAGGGAAGAGCACAGGGAAAGGTGACTATATGGGGAAATATGGAAGTCAATGTTTTCCTATTAAGTTCTTTAAAAATACATATGATGATTTAAAGCAAAAACTGTAATATCATATTGGGCGGTTTGTAAACTCTATAGATCTGATTTGTATGACAAATACAGAGAGTAAAGGATTTAAATGGCAGCAGGATTTCTAAATTTCTTATGTATAAAGACAATATTTTGTGTGTGATGTTCCTAACTTTTTATAACTAAACTTTTTATTTTGAGATACTTGTAGATTCATAGGCAGTTGTAAGAAATAATTCAGAGAGATCTGGTGCACACTTTATTGACTTATGCAATGGATTATCATGAGCAGGTTGATTCCTTAGTTGTCCTTTTATAGCCACACTGATTTCCCCACTTCTGTCCCCACTTTAACTCCTGACAACCATTAATCTGTTATCCATTTCTAGAATTGTGTCATGTCAAGAATGGTTACAAATGAAATCACGTGGTGCGTAATCTTTTGGGACTGGCTTTTTTCACTCGGTATTCTTCGGCGTTTCATCCAAAGTGTTTGTGCATCTCCAGTTTGATCATTTTTATTGGTGAACAATATTCAATGGCCTGGATGTACCATGTTTTACTTAATCATTCACTTGCTGCAGGACATCTGGCTTGTTTCCAGTTGTTGGCTATCACAAATAAAGCTAGACTGATCACTCAGGTACTGGTTTGGAGTGATTGTAAATCTCCATTTCTCAGAGAAAAATATACCCAGGAGTACAGTTTTGAAGTTATATACTATGTACAGGTTCAGCTTTTAAAGGAACTGCCAAACTGATTTCCAGACCGGATGTGCAGTTTAACCTTCCCACCAGCGACACATGAGTGATCCATTTCCCCACATCCTTGCCATCATTTGGGCTTGTCACTCGTCTCGATTCCAGCCAGTCTGATCGGTGTGCACAGCTCATAGTGGGGTTTTTGTGTATTTCCCTAGTAGCTAGCAATGCTGCACATTTTTCATATGCAGATTTTCCATCTGCGTATCCCTTTCTATGGTGAAATATCGCTTCATCTTTTACAGGCTTTCTAATTGGATTTTTTGTCTTTTACTGTTGAATTTGGAAAGTATATCTATTCCCTCTTCCTGGAAGTCAAAGCCTGTGATATTTTCAACGCATCATTGTGTACAACTAGCTGCACATATTTAAAGCACACAGCTTACTACGTTTTTATTGACATATACACCTGTTACATTGACAAATTGATCCTGATTTTATATGGACATGGCAAGGACCTAAAATAGCTAAAACAATTTTGAAAAATAACAGTTGGTGGAATTTCTATCTTTAAGACTGACTATAAGAATTTAGTACTTAAAATTCAGTTGTCACCATATTGTGGTATTAAAATAAAGACTAAATAATTGATGGGATAGGAGAGAGTGTGCCTGGAAATAGATTCATGCATATATATATATATGTTATTCCATTTCATCACAATGATAACACAGCAATCCAGCTGGGAAAGGAAAGTTTTTTCAATAATTTGTGCTGACCAACTGATAGGCCCACAGAAAATAGTAATCTTCAACTTCTAGTTTACCCTTTATTTAAAAATTAATTCCAGATGGCACATAAAATGCTATTAAATAATGAAAATCAAAGGACAGCAGAAGAGATTAGTCTATGTAGAACATTTATGGATGGTTCTCTTAGTAGCTGAGGTAAAAGGTAATAAGAAATTGCAAAGAGGGAGAATCTCTGAGCATCTGTGTAGGGTGGGTGGAGGGAGGGAGCTAAGGAGTGAAATTTATCAAATGTAACTGTGACTTTGTCACTGGGTAGCAAAGGGGTTGTGAACATCTCAATGGAAATAAGGAAAGAGGACATAGAAATAAAAGCCATGTGTTCCCATTGGATAAGTCATAAATACCTAAAATGTTAAGAAGGGTTGTGACCAATTTTTATCCTCATAACCACTGGGAAAAAATGCGCAAATGTTACAAAAATGCAAAAGCAATGGAGAGCAGGAAGGGCTTGCCTCTACGGAGAGCTGCTTGCCTAGTTAATGAATAGTTGAGGGGCTGTGGGATTCTCTCCTTTCATCAGTGACAGAAGATGTGGGCTGGGAATGAGTGATTGCTAACATCTGGCAAATTTTAGTTAAGACACTTTTCAGTGAACCAAATTATGTATTTTGTGTGTCTGTTTCTCATGGGTCATCAGGTAGATGAATCAATGAGGTTACTGATTCATAATTTTTGAAAAATTTTTTTAGTTTCCTAAGCATCGGTTCTTATCTTGGGTTGATGAAAGCATGGTTCTTCAGCCAGACTGCTTCTGCTCAGTGTACTGAGGTTGTAGTCTACAATAGTTCACATCACTGTTAAAGTACAACTTCATTGCACCCAATAGATATTAGCAGCACAAAAGTATTTAATTAGTAAGGTGGGCAGACTAAAGAAAAATACATGTTTCTATTATAAACATTGAAAATGTTAAAGTAAATGTTCTAAATTTATATCCTCCAAAGGAAAATATGGGTTTATGTCATAAAAAAAGTCCAAAACCCCTGTTTTACGACACATAACTGAAAAGATATTCATAAGTTTACCAACTAAATGAATTTTGTTTGCTAACTTATTTCCTGTATAGAAAAGACAACTCTTCCATGAGATAATGACATTTCACTTTCATTAATTTAAACTTAGATACTTTCAGATATTTTAACTTAATATTAATTTTTTTCAATTCTAAAAGTGAATTTCATCTTTAGATTATTATTATTTTTTTATTGTCTCCTCTTGTTTTATTTCCCTTTCCTGATTCAGTTTTGTGCTAATTCATTGAAAATCCACGTAAGGAGAATTTATGTTTTATTAAGTCTCATGTCACAAAAACAAAGCCTAACAAAATGTCTTAAATACAATAGAAAAAGTAAATGGCTGAATGAATGTTGCTTGAAACCTGTATCAAGCATTTACTGTCTTAGAATAGATTTTTCTGTGATAATGTGTTAGTACTATTAACAGTTTATAATGTTGTGTCAATTTCTGGTGTATAGCAATACTATTATGATTTTTAAACAAATATTTTTATTATTATTTTATTTAATTAATGTGAAACTTAAGAAGCAATGTGTGAGAAAATATCTTTTATTGATACATCACAATGTGTGATTACAGTTGTCTATTATTTAATCCAAGAAGAAATAGAAAACTACTCACACAGAACACAAATTTTCATAAGCCTTTTTGTTCCAATTTCAAGTATTCTTGGCCAAACCTTATAGAAAAAAAAAAAAATCCCTACCAATAGACTAATAATTTCTCTTTTTGTATATTCTTATATTTTAAATTTTGCTTGGTATTTCCATGCGTGTCCTGCTATTACTTGACATTCTTGATTATTTGAAATACAATGTATCAAATCCAACTTCATTATTTTCTATCTCAAGAAGGCATAATATTACAATTTCTCCAGATTCCTAAATTGTACCTGTTATGTTAACATTCTCAGCTAGATCATAAAGCCTTTCCATTCCCACTGACAGTGTAGGGGGTTCTTTTTTCTCAATACCCTCTCCAGTGTTTATTATTTGTAGACTTTTTAATGATGGCCATTCTGACTGGTATGAGGTGACACCTCATTGTAGTTTTATTTTGCATTCCTCTAATAATTAGCAATATTGAGCATCTTTTTATGTGACTGTTGGCCATCTGTATGTCTTTTTTGGAGAAATGTCTATTTAGGTCTTCTACTCATTTTTTGATTGTTTTTTTGATAGTAAGTTGTGTGAGCTGTTTGTATATTTTGGAAATTAGTCCCTTGTGGGTTATGTCATTTGCAAATATTTTCTCCCATTCTGAAGGTTGTCTTTTCTTTTTGTTTTGAATTTCCTTTGCTGTGCAAAAGCTTGTAAGTTTAATTAGATCCTATTTGTTTATTTTTGCTTTTATTTTCATTACTCTAGGAGCTGTTTCAAAAAAATTGCTGAAATTTATGTCAGAGTTCTGCCTATGTTTTCTTCTAGAAATTTTAGAGTATCTGATCTTACATTTAGGTCTTTAATCGTTTTGAGTTTATTTGGTGTATGGTGTTAGAGAATGTTCTAATTTCATTCTTTTACATGTAGCTGTCCAGTTTTCCCAGCACCACATATTGAAGAAAGTGTCTTTCCTCCATTGTATATTCTTTCCTCCTTTGTTGTAGATTAATTGACTGTAAGTGCATGGGTTTATTTCTGGACTTTGTAGCCTATTCCATTGATCAATGTGTCTTTTTATGCCAGTACCATACTGTTTTGATTACTGCAGTTTTGAAGTGTAGTCTAAAGTCAGTGCAGCCACTTTGGAGGACAGTTATGGAGGTTCTGTAAAAAACTAAAAATAATCTCATCATATGATCCAGCAATTCCACTCCTGAGCATATATCCAAGGAAAACTAATTCAAAAAGACACATGCACCCCAATGCTCATAGCAGCACTATTTACAATAATCAAGACATGAAAACAACCTAAATGTCCATCAACAAATGACTGGATAAAGAAGATGTGGTATATATACAATGTAATATTACTCATCCATAAAAAAGAACGAAATAATGCCATTTGCTGTAACATGAATGGATCTAGAGATTATCATATTTACTGAAGTAAAGATCAGCTAGAGAAAGACAAATATCATCTTAAATTTAGAATCTAAAAAAAATATATATAAATTCTATTTACAAACTTAAATTTAGAATCTAAAAAAAATATATATAAATTCTATTTACAAACTAAAAACAGACTTAAATTTAGAATCTAAAAAAAATATATATAAATTCTATTTACAAACTAAAAACAGACTCAGACACAGAAAACCAACTATGGTTACCAAAGGAGAAAGGGCAAGGAGGGATAAATTAGGGGTTAGGGATTAACAGGCACACATTACTATATATAAAATAAATAAGCAACAAGGGCCTACTGTATAGCGCAGGGAACTATATTCAATTTCTTATAATAACACATAATGCAAAATAATCTGAAAAAATATATGTATGTATATATATAACAAAATCACTTTGCTGTACACCTGAAAGTAACATTGTAAATCAACTACACTATTTTTTTTTTTTAAATAGCCTTTCCTTAAAGAAGCTTTTACCCTTCTGCATGTGTTTTTACCCTTCTTTCTATAGCTCTGCTGGCACATTCTAAAACCTCAATAGTACCCGTACATTTTAATTAAATTTAGGATCCAAATCTTAAATGTGTATTCTTCCAAACTTCTTTTCTCATATATCCTTTATATCCAACCAATTTCAACTTCCCACAATTTTTCTATGCAGAACAGTAATAAGTACTACCTACAGTGTGAACAGTATGTTATGCACTTTGCTCAGCATTCAGTTTTACCCATCTCATTCAATCTCCATGCCTGCTTGGATCCAGATCCAGTTGAACCATAGGGAATTGGTGGCCAAATATCAACTCGAGTCACTATCAGCCCTGGCTCTTTAAATCCCCATACCATCCATGAAGTATGTTTGCTTTATTAATCTCATCTTAAGAAGAAGGTCCTGAGACTTAGGGAAGTTAAGAGACCTACTGAATGCCACACTGTTAGAGATAAAGGGAAATGAAAACTAAATTCAGGTATATTCAATTCCAAAGCATCAACACAATCATTTGTATTCCCATAAGCACAACCCTATTTTAGCTTTTATCATTTTTAACTTGAATAAGCCTCTGGGTTTCTAACTTATGGTCTGTCTTGGATAATCTACATGGAATACCCACACCAACTTTTTTTTTTTTATTAAATCTCTGTACCAGAATATAAAGTGATTTCTTATTACTTATGGAATAAAATCCAAATTCTTTCTCTCTTTTGTGGGGTAACTTGAGATAAAACCAGTGACAAGAAGAGATAAATTATCATAAGCCTTATAGAACAAGAGAAGAGATGTAGAAAAAGACAAACTGAGGAAGCTAAATTTGTACTGGGCATTTGGATTATATGTGTCCTTTTGAAAGCTGAGGATAGATAGATAGATAGATAGACAGACAGATAGATAGATAGATAATATACCTCCTCAGTCAGCTCAGGCTGCCATCACAAAATGCCATAGACTGGGTGTCAGAAACAACAAGAATTTATTTCTTATAGTTCTGGATGCTGGGAGGTCCAAGGACAATATGGCAACTGATTTGATACCCAGATGAGGGCTCATTCCTGGCTTGTGGTTGACAACCTTCTCATTGTCTTTGCAAGGAGAGAGAGAGAAAGCCCTTCTCTCTCTCTCTCTCTTTTCTTATAAAAGCATTAATTTCATCACAAGGACTCCATTCTCATGGCCTCATCCAAATCTAATTACCTCCTAAAGGTCCCACCTCTAAATACCATCACATTGAGGGTAAGGGCTTTAGGATATGAATTTGGTGGGACATAAGTATATATATATATATATACATATGGAAAGACACAAGAAGAGAAGTAGAGTTAGGGTTTCTGGAGTGGCATTTGTAGGTATTACTTTGATAAGCAGAATGAGTAAATTCAAAAACATAAAAATTGTATCACTATTAAAAAATAGTTTTACCAAAATGGAACCATCACTTCAAATCTCTTCTTTGTGCCATTCATTGTTCTAGATTTATGCAGACATGATAAAATCTCCATTTTTTTGAAATTGGGAAATAAATAAATAGAGAAATCAATCTGAGTTGCCCAAGTTACAAGGCTAGATCTCACTTGTGGGATTTTAACTGGTGTCCTGAGTCCATAGGTAATGTTTATTCTACCCTACCACACTGGATGATCACTAGATGGTGAACAGATGATGGAATATAAAAAAAATGGCAGTTTTCATATTTGAAGAACAGACCCAACTTTGCTTGAGGTTCATGTCCACTTAGAAAGTGAAAGTCCAAGATATGAAAAAATGGAGCAGATTTCAGCAGCCAGGTTTCCATCGGTTAAACTGGATGCAGTTGGCTTGGGTCTTCATACACAGCACGCACTTTATAAGTGAGTTGCCAACTAACCACAGAGTCCTTCAGATGGGCCTTATCCATAAAAGTCATTTACAGAAAGACCACTCACTCAGCTTTTTCCCAGAAAGCTAAGCAAGAGTATCGCAGACCTTAAATTAATATGATTTTGGGGATAATTTGCATTTCAGTGTGTAAAGGATGTTTTACACATTCTGTAATAAACTGAGATATTAAAAATAAAACAGACCTTTATTATCATCATTTTTAGAAGAATCTTTTTCAAATACTTTGTAGATACTTAAAATGCAATTAATTTTAATAGGATATCTGCTATCAGGTTACATATAAATTATGATAAAACAGTGATGTTAATAATGATATAATACAATGCATTACTCAAGCCAGGAAAATTTATAGTGCTCACCATAAGCTGTTTGCATATTATCACCATTAAGATCCTTTGGTATGACCTAACTAAAATTTCAATGTTTATTTTTTATTTAATGTCTGAATCCTATCTTTCCATTTTGTAAGAATGTTTTTTGATATGTAAAGGATAATTTTACCTTTGAAAGGTGATTTTGGTTAATATTTCTTAAAGAAATATGACATATAACCATACTCCACAGGTTCTAAGTTACATAGCGCATGTGCACTTTCTGTATGTGTGAACTTATATTGTGTGTTGTTAATATTACAGACAACCAAGCTCATGTTACAATTTATTAGTCTCGCTTACTGAACTACATATCTTTATCTCCACTCTGCTTTATTGTCTTCTTATTGTTAAACCTGAAGTAGAAGGTAATTAATTTCACACTTGCCATATAGAACAGCACAATGACCTTGAAATTCAGATAACAAATGGGCCATTTTTTCTACTGAGACTTTTTTACTACTGCCCTGTGTTCCTCAAGGCATTCCAATACACAGCACTCTGTTTTATTCACATAAAACTTAGACCTTGACATTCAATTCTATATCCTCCCGGCTTTTCTGCAAAGGGTATTTTATCTTAACTCCCCTTAATGAACATGATTGTTTATACTGTTACACCCAACACTTGAACATTTAGACATTTGAAAAAGAGAACCGATTTTTCATAGAACACTACATGGCAAGTAATTTTACTTATGCTAGGTGCTAAAGCATTTGAAGTTTAAAGTCATATGACTTTGTGTAGGATTTGTACAGACATGATATAGACCATCATGATTATAAAGGATTTTAGAATAATTACCTTATTTAAGTCATAAAGATGTTTGAAAGGGTTTTTGATTATGTTAATAGCTTAATAATTATAGTTTGAATCTGAAGCAGGAAATCTTGAAAATGAGTCCATTTAGATGAAATTATAACTAGTTGACGTGCTCAATTCTTTTAAGCAACTAGTCATAAAAGATAAAAATAAATAAATAACCAGATCAAATCATATTTTTGGCAGTGTATAGCAAACAGATTGGCTGAACATCTTACACTAAGTGGAAAACTTTTTGTAGACATAGCCTCAGGTCTATATACAAGGGACAACTTGCTTTATTTTTGTTTTGACTCGAAGTTCTGGTCTAAGGTTTCCATAGCCTTTGTCTTGAATAGTTATACTGGATCATTTCTCACAGAGGCTTGCAAACTTGACCATGTCTAAAGCACAACATTTTATTTTCTTAAAGAAAATTATGACCTTTATGAGGAACTGTCATAAAGTGATGAGATGGCCCTTATACTTCTTGTAAATTGGCAGTGAAAGTAACTCTAAAACAGAAGTTCCAAAGAACATTTTGAATAATGGGAGCTTTGTTGGAAAAGTGCTCAGCATCTGGATACAACTGTCTTGAAGGGCAACGCTTATTTTGTTATAGAAGTTCTGACATATCCTTGTTGCAAACAAACAAAACAAACAAAACCCCCTCAGAACAATACAAAATCAGTCACATCGTTTTAGATTCCTCAGCTCTATCAATTGTTAGGGAGTTATAGAAAACTGAAGATGATTTGTTTTTCTGGAAACTGCTTACATTAAAGTGTTTTGGGGAATGTGGCCCGATAATTACAGTTCAGGCCACTTGTGATACAAACCTGCTGTAAAGGAGAGAGACAGTGAAATAAGTTTGCTGCTGAGAGAGCAAAATAATGAGGGAGGAAGCCAAGAGGTCCTGGTTGTTCAAGTCTGACTCAAGCCTAGGTTTATGACATCAGATTAAAATGTGGGTCCTCCAGGGACCTGTGCAGTCTTGCACAGCTTTTTAGGGTAGGAGAAAAGTGACATATTGTGGGCAGAGGTACTGCTGAGAAATAAGAAAAGGCATAGAGCACTGGTTGGTGTTCTCAGGGACAGGTTACTAGGGGAGTGTGCCCAGCACAGTAGCTAATGTAGACTTGAGCATTTAAGGCTCTTGCAACTTGTGACTCTGGTTTATCTGTCAAGTTCATTTCAGATGATTTTTTTTTTAATTTCTTTAAATCTGAGAAAGTGAGAAAAAATAGAGAAGAATGGCTGAATTTTCACCCAGGACTCAATATGAAAGTACTGGGGAGTAGGGAAAAAAGCATCAAAATATCAATCTTACATCTCACAGTCCACTCATTATTAAAGCTGATTCAGTCTTCTACATTTGAAAGGAGCACTCATATACTAAATCAGAGGATTCGCCTATTTCTCCCAACTGCCCTTTATTCCTGAACACCTACTAAAGTAAGAAAACTTCATGAGCTTAATGATAGTTAATCAACTATTGAGATAGGCTGGTTCTTCTTTACTTTGTTGACTAATGCTTTTTTTTTTTTTTTTTGCTATGTTTGAGGAGGGTACGGAGTTAAAGGGAAAGGCATAATTTAAAGGTAGCTGAATGGTTTCCTCACACAATGCACACAAGTTCCACGTTGTTCCTGGGATCGCCATTTGTGAACTAATTTAAAAGTTTCCCTCTTTTTGAATCTGTATTCAAATCGCATTGTGATTTAGTCCCGGAAGAGGCTATTCCAGACAGAGGCTCAGCTTTTCGAGGAAGCATTCATGTTCAGCTTTGATGTTCAGCAAACAGCTGTTCTTTAAACCTCAGATCTTATTATTTATTTATTTATTTATTTTCAGTAAGCAGTTCAGTTGACACATTAGATAGGACTTGAGAGTTGTCTTGGAGAAATGGTACTGAAACTCCTCTTGGAGTGATGAGTGCGATACCCACCCCCCTCCCCAAGATCATATAGAGTCACGACACAGGGCTGTATTGCCTTTGGTCTTGCTAAGTTCCTAGATGAGCAGGGCAGATGGATTGGAGGAATTGGGTTAAAACTGAAACACGTGGCACATAGCAAATCAGAGGCTGAGGGGCTGTCAGAGAAGGGCACCAGGGGACCGCTAATGGCAACATAAGGATAGCATGCAAAACTAAAAACAAACAAGATTAATTAGTGCTATCACTGTGGGATGTGGGATTGGAAACATCTCCTCCATCTTGTCCAGTGAATTCAAAAACCCAGGAGCTGCTTAGGACATTGGACTTCCTGGACTTCGTTTATTTTTCTTTACTTGTACACTCACATTCATTGCAGCATTATTCACAATAGCCAAAAAGTGGGAATGACCCAAGCGCTCATTGACCAATGACTGGATAAACACAAGGAGGTATAAACACACAGTGCAGTAATATTCAGCCTTAAAAAGTAAGGAAATCCTGCCATGTGCTACAATGTGGGTGAAACTTGAGGACAATATGCTAAGTGAATGTGCTTCATAAAAAATAATAAGTTAAAATAATTTTGTTTAATATGCTAAGTGAAATAACCAGTCACAAAATGGATAAAAACTGCATGATTATATTAGACATCGAAAATAATCAAAGGTGGTAGAAACAGAATGTAAAATGATAATTTCCAGGGCCTGGGGAAGAAGAAAATGAGGAGTTATTACTTAATGGATACAGAATTTCAGTTTGGGAAGATTAAAAAGTTCTGGGACTGGATGGTGGTGATGGCTGCACAATGGTGTAAATGCACTTAATGCTACTGAACTACACCTTTAAAAATGGTCACAACAGTAAACTTTAACAAGTGGTCTTCACACACATACCAGTTGATCCCATCTGAGCAAGATTCATCCTGCCAAGATGAGGAGACAGCTCACTTTACCTAAAATCAACAAACTTCTCTAATTCACCTACTACAGATTATTTTCATATAATAGTACGTAGACTGGAAACAGACGTAGGTCAATTTGAACCTGAACATTGAGGAAAATCCACAACATCGAGGTTCTGCGGAAACGAATTTACCATGAGTTATTCTGGTTTTATAATTTTGACATGACTTTTTGTTTCAGAATCCATTTTAAGTAAATTTATATTATTGAAAGTACACAGTAAAGATCACATATTTGAATTCAGAAGCCAGGTTTTCCCTCAGAAGCAGGTTGGGGTCTAACAATCAAGGGCACGCTCTTTGAGTGTTAACTGATTCAGTTGGACACTATTGACCTAATCTTTTGAACCTTGTTTCTTGTTGCTAAACAACTTATTAGTTCAACAGCCAAGTAAAATGTTTACTCCCTTTCTCTTCTTCACAGAAAGTGGAGGACAGTGGAACTTGTATATTCCATAGGTAATTATTCATTTAGTTTAAGAGAAAATTAGGAAATTTCTTTATTGTAAATCTACCTGGATTGTATTTTTTTGAAGCATAATTAAAATACTTGGAACACGCGTACATGAAAATGATGCTAATTTTACATGGAAGTTTTCTTCCTGTACCATATTTTTCTTCCACCAATTGACAGTGTTTGAGGAAATGCTTACAGCAAAGATTGAAATGTTTGAAGCATATGCTAGAGGTTAAACTATTAAAGAATACAGGTCTAAAATGTCCAACAACGATCATCTAACAGGCTTAATGTTATTGAATTTAGCATGGCTGGTTGCATGCAACTCAGTCTTGTAGATTGCTACATGTCAAGTTAAGAAATATCTTATGTTCCAATTTATACAAGGGCCCATCTTTTGATTAATGTACTGATAAAAGGAAAATAAAGTGTTAAAAGGTCCCAGCAGTATCCTAGCAACTTACTTAGGGTCTTGGAAACAAGGACCTGTGCACTGAATCAATTCCAGGAATTTGTAGCACTAGGCAGTGTTGAGATGGGGAAACTGCCAAGCCAGGGAAGAGAGGTGATAATTATATGCCAGGTGATGTTTGCTATTAGTGGGCTAACTTCTTCAATTTTCTTTCCTCCAATGAACAGAAGATCACTAGAGTTTTGGTTAGTGTTATTCTTGCACAGAAACATCCATTGCCACCCAAAGTTAACAGAGTTGACAAGTGTATAGTGAGTATTCACTACAAAGCCTGAATAGTTATATAAGTTATATTATTTAAAACTATTCACAATCTTTGAAAGTGGCCAATATTGACCAAGAATTAAGACCAGTGCTGTAAGGCAACAAAAACATTTATTTGGGGTCTGAAGAATTGTGACTTGGGAGACAGAGATCTGGATAGAAACCCATATGTGCTCTGAGAAGGGCTGAAAACCAAAGGATTTTTAAAGGAAAAAAGGAGGAAGCTTACATAAGTTGTTTTGCAAGAATTATGATTGGTGCTGGCAGACTAGAACCATTCTTGTCTATATGTGATTGGTTGCTAAGGCCATTGCTATGCAAGAGCTCACTGTGTAAGTTTCACAGGATGTTGTGGCCCAGTTCAAAGTGCATGTTCCATCCAGGTGGACGAGTGCATAGGTCCCGCTTCCCCAGTGGCCTCTTAGCTCCATCTAGTGCTCTGCTGGCCTTACAGACTCCGATTAATTATCCCTTCACACCATGATTACCTACATGTTACAGCTGAGGAAACTGATACTCACAAGGACAAAGTCATTTACCCTAAATTGTATGTCTAGTCACACCAGTCTGAGATAGGAACATAGTCTCTGGTGTATGTTAGGGAAACACAGCTGCACGACTGCTGCTTGTGAGTAAAGGTGAATGTGGTGTTTGCAGCAGACATCAGTTCTACTCATCTGTGGGTCTGCAAGTCAGCGCAGTGTCCCAGGGGGATTCTGGACTATTAATGCACAGTTCCTCCTCCAGACCAAAGGATGTGTGTGCTTTGTTCAAACTTAGTTTAATTCAGTTCTCAGGGAAAGCTTTTTACTGTTGCTCGGTTGCTGTCATATTGCTGGGTCTCTCTCTCTCTCTCTTTCTCAGCTTTGGTTTAATATTGTGACATCTAAACATATTTTTTCTAGCCTCCTCTCTGATCTTCAAGTACTTCTAACCTACCCTAATATCAACAAGAGTCCTGGGCGGAAATGATCTCTCTTGAGCTTTTGTGTTGACATGAATTGGTTTTAACCTTTAATCTTTGAAAATAATGGTCGTTTGCCACGATTTCAGATTTGTTTACTTAAAGGCAGACTCCTTCTGTCTTGTAAAATCTGGTCTAGGTCAGCATGTGCTGATAACCTACAAATCAAACCCCAGGATCTTACACAGGAATAGTTCTATCTTTATTTGTCTTCCAATTAGTCTCTGCATACCATCAGGTTTGTCATGGATTCACTCCAAGTTTTTGGCCAGAATTGATTTAAATTCTTGCCTTACTGACATACTCAGCATCTCTTAAATTGGTGGAGGAGGCTAAGTGACAGTAACTCATGGTTGGTTGTTGTTTTCCAAATTAATTTGAAATGGACTATAGGAGAACTCACCTAAAGGTGTAAGTTATGGTGAACAGATTTCAAAGAATCAAGTATTTTTGAAAAATGATGCTTTTACATAATATGACCAACAAGGAAGATTACCAGCTGTCCCTTCCTCTTAGAGTTTATACTCCATCACAAGCCAATGAAAACTGTTTACAAAAATAACAGAATGCTAACATCATCTACATCCCTATATTCCTTTCCCCAGAGTCTATTCTTTTGAAAAATAGTAAAATGGTACACGCAGCATTAATGTGTTTCCAGAATGCATCTTCAATATATTTCCCAATGTGAATTTATCAGAGGGAAGAGCAAAAAGCTACAAATTATGCAAACCTTCCCACTGCGATTGAAAAATTTGGCTGCATATAAAAATTGTCACCAGTAATTGCAGAGTCAGAATAAATTGTGGCCTTAAGGCACTTGAACAGAAGGCCTAATGAACCTTGAGTCTCACAAAATGGCCTAATGTGTGGCCATTAAGTTAAAAACAAAGAACGTACAGCTTGCCACCGGAGCAGTTGGATTATGGGTGGAATGTGACCTTGTAGGTTACATATGTTACCTTGTATCATTACCACAGTGAGTTTAGAAATAAAAGCTGCTTCTGTAGAGAAACTGAGCCCTGTTGTAGACATTTATTTGGTATTGAGGTCTCTTGATGCATGTGCCTGAGATCCCATGTGTATTTACCCTACTTATGTTAAATTTAAATGATAATTTTTTTAAAACCATTTTAAAGTTCTGACTTCAGCTTAACACCTTGCTTATCTAACACATCATGTGGTCCCTGATGAGTCTGTTACACAGTGAAAAACAGCACAAGCACACATAGTGGTTTCATCCCACACCCTAAAGTTCAGGACCTTTAGAACCATTGAATCAATGTTTATGCTCATATGAGAAAGTTGGTTTTGGATGTGGTACCAAACCTTGTGGAAATTTCTTCTTTATTTATCTAGATTAAGCACCGAGCAAAATAACATTTACTGACCCAGCAGAATCGCAATGTGAAATTCCAGTGAACTTGCCACAGAGGATTTTAGTTTCACAATGCTGGGATCTTCAAGAGCATGAGCACAGCGTAGGAGTGAGTCAGACCTCCCTTTGCAGATGCATCCTGCATTTTTGGAAAATGGTTGCCATGCACATTTCCATTGATTTTCACCTTTTCTACTTAGAAATAAATGGAGAAAGGAACACCCTGGAAAAAAAAAGTTTGTTTTTGAAGAATGGGAAGAGATGTTGAAAATGAATATGATTTCTCATTATGTAGCTCTGTCAGGTCTAAAAAGGTAACAATCACAGAGTAAAACCCAAGTTAAAAATAAAATAAAGGGAGCACTGGATAGCAGTCTGAGCAGCCATGTTAAAAGTACTGCTTCATTGACTGAGAAACTAACTCATCTGTAAAATATTTTTAGTATCTTTTAAGCTCAAATTCATTATGTTGAAGAGAACTTTAATTATAAAGTCAGCTATAGTTTCTACATATCCTTAGTGAACAAAACCACCAACAGATGAAAAGACAAGAAATCAATGTTCATTATTGTAGGACATAAAAATTGCCAACAATTTCTAGGATCTGAGATCGTCATTGATTTTTTTTTTTAAACTAATTACAATATCCTCTTGATTGTTAGTAGTTGAAGGAGAGAAGCAATTTGTTGAGGAAAGGTTAAGTTGTGTGTGATGTCTGACGTAGTTTTTACCCAGACCTACAGCGTAACTCACATCTAAGCAAAGAAATAGTAAAATATTGATTAAATATGAGCCTCAGATGGAAGATCTATGTTATACTTGATTTCATTCAAATCACAGCCTTTCAAGGATTTAAATTCAAGTATTATTTTGAAGTGTTAATTTAGCAAGCCTTTTGGAAATGACAACTTGTGTGATTCTGGGTTGTATTTTATTTTATAAATTTCTTTGCTGAGGCAATTTTCATAAACTTGGAAGAAGAATGCCTATCCATTAGCGACTGTAGTCAGTTTCATATAGACATGGGTACATTATGTGTGGTGATTTATCTTACATACGATATATTTTAAAGAAAGGATGTCAAGGAAGTGTTCTATGCTCTTTTCAAAAAAAGTTCCAATTTGGGAGAAAAGCAGGGAAATATGAAGTCTGATCAGAGAAAACCGGACAGCAGTGACAATGGAAGTGCAATCTTTTGTGATTTTCCCCCCAATCATTCTTACATATACAATTTTTCCATGTCTCTGTTGCTTTAAAAAGGAAATTAATGCATCCTCTTAAGAGCTGAAAGGATCATTTCACCGAAAGGACTGTGAGCCCTTGTGATGTACCTAATGCTGTAAATCTTCCCCAAATCAGGAAACTCACTGCTGTATCAGGCTTCTCAGTCATCCTGTGGGCCCTGCGGCACCATCCTTTTCCAAGTCAGCCTCCACATAGGGCTATGCTCTTTTTAAGACATAAGCAGAATCATGTTATTTTTATCTTTTCTACTAAAAATAAGTTTTAAAAAAGCAACCACCCTGAAAAGTAA
Source organism: Camelus dromedarius (assembly GCF_036321535.1). Lineage (NCBI taxonomy): Eukaryota > Metazoa > Chordata > Mammalia > Artiodactyla > Camelidae > Camelus > Camelus dromedarius. The sequence continues at coordinate 22,554,154 of NC_087465.1, read as the reverse complement.
ATGTTTTTGGAGTATGAGTGGGAGGCACATCTAATGTAAGTGTTACTTTTTTTTTTTCCTTTGGGTAGACCTGCCAGGTAACAATCACAGATTGTAAAACCCAAATGACAGATAAAATAAAATGAACACAGAATAGCTTCTGATGACCCAGGTTAAAAATACTTTTGCATTGACTGATAGCCTGAAAACTTCTGACAGATTCTTATTGCCTAGAGGATCACATTAAAACCCCTTAGCATGGTACAAAGGCCATGTGATGTGGCCCCTTTCAGTTTTGCAGCTTTATCTTCTTGCCACTCTCCTTGAGATATTCAATATTCCAACAATGCTAAATTACTTGGTAGTCACAAAAGAAGCCAAGCAGTGTTTGAATTCCCCACCTCCACCTGGAAAGCTTACCTGTGTCTGGGAAACTCCTACTTAGCTGTCAATGTCCATTTCACATGTTTTAGATTATCAGACTACAATTTGTAGTGCATTAGCAGAATTTTATTTTTAAACTCTGGGGTTGACAGAAGGTTGCTGACGTTTTCTTTTGAAAAGCGAAGATACTAACGTCAAATAAAATGCAGGTAACAAACAAATCACCAGCTACTCACATCATTTCATTTAAAAAGCCATTTTAACATCAAAAAGGAAGAATGTAATTAAACTCAATAAAAATAATAAGTTAGCCTTTCAGAAATATCAGTCTGTGTTTAGCTCATTTTATTCTGGACTCACAAAATCTTCATTTGAGCGGTGCCATTCTACAAAGCTCTGTTTTAGAAAAATTTCCCTGGCGGAGCCAAATAGGGCCAATTGCTTTCTACTTTAGGTGATTATCACAACTATTGTTCTAAAATGTGGGTATTTTTTTTATGCTGTTACAAACCTTTCCTAGAATGTAAATCATTAATGACATAAACTAAGTTTAATTCATCTTGGTATCTGCACCTTGTAGAATACCTGGAATATAATGTGAACACAATATTGGCTGCATAAATGGAAGATTTAATAAATGTAGACAGTACATCCCACTGCTAAACAGCTTTAGGTCTTAGAAAATTTCTTATGCTGAATTGAAATTCTTCCCTAAGTCTCCCATCTCTGTTACAAAGAACATCTCTATTCCTACTCAAACAGCAAGCCTTCAAATATTCAAGTTAACATTTTCTTCTTTAGACCACAAACCTCAATTCCTTAAAATGTTCCTAGTAGGCAAATGTTTAGACACTTTCCAGTCCATCCATTCCCTCTTTATCAACTCAATCAAGTTTATTTTTATCCTTTTCGGATGTTGAAAATTCTGAGGAGGCATTGTGTAAGTAGATTTGAATCCTGAAATATCTGGTTTCCAGTCCTTCCTTAGCCATTCACTAGTTGGAAGTGCAGTCTGAGATGACTGACTGAAATTTTCTCAGACTTGGTTTCATTATGTGCGAAATTGAAATGATAGTGATTATAAAAAATAATGTTTACAGAATCTCTACAGATGATCTGGAATAAAGTAAGTGCTCAGTTAACTGCTATAACAATAGATGATCTAACGTATAATAATACAACACAAAGGAAATACACGCGTCGTTCACATTCTGTTCAAGGCCCTTTCATGTGGGTGGGGTGGGGCTGGGGAGCTGTGAACTGAATGTCTTTGTTCCCCCTGTAAATTCGTATGCTGAGACCTAACCCCCAGTGTAATGGTTTTTGGAAGTGGGGCCCTTGGCCAGTGATTAGGTCATGAGAATAGAGTCTTTGTGGATGGGATTAGTTTCCTTATGAAAGAGACCCGAGAGAGCCCCCTTGTCCCTTCTGTCATGTGAAAGTGCAGTGAGAAGACAGCCCCTTATGAGTGAGGACGTGGGCTCTCCCCAGACACCGAATCTGCCGGCACCTCCATCTTGGACTTCTCCGCCTCCACGATGGTGAGGGGAGTTTTGTTGTTATTGTTGGTTAAGCCTCCCAGTCTATGGCATTTCTGTGATAGCAGCCCAGATGGACTGAGACAGACTCACTCCACCAGCCTTCAGAGAGCCAAGTGGATGGAACCTCTGTCATCTTTAACATAGGCTTCCAAGGTCACGAGGGATGAATTCCCTCCTAGTCAGTTAAAAAGGGGATAGAACAGAACAGAGGAGCAAGAAAGGGAGGCTTTTATGGGCCAGGCACAGAAGTGGCACATGTCACTTCAAGTCCCATTCCTGACTGGGACTCATAAGGTCATGCCAAAGTTCAAGGACGAGTGGGAAATGTGGTGGAGCCAAGGGAGTTCAATAAGAGGGAGAAAGGAATTTGATGACCCATACTAGACTATCCAGTGCAGGTTAAGGAAGTCTATTATAATAGGTGAACATTATTTTGTAGTCTCATTTTATTGTGGGATCACATTCATTTGTAGACATGTTCACAATTTGTTTGTTTTGCATTTTGATAGTGTAAGTTGATGTCTAATTTCTGTAAATCTGGGAAATAACTTTAAAAATAAAAATATTCTTTCTTTATTTTTTATTGAAGTTATAATGTGTCAATTTCTAGTGTACAGCATAATGTCCCAGTCATGCATATATATACATATATTTATTTTCACATTCTTTTTCATTGAAAGTTATTACAAGATATTGAATTTAGTTCCCTGTGCTATACAGAAGAAAGTTGTTTTTTATCTATTTTATATATAGTGTCAAACATTTGTAAGTCTCAAACTCCCAAATTTATCCCTTGCCACCCCCTTTCCCCTGGTAACCTTGAGATTGTTTACCATGTCTGTGAGTCTGTTTCTGCTTTGTTGATGAGTTCATTAGTGTCTTCTTTTTTCTTTTCTTTCTTTTTTCTTTCTTCTTTTGAATTCCACATATGAGTGATATCATATGGTATTTTTCTCTCTCTTTCTGGCTTACTTCACTTAGAATGACAATCTCCAGGTCCATCCGTGTTGCTACAGATGGCATTATTTTATTCTTTTTTTTTATCACTGAGTAGTATTCTATTGTATAAATATGCCATAACTTCTTTATCCAATCATCTATTGATGGATATTTAGGTTGGTTCCATGTCTTGGCTATTGTAAATAGTGTTGCTATGAACATCGGGGTGCATGTACCTTTTTTGAATTAGAGTTCCCTCTGGATATATGCCCAAGAGTGGGATTGCTGGGTCATATGGTAAGTCTATTTTTAGTCTTTTGAGGAATCTCCATACTGTTTTCCATAACAGCTATACCAAACTATGTTCTCACCGATAGTGTAGGTGGGTTCCCTTTTCTCCACACCATCTCCAGCATTTATCCTTTGTGGACTTTTGACTGATGGCCATTCTGACTGGTGTGAGGTGATACCTCATTGTAGTTTTGATTTGCATTTCTCTGGTAATTAGCAATATTGAGCATTTTTTCATGTGCCTATAGGCCATTTGTATGTCTTCATTGGAGAATTGCTTGTTCAGGCTTCCTGCCCATTTTTGGATTGGATTGTTTATTTTTTTTGTTATTAAGTTGTATGAGCTATTTATATAACTGGAAATTAAACCTTTGTCAGTTGCGTCATTTGCAAATATTTTTTTCCCATTTTGTAGGTTGTCGTTTTGTTCCACTTATGGTTTGTCTGATTATAGGGAAAATACAAAAGAACCTTAAAAAGAAAAGTAAAGGTCACACAACTTACATAAATGATGATAATAATTATCTCTAAGATAGTATGAAGATAACATTTTTTATATATGATGACATTTATTGGACAAATTGGTCTCCAGAGTTAACCACGTGTTAACATTTGACATTATAAATATTATAAATATTTTCCTATGGAGATATATACATTTTTTAAACCAAAATTGGATTACTGTCTTTCTTATTTTGTATGGTTGGCTTTTAAAATATAATATATTATGAATTTGTTCTTTTGTAATTGTATCCACTTTCTACACTGAGCAACAAATTACCACAACCCAATGGCTTAAAGCAACATACACTTTTTATCTTAAAGTTTCCATGGATCAGGAGTCCAGGCTCATAATATAACTGAGTTCTCTTGTCAGGGTCTCAGGCTAGAATCAAAGCGTTAACTGGGCTGCATTCTCATCTGGAGCGCAGTTCCCTTTTTAAGCTTACTCAGGTTATTAGACAATTAAGTTCCTTCCAGTTTTAAAACTGAGATTACTATTTTCCTGCTGGCTGTGTGCTGGGGGCTCACTCTCAGCTCCAAGAGGCTGGCTGAGACCCTAGCCACTGAGCTCCCTCTCACAGCAGCTTACTTTTCCAAAGCCTGCAGAATAACGTTGTACACATCGAATCTCTCATTTCAGGAAGCTCCTGCCCCTTTTAAGGGCTAAATTGATTAGGTCAGTCCTAGCTGGGACAATCTCTCTTTTGATTATTTCTAGATCGATTGATTTGAGACCTTAGGTACACGTGCAAAATTCCTTGACCTTGGTCATATAAAGTAACCCAACCACAGGGGTGAAATCCATGAACATAGTCACAGGTTCAGGTAACACTCAGGAGGAGGGGACTGTACAGGGCTTATCCCCATGGGAAGCCATAGGATACAGGAATTTCGGGGGCCATCTGAGAATTGTTGACAACAATGGATATTAATGCTTTTTCATGCAGTTTGCAATAGATATTAGTGCTGTTGGCCACACATTTGTGATTATTCACTTGTTGGGCACAGGGTATAATGGCCATTCCCCACCTCTTTGTTAGTAAGTGCAGTTACATGACTTCCGTTGGCCAGTGGATTGTGGGAAGAAGTGATATGTGTCACTTCTGGGTGGAAATCTTAAGAACCCGGGAGGGATTTGGCATCTTTTAGTCTTTCTGGTGCAGCGATCAGAAATTACTGAGATAGGGCTGCTTTTGCTTTTAAACCTAGAGAGTGTGATGCGTGTGATGCATGTGATGCATGAAGCTCTGAGGTCAAGCCTTGGGCATGGTCATAAGCAATTCATTGTTTGAAATTATTAAGTTTCATGTATGTTTTAACAGGAAAAATTTTCCTCTCATCTTAAATACACTATACTTAAAAAAAAAAAACTATAGATAGACTTTTACATACATTTTTGCTAAATTCTACTGGGCTAGTTTTGGTCTAGCTTTTCAATTTGTCAGCATAAATTTGAAGGTAACTTTCTCATCACCTTAGCGACGTTCTCTCAGTTTGGGGTCACCAGAACATTTGGTATGTAGCCTTAGATGTCTCGATCCAAATAATGAAAACAAATATTGATTGTGACTCAGCCTTCTGCCGTGTCCCTAAAGAGGTCCTCCACATGACAAAAAGCCATTAATCATCCTTCCCCTGACACTGTTATTCAACAGTCTTGTAAAAGGCATGTTCATGATTTATCAAAAACAATGTGGTTACTGAAATAAAAGATGATGTGATAAAATAAAAACACAACATTATGTCATGAGTTTTAAATTTCTTTCTTTTTGAACAGTTTCATTAGGGTGTAATTTACATGCTGTGAAATTCACTCATTGTAAGTGTCCAGTTTGATGATGCTCATTTTCTCTTCCCATTTGCCCTCCAGATTTCTTTCAGAAGTTTGTGCATCATCCCAGCACATTCAAAGGCTGTCTATGCCTTTCTCACTCACTGTGCAATTGATGTTTTTCTTTGCCTTTTTCCAGCATACTTTCCCACGCTATCAGTCTTCCAAAATGGTGCCTCACAAGACATTCCCCATGTTGCACATTCTTGAACTTGAACTTGAGGATTTCCTAGCATATTTCATGTGGAATTGCTTCTGTTCTCTGACATCAACTACACAGAGTCAATATAGATTCACTTTTTAAATTCATGCTCTATTTATCCTCCAGCATCTGAAAGTAGCCAATCAAATCAAGGTCAAGACAATACTCATGGAAATACAAAAATGTATTTATCTTCCTCCCTGTGCCTCTCTGTATAAACAAATTACAAATGCATGGTAATTAGCAATATGAGATTCCACCAAACATATGAATATAAACTTAATAGTCAGCTTTCCACCCACATAGATTGTACAACTTGGTTATACATAGGGTAACCAGATGTCCCAGTTTGTCCTGGGCAGTCTCAGTTTGCTCCTTTTGTCTCAGGGTAAGTATTAATTCTTCCCTCTTGCAGTCTCAGATGGGACCTTTTCTGGATGACAAATCATATGGCCTCTTTTTATTATAGGGCTCAGACTTTAAAAAAAAGCCTTTGCTACCATCACTAGAAGGTTTCAGCATGCCCTGCCTCATAGCTGTTCCCGAAGTTTGAAGTTAGTAGTGAGTAATTGGAATTTGTAGACCTTACAATAAACAAGCTCAGATGCAGTCAGTATAAACACACAGGGAAAGGTCATCAGATTGTTCTGTCACCAAGACTGACTCCTTATGCTTTTCATTCATTTGGGGGAAATACCAGAAAAAAGTAAGTATCAATATATTTTTTTTTTTTACATAGGCCAATTGATACCTGGTATCTAAGACAATGTCTAAAAATTCACCAGCTCAGATTTCTAGGAAAATTTGCACCACCTCTACCACCTCCTAATTCATACATATTCATATGCAATAGCCCCAAGGTGGTTAATATTTTTCAGACAATTTACTCAAGGAGAGGTTCCTAATTTATATTATTTAGGAATCATAGTGATTTTAAAAAATATTTGTAAGTGGTATTTTCTAATTCATAGGATGGTTATGTGAATTAAAAAAACAATATGATAAAATGTGAAAGTACTACCCATAAAATCTAGCACAAAAATGTTAGATTTTTATCTCTTGTGTGAATTTGTATTAATTTAAAATGGCTGCAGAGAGCACTGTTTTGAGAGATGTAACGAGATCATTCAGTTAGGTGGGAAAGAGTGCTTTGGTGAACACTGATGTCTGTCATAGGGACAGGAAGGAGAGAGAGTGGTCCTCAGTCCTCATATGGTGCATTCATTGTGAAATAATTTATGTTTCTAATTCTTATTTTAGTTTTTTTCCTTAATTTTTACTCCCCAGTAAGTTATTTTAATTGTTAATCTTGGATATTAAATTTTTAAAATTACTTATCTCATTTCAACAGTTTAAAAATATTATTAAAGAAATTATATTTTTTCTCCTTTATTTGAAAAAATTTTCTGCTGTAGGCACCAGGAGACTTCACAAGCCTTTGCTGTATGAGCTTTTGTTGATGACGTAAGAAAGAATGATGAGATATGAACTGTTAAGTTCTTGTGTGTTTTATTTTAGACTCAACATGTTGAAATCAGACCCATTTTGGTAATATATAAAAATGTTGCTCTTAACATATCAGTGCTCAATTGAAAAAACACAAGGGCATTCCTTCATGGTTAAGAATAGGAAAGCCATTGGCAAAATTATGTCTTTGGCATTTTCTACCTCTATGTTTAGTCCCCTCCCCAACCACGATCCCAGTCTTGTTTATTAATTTCTTCCAGTCCCCTATTCCCATCCCTAACCTCAGTGCCTTTATGATACAATTGAGAAAATAAGTAATTTTGTAGAGTTCTTTTCACTGTGTGTACTGTCTTAATGGTTTACCCTGCATGTCTCCACCCCCAGGAGTATTTGTATTTAAAAAGAAGAGAATGTTAAATCTAATACATTGTTAACGGAAGACTTTTAAGGATTTGTAATTTGCCTAGGAGACAATTTTGGCAAATAATCCTTCATATCATCTCACAAATAAAATATTTCAACCACACATATGATTTCTTATTTCATCTATTGTCAAGGTTGGCTATGAATATAGTATGCATAATCTTTTCAATGTATTATTCAAAGACATCTATAAATCTATAATTGGGCTTCACATTACCCATGTTTTCTTATCATTCATCAATTTCCAAATTGAAATTCTTTCTTCCAGTGCTTTACTGAACTTAATGGTTTGCTTAATCTTAACATTATTCTTTTTTCATGAATTTCTTCTGTTTTCAATGACTTTCTTCTCTTTTCCATCTATTTAAATCTTTCTTATCTTTTACTATTCAGATTGAGCTCCCTTTTTTACATAAACCAAGTATTCATTGACCTCATCACTATGAGTTAAAGAAACTGATAACATGAATTATATTACCAGGTTCAAAGACAACACAAAATCATGAAAAAGAAGAAACTTGGAATATAGGATTGAATGGTGTGGTAGACAGATTAATAGTCCTCCAAATATGTCCACATTGCAATCCTTCGAACCTGTGACTATGGTAGATTACATAGCGAAAGGAAATTTAGGCTGTAGATGGAATTAAGGTTGCTAATCAAGATAGGGAGGTTTTCCTGCTTTATCCAGTGTACTCACAATAGCTCTTAAATGATAGAAGAGAGAGGCAGAAGAGTCAGAACAAGAGAGAGAGCATTGTGAGAAAGACTCAAACAAACTTTGCTAGTTTTAAAGATGGGAGGGAACTATAAGCCAAATACAGACAGCTTCTAGAAGCTGAAAAGGCAACAGAATGGATTCTACCCTCGAGCCTCCAGGGAGGAAAGGCAGCCATGCCTGCAACTTGACTTTAGGTCAGTAACATCAATTAAATACTTCTAACCAATAGAACTGTAAGATAATACACTTGTGTCATTTTAAACCACTAGGTTTGTGGTCATTTGTTACAGCAGCAATAGGAAACTGATACAAGCCTGATGAAAGATTCAGGATTCAAATAAGACATTGGCAAGTAAGTATAAGAATGATTAAGGTCTTCCAGCCACTAACTGGGAGTCAGGATTTGAACAGACACAGTCTGATTCTAAAACTTCTATGCATAATTAGTATGCTATTCTGAAGAAGGAGATCCATTTATTCTGTGTAATTTCAAAGAAAAAAACTAGGATCATAGAGATGCAAATTACAGTGATTTACCCTAGTTCTGATGAAGAAGGAACTTTAAAACATAGCTGTCAGTAGTTAATTTGGTTGAGACTTGGTGCAGACTGACTTGGTTCAGAAATGGCAGGAATGTTGTTGATAAAGGCAGAGATCTATTGCTAAAGAAGGCATCAACTGTGCCCTGGGTGAGAAAACAGCATGAAATTGAAGCCAGTGAATAGGGAAAGTGCTTCATCCCCTTGACGAAGTAGGAAGGCGGCAGGGGAAGATCTGGGATGATTCAGTTCTTGGTGTTGGCTGCAAAATGACACAGTACACATGATTTGGAAGAACTTGATCACCGCCAGGAGAATGGAAAGGGAAAAAGCTGTAGAGAACTGGTTATTGGCATAAATAGATATGCATTATCCATTGAGTGAGAACTCAAGGAGTGATTTCATCACATATTCTAAAGTGAAACATGGAGATTAATGAAGTTGTATATATGTATAGGACAAAAACTTAGTTTACACTAAATCTTTAGCCTGAAAGCAGCTTTAGGTCAAAGGGGCTGAACTTTATGTTGAATGCTTAATATTGACCCTATAATTTGCAGTACTTTACCTGAAAATGTAGCTGTAAATAAAGAATAAGAAACAATCCTTTAAACAACAAAATCAATGACTTCCATCCCATAACATTTATAGGCTACATGAAACATAGGCAAACCTTATTGGCACCTTCCTGGATTTGGAGCAAAGCAAATGACTTTTCTGTTTCAGTATCTTTCATTTTGGTTCGAATATCCACTAAGGGTCTTCCTTCTTCTTTATTTGAAAACCCCACACGTGCTATCAGGCAAGAGTGATATTTTCTGTCAATTCAAGTGCAGTCTAAACACTGACCATGTTTACAAGATTTGCCTTTTTTGTTCTTATATCAAGGAACACATTTTCTCAGTGGTATTCAACAGTATTCATAGTAGGTAGATCAATTTTTTGGTTGAACAATTATCTTCACTTGGAGAATTATCCACACATTCAAAAAGTTTTCTATCTAAAACCAAATACTCAAATGCAGGGCCTGTGAAACAGGGGGAAAAAGATCTATTTCTTTAAAACAAAGTGCTCCTGGGGCAAAATGTAAATTCAATTTTACATGTTGCTACAAGTGATCTGGATTTTTTCATTTAGGTTGTTTTGAAGAACTTATATTTCTGCTTGTTCTGAAAAATTAGTTTTTGGAAAGTCTTAAGACAGACTGACGTCTCTTTTGTCACATCTTTGATGATAATGGGTATGTGTGTGAAACTGATAAGGAAGATATAAGATGTGGGGTATTTACCAGGGGAAAGAGAAGTAATAAACTTATTTAACTAAAATTTGTCCCAGTGCCTGAGTTCCCAAATTCTGTAATAAAATGTGAATCTTAGAATTAGCTCTGAAACTTTTAAGGCCAATAGAGCTTTACCTATATGTAAAACAGTCTTCCAAGGGGATTATCTTTCTTTTCTCCCAGTATTATTAGTTTTATTATTATTATTTATTTTATTATTATTCAATAACCTAAAGTTTAAATAAAAAAAGAAAATCAAAGTCACGTATGTTATTTGCCTGATCTCCTCTAGGAAGATAACTGGAAACAGGACCAGTCCCCTCCCCCCTTCCCTCATCTACATAGTTGGTGTCGCTGTTTACTCAAATGTCACCTCTGAGATTTCTGCTATAACAAGTACTCAAAATCTACTAGAGTTATAGTAACATCTTTGAGATCAAAGGTTGCTTTTTTTCAAGAAAGCGAACAGAACACAGTTGGAGCCCAGAGGGTCTGCTTTGTACCTCCGGTGTGTGCAGGGGAAGTAAGAGCAGTGTGGGGGAGGTAAGGGCAGGTCCAGACTGAGGGGCAGGGAGAGGATGGGCCAGGATGCACTGAGCATTGGGGCAACTCAGAGGTTGGTGGAATCAGGCTGGAGCCGCAGCTGCCATGAGCATTCTTCCTAGAGAAAGCCAGATCTCATGGATGTCAGGAGTTCTACAGGGGCCAGCAGAGGGGCCCCAGGATGAGAAACGTCTGGGTGTCCCTGGTGGCAGAGGCCCCTGGTCCTAGGCTTGACCATAAGAAATTTGGCTCATGCCAGCTATCACATAAACCCCCAATCCTGGTAGATGCGTCACTCCACCCCACCCCCAACCGAGAGTCACAGTGTAATGGTGCCTTCTCCAGGGGCCTGACCATGTGTGGCCTTGTGATTAAGGAAGGTCCTACCTATGTAAATTCAACATGTCACATATCTGGATACATGAAAGGCACTCTGTAAATGCTCATTGAATGAAGACGAGAAAACTTGATTTTTGTAAGCTAACCTATGGTCTCATTGCCTTTAATGGCATTTCCAATGACTTTATTCCTATTAAACAATGCTTTCTGGTAGAATTTTAGATTTATCACCGAATTGTTGACTTTCTGCATTATTTCTACTGTTTTTGCTATTACATATAATTAGGAACTAGTCTCTGAAGATGGCCTCTAACACGTTCTCCCCTCCTTTGATGTGCATACCTCTGCTTACATCAAAAGGCAGAACTTGATCTTCCTCCCTGGCCCCAATTACCTTCCCTACCTTAATGCCGGGATGGCCTTGGGACTGGTTTTAACAAAAGAACGTGGTGGAAATGATGCTCTGGGATTTCTGAGTGAAGGCCTTAAGAAAACTAGAAGCAGGTTACCTTCCAGTCTCCTGAACCCAGCTTGCAGGCTGGGCAGAGCCCAGGGGATGTGGAGTGGTACTCGGATGGACAACCCCTGTCTTGACATATCAGCACATTTAAGCTCTCAGTAGCTGCAGCCTCTGCAAAGATGATGTGGGACAGAACCGCGCAGGTGAGCTCAGGGTGCTCACAACATTATAAGAGATGATAAAACAGTTGTTGTTTTAAGTTACTAATTTTGGGGATCCTTTGCTCCATAGGAGGAGATAACTAAAACTATAGGTTCCTGTCTTCTAGCACATAAATAAATATAGCTTGATTCTCTAGTAACATGTGACTTATAGCTCAGAAAAAATATTTGAGCTCAAGTGTTGCTCTGTAGAAACCATCATATTAAGTTGTCTTATTAATATAATTAAGTTTTCTTATTAATATAAAATGTAATAACTCTTTTATTAAAATTATATGCAAAAGAAATTTTTTTTTTCATTATTGGTGCTAAATAGTCACAGCATTTATATATGTTTTCCTATATGTACATGCTATACATTGGCTTATAGTAGAAACCACTCTTTGTCCCCAAGTGTGTGTCAGCCTCTTATTTCATAGTGACAGAACATCTGATTTTTGTCTGGACATACAGCAGCTCAGGATGAAAACTGCATCTCTCAACCTGGCCAGCTGCTGTAATTTCTGGTCAAAGGAATAGAAACTGGAATATGCCATGCAAGCTTGTGGAGCCGGCTTGCCTCTTCATCTCCTTCCAGGGAATGGAAGGTGGACAGTACGGTTGGAACATATTTCAGACGAAGATGACAAGGTCATACAGGTGGAAAGGGGCCTTACGACAATGTGAGTCAATCTGCTCACCTTGGACCTCGGACTTCTCTGGTGCCTGAGAAACCACTTCTGATGTATTTATCCCTTTATTATCAGGATCCTCCATGACATGTAGCCAAACCTCCTCATTAAAATACTGGAACCATTTGCTAGAACCATATTTCTGTATCTGTCTTTCAAACTGGGATTGCTAGAGCACACTGTGTTCCCTCGATGACTTGGTTTCCTTTATATAGAATAGATATGATCATAACCAACTGTAACTAATTTTCTTCTTAAAAAGATGCACGTGCCCCAATGTTCATAGCAGCACTATTTACAGTAGTCAAGATATGCAAACAACTTAAATGTCCATCAACAGATGACTGGATAAAGAAAATGTGGTATATATGTTCAATAGAATACTACTCAGCCAAAAAAAAAAAAAAGAATTAAATAATACCATTTGCAGAAACATGGATGGACCTGGAGATCATCATTCTATGTGAAGCAAGCCAGAAAGAGAAAGAAAAATACCATATGATATTATGTATATGTAATCTTAAAAAAAAAAAAGGAGTGACACAAAAGAACCTATTTATAAAACAGAAACAGACTCACAGACATAGAAAGCAAACTTACGGTTACTGGGGGGGAAGGTGGTGGGAAGGGATAAATTAGGAGTTTGAGATTTGCAGATACTAACTACTACATATAAAATAGATAAACAACAAGTATCTTCTGTATAGCACAGGGAACTCTATTCAATTTCTTGTAGATGAAAATGAATATATGTATGTATATGTATCATTGAAACATTATGCTGTACACCAGAAATTGACACATTTTAAACTGATTATACTTCAATAAAAAATAAAAACAAACAAAAAAATTCATTAGGAAGTATGAAGTAAGTCTTAGCATCAAATTAACCCATAATATTTCCATTAGCAAAATATTTCATTTCAATAGTATTTCATCTGTAATAACATGTTTGATGCTAAATAGAAAGTATAAGGAAAGAGAGGAAATTGGTTGGGGGAAAGAAGATCTACATTAATGTAAATGATACAAAATAAAGCTTCCACAGTAGAATGCTGGCCAGTATCAATACTGAATGATAATGTAATGTATACATCCACTTTTAAAGGATGGACATAATGGGGCAACACTAGTTAGACAATTAATTTTAACAGTGGTTATTAGTTTAGCATTAGGGTACCTGCCGTGTGTATGACTTTATAAAACGCTAGTGTAGCATCTTAATATATAATTAAAAGCAGCATGTTGCTAGTGGTAGTGTTTAATAGTGTCTTTCTAGCAAAATGTGATTGAGGCATAGGAGAGAATTAGGATTAATATTATTATCTTAATTCAGTGAAAATAGTGTTGGCTTTTACTCTCCTTTAGAATAGGTAAAATGAAAAGTCCACAGGTATGTTTTGGTGCAAATGCTCAATAGCCCAATATAATTGCCAGCCCCTGCTTCCCTGACCTATGTCTCTGCTGGGAAATACTTTTCCAATTATAATCTTCCAATTACCATCATCTTATCTCCTCTTAAGCTTTGTGTGACTGATGGCTGATGAATGCTTTGTTTCCTGAATTGCTAACTCTTCCCAATGGCAGGATGATACACAGGAAGAAGATATAAAAAGGTACATTTTAAATTATTTTTTAATATCGAGGGATTCTTTTTTACCACAATAGCCACAAAATTTTTAAATTCCTGTAATGTACCTCTACATACATACACACAGATGTACACATGCACACACAAGGCTACATTCTATGAATTTTATTCCATAAACTATTCAGCAGTGTTTTTCATAAAATGAAGAAGAATGTCTCCATCTTGCATATATTAAATTTATTTCATAAAGCACAACTGTACATAATTCTTGCCACTTTTTGTCTATTTAACATTCTGACAAATGCCAGCTTTCTTTTTTTTAACATTTTTTATTGAGTTATAGTCATTTTACAATGTTATGTCAAATTCCAGTGTACAGCATGATTTTTCAGCCAGCCTTCTTTATATACATGTAAAATCCCTTTTCAATTTTTCAAAACTATCTCATTGATTTCCTGTAGAAATGAATTTCAAGTTTTGATTATACACAGATATCTCTTAAAATTTATCTTTCTGATTTATTGAAGCAGCTTCCAGCTATTTCCTAGTTAACCATATTTTTGAAGCTAAACTCTATCTTGATGGAAATCCACATAATGTCAAAATATAGATGAGAAATATGTGGAAATTTGCCTGACTATCCGTTATCTTCTTAAAAATGGACATGATCCACAAAAACCCATGGAAGAGAAATGTGTGATTCAGGAACAGCAACACACAGATTGCTTCTGTCACTGAAGGCTTCTCAGATACTTCGAAAAAAATGCAGTTTGGGATTCTCCTTTGTGTAGCAGGAATTTTCCTGCTCCCAAAAATATTAGCTGATGTCTAAATTCCTTTAAAAATGGAAAACTAATGAGAATGTCTTTATGGTTCTGCTGATCTTTTTTTTTTTTTTTTTTTTTGGACAAAGTCGTAAATTCCACCATGAAGACAGTTTTGTATGCAGGACAGTCTATAAAGTTTTATATGTGGAGAAGGCAGAATCATCAGGTGGTTTGTAACTCCACTAACCCCCTGACTGAAACCTGAACTCGGTTCCATGCTCCCATCTTGTTCTCATGAGCTCCTGTCTTGATTCTGTTTCCCTGCTGCAGGTCACAAAAGGAAGAACAAGACTAACCTGCAAAGTGAGCGTTTGCAAATTTCCTTTGAAGAAACCAAAGGAAATAGTTTTAGTGCAGTTAATTTTTTGTCATTCCAGGGGCAGGCAGATTTTTCAGAAATACACTGTGATTTTAGTACTGAATTTCTCTGTAAAAATAACATAATCAGAATTTGTTTTTCATAAAAAAAAGAAAAAAAAAGACACCAGTGATTGAAACTCTCCTCATAGACCCTGCTGATCACTATGAGGGAAAGATGGCACTCTTCCCACGGCCACACCTTTGTTGAGCACTGCCAACCGACGGCTGTCTTTTGGGAAATTCCCCCTATGGGTAGGGATTTTTCACTAACACGCTTGTTTGCTGGCAGGTATTGGAATCCACAGTTGCAAATTCGGAAATATTCATTATTCTCCTGGGCATCACTAACTCTAGAGGCAGGCGACAATGCCAGAAATCTCATGACCAAAATAGAATCTCGCAAGGTATTTTTTTTTTAATCTGGTTTCTAGACTCTGGAGGTTTAGATCAATGATGTAATTGTAAGGATTTTTTTTTCCCTCTAAATTGAATCCAAATTAAACTCTGAAACTTTTGAAGCAAACTGTGAAAATGGAAATTCTTTTCTCCTCATTTTGCGAATGTGTTTTAAATTTTATCTGCTCATATGTCGCTTAAAAGTGCTTTCTGTTTTCATCCTGTAAGATTTTGTCTATGCTATGAGACATGAAATGGTATTTGGGTAATAACATGTTTTAATTCATGAAGTACATGGGCTAAAACAGGTAACTAGTCAACAAGTCGATTGACATGGATTTCAGGTGAAACCCATCAAACCATCTGAGGGTGCGTGTCTGAGATGGTTTCAGGTGTCCATGTGGGCAGCTCTCTGTCTTTCTTTTAAGTGCATGGACACAGGGGAAGGGCTGGGACAGGGAAAACAGAGAGAGAAGACTTCCTTTAGCAGAGTCCTTTGGCTAGTCTTGTTTATAGTCAAGAAAAAAAGCATTTGCCGACCTGCTGAAAGGTATATTCCCTTTATTGATGAAAACTAGTTCTTTAATGTTTAAAAGGTGCATGGTGTAAACACATCCTGATTGTGGTTGTGTACTTTTGAGTTGATAAAGACCCTCAGCCAAGCATCACCTGGTATCCCTCTAGCAAGCAAGTGTATCAGGTGTACTTCTGTGAACTGAAGAGAGGAAAAAATTTAGCCCTTATCTTCCATTGAGCTGACAGCACTTTGAAAGGTAAGGATCTATAAATGAAGTAGCTAGCTACCACAGGCTTTATTTAGCTTGCGTGGGCTAGTTTGCTGCTGTAGTATGGAAGGTAAACTGTGTAAATCCTGTGGAAGAGAACAACACTGATTTCTGATGACTAGAATGAGTGGATTCAATTCCACAGACAATACAACCATCACTGATTTGTTTGCTATTCTTTCCTAGAAACTCCAAAACCTAATACTATTATTCATACTCTGTCATTTTGCTGTCTCAATGAACTTTATGTAAAACTTAATTTGGACTACAGATTTTGTAGCAAATATATATGTATAAAGTTGGAATCGTTTATCTGGACAGATGGTCATGCTAGCTGAACACATTGTGCATAAATGCCATGTAGCATGGCCAGAGTGTAAAATGTTCTCTTTTATAAAAAGAGTTTTGTTAAAAAAAAAAAAAGCACCATGGAAAAATTCATACTTCACCTATGTGTTACTAATTGTTCAAAAAATGATTGAACACAAAGATCAGTGTGATAATGATTTATTTTCTTTGATTCAAAAGCTCATCAGTTGAATTCCAATTAATATTTTATTTTAGTAATGTTTCACACAAATTTGCAGTTAGGGAAATCATGTTTATTGAGTCTATGTCTGGGCTAGAATTTGACATGCTAAATCATTTTAACCTGATCTGTCTCATGGAGCTGTTGTGGTTAATATTTTACAGTTGAGGGAATGGATTCAGAGAGATAAAATACTGTGCGCAAAGATGGTGAGTGTGAAGGCTGAATGATTCCCGGATCATTCTTAAAGTATACCTCCCACAGCGTTGTTCTTAGAAACTTTGATGGAGCCTCATTACACACAGAATAAAATGCAGGTCTCTAGGAGATAGCTCCATAAATGGATTTCATTCTATGTTTTTCTTTACTTTCTAGCCTCTAAATTTGGTGCTTCAGCAGCACACTGGACAACGAAGCACTCTCTGAAAATATTCTGAGCTTTTCTGTCTTTGTTTCTGGTTCATTCTTTCCCCCCATATGGAATGCTTCTTTTTTTCATCTCTGTCAATGAATCTCCTAGTCTTTCTTTCTGGCCCAGACCATTTGCCATCTCCCCATGAGTACTTCTCAATTCCTTCAGGTGGAATTAATTATTCCTTCCCAAAGTTCACAAAATAATATACCTTTATTACTAAAAACCCTCTGTTCAGAAAATCAGTTATGTTTATGTCTATTTCATTGCTTCTGATAAATTCTAAATTCTTCAAAAGTTGCATTTTATTTACATATATCCTTTGTTTTTCCCATTATAATACCTTGTAGAAATAGTATACACCCAATAAATACTTTTGAATGGCTTTCTAATTGGTAGAATATTTTATAAATTAACCTTTTGTGTATTCAGAAATTATTGAAAATTAAAAGGACTGATTAATTTAGGAGTACCATAGTGGTATATAATGCTCATATTTTAAAAAATTATCTTCAATATTCAGCATGTAAGTCTTTCATAATTTTCTATTTTCTTGTTATTATAATCTTTTTATTAATTTCTAGAAAGCTGCTCCTCACTCAACATTCATTACAAATACTGAAAAAAATAAAATTATGAAAGAAAGTTTTCTTTATTATACTAAGGAAGCTGTGATATATCTTTAGCTCTTTACAACATTCTTGTAAAATTATTTATTTTTGTTATTCCAGACATAACTTTGATCATTTCTAGCCTAATATTTTAGTCCTTTAGTCATAGTAACAATTGCCACTTATGGAAATAATTTTTATTATCGCTAGTGGTGATGATTTCATATTTCAAATATTTATTAGGTCAGATCTAAGTCCTAGATCATAGAACTTGAAGGATCATGCAGTTAAGGGCTTCTTGTAATGTTTTTATCAATTTAGCGATACAGATGACTCCTCTCAATGTACATGAAAAATGTATTTGTTTCAGCATTCTACTGCTATAGACTTTGCATGTTCTTACACAGTGTTGTGACTTTCTAAAATGTTAATAACCACTGAAATCGTCCCTCTAAATCCACAAATCAGCCCCAGAGAGATGAAAAGACAATACGCGTGTCACTGGCATGCTGAAACCAGAACTTCGGTCTTCCAAATTTACGTACAGCAATTTTCCTGGACATTACGCCAGCTGGAGTCATGCTGCAAATTCATAACACTTAAGAGAAACACCAGACAGTGATATAGTAAATGATTACAGTAAGAATCAAGCTCACCACTCATTTTAATTCGTCCTTTTATTTCCTAAGTTAATTCTGGAAACAGAATGTAGCCCAACACATGCAGTCACAACATAACATATTCTCAGTCTCCTTTGTTTCTGTTTATTTCTTTCATGCTAGACGTTTTCTTTGAAGCCAGTAAAAGCTCTGCATTTTGTGACAAGCCTGAAGCACAGAGGGAAATGAAACTGCTCAAACATCCCTGGTGAAAAAGCAATCGTTTGAATTATATTTTGACTTATATTTCTGTTTAGATGAAAGATAAGTAATTCTAATTGACTTGAACAAAATTCAGCACTTATTTTATTGGTATGCTTTCCGACAATGCAGTTTTTTACAATACAACAGAGTGGAGCCAAAACAGAAAAATAAGT